>NC_140682.1:4343689-5670356 GCF_054131305.1 Coturnix japonica | reverse complement strand
GCCGCAGTAGATTCCGAGTTGAGACGTGGCCGCGGTAGATTCCGAGTTGAGACGTGGCCGCGGTAGATTCCGAGTTGAGACGTAGCCGCGGTAGATTCCGAGTTGAGATGTAGCCGCGGTAGATTCCGAGTTGAGTCGTAGCCGCGGTAGATTCCGAGTTGAGTCGTAGCCGCGGTAGATTCCGAGTTGAGACGTAGCCGCAGTAGATTCCGAGTTGAGTCGTAGTTGCTGTAGACTCCGAGTTGAGACGTAGCCGCAGTAGATTCCGAGTTGAGACGTAGCCGCAGTAGATTCCGAGTTGAGTCGTAGCCGCAGTAGATTCCGAGTTGAGTCGTAGCCGCGGTAGATTCCGAGTTCAGACATAGCCGCGGTAGATTCCGAGTTAGGACGTAGCCGCGGTAGATTCCGAGTTGAGACGTAGCCGCGATAGATTCCGAGTTGAGACGTAGCCGCTGTAGATTCCGAGTTGAGACGTAGCCGCGGTAGATTCCGAGTTGAGACGTAGCCGCAGTAGATTCCGAGTTGAGTCGTAGCCGCAGTAGATTCCGAGTTGAGTCGTAGCCGCAGTAGATTCCGAGTTGAGACGTAGCCGCAGTAGATTCCGAGTTGAGTCGTAGCCGCAGTAGATTCCGAGTTGAGACGTAGCCACAGTAGATACCGAGTTGAGTCGTAGCTGCGGAAGATTCCGAGTTGAAACTTAGCCGCACTAGATTCCGAGTTGAGTCGTAGCCGCAGTAGACTCCGAGTTTAGTCGTAGCCGCAGTAGATTCCGAGTTGAGTCGTAGCCGCAGTAGATTCCGAGTTGAAACGTAGCCGCAGTAGATTCCGAGTTGAGACGTAGACGCAGTAGATTCCGAGTTGAGACGTAGCCGCAGTAGATTCCGAGTTGAGTCGTAGCCACGGTAGATTCCGAGTTCAGACATAGCCGCGGTAGATTCCGAGTTGAGACGTAGCCGCGGTAGATTCCGAGTTCAGTCGTAGCCGCAGTAGATTCCGAGTTGAGACGTAGCCGCAGATGATTCCGAGTTGAGACGTAGCCGCAGTAGATTCCGATTTTAGACGT
Organism: Coturnix japonica; assembly: GCF_054131305.1. Classification (NCBI taxonomy): domain Eukaryota; kingdom Metazoa; phylum Chordata; class Aves; order Galliformes; family Phasianidae; genus Coturnix; species Coturnix japonica. Next base: position 5,669,293 of record NC_140682.1, on the reverse strand, counting down.
AGCCGCAGTAGATTCCGAGTTGAGTCGTAGCCGCAGTAGATTCTGAGTTGAGTCGTAGCCGCAGTAGATTCCGAGTTGAGACGTAGCCGCAGTAGATTCCGAGTTGAGTCGTAGCCGCAGTAGATTCCGAGTTGAGACGTAGCCGCAGTAGATTCCGAGTTGAGTCGTAGCCGCAGTAGATTCCGAGTTGAGACGTAGCCACAGTAGATACCGAGTTGAGTCGTAGCTGCGGAAGATTCTGAATTGAAACGTAGCCGCACTAGATTCCGAGTTCAGTCGTAGCCGCAGTAGATTCCGAGTTGAGACGTAGCCGCAATAGATTCCGAGTATAGACGTAGCCGCAGTAGATTCCGAGTTGGGACGTAGCTGCAGTAGATTCCGAGTTGAGTCGTAGCCGCAGTAGATTCCGAGTTGAGACGTAGCCGCAGTAGATTCCGAGTTGAGTCGTAGCCGAAGTAGATTCCGAGTTGAGTCGTAGCCGCAGTAGTTTTGAGTTGAAACGTAGCCGCGGTAGATTCCGAGTTCAGTCGTAGCCGCAGTAGATTCCGAGTTGAGACGTAGTCGCAGTATATTCCGAGTTGAGACGTAGCCGCAGTATATTCTGAGTTGAGTCGTAGCCGCAGTAGATTCCGAGTTGAGACGTAGCCGCAGTAGATTCCGAGTTGAGACGTAGCCGCAGTAGATTCCGAGTTGAGTCGTAGCCGCAGTAGATTCTGAGTTGAGACGTAGCCGCAGTAGATTCCGAGTTGAGTCGTAGCCGCAGTAGATTCCGAGTTGAGTCGTAGCGGCAGTAAATTACGAGTTGAGACGTAGCCGCAGTAGATTCTGAGTTGAGTCGTAGCGGCAGTAAATACCGAGTTAAGACGTAGCCGCAGTAGATTTTGAGTTGAGTCGTAGCCGCAGTAGATTCCGAGCTGAGACGTAGCCGCGGTAGATTCCGAGTTGAGACGTGGCCGCGGTAGATTCCGAGTTCAGACGTAGCCGCGGTAGATTCCGAGTTGAGACGTAGCCGCGGTAGATTCCGAGTTGAGACGTAGCCGCGGTAGATTCTGAGTTGAGACGTAGCCGCTGTAGATTCCGAGTTGAGTCATAGCCGCAGTAGATTCCGAGTTGAGTCGTAGCCGCAGTAGATTCCGAGTTGAGTCGTAGCCGCAGTAGATTCCGATTTGAGACGTAGCCGCAGTAGATTCCGAGTTGAGTCGTAGCCGAAGTAGATTCCGAGTATAGACGTAGCCGCAGTAGATTCCGAGTTGAGACGTAGCTGCAGTAGATTCCGAGTTCAGTCGTAGCCGCAGTAGATTCCGAGTTGAGACGTAGTCGCAGTATATTCCGAGTTGAGACGTAGCCGCAGTATATTCTGAGTTGAGTCGTAGCCGCAGTAGATTCCGAGTTGAGACGTAGTCGCAGTAGATTCCGAGTTGAGACGTAGCCGCAGTAGATTCCGAGTTGAGTCGTAGCTGCGGTAGATTCCGAGTTGAGACGTAGCCGCAGTAGATTCCGAGTTGAGTCGTAGCCGCAGTAGATTCCGAGTTGAGACGTAGCCACAGTAGATACCGAGTTGAGTCGTAGCTGCGGAAGATTCCGAGTTGAAACTTAGCCGCACTAGATTCCGAGTTGAGTCGTAGCCGCAGTAGATTCCGAGTTGAGACGTAGCCGCAGTAGATTCCGAGTTGAGTCGTAGCCGCAGTAGATTCCGAGTTGAAACGTAGCCGCAGTAGATTCCGAGTTGAGACGTAGACGCAGTAGATTCCGAGTTGAGACGTAGCCGCAGTAGATTCCGAGTTGAGTCGTAGCCACGGTAGATTCCGAGTTCAGACATAGCCGCGGTAGATTCCGAGTTGAGACGTAGCCGCGGTAGATTCCGAGTTCAGTCGTAGCCGCAGTAGATTCCGAGTTGAGACGTAGCCGCAGTAGATTCCGAGTTGAGACGTAGCCGCAGTAGATTCCGATTTTAGACGTAGCCGCAGTAGATTCCGAGCTGAGTCGTAGCCGCAGTAGATTCTGAGTTGAGTCGTAGCCGCAGTAGATTCCGAGTTGAGACATAGCCGCAGTAGATTCCGAGTTGAGTCGTAGCCGCAGTAGATTCCGAGTTGAGACGTAGCCGCAGTAGATTCCGAGTTGAGTCGTAGCCGCAGTAGATTCCGAGTTGAGACGTAGCCACAGTAGATACCGAGTTGAGTCGTAGCTGCGGAAGATTCTGAATTGAAACGTAGCCGCACTAGATTCCGAGTTCAGTCGTAGCCGCAGTACATTCAGAGTTGAGACGTAGCCGCAATAGATTCCGAGTATAGACGTAGCCGCAGTAGATTCCGAGTTGGGACGTAGCTGCAGTAGATTCCGAGTTGAGTCGTAGCCGCAGTAGATTCCGAGTTGAGACGTAGCCGCAGTAGATTCCGAGTTGAGTCGTAGCCGAAGTAGATTCCGAGTTGAGTCGTAGCCGCAGTAGTTTTGAGTTGAAACGTAGCCGCGGTAGATTCCGAGTTCAGTCTTAGCCGCAGTAGATTCCGAGTTGAGACGTAGTCGCAGTATATTCCGAGTTGAGACGTAGCCGCAGTATATTCTGAGTTGAGTCGTAGCCGCAGTAGATTCCGAGTTGAGACGTAGCCGCAGTAGATTCCGAGTTGAGACGTAGCCGCAGTAGATTCCGAGTTGAGTCGTAGCCGCAGTAGATTCTCAGTTGAGACGTAGCCGCAGTAGATTCCGAGTTGAGTCGTAGCCGCAGTAGATTCCGAGTTGAGTAGTAGCCGCAGTAGATTCCGAGTTGAGTCGTAGCCGCAGTATATTCCGAGTTGAAACGTAGCCGCAGTAGATTCCGAGTTGAGTCGTAGCCGCAGTAGATTCCGAGTTGAGTCGTAGCGGCAGTAAATTACGAGTTGAGACGTAGCCGCAGTAGATTCTGAGTTGAGTCGTAGCGGCAGTAAATACCGAGTTAAGACGTAGCCGCAGTAGATTCTGAGTTGAGTCGTAGCCGCAGTAGATTCCGAGCTGAGACGTAGCCGCGGTAGATTCCGAGTTGAGACGTGGCCGCGGTAGATTCCGAGTTCAGACGTAGCCGCGGTAGATTCCGAGTTGAGACGTAGCCGCGGTAGATTCCGAGTTGAGACGTAGCCGCGGTAGATTCTGAGTTGAGACGTAGCCGCTGTAGATTCCGAGTTGAGTCATAGCCGCAGTAGATTCCGAGTTGAGTCGTAGCCGCAGTAGATTCCGAGTTGAGTCGTAGCCGCAGTAGATTCCGATTTGAGACGTAGCCGCGGTAGATTCCGAGTTGAGTCGTAGCCGAAGTAGATTCCGAGTTGAGTCGTAGCCGCAGTAGATTCCGAGTTGAGACGTAGCTGCAGTAGATTCCGAGTTGAGTCGTAGCCGCAGTAGATTCCGATTTGAGACGTAGCCGCAGTAGATTCCGAGTTGAGTCGTAGCCGAAGTAGATTCCGAGTTGAGTCGTAGCCGCAGTAGTTCCGAGTTGAAACGTAGCCGCGGTAGATTCCGAGTTCAGTCGTAGCCGCAGTAGATTCCGAGTTGAGACGTAGTCGCAGTATATTCCGAGTTGAGACGTAGCCGCAGTATATTCTGAGTTGAGTCGTAGCCGCAGTAGATTCCGAGTTGAGACGTAGCCGCAGTAGATTCCGAGTTGAGACGTAGTCGCAGTAGATTCCGAGTTGAGTCGTAGCCGCAGTAGATTCCGAGTTAAGACGTAGCCGCAGTAGATTCCGAGTTGAGAAGTAGCCGCAGTAGATTCCGAGTTGAGACGTAGCCGCAGTAGATACCGAGTTGAGTCGTAGCTGCGGAAGATTCTGAATTGAAACGTAGCCGCACTAGATTCCGAGTTCAGTCGTAGCCGCAGTACATTCCGAGTTTAGACGGAGCCGCAGTAGATTCCGTGTATAGACGTAGCCGCAGTAGATTCCGAGTTGAGACGTAGCCGCAGTAGATTCCGAGTTGAGTCGCAGCCGCAGTAGATTCCGATTTGAGACGTAGCCGCAGTAGATTCCGAGTTGAGTCGTAGCCGAAGTAGATTCCGAGTTGAGTCGTAGCCGCAGTAGTTCCGAGTTGAAACGTAGCCGCGGTAGATTCCGAGTTCAGTCGTCGCCGCAGTAGATTCCGAGTTGAGACGTAGCCGCAGTAGATTCCGAGTTGAGACGTGGCCGCGGTAGATTCCGAGTTGAGACGTAGCCGCGGTAGATTCCGAGTTGAGTCGTAGCCGCGGTAGATTCCGAGTTGAGTCGTAGCCGCGGTAGATTCCGAGTTGAGACGTAGCCGCAGTAGATTCCGAGTTGAGTCGTAGTTGCTGTAGACTCCGAGTTGAGACGTAGCCGCAGTAGATTCCGAGTTGAGACGTAGCCGCAGTAGATTCCGAGTTGAGTCGTAGCCGCGGTAGATTCCGAGTTCAGACATAGCCGCGGTAGATTCCGAGTTGAGACGTAGCCGCGGTAGATTCCGAGTTGAGACGTAGCCGCGGTAGATTCCGAGTTGAGACGTAGCCGCGGTAGATTCCGAGTTGAGACGTAGCCGCAGTAGATTCCGAGTTGAGTCGTAGCCGCGGTAGATTCCGAGTTGAGTCGTAGCCGCAGTAGATTCCGAGTTGAGACGTAGCCGCAGTTGATTCCGAGTTGAGACGTAGCCGCAGTAGATTCCGAGTTGAGTCGTAGCCGCAGTAGATTCCGAGTTTAGTCGTAGCCGCAGTAGATTCCGAGTTGAGACGTAGCCACAGTAGATACCGAGTTGAGTCGTAGCTGCGGAAGATTCCGAGTTGAAACTTAGCCGCACTAGATTCCGAGTTCAGTCGTAGCCGCAGTAGATTCCGAGTTGAGACGTAGCCGCAGTAGATTCCGAGTTGAGACGTAGCCGCGGAAGATTCCGAGTTGAGTCGTAGCCGCAGTAGATTCCGAGTTGAGACGTAGCCGCAGTAGATTCCGAGTTGAGTCGTAGCCGCAGTAGATTCCGAGTTGAGTCGTAGCCGCAGCAGTTCCGAGTTTAAACGTAGCCGCGGTAGATTCCGAGTTCAGTCGTAGCCGCAGTAGATTCCAAGTTGAGACGTAGCCGCAGTAGATTCCGAGTTGAGTCGTAGCCGCAGTAGATTCCGAGTTGAGTCATAGCCGCAGTAGTTTCGAGTTTAAACGTAGCCGCGGTAGATTCCGAGTTCAGTCGTAGCCGCAGTAGATTCCGAGTTGAGACGTAGTCGCAGTATATTCCGAGTTTAGACGTAGCCGCAGTATATTCTGAGTTGAGTCGTAGCCGCAGTAGATTCCGAGTTGAGACGTAGCCGCAGTAGATTCCGACTTGAGACGTAGCCGCAGTAGATTCCGAGTTGAGTCGTAGCCGCAGTAGATTCCGAGTTAAGACGTAGCCGCAGTAGATTCTGAGTTGAGTCGTAGCGGCAGTAAATACCGAGTTAAGACGTAGCCGCAGTAGATTCTGAGTTGAGTCGTAGCCGCAGTACATTCCGAGTTGAGACGTAGCTGCAGTAGATTCCGAGTTGATTCGTAGCCGCAGTAGATTCCGAGTTGAGACGTAGCCGCAGTAGATTCCGAGTTGAGTCGTAGCCGCAGTAGACTCCGAGTTTAGTCGTAGCCGCAGTAGATTCCGAGTTGAGTCGTAGCCGCAGTAGATTCCGAGTTGAAACGTAGCCGCAGTAGATTCCGAGTTGAGACGTAGCCGCAGTAGATTCCGAGATGAGACGTAGCCGCAGTAGATTCCGAGTTGAGTCGTAGCCGCCGTAGATTCCGAGTTCAGACATAGCCGCGGTAGATTCCGAGTTGAGACGTATCCGCGGTAGATTCCGAGTTGAGACGTAGCCGCGGTAGATTCCAAGTTGAGACGTAGCCGCTGTAGATTCCGAGTTGAGACGTAGCCGCGGTAGATTCCGAGTTGAGACGTAGCCGCAGTGGATTCCGAGTTGAGTCGTAGCCGCAGTAGATTCCGAGTTGAGTCGTAGCCGCAGTAGATTCCAAGTTGAGACGTAGCCGCAGTAGATTCCGAGTTGAGTCGTAGCCGCAGTAGATTCCGAGTTGAGACGTAGCCGCAGTAGATTCCGAGTTGAGTCGTAGCCGCAGTAGATTCCGAGTTGAGATGTAGCCACAGTAGATACCGAGTTGAGTCGTAGCTGCAAAAGTTTCTGAATTGAAACGTAGCTGCACTAGATTCCGAGTTCAGTCGTAGCCGCAGTAGATTCCGAGTTGAGACGTAGCTGCAGTAGATTCCGAGTTCAGACGTAGCCGCGGTAGATTCCGAGTTGAGACGTAGCCGCGGTAGATTATGAGTTGAGACGTAGCCGCTGTAGATTCCGAGTTGAGTCATAGCCGCAGTAGATTCCGAGTTGAGTCGTAGCCGCAGTAGATTCCGAGTTGAGTCGTAGCCGCAGTAGATTCCGAGTTAAGACGTAGCCGCAGTAGATTCCGAGTTGAGTCGTAGCCGCAGTAGATTCCGAGTTGAGACGTAGCCACAGTAGATACCGAGTTGAGTCGTAGCTGCGGAAGATTCTGAATTGAAACGTAGCCGCACTAGATTCCGAGTTCAGTCGTAGCCGCAGTACATTCCGAGTTGAGACGTAGCCGCAATAGATTCCGAGTATAGACGTAGCCGCAGTAGATTCCGAGTATAGACGTAGCCGCAGTAGATTCCGAGTTGAGACGTAGCTGCAGTAGATTCCGAGTTGAGTCGTAGCCGCAGTAGATTCCGAGTTGAGACGTAGCCGCAGTAGATTCCGAGTTGAGTCGTAGCCGAAGTAGATTCCGAGTTGAGTCGTAGCCGCAGTAGTTCCGACTTGAAACGTAGCCACGGTAGATTCCGAGTTCAGTCGTAGCCGCAGTAGATTCCGAGTTGAGACGTAGTCGCAGTATATTCCGAGTTGAGACGTAGCCGCAGTATATTCTGAGTTGAGACGTAGCCGCAGTAGATTCCGAGTTGAGACGTAGCCGCAGTAGATTCCAAGTTGAGACGTAGCCGCAGTAGATTCCGAGTTGAGTCGTAGCCGCAGTAGATTCCGAGTTAAGACGTAGCCGCGGTAGATTCCGAGTTGAGACGTAGCCGCAGTAGATTCCGAGTTGAGTCGTAGCCGCAGTAGATTCCGAGTTGAGACGTAGCCGCAGTAGATTCCGAGTTGAGACGTAGTCGCAGTAGATTCCGAGTTGAGTCGTAGCCGCAGTAGATTCCGAGTTAAGACGTAGCCGCAGTAGATTCCGAGTTGAGAAGTAGCCGCAGTAGATTCCGAGTTGAGACGTAGCCGCAGTAGATACCGAGTTGAGTCGTAGCTGCGGAAGATTCTGAATTGAAACGTAGCCGCACTAGATTCCGAGTTCAGTCGTAGCCGCAGTACATTCCGAGTTTAGACGGAGCCGCAGTAGATTCCGTGTATAGACGTAGCCGCAGTAGATTCCGAGTTGAGACGTAGCCGCAGTAGATTCCGAGTTGAGTCGCAGCCGCAGTAGATTCCGATTTGAGACGTAGCCGCAGTAGATTCCGAGTTGAGTCGTAGCCGAAGTAGATTCCGAGTTGAGTCGTAGCCGCAGTAGTTCCGAGTTGAAACGTAGCCGCGGTAGATTCCGAGTTCAGTCGTCGCCGCAGTAGATTCCGAGTTGAGACGTAGCCGCAGTAGATTCCGAGTTGAGACGTGGCCGCGGTAGATTCCGAGTTGAGACGTAGCCGCGGTAGATTCCGAGTTGAGTCGTAGCCGCGGTAGATTCCGAGTTGAGTCGTAGCCGCGGTAGATTCCGAGTTGAGACGTAGCCGCAGTAGATTCCGAGTTGAGTCGTAGTTGCTGTAGACTCCGAGTTGAGACGTAGCCGCAGTAGATTCCGAGTTGAGACGTAGCCGCAGTAGATTCCGAGTTGAGTCGTAGCCGCGGTAGATTCCGAGTTCAGACATAGCCGCGGTAGATTCCGAGTTGAGACGTAGCCGCGGTAGATTCCGAGTTGAGACGTAGCCGCGGTAGATTCCGAGTTGAGACGTAGCCGCGGTAGATTCCGAGTTGAGACGTAGCCGCAGTAGATTCCGAGTTGAGTCGTAGCCGCGGTAGATTCCGAGTTGAGTCGTAGCCGCAGTAGATTCCGAGTTGAGACGTAGCCGCAGTTGATTCCGAGTTGAGACGTAGCCGCAGTAGATTCCGAGTTGAGTCGTAGCCGCAGTAGATTCCGAGTTTAGTCGTAGCCGCAGTAGATTCCGAGTTGAGACGTAGCCACAGTAGATACCGAGTTGAGTCGTAGCTGCGGAAGATTCCGAGTTGAAACTTAGCCGCACTAGATTCCGAGTTCAGTCGTAGCCGCAGTAGATTCCGAGTTGAGACGTAGCCGCAGTAGATTCCGAGTTGAGACGTAGCCGCGGAAGATTCCGAGTTGAGTCGTAGCCGCAGTAGATTCCGAGTTGAGACGTAGCCGCAGTAGATTCCGAGTTGAGTCGTAGCCGCAGTAGATTCCGAGTTGAGTCGTAGCCGCAGCAGTTCCGAGTTTAAACGTAGCCGCGGTAGATTCCGAGTTCAGTCGTAGCCGCAGTAGATTCCAAGTTGAGACGTAGCCGCAGTAGATTCCGAGTTGAGTCGTAGCCGCAGTAGATTCCGAGTTGAGTCATAGCCGCAGTAGTTTCGAGTTTAAACGTAGCCGCGGTAGATTCCGAGTTCAGTCGTAGCCGCAGTAGATTCCGAGTTGAGACGTAGTCGCAGTATATTCCGAGTTTAGACGTAGCCGCAGTATATTCTGAGTTGAGTCGTAGCCGCAGTAGATTCCGAGTTGAGACGTAGCCGCAGTAGATTCCGACTTGAGACGTAGCCGCAGTAGATTCCGAGTTGAGTCGTAGCCGCAGTAGATTCCGAGTTAAGACGTAGCCGCAGTAGATTCTGAGTTGAGTCGTAGCGGCAGTAAATACCGAGTTAAGACGTAGCCGCAGTAGATTCTGAGTTGAGTCGTAGCCGCAGTACATTCCGAGTTGAGACGTAGCTGCAGTAGATTCCGAGTTGATTCGTAGCCGCAGTAGATTCCGAGTTGAGACGTAGCCGCAGTAGATTCCGAGTTGAGTCGTAGCCGCAGTAGACTCCGAGTTTAGTCGTAGCCGCAGTAGATTCCGAGTTGAGTCGTAGCCGCAGTAGATTCCGAGTTGAAACGTAGCCGCAGTAGATTCCGAGTTGAGACGTAGCCGCAGTAGATTCCGAGATGAGACGTAGCCGCAGTAGATTCCGAGTTGAGTCGTAGCCGCCGTAGATTCCGAGTTCAGACATAGCCGCGGTAGATTCCGAGTTGAGACGTATCCGCGGTAGATTCCGAGTTGAGACGTAGCCGCGGTAGATTCCAAGTTGAGACGTAGCCGCTGTAGATTCCGAGTTGAGACGTAGCCGCGGTAGATTCCGAGTTGAGACGTAGCCGCAGTGGATTCCGAGTTGAGTCGTAGCCGCAGTAGATTCCGAGTTGAGTCGTAGCCGCAGTAGATTCCAAGTTGAGACGTAGCCGCAGTAGATTCCGAGTTGAGTCGTAGCCGCAGTAGATTCCGAGTTGAGACGTAGCCGCAGTAGATTCCGAGTTGAGTCGTAGCCGCAGTAGATTCCGAGTTGAGATGTAGCCACAGTAGATACCGAGTTGAGTCGTAGCTGCAAAAGTTTCTGAATTGAAACGTAGCTGCACTAGATTCCGAGTTCAGTCGTAGCCGCAGTAGATTCCGAGTTGAGACGTAGCTGCAGTAGATTCCGAGTTCAGACGTAGCCGCGGTAGATTCCGAGTTGAGACGTAGCCGCGGTAGATTATGAGTTGAGACGTAGCCGCTGTAGATTCCGAGTTGAGTCATAGCCGCAGTAGATTCCGAGTTGAGTCGTAGCCGCAGTAGATTCCGAGTTGAGTCGTAGCCGCAGTAGATTCCGAGTTAAGACGTAGCCGCAGTAGATTCCGAGTTGAGTCGTAGCCGCAGTAGATTCCGAGTTGAGACGTAGCCACAGTAGATACCGAGTTGAGTCGTAGCTGCGGAAGATTCTGAATTGAAACGTAGCCGCACTAGATTCCGAGTTCAGTCGTAGCCGCAGTACATTCCGAGTTGAGACGTAGCCGCAATAGATTCCGAGTATAGACGTAGCCGCAGTAGATTCCGAGTATAGACGTAGCCGCAGTAGATTCCGAGTTGAGACGTAGCTGCAGTAGATTCCGAGTTGAGTCGTAGCCGCAGTAGATTCCGAGTTGAGACGTAGCCGCAGTAGATTCCGAGTTGAGTCGTAGCCGAAGTAGATTCCGAGTTGAGTCGTAGCCGCAGTAGTTCCGACTTGAAACGTAGCCACGGTAGATTCCGAGTTCAGTCGTAGCCGCAGTAGATTCCGAGTTGAGACGTAGTCGCAGTATATTCCGAGTTGAGACGTAGCCGCAGTATATTCTGAGTTGAGACGTAGCCGCAGTAGATTCCGAGTTGAGACGTAGCCGCAGTAGATTCCAAGTTGAGACGTAGCCGCAGTAGATTCCGAGTTGAGTCGTAGCCGCAGTAGATTCCGAGTTAAGACGTAGCCGCGGTAGATTCCGAGTTGAGACGTAGCCGCAGTAGATTCCGAGTTGAGTCGTAGCCGCAGTAGATTCCGAGTTGAGACGTAGCCGCAGTAGATTCCGAGTTGAGACGTAGCCGCAGTAGATTCCGAGTTGTGTCGTAGCCGCAGTAGATTCCGAGTTAAGACGTAGCCGCAGTAGATTCCGAGTTGAGACGTAGCCGCAGTAGATTCCGAGTTGAGTCGTAGCCGCAGTAGATTCCGAGTTGAGTCATAGCCGCAGTAGATTCTCAGTTGAGACGTAGCCGCAGTAGATTCCGAGTTGAGTCGTAGCCGCAGTTAATACCGAGTTGAGTCGTAGCCGCAGTAAATTCCGAGTTAAGACGTAGCCGCAGTAGATTCTGAGTTGAGTCGTAGTGGCAGTAAATAACGAGTTAAGACGTAGCCGCAGTAGATTCTGAGTTGAGTCGTATCCGCAGTAGATTCCGTGTTGAGACGTAGCCGCGGTAGATTCCGAGTTCAGACGTGGCTGCGGTAGATTCCGAGTTCAGACGTAGCCGCGGTAGATTCCGAGTTGAGACGTAGCCGCGGAAGATTCCGAGTTGAGACGTAGCCGCAGTAGATTCCGAGTTGAGACGTAGCCGCTGTAGATTCCGAGTTGAGACGTAGCCGCAGTAGATTCCGAGTTGAGACGTAGCCGCAGTAGATTCCGAGATGAGACGTAGCTGCAGTAGATACCGAGTTGAGTCATTGCCGCAGTAGATTCCGAGTTGAGATGTAGCCGCAGTAGATTCCGAGTTGAGACGTAGCCGCAGTAGATTCCGAGTTGAGTCGTAGCCGCAGTAAATTCCGAGTTTAGTCGTAGCCGCAGTTGATTCCGAGTTGAGACGTAGCCGCAGTAGATTCCGAGTTGAGTCGTAGCCGCAGTAGATTCCGAGTTGAGTCGTAGCCGCAGTAGATTCCGAGTTGAGTCGTAGCCGCAGTAGATTCCGAGTTGAGACGTAGCCGCAGTAGATTCCGAGTTGAGTCGTAGCCGAAGTAGATTCCGAGTTGAGACGTAGCCGCAGTAGATTCCGAGTTGTGTCGTAGCCGCAGTAGATTCCGAGTTGAGACGTAGCCACAGTAGATACCGAGTTGAGTCGTAGCTGCGGAAGATTCTGAATTGAAACGTAGCCGCACTAGATTCCGAGTTCAGTCGTAGCCGCAGTACATTCCGAGTTGAGACGTTGCCGCAGTAGATTCCGAGTATAGACGTAGCCGCAGTAGATTCCGAGTTGAGACGTAGCCGTAGTAGATTCCGAGTTGAGTCGTAGCCGCAGTAGATTCCGAGTTGAGACTTAGCCACAGTAGATTCCGAGTTGAGTCTTAGCCGAAGTAGATTCCGAGTTGAGTCGTAGCCGCAGTAGTTCCGAGTTGAAACGTAGCCGCGGTAGATTCCGAGTTCAGTCGTAGCCGCAGTAGATTCCGAGTTGAGACGTAGTCGCAGTATATTCCGAGTTGAGACGTAGCCTCAGTATATTCTGAGTTGAGTCGTAGCCGCAGTAGATTCCGAGTTGAGAAGTAGCCGCAGTAGATTCCGAGTTGAGACGTAGCCGCAGTAGATTCCGAGTTGAGTCGTAGCCGCAGTAGATTCCGAGTTGAGTCGTAGCCGCAGTAGATTCCGAGTTGAGTCGTAGCCGCAGTAGATTCTCAGTTGAGAAGTAGCCGCAGTAGATTCCGAGTTGAGTCGTAGCCGCAGTAGATTCCGAGTTGAGTAGTAGCCGCAGTAGATTCCGAGTTGAGTCGTAGCCGCAGTAGATTCAGAGTTGAGACGTAGCCGCAGTAGATTCCGAGTTCAGTCGTAGCCGCAGTAGATTCCGAGTTGAGTCGTAGCGGCAGTAAATTCCGAGATAAGACGTAGCCGCAGTAGATTCTGAGTTGAGTCGTAGCCGCAGTAGATTCCGAGTTGAGACGTAGCCACAGTAGATTCCGAGTTGAGACGTAGCCGCAGTAGATTCCGAGTTGAGACATAGCCGCGGTAGATTCCGAGTTGAGACGTAGCCGCGGTAGATTCCGAGTTGAGACGTAGCCGCTGTAGATTCCGAGTTGAGACGTAGCCGCAGTAGATTCCGAGTTGAGACGTAGCCGCAGTAGATTCCGAGTTGAGACGTAGCCGCAGTAGATTCCGAGTTGAGACGTAGCCGCAGTAGATACCGAGTTGAGTCGTTGCCGCAGTAGATTCCGAGTTGAGATGTGGCCGCAGTAGATTCCGAGTTGAGACGTAGCCGCAGTAGATTCTGAGTTGAGTCGTAGCCGCAGTAGATTCCGAGTTGAGACGTAGCCGCAGTTGATTCCGAGTTGAGACGTAGCCGCAGTAGATTCCGAGTTGAGTCGTAGCCGCAGTAGATTCCGAGTTTAGTCGTAGCCGCAGTAGATTCCGAGTTGAAACGTAGCCGCAGTAGATTCCGAGTTCTGTCGTAGCCGCAGTAGATTCCGAGTTGAGACGTAGCCGCAGTAGATTCCGAGTTGAGACGTAGCCGCAGTAGATTCCGAGTTGAGACGTAGCCGCAGTAGATTCCGAGTTGAGACGTAGCCGCAGTAGATTCCGAGTTGAGTCGTAGCCGCAGTAGATTCACAGTTGAGTCGTAGCTGCGGTAAATTCCGAGTTGATACGTAGCCGCGGTAGATACCGAGTTGAGACGTAGCTACGGTAGATTCCGAGTTGAGACGTAGCCGCAGTGGATTCCGAGTTGAGACGTGGCCGCGGTAGATTCCGAGTTGAGACGTAGCCGCGGTAGATTCCGAGTTGAGACGTAGCCGCGGTAGATTCCGAGTTGAGACGTAGCCGCGGTAGATTCCGAGTTGAGTCGTAGCCGCAGTAGATTCCGAGTTGAGACGTAGCCGCAGTAGATTCCGAGTTGAGTCGTAGTTGCTGTAGACTCCGAGTTGAGACGTAGCCGCAGTAGATTCCGAGTTGAGACGTAGCCGCAGTAGATTCCGAGTTGAGACGTAGCCACAGTAGATTCCGAGTTGAGACGTAGCCGCGGTAGATTCCGAGTTGAGACGTGGCCGCGGTAGATTCCGAGTTCAGATGTAGCCGCGGTAGATTCCGAGTTGAGACGTAGCCGCGGTAGATTCCGAGTTGAGACGTAGCCGCTGTAGATTCCGAGTTGAGACGTAGCCGCAGTAGATTCCGAGTTGAGACGTAGCCGCAGTAGATACCGAGTTGAGTCGTTGCCGCAGTAGATTCCGAGTTGAGATGTGGCCGCAGTAGATTCCGAGTTGAGACGTAGCCGCAGTAGATTCTGAGTTGACTTGTAGCCGCAGTAGATTCCGAGTTGAGACGTAGCCGCAGTTGATTCCGAGTTGAGACGTAGCCGCAGTAGATTCCGAGTTGAGTCGTAGCCGCAGTAGATTCCGAGTTTAGTCGTAGCCGCAGTAGATTCCGAGTTGAAACGTAGCCACAGTAGATACCGAGTTGAGTCGTAGCTGCGGAAGATTCCGAGTTGAAACTTAGCTGCACTAGATTCCGAGTTCAGTCGTAGCCGCAGTAGATTCCGAGTTGAGACGTAGCAGCAGTAGATTCCGAGTTGAGACGTAGCCGCAGTAGATTCCGAGTTGAAACGTAGCCGCAGTAGATTCCGAGTTGAGTCGTAGCCGCAGTAGATTCCGAGTTGAGTCGTAGCCGCAGTAGTTCCGAGTTGAAACGTAGCCGCGGTAGATTCCGAGTTCAGTCGTAGCCGCAGTAGATTCCGAGTTGAGACGTAGTCGCAGTATATTCCGAGTTGAGACGTAGCCGCAGTATATTCTGAGTTGAGTCGTAGCCGCAGTAGATTCTGAGTTGAGACGTAGCCGCAGTAGATTCCGACTTGAGACGTAGCCGCAGTAGATTCCGAGTTGAGTCGTAGCCGCAGTAGATTCCGAGTTAAGACGTAGCCGCAGTAGATTCTGAGTTGAGTCGTAGCGGCAGTAAATACCGAGTTAAGACGTAGCCGCAGTAGATTCTGAGTTGAGTCGTAGCCGCAGTACATTCCGAGTTGAGACGTAGCTGCAGTAGATTCCGAGTTGTGTCGTAGCCGCAGTAGATTCCGAGTTGAGACGTAGCCGCAGTAGATTCCGAGTTTAGTCGTAGCCGCAGTAGATTCCGAGTTGAGTCGTAGCCGCAGTAGATTCCGAGTTGAAACGTAGCCGCAGTAGATTCCGAGTTGAGACGTAGCCGCAGTAGATTCCGAGTTGAGACGTAGCCGTAGTAGATTCCGAGTTGAGTCGTAGCCGCGGTAGATTCCGAGTTCAGACATAGCCGCGGTAGATTCCGAGTTGAGACGTAGCCGCGGTAGATTCCGAGTTGAGACGTAGCCGCGGTAGATTCCGAGTTGAGACGTAGCCGCTGTAGATTCCGAGTTGAGACGTAGCCGCGGTAGATTCCGAGTTGAGACGTAGCCGCAGTAGATTCCGAGTTGAGTCGTAGCCGCAGTAGATTCCGAGTTGAGTCGTAGCCGCAGTAGATTCCCAGTTGAGACGTAGCCGCAGTAGATTCCGAGTTGAGTCGTAGCCGCAGTAGATTCCGAGTTGAGACGTAGTCGCAGTATATTCCGAGTTGAGACGTAGCCGCAGTATATTCTGAGTTGAGACGTAGCCGCAGTAGATTCCGAGTTGAGACGTAGCCGCAGTAGATTCCAAGTTGAGACGTAGCCGCAGTAGATTCCGAGTTGAGTCGTAGCCGCAGTAGATTCCGAGTTAAGACGTAGCCGCGGTAGATTCCGAGTTGAGACGTAGCCGCAGTAGATTCCGAGTTGAGTCGTAGCCGCAGTAGATTCCGAGTTGAGACGTAGCCGCAGTAGATTCCGAGTTGAGACGTAGCCGCAGTAGATTCCGAGTTGAGTCGTAGCCGCAGTAGATTCCGAGTTAAGAAGTAGCCGCAGTAGATTCCGAGTTGAGACGTAGCCGCAGTAGATTCCGAGTTGAGTCGTAGCCGCAGTAGATTCCGAGTTGAGTCATAGCCGCAGTAGATTCTCAGTTGAGACGTAGCCGCAGTAGATTCCGAGTTGAGTCGTAGCCGCAGTTAATACCGAGTTGAGTCGTAGCCGCAGTAAATTCCGAGTTAAGACGTAGCCGCAGTAGATTCTGAGTTGAGTCGTAGTGGCAGTAAATAACGAGTTAAGACGTAGCCGCGGTAGATTCTGAGTTGAGTCGTATCCGCAGTAGATTCCGTGTTGAGACGTAGCCGCGGTAGATTCCGAGTTCAGACGTGGCTGCGGTAGATTCCGAGTTCAGACGTAGCCGCGGTAGATTCCGAGTTGAGACGTAGCCGCGGAAGATTCCGAGTTGAGACGTAGCCGCGGTAGATTCCGAGTTGAGTCGTAGCCGCAGTAGATTCCGAGTTGAGTCGTAGCCGCAGTAGATTCCGAGTTGAGTCGTAGCCGCAGTAGATTCCGAGTTGAGACGTAGCCGCAGTAGATTCCGAGTTGAGTCGTAGCCGAAGTAGATTCCGAGTTGAGACGTAGCCGCAGTAGATTCCGAGTTGTGTCGTAGCCGCAGTAGATTCCGAGTTGAGTCGTAGCCGCAGTAGATTCCGAGTTTAGTCGTAGCCGCAGTAGATTCCGAGTTGAAACGTAGCCACAGTAGATACCGAGTTGAGTCGTAGCTGCGGAAGATTCCGAGTTGAAACTTAGCTGCACTAGATTCCGAGTTCAGTCGTAGCCGCAGTAGATTCCGAGTTGAGACGTAGCAGCAGTAGATTCCGAGTTGAGACGTAGCCGCAGTAGATTCCGAGTTGAAACGTAGCCGCAGTAGATTCCGAGTTGAGTCGTAGCCGCAGTAGATTCCGAGTTGAGTCGTAGCCGCAGTAGTTCCGAGTTGAAACGTAGCCGCGGTAGATTCCGAGTTCAGTCGTAGCCGCAGTAGATTCCGAGTTGAGACGTAGTCGCAGTATATTCCGAGTTGAGACGTAGCCGCAGTATATTCTGAGTTGAGTCGTAGCCGCAGTAGATTCTGAGTTGAGACGTAGCCGCAGTAGATTCCGACTTGAGACGTAGCCGCAGTAGATTCCGAGTTGAGTCGTAGCCGCAGTAGATTCCGAGTTAAGACGTAGCCGCAGTAGATTCTGAGTTGAGTCGTAGCGGCAGTAAATACCGAGTTAAGACGTAGCCGCAGTAGATTCTGAGTTGAGTCGTAGCCGCAGTACATTCCGAGTTGAGACGTAGCTGCAGTAGATTCCGAGTTGTGTCGTAGCCGCAGTAGATTCCGAGTTGAGACGTAGCCGCAGTAGATTCCGAGTTTAGTCGTAGCCGCAGTAGATTCCGAGTTGAGTCGTAGCCGCAGTAGATTCCGAGTTGAAACGTAGCCGCAGTAGATTCCGAGTTGAGACGTAGCCGCAGTAGATTCCGAGTTGAGACGTAGCCGTAGTAGATACCGAGTTGAGTCGTAGCCGCGGTAGATTCCGAGTTCAGACATAGCCGCGGTAGATTCCGAGTTGAGACGTAGCCGCGGTAGATTCCGAGTTGAGACGTAGCCGCGGTAGATTCCGAGTTGAGACGTAGCCGCTGTAGATTCCGAGTTGAGACGTAGCCGCGGTAGATTCCGAGTTGAGACGTAGCCGCAGTAGATTCCGAGTTGAGTCGTAGCCGCAGTAGATTCCAAGTTGAGACGTAGCCGCAGTAGATTCCGAGTTGAGTCGTAGCCGCAGTAGATTCCGAGTTGAGACGTAGTCGCAGTATATTCCGAGTTGAGACGTAGCCGCAGTATATTCTGTGTTGAGACGTAGCCGCAGTAGATTCCGAGTTGAGACGTAGCCGCAGTAGATTCCAAGTTGAGACGTAGCCGCAGTAGATTCCGAGTTGAGACGTAGCCGCAGTAGATTCCGAGTTGAGTCGTAGCCGCAGTAGATTCCGAGTTGAGACGTAGCCGCAGTAGATTCCGAGTTGAGTCGTAGCCGCAGTAGATTCCGAGTTAAGAAGTAGCCGCAGTAGATTCCGAGTTGAGACGTAGCCACAGTAGATTCCGAGTTGAGTCGTAGCCGCAGTAGATTCCGAGTTGAGTCATAGCCGCAGTAGATTCTCAGTTGAGACGTAGCCGCAGTAGATTCCGAGTTGAGTCGTAGCCGCAGTTAATACCGAGTTGAGTCGTAGCCGCAGTAAATTCCGAGTTAAGACGTAGCCGCAGTAGATTCTGAGTTGAGTCGTAGTGGCAGTAAATAACGAGTTAAGACGTAGCCGCGGTAGATTCTGAGTTGAGTCGTATCCGCAGTAGATTCCGTGTTGAGACGTAGCCGCGGTAGATTCCGAGTTCAGACGTGGCTGCGGTAGATTCCGAGTTCAGACGTAGCCGCGGTATATTCCGAGTTGAGACGTAGCCGCGGAAGATTCCGAGTTGAGACGTAGCCGCGGTAGATTCCGAGTTGAGTCGTAGCCGCAGTAGATTCCGAGTTGAGTCGTAGCCGCAGTAGATTCCGAGTTGAGTCGTAGCCGCAGTAGATTCCGAGTTGAGACGTAGCCGCAGTAGATTCCGAGTTGAGTCGTAGCCGAAGTAGATTCCGAGTTGAGACGTAGCCGCAGTAGATTCCGAGTTGTGTCGTAGCCGCGGTAGATTCCGAGTTGAGACGTAGCCGCGGTAGATTCCGAGTTGAGACGTAGCCGCTGTAGATTCCGAGTTGAGACGTAGCCGCGGTAGATTCCGAGTTGAGACGTAGCCGCAGTAGATTCCGAGTTGAGTCGTAGCCGCAGTAGATTCCGAGTTGAGTCGTAGCCGCAGTAGATTCCAAGTTGAGACGTAGCCGCAGTAGATTCCGAGTTGAGTCGTAGCCGCAGTAGATTCCGAGTTGAGACGTAGTCGCAGTATATTCCGAGTTGAGACGTAGCCGCAGTATATTCTGTGTTGAGACGTAGCCGCAGTAGATTCCGAGTTGAGACGTAGCCGCAGTAGATTCCAAGTTGAGACGTAGCCGCAGTAGATTCCGAGTTGAGACGTAGCCGCAGTAGATTCCGAGTTGAGACGTAGCCGCAGTAGATTCCGAGTTGAGTCGTAGCCGCAGTAGATTCCGAGTTAAGAAGTAGCCGCAGTAGATTCCGAGTTGAGACGTAGCCGCAGTAGATTCCGAGTTGAGTCGTAGCCGCAGTAGATTCCGAGTTGAGTCATAGCCGCAGTAGATTCTCAGTTGAGACGTAGCCGCAGTAGATTCCGAGTTGAGTCGTAGCCGCAGTTAATACCGAGTTGAGTCGTAGCCGCAGTAAATTCCGAGTTAAGACGTAGCCGCAGTAGATTCTGAGTTGAGTCGTAGTGGCAGTAAATAACGAGTTAAGACGTAGCCGCGGTAGATTCTGAGTTGAGTCGTATCCGCAGTAGATTCCGTGTTGAGACGTAGCCGCGGTAGATTCCGAGTTCAGACGTGGCTGCGGTAGATTCCGAGTTCAGACGTAGCCGCGGTATATTCCGAGTTGAGACGTAGCCGCGGAAGATTCCGAGTTGAGACGTAGCCGCGGTAGATTCCGAGTTGAGTCGTAGCCGCAGTAGATTCCGAGTTGAGTCGTAGCCGCAGTAGATTCCGAGTTGAGTCGTAGCCGCAGTAGATTCCGAGTTGAGACGTAGCCGCAGTAGATTCCGAGTTGAGTCGTAGCCGAAGTAGATTCCGAGTTGAGACGTAGCCGCAGTAGATTCCGAGTTGTGTCGTAGCCGCAGTAGATTCCGAGTTGAGACGTAGCCACAGTAGATACCGAGTTGAGTCGTAGCTGCGGAAGATTCTGAATTGAAACGTAGCCGCACTAGATTCCGAGTTCAGTCGTAGCCGCAGTACATTCCGAGTTGAGACGTTGCCGCAGTAGATTCCGAGTATAGACGTAGCCGCAGTAGATTCCGAGTTGAGACGTAGCCGTAGTAGATTCCGAGTTGAGTCGTAGCCGCAGTAGATTCCGAGTTGAGACGTAGCCACAGTAGATTCCGAGTTGAGTCTTAGCCGAAGTAGATTCCGAGTTGAGTCGTAGCCGCAGTAGTTCCGAGTTGAAACGTAGCCGCGGTAGATTCCGAGTTCAGTCGTAGCCGCAGTAGATTCCGAGTTGAGACGTAGTCGCAGTATATTCCGAGTTGAGACGTAGCCTCAGTATATTCTGAGTTGAGTCGTAGCCGCAGTAGATTCCGAGTTGAGACGTAGCCGCACTAGATTCCGAGTTGAGACGTAGCCGCAGTAGATTCCGAGTTGAGTCGTAGCCGCAGTAGATTCCGAGTTGAGTCGTAGCCGCAGTAGATTCCGAGTTGAGTCGTAGCCGCAGTAGATTCTCAGTTGAGACGTAGCCGCAGTAGATTCCGAGTTGAGTCGTAGCCGCAGTAGATTCCGAGTTGAGTAGTAGCCGCAGTAGATTCCGAGTTGAGTCGTAGCCGCAGTATATTCCGAGTTGAAACGTAGCCGCAGTAGATTCCGAGTTGAGACGTAGCCGCAGTAGATTCCGAGTTGAGTCGTAGCGGCAGTAAATTCCGAGATAAGACGTAGCCGCAGTAGATTCTGAGTTGAGTCGTAGCCGCAGTAGATTCCGAGTTGAGACGTAGCCACAGTAGATTCCGAGTTGAGACGTAGCCGCGGTAGATTCCGAGTTGAGACGTGGCCGCGGTAGATTCCGAGTTCAGATGTAGCCGCGGTAGATTCCGAGTTGAGACGTAGCCGCGGTAGATTCCGAGTTGAGACGTAGCCGCGGTAGATTCCGAGTTGAGACGTAGCCGCTGTAGATTCCGAGTTGAGACGTAGCCGCAGTAGATTCCGAGTTGAGTCGTAGCCGCAGTAGATTCCGAGTTGAGTCGTAGCCGCAGTAGATTCCGAGTTGAGTCGTAGCCGCAGTAGATTCTCAGTTGAGAAGTAGCCGCAGTAGATTCCGAGTTGAGTCGTAGCCGCAGTAGATTCCGAGTTGAGTAGTAGCCGCAGTAGATTCCGAGTTGAGTCGTAGCCGCAGTATATTCCGAGTTGAGACGTAGCCACAGTAGATTCCGAGTTGAGTCGTAGCTGCAGTAGATTCCGAGTTTAGTCGTAGCCGCAGTAGATTCCGAGTTGAAACGTAGCCGCAGTAGATTCCGAGTTCTGTCGTAGCCGCAGTAGATTCCGAGTTGAGACGTAGCCGCAGTAGATTCCGAGTTGAGACGTAGCCGCAGTAGATTCCGAGTTGAGACGTAGCCGCAGTAGATTCCGAGTTGAGACGTAGCCGCAGTAGATTCCGAGTTGAGTCGTAGCCGCAGTAGATTCACAGTTGAGTCGTAGCTGCGGTAAATTCCGAGTTGAGACGTAGCCGCGGTAGATACCGAGTTGAGACGTAGCTACGGTAGATTCCGAGTTGAGACGTAGCCGCAGTGGATTCCGAGTTGAGACGTGGCCGCGGTAGATTCCGAGTTGAGACGTGGCCGCACTAGATTCCGAGTTGAGACGTAGCCGCGGTAGATTCCGAGTTGAGACGTAGCCGCGGTAGATTCCGAGTTGAGACGTAGCCGCGGTAGATTCCGAGTTGAGTCGTAGCCGCAGTAGATTCCGAGTTGAGACGTAGCCGCAGTAGATTCCGAGTTGAGTCGTAGTTGCTGTAGACTCCGAGTTGAGACGTAGCCGCAGTAGATTCCGAGTTGAGACGTAGCCGCAGTAGATTCCGAGTTGAGACGTAGCCACAGTAGATTCCGAGTTGAGACGTAGCCGCGGTAGATTCCGAGTTGAGACGTGGCCGCGGTAGATTCCGAGTTCAGATGTAGCCGCGGTAGATTCCGAGTTGAGACGTAGCCGCGGTAGATTCCGAGTTGAGACGTAGCCGCGGTAGATTCCGAGTTGAGACGTAGCCGCTGTAGATTCCGAGTTGAGACGTAGCCGCAGTAGATTCCGAGTTGAGACGTAGCCGCAGTAGATACCGAGTTGAGTCGTTGCCGCAGTAGATTCCGAGTTGAGATGTGGCCGCAGTAGATTCCGAGTTGAGACGTAGCCGCAGTAGATTCTGAGTTGACTTGTAGCCGCAGTAGATTCCGAGTTGAGACGTAGCCGCAGTTGATTCCGAGTTGAGACGTAGCCGCAGTAGATTCCGAGTTGAGTCGTAGCCGCAGTAGATTCCGAGTTTAGTCGTAGCCGCAGTAGATTCCGAGTTGAAACGTAGCCACAGTAGATACCGAGTTGAGTCGTAGCTGCGGAAGATTCCGAGTTGAAACTTAGCTGCACTAGATTCCGAGTTCAGTCGTAGCCGCAGTAGATTCCGAGTTGAGACGTAGCAGCAGTAGATTCCGAGTTGAGACGTAGCCGCAGTAGATTCCGAGTTGAAACGTAGCCACAGTAGATTCCGAGTTGAGTCGTAGCCGCAGTAGATTCCGAGTTGAGTCGTAGCCGCAGTAGTTCCGAGTTGAAACGTAGCCGCGGTAGATTCCGAGTTCAGTCGTAGCCGCAGTAGATTCCGAGTTGAGACGTAGTCGCAGTATATTCCGAGTTGAGACGTAGCCGCAGTATATTCTGAGTTGAGTCGTAGCCGCAGTAGATTCTGAGTTGAGACGTAGCCGCAGTAGATTCCGACTTGAGACGTAGCCGCAGTAGATTCCGAGTTGAGTCGTAGCCGCAGTAGATTCCGAGTTAAGACGTAGCCGCAGTAGATTCTGAGTTGAGTCGTAGCGGCAGTAAATACCGAGTTAAGACGTAGCCGCAGTAGATTCTGAGTTGAGTCGTAGCCGCAGTACATTCCGAGTTGAGACGTAGCTGCAGTAGATTCCGAGTTGTGTCGTAGCCGCAGTAGATTCCGAGTTGAGACGTAGCCGCAGTAGATTCCGAGTTTAGTCGTAGCCGCAGTAGATTCCGAGTTGAGTCGTAGCCGCAGTAGATTACGAGTTGAAACGTAGCCGCAGTAGATTCCGAGTTGAGACGTAGCCGCAGTAGATTCCGAGTTGAGACGTAGCCGTAGTAGATTCCGAGTTGAGTCGTAGCCGCGGTAGATTCCGAGTTCAGACATAGCCGCGGTAGATTCCGAGTTGAGACGTAGCCGCGGTAGATTCCGAGTTGAGACGTAGCCGCGGTAGATTCCGAGTTGAGACGTAGCCGCTGTAGATTCCGAGTTGAGACGTAGCTGCGGTAGATTCCGAGTTGAGACGTAGCCGCAGTAGATTCCGAGTTGAGTCGTAGCCGCAGTAGATTCCGAGTTGAGTCGTAGCCGCAGTAGATTCCAAGTTGAGACGTAGCCGCAGTAGATTCCGAGTTGAGTCGTAGCCGCAGTAGATTCCGAGTTGAGACGTAGTCGCAGTATATTCCGAGTTGAGACGTAGCCGCAGTATATTCTGAGTTGAGACGTAGCCGCAGTAGATTCCGAGTTGAGACGTAGCCGCAGTAGATTCCAAGTTGAGACGTAGCCGCAGTAGTTTCCGAGTTGAGTCGTAGCCGCAGTAGATTCCGAGTTAAGACGTAGCCGCGGTAGATTCCGAGTTGAGACGTAGCCGCAGTAGATTCCGAGTTGAGACGTAGCCGCAGTAGATTCCGAGTTGAGACGTAGCCGCAGTAGATTCCGAGTTGAGTCGTAGCCGCAGTAGATTCCGAGTTAAGAAGTAGCCGCAGTAGATTCCGAGTTGAGACGTAGCCGCAGTAGATTCCGAGTTGAGTCGTAGCCGCAGTAGATTCCGAGTTGAGTCATAGCCGCAGTAGATTCTCAGTTGAGACGTAGCCGCAGTAGATTCCGAGTTGAGTCGTAGCCGCAGTTAATACCGAGTTGAGTCGTAGCCGCAGTAAATTCCGAGTTAAGACGTAGCCGCAGTAGATTCTGAGTTGAGTCGTAGTGGCAGTAAATAACGAGTTAAGACGTAGCCGCGGTAGATTCTGAGTTGAGTCGTATCCGCAGTAGATTCCGTGTTGAGACGTAGCCGCGGTAGATTCCGAGTTCAGACGTGGCTGCGGTAGATTCCGAGTTCAGACGTAGCCGCGGTAGATTCCGAGTTGAGACGTAGCCGCGGAAGATTCCGAGTTGAGACGTAGCCGCAGTAGATTCCGAGTTGAGTCGTAGCCGCAGTAGATTCCGAGTTGAGTCGTAGCCGCAGTAGATTCCGAGTTGAGTCGTAGCCGCAGTAGATTCCGAGTTGAGACGTAGCCGCAGTAGATTCCGAGTTGAGTCGTAGCCGAAGTAGATTCCGAGTTGAGACGTAGCCGCGGTAGATTCCGAGTTGAGACGTAGCCGCTGTAGATTCCGAGTTGAGACGTAGCCGCAGTAGATTCCGAGTTGAGACGTAGCCGCTGTAGATTCCGAGTTGAGACGTAGCCGCAGTAGATTCCGAGTTGAGACGTAGCCGCAGTAGATACCGAGTTGAGTCGTTGCCGCAGTAGATTCCGAGTTGAGATGTGGCCGCAGTAGATTCCGAGTTGAGACGTAGCCGCAGTAGATTCTGAGTTGAGTCGTAGCCGCAGTAGATTCCGAGTTGAGACGTAGCCGCAGTTGATTCCGAGTTGAGACGTAGCCGCAGTAGATTCCGAGTTGAGTCGTAGCCGCAGTAGATTCCGAGTTTAGTCGTAGCCGCAGTAGATTCCGAGTTGAAACGTAGCCGCAGTAGATTCCGAGTTCTGTCGTAGCCGCAGTAGATTCCGAGTTGAGACGTAGCCGCAGTAGATTCCGAGTTGAGACGTAGCCGCAGTAGATTCCGAGTTGAGACGTAGCCGCAGTAGATTCCGAGTTGAGTCGTAGCCGCAGTAGATTCCCAGTTGAGTCGTAGCTGCGGTAAATTCCGAGTTGAGACGTAGCCGCGGTAGATACCGAGTTGAGACGTAGCTACGGTAGATTCCGAGTTGAGACGTAGCCGCAGTGGATTCCGAGTTGAGACGTGGCCGCGGTAGATTCCGAGTTGAGACGTGGCCGCGGTAGATTCCGAGTTGAGACGTAGCCGCGGTAGATTCCGAGTTGAGACGTAGCCGCGGTAGATTCCGAGTTGAGACGTAGCCGCGGTAGATTCCGAGTTGAGTCGTAGCCGCAGTAGATTCCGAGTTGAGACGTAGCCGCAGTAGATTCCGAGTTGAGTCGTAGTTGCTGTAGACTCCGAGTTGAGACGTAGCCGCAGTAGATTCCGAGTTGAGACGTAGCCGCAGTAGATTCCGAGTTGAGACGTAGCCACAGTAGATTCCGAGTTGAGACGTAGCCGCGGTAGATTCCGAGTTGAGACGTGGCCACGGTAGATTCCGAGTTCAGATGTAGCCGCGGTAGATTCCGAGTTGAGACGTAGCCGCGGTAGATTCCGAGTTGAGACGTAGCCGCGGTAGATTCCGAGTTGAGACGTAGCCGCTGTAGATTCCGAGTTGAGACGTAGCCGCAGTAGATTCCGAGTTGAGACGTAGCCGCAGTAGATACCGAGTTGAGTCGTTGCCGCAGTAGATTCCGAGTTGAGATGTGGCCGCAGTAGATTCCGAGTTGAGACGTAGCCGCAGTAGATTCTGAGTTGACTTGTAGCCGCAGTAGATTCCGAGTTGAGACGTAGCCGCAGTTGATTCCGAGTTGAGACGTAGCCGCAGTAGATTCCGAGTTGAGTCGTAGCCGCAGTAGATTCCGAGTTTAGTCGTAGCCGCAGTAGATTCCGAGTTGAAACGTAGCCACAGTAGATACCGAGTTGAGTCGTAGCTGCGGAAGATTCCGAGTTGAAACTTAGCTGCACTAGATTCCGAGTTCAGTCGTAGCCGCAGTAGATTCCGAGTTGAGACGTAGCAGCAGTAGATTCCGAGTTGAGACGTAGCCGCAGTAGATTCCGAGTTGAAACGTAGCCGCAGTAGATTCCGAGTTGAGTCGTAGCCGCAGTAGATTCCGAGTTGAGTCGTAGCCGCAGTAGTTCCGAGTTGAAACGTAGCCGCGGTAGATTCCGAGTTCAGTCGTAGCCGCAGTAGATTCCGAGTTGAGACGTAGTCGCAGTATATTCCGAGTTGAGACGTAGCCGCAGTATATTCTGAGTTGAGTCGTAGCCGCAGTAGATTCTGAGTTGAGACGTAGCCGCAGTAGATTCCGACTTGAGACGTAGCCGCAGTAGATTCCGAGTTGAGTCGTAGCCGCAGTAGATTCCGAGTTAAGACGTAGCCGCAGTAGATTCTGAGTTGAGTCGTAGCGGCAGTAAATACCGAGTTAAGACGTAGCCGCAGTAGATTCTGAGTTGAGTCGTAGCCGCAGTACATTCCGAGTTGAGACGTAGCTGCAGTAGATTCCGAGTTGTGTCGTAGCCGCAGTAGATTCCGAGTTGAGACGTAGCCGCAGTAGATTCCGAGTTTAGTCGTAGCCGCAGTAGATTCCGAGTTGAGTCGTAGCCGCAGTAGATTCCGAGTTGAAACGTAGCCGCAGTAGATTCCGAGTTGAGACGTAGCCGCAGTAGATTCCGAGTTGAGACGTAGCCGTAGTAGATTCCGAGTTGAGACGTAGCCGCGGTAGATTCCGAGTTGAGACGTAGCCGCGGTAGATTCCGAGTTGAGACGTAGCCGCGGTAGATTCCGAGTTGAGTCGTAGCCGCAGTAGATTCCGAGTTGAGACGTAGCCGCAGTAGATTCCGAGTTGAGTCGTAGTTGCTGTAGACTCCGAGTTGAGACGTAGCCGCAGTAGATTCCGAGTTGAGACGTAGCCGCAGTAGATTCCGAGTTGAGTCGTAGTTGCTGTAGACTCCGAGTTGAGACGTAGCCGCAGTAGATTCCGAGTTGAGACGTAGCCGCAGTAGATTCCGAGTTGAGACGTAGCCACAGTAGATTCCGAGTTGAGACGTAGCCGCGGTAGATTCCGAGTTGAGACGTGGCCACGGTAGATTCCGAGTTCAGATGTAGCCGCGGTAGATTCCGAGTTGAGACGTAGCCGCGGTAGATTCCGAGTTGAGACGTAGCCGCGGTAGATTCCGAGTTGAGACGTAGCCGCTGTAGATTCCGAGTTGAGACGTAGCCGCAGTAGATTCCGAGTTGAGACGTAGCCGCAGTAGATACCGAGTTGAGTCGTTGCCGCAGTAGATTCCGAGTTGAGATGTGGCCGCAGTAGATTCCGAGTTGAGACGTAGCCGCAGTAGATTCCGAGTTGAGTCGTAGCCGCAGTAGATTCCGAGTTGAGTCGTAGCCGCAGTAGATTCTCAGTTGAGAAGTAGCCGCAGTAGATTCCGAGTTGAGTCGTAGCCGCAGTAGATTCCGAGTTGAGTAGTAGCCGCAGTAGATTCCGAGTTGAGTCGTAGCCGCAGTATATTCCGAGTTGAAACGTAGCCGCAGTAGATTCCGAGTTCAGTCGTAGCCGCAGTAGATTCCGAGTTGAGTCGTAGCGGCAGTAAATTCCGAGATAAGACGTAGCCGCAGTAGATTCTGAGTTGAGTCGTAGCCGCAGTAGATTCCGAGTTGAGACGTATCCACAGTAGATTCCGAGTTGAGACGTAGCCGCAGTAGATTCCGAGTTGAGACGTAGCCGCGGTAGATTCCGAGTTGAGACGTAGCCGCGGTAGATTCCGAGTTGAGACGTAGCCGCTGTAGATTCCGAGTTGAGACGTAGCCGCAGTAGATTCCGAGTTGAGACGTAGCCGCTGTAGATTCCGAGTTGAGACGTAGCCGCAGTAGATTCCGAGTTGAGACGTAGCCGCAGTAGATACCGAGTTGAGTCGTTGCCGCAGTAGATTCCGAGTTGAGATGTGGCCGCAGTAGATTCCGAGTTGAGACGTAGCCGCAGTAGATTCTGAGTTGAGTCGTAGCCGCAGTAGATTCCGAGTTGAGACGTAGCCGCAGTTGATTCCGAGTTGAGACGTAGCCGCAGTAGATTCCGAGTTGAGTCGTAGCCGCAGTAGATTCCGAGTTTAGTCGTAGCCGCAGTAGATTCCGAGTTGAAACGTAGCCGCAGTAGATTCCGAGTTCTGTCGTAGCCGCAGTAGATTCCGAGTTGAGACGTAGCCGCAGTAGATTCCGAGTTGAGACGTAGCCGCAGTAGATTCCGAGTTGAGTCGTAGCCGCAGTAGATTCCCAGTTGAGTCGTAGCTGCGGTAAATTCCGAGTTGAGACGTAGCCGCGGTAGATACCGAGTTGAGACGTAGCTACGGTAGATTCCGAGTTGAGACGTAGCCGCAGTGGATTCCGAGTTGAGACGTGGCCGCGGTAGATTCCGAGTTGAGACGTGGCCGCGGTAGATTCCGAGTTGAGACGTAGCCGCGGTAGATTCCGAGTTGAGACGTAGCCGCGGTAGATTCCGAGTTGAGACGTAGCCGCGGTAGATTCCGAGTTGAGTCGTAGCCGCAGTAGATTCCGAGTTGAGACGTAGCCGCAGTAGATTCCGAGTTGAGTCGTAGTTGCTGTAGACTCCGAGTTGAGACGTAGCCGCAGTAGATTCCGAGTTGAGACGTAGCCGCAGTAGATTCCGAGTTGAGACGTAGCCACAGTAGATTCCGAGTTGAGACGTAGCCGCGGTAGATTCCGAGTTGAGACGTGGCCACGGTAGATTCCGAGTTCAGATGTAGCCGCGGTAGATTCCGAGTTGAGACGTAGCCGCGGTAGATTCCGAGTTGAGACGTAGCCGCGGTAGATTCCGAGTTGAGACGTAGCCGCTGTAGATTCCGAGTTGAGACGTAGCCGCAGTAGATTCCGAGTTGAGACGTAGCCGCAGTAGATACCGAGTTGAGTCGTTGCCGCAGTAGATTCCGAGTTGAGATGTGGCCGCAGTAGATTCCGAGTTGAGACGTAGCCGCAGTAGATTCTGAGTTGACTTGTAGCCGCAGTAGATTCCGAGTTGAGACGTAGCCGCAGTTGATTCCGAGTTGAGACGTAGCCGCAGTAGATTCCGAGTTGAGTCGTAGCCGCAGTAGATTCCGAGTTTAGTCGTAGCCGCAGTAGATTCCGAGTTGAAACGTAGCCACAGTAGATACCGAGTTGAGTCGTAGCTGCGGAAGATTCCGAGTTGAAACTTAGCTGCACTAGATTCCGAGTTCAGTCGTAGCCGCAGTAGATTCCGAGTTGAGACGTAGCAGCAGTAGATTCCGAGTTGAGACGTAGCCGCAGTAGATTCCGAGTTGAAACGTAGCCGCAGTAGATTCCGAGTTGAGTCGTAGCCGCAGTAGATTCCGAGTTGAGTCGTAGCCGCAGTAGTTCCGAGTTGAAACGTAGCCGCGGTAGATTCCGAGTTCAGTCGTAGCCGCAGTAGATTCCGAGTTGAGACGTAGTCGCAGTATATTCCGAGTTGAGACGTAGCCGCAGTATATTCTGAGTTGAGTCGTAGCCGCAGTAGATTCTGAGTTGAGACGTAGCCGCAGTAGATTCCGACTTGAGACGTAGCCGCAGTAGATTCCGAGTTGAGTCGTAGCCGCAGTAGATTCCGAGTTAAGACGTAGCCGCAGTAGATTCTGAGTTGAGTCGTAGCGGCAGTAAATACCGAGTTAAGACGTAGCCGCAGTAGATTCTGAGTTGAGTCGTAGCCGCAGTACATTCCGAGTTGAGACGTAGCTGCAGTAGATTCCGAGTTGTGTCGTAGCCGCAGTAGATTCCGAGTTGAGACGTAGCCGCAGTAGATTCCGAGTTTAGTCGTAGCCGCAGTAGATTCCGAGTTGAGTCGTAGCCGCAGTAGATTCCGAGTTGAAACGTAGCCGCAGTAGATTCCGAGTTGAGACGTAGCCGCAGTAGATTCCGAGTTGAGACGTAGCCGTAGTAGATTCCGAGTTGAGACGTAGCCGCGGTAGATTCCGAGTTGAGACGTAGCCGCGGTAGATTCCGAGTTGAGACGTAGCCGCGGTAGATTCCGAGTTGAGTCGTAGCCGCAGTAGATTCCGAGTTGAGACGTAGCCGCAGTAGATTCCGAGTTGAGTCGTAGTTGCTGTAGACTCCGAGTTGAGACGTAGCCGCAGTAGATTCCGAGTTGAGACGTAGCCGCAGTAGATTCCGAGTTGAGTCGTAGTTGCTGTAGACTCCGAGTTGAGACGTAGCCGCAGTAGATTCCGAGTTGAGACGTAGCCGCAGTAGATTCCGAGTTGAGACGTAGCCACAGTAGATTCCGAGTTGAGACGTAGCCGCGGTAGATTCCGAGTTGAGACGTGGCCACGGTAGATTCCGAGTTCAGATGTAGCCGCGGTAGATTCCGAGTTGAGACGTAGCCGCGGTAGATTCCGAGTTGAGACGTAGCCGCGGTAGATTCCGAGTTGAGACGTAGCCGCTGTAGATTCCGAGTTGAGACGTAGCCGCAGTAGATTCCGAGTTGAGACGTAGCCGCAGTAGATACCGAGTTGAGTCGTTGCCGCAGTAGATTCCGAGTTGAGATGTGGCCGCAGTAGATTCCGAGTTGAGACGTAGCCGCAGTAGATTCCGAGTTGAGTCGTAGCCGCAGTAGATTCCGAGTTGAGTCGTAGCCGCAGTAGATTCCGAGTTGAGTCGTAGCCGCAGTAGATTCTCAGTTGAGAAGTAGCCGCAGTAGATTCCGAGTTGAGTCGTAGCCGCAGTAGATTCCGAGTTGAGTAGTAGCCGCAGTAGATTCCGAGTTGAGTCGTAGCCGCAGTATATTCCGAGTTGAAACGTAGCCGCAGTAGATTCCGAGTTCAGTCGTAGCCGCAGTAGATTCCGAGTTGAGTCGTAGCGGCAGTAAATTCCGAGATAAGACGTAGCCGCAGTAGATTCTGAGTTGAGTCGTAGCCGCAGTAGATTCCGAGTTGAGACGTATCCCCAGTAGATTCCGAGTTGAGACGTAGCCGCAGTAGATTCCGAGTTGAGACGTAGCCGCGGTAGATTCCGAGTTGAGACGTAGCCGCGGTAGATTCCGAGTTGAGACGTAGCCGCTGTAGATTCCGAGTTGAGACGTAGCCGCAGTAGATTCCGAGTTGAGACGTAGCCGCTGTAGATTCCGAGTTGAGACGTAGCCGCAGTAGATTCCGAGTTGAGACGTAGCCGCAGTAGATACCGAGTTGAGTCGTTGCCGCAGTAGATTCCGAGTTGAGATGTGGCCGCAGTAGATTCCGAGTTGAGACGTAGCCGCAGTAGATTCTGAGTTGAGTCGTAGCCGCAGTAGATTCCGAGTTGAGACGTAGCCGCAGTTGATTCCGAGTTGAGACGTAGCCGCAGTAGATTCCGAGTTGAGTCGTAGCCGCAGTAGATTCCGAGTTTAGTCGTAGCCGCAGTAGATTCCGAGTTGAAACGTAGCCGCAGTAGATTCCGAGTTCTGTCGTAGCCGCAGTAGATTCCGAGTTGAGACGTAGCCGCAGTAGATTCCGAGTTGAGACGTAGCCGCAGTAGATTCCGAGTTGAGTCGTAGCCGCAGTAGATTCCCAGTTGAGTCGTAGCTGCGGTAAATTCCGAGTTGAGACGTAGCCGCGGTAGATACCGAGTTGAGACGTAGCTACGGTAGATTCCGAGTTGAGACGTAGCCGCAGTGGATTCCGAGTTGAGACGTGGCCGCGGTAGATTCCGAGTTGAGACGTGGCCGCGGTAGATTCCGAGTTGAGACGTAGCCGCGGTAGATTCCGAGTTGAGACGTAGCCGCGGTAGATTCCGAGTTGAGACGTAGCCGCGGTAGATTCCGAGTTGAGTTGTAGCCGCAGTAGATTCCGAGTTGAGACGTAGCCGCAGTAGATTCCGAGTTGAGTCGTAGTTGCTGTAGACTCCGAGTTGAGACGTAGCCGCAGTAGATTCCGAGTTGAGACGTAGCCGCAGTAGATTCCGAGTTGAGACGTAGCCACAGTAGATTCCGAGTTGAGACGTAGCCGCGGTAGATTCCGAGTTGAGACGTGGCCACGGTAGATTCCGAGTTCAGATGTAGCCGCGGTAGATTCCGAGTTGAGACGTAGCCGCGGTAGATTCCGAGTTGAGACGTAGCCGCGGTAGATTCCGAGTTGAGACGTAGCCGCTGTAGATTCCGAGTTGAGACGTAGCCGCAGTAGATTCCGAGTTGAGACGTAGCCGCAGTAGATACCGAGTTGAGTCGTTGCCGCAGTAGATTCCGAGTTGAGATGTGGCCGCAGTA
Source organism: Coturnix japonica (assembly GCF_054131305.1). Taxonomy (NCBI): domain Eukaryota; kingdom Metazoa; phylum Chordata; class Aves; order Galliformes; family Phasianidae; genus Coturnix; species Coturnix japonica. The sequence goes on along the minus strand of NC_140682.1, from coordinate 5,637,997 downwards.
GATTCCGAGTTGAGACGTAGCCGCAGTAGATTCTGAGTTGACTTGTAGCCGCAGTAGATTCCGAGTTGAGACGTAGCCGCAGTTGATTCCGAGTTGAGACGTAGCCGCAGTAGATTCCGAGTTGAGTCGTAGCCGCAGTAGATTCCGAGTTTAGTCGTAGCCGCAGTAGATTCCGAGTTGAAACGTAGCCACAATAGATACCGAGTTGAGTCGTAGCTGCGGAAGATTCCGAGTTGAAACTTAGCTGCACTAGATTCCGAGTTCAGTCGTAGCCGCAGTAGATTCCGAGTTGAGACGTAGCAGCAGTAGATTCCGAGTTGAGACGTAGCCGCAGTAGATTCCGAGTTGAAACGTAGCCGCAGTAGATTCCGAGTTGAGTCGTAGCCGCAGTAGATTCCGAGTTGAGTCGTAGCCGCAGTAGTTCCGAGTTGAAACGTAGCCGCGGTAGATTCCGAGTTCAGTCGTAGCCGCAGTAGATTCCGAGTTGAGACGTAGTCGCAGTATATTCCGAGTTGAGACGTAGCCGCAGTATATTCTGAGTTGAGTCGTAGCCGCAGTAGATTCTGAGTTGAGACGTAGCCGCAGTAGATTCCGACTTGAGACGTAGCCGCAGTAGATTCCGAGTTGAGTCGTAGCCGCAGTAGATTCCGAGTTAAGACGTAGCCGCAGTAGATTCTGAGTTGAGTCGTAGCGGCAGTAAATACCGAGTTAAGACGTAGCCGCAGTAGATTCTGAGTTGAGTCGTAGCCGCAGTACATTCCGAGTTGAGACGTAGCTGCAGTAGATTCCGAGTTGTGTCGTAGCCGCAGTAGATTCCGAGTTGAGACGTAGCCGCAGTAGATTCCGAGTTTAGTCGTAGCCGCAGTAGATTCCGAGTTGAGTCGTAGCCGCAGTAGATTCCGAGTTGAAACGTAGCCGCAGTAGATTCCGAGTTGAGACGTAGCCGCAGTAGATTCCGAGTTGAGACGTAGCCGTAGTAGATTCCGAGTTGAGACGTAGCCGCGGTAGATTCCGAGTTGAGACGTAGCCGCTGTAGATTCCGAGTTGAGACGTAGCCGCGGTAGATTCCGAGTTGAGACGTAGCCGCAGTAGATTCCGAGTTGAGTCGTAGCCGCAGTAGATTCCGAGTTGAGTCGTAGCCGCAGTAGATTCCAAGTTGAGACGTAGCCGCAGTAGATTCCGAGTTGAGTCGTAGCCGCAGTAGATTCCGAGTTGAGACGTAGTCGCAGTATATTCCGAGTTGAGACGTAGCCGCAGTATATTCTGAGTTGAGACGTAGCCGCAGTAGATTCCGAGTTGAGACGTAGCCGCAGTAGATTCCAAGTTGAGACGTAGCCGCAGTAGATTCCGAGTTGAGTCGTAGCCGCAGTAGATTCCGAGTTAAGACGTAGCCGCGGTAGATTCCGAGTTGAGACGTAGCCGCGGTAGATTCCGAGTTGAGTCGTAGCCGCAGTAGATTCCGAGTTGAGACGTAGCCGCAGTAGATTCCGAGTTGAGACGTAGCCGCAGTAGATTCCGAGTTGAGTCGTAGCCGCAGTAGATTCCGAGTTAAGAAGTAGCCGCAGTAGATTCCGAGTTGAGACGTAGCCGCAGTAGATTCCGAGTTGAGTCGTAGCCGCAGTAGATTCCGAGTCGAGTCATAGCCGCAGTAGATTCTCAGTTGAGACGTAGCCGCAGTAGATTCCGAGTTGAGTCGTAGCCGCAGTTAATACCGGGTTGAGTCGTAGCCGCAGTAAATTCCGAGTTAAGACGTAGCCGCAGTAGATTCTGAGTTGAGTCGTAGTGGCAGTAAATAACGAGTTAAGACGTAGCCGCGGTAGATTCTGAGTTGAGTCGTATCCGCAGTAGATTCCGTGTTGAGACGTAGCCGCGGTAGATTCCGAGTTCAGACGTGGCTGCGGTAGATTCCAAGTTCAGACGTAGCCGCGGTAGATTCCGAGTTGAGACGTAGCCGCGGAAGATTCCGAGTTGAGACGTAGCCGCAGTAGATTCCGAGTTGAGTCGTAGCCGAAGTAGATTCCGAGTTGAGACGTAGCCGCAGTAGATTCCGAGTTGAGACGTAGCCACAGTAGATTCCGAGTTGAGACGTAGCCGCGGTAGATTCCGAGTTGAGACGTGGCCGCGGTAGATACCGAGTTCAGATGTAGCCGCGGTAGATTCCGAGTTGAGACGTAGCCGCGGTAGATTCCGAGTTGAGACGTAGCCGCGGTAGATTCCGAGTTGAGACGTAGCCGCTGTAGATTCCGAGTTGAGACGTAGCCGCAGTAGATTCCGAGTTGAGACGTAGCCGCAGTAGATACCGAGTTGAGTCGTTGCCGCAGTAGATTCCGAGTTGAGATGTGGCCGCAGTAGATTCCGAGTTGAGACGTAGCCGCAGTAGATTCTGAGTTGAGTCGTAGCCGCAGTAGATTCCGAGTTGAGACGTAGCCGCAGTTGATTCCTAGTTGAGACGTAGCCGCAGTAGATTCCGAGTTGAGTCGTAGCCGCAGTAGATTCCGAGTTTAGTCGTAGCCGCAGTAGATTCCGAGTTGAAACGTAGCTGCAGTAGATTCCGAGTTCTGTCGTAGCCGCAGTAGATTCCGAGTTGAGACGTAGCCGCAGTAGATTCCGAGTTGAGACGTAGCCGCAGTAGATTCCAAGTTGAGACGTAGCCGCAGTAGATTCCCAGTTGAGTCGTAGCTGCGGTAAATTCCGAGTTGAGACGTAGCCGCGGTAGATACCGAGTTGAGACGTAGCTACGGTAGATTCCGAGTTGAGACGTAGCCGCAGTGGATTCCGAGTTGAGACGTGGCCGCGGTAGATTCCGAGTTGAGACGTGGCCGCGGTAGATTCCGAGTTGAGACGTAGCCGCAGTAGATTCCCAGTTGAGTCGTAGCTGCGGTAAATTCCGAGTTGAGACGTAGCCGCGGTAGATACCGAGTTGAGACGTAGCTACGGTAGATTCCGAGTTGAGACGTAGCCGCAGTGGATTCCGAGTTGAGACGTGGCCGCGGTAGATTCCGAGTTGAGACGTGGCCGCGGTAGATTCCGAGTTGAGACGTAGCCGCGGTAGATTCCGAGTTGAGACGTAGCCGCGGTAGATTCCGAGTTGAGTCGTAGCCGCGGTAGATTCCGAGTTGAGTCGTAGCCGCAGTAGATTCCGAGTTGAGACGTAGCCGCAGTAGATTCCGAGTTGAGTCGTAGTTGCTGTAGACTCCGAGTTGAGACGTAGCCGCAGTAGATTCCGAGTTGAGACGTAGCCGCAGTAGATACCGAGTTGAGTCGTTGCCGCAGTAGATTCCGAGTTGAGATGTGGCCGCAGTAGATTCCGAGTTGAGACGTAGCCGCAGTAGATTCTGAGTTGAGTCGTAGCCGCAGTAGATTCCGAGTTGAGACGTAGCCGCAGTTGATTCCGAGTTGAGACGTAGCCGCAGTAGATTCCGAGTTGAGTCGTAGCCGCAGTAGATTCCGAGTTTAGTCGTAGCCGCAGTAGATTCCGAGTTGAAACGTAGCCACAGTAGATACCGAGTTGAGTCGTAGCTGCGGAAGATTCCGAGTTGAAACTTAGCTGCACTAGATTCCGAGTTCAGTCGTAGCCGCAGTAGATTCCGAGTTGAGACGTAGCAGCAGTAGATTCCGAGTTGAGACGTAGCCGCAGTAGATTCCGAGTTGAAACGTAGCCGCAGTAGATTCCGAGTTGAGTCGTAGCCGCAGTAGATTCCGAGTTGAGTCGTAGCCGCAGTAGTTCCGAGTTGAAACGTAGCCGCGGTAGATTCCGAGTTCAGTCGTAGCCGCAGTAGATTCCGAGTTGAGACGTAGTCGCAGTATATTCCGAGTTGAGACGTAGCCGCAGTATATTCTGAGTTGAGTCGTAGCCGCAGTAGATTCTGAGTTGAGACGTAGCCGCAGTAGATTCCGACTTGAGACGTAGCCGCAGTAGATTCCGAGTTGAGTCGTAGCCGCAGTAGATTCCGAGTTAAGACGTAGCCGCAGTAGATTCTGAGTTGAGTCGTAGCGGCAGTAAATACCGAGTTAAGACGTAGCCGCAGTAGATTCTGAGTTGAGTCGTAGCCGCAGTACATTCCGAGTTGAGACGTAGCTGCAGTAGATTCCGAGTTGTGTCGTAGCCGCAGTAGATTCCGAGTTGAGACGTAGCCGCAGTAGATTCCGAGTTGAGTCGTAGCCGCAGTATACTCCGAGTTTATTCGTAGCCGCAGTAGATTCCGAGTTGAGTCGTAGCCGCAGTAGATTCCGAGTTGAAACGTAGCCGCAGTAGATTCCGAGTTGAGACGTAGCCGCAGTAGATTCCGAGTTGAGACGTAGCCGTAGTAGATTCCGAGTTGAGTCGTAGCCGCGGTAGATTCCGAGTTCAGACAAAGCCGCGGTAGATTCCGAGTTGAGACGTAGCCGCGGTAGATTCCGAGTTGAGACGTAGCCGCAGTAGATTCCGAGTTGAGACGTAGCCGCAGTAGATACCGAGTTGAGTCGTTGCCGCAGTAGATTCCGAGTTGAGATGTGGCCGCAGTAGATTCCGAGTTGAGACGTAGCCGCAGTAGATTCTGAGTTGAGTCGTAGCCGCAGTAGATTCCGAGTTGAGACGTAGCCGCAGTTGATTCCGAGTTGAGACGTAGCCGCAGTAGATTCCGAGTTGAGTCGTAGCCGCAGTAGATTCCGAGTTTAGTCGTAGCCGCAGTAGATTCCGAGTTGAAACGTAGCCACAGTAGATACCGAGTTGAGTCGTAGCTGCGGAAGATTCCGAGTTGAAACTTAGCTGCACTAGATTCCGAGTTCAGTCGTAGCCGCAGTAGATTCCGAGTTGAGACGTAGCAGCAGTAGATTCCGAGTTGAGACGTAGCCGCAGTAGATTCCGAGTTGAAACGTAGCCGCAGTAGATTCCGAGTTGAGTCGTAGCCGCAGTAGATTCCGAGTTGAGTCGTAGCAGCAGTAGTTCCGAGTTGAAACGTAGCCGCGGTAGATTCCGAGTTCAGTCGTAGCCGCAGTAGATTCCGAGTTGAGACGTAGTCGCAGTATAATCCGAGTTGAGACGTAGCCGCAGTATATTCTGAGTTGAGTCGTAGCCGCAGTAGATTCTGAGTTGAGACGTAGCCGCAGTAGATTCCGACTTGAGACGTAGCCGCAGTAGATTCCGAGTTGAGTCGTAGCCGCAGTAGATTCCGAGTTAAGACGTAGCCGCAGTAGATTCTGAGTTGAGTCGTAGCGGCAGTAAATACCGAGTTAAGACGTAGCCGCAGTAGATTCTGAGTTGAGTCGTAGCCGCAGTACATTCCGAGTTGAGACGTAGCTGCAGTAGATTCCGAGTTGTGTCGTAGCCGCAGTAGATTCCGAGTTGAGACGTAGCCGCAGTAGATTTCGAGTTGAGACGTAGCCGCAGTATACTCCGAGTTTAGTCGTAGCCGCAGTAGATTCCGAGTTGAGTCGTAGCCGCAGTAGATTCCGAGTTGAAACGTAGCCGCAGTAGATTCGGAGTTGAGACGTAGCCGCAGTAGATTCCGAGTTGAGACGTAGCCGTAGTAGATTCCGAGTTGAGTCGTAGCCGCGGTAGATTCCGAGTTCAGACATAGCCGCGGTAGATTCCGAGTTGAGACGTAGCCGCGGTAGATTCCGAGTTGAGACGTAGCCGCGGTAGATTCCGAGTTGAGACGTAGCCGCTGTAGATTCCGAGTTGAGACGTAGCCGCGGTAGATTCCGAGTTGAGACGTAGCCGCAGTAGATTCCGAGTTGAGTCGTAGCCGCAGTAGATTCCGAGTTGAGTCGTAGCCGCAGTAGATTCCAAGTTGAGACGTAGCCGCAGTAGATTCCGAGTTGAGTCGTAGCCGCAGTAGATTCCGAGTTGAGACGTAGCCGCAGTAGATTCCGAGTTAAGTCGTAGCCGCAGTAGATTCCGAGTTGAGATGTAGCCACAGTAGATACCGAGTTGAGTCGTAGCTGCAAAAGATTCTGAGTTGAAACGTAGCCGCACTAGATTCCGAGTTCAGTCGTAGCCGCAGTAGATTCCGAGTTGAGACGTAGCCGCAGTAGATTCCGAGTTGAGACGTAGCCGCAGTAGATTCCGATTTTAGACGTAGCCGCAGTAGATTCCGAGTTGAGTCGTAGCCGCAGTAGATTCTGAGTTGAGTCGTAGCCGCAGTAGATTCCGAGTTGAGACGTAGCCGCAGTAGATTCCGAGTTGAGTCGTAGCCGCAGTAGATTCCGAGTTGAGACGTAGCCGCAGTAGATTCCGAGTTGAGTCGTAGCCGCGGTAGATTCCGAGTTGAGACGTAGCCACAGTAGATACCGAGTTGAGTCGTAGCTGCGGAAGATTCTGAATTGAAACGTAGCCGCACTAGATTCCGAGTTCAGTCGTAGCCGCAGTACATTCCGAGTTGAGACATAGCCGCAATAGATTCCGAGTATAGACGTAGCCGCAGTAGATTCCGAGTTGGGACGTAGCCGCAGTAGATTCCGAGTTGAGTCGTAGCCGCAGTAGATTCCGAGTTGAGACGTAGCCGCAGTAGATTCCGAGTTGAGTCGTAGCCGAAGTAGATTCCGAGTTGAGTCGTAGCCGCAGTAGTTTTGAGTTGAAACGTAGCCGCGGTAGATTCCGAGTTCAGTCGTAGCCGCAGTAGATTCCAAGTTGAGACGTAGTCGCAGTATATTCCGAGTTGAGACGTAGCCGCAGTATATTCTGAGTTGAGTCGTAGCCGCAGTAGATTCCGAGTTGAGACGTAGCCGCGGTAGATTCCGAGTTGAGACGTAGCCGCTGTAGATTCCGAGTTGAGACGTAGCCGCAGTAGATTCCGAGTTGAGACGTAGCCGCAGTAGATACCGAGTTGAGTCGTTGCCGCGGTAGATTCCGAGTTGAGACGTAGCCGCGGTAGATTCCGAGTTGAGACGTAGCCGCGGTAGATTCCGAGTTGAGATGTAGCCGCTGTAGATTCCGAGTTGAGACGTAGCCGCAGTAGATTCCGAGTTGAGACGTAGCCGCAGTAGATACCGAGTTGAGTCGTTGCCGCAGTAGATTCCGAGTTGAGATGTGGCCGCAGTAGATTCCGAGTTGAGACGTAGCCGCAGTAGATTCTGAGTTGAGTCGTAGCCGCAGTAGATTCCGAGTTGAGACGTAGCCGCAGTTGATTCCGAGTTGAGACGTAGCCGCAGTAGATTCCGAGTTGAGTCGTAGCCGCAGTAGATTCCGAGTTGAGTCGTAGCCGCAGTAGATTCCGAGTTTAGTCGTAGCCGCAGTAGATTCCGAGTTGAGTCGTAGCCGCAGTAGATTCCGAGTTGAAACGTAGCCGCAGTAGATTCCGAGTTCTGTCGTAGCCGCAGTAGATTCCGAGTTGAGACGTAGCCGCAGTAGATTCCGAGTTGAGACGTAGCCGCAGTAGATTCCGAGTTGAGACGTAGCCGCAGTAGATTCCGAGTTGAGACGTAGCCGCAGTAGATTCCGAGTTGAGTCGTAGCCGCAGTAGATTCCCAGTTGAGTCGTAGCCATGGTAAATTCCGAGTTGAGACGTAGCCGCGGTAGATTCCGAGTTGAGACGTGGCCGCGGTAGATTCCGAGTTGAGACGTGGCCGCGGTAGATTCCGAGTTGAGACGTAGCCGCGGTAGATTTCGAGTTGAGACGTAGCCGTAGTAGATTCCGAGTTGAGTCGTAGCCGCGGTAGATTCCGAGTTGAGTCGTAGCCGCGGTAGATTCCGAGTTGAGACGTAGCCGCAGTAGATTCCGAGTTGAGTCGTAGTTGCTGTAGACTCCGTGTTGAGACGTAGCCGCAGTAGATTCCGAGTTGAGTCGTAGCTGCAAAAGATTCTGAGTTGAAACATAGCCGCACTAGATTCCGAGTTCAGTCGTAGCCGCAGTATATTCTGAGTTGAGACGTAGCCGCAGTAGATTCCGAGTTGAGACGTAGCCGCAGTAGATTCCGAGTTGAGTCGTAGCCGCGGTAGATTCCGAGTTGAGTCGTAGCCGCGGTAGATTCCGAGTTGAGACGTAGCCGCAGTAGATTCCGAGTTGAGTCGTAGTTGCTGTAGACTCCGTGTTGAGACGTAGCCGCAGTAGATTCCGAGTTGAGACGTAGCCGCAGTAGATTCCGAGTTGAGTCGTAGCTGCAAAAGATTCTGAGTTGAAACATAGCCGCACTAGATTCCGAGTTCAGTCGTAGCCGCAGTAGATTCCGAGTTGAGACGTAGCCGCAGTAGATTCCGAGTTGAGACGTAGCCGCAGTAGATTCCGATTTTAGACGTAGCCGCAGTAGATTCCGAGTTGAGTCGTAGCCGCAGTAGATTCCGAGTTGAGACGTAGCCGCAGTAGATTCCGAGTTGAGTCGTAGCCGCGGTAGATTCCGAGTTGAGACGTAGCCACAGTAGATACCGAGTTGAGTCGTAGCTGCGGAAGATTCTGAATTGAAACGTAGCCGCACTAGATTCCGAGTTCAGTCGTAGCCGCAGTACATTCCGAGTTGAGACATAGCCGCAATAGATTCCGAGTATAGACGTAGCCGCAGTAGATTCCGAGTTGGGACGTAGCCGCAGTAGATTCCGAGTTGAGTCGTAGCCGCAGTAGATTCCGAGTTGAGACGTAGCCGCAGTAGATTCCGAGTTGAGTCGTAGCCGAAGTAGATTCCGAGTTGAGTCGTAGCCGCAGTAGTTTTGAGTTGAAACGTAGCCGCGGTAGATTCCGAGTTCAGTCGTAGCCGCAGTAGATTCCAAGTTGAGACGTAGTCGCAGTATATTCCGAGTTGAGACGTAGCCGCAGTATATTCTGAGTTGAGTCGTAGCCGCAGTAGATTCCGAGTTGAGACGTAGCCGCGGTAGATTCCGAGTTGAGACGTAGCCGCTGTAGATTCCGAGTTGAGACGTAGCCGCAGTAGATTCCGAGTTGAGACGTAGCCGCAGTAGATACCGAGTTGAGTCGTTGCCGCGGTAGATTCCGAGTTGAGACGTAGCCGCGGTAGATTCCGAGTTGAGACGTAGCCGCGGTAGATTCCGAGTTGAGATGTAGCCGCTGTAGATTCCGAGTTGAGACGTAGCCGCAGTAGATTCCGAGTTGAGACGTAGCCGCAGTAGATACCGAGTTGAGTCGTTGCCGCAGTAGATTCCGAGTTGAGATGTGGCCGCAGTAGATTCCGAGTTGAGACGTAGCCGCAGTAGATTCTGAGTTGAGTCGTAGCCGCAGTAGATTCCGAGTTGAGACGTAGCCGCAGTTGATTCCGAGTTGAGACGTAGCCGCAGTAGATTCCGAGTTGAGTCGTAGCCGCAGTAGATTCCGAGTTGAGTCGTAGCCGCAGTAGATTCCGAGTTTAGTCGTAGCCGCAGTAGATTCCGAGTTGAGTCGTAGCCGCAGTAGATTCCGAGTTGAAACGTAGCCGCAGTAGATTCCGAGTTCTGTCGTAGCCGCAGTAGATTCCGAGTTGAGACGTAGCCGCAGTAGATTCCGAGTTGAGACGTAGCCGCAGTAGATTCCGAGTTGAGACGTAGCCGCAGTAGATTCCGAGTTGAGACGTAGCCGCAGTAGATTCCGAGTTGAGTCGTAGCCGCAGTAGATTCCCAGTTGAGTCGTAGCCATGGTAAATTCCGAGTTGAGACGTAGCCGCGGTAGATTCCGAGTTGAGACGTGGCCGCGGTAGATTCCGAGTTGAGACGTGGCCGCGGTAGATTCCGAGTTGAGACGTAGCCGCGGTAGATTTCGAGTTGAGACGTAGCCGTAGTAGATTCCGAGTTGAGTCGTAGCCGCGGTAGATTCCGAGTTGAGTCGTAGCCGCGGTAGATTCCGAGTTGAGACGTAGCCGCAGTAGATTCCGAGTTGAGTCGTAGTTGCTGTAGACTCCGTGTTGAGACGTAGCCGCAGTAGATTCCGAGTTGAGTCGTAGCTGCAAAAGATTCTGAGTTGAAACATAGCCGCACTAGATTCCGAGTTCAGTCGTAGCCGCAGTATATTCTGAGTTGAGACGTAGCCGCAGTAGATTCCGAGTTGAGACGTAGCCGCAGTAGATTCCGAGTTGAGTCGTAGCCGCGGTAGATTCCGAGTTGAGTCGTAGCCGCGGTAGATTCCGAGTTGAGACGTAGCCGCAGTAGATTCCGAGTTGAGTCGTAGTTGCTGTAGACTCCGTGTTGAGACGTAGCCGCAGTAGATTCCGAGTTGAGACGTAGCCGCAGTAGATTCCGAGTTGAGTCGTAGCTGCAAAAGATTCTGAGTTGAAACATAGCCGCACTAGATTCCGAGTTCAGTCGTAGCCGCAGTAGATTCCGAGTTGAGACGTAGCCGCAGTAGATTCCGAGTTGAGACGTAGCCGCAGTAGATTCCGATTTTAGACGTAGCCGCAGTAGATTCCGAGTTGAGTCGTAGCCGCAGTAGATTCCGAGTTGAGATTTAGCCACTGTAGATACCGAGTTGAGTCGTAGCTGCAAAAGATTCTGAGTTGAAACGTAGCCGCACTAGATTCCGAGTTCAGTCGTAGCCGCAGTAGATTCCGAGTTGAGACGTAGCCGCAGTAGATTCTGAGTTGAGTCGTAGCCGCAGTAGATTCCGAGTTGAGACGTAGCCGCAGTTGATTCCGAGTTGAGACGTAGCCGCAGTAGATTCCGAGTTGAGTCGTAGCCGCAGTAGATTCCGAGTTTAGTCGTAGCCGCAGTAGATTCCGAGTTGAAACGTAGCTGCAGTAGATTCCGAGTTCTGTCGTAGCCGCAGTAGATTCCGAGTTGAGACGTAGCCGCAGTAGATTCCGAGTTGAGACGTAGCCGCAGTAGATTCCGAGTTGAGACGTAGCCGCAGTAGATTCCCAGTTGAGTCGTAGCTGCGGTAAATTCCGAGTTGAGACGTAGCCGCGGTAGATACCGACTTGAGACGTAGCTACGGTAGATTCCGAGTTGAGACGTAGACGCAGTGGATTCCGAGTTGAGACGTGGCCGCGGTAGATTCCGAGTTGAGACGTGGCCGCGGTAGATTCCGAGTTGAGACGTAGCCGCGGTAGATTCCGAGTTGAGACGTAGCCGCGGTAGATTCCGAGTTGAGTCATAGCCGCGGTAGATTCCGAGTTGAGTCGTAGCCGCAGTAGATTCCGAGTTGAGACGTAGCCGCAGTAGATTCCGAGTTGAGTCGTAGTTGCTGTAGACTCCGAGTTGAGACGTAGCCGCAGTAGATTCCGAGTTGAGACGTAGCCGCAGTAGATACCGAGTTGAGTCGTTGCCGCAGTAGATTCCGAGTTGAGATGTGGCCGCAGTAGATTCCGAGTTGAGACGTAGCCGCAGTAGATTCTGAGTTGAGTCGTAGCCGCAGTAGATTCCGAGTTGAGACGTAGCCGCAGTTGATTCCGAGTTGAGACGTAGCCGCAGTAGATTCCGAGTTGAGTCGTAGCCGCAGTAGATTCCGAGTTTAGTCGTAGCCGCAGTAGATTCCGAGTTGAAACGTAGCCACAGTAGATACCGAGTTGAGTCGTAGCTGCGGAAGATTCCGAGTTGAAACTTAGCTGCACTAGATTCCGAGTTCAGTCGTAGCCGCAGTAGATTCCGAGTTGAGACGTAGCAGCAGTAGATTCCGAGTTGAGACGTAGCCGCAGTAGATTCCGAGTTGAAACGTAGCCGCAGTAGATTCCGAGTTGAGTCGTAGCCGCAGTAGATTCCGAGTTGAGTCGTAGCCGCAGTAGTTCCGAGTTGAAACGTAGCCGCGGTAGATTCCGAGTTCAGTCGTAGCCGCAGTAGATTCCGAGTTGAGACGTAGTCGCAGTATATTCCGAGTTGAGACGTAGCCGCAGTATATTCTGAGTTGAGTCGTAGCCGCAGTAGATTCTGAGTTGAGACGTAGCCGCAGTAGATTCCGACTTGAGACGTAGCCGCAGTAGATTCCGAGTTGAGTCGTAGCCGCAGTAGATTCCGAGTTAAGACGTAGCCGCAGTAGATTCTGAGTTGAGTCGTAGCGGCAGTAAATACCGAGTTAAGACGTAGCCGCAGTAGATTCTGAGTTGAGTCGTAGCCGCAGTACATTCCGAGTTGAGACGTAGCTGCAGTAGATTCCGAGTTGTGTCGTAGCCGCAGTAGATTCCGAGTTGAGACGTAGCCGCAGTAGATTCCGAGTTGAGTCGTAGCCGCAGTAGATTCCGAGTTGAGTCGTAGCCGCAGTAGTTCCGAGTTGAAACGTAGCCGCGGTAGATTCCGAGTTCAGTCGTAGCCGCAGTAGATTCCGAGTTGAGACGTAGTCGCAGTATATTCCGAGTTGAGACGTAGCCGCAGTATATTCTGAGTTGAGTCGTAGCCGCAGTAGATTCTGAGTTGAGACGTAGCCGCAGTAGATTCCGACTTGAGACGTAGCCGCAGTAGATTCCGAGTTGAGTCGTAGCCGCAGTAGATTCCGAGTTAAGACGTAGCCGCAGTAGATTCTGAGTTGAGTCGTAGCGGCAGTAAATACCGAGTTAAGACGTAGCCGCAGTAGATTCTGAGTTGAGTCGTAGCCGCAGTACATTCCGAGTTGAGACGTAGCTGCAGTAGATTCCGAGTTGTGTCGTAGCCGCAGTAGATTCCGAGTTGAGACGTAGCCGCAGTAGATTTCGAGTTGAGACGTAGCCGCAGTATACTCCGAGTTTAGTCGTAGCCGCAGTAGATTCCGAGTTGAGTCGTAGCCGCAGTAGATTCCGAGTTGAAACGTAGCCGCAGTAGATTCGGAGTTGAGACGTAGCCGCAGTAGATTCCGAGTTGAGACGTAGCCGTAGTAGATTCCGAGTTGAGTCGTAGCGGCGGTAGATTCCGAGTTCAGACATAGCCGCGGTAGATTCCGAGTTGAGACGTAGCCGCGGTAGATTCCGAGTTGAGACGTAGCCGCGGTAGATTCCGAGTTGAGACGTAGCCGCTGTAGATTCCGAGTTGAGACGTAGCCGCGGTAGATTCCGAGTTGAGTCGTAGCCGCAGTAGATTCCGAGTTGAGTCGTAGCCGCAGTAGATTCCAAGTTGAGACGTAGCCGCAGTAGATTCCGAGTTGAGTCGTAGCCGCAGTAGATTCCGAGTTGAGACGTAGCCGCAGTAGATTCCGAGTTAAGTCGTAGCCGCAGTAGATTCCGAGTTGAGATGTAGCCACAGTAGATACCGAGTTGAGTCGTAGCTGCAAAAGATTCTGAGTTGAAACGTAGCCGCACTAGATTCCGAGTTCAGTCGTAGCCGCAGTAGATTCCGAGTTGAGACGTAGCCGCAGTAGATTCCGAGTTGAGACGTAGCCGCAGTAGATTCCGATTTTAGACGTAGCCGCAGTAGATTCCGAGTTGAGTCGTAGCCGCAGTAGATTCTGAGTTGAGTCGTAGCCGCAGTAGATTCCGAGTTGAGACGTAGCCGCAGTAGATTCCGAGTTGAGTCGTAGCCGCAGTAGATTCCGAGTTGAGACGTAGCCGCAGTAGATTCCGAGTTGAGTCGTAGCCGCGGTAGATTCCGAGTTGAGACGTAGCCACAGTAGATACCGAGTTGAGTCGTAGCTGCGGAAGATTCTGAATTGAAACGTAGCCGCACTAGATTCCGAGTTCAGTCGTAGCCGCAGTACATTCCGAGTTGAGACGTAGCCGCAATAGATTCCGAGTATAGACGTAGCCGCAGTAGATTCCGAGTTGGGACGTAGCCGCAGTAGATTCCGAGTTGAGTCGTAGCCGCAGTAGATTCCGAGTTGAGACGTAGCCACAGTAGATTCCGAGTTGAGTCGTAGCCGAAGTAGATTCCGAGTTGAGTCGTAGCCGCAGTAGTTTTGAGTTGAAACGTAGCCGCGGTAGATTCCGAGTTCAGTCGTAGCCGCAGTAGATTCCAAGTTGAGACGTAGTCGCAGTATATTCCGAGTTGAGACGTAGCCGCAGTATATTCTGAGTTGAGTCGTAGCCGCAGTAGATTCCGAGTTGAGACGTAGCCGCGGTAGATTCCGAGTTGAGACGTAGCCGCTGTAGATTCCGAGTTGAGACGTAGCCGCAGTAGATTCCGAGTTGAGACGTAGCCGCAGTAGATACCGAGTTGAGTCGTTGCCGCGGTAGATTCTGAGTTGAGACGTAGCCGCGGTAGATTCCGAGTTGAGACGTAGCCGCGGTAGATTCCGAGTTGAGACGTAGCCGCTGTAGATTCCGAGTTGAGACGTAGCCGCAGTAGATTCCGAGTTGAGACGTAGCCGCAGTAGATACCGAGTTGAGTCGTTGCCGCAGTAGATTCCGAGTTGAGATGTGGCCGCAGTAGATTCCGAGTTGAGACGTAGCCGCAGTAGATTCTGAGTTGAGTCGTAGCCGCAGTAGATTCCGAGTTGAGACGTAGCCGCAGTTGATTCCGAGTTGAGACGTAGCCGCAGTAGATTCCGAGTTGAGTCGTAGCCGCAGTAGATTCCGAGTTGAGTCGTAGCCGCAGTAGATTCCGAGTTTAGTCGTAGCCGCAGTAGATTCCGAGTTGAGTCGTAGCCGCAGTAGATTCCGAGTTTAAACGTAGCCGCAGTAGATTCCGAGTTCTGTCGTAGCCGCAGTAGATTCCGAGTTGAGACGTAGCCGCAGTAGATTCCGAGTTGAGACGTAGCCGCAGTAGATTCCGAGTTGAGACGTAGCCGCAGTAGATTCCGAGTTGAGACGTAGCCGCAGTAGATTCCGAGTTGAGTCGTAGCCGCAGTAGATTCCCAGTTGAGTCGTAGCCATGGTAAATTCCGAGTTGAGACGTAGCCGCGGTAGATTCCGAGTTGAGACGTGGCCGCGGTAGATTCCGAGTTGAGACGTGGCCGCGGTAGATTCCGAGTTGAGACGTAGCCGCGGTAGATTTCGAGTTGAGACGTAGCCGCGGTAGATTCCGAGTTGAGTCGTAGCCGCGGTAGATTCCGAGTTGAGTCGTAGCCGCGGTAGATTCCGAGTTGAGACGTAGCCGCAGTAGATTCCGAGTTGAGTCGTAGTTGCTGTAGACTCCGTGTTGAGACGTAGCCGCAGTAGATTCCGAGTTGAGACGTAGCCGCAGTAGATTCCGAGTTGAGTCGTAGCTGCAAAAGATTCTGAGTTGAAACATAGCCGCACTAGATTCCGAGTTCAGTCGTAGCCGCAGTAGATTCCGAGTTGAGACGTAGCCGCAGTAGATTCCGAGTTGAGACGTAGCCGCAGTAGATTCCGATTTTAGACGTAGCCGCAGTAGATTCCGAGTTGAGTCGTAGCCGCAGTAGATTCCGAGTTGAGACGTAGCCACAGTAGATACCGAGTTGAGTCGTAGCTGCGGAAGATTCTGAATTGAAACGTAGCCGCACTAGATTCCGAGTTCAGTCGTAGCCGCAGTACATTCCGAGTTGAGACGTAGCCGCAATAGATTCCGAGTATAGACGTAGCCGCAGTAGATTCCGAGTTGGGACGTAGCCGCAGTAGATTCCGAGTTGAGTCGTAGCCGCAGTAGATTCCGAGTTGAGACGTAGCCGCAGTAGATTTTGAGTTGAGTCGTAGCCGAAGTAGATTCCGAGTTGAGTCGTAGCCGCAGTAGTTTTGAGTTGAAACGTAGCCGCGGTAGATTCCGAGTTCAGTCGTAGCCGCAGTAGATTCCGAGTTGAGACGTAGTCGCAGTAGATTCTGAGTTGAGACGTAGCCACAGTAGATTCCGAGTTGAGTCGTAGCCGCAGTATACTCCGAGTTTAGTCGTAGCCGCAGTAGATTCCGAGTTGAGTCGTAGCCGCAGTAGATTCCGAGTTGAAACGTAGCCGCAGTAGATTCCGAGTTGAGACGTAGCCGCAGTAGATTCCGAGTTGAGACGTAGCCGTAGTAGATTCCGAGTTGAGTCGTAGCCGCGGTAGATTCCGAGTTCAGACATAGCCGCGGTAGATTCCGAGTTGAGACGTAGCCGCGGTAGATTCCGAGTTGAGACGTAGCCGCTGTAGATTCCGAGTTGAGACGTAGCCGCGGTAGATTCCGAGTTGAGACGTAGCCGCGGTAGATTCCGAGTTGAGTCGTAGCCGCAGTAGATTCCGAGTTGAGACGTAGCCGCAGTAGATTCCGAGTTAAGTCGTAGCCGCAGTAGATTCCGAGTTGAGATGTAGCCACAGTAGATACCGAGTTGAGTCGTAGCTGCAAAAGATTCTGAGTTGAAACGTAGCCGCACTAGATTCCGAGTTCAGTCGTAGCCGCAGTAGATTCCGAGTTGAGACGTAGCCGCAGTAGATTCCGAGTTGAGACGTAGCCGCAGTAGATTAGGATTTTAGACGTAGCCGCAGTAGATTCCGAGTTGAGTCATAGCTGCAGTAGATTCTGAGTTGAGTCGTAGCCGCAGTAGATTCCGAGTTGAGACGTAGCCGCAGTAGATTCCGAGTTGAGTCGTAGCCGCATTAGATTCCGAGTTGAGACGTAGCCGCAGTAGATTCCGAGTTGAGTCGTAGCCGCAGTAGATTCCGAGTTGAGACGTAGCCACAGTGGATACCGAGTTGAGTCGTAGCTGCGGAAGATTCTGAATTGAAACGTAGCCGCACTAGATTCCGAGTTCAGTCGTAGCCGCAGTACATTCCGAGTTGTGTCGTAGCCGCAATAGATTCCGAGTATAGACGTAGCCGCAGTAGATTCCGAGTTGGGACGTAGCCGCAGTAGATTCCGAGTTGAGTCGTAGCCGCAGTAGATTCCGAGTTGAGACGTAGCCGCAGTAGATTCCGAGTTGAGTCGTAGCCGAAGTAGATTCCGAGTTGAGTCGTAGCCGCAGTAGTTTTGAGTTGAAACGTAGCCGCGGTAGATTCCGAGTTCAGTCGTAGCCGCAGTAGATTCCAAGTTGAGACGTAGTCGCAGTATATTCCGAGTTGAGACGTAGCTGCAGTATATTCTGAGTTGAGTCGTAGCCGCAGTAGATTCCGAGTTGAGACGTAGCCGCGGTAGATTCCGAGTTGAGACGTAGCCGCGGTAGATTCCGAGTTGAGACGTAGCCGCTGTAGATTCCGAGTTGAGACGTAGCCGCAGTAGATTCCGAGTTGAGACGTAGCCGCAGTAGATACAGAGTTGAGTCGTTGCCGCGGTAGATTCCGAGTTGAGACGTAGCCGCGGTAGATTCCGAGTTGAGACGTAGCCGCGGTAGATTCCGAGTTGAGACGTAGCCGCTGTAGATTCCGAGTTGAGACGTAGCCGCAGTAGATTCCGAGTTGAGACGTAGCCGCAGTAGATACCGAGTTGAGTCGTTGCCGCAGTAGATTCCGAGTTGAGATGTGGCCGCAGTAGATTCCGAGTTGAGACGTAGCCGCAGTAGATTCTGAGTTGAGTCGTAGCTGCAGTAGATTCCGAGTTGAGACGTAGCCGCAGTTGATTCCGAGTTGAGACGTAGCCGCAGTAGATTCCGAGTTGAGTCGTAGCCGCAGTAGATTCCGAGTTGAGTCGTAGCCGCAGTAGATTCCGAGTTTAGTCGTAGCCGCAGTAGATTCCGAGTTGAGTCGTAGCCGCAGTAGATTCCGAGTTGAAACGTAGCCGCAGTAGATTCCGAGTTCTGTCGTAGCCGCAGTAGATTCCGAGTTGAGACGTAGCCGCAGTAGATTCCGAGTTGAGACGTAGCCGCAGTAGATTCCGAGTTGAGTCGTAGCCGCAGTAGATTCCCAGTGAGTCGTAGCCACGGTAAATTCCGAGTTGAGACGTAGCCGCGGTAGATTCCGAGTTGAGACGTGGCCGCGGTAGATTCCGAGTTGAGACGTGGCCGCGGTAGATTCCGAGTTGAGACGTAGCCGCGGTAGATTTCGAGTTGAGACGTAGCCGCGGTAGATTCCGAGTTGAGTCGTAGCCGCGGTAGATTCCGAGTTGAGTCGTAGCCGCGGTAGATTCCGAGTTGAGACGTAGCCGCAGTAGATTCCGAGTTGAGTCGTAGTTGCTGTAGACTCCGTGTTGAGACGTAGCCGCAGTAGATTCCGAGTTGAGACGTAGCCGCAGTAGATTCCGAGTTGAGTCGTAGCTGCAAAAGATTCTGAGTTGAAACATAGCCGCACTAGATTCCGAGTTCAGTCGTAGCCGCAGTAGATTCCGAGTTGAGACGTAGCCGCAGTAGATTCCGAGTTGAGACGTAGCCGCAGTAGATTCCGATTTTAGACGTAGCCGCAGTAGATTCCGAGTTGAGTCGTAGCCGCAGTAGATTCCGAGTTGAGATGTAGCCACAGTAGATACCGAGTTGAGTCGTAGCTGCAAAAGATTCTGAGTTGAAACGTAGCCGCACTAGATTCCGAGTTCAGTCGTAGCCGCAGTAGATTCCGAGTTGAGACGTAGCCGCAGTAGATTCCGAGTTGAGACGTAGCCGCAGTAGATTCTGAGTTGAGTCGTAGTCGCAGTAGATTCCGAGTTGAGACGTAGCCGCAATAGATTCCGAGTTGAGTCGTAGCCGCAGTAGATTCCGAGTTGAGACGTAGCCGCAGTAGATTCCGAGTTGAGTCGTAGCCGCAGTAGATTCCGAGTTGAGACGTAGCCACAGTAGATACCGAGTTGAGTCGTAGCTGCGGAAGATTCTGAATTGAAACGTAGCCGCACTAGATTCCGAGTTCAGTCGTAGCCGCAGTACATTCCGAGTTGAGACGTAGCCGCAATAGATTCCGAGTATAGACGTAGCCGCAGTAGATTCCGAGTTGAGTAGTAGCCGCAGTAGATTCCGAGTTGAGTCATAGCCGCAGTATATTCCGAGTTGAAACGTAGCCGCAGTAGATTCCGAGTTGAGTCGTAGCCGCAGTAGATTCCGAGTTGAGTCGTAGCGGCAGTAAATTCCGAGTTAAGACGTAGCCGCAGTAGATTCTGAGTTGAGTCGTAGCGGCAGTAAATACCGAGTTAAGACGTAGCCGCAGTAGATTCTGAGTTGCGTCGTAGCCGCAGTAGATTCCGAGTTGAGACGTAGCCGCGGTAGATTCCGAGTTGAGACGTGGCCGCGGTAGATTCCGAGTTGAGACGTAGCCGCGGTAGATTCCGAGTTGAGACGTAGCCGCGGTAGATTCCGAGTTGAGACGTAGCAGCTGTAGATTCCGAGTTGAGACGTAGCCGCAGTAGATTCCGAGTTGAGACGTAGCCGCAGTAGATACCGAGTTGAGTCTTTGCCGCAGTAGATTCCGAGTTGAGATGTGGCCGCAGTAGATTCCAAGTTGAGACGTAGCCGCAGTAGATTCTGAGTTGAGTCGTAGCCGCAGTAGATTCCGAGTTGAGACGTAGCCGCAGTAGATTCCGAGTTGAGTCGTAGCCGCAGTAGATTCCGAGTTGAGTCGTAGCCGCAGTAGATTCCGAGTTTAGTCGTAGCCGCAGTAGATTCCGAGTTGAGTCGTAGCCGCAGTAGATTCTGAGTTGAGACGTAGCCGCAGTAGATTCTGAGTTGACTTGTAGCCGCAGTAGATTCTGAGTTGAGACGTAGCCGCAGTAGATTCCGAGTTGAGACGTAGCCGCAGTAGATTCCGAGTTGAGACGTAGCCGCAGTAGATTCCGAGTTGAGACGTAGCCGCAGTAGATTCCGAGTTGAGACGTAGCCGCAGTAGATTCCGAGTTGAGTCGTAGCCACGGTAAATTCCGAGTTGAGACGTAGCCGCGGTAGATTCCGAGTTGAGACGTGGCCGCGGTAGATTCCGAGTTGAGACGTGGCCGCGGTAGATTCCGAGTTGAGACGCAGCCGCGGTAGATTTCGAGTTGAGACGTAGCCGCGGTAGATTCCGAGTTGAGTCGTAGCCGCGGTAGATTCCGAGTTGAGACGTAGCCGCAGTAGATTCCGAGTTGAGTCGTAGTTGCTGTAGACTCCGAGTTGAGACGTAGCCGCAGTAGATTCCGAGTTGAGACGTAGCCGCGGTAGATTCCGAGTTGAGACGTAGCCGCGGTAGATTCCGAGTTGAGACGTAGCCGCTGTAGATTCCGAGTTGAGACGTAGCCGCGGTAGATTCCGAGTTGAGACGTAGCCGCAGTAGATTCCGAGTTGAGTCGTAGCCGCAGTAGATTCCGAGTTGAGTCGTAGCCGCAGTAGATTCCAAGTTGAGACGTAGCCGCAGTAGATTCCGAGTTGAGACGTAGCCGCAGTAGATTCCGAGTTGAGTCGTAGCCGCAGTAGATTCCGAGTTGAGATGTAGCCGCAGTAGATACCGAGTTGAGTCGTAGCTGCAAAAGATTCTGAGTTGAAACGTAGCCGCACTAGATTCCGAGTTCAGTCGTAGCCGCAGTAGATTCCGAGTTGAGACGTAGCCGCAGTAGATTCCGAGTTGAGACGTAGCCGCAGTAGATTCCGATTTTAGACGTAGCCGCAGTAGATTCCGAGTTGAGTCGTAGCCGCAGAAGATTCCGACTTGAGACGTAGCTGCAGTAGATTCCGAGTTGAGTCGTAGCCGCAGTAGATTCCGAGTTGAGTCGTAGCCGCAGTAGTTCCGAGTTGAAACGTAGCCGCAGTAGATTCCGAGTTCAGTCGTAGCCGCAGTAGATTCCGAGTTGAGACGTAGTCGCAGTATAATCCGAGTTGAGACGTAGCCGCAGTATATTCTGAGTTGAGTCGTAGCCGCAGTAGATTCCGAGTTGAGACGTAGCCGCAGTAGATTCCGAGTTGAGACGTAGCCGCAGTAGATTACGAGTTGAGTCGCAGCCGCAGTAGATTTTGAGTTGAGTCGTAGCCGCAGTAGATTCCGAGTTGAGTCATAGCCGCAGTAGATTCTCAGTTGAGACGTAGCCGCAGTAGATTCCGAGTTGAGTCGTAGCCGCAGTAGATTCGGAGTTGAGTAGTAGCCGCAGTAGATTCCGAGTTGAGTCGTTGCCGCAGTATATTCCGAGTTGAGTCGTAGCCGCAGTAGATTCCGAGTTCAGTCATAGCCGCAGTAGATTCCGAGTTGAGTCGCAGCGGCAGTAAATTCCGAGTTAAGACGTAGCCGCGGTAGATTCCGAGTTGAGACGTGGCCGCGGTAGATTCCGAGTTGAGACGTAGCCGCAGTAGATTCCGAGTTGAGACGTAGCCGCAGTAGATTCCGAGTTGAGACGTAGCCGCAGTAGATTCCGAGTTGAGACGTAGCCGCAGTAGATTCCGAGTTGAGTCGTAGCCGCAGTAGATTCCCAGTTGAGTCGTAGCCACGGTAAATTCCGAGTTGAGACGTAGCCGCGGTAGATTCCGAGTTGAGACGTGGCCGCGCTAGATTCCGAGTTGAGACGTGGCCGCGGTAGATTCCGAGTTGAGACGTAGCCGCGGTAGATTTCGAGTTGAGACGTAGCCGCGGTAGATTCCGAGTTGAGTCGTAGCCGCGGTAGATTCCGAGTTGAGTCGTAGCCGCGGTAGATTCCGAGTTGAGACGTAGCCGCAGTAGATTCCGAGTTGAGTCGTAGCCGCAGTAGATTCCGAGTTGAGACGTAGCCGCAGTAGATTCCGAGTTGAGTCGTAGCCGCAGTAGATTCCGAGTTGAGATGTAGCCGCAGTAGATACCGAGTTGAGTCGTAGCTGCAAAAGATTCTGAGTTGAAACGTAGCCGCAGTATATTTTGAGTTGAGTCGTAGCCGCAGTAGATTCCGGTTTGAGACGTAGCCGCAGTGTATTCCGAGTTGAGACGTAGCCGCAGTATATTCTGAGTTGAGTCGTAGCCGCAGTAGATTCCGAGTTGAGACGTAGCCGCAGTAGATTCCGAGTTGAGACGTAGCCGCAGTATATTCTGAGTTGACTCGTAGCCGCAGTAGATTCCGAGTTGAGACGTTGTCGCAGTATATTCCGAGTTGAGACGTAGCCGCAGTATATTCTGAGTTGAGTCGTAGCCGCAGTAGATTCTGAGTTGAGTCGTAGCCGCAGTAGATTCCAAGTTGAGTCGTAGCCGCAGTAGATTCCGAGTTGAGACGTAGCCGCAGTAGATTCCGAGTTGAGACGTAGCCGCAGGAGATACCGAGTTGAGTCGTTGCCGCAGTAGATTCCGAGTTGAGATGTGGCCGCAGTAGATTCCGAGTTGAGACGTAGCCACAGTAGATTCTGAGTTGAGTCATAGCCGCAGTAGATTCCGAGTTGAGACGTAGCCGCAGTTAATTCCGAGTTGAGACATAGCCGCAGTAGATTCCGAGTTGAGTCGTAGCCGCAGTAGATTCCGAGTTGAGTCGTAGCCGCAGTAGATTCCGAGTTTAGTCGTAGCCGCAGTAGATTCCGAGTTGAGTCGTAGCCGCAGTAGATTACGAGTTCTGTCGTAGCCGCAGTAGATTCCGAGTTCAGTCGTAGCCGCAGTAGATTCCGAGTTGAGACGTAGCCGCAGTAGATTCCGAGTTGAGACGTAGCAGCAGTAGATTCCGAGTTGAGACGTAGCCGCAGTAGATTCCGAGTTGAGTCGTAGCCGCAGTAGATTCCGAGTTGAGACGTAGCCGCGGTAGATTCCGAGTTGAGACGTAGCCGCGGTAGATACCGAGTTGAGACGTAGCCGCGGTAGATTCCGAGTTGAGACGTGGCCGCAGTAGATTCCGAGTTGAGACGTAGCCGCAGTAGATTCCGAGTTGAGTCGTAGCCGCAGTAGATTCCGAGTTGAGTCGTAGCCGCAGTAGTTCCGAGTTGAAACGTAGCCGCGGTAGATTCCGAGTTCAGTCGTAGCCGCAGTTGATTCCGAGTTGAGACGTAGTCGCAGTATAATCCGAGTTGAGACGTAGCCGCAGTATATTCTGAGTTGAGTCGTAGCCGCAGTAGATTCCGAGTTGAGACGTAGCCGCAGTAGATTCCGAGTTGAGACGTAGCCGCAGTAGATTACGAGTTGAGTCGCAGCCGCAGTAGATTTTGAGTTGAGTCGTAGCCGCAGTAGATTCCGAGTTGAGTCATAGCCGCAGTAGATTCTCAGTTGAGACGTAGCCGCAGTAGATTCCGAGTAGAGTCGTAGCCGCAGTAGATTCGGAGTTGAGTAGTAGCCGCAGTAGATTCCGAGTTGAGTCGTTGCCGCAGTATATTCCGAGTTGAGTCGTAGCCGCAGTAGATTCCGAGTTCAGTCGTAGCCGCAGTAGATTCCGAGTTGAGTCGCAGCGGCAGTAAATTCCGAGTTAAGACATAGCCGCAGTAGATTCTGAGTTGAGTCGTAGCGGCAGTAAATACCGAGTTGATACGTAGCCGCGGTAGATTCCGAGTTGAGACGTGGCCGCGGTAGATTCCGAGTTGAGACGTAGCCGCAGTAGATTCCGAGTTGAGACGTAGCCGCGGTAGATTCCGAGTTGAGACGTAGCCGCAGTAGATTCCGAGTTGAGACGTAGCCGCAGTAGATTCCGAGTTGAGTCGTAGCCGCAGTAGATTCCCAGTTGAGTCGTAGCCACGGTAAATTCCGAGTTGAGACGTAGCCGCGGTAGATTCCGAGTTGAGACGTGGCCGCGCTAGATTCCGAGTTGAGACGTGGCCGCGGTAGATTCCGAGTTGAGACGTAGCCGCGGTAGATTTCGAGTTGAGACGTAGCCGCGGTAGATTCCGAGTTGAGTCGTAGCCGCGGTAGATTCTGAGTTGAGTCGTAGCCGCGGTAGATTCCGAGTTGAGACGTAGCCGCAGTAGATTCCGAGTTGAGTCGTAGCCGCAGTAGATTCCGAGTTGAGACGTAGCCGCAGTAGATTCTGAGTTGAGTCGTAGCCGCAGTAGATTCCGAGTTGAGATGTAGCCGCAGTAGATACCGAGTTGAGTCGTAGCTGCAAAAGATTCTGAGTTGAAACGTAGCCGCACTAGTTTCCGAGTTCAGTCGTAGCCGCAGTAGATTCCGAGTTGAGACGTAGCCGCAGTAGATTCCGAGTTGAGACGTAGCCGCAGTAGATTCCGATTTTAGACGTAGCCGCAGTAGATTCCGAGTTGAGTCGTAGCCGCAGAAGATTCCAAGTTGAGACGTAGCCGCAGTAGATTCCGAGTTGAGTCGTAGCCGCAGTAGTTTCCGAGTTGAGTCGTAGCCGCAGTAGTTCCGAGTTGAAACGTAGCCGCGGTAGATTCCGAGTTCAGTCGTAGCCGCAGTAGATTCCGAGTTGAGACGTAGTCGCAATATATTCCGAGTTGAGACGTAGCCGCAGTATATTCTGAGTTGAGTCGTAGCCGCAGTAGATTCCGAGTTGAGACGTAGCCGCAGTGTATTCCGAGTTGAGACGTAGCCGCAGTATATTCTGAGTTGAGTCGTAGCCGCAGTAGATTCCGAGTTGAGTCGTAGCCGCAGAAGATTCCAAGTTGAGACGTAGCCGCAATAGATTCCGAGTTGAGACGTAGTCGCAGTATATTCCGAGTTGAGTCGTTGCCGCAGTATATTCCGAGTTGAGTCGTAGCCGCAGTAGATTCCGAGTTCAGTCGTAGCCGCAGTAGATTCCGAGTTGAGTCGCAGCGGCAGTAAATTCCGAGTTAAGACGTAGCCGCAGTAGATTCTGAGTTGAGTTGTAGCGGCAGTAAATACCGAGTTGAGACGTAGCCGCGGTAGATTCCGAATTGAGACGTGGCCGCGGTAGATTCCGAGTTCAGACGTAGCCGCAGTAGATTCCGAGTTTAGACGTAGCCGCAGTAGATACCGAGTTGAGTCGTTGCCGCAGTAGATTCCGAGTTGAGATGTGGCCGCTGTAGATTCCGAGTTGAGACATAGCCGCAGTAGATTCTGAGTTGAGTCGTAGCCGCAGTTGATTCCGAGTTGAGACGTAGCCGCAGTAGATTCCGAGTTGAGTCGTAGCCGCAGTAGATTCCGAGTTGAGTCGTAGCCACAGTAGATTCCGAGTTGAGTCGTAGCCGCAGTAGATTCCGAGTTGAGACGTAGACGCAGTAGATTCCGAGTTTAGACGTAGCCGCAGTAGATACCGAGTTGAGTCGTAGCCGCAGTAGGTTCCGAGCTGAGTCGTAGCCGCAGTAGATTCTGAGTTGAGACGTAGCCGCAGTACATTCCGAGTTGGGACGTAGCCGCAGTAGATAACGAGTTGAGTCGTAGCCGCAGTAGATTCCGAGCTGAGACGTAGCCGCAGTAGATTCCGAGTCGTAGCCGCAGTAGATACCGAGTTGAGTCGTAGCCGCAGTAGATTCCGAGTTGAGTCGTAGCCGCAGTATATTTTGAGTTGAGTCGTAGCCGCAGTAGATTCCGGTTTGAGACGTAGCCGCAGTTGATTCCGAGTTGAGACATAGCCGCAGTATATTCTGAGTTGAGTTGTGGCCGCAGTAGATTCCGAGTTGAGACGTAGCCGCAGTAGATTCCGAGTTGAGACGTAGCCGCAGTATATTCTGAGTTGAGTCGTAGCCGCAGTAGATTCCGAGTTGAGACGTAGTCGCAGTATATTCCGAGTTGAGACGTAGCCGCAGTATATTCTGAGTTGAGTCGTAGCCGCAGTAGATTCTGAGTTGAGTCGTAGTCGCAGTAGATTCCAAGTTGAGTCGTAGCCGCAGTAGATTCCGAGTTGAGACGTAGCCGCAGGAGATACCGAGTTGAGTCGTTGCCGCAGTAGATTCCGAGTTGAGATGTGGCCGCAGTAGATTCCGAGTTGAGACGTAGCCGCAGTAGATTCTGAGTTGAGTCATAGCCGCAGTAGATTCCGAGTTGAGACGTAGCCGCAGTTGATTCCGAGTTGAGACATAGCCGCAGTAGATTCCGAGTTGAGTCGTAGCCGCAGTAGATTCCGAGTTGAGTCGTAGCCGCAGTAGATTCCGAGTTTAGTCGTAGCCGCAGTAGATTCCGAGTTCTGTCGTAGCCGCAGTAGATTCCGAGTTCAGTCGTAGCCGCAGTAGATTCCGAGTTCTGTCGTAGCCGCAGTAGATTCCGAGTTCAGTCGTAGCCGCAGTAGATTCCGAGTTGAGACGTAGCCGCAGTAGATTCCGAGTTGAGACGTAGCAGCAGTAGATTCCGAGTTGAGACGTAGCCGCGGTAGATTCCGAGTTGAGACGTGGCCGCGGTAGATTCCGAGTTGAGACGTAGCCGCGGTAGATTCCGAGTTGAGACGTAGCCGCGGTAGATTCCGAGTTGAGACGTAGCAGCTGTAGATTCCGAGTTGAGACGTAGCCGCAGTAGATTCCGAGTTGAGACGTAGCCGCAGTAGATACCGAGTTGAGTCTTTGCCGCAGTAGATTCCGAGTTGAGATGTGGCCGCAGTAGATTCAGAGTTGAGACGTAGCCGCAGTAGATTCTGAGTTGAGTCGTAGCCGCAGTAGATTCCGAGTTGAGACGTAGCCGCAGTAGATTCCGAGTTGAGTCGTAGCCGCAGTAGATTCTGAGTTGAGTCGTAGCCGCAGTAGATTCCGAGTTTAGTCGTAGCCGCAGTAGATTCCGAGTTGAGTCGTAGCCGCAGTAGATTCTGAGTTGAGACGTAGCCGCAGTAGATTCTGAGTTGACTTGTAGCCGCAGTAGATTCTGAGTTGAGACGTAGCCGCAGTAGATTCCGAGTTGAGACGTAGCCGCAGTAGATTCCGAGTTGAGACGTAGCCGCAGTAGATTCCGAGTTGAGACGTAGCCGCAGTAGATTCCGAGTTGAGTCGTAGCCACGGTAAATTCCGAGTTGAGACGTAGCCGCGGTAGATTCCGAGTTGAGACGTGGCCGCGGTAGATTCCGAGTTGAGACGTGGCCGCGGTAGATTCCGAGTTGAGACGCAGCCGCGGTAGATTTCGAGTTGAGACGTAGCCGCGGTAGATTCCGAGTTGAGTCGTAGCCGCGGTAGATTCCGAGTTGAGACGTAGCCGCAGTAGATTCCGAGTTGAGTCGTAGTTGCTGTAGACTCCGAGTTGAGACGTAGCCGCAGTAGATTCCGAGTTGAGACGTAGCCGCGGTAGATTCCGAGTTGAGACGTAGCCGCGGTAGATTCCGAGTTGAGACGTAGCCGCTGTAGATTCCGAGTTGAGACGTAGCCGCGGTAGATTCCGAGTTGAGACGTAGCCGCAGTAGATTCCGAGTTGAGTCGTAGCCGCAGTAGATTCCGAGTTGAGTCGTAGCCGCAGTAGATTCCAAGTTGAGACGTAGCCGCAGTAGATTCCGAGTTGAGACGTAGCCGCAGTAGATTCCGAGTTGAGTCGTAGCCGCAGTAGATTCCGAGTTGAGATGTAGCCGCAGTAGATACCGAGTTGAGTCGTAGCTGCAAAAGATTCTGAGTTGAAACGTAGCCGCACTAGATTCCGAGTTCAGTCGTAGCCGCAGTAGATTCCGAGTTGAGACGTAGCCGCAGTAGATTCCGAGTTGAGACGTAGCCGCAGTAGATTCCGATTTTAGACGTAGCCGCAGTAGATTCCGAGTTGAGTCGTAGCCGCAGAAGATTCCGACTTGAGACGTAGCTGCAGTAGATTCCGAGTTGAGTCGTAGCCGCAGTAGATTCCGAGTTGAGTCGTAGCCGCAGTAGTTCCGAGTTGAAACGTAGCCGCAGTAGATTCCGAGTTCAGTCGTAGCCGCAGTAGATTCCGAGTTGAGACGTAGTCGCAGTATAATCCGAGTTGAGACGTAGCCGCAGTATATTCTGAGTTGAGTCGTAGCCGCAGTAGATTCCGAGTTGAGACGTAGCCGCAGTAGATTCCGAGTTGAGACGTAGCCGCAGTAGATTACGAGTTGAGTCGCAGCCGCAGTAGATTTTGAGTTGAGTCGTAGCCGCAGTAGATTCCGAGTTGAGTCATAGCCGCAGTAGATTCTCAGTTGAGACGTAGCCGCAGTAGATTCCGAGTTGAGTCGTAGCCGCAGTAGATTCGGAGTTGAGTAGTAGCCGCAGTAGATTCCGAGTTGAGTCGTTGCCGCAGTATATTCCGAGTTGAGTCGTAGCCGCAGTAGATTCCGAGTTCAGTCATAGCCGCAGTAGATTCCGAGTTGAGTCGCAGCGGCAGTAAATTCCGAGTTAAGACGTAGCCGCGGTAGATTCCGAGTTGAGACGTGGCCGCGGTAGATTCCGAGTTGAGACGTAGCCGCAGTAGATTCCGAGTTGAGACGTAGCCGCAGTAGATTCCGAGTTGAGACGTAGCCGCAGTAGATTCCGAGTTGAGACGTAGCCGCAGTAGATTCCGAGTTGAGTCGTAGCCGCAGTAGATTCCCAGTTGAGTCGTAGCCACGGTAAATTCCGAGTTGAGACGTAGCCGCGGTAGATTCCGAGTTGAGACGTGGCCGCGCTAGATTCCGAGTTGAGACGTGGCCGCGGTAGATTCCGAGTTGAGTCGTAGCCGCAGTAGATTCCGAGTTGAGATGTAGCCGCAGTAGATACCGAGTTGAGTCGTAGCTGCAAAAGATTCTGAGTTGAAACGTAGCCACAGTATATTTTGAGTTGAGTCGTAGCCGCAGTAGATTCCGGTTTGAGACGTAGCCGCAGTGTATTCCGAGTTGAGACGTAGCCGCAATATATTCTGAGTTGAGTCGTAGCCGCAGTAGATTCCGAGTTGAGACGTAGCCGCAGTAGATTCCGAGTTGAGACGTAGCCGCAGTATATTCTGAGTTGACTCGTAGCCGCAGTAGATTCCGAGTTGAGACGTTGTCGCAGTATATTCCGAGTTGAGACGTAGCCGCAGTATATTCTGAGTTGAGTCGTAGCCGCAGTAGATTCTGAGTTGAGTCATAGCCGCAGTAGATTCCAAGTTGAGTCGTAGCCGCAGTAGATTCCGAGTTGAGACGTAGCCGCAGTAGATTCCGAGTTGAGACGTAGCCGCAGGAGATACCGAGTTGAGTCGTTGCCGCAGTAGATTCCGAGTTGAGATGTGGCCGCAGTAGATTCCGAGTTGAGACGTAGCCACAGTAGATTCTGAGTTGAGTCATAGCCGCAGTAGATTCCGAGTTGAGACGTAGCCGCAGTTGATTCCGAGTTGAGACATAGCCGCAGTAGATTCCGAGTTGAGTCGTAGCCGCAGTAGATTCCGAGTTGAGTCGTAGCCGCAGTAGATTCCGAGTTTAGTCGTAGCCGCAGTAGATTCCGAGTTGAGTCGTAGCCGCAGTAGATTACGAGTTCTGTCGTAGCCGCAGTAGATTCCGAGTTCAGTCGTAGCCGCAGTAGATTCCGAGTTGAGACGTAGCCGCAGTAGATTCCGAGTTGAGACGTAGCAGCAGTAGATTCCGAGTTGAGACGTAGCCGCAGTAGATTCCGAGTTGAGTCGTAGCCGCAGTAGATTCCGAGTTGAGACGTAGCCGCGGTAGATTCCGAGTTGAGACGTAGCCGCGGTAGATACCGAGTTGAGACGTAGCCGCGGTAGATTCCGAGTTGAGACGTGGCCGCGGTAGATTCCGAGTTGAGACGTGGCCACGGTAGATTTCGAGTTGAGACGTGGCCGCGGTAGATTCCGAGTTGAGACGTAGCCGCGGTAGATTCCGAGTTGAGACGTAGCCGCGGTAGATTCCGAGTTGAGGCTTAGCCGCAATAGATTCCGAGTTGAGTCGTAGCCGCGGTAGATTCCGAGTTGAGTCTTAGCCGCGGTAGATTCCGAGTTGAGACGTAGCCGCGGTAGATTCCGAGTTGAGTCGTAGTTGCTGTAGACTCCGAGTTGAGACGTAGCCGCAGTAGATTCCGAGTTGAGACGTAGCCGCAATAGATTCCGAGTTGAGACGTAGCTGCAGTAGATTCCGAGTTGAGTCGTAGCCGCAGTAGATTCCGAGTTGAGTCGTAGCCGCAGTAGTTCCGAGTTGAAACGTAGCCGCGGTAGATTCCGAGTTCAGTCGTAGCCGCAGTTGATTCCGAGTTGAGACGTAGTCGCAGTATAATCCGAGTTGAGACGTAGCCGCAGTATATTCTGAGTTGAGTCGTAGCCGCAGTAGATTCCGAGTTGAGACGTAGCCGCAGTAGATTCCGAGTTGAGACGTAGCCGCAGTAGATTACGAGTTGAGTCGCAGCCGCAGTAGATTTTGAGTTGAGTCGTAGCCGCAGTAGATTCCGAGTTGAGTCATAGCCGCAGTAGATTCTCAGTTGAGACGTAGCCGCAGTAGATTCCGAGTAGAGTCGTAGCCGCAGTAGATTCGGAGTTGAGTAGTAGCCGCAGTAGATTCCGAGTTGAGTCGTTGCCGCAGTATATTCCGAGTTGAGTCGTAGCCGCAGTAGATTCCGAGTTAAGACGTAGCCGCAGTAGATTCTGAGTTGAGTCGTAGCGGCAGTAAATACCGAGTTGAGACGTAGCCGCGGTAGATTCCGAGTTGAGACGTGGCCGCGGTAGATTCCGAGTTGAGACGTAGCCGCAGTAGATTCCGAGTTGAGACGTAGCCGCAGTAGATTCCGAGTTGAGACGTAGCCGCAGTAGATTCCGAGTTGAGACGTAGCCGCAGTAGATTCCGAGTTGAGTCGTAGCCGCAGTAGATTCCCAGTTGAGTCGTAGCCACGGTAAATTCCGAGTTGAGACGTAGCCGCGGTAGATTCCGAGTTGAGACGTGGCCGCGCTAGATTCCGAGTTGAGACGTAGCCGCGGTAGATTTCGAGTTGAGACGTAGCCGCGGTAGATTCCGAGTTGAGTCGTAGCCGCGGTAGATTCTGAGTTGAGTCTTAGCCGCGGTAGATTCCGAGTTGAGACGTAGCCGCAGTAGATTCCGAGTTGAGTCGTAGCCGCAGTAGATTCCGAGTTGAGACGTAGCCGCAGTAGATTCCGAGTTGAGTCGTAGCCGCAGTAGATTCCGAGTTGAGATGTAGCCGCAGTAGATACCGAGTTGAGTCGTAGCTGCAAAAGATTCTGAGTTGAAACGTAGCCGCAGTATATTTTGAGTTGAGTCGTAGCCGCAGTAGATTCCGGTTTGAGACGTAGCCGCAGTGTATTCCGAGTTGAGACGTAGCCGCAGTATATTCTGAGTTGAGTCGTAGCCGCAGTAGATTCCGAGTTGAGACGTAGCCGCAGTAGATTCCGAGTTGAGACGTAGCCGCAGTATATTCTGAGTTGACTCGTAGCCGCAGTAGATTCCGAGTTGAGACGTTGTCGCAGTATATTCCGAGTTGAGACGTAGCCGCAGTATATTCTGAGTTGAGTCGTAGCCGCAGTAGATTCTGAGTTGAGTCGTAGCCGCAGTAGATTCCAAGTTGAGACGTAGCAGCAGTAGATTCCGAGTTGAGACGTAGCCGCAGTAGATTCCGAGTTGAGTCGTAGCCGCAGTAGATTCCGAGTTGAGACGTAGCCGCGGTAGATTCCGAGTTGAGACGTAGCCGCGGTAGATACCGAGTTGAGACGTAGCCGCGGTAGATTCCGAGTTGAGACGTGGCCGCGGTAGATTCCGAGTTGAGACGTGGCCACGGTAGATTTCGAGTTGAGACGTGGCCGCGGTAGATTCCGAGTTGAGACGTAGCCGCGGTAGATTCCGAGTTGAGACGTAGCCGCGGTAGATTCCGAGTTGAGACTTAGCCGCAATAGATTCCGAGTTGAGTCGTAGCCGCGGTAGATTCCGAGTTGAGTCTTAGCCGCGGTAGATTCCGAGTTGAGACGTAGCCGCGGTAGATTCCGAGTTGAGTCGTAGTTGCTGTAGACTCCGAGTTGAGACGTAGCCGCAGTAGATTCCGAGTTGAGACGTAGCCGCAATAGATTCCGAGTTGAGACGTAGCTGCAGTAGATTCCGAGTTGAGTCGTAGCCGCAGTAGATTCCGAGTTGAGTCGTAGCCGCAGTAGTTCCGAGTTGAAACGTAGCCGCGGTAGATTCCGAGTTCAGTCGTAGCCGCAGTTGATTCCGAGTTGAGACGTAGTCGCAGTATAATCCGAGTTGAGACGTAGCCGCAGTATATTCTGAGTTGAGTCGTAGCCGCAGTAGATTCCGAGTTGAGACGTAGCCGCAGTAGATTCCGAGTTGAGACGTAGCCGCAGTAGATTACGAGTTGAGTCGCAGCCGCAGTAGATTTTGAGTTGAGTCGTAGCCGCAGTAGATTCCGAGTTGAGTCATAGCCGCAGTAGATTCTCAGTTGAGACGTAGCCGCAGTAGATTCCGAGTAGAGTCGTAGCCGCAGTAGATTCGGAGTTGAGTAGTAGCCGCAGTAGATTCCGAGTTGAGTCGTTGCCGCAGTATATTCCGAGTTGAGTCGTAGCCGCAGTAGATTCCGAGTTCAGTCGTAGCCGCAGTAGATTCCGAGTTGAGTCGCAGCGGCAGTAAATTCCGAGTTAAGACGTAGCCGCAGTAGATTCTGAGTTGAGTCGTAGCGGCAGTAAATACCGAGTTGAGACGTAGCCGCGGTAGATTCCGAGTTGAGACGTGGCCGCGGTAGATTCCGAGTTGAGACGTAGCCGCAGTAGATTCCGAGTTGAGACGTAGCCGCAGTAGATTCCGAGTTGAGACGTAGCCGCAGTAGATTCCGAGTTGAGACGTAGCCGCAGTAGATTCCGAGTTGAGTCGTAGCCGCAGTAGATTCCCAGTTGAGTCGTAGCCACGGTAAATTCCGAGTTGAGACGTAGCCGCGGTAGATTCCGAGTTGAGACGTGGCCGCGCTAGATTCCGAGTTGAGATGTGGCCGCGGTAGATTCCGAGTTGAGACGTAGCCGCGGTAGATTTCGAGTTGAGACGTAGCCGCGGTAGATTCCGAGTTGAGTCGTAGCCGCGGTAGATTCTGAGTTGAGTCTTAGCCGCGGTAGATTCCGAGTTGAGACGTAGCCGCAGTAGATTCCGAGTTGAGTCGTAGCCGCAGTAGATTCCGAGTTGAGACGTAGCCGCAGTAGATTCCGAGTTGAGTCGTAGCCGCAGTAGATTCCGAGTTGAGATGTAGCCGCAGTAGATACCGAGTTGAGTCGTAGCTGCAAAAGATTCTGAGTTGAAACTTAGCCGCAGTATATTTTGAGTTGAGTCGTAGCCGCAGTAGATTCCGGTTTGAGACGTAGCCGCAGTGTATTCCGAGTTGAGACGTAGCCGCAGTATATTCTGAGTTGAGTCGTAGCCGCAGTAGATTCCGAGTTGAGACGTAGCCGCAGTAGATTCCGAGTTGAGACGTAGCCGCAGTATATTCTGAGTTGACTCGTAGCCGCAGTAGATTCCGAGTTGAGACGTTGTCGCAGTATATTCCGAGTTGAGACGTAGCCGCAGTATATTCTGAGTTGAGTCGTAGCCGCAGTAGATTCTGAGTTGAGTCGTAGCCGCAGTAGATTCCAAGTTGAGTCGTAGCCGCAGTAGATTCCGAGTTGAGACGTAGCCGCAGTAGATTCCGAGTTGAGACGTAGCCGCAGGAGATACCGAGTTGAGTCGTTGCCGCAGTAGATTCCGAGTTGAGATGTGGCCGCAGTAGATTCCGAGTTGAGACGTAGCCACAGTAGATTCTGAGTTGAGTCATAGCCGCAGTAGATTCCGAGTTGAGACGTAGCCGCAGTTGATTCCGAGTTGAGACATAGCCGCAGTAGATTCCGAGTTGAGTCGTAGCCGCAGTAGATTCCGAGTTGAGTCGTAGCCGCAGTAGATTCCGAGTTTAGTCGTAGCCGCAGTAGATTCCGAGTTGAGTCGTAGCCGCAGTAGATTACGAGTTCTGTCGTAGCCGCAGTAGATTCCGAGTTCAGTCGTAGCCGCAGTAGATTCCGAGTTGAGACGTAGCCGCAGTAGATTCCGAGTTGAGACGTAGCAGCAGTAGATTCCGAGTTGAGACGTAGCCGCAGTAGATTCCGAGTTGAGTCGTAGCCGCAGTAGATTCCGAGTTGAGACGTAGCCGCGGTAGATTCCGAGTTGAGACGTAGCCGCGGTAGATACCGAGTTGAGACGTAGCCGCGGTAGATTCCGAGTTGAGACGTGGCCGCGGTAGATTCCGAGTTGAGACGTGGCCACGGTAGATTTCGAGTTGAGACGTGGCCGCGGTAGATTCCGAGTTGAGACGTAGCCGCGGTAGATTCCGAGTTGAGACGTAGCCGCGGTAGATTCCGAGTTGAGACTTAGCCGCAATAGATTCCGAGTTGAGTCGTAGCCGCGGTAGATTCCGAGTTGAGTCTTAGCCGCGGTAGATTCCGAGTTGAGACGTAGCCGCGGTAGATTCCGAGTTGAGTCGTAGTTGCTGTAGACTCCGAGTTGAGACGTAGCCGCAGTAGATTCCGAGTTGAGACGTAGCCGCAATAGATTCCGAGTTGAGACGTAGCTGCAGTAGATTCCGAGTTGAGTCGTAGCCGCAGTAGATTCCGAGTTGAGTCGTAGCCGCAGTAGTTCCGAGTTGAAACGTAGCCGCGGTAGATTCCGAGTTCAGTCGTAGCCGCAGTTGATTCCGAGTTGAGACGTAGTCGCAGTATAATCCGAGTTGAGACGTAGCCGCAGTATATTCTGAGTTGAGTCGTAGCCGCAGTAGATTCCGAGTTGAGACGTAGCCGCAGTAGATTCCGAGTTGAGACGTAGCCGCAGTAGATTACGAGTTGAGTCGCAGCCGCAGTAGATTTTGAGTTGAGTCGTAGCCGCAGTAGATTCCGAGTTGAGTCATAGCCGCAGTAGATTCTCAGTTGAGACGTAGCCGCAGTAGATTCCGAGTAGAGTCGTAGCCGCAGTAGATTCGGAGTTGAGTAGTAGCCGCAGTAGATTCCGAGTTGAGTCGTTGCCGCAGTATATTCCGAGTTGAGTCGTAGCCGCAGTAGATTCCGAGTTCAGTCGTAGCCGCAGTAGATTCCGAGTTGAGTCGCAGCGGCAGTAAATTCCGAGTTAAGACGTAGCCGCAGTAGATTCTGAGTTGAGTCGTAGCGGCAGTAAATACCGAGTTGAGACGTAGCCGCGGTAGATTCCGAGTTGAGACGTGGCCGCGGTAGATTCCGAGTTGAGACGTAGCCGCAGTAGATTCCGAGTTGAGACGTAGCCACAGTAGATTCCGAGTTGAGACGTAGCCGCAGTAGATTCCGAGTTGAGACGTAGCCGCAGTAGATTCCGAGTTGAGTCGTAGCCGCAGTAGATTCCCAGTTGAGTCGTAGCCACGGTAAATTCCGAGTTGAGACGTAGCCGCGGTAGATTCCGAGTTGAGACGTGGCCGCGCTAGATTCCGAGTTGAGACGTGGCCGCGGTAGATTCCGAGTTGAGACGTAGCCGCGGTAGATTTCGAGTTGAGACGTAGCCGCGGTAGATTCCGAGTTGAGTCGTAGCCGCGGTAGATTCTGAGTTGAGTCGTAGCCGCGGTAGATTCCGAGTTGAGACGTAGCCGCAGTAGATTCCGAGTTGAGTCGTAGCCGCAGTAGATTCCGAGTTGAGACGTAGCCGCAGTAGATTCTGAGTTGAGTCGTAGCCGCAGTAGATTCCGAGTTGAGATGTAGCCGCAGTAGATACCGAGTTGAGTCGTAGCTGCAAAAGATTCTGAGTTGAAACGTAGCCGCACTAGTTTCCGAGTTCAGTCGTAGCCGCAGTAGATTCCGAGTTGAGACGTAGCCGCAGTAGATTCCGAGTTGAGACGTAGCCGCAGTAGATTCCGATTTTAGACGTAGCCGCAGTAGATTCCGAGTTGAGTCGTAGCCGCAGAAGATTCCAAGTTGAGACGTAGCCGCAGTAGATTCCGAGTTGAGTCGTAGCCGCAGTAGTTTCCGAGTTGAGTCGTAGCCGCAGTAGTTCCGAGTTGAAACGTAGCCGCGGTAGATTCCGAGTTCAGTCGTAGCCGCAGTAGATTCCGAGTTGAGACGTAGTCGCAATATATTCCGAGTTGAGACGTAGCCGCAGTATATTATGAGTTGAGTCGTAGCCGCAGTAGATTCCGAGTTGAGACGTAGCCGCAGTGTATTCCGAGTTGAGACGTAGCCGCAGTATATTCTGAGTTGAGTCGTAGCCGCAGTAGATTCCGAGTTGAGTCGTAGCCGCAGAAGATTCCAAGTTGAGACGTAGCCGCAGTAGATTCCGAGTTGAGACGTAGTCGCAGTATATTCCGAGTTGAGTCGTTGCCGCAGTATATTCCGAGTTGAGTCGTAGCCGCAGTAGATTCCGAGTTCAGTCGTAGCCGCAGTAGATTCCGAGTTGAGTCGCAGCGGCAGTAAATTCCGAGTTAAGACGTAGCCGCAGTAGATTCTGAGTTGAGTCGTAGCGGCAGTAAATACCGAGTTGAGACGTAGCCGCGGTAGATTCCGAATTGAGACGTGGCCGCGGTAGATTCCGAGTTCAGACGTAGCCGCAGTAGATTCCGAGTTTAGACGTAGCCGCAGTAGATACCGAGTTGAGTCGTTGCCGCAGTATATTCCGAGTTGAGATGTGGCCGCTGTAGATTCCGAGTTGAGACATAGCCGCAGTAGATTCTGAGTTGAGTCGTAGCCGCAGTAGATTCCGAGTTGAGACGTAGCCGCAGTTGATTCCGAGTTGAGACGTAGCCGCAGTAGATTCCGAGTTGAGTCGTAGCCGCAGTAGATTCCGAGTTGAGTCGTAGCCACAGTAGATTCCGAGTTGAGTCGTAGCCGCAGTAGATTCCGAGTTGAGACGTAGACGCAGTAGATTCCGAGTTTAGACGTAGCCGCAGTAGATACCGAGTTGAGTCGTAGCCGCAGTAGGTTCCGAGCTGAGTCGTAGCCGCAGTAGATTCTGAGTTGAGACGTAGCCGCAGTACATTCCGAGTTGGGACGTAGCCGCAGTAGATAACGAGTTGAGTCGTAGCCGCAGTAGATTCCGAGCTGAGACGTAGCCGCAGTAGATTCCGAGTCGTAGCCGCAGTAGATACCGAGTTGAGTCGTAGCCGCAGTAGATTCCGAGTTGAGTCGTAGCCGCAGTATATTTTGAGTTGAGTCGTAGCCGCAGTAGATTCCGGTTTGAGACGTAGCCGCAGTGTATTCCGAGTTGAGACATAGCCGCAGTATATTCTGAGTTGAGTTGTAGCCGCAGTAGATTCCGAGTTGAGACGTAGCCGCAGTAGATTCCGAGTTGAGACGTAGCCGCAGTATATTCTGAGTTGAGTCGTAGCCGCAGTAGATTCCGAGTTGAGACGTAGTCGCAGTATATTCCGAGTTGAGACGTAGCCGCAGTATATTCTGAGTTGAGTCGTAGCCGCAGTAGATTCTGAGTTGAGTCGTAGCCGCAGTAGATTCCAAGTTGAGTCGTAGCCGCAGTAGATTCCGAGTTGAGACGTAGCCGCAGGAGATACCGAGTTGAGTCGTTGCCGCAGTAGATTCCGAGTTGAGATGTGGCCGCAGTAGATTCCGAGTTGAGACGTAGCCGCAGTAGATTCTGAGTTGAGTCATAGCCGCAGTAGATTCCGAGTTGAGACGTAGCCGCAGTTGATTCCGAGTTGAGACATAGCCGCAGTAGATTCCGAGTTGAGTCGTAGCCGCAGTAGATTCCGAGTTGAGTCGTAGCCGCAGTAGATTCCGAGTTTAGTCGTAGCCGCAGTAGATTCCGAGTTGAGTCGTAGCCGCAGTAGATTCCGAGTTCTGTCGTAGCCGCAGTAGATTCCGAGTTCAGTCGTAGCCGCAGTAGATTCCGAGTTGAGACGTAGCCGCAGTAGATTCCGAGTTGAGACGTAGCAGCAGTAGATTCCGAGTTGAGACGTAGCCGCAGTAGATTCCGAGTTGAGTCGTAGCCGCAGTAGATTCCCAGTTGAGCCGTAGCCGCGGTAGATTCCGAGTTGAGACGTAGCCGCGGTAGATACCGAGTTGAGACGTAGCCGCGGTAGATTCCGAGTTGAGACGTAGCCGCAATAGATTCCGAGTTGAGACGTAGCTGCAGTAGATTCCGAGTTGAGTCGTAGCCGCAGTAGATTCCGAGTTGAGTCGTAGCCGCAGTAGTTCCGAGTTGAAACGTAGCCGCAGTAGATTCCGAGTTTAGTCGTAGCCGCAGTAGATTCCGAGTTGAGTCGTAGCCACAGTAGATTCCGAGTTGAGTCGTAGCCGCAGTAGATTCCGAGTTGAGACGTAGACGCAGTAGATTCTGAGTTGAGTCGTAGCCGCAGTAGATTCCGAGTTTAGACGTAGCCGCAGTAGATACCGAGTTGAGTCGTAGCCGCAGTAGGTTCCGAGCTGAGTCGTAGCCGCAGTAGATTCCGAGTTGAGACGTAGCCGCAGTACATTCCGAGTTGGGACGTAGCCGCAGTAGATAACGAGTTGAGTCGTAGCCGCAGTAGATTCCGAGCTGAGACGTAGCCGCAGTAGATTCCGAGTCGTAGCCGCAGTAGATACCGAGTTGAGTCGTAGCCGCAGTAGATTCCGAGTTGAGTCGTAGCCGCAGTATATTTTGAGTTGAGTCGTAGCCGCAGTAGATTCCGGTTTGAGACGTAGCCGCAGTGTATTCCGAGTTGAGACGTAGCCGCAGTATATTCTGAGTTGAGTTGTAGCCGCAGTAGATTCCGAGTTGAGACGTAGCCGCAGTAGATTCCGAGTTGAGACGTAGCCGCAGTATATTCTGAGTTGAGTCGTAGCCGCAGTAGATTCCGAGTTGAGACGTAGTCGCAGTAGATTCCGAGTTGAGACGTAGCCGCAGTATATTCTGAGTTGAGTCGTAGCCGCAGTAGATTCTGAGTTGAGTCGTAGCCGCAGTAGATTCCAAGTTGAGTCGTAGCCGCAGTAGATTCCGAGTTGAGACGTAGCCGCAGGAGATACCGAGTTGAGTCGTTGCCGCAGTAGATTCCGAGTTGAGATGTGGCCGCAGTAGATTCCGAGTTGAGACGTAGCCGCAGTAGATTCTGAGTTGTGTCATAGCCGCAGTAGATTCCGAGTTGAGACGTAGCCGCAGTTGATTCTGAGTTGAGACATAGCCGCAGTAGATTCTGAGTTGAGTCGTAGCCGCAGTAGATTCCGAGTTGAGTCGTAGCCGCAGTAGATTCCGAGTTTAGTCGTAGCCGCAGTAGATTCCGAGTTGAGTCGTAGCCGCAGTAGATTCCGAGTTCTGTCGTAGCCGCAGTAGATTCCGAGTTCAGTCGTAGCCGCAGTAGATTCCGAGTTGAGACGTAGCCGCAGTAGATTCCGAGTTGAGACGTAGCAGCAGTAGATTCCGAGTTGAGACGAAGCCGCAGTAGATTCCGAGTTGAGTCGTAGCCGCAGTAGATTCCCAGTTGAGCCGTAGCCGCGGTAGATTCCGAGTTGAGACGTAGCCGCGGTAGATACCGAGTTGAGACGTAGCCGCGGTAGATTCCGAGTTGAGACGTAGCCGCGGTAGATTCCGAGTTGAGACGTGGCCACGGTAGATTTCGAGTTGAGACGTGGCCGCGGTAGATTCCGAGTTGAGACGTAGCCGCGGTAGATTCCGAGTTGAGACGTAGCCGCAATAGATTCCGAGTTGAGTCGTAGCCGCGGTAGATTCCGAGTTGAGTCTTAGCCGCGGTAGATTCCGAGTTGAGACGTAGCCGCGGTAGATTCCGAGTTGAGTCGTAGTTGCTGTAGACTCCGAGTTGAGACGTTGCCGCAGTAGATTCCGAGTTGAGACGTAGCCGCAATAGATTCCGAGTTGAGACGTAGCTGCAGTAGATTCCGAGTTGAGTCGTAGCCGCAGTAGATTCCGAGTTGAGTCGTAGCCGCAGTAGTTCCGAGTTGAAACGTAGCCGCGGTAGATTCCGAGTTCAGTCGTAGCCGCAGTAGATTCCGAGTTGAGACGTAGTCGCAGTATAATCCGAGTTGAGACGTAGCCGCAGTATATTCTGAGTTGAGTCGTAGCCGCAGTAGATTCCGAGTTGAGACGTAGCCGCAGTAGATTCCGAGTTGAGACGTAGCCGCAGTAGATTACGAGTTGAGTCACAGCCGCAGTAGATTTTGAGTTGAGTCGTAGCCGCAGTAGATTCCGAGTTGAGTCATAGCCGCAATAGATTCTCAGTTGAGACGTAGCCGCAGTAGATTCAGAGTTGAGTCGTAGCCGCAGTAGATTCGGAGTTGAGTAGTAGCCGCAGTAGATTCCGAGTTGAGTCGTTGCCGCAGTATATTCCGAGTTGAGTCGTAGCCGCAGTAGATTCCGAGTTCAGTCGTACCCGCAGTAGATTCCGAGTTGAGTCGCAGCGGCAGTAAATTCTGAGTTAAGACGTAGCCGCAGTAGATTCTGAGTTGAGTCGTAGCGGCAGTAAATACCGAGTTGAGACGTCGCCGCGGTAGATTCCGAGTTGAGACGTGGCCGCGGTAGATTCCGAGTTGAGACGTAGCCGCAGTAGATTCCGAGTTGAGACGTAGCCGCAGTAGATTCCGAGTTGAGACGTAGCCGCAGTAGATTCCGAGTTGAGACGTAGCCGCAGTAGATTCCGAGTTGAGTCGTAGCCGCAGTAGATTCCCAGTTGAGTCGTAGCCACGGTAAATTCCCAGTTGAGACGTAGCCGCGGTAGATTCCGAGTTGAGACGTGGCCGCGCTAGATTCCGAGTTGAGACGTGGCCGCGGTAGATTCCGAGTTGAGACGTAGCCGCGGTAGATTTCGAGTTAAGACGTAGCCGCGGTAGATTCCGAGTTGAGTCGTAGCCGCGGTAGATTCCGAGTTGAGTCGTAGCCGCGGTAGATTCCGAGTTGAGACGTAGCCGCAGTAGATTCCGAGTTGAGTCGTAGCCGCAGTAGATTCCGAGTTGAGACGTAGCCGCAGTAGATTCCGAGTTGAGTCGTAGCCGCAGTAGATTCCGAGTTGAGATGTAGCCGCAGTAGATACCGAGTTGAGTCGTAGCTGCAAAAGATTCTGAGTTGAAACGTAGCCGCACTAGTTTCCGAGTTCAGTCGTAGCCGCAGTAGATTCCGAGTTGAGACGTAGCCGCAGTAGATTCCGAGTTGAGACGTAGCCGCAGTAGATTCCGATTTTAGACGTAGCCGCAGTAGATTCCGAGTTGAGTCGTAGCCGCAGAAGATTCCGAGTTGAGACGTAGCCGCAGTAGATTCCGAGTTGAGTCGTAGCCGCAGTAGATTCCGAGTTGAGTCGTAGCCGCAGTAGTTCCGAGTTGAAACGTAGCCGCGGTAGATTCCGAGTTCAGTCGTAGCCGCAGTAGATTCCGAGTTGAGACGTAGTCGCAATATATTCCGAGTTGAGACGTAGCCGCAGTATATTCTGAGTTGAGTCGTAGCCGCAGTAGATTCCGAGTTGAGACGTAGCCGCAGTAGATTCCGAGTTGAGACGTAGCCGCAGTAGATTACGAGTTGAGTCGCAGCCGCAGTAGATTTTGAGTTGAGTCGTAGCCGCAGTAGATTCCGAGTTGAGTCATAGCCGCAGTAGATTCTCAGTTGATTCGTAGCCGCAGTAGATTCCGAGTTGAGTCGTAGCCGCAGTAGATTCGGAGTTGAGTAGTAGCCGCAGTAGATTCCGAGTTGAGTCGTTGCCGCAGTATATTCCGAGTTGAGCCGTAGCCGCAGTAGATTCCGAGTTCAGTCGTAGCCGCAGTAGATTCCGAGTTGAGTCGCAGCGGCAGTAAAATCCGAGTTAAGACGTAGCCGCAGTAGATTCTGAGTTGAGTCGTAGCGGCAGTAAATACCGAGTTGAGACGTAGCCGCGGTAGATTCCGAATTGAGACGTGGCCGCGGTAGATTCCGAGTTCAGACGTAGCCGCAGTAGATTCCGAGTTTAGACGTAGCCGCAGTAGATACCGAGTTGAGTCGTTGCCGCAGTAGATTCCGAGTTGAGATGTGGCCGCTGTAGATTCCGAGTTGAGACTTAGCCGCAGTAGATACTGAGTTGAGTCGTAGCCGCAGTAGATTCCGAGTTGAGATGTAGCCGCAGTTGATTCCGAGTTGAGACGTAGCCGCAGTAGATTCCGAGTTGAGTCGTAGCCGCAGTAGATTCCGAGTTGAGTCGTAGCCACAGTAGATTCCGAGTTGAGTCGTAGCCGCAGTAGATTCCGAGTTGAGACGTAGACGCAGTAGATTCTGAGTTGAGTCGCAGCCGCAGTAGATTCCGAGTTTAGACGTAGCCGCAGTAGATACCGAGTTGAGTCGTAGCCGCAGTAGGTTCCGAGCTGAGTCGTAGCCGCAGTAGATTCCGAGTTGAGACGTAGCCGCGGTAGGTTCTGAGTTGAGACGTAGCCGCAGTAGATACCGAGTTGAGTCGTAGCCGCAGTAGATTCCGAGCTGAGACGTAGCCGCAGTAGATTCCGAGTTGAGACGTAGCCGCAGGAGATACCGAGTTGAGTCGTTGCCGCAGTAGATTCCGAGTTGAGATGTGGCCGCAGTAGATTCCGAGTTGAGACGTAGCCGCAGTAGATTCTGAGTTGAGTCA
Source organism: Coturnix japonica (assembly GCF_054131305.1). Classification (NCBI taxonomy): domain Eukaryota; kingdom Metazoa; phylum Chordata; class Aves; order Galliformes; family Phasianidae; genus Coturnix; species Coturnix japonica. The sequence goes on along the minus strand of NC_140682.1, from coordinate 5,596,269 downwards.
TAGCCGCAGTAGATTCCGAGTTGAGACGTAGCCGCAGTAGATTCCGAGTTGAGACATAGCCGCAGTAGATTCCGAGTTGAGTCGTAGCCGCAGTAGATTCCGAGTTGAGTCGTAGCCGCAGTAGATTCCGAGTTTAGTCGTAGCCGCAGTAGATTCCAAGTTGAGTCGTAGCCGCAGTAGATTCCGAGTTCTGTCGTAGCCGCAGTAGATTCCGAGTTCAGTCGTAGCTGCAGTAGATTCCGAGTTGAGTCGTAGCCGCAGTAGATTCCCAGTTGAGTCGTAGCCGCGGTAGATTCCGAGTTGAGACGTAGCCGCGGTAGATACCGAGTTGAGACGTAGCCGCGGTAGATTCCGAGTTGAGACGTAGCCGCGGTAGATTCCGAGTTGAGACGTGGCCACGGTAGATTTCGAGTTGAGACGTGGCTGCGGTAGATTCCGAGTTGAGACGTAGCCGCGGTAGATTCCGAGTGGAGACGTAGCCGCGGTAGATTCCGAGTTGAGACGTAGCCGCAATAGATTCCGAGTTGAGTCGTAGCCGCGGTAGATTCCGAGTTGAGTCTTAGCCGCGGTAGATTCCGAGTTGAGACGTAGCCGCGGTAGATTCCGAGTTGAGTCGTAGTTGCTGTAGACTCCGAGTTGAGACGTAGCCGCAGTAGATTCCGAGTTGAGACGTAGCCGCAGTAGATTCCGAGTTGAGTCGTAGCCGCGGTAGATTCCGAGTTCAGACATAGCCGCGGTAGATTCCGAGTTGAGACGTAGCCGCGGTAGATTCCGAGTTTAGACGTAGCCGCGGTAGATTCCGAGTTGAGACGTAGCCGCGGTAGATTCCGAGTTCAGTCATAGCCACAGTAGATTCCGAGTTTAGTCGTAGCCGCAGTAGATTCCGAGTTGAGACGTAGCCGCAGTAGATTCCGAGTTGAGTTGTAGCCGCGGTAGATTCCGAGTTGAGTCGTAGCCGCAGTAGATTCCGAGTTTAGTCGTAGCCGCAGTAGATTCCGAGTTGAGCCGTAGCCGCAGTATACTCCGAGTTTAGTCGTAGCCGCAGTAGATTCTGAGTTGAGTCGTAGCCGCGGTAGATTCCGAGTTGAGACGTAGCCGCAGTAGATTCCGAGTTGAGTCGTAGCCGCAGTAGACTCCGAGTTTAGTCGTAGCCGCAGTAGATTCCGAGTTGAGTCGTAGCCGCAGTAGATTCCGAGTTGAGTCGTAGCCGCAGTAGATTCCGAGTTGAGACGTAGCCGCAGTAGATTCCGAGTTTAGACGTAGCCGCAGTAGATTCCGAGTTGAGACGTAGCCGCAGTAGATTCTGAGTTGAGTCGTAGCCGCAGTAGGTTCCGAGTTGAGTCGTAGCCGCGGTAGATTCCGAGTTCAGACATAGCCGCGGTAGATTCCGAGTTGAGACGTAGCCGCGGTAGATTCCGAGTTGAGACGTAGCCGCGGTAGATTCCGAGTTGAGATGTAGCATCTGTAGATTCCGAGTTGAGACGTAGCCGCGGTAGATTCTGAGTTGAGACGTAGCCGCAGTAGATTCCGAGTTGAGTCGTAGCCGCAGTAGATTCCGAGTTGAGTCGTAGCCGCGGTAGATTCTGAGTTTAGACGTAGCCGCAGTAGATTCCGAGTTGAGTCGTAGCCGCAGTAGATTCCGAGTTGAGTCGTAGCCGCAGTAGATACCGAGTTGAGTCGTAGCCGCAGTAGATTCCGAGCTGAGACGTAGCCGCAGTAGATTCCGAGTTGAGACGTAGCCGCAGGAGATACCGAGTTGAGTCGTAGCCGCAGTAGATTCCGAGTTGAGACGTAGCCGCAGTACATTCCGAGTTGGGACGTAGCCGCAGTAGATACCGAGTTGAGTCGTAGCCGCAGTAGATTCCGAGCTGAGACGTAGCCGCAGTAGATTCCGAGTTGAGACGTAGCCGCAGGAGATACCGAGTTGAGTCGTTGCCGCAGTAGATTCCGAGTTGAGATGTGGCCGCAGTAGATTCCGAGTTGAGACGTAGCCGCAGTAGATTCTGAGTTGAGTCATAGCCGCAGTAGATTCCGAGTTGAGACGTAGCCGCAGTAGATTCCGAGTTGAGACATAGCCGCAGTAGATTCCGAGTTGAGTCGTAGCCGCAGTAGATTCCGAGTTGAGTCGTAGCCGCAGTAGATTCCGAGTTTAGTCGTAGCCGCAGTAGATTCCAAGTTGAGTCGTAGCCGCAGTAGATTCCGAGTTCTGTCGTAGCCGCAGTAGATTCCGAGTTCAGTCGTAGCTGCAGTAGATTCCGAGTTGAGTCGTAGCCGCAGTAGATTCCCAGTTGAGTCGTAGCCGCGGTAGATTCCGAGTTGAGACGTAGCCGCGGTAGATACCGAGTTGAGACGTAGCCGCGGTAGATTCCGAGTTGAGACGTAGCCGCGGTAGATTCCGAGTTGAGACGTGGCCACGGTAGATTTCGAGTTGAGACGTGGCCGCGGTAGATTCCGAGTTGAGACGTAGCCGCGGTAGATTCCGAGTTGAGACGTAGCCGCGGTAGATTCCGAGTTGAGACGTAGCCGCAATAGATTCCGAGTTGAGTCGTAGCCGCGGTAGATTCCGAGTTGAGTCTTAGCCGCGGTAGATTCCGAGTTGAGACGTAGCCGCGGTAGATTCCGAGTTGAGTCGTAGTTGCTGTAGACTCCGAGTTGAGACGTAGCCGCAGTAGATTCCGAGTTGAGACGTAGCCGCAGTAGATTCCGAGTTGAGTCGTAGCCGCGGTAGATTCCGAGTTCAGACATAGCCGCGGTAGATTCCGAGTTGAGACGTAGCCGCGGTAGATTCCGAGTTTAGACGTAGCCGCGGTAGATTCCGAGTTGAGACGTAGCCGCGGTAGATTCCGAGTTCAGTCATAGCCACAGTAGATTCCGAGTTTAGTCGTAGCCGCAGTAGATTCCGAGTTGAGACGTAGCCGCAGTAGATTCCGAGTTGAGTCGTAGCCGCGGTAGATTCCGAGTTGAGTCGTAGCCGCAGTAGATTCCGAGTTTAGTCGTAGTCGCAGTAGATTCCGAGTTGAGCCGTAGCCGCAGTATACTCCGAGTTTAGTCGTAGCCGCAGTAGATTCTGAGTTGAGTCGTAGCCGCGGTAGATTCCGAGTTGAGACGTAGCCGCAGTAGATTCCGAGTTGAGTCGTAGCCGCAGTAGACTCCGAGTTTAGTCGTAGCCGCAGTAGATTCCGAGTTGAGTCGTAGCCGCAGTAGATTCCGAGTTGAGTCGTAGCCGCAGTAGATTCCGAGTTGAGACGTAGCCGCAGTAGATTCCGAGTTTAGACGTAGCCGCAGTAGATTCCGAGTTGAGACGTAGCCGCAGTAGATTCTGAGTTGAGTCGTAGCCGCAGTAGGTTCCGAGTTGAGTCGTAGCCGCGGTAGATTCCGAGTTCAGACATAGCCGCGGTAGATTCCGAGTTGAGACCTAGCCGCGGTAGATTCCGAGTTGAGACGTAGCCGCGGTAGATTCCGAGTTGAGATGTAGCATCTGTAGATTCCGAGTTGAGACGTAGCCGCGGTAGATTCTGAGTTGAGACGTAGCCGCAGTAGATTCCGAGTTGAGTCGTAGCCGCAGTAGATTCCGAGTTGAGTCGTAGCCGCGGTAGATTCTGAGTTTAGACGTAGCCGCAGTAGATTCCGAGTTGAGTCGTAGCCGCAGTAGATTCCGAGTTGAGTCGTAGCCGCAGTAGATTCCAAGTTGAGACGTAGCCGCAGTAGATTCCGAGTTGAGTCGTAGCCGCAGTAGATTCCGAGTTGAGACGTAGCCGCAGTAGATTCCGAGTTGAGTCGTAGCCGCAGTAGATTCCAAGTTGAGACGTAGCCACAGTAGATACCGAGTTGAGTCGTAGCCGCAGTAGATTCCGAGTTGAGACGTAGCCGCAGTAGATTCCGAGTTGAGTCGTAGCCGCAGTAGATTCCAAGTTGAGACGTAGCCACAGTAGATACCGAGTTGAGTCGTAGCTGCAAAAGATTCTGAGTTGAAACGTAGCCGCACTAGATTCCGAGTTCAGTCGTAGCCGCAGTAGATTCCGAGTTGAGACGTAGCCGCAGTAGATTCCGAGTTGAGACGTAGCCGCAGAAGATTCCGAGTTGAGACGTAGCCGCAGTAGATTCCGAGTTGAGTCGTAGCCGCAGTAGATTCCGAGTTGAGACGTAGCCGCAGTAGATTCCGAGTTGAGTCGTAGCCGCAGTAGATTCCGAGTTGAGTCGTAGCCGCAGTAGTTCCGAGTTGAAACGTAGCCGCGGTAGATTCCGAGTTGAGACGTAGCCGCAGTAGATTCCGAGTTGAGACGTAGCCGCGGTAGATTCCGAGTTGAGATGTAGCATCTGTAGATTCCGAGTTGAGACGTAGCCGCGGTAGATTCTGAGTTGAGACGTAGCCGCAGTAGATTCCGAGTTGAGTCGTAGCCGCAGTAGATTCCGAGTTGAGTCGTAGCCGCGGTAGATTCTGAGTTGAGACGTAGCCGCAGTAGATTCCGAGTTGAGACGTAGCCACAGTAGATACCGAGTTGAGTCGTAGCTGCAAAAGATTCTGAGTTGAAACGTAGCCGCAGTAGATTCCGAGTTGAGTCGTAGCCGCAGTAGATTCCGAGTTGAGACGTAGCCGCAGTAGATTCCGAGTTGAGTCGTAGCCGCAGCAGATTCCGAGTTGAGTCGTAGCCGCGGTAGATTCTGAGTTGAGACGTAGCCGCAGTAGATTCCGAGTTGAGTCGTAGCCGCAGTAGATTCCGAGTTGAGTCGTAGCCGCAGTAGATTCCAAGTTGAGACGTAGCCGCAGTAGATTCCGAGTTGAGTCGTAGCCGCAGTAGATTCCGAGTTGAGACGTAGCCGCAGTAGATTCCGAGTTGAGTCGTAGCCGCAGTAGATTCCAAGTTGAGACGTAGCCGCAGTAGATTCCGAGTTGAGACGTAGCCGCAGTAGATTCCGAGTTGAGTCGTAGCCGCAGTAGATTCCGAGTTGAGTCATAGCCGCAGTAGATTCTCAGTTGAGACGTAGCCGCAGTAGATTCCGAGTTGAGTCGTAGCCGCAGTAGATTCCGAGTTGAGTAGTAGCCGCAGTAGATTCCGAGTTGAGTCGTAGCCGCAGTATATTCCGAGTTGAAACGTAGCCGCAGCAGATTCCGAGTTCAGTCATAGCCGCAGTAGATTCCGAGTTGAGTCGCAGCGGCAGTAAATTCCGAGTTGAGACGTAGCCGCAGTAGATTCTGAGTTGAGTCGTAGCCACAGTAGATTCCGAGTTGAGACGTAGCCGCGGTAGATTCCGAGTTGAGTCGTAGCCGCAGTAGATTCCGAGTTGAGACGTAGCCGCAGTAGATACCGAGTTGAGTCGTAGCCGCAGTAGGTTCCGAGTTGAGTCGTAGCCGCAGTAGATTCCGAGATGGGACGTAGCCGCAGTAGATACAGAATTGAGTCGTAGCCGCAGTAGATTCCGAGTTGAGACGTGGCCGCGGTAGATTCCGAGTTCAGACGTAGCCGCGGTAGATTCCGAGTAGAGACGTAGCCGCGGTAGATTCCGAGTTGAGACGTAGGCGCGGTAGATTCCGAGTTGAGACATAGCCGCTGTAGATTCCGAGTTGAGACGTAGCCGCAGTAGATTCCGAGTTGAGACGTAGCCGCAGTAGATTCCGAGTTGAGACGTAGCCGCAGTAGATACCGAGTTGAGTCGTTGCCGCAGTAGATTCCGAGTTGAGATGTGGCCGCAGTAGATTCCGAGTTGAGACGTAGCCGCAGTAGATTCTGAGTTGAGTCGTAGCCGCAGTAGATTCCGAGTTGAGACGTAGCCGCAGTTGATTCCGAGTTGAGACGTAGCCGCAGTAGTTCCGAGTTGAAATGTAGCCGCGGTAGATTCCGAGTTCAGTCGTAGCCGCTGTAGATTCCGAGTTGAGACGTAGTCGCAGTATATTCCGAGTTGAGACGTAGCCACAGTATATTCTGATTTGAGTCGTAGCCGCAGTAGATTCCGAGTTGAGACGTAGCCGCAGTAGATTCCGAGTTGAGACGTAGCCGCAGTAGATTCCGAGTTGAGTCGTAGCCGCAGTAGATTCCGAGTTGAGTCATAGCCGCAGTAGATTCTCAGTTGAGACGTAGCCGCAGTAGATTCCGAGTTGAGTCGTAGCCGCAGTAGATTCCGAGTTGAGTAGTAGCCGCAGTAGATTCCGAGTTGAGTCGTAGCCGCAGTATATTCCGAGTTGAAACGTAGCCGCAGCAGATTCCGAGTTCAGTCGTAGCCGCAGTAGATTCCGAGTTGAGTCGCAGCGGCAGTAAATTCCGAGTTGAGACGTAGCCGCAGTAGATTCTGAGTTGAGTCGTAGCGGCAGTAAATACCGAGTTAAGACGTAGCCGCAGTAGATTCTGAGTTGAGTCGTAGCCACAGTAGATTCCGAGTTGAGACGTAGCCGCGGTAGATTCCGAGTTGAGTCGTAGCCGCAGTAGATTCCGAGTTGAGACGTAGCCGCAGTAGATACCGAGTTGAGTCGTAGCCGCAGTAGGTTCCGAGTTGAGTCGTAGCCGCAGTAGATTCCGAGATGGGACGTAGCCGCAGTAGATACCGAGTTGAGTCGTAGCCGCAGTAGATTCCGAGTTGAGACGTGGCCGCGGTAGATTCCGAGTTCAGACGTAGCCGCGGTAGATTCCGAGTAGAGACGTAGCCGCGGTAGATTCCGAGTTGAGACGTAGGCGCGGTAGATTCCGAGTTGAGACATAGCCGCTGTAGATTCCGAGTTGAGACGTAGCCGCAGTAGATTCCGAGTTGAGACGTAGCCGCAGTAGATTCCGAGTTGAGACGTAGCCGCAGTAGATACCGAGTTGAGTCGTTGCCGCAGTAGATTCCGAGTTGAGATGTGGCCGCAGTAGATTCCGAGTTGAGACGTAGCCGCAGTAGATTCTGAGTTGAGTCGTAGCCGCAGTAGATTCCGAGTTGAGACGTAGCCGCAGTAGATTCCGAGTTGAAATATAGCCGCGGTAGATTCCGAGTTCAGTCGTAGCCGCAGTAGATTCCGAGTTGAGACGTAGCCGCAGTAGATTCCGAGTTGAGACGTAGCCGCAGTAGATTCCGAGTTGAGTCGTAGCCGCAGTAGATTCCGAGTTGAGTCATAGCCGCAGTAGATTCTCAGTTGAGACGTAGCCGCAGTAGATTCCGAGTTGAGTCGTAGCCGCAGTAGATTCCGAGTTGAGTAGTAGCCGCAGTAGATTCCGAGTTGAGTCGTAGCCGCAGTATATTCCGAGTTGAAACGTAGCCGCAGCAGATTCCGAGTTCAGTCGTAGCCGCAGTAGATTCCGAGTTGAGTCGCAGCGGTAGTAAATTCCGAGTTGAGACGTAGCCGCAGTAGATTCTGAGTTGAGTCGTAGCGGCAGTAAATACCGAGTTAAGACGTAGCCGCAGTAGATTCTGAGTTGAGTCGTAGCCACAGTAGATTCCGAGTTGAGACGTAGCCGCGGTAGATTCCGAGTTAGGTCGTAGCCGCAGTAGATTCCGAGTAGAGACGTAGCCGCAGTAGATACCGAGTTGAGTCGTAGCCGCAGTAGGTTCCGAGTTGAGTCGTAGCCGCAGTAGATTCCGAGTTGAGACGTAGCCGCAGTACATTCCGAGATGGGACGTAGCCGCAGTAGATACCGAGTTGAGTCGTAGCCGCAGTAGATTCCGAGTTGAGACGTGGCCGCGGTAGATTCCGAGTTCAGACGTAGCCGCGGTAGATTCCGAGTAGAGACGTAGCCGCGGTAGATTCCGAGTTGAGACGTAGGCGCGGTACATTCCGAGTTGAGACATAGCCGCTGTAGATTCCGAGTTGAGACGTAGCCGCAGTAGATTCCGAGCTGAGACGTAGCCGCAGTAGATACCGAGTTGAGTCGTTGCCGCAGTAGATTCCGAGTTGAGATGTGGCCGCAGTAGATTCCGAGTTGAGACGTAGCCGCAGTAGATTCTGAGTTGAGTCGTAGCCGCAGTAGATTCCGAGTTGAGACGTAGCCGCAGTTGATTCCGAGTTGAGACGTAGCCGCAGTAGATTCCAAGTTGAGTCATAGCCGCAGTAGATTCCGAGTTGAGTCGTAGCTGCAGTAGATTCCGAGTTTAGTCGTAGCCGCAGTAGATTCCGAGTTGTCGTAGCCGCAGTAGATTCCGAGTTGAGACGTAGCCGCAGTAGATTCCGAGTTGAGTCGTAGCCGCAGTAGATTCCGAGTTGAGTCGTAGCCGCAGTAGATTCCGAGTTGAGTCGTAGCCGCAGTAGATTCCGAGTTGAGTCGTAGCCGCAGTAGTTCCGAGTTGAAACGTAGCCGCTGTAGATTCCGAGTTCAGTCGTAGCCGCAGTAGATTCCGAGTTGAGACGTAGTCGCAGTATATTCCGAGTTGAGGCGTAGCCGCAGTATATTCTGATTTGAGTCGTAGCCGCAGTAGATTCCGAGTTGAGACGTAGCCGCAGTAGATTCCGAGTTGAGACGTAGCCGCAGTAGATTCCGAGTTGAGTCGTAGCCGCAGTAGATTCTCAGTTGAGACGTAGCCGCAGTAGATTCTCAGTTGAGACGTAGCCGCAGTAGATTCCGAGTTGAGTAGTAGCCGCAGTAGATTCCGAGTTGAGTAGTAGCCGCAGTAGATTCCGAGTTGAGTCGTAGCCGCAGTATATTCCGAGTTGAAACGTAGCCGCAGCAGATTCCGAGTTCAGTCGTAGCCGCAGTAGATTCCGAGTTGAGTCGCAGCGGCAGTAAATTCCGAGTTGAGTCGTAGCCGCAGTAGATTCCGAGTTGAGTCGTAGCCGCAGTAGTTCCGAATTGAAACGTAGCCGCTGTAGATTCCGAGTTCAGTCGTAGCCGCAGTAGATTCCGAGTTGAGACGTAGTCGCAGTATATTCCGAGTTGAGACGTAGCCGCAGTATATTCTGATTTGAGTTATAGCCGCAGTAGATTCCGAGTTGAGACGTAGCCGCAGTAGATTCCGAGTTGAGACGTAGCCGCAGTAGATACCGAGTTGAGTCGTTGCCGCAGTAGATTCCGAGTTGAGATGTGGCCGCAGTAGATTCCGAGTTGAGACGTAGCCGCAGTAGATTCTGAGTTGAGTCGTAGCCGCAGTAGATTCCGAGTTGAGACGTAGCCGCAGTTGATTCCGAGTTGAGACGTAGCCGCAGTAGATTCCAAGTTGAGTCGTAGCCGCAGTAGATTCCGAGTTGAGTCGTAGCTGCAGTAGATTCCGAGTTTAGTCGTAGCCGCAGTAGATTCCGAGTTGTCGTAGCCGCAGTAGATTCCGAGTTGAGACGTAGCCGCAGTAGATTCCGAGTTGAGTCGTAGCCGCAGTAGATTCCGAGTTGAGTCGTAGCCGCAGTAGTTCCGAGTTGAAACGTAGCCGCTGTAGATTCCGAGTTCAGTCGTAGCCGCAGTAGATTCCGAGTTGAGACGTAGTCGCAGTATATTCCGAGTTGAGGCGTAGCCGCATTATATTCTGATTTGAGTCGTAGCCGCAGTAGATTCCGAGTTGAGACGTAGCCGCAGTAGATTCCGAGTTGAGACGTAGCCGCAGTAGATTCCGAGTTGAGTCGTAGCCGCAGTAGATTCTCAGTTGATACGTAGCCGCAGTAGATTCCGAGTTGAGTCGTAGCCGCAGTAGATTCTGAGTTGAGTAGTAGCCGCAGTAGATTCCGAGTTGAGTCGTAGCCGCAGTATATTCCGAGTTGAAACGTAGCCGCAGCAGATTCCGAGTTCAGTCGTAGCCGCAGTAGATTCCGAGTTGAGTCGCAGCGGCAGTAAATTCCGAGTTGAGTCGTAGCCGCAGTAGATTCCGAGTTGAGACGTAGCCGCAGTAGATTCCGAGTTGAGACGTAGCCGCAGTAGATTCGGAGTTGAGACGTAGCCGCAGTAGATTCCGAGTTGAGACGTAGCCGCAGTAGATTCCGAGTTGAGTCGTAGCCGCAGTAGATTCTCAGTTGAGACGTAGCCGCAGTAGATTCCGAGTTGAGTCGTAGCCGCAGTAGATTCCGAGTTGAGTAGTAGCCGCAGTAGATTCCGAGTTGAGTCGTAGCCGCAGTATATTCCGAGTTGAAACGTAGCCGCAGCAGATTCCGAGTTCAGTCGTAGCCGCAGTAGATTCCGAGTTGAGTCGCAGCGGCAGTAAATTCCGAGTTGAGTCGTAGCCGCAGTAGATTCCGAGTTGAGTCGTAGCCGCAGTAGTTCCGAATTGAAACGTAGCCGCTGTAGATTCCGAGTTCAGTCGTAGCCGCAGTAGATTCCGAGTTGAGACGTAGTCGCAGTATATTCCGAGTTGAGACGTAGCCGCAGTATATTCTGATTTGAGTTGTAGCCGCAGTAGATTCCGAGTTGAGACGTAGCCGCAGTAGATTCCGAGTTGAGACGTAGCCGCAGTAGATTCCGAGTTGAGTCGTAGCCGCAGTAGATTCCGAGTTGATTCATAGCCGCAGTAGATTCTCAGTTGAGACGTAGCCTCAGTAGATTCCGAGTTGAGTCGTAGCCGCAGTAGATTCCGAGTTGAGTAGTAGCCGCAGTAGATTCCGAGTTGAGTCGTAGCCGCAGTATATTCCGAGTTGAAACGTAGCCGCAGCAGATTCCGAGTTCAGTCGTAGCCGCAGTAGATTCCGAGTTGAGTCGCAGCGGCAGTAAATTCCGAGTTGAGACGTAGCCGCAGTAGATTCTGAGTTGAGTCGTAGCGGCAGTAAATACCGAGTTAAGACGTAGCCGCAGTAGATTCTGAGTTGAGTCGTAGCCACAGTAGATTCCGAGTTGAGACGTAGCCGCGGTAGATTCCGAGTTGAGTCGTAGCCGCAGTAGATTCCGAGTTGAGACGTAGCCGCAGGAGATACCGAGTTGAGTCGTAGCCGCAGTAGGTTCCGAGTTGAGCCGTAGCCGCAGTAGATTCCGAGATGGGACGTAGCCGCAGTAGATACCGAGTTGAGTCGTAGCCGCAGTAGATTCCGAGTTGAGACGTGGCCGCGGTAGATTCCGAGTTCAGACGTAGCCGCGGTAGATTCCGAGTAGAGACGTAGCCGCGGTAGATTCCGAGTTGAGACGTAGGCGCGGTAGATTCCGAGTTGAGACATAGCCGCTGTAGATTCCGAGTTGAGACGTAGCCGCAGTACATTCCGAGTTGAGACGTAGCCGCAGTAGATTCCGAGCTGAGACGTAGCCGCAGTAGATACCGAGTTGAGTCGTTGCCGCAGTAGATTCCGAGTTGAGATGTGGCCGCAGTAGATTCCGAGTTGAGACGTAGCCGCAGTAGATTCTGAGTTGAGTCGTAGCCGCAGTAGATTCCGAGTTGAGACGTAGCCGCAGTTGAATCCGAGTTGAGACGTAGCCGCAGTAGTTCCGAGTTGAAATGTAGCCGCGGTAGATTCCGAGTTCAGTCGTAGCCGCAGTAGATTCCGAGTTGAGACGTAGTCGCAGTATATTCCGAGTTGAGACGTAGCCGCAGTATATTCTGATTTGAGTCGTAGCCGCAGTAGATTACGAGTTGAGACGTAGCCGCAGTAGATTCCGAGTTGAGACGTAGCCGCAGTAGATTCCGAGTTGAGTCGTAGCCGCAGTAGATTCCGAGTTGAGTCATAGCCGCAGTAGATTCTCAGTTGAGACGTAGCCGCAGTAGATTCCGAGTTGAGTCGTAGCCGCAGTAGATTCCGAGTTGAGTAGTAGCCGCAGTAGATTCCGAGTTGAGTCGTAGCCGCAGTATATTCCGAGTTGAAACGTAGCCGCAGCAGATTCCGAGTTCAGTCGTAGCCGCAGTAGATTCCGAGTTGAGTCGCAGCGGTAGTAAATTCCGAGTTGAGACGTAGCCGCAGTAGATTCTGAGTTGAGTCGTAGCGGCAGTAAATACCGAGTTAAGACGTAGCCGCAGTAGATTCTGAGTTGAGTCGTAGCCACAGTAGATTCCGAGTTGAGACGTAGCCGCGGTAGATTCCGAGTTGAGTCGTAGCCGCAGTAGATTCCGAGTTGAGACGTAGCCGCAGTAGATACCGAGTTGAGTCGTAGCCGCAGTAGGTTCCGAGTTGAGTCGTAGCCGCAGTAGATTCCGAGTTGAGACGTAGCCGCAGTACATTCCGAGATGGGACGTAGCCGCAGTAGATACCGAGTTGAGTCGTAGCCGCAGTAGATTCCGAGTTGAGACGTGGCCGCGGTAGATTCCGAGTTCAGACGTAGCCGCGGTAGATTCCGAGTAGAGACGTAGCCGCGGTAGATTCCGAGTTGAGACGTAGGCGCGGTAGATTCCGAGTTGAGACATAGCCGCTGTAGATTCCGAGTTGAGACGTAGCCGCAGTAGATTCCGAGTTGAGACGTAGCCGCAGTAGATTCCGAGTTGAGACGTAGCCGCAGTAGATACCGAGTTGAGTCGTTGCCGCAGTAGATTCCGAGTTGAGATGTGGCCGCAGTAGATTCCGAGCTGAGACGTAGCCGCAGTAGATTCTGAGTTGAGTCGTAGCCGCAGTAGATTCCGAGTTGAGACGTAGCCGCAGTTGATTCCGAGTTGAGACGTAGCCGCAGTAGATTCCAAGTTGAGTCGTAGCCGCAGTAGATTCCGAGTTGAGTCGTAGCTGCAGTAGATTCCGAGTTTAGTCGTAGCCGCAGTAGATTCCGAGTTGTCGTAGCCGCAGTAGATTCCGAGTTGAGACGTAGCCGCAGTAGATTCCGAGTTGAGTCGTAGCCGCAGTAGATTCCGAGTTGAGTCGTAGCCGCGGTAGTTCCGAGTTGAAACGTAGCCGCTGTAGATTCCGAGTTCAGTCGTAGCCGCAGTAGATTCCGAGTTGAGACGTAGTCGCAGTATATTCCGAGTTGAGGCGTAGCCGCAGTATATTCTGATTTGAGTCGTAGCCGCAGTAGATTCCGAGTTGAGACGTAGCCGCAGTAGATTCCGAGTTGAGACGTAGCCGCATTAGATTCCGAGTTGAGTCGTAGCCGCAGTAGATTCCGAGTTGAGTCATAGCCGCAGTAGATTCTCAGTTGAGACGTAGCCGCAGTAGATTCCGAGTTGAGTCGTAGCCGCAGTAGATTCCGAGTTGAGTAGTAGCCGCAGTAGATTCCGAGTTGAGTCGTAGCCGCAGTATATTCCGAGTTGAAACGTAGCCGCAGCAGATTCCGAGTTCAGTCGTAGCCGCAGTAGATTCCGAGTTGAGTCGCAGCGGCAGTAAATTCCGAGTTGAGACGTAGCCGCAGTAGATTCTGAGTTGAGTCGTAGCGGCAGTAAATACCGAGTTAAGACGTAGCCGCAGTAGATTCTGAGTTGAGTCGTAGCCACAGTAGATTCCGAGTTGAGACGTAGCCACGGTAGATTCCGAGTTGAGTTGTAGCCGCAGTAGATTCCGAGTAGAGACGTAGCCGCAGTAGATACCGAGTTGAGTCGTAGCCGCAGTAGGTTCCGAGTTGAGTCGTAGCCGCAGTAGATTCCGAGTTGAGACGTAGCCGCAGTACATTCCGAGATGGGACGTAGCCGCAGTAGATACCGAGTTGAGTCATAGCCGCAGTAGATTCCGAGTTGAGACGTGGCCGCGGTAGATTCCGAGTAGAGACGTAGCCGCGGTAGATTCCGAGTTGAGACGTAGGCGCGGTAGATTCCAAGTTGAGACGTAGCCGCTGTAGATTCCGAGTTGAGACGTAGCCGCAGTAGATTCCGAGTTGAGACGTAGCCGCAGTAGATACCGAGTTGAGTCGTAGCCGCAGTAGATTCCGAGTTCAGACGTAGCCGCGGTAGATTCCGAGTTTAGTCGTAGCCGCAGTAGATTCCGAGTTGTCGTAGCCGCAGTAGATTCCGAGTTGAGACGTAGCCGCAGTAGATTCCGAGTTGAGTCGTAGCCGCAGTAGATTCCGAGTTGAGTCGTAGCCGCAGTAGTTCCGAGTTGAAACGTAGCCGCTGTAGATTCCGAGTTCAGTCGTAGCCGCAGTAGATTCCGAGTTGAGACGTAGTCGCAGTATATTCCGAGTTGAGACGTAGCCGCAGTATATTCTGATTTGAGTCGTAGCCGCAGTTGATTCCGAGTTGAGACGTAGCCGCAGTAGATTCCGAGTTGAGACGTAGCCGCAGTAGATTCCGAGTTGAGTCGTAGCCTCAGTAGATTCCGAGTTGAGTCATAGCCGCAGTAGATTCTCAGTTGAGACGTAGCCGCAGTAGATTCCGAGTTGAGTCGTAGCCGCAGTAGATTCCAAGTTGAGTAGTAGCCGCAGTAGATTCCGAGTTGAGTCGTAGCCGCAGTATATTCCGAGTTGAAACGTAGCCGCAGCAGATTCCGAGTTCAGTCGTAGCTGCAGTAGATTCCGAGCTGAGTCGCAGCGGCAGTAAATTCCGAGTTGAGACGTAGCCGCAGTAGATTCTGAGTTGAGTCGTAGCGGCAGTAAATACCGAGTTAAGACGTAGCCGCAGTAGATTCTGAGTTGAGTCGTAGCCACAGTAGATTCCGAGTTGTCGTAGCCGCAGTAGATTCCGAGTTGAGACGTAGCTGCAGTAGATTCCGAGTTGAGTCGTAGCCGCAGTAGATTCCGTGTTGAGTCGTAGCCGCAGTAGTTCCGAGTTGAAACGTAGCCGCTGTAGATTCCGAGTTCAGTCGTAGCCGCAGTAGATTCCGAGTTGAGACGTAGTCGCAGTATATTCCGAGTTGAGACGTAGCCGCAGTATATTCTGATTTGAGTCGTAGCCGCAGTTGATTCCGAGTTGAGACGTAGCCGCAGTAGATTCCGAGTTGAGACGTAGCCGCAGTAGATTCCGAGTTGAGTCGTAGCCGCAGTAGATTCCGAGTTGAGTCATAGCCGCAGTAGATTCTCAGTTGAGACGTAGCCGCAGTAGATTCCGAGTTGAGTCGTAGCCGCAGTAGATTCCGAGTTGAGTCGTAGCCGCAGTAGATTCCGAGTTGAGTCGTAGCGGCAGTAAATACCGAGTTAAGACGTAGCCGCAGTAGATTCTGAGTTGAGTCGTAGCCACAGTAGATTCCGAGTTGAGACGTAGCCGCGGTAGATTCCGAGTTGAGTCGTAGCCGCAGTAGATTCCGAGTTGAGACGTAGCCGCAGGAGATACCGAGTTGAGTCGTAGCCGCAGTAGGTTCCGAGTTGAGTCGTAGCCGCAGTAGATTCCGAGATGGGACGTAGCCGCAGTAGATACCGAGTTGAGTCGTAGCCGCAGTAGATTCCGAGTTGAGACGTGGCCGCGGTAGATTCCGAGTTCAGACGTAGCCGCGGTAGATTCCGAGTAGAGACGTAGCCGCGGTAGATTCCGAGTTGAGACGTAGGCGCGGTAGATTCCGAGTTGAGACATAGCCGCTGTAGATTCCGAGTTGAGACGTAGCCGCAGTACATTCCGAGTTGAGACGTAGCCGCAGTAGATTCCGAGCTGAGACGTAGCCGCAGTAGATACCGAGTTGAGTCGTTGCCGCAGTAGATTCCGAGTTGAGATGTGGCCGCAGTAGATTCCGAGTTGAGACGTAGCCGCAGTAGATTCTGAGTTGAGTCGTAGCCGCAGTAGATTCCGAGTTGAGACGTAGCCGCAGTTGAATCCGAGTTGAGACGTAGCCGCAGTAGTTCCGAGTTGAAATGTAGCCGCGGTAGATTCCGAGTTCAGTCGTAGCCGCAGTAGATTCCGAGTTGAGACGTAGTCGCAGTATATTCCGAGTTGAGACGTAGCCGCAGTATATTCTGATTTGAGTCGTAGCCGCAGTAGATTCCGAGTTGAGACGTAGCCGCAGTAGATTCCGAGTTGAGACGTAGCCGCAGTAGATTCCGAGTTGAGTCGTAGCCGCAGTAGATTCCGAGTTGAGTCATAGCCGCAGTAGATTCTCAGTTGAGACGTAGCCGCAGTAGATTCCGAGTTGAGTCGTAGCCGCAGTAGATTCCGAGTTGAGTAGTAGCCGCAGTAGATTCCGAGTTGAGTCGTAGCCGCAGTATATTCCGAGTTGAAACGTAGCCGCAGCAGATTCCGAGTTCAGTCGTAGCCGCAGTAGATTCCGAGTTGAGTCGCAGCGGTAGTAAATTCCGAGTTGAGACGTAGCCGCAGTAGATTCTGAGTTGAGTCGTAGCGGCAGTAAATACCGAGTTAAGACGTAGCCGCAGTAGATTCTGAGTTGAGTCGTAGCCACAGTAGATTCCGAGTTGAGACGTAGCCGCGGTAGATTCCGAGTTGAGTCGTAGCCGCAGTAGATTCCGAGTTGAGACGTAGCCGCAGTAGATACCGAGTTGAGTCGTAGCCGCAGTAGGTTCCGAGTTGAGTCGTAGCCGCAGTAGATTCCGAGTTGAGACGTAGCCGCAGTACATTCCGAGATGGGACGTAGCCGCAGTAGATACCGAGTTGAGTCGTAGCCGCAGTAGATTCCGAGTTGAGACGTGGCCGCGGTAGATTCCGAGTTCAGACGTAGCCGCGGTAGATTCCGAGTAGAGACGTAGCCGCGGTAGATTCCGAGTTGAGACGTAGGCGCGGTAGATTCCGAGTTGAGACATAGCCGCTGTAGATTCCGAGTTGAGACGTAGCCGCAGTAGATTCCGAGTTGAGACGTAGCCGCAGTAGATTCCGAGTTGAGACGTAGCCGCAGTAGATACCGAGTTGAGTCGTTGCCGCAGTAGATTCCGAGTTGAGATGTGGCCGCAGTAGATTCCGAGTTGAGACGTAGCCGCAGTAGATTCTGAGTTGAGTCGTAGCCGCAGTAGATTCCGAGTTGAGACGTAGCCGCAGTTGATTCCGAGTTGAGACGTAGCCGCAGTAGATTCCAAGTTGAGTCGTAGCCGCAGTAGATTCCGAGTTGAGTCGTAGCTGCAGTAGATTCCGAGTTTAGTCGTAGCCGCAGTAGATTCCGAGTTGTCGTAGCCGCAGTAGATTCCGAGTTGAGACGTAGCCGCAGTAGATTCCGAGTTGAGTCGTAGCCGCAGTAGATTCCGAGTTGAGTCGTAGCCGCAGTAGTTCCGAGTTGAAACGTAGCCGCTGTAGATTCCGAGTTCAGTCGTAGCCGCAGTAGATTCCGAGTTGAGACGTAGTCGCAGTATATTCCGAGTTGAGGCGTAGCCGCAGTATATTCTGATTTGAGTCGTAGCCGCAGTAGATTCCGAGTTGAGACGTAGCCGCAGTAGATTCCGAGTTGAGACGTAGCCGCATTAGATTCCGAGTTGAGTCGTAGCCGCAGTAGATTCCGAGTTGAGTCATAGCCGCAGTAGATTCTCAGTTGAGACGTAGCCGCAGTAGATTCCGAGTTGAGTCGTAGCCGCAGTAGATTCCGAGTTGAGTAGTAGCCGCAGTAGATTCCGAGTTGAGTCGTAGCCGCAGTATATTCCGAGTTGAAACGTAGCCGCAGCAGATTCCGAGTTCAGTCGTAGCCGCAGTAGATTCCGAGTTGAGTCGCAGCGGCAGTAAATTCCGAGTTGAGACGTAGCCGCAGTAGATTCTGAGTTGAGTCGTAGCGGCAGTAAATACCGAGTTAAGACGTAGCCGCAGTAGATTCTGAGTTGAGTCGTAGCCACAGTAGATTCCGAGTTGAGACGTAGCCACGGTAGATTCCGAGTTGAGTTGTAGCCGCAGTAGATTCCGAGTAGAGACGTAGCCGCAGTAGATACCGAGTTGAGTCGTAGCCGCAGTAGGTTCCGAGTTGAGTCGTAGCCGCAGTAGATTCCGAGTTGAGACGTAGCCGCAGTACATTCCGAGATGGGACGTAGCCGCAGTAGATACCGAGTTGAGTCATAGCCGCAGTAGATTCCGAGTTGAGACGTGGCCGCGGTAGATTCCGAGTAGAGACGTAGCCGCGGTAGATTCCGAGTTGAGACGTAGGCGCGGTAGATTCCAAGTTGAGACGTAGCCGCTGTAGATTCCGAGTTGAGACGTAGCCGCAGTAGATTCCGAGTTGAGACGTAGCCGCAGTAGATACCGAGTTGAGTCGTAGCCGCAGTAGATTCCGAGTTCAGACGTAGCCGCGGTAGATTCCGAGTAGAGACGTAGCCGCGGTAGATTCCGAGTTGAGACGTAGGCGCGGTAGATTCCGAGTTGAGACGTAGCCGCTGTAGATTCCGAGTTGAGACGTAGCCGCAGTAGATTCCGAGTTGAGACGTAGTTGCAGTAGATACCGAGTTGAGTCGTAGCCGCAGTAGATTCCGAGTTGAGATGTGGCCGCAGTAGATTCCGAGTTGAGACGTAGCCGCAGTAGATTCCGAGTTGAGACGTAGCCGCAGTAGATTCAGAGTTGAGTCGTAGCCGCAGTAGATTCCGAGTTGAGTCGTAGCTGCAGTAGATTCCGAGTTTAGTCGTAGCCGCAGTAGATTCCGAGTTGTCGTAGCCGCAGTAGATTCCGAGTTGAGACGTAGCCGCAGTAGATTCCGAGTTGAGTCGTAGCCGCAGTAGATTCCGAGTTGAGTCGTAGCCGCAGTAGTTCCGAGTTGATACGTAGCCGCTGTAGATTCCGAGTTCAGTCGTAGCCGCAGTAGATTCCGAGTTGAGACGTAGTCGCAGTATATTCCGAGTTGAGACGTAGCCGCAGTATATTCTGATTTGAGTCGTAGCCGCAGTTGATTCCGAGTTGAGACGTAGCCGCAGTAGATTCCGAGTTGAGACGTAGCCGCAGTAGATTCCGAGTTGAGTCGTAGCCTCAGTAGATTCCGAGTTGAGTCATAGCCGCAGTAGATTCTCAGTTGAGACGTAGCCGCAGTAGATTCCGAGTTGAGTCGTAGCCGCAGTAGATTCCGAGTTGAGTAGTAGCCGCAGTAGATTCCGAGTTGAGTCGTAGCCGCAGTATATTCCGAGTTGAAACGTAGCCGCAGCAGATTCCGAGTTCAGTCGTAGCTGCAGTAGATTCCGAGCTGAGTCGCAGCGGCAGTAAATTCCGAGTTGAGACGTAGCCGCAGTAGATTCTGAGTTGAGTCGTAGCGGCAGTAAATACCGAGTTAAGACGTAGCCGCAGTAGATTCTGAGTTGAGTCGTAGCCACAGTAGATTCCGAGTTGTCGTAGCCGCAGTAGATTCCGAGTTGAGACGTAGCTGCAGTAGATTCCGAGTTGAGTCGTAGCCGCAGTAGATTCCGTGTTGAGTCGTAGCCGCAGTAGTTCCGAGTTGAAACGTAGCCGCTGTAGATTCCGAGTTCAGTCGTAGCCGCAGTAGATTCCGAGTTGAGACGTAGTCGCAGTATATTCCGAGTTGAGACGTAGCCGCAGTATATTCTGATTTGAGTCGTAGCCGCAGTTGATTCCGAGTTGAGACGTAGCCGCAGTAGATTCCGAGTTGAGACGTAGCCGCAGTAGATTCCGAGTTGAGTCGTAGCCGCAGTAGATTCCGAGTTGAGTCATAGCCGCAGTAGATTCTCAGTTGAGACGTAGCCGCAGTAGATTCCGAGTTGAGTCGTAGCCGCAGTAGATTCCGAGTTGAGTAGTAGCCGCAGTAGATTCCGAGTTGAGTCTTAGCCGCAGTATATTCCGAGTTGAAACGTAGCCGCAGCAGATTCCGAGTTCAGTCGTAGCTGCAGTAGATTCCGAGTTGAGTCGCAGCGGCAGTAAATTCCGAGTTGAGACGTAGCCGCAGTAGATTCTGAGTTGAGTCGTAGCGGCAGTAAATACCGAGTTAAGACGTAGCCGCAGAAGATTCTGAGTTGAGTCGTAGCCACAGTAGATTCCGAGTTGAGACGTAGCCGCGGTAGATTCCGAGTTGAGTCGTAGCCACAGTAGATTCCGAGTTTAGTCGTAGCCGCAGTAGATTCCGAGTTGAGACGTAGCCGCAGTAGATTCCGAGTTGAGTCGTAGCCGCGGTAGATTCCGAGTTGAATCGTAGCCGCAGTAGATTCCGAGTTTAGTCATAGCCGCAGTAGATTCCGAGTTGAGCCGTAGCCGCAGTATACTCCGAGTTTAGTCGTAGCCGCAGTAGATTCTGAGTTGAGTCGTAGCCGCAGTAGATTCCGAGTTGAGACGTAGCCGCAGTAGATTCTGAGTCTTAGCCGCAGTAGACTCCGAGTTTAGTCGTAGCCGCAGTAGATTCCGAGTTGAGTCGTAGCCGCAGTAGATTCCGAGTCCAAACGTAGCCGCAGTAGATTCCGAGTTGAGACGTAGCCGCAGTAGATTCCGAGTTTAGACGTAGCCGCAGTAGATTCCGAGTTGAGACGTAGCCGAAATAGATTCCGAGTTGAGTCGTAGCCGCAGTAGATTCCGAGTTGAGTCGTAGCCGCGGTAGATTCCGAGTTCAGACATAGCTGCGGTAGATTCCGAGTTGAGACGTAGCCGCAGTAGATTCTCAGTTGAGACGTAGCCGCAGTAGATTCCGAGTTGAGATGTAGCATCTGTAGATTCCGAGTTGAGACGTAGCCGCGGTAGATTCTGAGTTGAGACGTAGCCGCAGTAGATTCCGAGTTGAGTCGTAGCCGCAGTAGATTCCGAGTTGAGTCGTAGCCGCGGTAGGTTCTGAGTTGAGACGTAGCCGCAGTAGATTCCGAGTTGAGTCGTAGCCGCAGTAGATTCCGAGTTGAGTCGTAGCCGCAGTAGATTCCAAGTTGAGACGTAGCCGCAGTAGATTCCGAGTTGAGTCGTAGCCGCAGTAGATTCCGAGTTGAGACGTAGCCGCAGTAGATTCCGAGTTGAGTCGTAGCCGCAGTAGATTCCACGTTGAGACGTAGCCACAGTAGATACCGAGTTGAGTCGTAGCTGCAAAAGATTCTGAGTTGAAACGTAGCCGCACTAGATTCCGAGTTCAGTCGTAGCCGCAGTAGATTCCGAGTTGAGACGTAGCCGCAGTAATTTCCGAGTTGAGACGTAGCCGCAGAAGATTCCGAGTTGAGACGTAGCCGCAGTAGATTCCGAGTTGAGTCATAGCCGCAGTAGATTCCGAGTTGAGACGTAGCCGCAGTAGATTCCGAGTTGAGTCGTAGCCGCAGTAGATTCCGAGTTGAGTCGTAGCCGCAGTAGTTCCGAGTTGAAACGTAGCCGCGGTAGATTCCGAGTTCAGTCGTAGCCGCAGTAGATTCCGAGTTGAGACGTAGCCGCAGTAGATTCCGAGTTGAGTCGTAGCCGCAGTAGATTCCGAGTTGAGTCATAGCCGCAGTAGATTCTCAGTTGAGACGTAGCCGCAGTAGATTCCGAGTTGAGTCGTAGCCGCAGTAGATTCCGAGTTGAGTAGTAGCCGCAGTAGATTCCGAGTTGAGTCGTAGCCGCAGTATATTCCGAGTTGAAACGTAGCCGCAGCAGATTCCGAGTTCAGTCGTAGCCGCAGTAGATTCCGAGTTGAGTCGCAGCGGCAGTAAATTCCGAGTTGAGACGTAGCCGCAGTAGATACCGAGTTGAGTCGTTGCCGCAGTAGATTCCGAGTTGAGATGTGGCCGCAGTAGATTCCGAGTTGAGACGTAGCCGCAGTAGATTCTGAGTTGAGTCGTAGCCGCAGTAGATTCCGAGTTGAGACGTAGCCGCAGTTGATTCCGAGTTGAGACGTAGCCGCAGTAGTTCCGAGTTGAAATGTAGCCGCGGTAGATTCCGAGTTCAGTCGTAGCCGCAGTAGATTCCGAGTTGAGACGTAGTCGCAGTATATTCCGAGTTGAGACGTAGCCACAGTATATTCTGATTTGAGTCGTAGCCGCAGTAGATTCCGAGTTGAGACGTAGCCGCAGTAGATTCCGAGTTGAGACGTAGCCGCAGTAGATTCCGAGTTGAGTCGTAGCCGCAGTAGATTCCGAGTTGAGTCATAGCCGCAGTAGATTCTCAGTTGAGACGTAGCCGCAGTAGATTCCGAGTTGAGTCGTAGCCGCAGTAGATTCCGAGTTGAGTAGTAGCCGCAGTAGATTCCGAGTTGAGTCGTAGCCGCAGTATATTCCGAGTTGAAACGTAGCCGCAGCAGATTCCGAGTTCAGTCGTAGCCGCAGTAGATTCCGAGTTGAGTCGCAGCGGTAGTAAATTCCGAGTTGAGACGTAGCCGCAGTAGATTCTGAGTTGAGTCGTAGCGGCAGTAAATACCGAGTTAAGACGTAGCCGCAGTAGATTCTGAGTTGAGTCGTAGCCACAGTAGATTCCGAGTTGAGACGTAGCCGCGGTAGATTCCGAGTTAGGTCGTAGCCGCAGTAGATTCCGAGTAGAGACGTAGCCGCAGTAGATACCGAGTTGAGTCGTAGCCGCAGTAGGTTCCGAGTTGAGTCGTAGCCGCAGTAGATTCCGAGTTGAGACGTAGCCGCAGTACATTCCGAGATGGGACGTAGCCGCAGTAGATACCGAGTTGAGTCGTAGCCGCAGTAGATTCCGAGTTGAGACGTGGCCGCGGTAGATTCCGAGTTCAGACGTAGCCGCGGTAGATTCCGAGTAGAGACGTAGCCGCGGTAGATTCCGAGTTGAGACGTAGGCGCGGTAGATTCCGAGTTGAGACATAGCCGCTGTAGATTCCGAGTTGAGACGTAGCCGCAGTAGATTCCGAGCTGAGACGTAGCCGCAGTAGATACCGAGTTGAGTCGTTGCCGCAGTAGATTCCGAGTTGAGATGTGGCCGCAGTAGATTCCGAGTTGAGACGTAGCCGCAGTAGATTCTGAGTTGAGTCGTAGCCGCAGTAGATTCCGAGTTGAGACGTAGCCGCAGTTGATTCCGAGTTGAGACGTAGCCGCAGTAGATTCCAAGTTGAGTCATAGCCGCAGTAGATTCCGAGTTGAGTCGTAGCTGCAGTAGATTCCGAGTTTAGTCGTAGCCGCAGTAGATTCCGAGTTGTCGTAGCCGCAGTAGATTCCGAGTTGAGACGTAGCCGCAGTAGATTCCGAGTTGAGTCGTAGCCGCAGTAGATTCCGAGTTGAGTCGTAGCCGCAGTAGATTCCGAGTTGAGTCGTAGCCGCAGTAGTTCCGAGTTGAAACGTAGCCGCTGTAGATTCCGAGTTCAGTCGTAGCCGCAGTAGATTCCGAGTTGAGACGTAGTCGCAGTATATTCCGAGTTGAGGCGTAGCCGCAGTATATTCTGATTTGAGTCGTAGCCGCAGTAGATTCCGAGTTGAGACGTAGCCGCAGTAGATTCCGAGTTGAGACGTAGCCGCAGTAGATTCCGAGTTGAGTCGTAGCCGCAGTAGATTCTCAGTTGAGACGTAGCCGCAGTAGATTCTCAGTTGAGACGTAGCCGCAGTAGATTCCGAGTTGAGTAGTAGCCGCAGTAGATTCCGAGTTGAGTAGTAGCCGCAGTAGATTCCGAGTTGAGTCGTAGCCGCAGTATATTCCGAGTTGAAACGTAGCCGCAGCAGATTCCGAGTTCAGTCGTAGCCGCAGTAGATTCCGAGTTGAGTCGCAGCGGCAGTAAATTCCGAGTTGAGTCGTAGCCGCAGTAGATTCCGAGTTGAGTCGTAGCCGCAGTAGTTCCGAATTGAAACGTAGCCGCTGTAGATTCCGAGTTCAGTCGTAGCCGCAGTAGATTCCGAGTTGAGACGTAGTCGCAGTATATTCCGAGTTGAGACGTAGCCGCAGTATATTCTGATTTGAGTTATAGCCGCAGTAGATTCCGAGTTGAGACGTAGCCGCAGTAGATTCCGAGTTGAGACGTAGCCGCAGTAGATACCGAGTTGAGTCGTTGCCGCAGTAGATTCCGAGTTGAGATGTGGCCGCAGTAGATTCCGAGTTGAGACGTAGCCGCAGTAGATTCTGAGTTGAGTCGTAGCCGCAGTAGATTCCGAGTTGAGACGTAGCCGCAGTTGATTCCGAGTTGAGACGTAGCCGCAGTAGATTCCAAGTTGAGTCGTAGCCGCAGTAGATTCCGAGTTGAGTCGTAGCTGCAGTAGATTCCGAGTTTAGTCGTAGCCGCAGTAGATTCCGAGTTGTCGTAGCCGCAGTAGATTCCGAGTTGAGACGTAGCCGCAGTAGATTCCGAGTTGAGACATAGCCGCAGTAGATTCCGAGTTGAGTCGTAGCCGCAGTAGTTCCGAGTTGAAACGTAGCCGCTGTAGATTCCGAGTTCAGTCGTAGCCGCAGTAGATTCCGAGTTGAGACGTAGTCGCAGTATATTCCGAGTTGAGGCGTAGCCGCATTATATTCTGATTTGAGTCGTAGCCGCAGTAGATTCCGAGTTGAGACGTAGCCGCAGTAGATTCCGAGTTGAGACGTAGCCGCAGTAGATTCCGAGTTGAGTCGTAGCCGCAGTAGATTCTCAGTTGATACGTAGCCGCAGTAGATTCCGAGTTGAGTCGTAGCCGCAGTAGATTCTGAGTTGAGTAGTAGCCGCAGTAGATTCCGAGTTGAGTCGTAGCCGCAGTATATTCCGAGTTGAAACGTAGCCGCAGCAGATTCCGAGTTCAGTCGTAGCCGCAGTAGATTCCGAGTTGAGTCGCAGCGGCAGTAAATTCCGAGTTGAGTCGTAGCCGCAGTAGATTCCGAGTTGAGACGTAGCCGCAGTAGATTCCGAGTTGAGACGTAGCCGCAGTAGATTCGGAGTTGAGACGTAGCCGCAGTAGATTCCGAGTTGAGACGTAGCCGCAGTAGATTCCGAGTTGAGTCGTAGCCGCAGTAGATTCTCAGTTGAGACGTAGCCGCAGTAGATTCCGAGTTGAGTCGTAGCCGCAGTAGATTCCGAGTTGAGTAGTAGCCGCAGTAGATTCCGAGTTGAGTCGTAGCCGCAGTATATTCCGAGTTGAAACGTAGCCGCAGCAGATTCCGAGTTCAGTCGTAGCCGCAGTAGATTCCGAGTTGAGTCGCAGCGGCAGTAAATTCCGAGTTGAGTCGTAGCCGCAGTAGATTCCGAGTTGAGTCGTAGCCGCAGTAGTTCCGAATTGAAACGTAGCCGCTGTAGATTCCGAGTTCAGTCGTAGCCGCAGTAGATTCCGAGTTGAGACGTAGTCGCAGTATATTCCGAGTTGAGACGTAGCCGCAGTATATTCTGATTTGAGTTGTAGCCGCAGTAGATTCCGAGTTGAGACGTAGCCGCAGTAGATTCCGAGTTGAGACGTAGCCGCAGTAGATTCCGAGTTGAGTCGTAGCCGCAGTAGATTCCGAGTTGATTCATAGCCGCAGTAGATTCTCAGTTGAGACGTAGCCTCAGTAGATTCCGAGTTGAGTCGTAGCCGCAGTAGATTCCGAGTTGAGTAGTAGCCGCAGTAGATTCCGAGTTGAGTCGTAGCCGCAGTATATTCCGAGTTGAAACGTAGCCGCAGCAGATTCCGAGTTCAGTCGTAGCCGCAGTAGATTCCGAGTTGAGTCGCAGCGGCAGTAAATTCCGAGTTGAGACGTAGCCGCAGTAGATTCTGAGTTGAGTCGTAGCGGCAGTAAATACCGAGTTAAGACGTAGCCGCAGTAGATTCTGAGTTGAGTCGTAGCCACAGTAGATTCCGAGTTGAGACGTAGCCGCGGTAGATTCCGAGTTGAGTCGTAGCCGCAGTAGATTCCGAGTTGAGACGTAGCCGCAGGAGATACCGAGTTGAGTCGTAGCCGCAGTAGGTTCCGAGTTGAGTCGTAGCCGCAGTAGATTCCGAGATGGGACGTAGCCGCAGTAGATACCGAGTTGAGTCGTAGCCGCAGTAGATTCCGAGTTGAGACGTGGCCGCGGTAGATTCCGAGTTCAGACGTAGCCGCGGTAGATTCCGAGTAGAGACGTAGCCGCGGTAGATTCCGAGTTGAGACGTAGGCGCGGTAGATTCCGAGTTGAGACATAGCCGCTGTAGATTCCGAGTTGAGACGTAGCCGCAGTACATTCCGAGTTGAGACGTAGCCGCAGTAGATTCCGAGCTGAGACGTAGCCGCAGTAGATACCGAGTTGAGTCGTTGCCGCAGTAGATTCCGAGTTGAGATGTGGCCGCAGTAGATTCCGAGTTGAGACGTAGCCGCAGTAGATTCTGAGTTGAGTCGTAGCCGCAGTAGATTCCGAGTTGAGACGTAGCCGCAGTTGAATCCGAGTTGAGACGTAGCCGCAGTAGTTCCGAGTTGAAATGTAGCCGCGGTAGATTCCGAGTTCAGTCGTAGCCGCAGTAGATTCCGAGTTGAGACGTAGTCGCAGTATATTCCGAGTTGAGACGTAGCCGCAGTATATTCTGATTTGAGTCGTAGCCGCAGTAGATTCCGAGTTGAGACGTAGCCGCAGTAGATTCCGAGTTGAGACGTAGCCGCAGTAGATTCCGAGTTGAGTCGTAGCCGCAGTAGATTCCGAGTTGAGTCATAGCCGCAGTAGATTCTCAGTTGAGACGTAGCCGCAGTAGATTCCGAGTTGAGTCGTAGCCGCAGTAGATTCCGAGTTGAGTAGTAGCCGCAGTAGATTCCGAGTTGAGTCGTAGCCGCAGTATATTCCGAGTTGAAACGTAGCCGCAGCAGATTCCGAGTTCAGTCGTAGCCGCAGTAGATTCCGAGTTGAGTCGCAGCGGTAGTAAATTCCGAGTTGAGACGTAGCCGCAGTAGATTCTTAGTTGAGTCGTAGCGGCAGTAAATACCGAGTTAAGACGTAGCCGCAGTAGATTCTGAGTTGAGTCGTAGCCACAGTAGATTCCGAGTTGAGACGTAGCCGCGGTAGATTCCGAGTTGAGTCGTAGCCGCAGTAGATTCCGAGTTGAGACGTAGCCGCAGTAGATACCGAGTTGAGTCGTAGCCGCAGTAGGTTCCGAGTTGAGTCGTAGCCGCAGTAGATTCCGAGTTGAGACGTAGCCGCAGTACATTCCGAGATGGGACGTAGCCGCAGTAGATACCGAGTTGAGTCGTAGCCGCAGTAGATTCCGAGTTGAGACGTGGCCGCGGTAGATTCCGAGTTCAGACGTAGCCGCGGTAGATTCCGAGTAGAGACGTAGCCGCGGTAGATTCCGAGTTGAGACGTAGGCGCGGTAGATTCCGAGTTGAGACATAGCCGCTGTAGATTCCGAGTTGAGACGTAGCCGCAGTAGATTCCGAGTTGAGACGTAGCCGCAGTAGATTCCGAGTTGAGACGTAGCCGCAGTAGATACCGAGTTGAGTCGTTGCCGCAGTAGATTCCGAGTTGAGATGTGGCCGCAGTAGATTCCGAGTTGAGACGTAGCCGCAGTAGATTCTGAGTTGAGTCGTAGCCGCAGTAGATTCCGAGTTGAGACGTAGCCGCAGTTGATTCCGAGTTGAGACGTAGCCGCAGTAGATTCCAAGTTGAGTCGTAGCCGCAGTAGATTCCGAGTTGTGTCGTAGCTGCAGTAGATTCCGAGTTTAGTCGTAGCCGCAGTAGATTCCGAGTTGTCGTAGCCGCAGTAGATTCCGAGTTGAGACGTAGCCGCAGTAGATTCCGAGTTGAGTCGTAGCCGCAGTAGATTCCGAGTTGAGTCGTAGCCGCAGTAGTTCCGAGTTGAAACGTAGCCGCTGTAGATTCCGAGTTCAGTCGTTGCCGCAGTAGATTCCGAGTTGAGACGTAGTCGCAGTATATTCCGAGTTGAGGCGTAGCCGCAGTATATTCTGATTTGAGTCGTAGCCGCAGTAGATTCCGAGTTGAGACGTAGCCGCAGTAGATTCCGAGTTGAGTCATAGCCGCAGTAGATTCTCAGTTGAGACGTAGCCGCAGTAGATTCCGAGTTGAGTCGTAGCCGCAGTAGATTCCGAGTTGAGTAGTAGCCGCAGTAGATTCCGAGTTGAGTCGTAGCCGCAGTATATTCCGAGTTGAAACGTAGCCGCAGCAGATTCCGAGTTCAGTCGTAGCCGCAGTAGATTCCGAGTTGAGTCGCAGCGGCAGTAAATTCCGAGTTGAGACGTAGCCGCAGTAGATTCTGAGTTGAGTCGTAGCGGCAGTAAATACCGAGTTAAGACGTAGCCGCAGTAGATTCTGAGTTGAGTCGTAGCCACAGTAGATTCCGAGTTGAGACGTAGCCACGGTAGATTCCGAGTTGAGTTGTAGCCGCAGTAGATTCCGAGTAGAGACGTAGCCGCAGTAGATACCGAGTTGAGTCGTAGCCGCAGTAGGTTCCGAGTTGAGTCGTAGCCGCAGTAGATTCCGAGTTGAGACGTAGCCGCAGTACATTCCGAGATGGGACGTAGCCGCAGTAGATACCGAGTTGAGTCATAGCCGCAGTAGATTCCGAGTTGAGACGTGGCCGCGGTAGATTCCGAGTAGAGACGTAGCCGCGGTAGATTCCGAGTTGAGACGTAGGCGCGGTAGATTCCAAGTTGAGACGTAGCCGCTGTAGATTCCGAGTTGAGACGTAGCCGCAGTAGATTCCGAGTTGAGACGTAGCCGCAGTAGATACCGAGTTGAGTCGTAGCCGCAGTAGATTCCGAGTTCAGACGTAGCCGCGGTAGATTCCGAGTAGAGACGTAGCCGCGGTAGATTCCGAGTTGAGACGTAGGCGCGGTAGATTCCGAGTTGAGACGTAGCCGCTGTAGATTCCGAGTTGAGACGTAGCCGCAGTAGATTCCGAGTTGAGACGTAGTTGCAGTAGATACCGAGTTGAGTCGTAGCCGCAGTAGATTCCGAGTTGAGATGTGGCCGCAGTAGATTCCGAGTTGAGACGTAGCCGCAGTAGATTCCGAGTTGAGACGTAGCCGCAGTAGATTCAGAGTTGAGTCGTAGCCGCAGTAGATTCCGAGTTGAGTCGTAGCTGCAGTAGATTCCGAGTTTAGTCGTAGCCGCAGTAGATTCCGAGTTGTCGTAGCCGCAGTAGATTCCGAGTTGAGACGTAGCCGCAGTAGATTCCGAGTTGAGTCGTAGCCGCAGTAGATTCCGAGTTGAGTCGTAGCCGCAGTAGATTCCGAGTTGAGTCGTTGCTGCAGTAGATTCCGAGTTTAGTCGTAGCCGCAGTAGATTCCGAGTTGTCGTAGCCGCAGTAGATTCCGAGTTGAGACGTAGCCGCACTAGATTCTCAGTTGAGACGTAGCCGCAGTAGATTCCGAGTTGAGATGTAGCATCTGTAGATTCCGAGTTGAGACGTAGCCGCGGTAGATTCTGAGTTGAGACGTAGCCGCAGTAGATTCCGAGTTGAGTCGTAGCCGCAGTAGATTCCGAGTTGAGTCGTAGCCGCGGTAGGTTCTGAGTTGAGACGTAGCCGCAGTAGATTCCGAGTTGAGTCGTAGCCGCAGTAGATTCCGAGTTGAGTCGTAGCCGCAGTAGATTCCAAGTTGAGACGTAGCCGCAGTAGATTCCGAGTTGAGTCGTAGCCGCAGTAGATTCCGAGTTGAGACGTAGCCGCAGTAGATTCCGAGTTGAGTCGTAGCCGCAGTAGATTCCACGTTGAGACGTAGCCACAGTAGATACCGAGTTGAGTCGTAGCTGCAAAAGATTCTGAGTTGAAACGTAGCCGCACTAGATTCCGAGTTCAGTCGTAGCCGCAGTAGATTCCGAGTTGAGACGTAGCCGCAGTAATTTCCGAGTTGAGACGTAGCCGCAGAAGATTCCGAGTTGAGACGTAGCCGCAGTAGATTCCGAGTTGAGTCATAGCCGCAGTAGATTCCGAGTTGAGACGTAGCCGCAGTAGATTCCGAGTTGAGTCGTAGCCGCAGTAGATTCCGAGTTGAGTCGTAGCCGCAGTAGTTCCGAGTTGAAACGTAGCCGCGGTAGATTCCGAGTTCAGTCGTAGCCGCAGTAGATTCCGAGTTGAGACGTAGCCGCAGTAGATTCCGAGTTGAGTCGTAGCCGCAGTAGATTCCGAGTTGAGTCATAGCCGCAGTAGATTCTCAGTTGAGACGTAGCCGCAGTAGATTCCGAGTTGAGTCGTAGCCGCAGTAGATTCCGAGTTGAGTAGTAGCCGCAGTAGATTCCGAGTTGAGTCGTAGCCGCAGTATATTCCGAGTTGAAACGTAGCCGCAGCAGATTCCGAGTTCAGTCGTAGCCGCAGTAGATTCCGAGTTGAGTCGCAGCGGCAGTAAATTCCGAGTTGAGACGTAGCCGCAGTAGATACCGAGTTGAGTCGTTGCCGCAGTAGATTCCGAGTTGAGATGTGGCCGCAGTAGATTCCGAGTTGAGACGTAGCCGCAGTAGATTCTGAGTTGAGTCGTAGCCGCAGTAGATTCCGAGTTGAGACGTAGCCGCAGTTGATTCCGAGTTGAGACGTAGCCGCAGTAGTTCCGAGTTGAAATGTAGCCGCGGTAGATTCCGAGTTCAGTCGTAGCCGCAGTAGATTCCGAGTTGAGACGTAGTCGCAGTATATTCCGAGTTGAGACGTAGCCGCAGTAGATTCCGAGTTGAGTCGTAGCCGCGGTAGATTCCGAGTTGAATCGTAGCCGCAGTAGATTCCGAGTTGAGTCGTAGCCGCGGTAGATTCCGAGTTGAATCGTAGCCGCAGTAGATTCCGAGTTTAGTCATAGCCGCAGTAGATTCCGAGTTGAGCCGTAGCCGCAGTATACTCCGAGTTTAGTCGTAGCCGCAGTAGATTCTGAGTTGAGTCGTAGCCGCAGTAGATTCCGAGTTGAGACGTAGCCGCAGTAGATTCTGAGTCTTAGCCGCAGTAGACTCCGAGTTTAGTCGTAGCCGCAGTAGATTCCGAGTTGAGTCGTAGCCGCAGTAGATTCCGAGTCGAAACGTAGCCGCAGTAGATTCCGAGTTGAGACGTAGCCGCAGTAGATTCCGAGTTTAGACGTAGCCGCAGTAGATTCCGAGTTGAGACGTAGCCGAAATAGATTCCGAGTTGAGTCGTAGCCGCAGTAGATTCCGAGTTGAGTCGTAGCCGCGGTAGATTCCGAGTTCAGACATAGCTGCGGTAGATTCCGAGTTGAGACGTAGCCGCAGTAGATTCTCAGTTGAGACGTAGCCGCAGTAGATTCCGAGTTGAGATGTAGCATCTGTAGATTCCGAGTTGAGACGTAGCCGCGGTAGATTCTGAGTTGAGACGTAGCCGCAGTAGATTCCGAGTTGAGTCGTAGCCGCAGTAGATTCCGAGTTGAGTCGTAGCCGCGGTAGGTTCTGAGTTGAGACGTAGCCGCAGTAGATTCCGAGTTGAGTCGTAGCCGCAGTAGATTCCGAGTTGAGTCGTAGCCGCAGTAGATTCCAAGTTGAGACGTAGCCGCAGTAGATTCCGAGTTGAGTCGTAGCCGCAGTAGATTCCGAGTTGAGACGTAGCCGCAGTAGATTCCAAGTTGAGACGTAGCCACAGTAGATACCGAGTTGAGTCGTAGCTGCAAAAGATTCTGAGTTGAAACGTAGCCGCACTAGATTCCGAGTTCAGTCGTAGCCGCAGTAGATTCCGAGTTGAGACGTAGCCGCAGTAATTTCCGAGTTGAGACGTAGCCGCAGAAGATTCCGAGTTGAGACGTAGCCGCAGTAGATTCCGAGTTGAGTCATAGCCGCAGTAGATTCCGAGTTGAGACGTAGCCGCAGTAGATTCCGAGTTGAGTCGTAGCCGCAGTAGATTCCGAGTTGAGTCGTAGCCGCAGTAGTTCCGAGTTGAAACGTAGCCGCGGTAGATTCCGAGTTCAGTCGTAGCCGCAGTAGATTCTCAGTTGAGACGTAGCCGCAGTAGATTCCGAGTTGAGTCGTAGCCGCAGTAGATTCCGAGTTGAGTCATAGCCGCAGTAGATTCTCAGTTGAGACGTAGCCGCAGTAGATTCCGAGTTGAGTCGTAGCCGCAGTAGATTCCGAGTTGAGTAGTAGCCGCAGTAGATTCCGAGTTGAGTCGTAGCCGCAGTATATTCCGAGTTGAAACGTAGCCGCAGCAGATTCCGAGTTCAGTCGTAGCCGCAGTAGATTCCGAGTTGAGTCGCAGCGGCAGTAAATTCCGAGTTGAGACGTAGCCGCAGTAGATTCTGAGTTGAGTCGTAGCGGCAGTAAATACCGAGTTAAGACGTAGCCGCAGTAGATTCTGAGTTGAGTCGTAGCCACAGTAGATTCCGAGTTGAGACGTAGCCGCGGTAGATTCCGAGTTGAGTCGTAGCCGCAGTAGATTCCGAGTTGAGACGTAGCCGCAGTAGATACCGAGTTGAGTCGTAGCCGCAGTAGGTTCCGAGTTGAGTCGTAGCCGCAGTAGATTCCGAGTTGAGACGTAGCCGCAGTACATTCCGAGATCGGACGTAGCCGCAGTAGGTTCCGAGTTGAGTCGTAGCCGCAGTAGATTCCGAGTTGAGACGTGGCCGCGGTAGATTCCGAGTTCAGACGTAGCCGCGGTAGATTCCGAGTAGAGACGTAGCCGCGGTAGATTCCGAGTTGAGACGTAGGCGCGGTAGATTCCGAGTTGAGACATAGCCGCTGTAGATTCCGAGTTGAGACGTAGCCGCAGTAGATTCCGAGTTGAGACGTAGCCGCAGTAGATTCCGAGTTGAGACGTAGCCGCAGTAGATACCGAGTTGAGTCGTTGCCGCAGTAGATTCCGAGTTGAGATGTGGCTGCAGTAGATTCCGAGTTGAGACGTAGCCGCAGTAGATTCTGAGTTGAGTCGTAGCCGCAGTAGATTCCGAGTTGAGACGTAGCCGCAGTTGATTCCGAGTTGAGACGTAGCCGCAGTAGATTCCGAGTTGAGTCGTAGCCGCAGTAGATTCCGAGTTGAGTCGTAGCTGCAGTAGATTCTGAGTAGAGTCGTAGCCGCAGTAGATTCCGAGTTGTCGTAGCCGCAGTAGATTCCGAGTTGAGACGTAGCCGCACTAGATTCCGAGTTGAGTCGTAGCCGCAGTAGATTCCGAGTTGAGTCGTAGCCGCAGTAGTTGCGAGTTGAAACGTAGCCGCTGTAGATTCCGAGTTCAGTCGTAGCCGCAGTAGATTCCGAGTTGAGACGTAGTCGCAGTATATTCCGAGTTGAGACGTAGCCGCAGTATATTCTGATTTGAGTTGTAGCCGCAGTAGATTCCGAGTTGAGACGTAGCCGCAGTAGATTCCGAGTTGAGACGTAGCCGCAGTAGATTCCGAGTTGAGTCGTAGCCGCAGTAGATTCCGAGTTGATTCATAGCCGCAGTAGATTCTCAGTTGAGACGTAGCCGCAGTAGATTCCGAGTTGAGTCGTAGCCGCAGTAGATTCCAAGTTGAGTAGTAGCCGCAGTAGATTCCGAGTTGAGTCGTAGCCGCAGTATATTCCGAGTTGAAACGTAGCCGCAGCAGATTCCGAGTTCAGTCGTAGCCGCAGTAGATTCCGACTTGAGTCGCAGCGGCAGTAAATTCCGAGTTGAGACGTAACCGCAGTAGATTCTGAGTTGAGTCGTAGCGGCAGTAAATACCGAGTTAAGACGTAGCCGCAGTAGATTCTGAGTTGAGTCGTAGCCACAGTAGATTCCGAGTTGAGTCGTAGCCGCAGTAGATTATGAGTTGAGTCGTAGCCGCAGTAGATTCCGAGTTGAGACGTAGCCGCAGTAGATACCGAGTTGAGTCGTAGCCGCAGTAGGTTCCGAGTTGAGTCGTAGCCGCAGTAGATTCCGAGATGGGACGTAGCCGCAGTAGATACCGAGTTGAGTCGTAGCCGCAGTAGATTCCGAGTTGAGACGTGGCCGCGGTAGATTCCGAGTTCAGACGTAGCCGCGGTAGATTCCGAGTAGAGACGTAGCCGCGGTAGATTCCGAGTTGAGACGTAGGCGCGGTAGATTCCGAGTTGAGACATAGCCGCTGTAGATTACGAGTTGAGACGTAGCCGCAGTAGATTCCGAGTTGAGACGTAGCCGCAGTAGATTCCGAGTTGAGACGTAGCCGCAGTAGATACCGAGTTGAGTCGTTGCCGCAGTAGATTCCGAGTTGAGATGTGGCCGCAGTAGATTCCGAGTTGAGACGTAGCCGCAGTAGATTCTGAGTTGAGTCGTAGCCGCAGTAGATTCCGAGTTGAGACGTAGCCGCAGTTGATTCCGAGTTGAGACGTAGCCGCAGTAGATTCCGAGTTGAGTCGTAGCCGCAGTAGATTCCGAGTTGAGTCGTTGCTGCAGTAGATTCCGAGTTTAGTCGTAGCCGCAGTAGATTCCGAGTTGTCGTAGCCGCAGTAGATTCCGAGTTGAGACGTAGCCGCACTAGATTCTGAGTTGAGTCGTAGCCGCAGTAGATTCCGAGTTGAGTCGTAGCCGCAGTAGTTCCGAGTTGAAACGTAGCCGCTGTAGATTCCGAGTTGAGACGTAGTCGCAGTATATTCCGAGTTGAGACGTAGCCGCAGTATATTCTGATTTGAGTTTTAGCCGCAGTAGATTCCGAGTTGAGACGTAGCCGCAGTAGATTCCGAGTTGAGACGTAGCCGCAGTAGATTCCGAGTTGAGTCGTAGCCGCGGTAGATTCCGAGTTGATTCATAGCCGCAGTAGATTCTCAGTTGAGACGTAGCCGCAGTAGATTCCGAGTTGAGTCGTAGCCGCAGTAGATTCCGAGTTGAGTAGTAGCCGCAGTAGATTCCGAGTTGAGTCGTAGCCGCAGTAGATTCCGAGTTGAAACGTAGCCGCAGCAGATTCCGAGTTCAGTCGTAGCCGCAGTAGATTCCGAGTTGAGTCGCAGCGGCAGTAAATTCCGAGTTGAGACGTAGCCGCAGTAGATTCTGAGTTGAGTCGTAGCGGCAGTAAATACCGAGTTAAGACGTAGCCGCAGTAGATTCTGAGTTGAGTCGTAGCCACAGTAGATTCCGAGTTGAGACGTAGCCGCGGTAGATTCCGAGTTGAGTCGTAGCCGCAGTAGATTCCGAGTTGAGACGTAGCCGCAGTAGATACTGAGTTGAGTCGTAGCCACAGTAGGTTCCGAGTTGAGTCGTAGCCGCAGTAGATTCCGAGATGGGACGTAGCCGCAGTAGATACCGAGTTGAGTCGTAGCCGCAGTAGATTCCGAGTTGAGACGTGGCCGCGGTAGATTCCGAGTTCAGACGTAGCCGCGGTAGATTCCGAGTAGAGACGTAGCCGCGGTAGATTCCGAGTTGAGACGTAGGCGCGGTAGATTCCGAGTTGAGACATAGCCGCTGTAGATTCCGAGTTGAGACGTAGCCGCAGTAGATTCTGAGTTGAGACGTAGCCGCAGTAGATTCCGAGTTGAGACGTAGCCGCAGTAGATACCGAGTTGAGTCGTTGCCGCAGTAGATTCCGAGTTGAGATGTGGCCGCAGTAGATTCCGAGTTGAGACGTAGCCGCAGTAGATTCTGAGTTGAGTCGTAGCCGCAGTAGATTCCGAGATGAGACGTAGCCGCAGTTGATTCCGAGTTGAGACGTAGCCGCAGTAGTTCCGAGTTTAAATGTAGCCGCGGTAGATTCCGAGTTCAGTCGTAGCCGCAGTAGATTCCGAGTTGAGACGTAGTCGCAGTATATTCCGAGTTGAGACGTAGCCACAGTATATTCTGATTTGAGTCGTACCCGCAGTAGATTCCGAGTTGAGACGTAGCCGCAGTAGATTCCGAGTTGAGACGTAGCCGCAGTAGATTCCGAGTTGAGTCGTAGCCGCAGTAGATTCCGAGTTGAGTCATAGCCGCAGTAGATTCTCAGTTGAGACGTAGCCGCAGTAGATTCCGAGTTGAGTCGTAGCCGCAGTAGATTCCGAGTTGAGTAGTAGCCGCAGTAGATTCCGAGTTGAGTCGTAGCCGCAGTATATTCCGAGTTGAAACGTAGCCGCAGCAGATTCCGAGTTCAGTCGTAGCCGCAGTAGATTCCGAGTTGAGTCGCAGCGGTAGTAAATTCCGAGTTGAGATGTAGCCGCAGTAGATTCTGAGTTGAGTCGTAGCGGCAGTAAATACCGAGTTAAGACGTAGCCGCAGTAGATTCTGAGTTGAGTCGTAGCCACAGTAGATTCCGAGTTGAGACGTAGCCGCGGTAGATTCCGAGTTGAGTCGTAGCCGCAGTAGATTCCGATTTGAGACGTAGCCGCAGTAGATACCGAGTTGAGTCGTAGCCGCAGTAGGTTCCGAGTTGAGTCATAGCCGCAGTAGATTCCGAGTTGAGACGTAGCCGCAGTACATTCCGAGATGGGACGTAGCCGCAGTAGATACCGAGTTGAGTCGTAGCCGCAGTAGATTCCGAGTTGAGACGTGGCCGCGGTAGATTCCGAGTTGAGTCGTAGCCGCAGTAGATTCCGAGTTGAGTAGTAGCCGCAGTAGATTCCGAGTTGAGTCGTAGCCGCAGTATATTCCGAGTTGAAACGTAGCCGCAGCAGATTCCGAGTTCAGTCGTAGCCGCAGTAGATTCCGAGTTGAGTCGCAGCGGCAGTAAATTCCGAGTTGAGACGTAGCCGCAGTAGATTCTGAGTTGAGTCGTAGCGGCAGTAAATACCGAGTTAAGACGTAGCCGCAGTAGATTCTGAGTTGAGTCGTAGCCACAGTAGATTCCGAGTTGAGACGTAGCCGCGGTAGATTCCGAGTTGAGTCGTAGCCGCAGTAGATTCCGAGTTGAGACGTAGCCGCAGTAGATACCGAGTTGAGTCGTAGCCGCAGTAGGTTCCGAGTTGAGTCGTAGCCGCAGTAGATTCCGAGATGGGACGTAGCCGCAGTAGATACCGAGTTGAGTCGTAGCCGCAGTAGATTCCGAGTTGAGACGTGGCCGCGGTAGATTCCGAGTTCAGACGTAGCCGCGGTAGATTCCGAGTAGAGACGTAGCCGCGGTAGATTCCGAGTTGAGACGTAGGCGCGGTAGATTCCGAGTTGAGACATAGCCGCTGTAGATTCCGAGTTGAGACGTAGCCGCAGTAGATTCCGAGTTGAGACGTAGCCGCAGTAGATTCCGAGTTGAGTCGTAGCCGCAGTAGATTCCGAGTTGAGTAGTAGCCGCAGTAGATTCCGAGTTGAGTCGTAGCCGCAGTATATTCCGAGTTGAAACGTAGCCGCAGCAGATTCCGAGTTCAGTCGTAGCCGCAGTAGATTCCGAGTTGAGTCGCAGCGGTAGTAAATTCCGAGTTGAGACGTAGCCGCAGTAGATTCTGAGTTGAGTCGTAGCGGCAGTAAATACCGAGTTAAGACGTAGCCGCAGTAGATTCTGAGTTGAGTCGTAGCCACAGTAGATTCCGAGTTGAGACGTAGCCGCGGTAGATTCCGAGTTGAGTCGTAGCCGCAGTAGATTCCGAGTTGAGACGTAGCCGCAGTAGATACCGAGTTGAGTCGTAGCCGCAGTAGGTTCCGAGTTGAGTCGTAGCCGCAGTAGATTCCGAGTTGAGACGTAGCCGCAGTACATTCCGAGATGGGACGTAGCCGCAGTAGATACCGAGTTGAGTCGTAGCCGCAGTAGATTCCGAGTTGAGACGTGGCCGCGGTAGATTCCGAGTTCAGACGTAGCCGCGGTAGATTCCGAGTAGAGACGTAGCCGCGGTAGATTCCGAGTTGAGACGTAGCCGCGGTAGATTCCGAGTTGAGACATAGCCGCTGTAGATTCCGAGTTGAGACGTAGCCGCAGTAGATTCCGAGTTGAGACGTAGCCGCAGTAGATTCCGAGTTGAGACGTAGCCGCAGTAGATACCGAGTTGAGTCGTTGCCGCAGTAGATTCCGAGTTGAGATGTGGCTGCAGTAGATTCCGAGTTGAGACGTAGCCGCAGTAGATTCTGAGTTGAGTCGTAGCCGCAGTAGATTCCGAGTTGAGACGTAGCCGCAGTTGATTCCGAGTTGAGACGTAGCCGCAGTAGATTCCAAGTTGAGTCGTAGCCGCAGTAGATTCCGAGTTGAGTCGTAGCTGCAGTAGATTCCGAGTTTAGTCGTAGCCGCAGTAGATTCCGAGTTGTCGTAGCCGCAGTAGATTCCGAGTTGAGACGTAGCCGCAGTAGATTCCGAGTTGAGTCGTAGCCGCAGTAGATTCCGAGTTGAGTCGTAGCCGCAGTAGTTCCGAGTTGAAACGTAGCCGCTGTAGATTCCGAGTTCAGTCGTAGCCGCAGTAGATTCCGAGTTGAGACGTAGTCGCAGTATATTCCGAGTTGAGGCGTAGCCGCAGTATATTCTGATTTGAGTCGTAGCCGCAGTAGATTCCGAGTTGAGACGTAGCCGCAGTAGATTCCGAGTTGAGACGTAGCCGCAGTAGATTCCGAGTTGAGTCATAGCCGCAGTAGATTCTCAGTTGAGACGTAGCCGCAGTAGATTCCGAGTTGAGTCGTAGCCGCAGTAGATTCCGAGTTGAGTAGTAGCCGCAGTAGATTCCGAGTTGAGTCGTAGCCGCAGTATATTCCGAGTTGAAACGTAGCCGCAGCAGATTCCGAGTTCAGTCGTAGCCGCAGTAGATTCCGAGTTGAGTCGCAGCGGCAGTAAATTCCGAGTTGATTCGTAGCCGCAGTAGATTCCGAGTTGAGTCGTAGCCGCAGTAGTTCCGAGTTGAAACGTAGCCGCTGTAGATTCCGAGTTCAGTCGTAGCCGCAGTAGATTCCGAGTTGAGACGTAGTCGCAGTATATTCCGAGTTGAGACGTAGCCGCAGTATATTCTGATTTGAGTTTTAGCCGCAGTAGATTCCGAGTTGAGACGTAGCCGCAGTAGATTCCGAGTTGAGACGTAGCCGCAGTAGATTCCGAGTTGAGTCGTAGCCGCAGTAGATTCCGAGTTGATTCATAGCCGCAGTAGATTCTCAGTTGAGACGTAGCCGCTGTAGATTCCGAGTTGATACGTAGCCGCAGTAGATTCCGAGTTGAGACGTAGCCGCAGTAGATTCCGAGTTGAGTCGTAGCCGCAGTATATTCCGAGTTGAAACGTAGCCGCAGCAGATTCCGAGTTCAGTCGTAGCCGCAGTAGATTCCGAGTTGAGTCGCAGCGGCAGTAAATTCCGAGTTGAGACGTAGCCGCAGTAGATTCTGAGTTGAGTCGTAGCGGCAGTAAATACCGAGTTAAGACGTAGCCGCAGTAGATTCTGAGTTGAGTCGTAGCCACAGTAGATTCCGAGTTGAGACGTAGCCGCGGTAGATTCCGAGTTGAGTCGTAGCCGCAGTAGATTCCGAGTTGAGACATAGCCGCAGTAGATACCGAGTTGAGTCGTAGCCGCAGTAGGTTCCGAGTTGAGTCGTAGCCGCAGTAGATTCCGAGATGGGACGTAGCCGCAGTAGATTCCGAGTTGAGTCGTAGCCGCAGTAGATTCCGAGTTGAGACGTGGCCGCGGTAGATTCCGAGTTCAGACGTAGCCGCGGTAGATTCCGAGTAGAGACGTAGCCGCGGTAGATTCCGAGTTGAGACGTAGGCGCGGTAGATTCCGAGTTGAGACATAGCCGCTGTAGATTCCGAGTTGAGACGTAGCCGCAGTACATTCCGAGTTGAGACGTAGCCGCAGTAGATTCCGAGCTGAGACGTAGCCGCAGTAGATACCGAGTTGAGTCGTTGCCGCAGAAGATTCCGAGTTGAGATGTGGCCGCAGTAGATTCCGAGTTGAGACGTAGCCGCAGTAGATTCTGAGTTGAGTCGTAGCCGCAGTAGATTCCGAGTTGAGACGTAGCCGCAGTTGATTCCGAGTTGAGACGTAGCCGCAGTAGTTCCGAGTTGAGACGTAGCCGCAGTAGATTCCGAGTTGAGTCGTAGCCGCAGTAGATTCCGAGTTGAGTCATAGCCGCAGTAGATTCTCAGTTGAGACGTAGCCGCAGTAGATTCCGAGTTGAGTCGTAGCCGCAGTAGATTCCGAGTTGAGTCATAGCCGCAGTAGATTCTCAGTTGAGACGTAGCCGCGGTAGATTCCGAGTTCAGTCGTAGCCGCAGTAGATTCCGAGTTGAGACGTAGTCGCAGTATATTCCGAGTTGAGACGTAGCCGCAGTATATTCTGATTTGAGTCGTAGCCGCAGTAGATTCCAAGTTGAGACGTAGCCGCAGTAGATTCCGAGTTGAGACGTAGCCGCAGTAGATTCCGAGTTGATTCGTAGCCGCAGTAGATTCCGAGTTGAGTCATAGCCGCAGTAGATTCTCAGTTGAGACGTAGCCGCAGTAGATTCCGAGTTGAGTCGTAGCCGCAGTAGATTCCGAGTTGAGTAGTAGCCGCAGTAGATTCCGAGTTGAGTCGTAGCCGCAGTAGATTCCGAGTTGAGTCGTAGCCGCAGTAGATTCCGAGTTGATTCATAGCCGCAGTAGATTCTCAGTTGAGACGTAGCCGCAGTATATTCTGATTTGAGTTGTAGCCGCAGTAGATTCCGAGTTGAGACGTAGCCGCAGTAGATTCCGAGTTGAGACGTAGCCGCAGTAGATTCCGAGTTGAGTCGTAGCCGCAGTAGATTCCGAGTTGATTCATAGCCGCAGTAGATTCTCAGTTGAGACGTAGCCTCAGTAGATTCCGAGTTGAGTCGTAGCCGCAGTAGATTCCGAGTTGAGTAGTAGCCGCAGTAGATTCCGAGTTGAGTCGTAGCCGCAGTATATTCCGAGTTGAAACGTAGCCGCAGCAGATTCCGAGTTCAGTCGTAGCCGCAGTAGATTCCGAGTTGAGTCGCAGCGGCAGTAAATTCCGAGTTGAGACGTAGCCGCAGTAGATTCTGAGTTGAGTCGTAGCGGCAGTAAATACCGAGTTAAGACGTAGCCGCAGTAGATTCTGAGTTGAGTCGTAGCCACAGTAGATTCCGAGTTGAGACGTAGCCGCGGTAGATTCCGAGTTGAGTCGTAGCCGCAGTAGATTCTGAGTTGACTTGTAGCCGCAGTAGATACCGAGTTGAGTCGTAGCCGCAGTAGGTTCCGAGTTGAGTCGTAGCCGCAGTAGATTCCGAGATGGGACGTAGCCGCAGTAGATTCCGAGTTGAGTCGTAGCCGCAGTAGATTCCGAGTTGAGACGTGGCCGCGGTAGATTCCGAGTTCAGACGTAGCCGCGGTAGATTCCGAGTAGAGACGTAGCCGCGGTAGATTCCGAGTTGAGACGTAGGCGCGGTAGATTCCGAGTTGAGACATAGCCGCTGTAGATTCCGAGTTGAGACGTAGCCGCAGTACATTCCGAGTTGAGACGTAGCCGCAGTAGATTCCGAGCTGAGACGTAGCCGCAGTAGATACCGAGTTGAGTCGTTGCCGCAGAAGATTCCGAGTTGAGATGTGGCCGCAGTAGATTCCGAGTTGAGACGTAGCCGCAGTAGATTCTGAGTTGAGTCGTAGCCGCAGTAGATTCCGAGTTGAGACGTAGCCGCAGTTGATTCCGAGTTGAGACGTAGCCGCAGTAGTTCCGAGTTGAGACGTAGCCGCAGTAGATTCCGAGTTGAGTCGTAGCCGCAGTAGATTCCGAGTTGAGTCATAGCCGCAGTAGATTCTCAGTTGAGACGTAGCCGCAGTAGATTCCGAGTTGAGTCGTAGCCGCAGTAGATTCCGAGTTGAGTCATAGCCGCAGTAGATTCTCAGTTGAGACGTAGCCGCGGTAGATTCCGAGTTCAGTCGTAGCCGCAGTAGATTCCGAGTTGAGACGTAGTCGCAGTATATTCCGAGTTGAGACGTAGCCGCAGTATATTCTGATTTGAGTCGTAGCCGCAGTAGATTCCAAGTTGAGACGTAGCCGCAGTAGATTCCGAGTTGAGACGTAGCCGCAGTAGATTCCGAGTTGATTCGTAGCCGCAGTAGATTCCGAGTTGAAACGTAGCCGCAGCAGATTCCGAGTTCAGTCGTAGCCGCAGTAGATTCCGAGTTGAGTCGCAGCGGCAGTAAATTCCGAGTTGAGACGTAGCCGCAGTAGATTCTGAGTTGAGTCGTAGCGGCAGTAAATACCGAGTTAAGACGTAGCCGCAGTAGATTCTGAGTTGTGTCGTAGCCACAGTAGATTCCGAGTTGAGACGTAGCCACGGTAGATTCCGAGTTGAGTCGTAGCCGCAGTAGATTCCGAGTTGAGACGTAGCCGCAGTAGATACCGAGTTGAGTCGTAGCCGCAGTAGGTTCCGAGTTGAGTCGTAGCCGCAGTAGATTCCGAGTTGAGACGTAGCCGCAGTACATTCCGAGATGGGACGTAGCCGCAGTAGATACCGAGTTGAGTCGTAGCCGCAGTAGATTCCGAGTTGAGACGTGGCCGCGGTAGATTCCGAGTTCAGACGTAGCCGCGGTAGATTCCGAGTAGAGACGTAGCCGCGGTAGATTCCGAGTTGAGACGTAGGCGCGGTAGATTCCGAGTTGAGACGTAGCCGCTGTAGATTCCGAGTTGATACGTAGCCGCAGTAGATTCCGAGTTGAGACGTAGCCGCAGTAGATTCCGAGGTGAGACGTAGCCGCAGTAGATACCGAGTTGAGTCGTTGCCGCAGTAGATTCCGAGTTGAGATGTGGAGGCAGTAGATTCCGAGTTGAGACGTAGCCGCAGTAGATTCTGAGTTGAGTCGTAGCCGCAGTAGATTCCGAGTTGAGACGTAGCCGCAGTTGATTCCGAGTTGAGACGTAGCCGCAGTAGATTCCGAGTTGAGTCGTAGCCGCAGTAGATTCCGAGTTGAGTCGTAGCTGCAGTATATTCCGAGTTTAGTCGTAGCCGCAGTAGATTCCGAGTTGTCGTAGCCGCAGTAGATTCCGAGTTGAGACGTAGCCGCAGTAGATTCCGAGTTGAGTCGTAGCCGCAGTAGATTCCGAGTTGAGTAGTAGCCGCAGTAGTTCCGAGTTGAAACGTAGCCGCTGTAGATTCCGAGTTCAGTCGTAGCCGCAGTAGATTCCGAGTTGAGACGTAGTCGCAGTATATTCTGATTTGAGTCGTAGCCGCAGTTGATTCCGAGTTGAGACGTAGCCGCAGTAGATTCCGAGTTGAGACGTAGCCGCAGTAGATTCCGAGTTGAGTCGTAGCCGCAGTAGATTCCGAGTTGAGTCATAGCCGCAGTAGATTCTCAGTTGAGACGTAGCCGCAGTAGATTCCGAGTTGAGTCGTAGCCGCAGTAGATTCCGAGTTGAGTAGTAGCCGCAGTAGATTTCGAGTTGAGTCGTAGCCGCAGTATATTCCGAGTTGAAACGTAGCCGCAGCAGATTCCGAGTTCAGTCGTAGCTGCAGTAGATTCCGAGTTGAGTCGCAGCGGCAGTAAATTCCGAGTTGAGACGTAGCCGCAGTAGATTCTGAGTTGAGTCGTAGCGGCAGTAAATACCGAGTTAAGACGTAGCCGCAGTAGATTCTGAGTTGAGTCGTAGCCACAGTAGATTCCGAGTTGAGACGTAGCCGCGGTAGATTCCGAGTTGAGTCGTAGCCACAGTAGATTCCGAGTTGAGACGTAGCCGCAGTAGATACCGAGTTGAGTCGTAGCCGCAGTAGGTTCCGAGTTGAGTCGTAGCCGCAGTAGATTCCGAGTTGAGACGTAGCCGCAGTACATTCC
Organism: Coturnix japonica; assembly: GCF_054131305.1. Classification (NCBI taxonomy): domain Eukaryota; kingdom Metazoa; phylum Chordata; class Aves; order Galliformes; family Phasianidae; genus Coturnix; species Coturnix japonica. The sequence goes on along the minus strand of NC_140682.1, from coordinate 5,553,461 downwards.
GAGATGGGACGTAGCCGCAGTAGATACCGAGTTGAGTCGTAGCCGCAGTAGATTCCGAGTTGAGACGTGGCCGCGGTAGATTCCGAGTTCAGACGTAGCCGCGGTAGATTCCGAGTAGAGACGTAGCCGCGGTAGATTCCGAGTTGAGACGTAGCCGCGGTAGATTCCGAGTTGAGACATAGCCGCTGTAGATTCCGAGTTGAGACGTAGCCGCAGTAGATTCTGAGTTGAGACTTAGCCACAGTAGATTCCGAGATGAGACGTAGCCGCAGTAGATACCGAGTAGAGACGTAGCCGCAGTAGATTCCGAGTTGACTTGTAGCCGCAGTAGATTCTGAGTTGAGACGTAGCCGCTGTAGATTCTGAGTTGAGACGTAGCCGCAGTAGATTCTGAGTTGAGACTTAGCCACAGTAGATTCCGAGATGAGACGTAGCCGCAGTAGATTCCGAGTTGAGACGTAGCCGAAGTAGATTCCGAGTTGAGACGTAGCCGCAGTAGATTCCGAGTTGAGACGTAGCCGCAGTAGATTCTGAGTTGAGACGTAGCCGCATTAGATTCCGAGTTGAGACGTAGCCGCAGTAGATTCTGAGTAGAGTCGTAGCCGCAGTAGATTCCGAGTTGAGACGTAGCCGCAGTAGATTCTGAGTAGAGTCGTAGCCGCAGTAGATTCAGAGTTGACTTGTAGCCGCAGTAGATTCCGAGTTGACTTGTAGCCGCAGTAGATTCTGAGTTGAGACGTAGCTGCAGTAGATTCTGAGTTGACTTGTAGCCGCAGTAGATTCTGAGTTGACTTGTAGCCGCAGTAGATTCTGAGTTGAGACGTTGCCGCAGTAGATTCTGAGTTGACTTGTAGCCGCAGTTGTTTCTGAGTTGAGACGTAGCCGCAGTAGATTCTGAGTTGACTTGTAGCCGCAGTAGATTCTGAGTTGACTTGTAGCCGCAGTAGATTCTGAGTTGAGACGTAGCCGCAAGAGATTCTGAGTTGAGACGTAGCCGCGATAGATTCTGAGTTGACTTGTAGCCGCAGTAGATTCTGAGTTGAGACGTAGACGCAGTAGATTCTGAGTTGACTTGTAGCCGCAGTAGATTCTGAGTTGACTTGTAGCCGCAGTAGATTCTGAGTTGAGACGTAGCCGCAGTAGATTCTGAGTTGACTTGTAGCCACAGTAGATTCTGAGTTGAGACGTAGCCGCAGTAGATTCCGAGTTGAGACGTAGCCGCAGTAGATTCTGAGTTGACTTGTAGCCGCAGTAGATTCTGAGTTGACTTGTAGCCGCAGTAGATTCTGAGTTGAGACGTAGCCGCAGTAGATTCCGAGTTGATACGTAGCCGCAGTAGATTCTGAGTTGAGACGTAGCCGCAGTAGATTCCGAGTTGACTTGTAGCCGCAGTAGATTCTGAGTTGAGACGTAGCCGCAGTAGATTCCGAGTTGAGACGTAGCCGCAGTAGATTCTGAGTTGAGACGTAGCCGCAGTAGATTCCGAGTTGAGACGTAGCCGCAGTAGATACCGAGTTGAGTCGTAGCCGCAGTAGGTTCCGAGTTGAGTCGTAGCCGCAGTAGATTCCGAGATGGGACGTAGCCGCAGTAGATACCGAGTTGAGTCGTAGCCGCAGTAGATTCCGAGTTGAGACGTGGCCGCGGTAGATTCCGAGTTCAGACGTAGCCGCGGTAGATTCCGAGTAGAGACGTAGCCGCGGTAGATTCCGAGTTGAGACGTAGGCGCGGTAGATTCCGAGTTGAGACATAGCCGCTGTAGATTCCGAGTTGAGACGTAGCCGCAGTACATTCCGACTTGAGACGTAGCCGCAGTAGATTCCGAGCTGAGACGTAGCCGCAGTAGATACCGAGTTGAGTCGTTGCCGCAGAAGATTCCGAGTTGAGATGTGGCCGCAGTAGATTCCGAGTTGAGACGTAGCCGCAGTAGATTCTGAGTTGAGTCGTAGCCGCAGTAGATTCCGAGTTGAGACGTAGCCGCAGTTGATTCCGAGTTGAGACGTAGCCGCAGTAGTTCCGAGTTGAAATGTAGCCGCGGTAGATTCCGAGTTCAGTCGTAGCCGCAGTAGATTCCGAGTTGAGACGTAGTCGCAGTATATTCCGAGTTGAGACGTAGCCGCAGTATATTCTGATTTGAGTCGTAGCCGCAGTAGATTCCAAGTTGAGACGTAGCCGCAGTAGATTCCGAGTTGAGACGTAGCCGCAGTAGATTCCGAGTTAAGTCGTAGCCGCAGTAGATTCCGAGTTGAGTCATAGCCGCAGTAGATTCTCAGTTGAGACGTAGCCGCAGTAGATTCCGAGTTGAGTCGTAGCCGCAGTAGATTCCGAGTTGAGTAGTAGCCGCAGTCGATTCCGAGTTGAGTCGTAGCCACAGTATATTCCGAGTTGAAACGTAGCCTCAGCAGATTCCGAGTTCAGTCGTAGCCGCAGGAGATTCCGAGTTGAGTCGCAGCGGCAGTAAATTCCGAGTTGAGACGTAGCCGCAGTAGATTCTGAGTTGAGTCGTAGCGGCAGTAAATACCGAGTTAAGACGTAGCCGCAGTAGATTCTGAGTTGTGTCGTAGCCACAGTAGATTCCGAGTTGAGACGTAGCCACGGTAGATTCCGAGTTGAGTCGTAGCCGCAGTAGATTCCGAGTTGAGACGTAGCCGCAGTAGATACCGAGTTGAGTCGTAGCCGCAGTAGGTTCCGAGTTGAGTCGTAGCCGCAGTAGATTCCGAGTTGAGACGTAGCCGCAGTACATTCCGAGATGGGACGTAGCCGCAGTAGATACCGAGTTGAGTCGTAGCCGCAGTAGATTCCGAGTTGAGACGTGGCCGCGGTAGATTCCGAGTTCAGACGTAGCCGCGGTAGATTCCGAGTAGAGACGTAGCCGCGGTAGATTCCGAGTTGAGACGTAGGCGCGGTAGATTCCGAGTTGAGACGTAGCCGCTGTAGATTCCGAGTTGATACGTAGCCGCTGTAGATTCCGAGTTGAGACGTAGCCGCAGTAGATTCCGAGGTGAGACGTAGCCGCAGTAGATACCAAGGTGAGTCGTTGCCGCAGTAGATTCCGAGATGAGATGTGGCCGCAGTAGATTCCGAGTTGAGACGTAGCCGCAGTAGATTCTGAGTTGAGTCGTAGCCGCAGTAGATTCCGAGTTGAGACGTAGCCGCAGTTGATTCCGAGTTGAGACGTAGCCGCAGTAGATTCCGAGTTGAGTCGTAGCCGCAGTAGATTCCGAGTTGAGTCGTAGCTGCAGTATATTCCGAGTTTAGTCGTAGCCGCAGTAGATTCCGAGTTGTCGTAGCCGCAGTAGATTCCGAGTTGAGACGTAGCCGCAGTAGATTCCGAGTTGAGTCGTAGCCGCAGTAGATTCCGAGTTGAGTCGTAGCCGCAGTAGTTCCGAGTTGAAACGTAGCCGCTGTAGATTCCGAGTTCAGTCGTAGCCGCAGTAGATTCCGAGTTGAGACGTAGTCGCAGTATATTCCGAGTTGAGATGTAGCCGCAGTATATTCTGATTTGAGTCGTAGCCGCAGTTGATTCCGAGTTGAGACGTAGCCGCAGTAGATTCCGAGTTGAGACGTAGCCGCAGTAGATTCCGAGTTGAGTCGTAGCCGCAGTAGATTCCGAGATGAGTCATAGCCGCAGTAGATTCTCAGTTGAGACGTAGCCGCAGTAGATTCCGAGTTGAGTCGTAGCCGCAGTAGATTCCGAGTTGAGTAGTAGCCGCAGTAGATTCCGAGTTGAGTCGTAGCCGCAGTATATTCCGAGTTGAAACGTAGCCGCAGCAGATTCCGAGTTCAGTCGTAGCTGCAGTAGATTCCGAGTTGAGTCGCAGCGGCAGTAAATTCCGAGTTGAGACGTAGCCGCAGTAGATTCTGAGTTGAGTCGTAGCGGCAGTAAATACCGAGTTAAGACGTAGCCGCAGTAGATTCTGAGTTGAGTCGTAGCCACAGTAGATTCCGAGTTGAGACGTAGCCGCGGTAGATTCCGAGTTGAGTCGTAGCCACAGTAGATTCCGAGTTGAGACGTAGCCGCAGTAGATACCGAGTTCAGTCGTAGCCGCAGTAGGTTCCGAGTTGAGTCGTAGCCGCAGTAGATTCCGAGTTGAGACGTAGCCGCAGTACATTCCGAGATGGGACGTAGCCGCAGTAGATACCGAGTTGAGTCGTAGCCGCAGTAGATTCCGAGTTGAGACGTGGCCGCGGTAGATTCCGAGTTCAGACGTAGCCGCGGTAGATTCCGAGTAGAGACGTAGCCGCGGTAGATTCCGAGTTGAAACGTAGCCGCGGTAGATTCCGAGTTGAGACATAGCCGCTGTAGATTCCGAGTTGAGACGTAGCCGCAGTAGATTCTGAGTTGAGACTTAGCCACAGTAGATTCCGAGATGAGACGTAGCCGCAATAGATACCGAGTAGAGACGTAGCCGCAGTAGATTCCGAGTTGACTTGTAGCCGCAGTAGATTCTGAGTTGAGACGTAGCCGCTGTAGATTCTGAGTTGAGACGTAGCCGCAGTAGATTCTGATTTGAGACTTAGCCACAGTAGATTCCGAGATGAGACGTAGCCGCAGTAGATTCCGAGTTGAGACGTAGCCGAAGTAGATTCCGAGTTGAGACGTAGCCGCAGTAGATTCCGAGTTGAGACGTAGCCGCAGTAGATTCTGAGTTGAGACGTAGCCGCATTAGATTCCGAGTTGAGACGTAGCCGCAGTAGATTCTGAGTAGAGTCGTAGCCGTAGTAGATTCCGAGTTGAGACGTAGCCGCAGTAGATTCTGAGTAGAGTCGTAGCCGCAGTAGATTCAGAGTTGACTTGTAGCCGCAGTAGATTCCGAGTTGACTTGTAGCCGCAGTAGATTCTGAGTTGAGACGTAGCTGCAGTAGATTCTGAGTTGACTTGTAGCCGCAGTAGATTCTGAGTTGACTTGTAGCCGCAGTAGATTCTGAGTTGAGACGTAGCCGCAGTAGATTCTGAGTTGACTTGTAGCCGCAGTTGTTTCTGAGTTGAGACGTAGCCGCAGTAGATTCTGAGTTGACTTGTAGCCGCAGTAGATTCCGAGTTGACTTGTAGCCGCAGTAGATTCTGAGTTGAGACGTAGCCGCAAGAGATTCTGAGTTGAGACGTAGCCGCGATAGATTCTGAGTTGACTTGTAGCCGCAGTAGATTCTGAGTTGAGACGTAGACGCAGTAGATTCTGAGTTGACTTGTAGCCGCAGTAGATTCTGAGTTGACTTGTAGCCGCAGTAGATTCTGAGTTGAGACGTAGCCGCAGTAGATTCTGAGTTGACTTGTAGCCACAGTAGATTCTGAGTTGAGACGTAGCCGCAGTAGATTCCGAGTTGAGACGTAGCCGCAGTAGATTCTGAGTTGACTTGTAGCCGCAGTAGATTCTGAGTTGACTTGTAGCCGCAGTAGATTCTGAGTTGAGACGTAGCCGCAGTAGATTCCGAGTTGATACGTAGCCGCAGTAGATTCTGAGTTGAGACGTAGCCGCAGTAGATTCCGAGTTGACTTGTAGCCGCAGTAGATTCTGAGTTGAGACGTAGCCGCAGTAGATTCCGAGTTGAGACGTAGCCGCAGTAGATTCTGAGTTGAGACGTAGCCGCAGTAGATTCCGAGTTGAGACGTAGCCGCAGTAGATTCTGAGTTGAGACGTAGCCGCAGTAGATTCTGAGTTGAGATGTAGCCGCAGTAGATTCTGAGTTGAGACGTAGCCGCAGTAGATTCTGAGTTGACTTGTAGCCGCAGTAGATTCCGAGTTGACTTGTAGCCGCAGTAGATTCTGAGTTGAGACGTAGCCACAGTAGATTCCGAGTTTAGACGTAGCCGCAGTAGGTTCTGAGTTCAGACGTAGCTGCAGTAGATTCTGAGTTGAGACGTAGCCGCAGTAGATTCTGAGTTGAGACGTAGCCGCAGTAGATTCTGAGTTGACTTGTAGCCGCAGTAGATTCCGAGTTGAGACGTAGCCGCAGTAGATTCCGAGTTGAGACGTAGCCGCAGTAGATTCCGAGTTGAGACTTAGCCGCAGTAGATACCGAGATGTGACGTAGCCGCAGTAGATTCCGAGTTGAGACGTAGCCGCAGTAGATTCTGAGTTGAGACGTAGCCGCAGTAGATTCTGAGTTGAGACGTAGCCGCAGTAGTTTCCGAGTTGAGACGTAGCCGCAGTAGATTCTGAGTTTAGACGTAGCCGCATTAGATTCCGAGTTGAGACGTAGCCGCAGTAGATTCTGAGTACAGTCGTAGCCGCAGTAGATTCCGAGTTGAGACGTAGCCGCATTAGATTCTGAGTTGACTTGTAGCCGCAGTAGATTCTGAGTTGACTTGTAGCCGCAGTAGATTCCGAGTTGACTTGTAGCCGCAGTAGATTCTGAGTTGAGACGTAGCGGCAGTAGATTCTGAGTTGACTTGTAGCCGCAGTAGATTCCGAGTTGAGACGTAGCCGCAGTAGATTCTGAGTTGACTTGTAGCCGCAGTAGATTCTGAGTTGATTTGTAGCCGCAGTAGATTCTGAGTTGACTTGTAGCCGCAGTAGATTCCGAGTTGATACGTAGCCGCAGTAGATTCTGAGTTGAGACGTAGCCGCAGTAGATTCTGAGTTGACTTGTAGCCGCAGTAGATTCTGAGTTGACTTGTAGCCGAAGTAGATTCTGAGTTGAGACGTAGCCGCAAGAGATTCTGAGTTGAGACGTAGCCGCGATAGATTCTGAGTTGACTTGTAGCCGCAGTAGATTCTGAGTTGAGACGTAGCCGCAGTAGATTCTGAGTTGACTTGTAGCCGCAGTAGATTCTGAGTTGACTTGTAGCCGCAGTAGATTCTGAGTTGAGACGTAGCCGCAGTAGATTCTGAGTTGACTTGTAGCCACAGTAGATTCTGAGTTGAGACGTAGCCGCAGTAGATTCCGAGTTGACTTGTAGCCGCAGTAGATTCTGAGTTGACTTGTAGCCGCAGTAGATTCTGAGTTGACTTGTAGCCGCAGTAGATTCCGAGTTGATACGTAGGCGCAGTAGATTCTGAGTTGAGACGTAGCCGCAGTAGATTCCGAGTTGACTTGTAGCCGCAGTAGATTCTGAGTTGAGACGTAGCCGCAGTAGATTCCGAGTTGAGACGTAGCCGCAGTAGATTCTGAGTTGAGACGTAGCCGCAGTAGATTCCGAGTTGAGACGTAGCCGCAGTAGATTCTGAGTTGAGACGTAGCCGCAGTAGATTCTGAGTTGAGATGTAGCCGCAGTAGATTCTGAGTTGAGACGTAGCCGCAGTAGATTCCGAGTTGACTTGTAGCCGCAGTAGATTCTGAGTTGAGACGTAGCCGCAGTAGATTCCGAGTTGAGACGTAGCCGCATTAGATTCTGAGTTCAGACGTAGCTGCAGTAGATTCTGAGTTGAGACGTAGCAGCATTAGATTCTGAGTTGAGACGTAGCCGCAGTAGATTCTGAGTTGACTTGTAGCCGCAGTAGATTCTGAGTTGACTTGTAGCCGCAGTAGATTCTGAGTTGACTTGTAGCCGCAGTAGATTCCGAGTTGAGACGTAGCCGCAGTAGATTCCGAGTTGAGACGTAGCCGCAGTAGATTCCGAGTTGAGACTTAGCCGCAGTAGATTCCGAGTTGAGACGTAGCCGCAGTAGATTCTGAGTTGAGACGTAGCCGAAGTAGATTCCGAGTTGATACGTAGCCACAGTAGATTCTGAGTTGAGACGTAGCCGCAGTAGTTTCCGAGTTGAGACGTAGCCGCAGTAGATTCTGAGTTGAGACGTAGCAGCATTTGATTCCGAGTTGAGACGTAGCCGCAGTAGATTCTGAGTAGAGTCGTAGCCGCAGTAGATTCCGAGTTGAGACGTAGCCGCATTAGATTCTGAGTTTAGTCGTAGCCGCAGTAGATTCTGAGTTGACTTGTAGCCGCAGTAGATTCCGAGTTGACTTGTAGCCGCAGTAGATTCTGAGTTGAGACGTAGCCGCAGTAGATTCTGAGTTGACTTGTAGCCGCAGTAGATTCTGAGTTGAGACGTAGCCGCAGTAGATTCCGAGTTGAGACGTAGCCGCAGTAGATTCTGAGTTGACTTGTAGCCGCAGTAGATTCCGAGTTGATACGTAGCCGCAGTAGATTCTGAGTTGACTTGTAGCCGCAGTAGATTCCGAGTTGATACGTAGCCGCAGTAGATTCTGAGTTGAGACGTAGCCGCAGTAGATTCCGAGTTGACTTGTAGCCGCAGTAGATTCTGAGTTGAGACGTAGCCGCAGTAGATTCTGAGATGAGACGTAGCCGCAGTAGATTCTGAGTTGACTTGTAGCCGCAGTAGATTCTGAGTTGACTTGTAGTAGCAGTAGATTCTGAGTTGAGACGTAGCCGCAGTAGATTCTGAGTTGAGACGTAGCCGCAGTAGATTCTGAGTTGAGAAGTAGCCGCAGTAGATTCCGAGTTGAGACGTAGCCGCAGTAGGTTCTGAGTTGAGACGTAGCCGCAGTAGATTCTGAGTTGAGACGTAGCCGCAGTAGATTCTGAGTTGACTTGTAGCCGCAGTAGATTCTGAGTTGACTTGTAGCCGCAGTAGATTCTGAGTTGAGACGTAGCCGCATTAGATTCCGAGTTGAGACGTAGCCGCAGTAGATTCTGAGTAGAGTCGTAGCCGCAGTAGATTCTGAGTTGACTTGTAGCCGCAGTAGATTCTGAGTTGACTTGTAGCCGCAGTAGATTCCGAGTTGACTTGTAGCCGCAGTAGATTCTGAGTTGAGACGTAGCCACAGTAGATTCCGAGTTTAGACGTAGCCGCAGTAGGTTCTGAGTTCAGACGTAGCTGCAGTAGATTCCGAGACGTAGCCGCAGTAGATTCTGAGATGAGACGTAGCCGCAGTAGATTCTGAGTTGACTTGTAGCCGCAGTAGATTCTGAGTTGACTTGTAGCCGCAGTAGATTCTGAGTTGAGACGTAGCCGCAGTAGATTCCGAGTTGAGACGTAGCCGCAGTAGATTCCGAGTTGACTTGTAGCCGCAGTAGATTCTGAGTTGAGACGTAGCCGCAGTAGATTCCGAGTTGAGACGTAGCCGCAGTAGATTCTGAGTTGAGACGTAGCCGCAGTAGATTCCGAGTTGAGACGTAGCCGCAGTAGATTCTGAGTTGAGACGTAGCCGCAGTAGATTCTGAGTTGAGATGTAGCCGCAGTAGATTCTGAGTTGACTTGTAGCCGCAGTAGATTCTGAGTTGACTTGTAGCCGCAGTAGATTCCGAGTTGACTTGTAGCCGCAGTAGATTCTGAGTTGAGACGTAGCCACAGTAGATTCCGAGTTTAGACGTAGCCGCAGTAGGTTCTGAGTTCAGACGTAGCTGCAGTAGATTCCGAGACGTAGCCGCAGTAGATTCTGAGATGAGACGTAGCCGCAGTAGATTCTGAGTTGACTTGTAGCCACAGTAGATTCTGAGTTGACTTGTAGTAGCAGTAGATTCTGAGTTGAGACGTAGCCGCAGTAGATTCTGAGTTGAGACGTAGCCGCAGTAGATTCTGAGTTGAGAAGTAGCCGCAGTAGATTCCGAGTTGAGACGTAGCCGCAGTAGATTCTGAGTTGAGACGTAGCCGCAGTAGATTCTGAGTTGAGACGTAGCCGCAGTAGATTCTGAGTTGACTTGTAGCCGCAGCAGATTCTGAGTTGAGACGTAGCCGCAGTAGATTCCGAGTTGACTTGTAGCCGCAGTAGATTCTGAGTTGAGACGTAGCCGCAGTAGATTCCGAGACGTAGCCGCAGTAGATTCTGAGATGAGACGTAGCCGCAGTAGATTCCGAGTTGACTTGTAGCCGCAGTAGATTCTGAGTTGAGACGTAGCCGCAGTAGATTCCGAGTTGACTTGTAGCCGCAGTAGATTCTGAGTTGAGACGTAGCCGCAGTAGATTCCGAGACGTAGCCGCAGTAGATTCTGAGATGAGACGTAGCCGCAGTAGATTCTGAGTTGACTTGTAGCCGCAGTAGATTCTGAGTTGACTTGTAGTAGCAGTAGATTCTGAGTTGAGACGTAGCCGCAGTAGATTCTGAGTTGAGAAGTAGCCGCAGTAGATTCCGAGTTGAGACGTAGCCACAGTAGGTTCTGAGTTGAGACGTAGCCGCAGTAGATTCTGAGTTGAGACGTAGCCGCAGTAGATTCTGAGTTGAGACGTAGCCGCAGTAGATTCTGAGTTGACTTGTAGCCGCAGTAGATTCTGAGGTGAGACGTAGCCGCATTAGATTCCGAGTTGAGACGTAGCCGCAGTAGATTCTGAGTAGAGTAGTAGCCGCAGTAGATTCCGAGTTGAGACGTAGCCGCATTAGATTCTGAGTTGAGTCGTAGCCGCAGTAGATTCCGAGTTGACTTGTAGCCGCAGTAGATTCCGAGTTGACTTGTAGCCGCAGTAGATTCTGAGTTGACTTGTAGCCGCAGTAGATTCTGAGTTGAGACGTAGCCGCAGTAGATTCCGAGTTGAGACGTAGCCGGAGTAGATTCCGAGTTGACTTGTAGCCGCAGTAGATTCTGAGTTGAGACGTAGCCGCAGTAGATTCCGAGTTGAGACGTAGCCGCAGTAGATTCTGAGTTGAGACGTAGCCGCAGTAGATTCCGAGTTGAGACGTAGCCGCAGTAGATTCTGAGTTGAGACGTAGCCGCAGTAGATTCCGAGACGTAGCCGCAGTAGATTCTGAGATGAGACGTAGCCGCAGTAGATTCCGAGTTGACTTGTAGCCGCAGTAGATTCTGAGTTGAGACGTAGCCGCAGTAGATTCCGAGTTGACTTGTAGCCGCAGTAGATTCTGAGTTGAGACGTAGCCGCAGTAGATTCCGAGACGTAGCCGCAGTAGATTCTGAGATGAGACGTAGCCGCAGTAGATTCCGAGTTGACTTGTAGCCGCAGTAGATTCTGAGTTGAGACGTAGCCGCAGTAGATTCCGAGTTGACTTGTAGCCGCAGTAGATTCTGAGTTGAGACGTAGCCGCAGTAGATTCCGAGACGTAGCCGCAGTAGATTCTGAGATGAGACGTAGCCGCAGTAGATTCTGAGTTGACTTGTAGCCGCAGTAGATTCTGAGTTGACTTGTAGTAGCAGTAGATTCTGAGTTGAGACGTAGCCGCAGTAGATTCTGAGTTGAGAAGTAGCCGCAGTAGATTCCGAGTTGAGACGTAGCCACAGTAGGTTCTGAGTTGAGACGTAGCCGCAGTAGATTCTGAGTTGAGACGTAGCCGCAGTAGATTCTGAGTTGAGACGTAGCCGCAGTAGATTCTGAGTTGACTTGTAGCCGCAGTAGATTCTGAGGTGAGACGTAGCCGCATTAGATTCCGAGTTGAGACGTAGCCGCAGTAGATTCTGAGTAGAGTAGTAGCCGCAGTAGATTCCGAGTTGAGACGTAGCCGCATTAGATTCTGAGTTGAGTCGTAGCCGCAGTAGATTCCGAGTTGACTTGTAGCCGCAGTAGATTCCGAGTTGACTTGTAGCCGCAGTAGATTCTGAGTTGACTTGTAGCCGCAGTAGATTCTGAGTTGAGACGTAGCCGCAGTAGATTCCGAGTTGAGACGTAGCCGGAGTAGATTCCGAGTTGACTTGTAGCCGCAGTAGATTCTGAGTTGAGACGTAGCCGCAGTAGATTCCGAGTTGAGACGTAGCCGCAGTAGATTCTGAGTTGAGACGTAGCCGCAGTAGATTCCGAGTTGAGACGTAGCCGCAGTAGATTCTGAGTTGAGACGTAGCCGCAGTAGATTCCGAGACGTAGCCGCAGTAGATTCTGAGATGAGACGTAGCCGCAGTAGATTCCGAGTTGACTTGTAGCCGCAGTAGATTCTGAGTTGAGACGTAGCCGCAGTAGATTCCGAGCTGACTTGTAGCCGCAGTAGATTCTGAGTTGAGACGTAGCCGCAGTAGATTCCGAGACGTAGCCGCAGTAGATTCTGAGATGAGACGTAGCCGCAGTAGATTCTGAGTTGACTTGTAGCCGCAGTAGATTCTGAGTTGACTTGTAGTAGCAGTAGATTCTGAGTTGAGACGTAGCCGCAGTAGATTCTGAGTTGAGAAGTAGCCGCAGTAGATTCCGAGTTGAGACGTAGCCACAGTAGGTTCTGAGTTGAGACGTAGCCGCAGTAGATTCTGAGTTGAGACGTAGCCGCAGTAGATTCTGAGTTGAGACGTAGCCGCAGTAGATTCTGAGTTGACTTGTAGCTGCAGTAGATTCTGAGGTGAGACGTAGCCGCATTAGATTCCGAGTTGAGACGTAGCCGCAGTAGATTCTGAGTAGAGTAGTAGCCGCAGTAGATTCCGAGTTGAGACGTAGCCGCATTAGATTCTGAGTTGAGTCGTAGCCGCAGTAGATTCCGAGTTGACTTTTAGCCGCAGTAGATTCCGAGTTGACTTGTAGCCGCAGTAGATTCTGAGTTGACTTGTAGCCGCAGTAGATTCTGAGTTGAGACGTAGCCGCAGTAGATTCCGAGTTGAGACGTAGCCGGAGTAGATTCCGAGTTGACTTGTAGCCGCAGTAGATTCTGAGTTGAGACGTAGCCGCAGTAGATTCCGAGTTGAGACGTAGCCGCAGTAGATTCTGAGTTGAGACGTAGCCGCAGTAGATTCCGAGTTGAGACGTAGCCGCAGTAGATTCTGAGTTGAGACGTAGCCGCAGTAGATTCTGTGTTGAGATGTAGCCGCAGTAGATTCTGAGTTGAGACGTAGCCGCAGTAGATTCTGAGTTGACTTGTAGCCGCAGTAGATTCCGAGTTGTCTTGTAGCCGCAGATGATTCTGAGTTGAGACGTAGCCACAGTAGATTCCGAGTTTAGACGTATCCGCAGTAGGTTCTGAGTTCAGACGTAGCTGCAGTAGATTCTGAGTTGACTTGTAGCCGCAGTAGATTCTGAGTTGAGACGTAGCCGCAGTAGATTCTGAGTTGACTTGTAGCCGCAGTAGATTCTGAGTTGACTTGTAGCCGCAGTAGATTCCGAGTTGAGACGTAGCCGCAGTAGATTCCGAGTTGAGACGTAGCCGCAGTAGATTCCGAGTTGAGACTTAGCCGCAGTAGATACCGAGATGAGACGTAGCCGCAGTAGATTCCGAGTTGAGACGTAGCCGAAGTAGATTCCGAGTTGAGACGTAGCCCCAGTAGATTCTGAGTTGAGACGTAGCCGCAGTAGATTCTGAGTTGAGACGTAGCCGCAGTAGTTTCCGAGTTGAGACGTAGCCGCAGTAGATTCTGAGTTGAGACGTAGCCGCATTAGATTCCGAGTTGAGACGTAGCCGCAGTAGATTCTGAGTACAGACGTAGCCGCAGTAGATTCCGAGTTGAGACGTAGCCGCATTAGATTCTGAGTTGAGTCGTAGCCGCAGTAGATTCTGAGTTGACTTGTAGCCGCAGTAGATTCCGAGTTGACTTGTAGCCGCAGTAGATTCTGAGTTGAGACGTAGCCGCAGTAGATTCTGAGTTGACTTGTAGCCGCAGTAGATTCTGAGTTGAGACGTAGCCGCAGTAGATTCTGAGTTGACTTGGAGCCACAGTAGATTCTGAGTTGAGACGTAGCCGCAGTAGATTCCGAGTTGAGACGTAGCCGCAGTAGATTCTGAGTTGACTTGTAGCCGCAGTAGATTCTGAGTTGATTTGTAGCCGCAGTAGATTCTGAGTTGACTTGTAGCCGCAGTAGATTCCGAGTTGATACGTAGCCGCAGTAGATTCTGAGTTGAGACGTAGCCGCAGTAGATTCTGAGTTGACTTGTAGCCGCAGTAGATTCTGAGTTGACTTGTAGCCGCAGAAGATTCTGAGTTGACTTGTAGCCGAAGTAGATTCTGAGTTGAGACGTAGCCGCAAGAGATTCTGAGTTGAGACGTAGCCGCGATAGATTCTGAGTTGACTTGTAGCCGCAGTAGATTCTGAGTTGAGACGTAGCCACAGTAGATTCTGAGTTGACTTGTAGCCGCAGTAGATTCTGAGTTGACTTGTAGCCGCAGTAGATTCTGAGTTGAGACGTAGCCGCAGTAGATTCTGAGTTGACTTGTAGCCACAGTAGATTCTGAGTTGAGACGTAGCCGCAGTAGATTCCGAGTTGACTTGTAGCCGCAGTAGATTCTGAGTTGACTTGTAGCCGCAGTAGATTCTGAGTTGACTTGTAGCCGCAGTAGATTCCGAGTTGATACGTAGGCGCAGTAGATTCTGAGTTGAGACGTAGCCGCAGTAGATTCCGAGTTGACTTGTAGCCGCAGTAGATTCTGAGTTGAGACGTAGCCGCAGTAGATTCCGAGTTGAGACGTAGCCGCAGTAGATTCTGAGTTGAGACGTAGCCGCAGTAGATTCCGAGTTGAGACGTAGCCGCAGTAGATTCTGAGTTGAGACGTAGCCGCAGTAGATTCTGAGTTGAGATGTAGCCGCAGTAGATTCTGAGTTGAGACGTAGCCGCAGTAGATTCCGAGTTGACTTGTAGCCGCAGTAGATTCTGAGTTGAGACGTAGCCGCAGTAGATTCCGAGTTGAGACGTAGCCGCATTAGATTCTGAGTTCAGACGTAGCTGCAGTAGATTCTGAGTTGAGACGTAGCAGCAGTAGATTCTGAGTTGAGACGTAGCCGCAGTAGATTCTGAGTTGACTTGTAGCCGCAGTAGATTCTGAGTTGACTTGTAGCCGCAGTAGATTCTGAGTTGACTTGTAGCCGCAGTAGATTCCGAGTTGAGACGTAGCCGCAGTAGATTCCGAGTTGAGACGTAGCCGCAGTAGATTCCGAGTTGAGACTTAGCCGCAGTAAATACCGAGATGAGACGTAGCCGCAGTAGATTCCGAGTTGAGACGTAGCCGAAGTAGATTCCGAGTTGATACGTAGCCGCAGTAGATTCTGAGTTGAGACGTAGCCGCAGTGGTTTCCGAGTTGACACGTAGCCGCAGTAGATTCTGAGTTGAGACGTAGCAGCATTAGATTCCGAGTTGAGACGTAGCCGCAGTAGATTCTGAGTAGAGTCGTAGCCGCAGTAGATTCCGAGTTGAGACGTAGCCGCATTAGATTCTGAGTTGAGTCGTAGCCGCAGTAGATTCTGAGTTGACTTGTAGCCGCAGTAGATTCCGAGTTGACTTGTAGCCGCAGTAGATTCTGAGTTGAGACGTAGCCGCAGTAGATTCTGAGTTGAGACGTAGCCGCAGTAGATTCTGAGTTGAGACGTAGCCGCAGTAGATTCCGAGTTGAGACGTAGCCGCAGTAGATTCTGAGTTGACTTGTAGCCGCAGTAGATTCTGAGTTGACTTGTAGCCGCAGTAGATTCCGAGTTGATACGTAGCCGCAGTAGATTCTGAGTTGAGACGTAGCCGCAGTTGATTCCGAGTTGACTTGTAGCCGCAGTAGATTCTGAGTTGAGACGTAGCCGCAGTAGATTCCGAGTTGAGACGTAGCCGCAGTAGATTCTGAGATGAGACGTAGCCGCAGTAGATTCTGAGTTGACTTGTAGCCGCAGTAGATTCTGAGTTGAATTGTAGTAGCAGTATATTCTGAGTTGAGACGTAGCCGCAGTAGATTCTGAGTTGAGACGTAGCCGCAGTAGATTCTGAGTTGAGACGTAGCCGCAGTAGATTCCGAGTTGAGATGTAGCCGCAGTAGGTTCTGAGTTGAGACGTAGCCGCAGTAGATTCTGAGTTGAGACGTAGCCGCAGTAGATTCTGAGTTGAGACGTAGCCGCAGTAGATTCTGAGTTGACTTGTAGCCGCAGTAGATTCTGAGTTGAGACGTAGCCGCAGTAGATTCCGAGTTGAGACGTAGCCGCAGTAGATTCTGAGTAGAGTCGTAGCCGCAGTAGATTCCGAGTTGAGACGTAGCCGCATTAGATTCTGAGTTGAGTCGTAGCCGCAGTAGATTCCGAGTTGACTTGTAGCCGCAGTAGATTCCGAGTTGACTTGTAGCCGCAGTAGATTCTGAGTTGACATGTAGCCGCAGTAGATTCTGAGTTGAGACGTAGCCGCAGTAGATTCCGAGTTGAGACGTAGCCGCAGTAGATTCTGAGTTGAGACGTAGCCGCAGTAGATTCTGAGTTGAGAAGTAGCCGCAGTAGATTCTGAGTTGAGACGTAGCCGCAGTAGATTCTGAGTTGAGACGTAGCCGCAGTAGATTCCGTGTTGAGACGTAGCCACAGTAGATTCTGAGTTGAGTCGTAGCCGCAGTAGATTCCGAGTTGACTTGTAGCCGCAGTAGATTCTGAGTTGAGTCGTAGCCGCCGTAGATTCCGAGTTGACTTGTAGCCGCAGTAGATACCGAGTTGACTTGTAGCCACAGTAGATTCTGAGTTGACTTGTAGCCGCAGTAGTTTCTGAGTTGAGACGTAGCCGCAGTAGATACCGAGTTGAGACGTAGCCGCAGTAGATTCTGAGTTGAGACATAGCCGCAGTAGATTCCGAGTTGAGACGTAGCCGCAGTAGATTCTGAGTTGAGACGTAGCCGCAGTAGATTCCGAGTTGTGACGCAGGCGCAGTAGATTCTGAGTTGAGACGTAGCCGCAGTAGATTCTGAGTTGACTTGTAGCCGCAGTAGATTCTGAGTTGACTTGTAGCCGCAGAAGATTCTGAGTTGACTTGTAGCCACAGTAGATTCTGAGTTGAGACGTAGCCGCAGTAGATTCCGAGTTGAGACGTAGCCGCAGTAGATTCTGAGTTGAGACGTAGCCGCAGTAGATTCTGAGTTGAGACGTAGCCGCAGTAGATTCTGAGTTGACTTGTAGCCGCAGTAGATTCTGAGTTGACTTGTAGCCGCAGTAGATTCTGAGTTGACTTGAAGCCGCAGTAGATTCTGAGTTGACTTGTAGCCGCAGTAGATTCTGAGTTGACTTGTAGCCGCAGTAGATTCTGAGTTGAGACGTAGCCGCAGTAGATTCTGAGTTGAATTGTAGCCGCAGTAGATTCTGAGTTGAGACGTAGCCACAGTAGATTCCGATGTGAGACGTCGCCGCAGTAGATTCCGAGTTGAGACGTAGCCGCAGTAGATTCTGAGTTGAGACGTAGCTGCAGTAGATTCTGAGTTGACTTGTAGCCTCAGTAGATTCTGAGTTGAGACGTAGCCGCAGTAGATTCTGAGTTGACTTGTAGCCGCAGTAGATTCTGAGTTGAGACGTAGCCGCAGTAGATTCTGAGTTGAGACGTAGCCGCAGTAGATTCTGAGTTGACTTGTAGCCGCAGTAGATTCTGAGTTGAGACGTAGCCGCAGTAGATTCTGAGTTGACTTGTAGCCGCAGTAGATTCTGAGTTGACTTGTAGCCGCAGTAGATTCTGAGTTGAGACGTAGCCGCAGTAGATTCTGAGTTGAGACGTAGCCGCAGTAGATTCCGAGTTGAGACGTAGCCGCAGTAGGTTCTGAGTTGAGACGTAGCTGCAGTAGATTCTGAGTTGAGACGTAGCCGCAGTAGATTCTGAGTTGAGACGTAGCCGCAGTAGATTCTGAGTTGACTTGTAGCCGCAGTAGATTCTGAGTTGACTTGTAGCCGCAGTAGATTCTGCGTTGACTTGTAGCCGCAGTAGATTCCGAGTTGAGACGTAGCCGCAGTAGATTCCGAGTTGAGACGTAGCCGCAGTAGATTCCGAGTTGAGACTTAGCCGCAGTAGATACCGAGATGAGACGTAGCCGCAGTAGATTCCGAGTTGAGACGTAGCCGAAGTAGATTCCGAGTAGAGACGTAGCCGCAGTAGGTTCTGAGTTGAGACGTAGCCGCAGTAGATTCTGAGTTGAGACGTAGCCGCAGTAGTTTCCGAGTTGAGACGTAGCCGCAGTAGATTCTGAGTTGAGACGTAGCCGCATTAGATTCAGAGTTGAGACGTAGCCGCAGTAGATTCTGAGTAGAGTCGTAGCCGCAGTAGATTCCGAGTTGAGACGTAGCCGCTGTAGATTCCGAGTTGAGTCGTAGCCGCAGTAGATTCTGAGTAGACTTGTAGCCACAGTAGATTCTGAGTTGAGACGTAGCCGCAGTAGATTCTGAGTTGACTTGTAGCCACAGTAGATTCTGAGTAGAGACGTAGCCGCAGTACATTCCGAGTTGAGACGTAGCCGCAGTAGATTCTGAGTTGACTTGTAGCCGCAGTAGATTCTGAGTTGACTTGTAGCCGAAGTAGATTCTGAGTTGACTTGTAGCCGCAGTAGATTCCGAGTTGATACGTAGCCGCAGTAGATTCTGAGTTGAGACGTAGCCGCAGTAGATTCCGAGTTGACTTGTAGCCGCAGTAGATTCTGAGTTGAGACGTAGCCGCAGTAGATTCCGAGTTGAGACGTAGCCGCAGTAGATTCTGAGTTGAGACGTAGCCGCAGTAGATTCTGAGTTGAGACGTAGCCGCAGTAGATTCCGAGTTGAGACGTAGCCGCAGTAGGTTCTGAGTTGAGACGTAGCCGCAGTAGATTCTGAGTTGAGACGTAGCCGCAGTAGATTCTGAGTTAAGACGTAGCCGCAGTAGATTCTGAGTTGAGACGTAGCCGCAGTAGATTCTGAGTTGACTTGTAGCCGCAGTAGATTCTGAGTTGATTTGTAGCCGCAGTAGATTCCGAGTTGAGACGTAGCCGCAGTAGATTCCGAGTTGAGACGTAGCCGCAGTAGATTCCGAGTTGAGACTTAGCCACAGTAGATTCCGAGATGAGACGTAGCCGCAGTAGATTCCGAGTAGAGACGTAGCCGCAGTAGATTCCGAGTTGACTTGTAGCCGCAGTAGATTCTGAGTTGAGACGTAGCCGCAGTAGATTCTGAGTTGAGACGTAGCCGCAGTAGTTTCCGAGTTGAGACGTAGCCGCAGTAAATTCTGAGTTGAGACGTAGCCGCATTAGATTCCGAGTTGAGACGTAGCCGCAGTAGATTCTGAGTTGAGACGTAGCCGCAGTTGATTCCGAGTTGACTTGTAGCCGCAGTAGATTCCGAGTTGACTTGTAGCCGCAGTAGATTCTGAGTTGAGACGTAGCCGCAGTAGATTCTGAGTTGACTTGTAGCCGCAGTAGATTCTGAGTTGAGACGTAGCCGCAGTAGATTCTGAGTTGACTTGTAGCCGCAGTTGTTTCTGAGTTGAGATGTAGCCGCAGTAGATTCTGAGTTGACTTGTAGCCGCAGTAGATTCTGAGTTGACTTGTAGCCGCAGTAGATTCTGAGTTGAGACGTAGCCGCAAGAGATTCTGAGTTGAGACGTAGCCGCGATAGATTCTGAGTTTACTTGTAGCTGCAGTAGATTCTGAGTTGAGACGTAGCCGCAGTAGATTCTGAGTTGACTTGTAGCCGCAGTAGATTCTGAGTTGACTTGTAACCGCAGTAGATTCTGAGTTGAGACGTAGCCGCAGTAGATTCTGAGTTGACTTGTAGCCACAGTAGATTCTGAGTTGAGACGTAGCCGCAGTAGATTCCGAGTTGAGACGTAGCCACAGTAGATTCTGAGTTGACTTGTAGCCGCAGTAGATTCTGAGTTGACTTGTAGCCGCAGTAGATTCTGAGTTGAATCGTAGCCGCAGTATATTCCGAGTTGATACGTAGCCGCAGTAGATTCTGAGTTGAGACGTAGCCGCAGTTGATTCCGAGTTGAGACGTAGCCGCAGTAGATTCTGAGTTGAGACGTAGCCGCAGTAGATTCTGAGTTGAGACGTAGCCGCAGTAGATTCCGAGTTGAGACGTAGCCGCAGTAGGTTCTGAGTTGAGACGTAGCCGCAGTAGATTCTGAGTTGAGACGTAGCCGCAGTAGATTCTGAGTTAAGACGTAGCCGCAGTAGATTCTGAGTTGAGACGTAGCCGCAGTAGATTCTGAGTTGACTTGTAGCCGCAGTAGATTCTGAGTTGATTTGTAGCCGCAGTAGATTCCGAGTTGAGACGTAGCCGCAGTAGATTCCGAGTTGAGACGTAGCCGCAGTAGATTCCGAGTTGAGACTTAGCCACAGTAGATTCCGAGATGAGACGTAGCCGCAGTAGATTCCGAGTAGAGACGTAGCCGCAGTAGATTCCGAGTTGACTTGTAGCCGCAGTAGATTCTGAGTTGAGACGTAGCCGCAGTAGATTCTGAGTTGAGACGTAGCCGCAGTAGTTTCCGAGTTGAGACGTAGCCGCAGTAAATTCTGAGTTGAGACGTAGCCGCATTAGATTCCGAGTTGAGACGTAGCCGCAGTAGATTCTGAGTTGAGACGTAGCCGCAGTTGATTCCGAGTTGACTTGTAGCCGCAGTAGATTCCGAGTTGACTTGTAGCCGCAGTAGATTCTGAGTTGAGACGTAGCCGCAGTAGATTCTGAGTTGACTTGTAGCCGCAGTAGATTCTGAGTTGAGACGTAGCCGCAGTAGATTCTGAGTTGACTTGTAGCCGCAGTTGTTTCTGAGTTGAGACGTAGCCGCAGTAGATTCTGAGTTGACTTGTAGCCGCAGTAGATTCTGAGTTGACTTGTAGCCGCAGTAGATTCTGAGTTGAGACGTAGCCGCAAGAGATTCTGAGTTGAGACGTAGCCGCGATAGATTCTGAGTTTACTTGTAGCTGCAGTAGATTCTGAGTTGAGACGTAGCCGCAGTAGATTCTGAGTTGACTTGTAGCCGCAGTAGATTCTGAGTTGACTTGTAGCCGCAGTAGATTCTGAGTTGAGACGTAGCCGCAGTAGATTCTGAGTTGACTTGTAGCCACAGTAGATTCTGAGTTGAGACGTAGCCGCAGTAGATTCCGAGTTGAGACGTAGCCACAGTAGATTCTGAGTTGACTTGTAGCCGCAGTAGATTCTGAGTTGACTTGTAGCCGCAGTAGATTCTGAGTTGAATCGTAGCCGCAGTATATTCCGAGTTGATACGTAGCCGCAGTAGATTCTGAGTTGAGACGTAGCCGCAGTTGATTCCGAGTTGACTTGTAGCCGCAGTAGATTCTGAGTTGAGACGTAGCCGCAGTAGATTCCGAGTTGAGACGTAGCCGCAGTAGATTCTGAGTTGAGACGTAGCCGCAGTAGATTCCGAGTTGAGACGTAGCCGCAGTAGATTCTGAGTTGAGACGTAGCCGCAGTAGATTCTGAGTTGAGATGTAGCCGCAGTAGATTCTGAGTTGAGACGTAGCCGCAGTAGATTCTGAGTTGAGACGTAGCCGCAGTAGATTCCGAGTTGACTTGTAGCCGCAGTAGATTCTGAGTTGAGACGTAGCCGCAGTAGATTCCGAGTTGAGACGTAGCCGCAGTAGGTTCTGAGTTCAGACGTAGCTGCAGTAGATTCTGAGTTGAGACGTAGCCGCAGTAGATTCTGAGTTGAGACGTAGCCGCAGTAGATTCTGAGTTGACTTGTAGCCGCAGTAGATTCTGAGTTGACTTGTAGCCGCAGTAGATTCTGAGTTGACTTGTAGCCGCAGTAGATTCCGAGTTGATACGTAGCCGCAGTAGTTTCTGAGTTGAGACGTAGCCGCAGTAGATTCCGAGTTGAGACTTAGCCGTAGTAGATACCGAGATGAGACGTAGCCGCAGTAGATTCCGAGTTGAGACGTAGCCGAAGTAGATTCCGAGTTGAGACGTAGCCGCAGTAGATTCTGAGTTGAGACGTAGTCGCAGTAGATTCTGAGTTGAGACGTAGCCGCAGTAGTTTCCGAGTTGAGACGTAGCCGCAGTAGATTCTGAGTTGAGACGTAGCCGCATTAGATTCCGAGTTGAGACGTAGCCGCAGTAGATTCTGAGTAGAGTCGTATCCGCAGTAGATTCCGAGTTGAGACGTAGCCGCATTAGATTCTGAGTTGAGTCGAAGCCGCAGTAGATTCTGAGTTGACTTGTAGCCGCAGTAGATTCCGAGTTGACTTGTAGCCGCAGTAGATTCTGAGTTGAGACGTAGCCGCAGTAGATTCTGAGTTGACTTGTAGCCGCAGTAGATTCTGAGTTGAGACGTAGCCGCAGTAGATTCTGAGTTGACTTGTAGCCACAGTAGATTCTGAGTTGAGACGTAGCCGCAGTAGATTCCGAGTTGAGACGTAGCCGCAGTAGATTCTGAGTTGACTTGTAGCCGCAGTAGATTCTGAGTTGACTTGTAGCCGCAGTAGATTCTGAGTTGACTTGTAGCCGCAGTAGATTCCGAGTTGATACGTAGCCGCAGTAGATTCTGAGTTGAGACGTAGCCGCAGTAGATTCTGAGTTGACTTGTAGCCGCAGTAGATTCTGAGTTGACTTGTAGCCGCAGTAGATTCTGAGTTGACTTGTAGCCGAAGTAGATTCTGAGTTGAGACGTAGCCGCAAGAGATTCTGAGTTGAGACGTAGCCGCGATAGATTCTGAGTTGACTTGTAGCCGCAGTAGATTCTGAGTTGAGACGTAGCCGCAGTAGATTCTGAGTTGACTTGTAGCCGCAGTAGATTCTGAGTTGACTTGTAGCCGCAGTAGATTCTGAGTTGAGACGTAGCCGCAGTAGATTCTGAGTTGACTTGTAGCCACAGTAGATTCTGAGTTGAGACGTAGCCGCAGTAGATTCCGAGTTGAGACGTAGCCGCAGTAGATTCTGAGTTGACTTGTAGCCGCAGTAGATTCTGAGTTGACTTGTAGCCGCAGTAGATTCCGAGTTGATACGTAGGCGCAGTAGATTCTGAGTTGAGACGTAGCCGCAGTAGATTCCGAGTTGACTTGTAGCCGCAGTAGATTCTGAGTTGAGACGTAGCCGCAGTAGATTCCGAGTTGAGACGTAGCCGCAGTAGATTCTGAGTTGAGACGTAGCCGCAGTAGATTCCGAGTTGAGACGTAGCCGCAGTAGATTCTGAGTTGAGACGTAGCCGCAGTAGATTCTGAGTTGAGATGTAGCCGCAGTAGATTCTGAGTTGAGACGTAGCCGCAGTAGATTCCGAGTTGACTTGTAGCCGCAGTAGATTCTGAGTTGAGACGTAGCCGCAGTAGATTCCGAGTTGAGACGTAGCCGCATTAGATTCTGAGTTCAGACGTAGCTGCAGTAGATTCTGAGTTGAGACGTAGCCGCAGTAGATTCTGAGTTGACTTGTAGCCGCAGTAGATTCTGAGTTGACTTGTAGCCGCAGTAGATTCTGAGTTGACTTGTAGCCGCAGTAGATTACGAGTTGAGACGTAGCCGCAGTAGATTCCGAGTTGAGACGTAGCCGCAGTAGATTCCGAGTTGAGACTTAGCCGCAGTAGATACCGAGATGAGACGTAGCCGCAGTAGATTCCGAGTTGAGACGTAGCCGAAGTAGATTCCGAGTTGATACGTAGCCGCAGTAGATTCTGAGTTGAGACGTAGCCGCAGTAGTTTCCGAGTTGAGACGTAGCCGCAGTAGATTCTGAGTTGAGACGTAGCAGCATTAGATTCCGAGTTGAGACGTAGCCGCAGTAGATTCTGAGTAGAGTCGTAGCCGCAGTAGATTCCGAGTTGAGACGTAGCCGCATTAGATTCTGAGTTGAGTCGTAGCCGCAGTAGATTCTGAGTTGACTTGTAGCCGCAGTAGATTCCGAGTTGACTTGTAGCCGCAGTAGATTCTGAGTTGAGACGTAGCCGCAGTAGATTCTGAGTTGACTTGTAGCCGCAGTAGATTCTGAGTTGAGACGTAGCCGCAGTAGATTCCGAGTTGAGACGTAGCCGCAGTAGATTCTGAGTTGACTTGTAGCCGCAGTAGATTCTGAGTTGACTTGTAGCCGCAGTAGATTCCGAGTTGATACGTAGCTGCAGTAGATTCTGAGTTGAGACGTAGCCGCAGTAGATTCCGAGTTGACTTGTAGCCGCAGTAGATTCTGAGTTGAGACGTAGCCGCAGTAGATTCCGAGACGTAGCCGCAGTAGATTCTGAGATGAGACGTAGCCGCAGTAGATTCTGACTTGACTTGTAGCCGCAGTAGATTCTGAGTTGACTTGTAGTAGCAGTAGATTCTGAGTTGAGACGTAGCCGCAGTAGATTCTGAGTTGAGACGTAGCCGCAGTAGATTCTGAGTTGAGACGTAGCCGCAGTAGATTCCGAGTTGAGACGTAGCCGCAGTAGGTTCTGAGTTGAGACGTAGCCGCAGTAGATTCTGAGTTGAGACGTAGCCGCAGTAGATTCTGAGTTGAGACGTAGCCGCAGTAGATTCCGAGTTGAGACTTAGCCGTAGTAGATACCGAGATGAGACGTAGCCGCAGTAGATTCCGAGTTGAGACGTAGCCGAAGTAGATTCCGAGTTGAGACGTAGCCGCAGTAGATTCTGAGTTGAGACGTAGTCGCAGTAGATTCTGAGTTGAGACGTAGCCGCAGTAGTTTCCGAGTTGAGACGTAGCCGCAGTAGATTCTGAGTTGAGACGTAGCCGCATTAGATTCCGAGTTGAGACGTAGCCGCAGTAGATTCTGAGTAGAGTCGTATCCGCAGTAGATTCCGAGTTGAGACGTAGCCGCATTAGATTCTGAGTTGAGTCGAAGCCGCAGTAGATTCTGAGTTGACTTGTAGCCGCAGTAGATTCCGAGTTGACTTGTAGCCGCAGTAGATTCTGAGTTGAGACGTAGCCGCAGTAGATTCTGAGTTGACTTGTAGCCGCAGTAGATTCTGAGTTGAGACGTAGCCGCAGTAGATTCTGAGTTGACTTGTAGCCACAGTAGATTCTGAGTTGAGACGTAGCCGCAGTAGATTCCGAGTTGAGACGTAGCCGCAGTAGATTCTGAGTTGACTTGTAGCCGCAGTAGATTCTGAGTAGACTTGTAGCCGCAGTAGATTCTGGGTTGACTTGTAGCCGCAGTAGATTCCGAGTTGATACGTAGCCGCAGTAGATTCTGAGTTGAGACGTAGCCGCAGTAGATTCTGAGTTGAGACGTTGCCGCAGTAGATTCTGAGTTGACTTGTAGCCGCAGTAGATTCTGAGTTGACTTGTAGCCGAAGTAGATTCTGAGTTGAGACGTAGCCGCAAGAGATTCTGAGTTGAGACGTAGCCGCGATAGATTCTGAGTTGACTTGTAGCCGCAGTAGATTCTGAGTTGAGACGTAGCCGCAGTAGATTCTGAGTTGACTTGTAGCCGCAGTAGATTCTGAGTTGAGACGTAGCCGCAGTAGATTCTGAGTTGACTTGTAGCCACAGTAGATTCTGAGTTGAGACGTAGCCGCAGTAGATTCCGAGTTGAGACGTAGCCGCAGTAGATTCTGAGTTGACTTGTAGCCGCAGTAGATTCTTAGTTGACTTGTAGCCGCAGTAGATTCCGAGTTGATACGTAGGCGCAGTAGATTCTGAGTTGAGACGTAGCCGCAGTAGATTCCGAGTTGACTTGTAGCCGCAGTAGATTCTGAGTTGAGACGTAGCCGCAGTAGATTCCGAGTTGAGACGTAGCCGCAGTAGATTCTGAGTTGAGACGTAGCCGCAGTAGATTCCGAGTTGAGACGTAGCCGCAGTAGATTCTGAGTTGAGACGTAGCCGCAGTAGATTCTGAGTTGAGATGTAGCCGCAGTAGATTCTGAGTTGAGACGTAGCCGCAGTAGATTCCGAGTTGACTTGTAGCCGCAGTAGATTCTGAGTTGAGACGTAGCCGCAGTAGATTCCGAGTTGAGACGTAGCCGCATTAGATTCTGAGTTCAGACGTAGCTGCAGTAGATTCTGAGTTGAGACGTAGCAGCAGTAGATTCTGAGTTGAGACGTAGCCGCAGTAGATTCTGAGTTGACTTGTAGCCGCAGTTGATTCTGAGTTGACTTGTAGCCGCAGTAGATTCTGAGTTGACTTGTAGCCGCAGTAGATTACGAGTTGAGACGTAGCCGCAGTAGATTCCGAGTTGAGACGTAGCCGCAGTAGATTCCGAGTTGAGACTTAGCCGCAGTAGATACCGAGATGAGACGTAGCTGCAGTAGATTCCGAGTTGAGACGTAGCCGAAGTAGATTCCGAGTTGATACGTAGCCGCAGTAGATTCTGAGTTGAGACGTAGCCGCAGTAGTTTCCGAGTTGAGACGTAGCCGCATTAGATTCAGAGTTGAGACGTAGCAGCATTAGATTCCGAGTTGAGACGTAGCCGCAGTAGATTCTGAGTAGAGTCGTAGCCGCAGTAGATTCCGAGTTGAGACGTAGCCGCATTAGATTCTGAGTTGAGTCGTAGCCGCAGTAGATTCTGAGTTGACTTGTAGCCGCAGTAGATTCCGAGTTGACTTGTAGCCGCAGTAGATTCTGAGTTGAGACGTAGCCGCAGTAGATTCTGAGTTGACTTGTAGCCGCAGTTGTTTCTGAGTTGAGACGTAGCCGCAGTAGATTCCGAGTTGAGACGTAGCCGCAGTAGATTCTGAGTTGACTTGTAGCCGCAGTAGATTCTGAGTTGACTTGTAGCCGCAGTAGATTCCGAGTTGATACGTAGCCGCAGTAGATTCTGAGTTGAGACGTAGCCGCAGTAGATTCCGAGTTGACTTGTAGCCGCAGTAGATTCTGAGTTGAGACGTAGCCGCAGTAGATTCCGAGACGTAGCCGCAGTAGATTCTGAGATGAGACGTAGCCGCAGTAGATTCTGACTTGACTTGTAGCCGCAGTAGATTCTGAGTTGACTTGTAGTAGCAGTAGATTCTGAGTTGAGACGTAGCCGCAGTAGATTCTGAGTTGAGACGTAGCCGCAGTAGATTCTGAGTTGAGACGTAGCCGCAGTAGATTCCGAGTTGAGACGTAGCCGCAGTAGGTTCTGAGTTGAGACGTAGCCGCAGTAGATTCTGAGTTGACTTGTAGCCGCAGTAGATTCTGAGTTGAGACGTAGCCGCAGTAGATTCTGAGTTGACTTGTAGCCGCAGTAGATTCTGAGTTGAGACGTAGCCGCATTAGATTCCGAGTTGAGACGTAGCCGCAGTAGATTCTGAGTAGAGTCGTAGCCGCAGTAGATTCCGAGTTGAGACGTAGCCGCATTAGATTCTGAGTTGAGTCGTAGCCGCAGTAGATTCCGAGTTGACTTGTAGCCGCAGTAGATTCCGAGTTGACTTGTAGCCGCAGTAGATTCTGAGTTGACTTGTAGCCGCAGTAGATTCTGAGTTGAGACGTAGCCGCAGTAGATTCCGAGTTGAGACGTAGCCGCAGTAGATTCCGAGTTGACTTGTAGCCGCAGTAGATTCTGAGTTGAGACGTAGCCGCAGTAGATTCCGAGTTGAGACGTAGCCGCAGTAGATTCTGAGTTGAGACGTAGCCGCAGTAGATTCCGAGTTGATACGTAGGCGCAGTAGATTCTGAGTTGAGACGTAGCCGCAGTAGATTCCGAGTTGACTTGTAGCCGCAGTAGATTCCGAGTTGAGACGTAGCCGCAGTAGATTCCGAGTTGAGACGTAGCCGCAGTAGATTCTGAGTTGAGACGTAGCCGCAGTAGATTCCGAGTTGAGACGTAGCCGCAGTAGATTCTGAGTTGAGACGTAGCCGCAGTAGATTCTGAGTTGAGATGTAGCCGCAGTAGATTCTGAGTTGAGACGTAGCCGCAGTAGATTCCGAGTTGACTTGTAGCCGCAGTAGATTCTGAGTTGAGACGTAGCCGCAGTAGATTCCGAGTTGAGACGTAGCCGCATTAGATTCTGAGTTCAGACGTAGCTGCAGTAGATTCTGAGTTGAGACGTAGCAGCAGTAGATTCTGAGTTGAGACGTAGCCGCAGTAGATTCTGAGTTGACTTGTAGCCGCAGTAGATTCTGAGTTGACTTGTAGCCGCAGTAGATTCCGAGTTGAGACGTAGCCGCAGTAGATTCCGAGTTGAGACGTAGCCGCAGTAGATTCCGAGTTGAGACTTAGCCGCAGTAGATACCGAGATGAGACGTAGCCGCAGTAGATTCCGAGTTGAGACGTAGCCGAAGTAGATTCCGAGTTGATACGTAGCCGCAGTAGATTCTGAGTTGAGACGTAGCCGCAGTAGTTTCCGAGTTGAGACGTAGCCGCAGTAGATTCTGAGTTGAGACGTAGCAGCATTAGATTCCGAGTTGAGACGTAGCCGCAGTAGATTCTGAGTAGAGTCGTAGCAGCAGTAGATTCCGAGTTGAGACGTAGCCGCATTAGATTCTGAGTAGAGTCGTAGCCGCAGTAGATTCTGAGTTGACTTGTAGCCGCAGTAGATTCTGAGTTGAGACGTAGCCGCAGTAGATTCCGAGTTGAGACGTAGCCGCAGTAGATTCTGAGTTGACTTGTAGCCGCAGTAGATTCTGAGTTGACTTGTAGCCGCAGTAGATTCCGAGTTGATACGTAGCCGCAGTAGATTCTGAGTTGAGACGTAGCCGCGATAGATTCTGAGTTGACTTGTAGCCGCAGTAGATTCTGAGTTGAGACGTAGCCGCAGTAGATTCTGAGTTGACTTGTAGCCGCAGTAGATTCTGAGTTGACTTGTAGCCGCAGTAGATTCTGAGTTGAGACGTAGCCGCAGTAGATTCTGAGTTGACTTGTAGCCACAGTAGATTCCGAGTTGATACGTAGGCGCAGTAGATTCTGAGTTGAGACGTAGCCGCAGTAGATTCCGAGTTGACTTGTAGCCGCAGTAGATTCTGAGTTGAGACGTAGCCGCAGTAGATTCCGAGTTGAGACGTAGCCGCAGTAGATTCTGAGTTGAGACGTAGCCGCAGTAGATTCCGAGTTGAGACGTAGCCGCAGTAGATTCTGAGTTGAGACGTAGCCGCAGTAGATTCTGAGTTGAGATGTAGCCGCAGTAGATTCTGAGTTGAGACGTAGCCGCAGTAGATTCCGAGTTGACTTGTAGCCGCAGTAGATTCTGAGTTGAGACGTAGCCGCAGTAGATTCCGAGTTGAGACGTAGCCGCATTAGATTCTGAGTTCAGACGTAGCTGCAGTAGATTCTGAGTTGAGACGTAGCAGCAGTAGATTCTGAGTTGAGACGTAGCCGCAGTAGATTCTGAGTTGACTTGTAGCCGCAGTTGATTCTGAGTTGACTTGTAGCCGCAGTAGATTCTGAGTTGACTTGTAGCCGCAGTAGATTCCGAGTTGAGACGTAGCCGCAGTAGATTCCGAGTTGAGACGTAGCCGCAGTAGATTCCGAGTTGAGACTTAGCCGCAGTAGATACCGAGATGAGACGTAGCTGCAGTAGATTCCGAGTTGAGACGTAGCCGAAGTAGATTCCGAGTTGATACGTAGCCGCAGTAGATTCTGAGTTGAGACGTAGCCGCAGTAGTTTCCGAGTTGAGACGTAGCCGCATTAGATTCAGAGTTGAGACGTAGCAGCATTAGATTCCGAGTTGAGACGTAGCCGCAGTAGATTCTGAGTAGAGTCGTAGCCGCAGTAGATTCCGAGTTGAGACGTAGCCGCATTAGATTCTGAGTTGAGTCGTAGCCGCAGTAGATTCTGAGTTGACTTGTAGCCGCAGTAGATTCCGAGTTGACTTGTAGCCGCAGTAGATTCTGAGTTGAGACGTAGCCGCAGTAGATTCTGAGTTGACTTGTAGCCGCAGTTGTTTCTGAGTTGAGACGTAGCCGCAGTAGATTCCGAGTTGAGACGTAGCCGCAGTAGATTCTGAGTTGACTTGTAGCCGCAGTAGATTCTGAGTTGACTTGTAGCCGCAGTAGATTCCGAGTTGATACGTAGCCGCAGTAGATTCTGAGTTGAGACGTAGCCGCAGTAGATTCCGAGTTGACTTGTAGCCGCAGTAGATTCTGAGTTGAGACGTAGCCGCAGTAGATTCCGAGACGTAGCCGCAGTAGATTCTGAGATGAGACGTAGCCGCAGTAGATTCTGACTTGACTTGTAGCCGCAGTAGATTCTGAGTTGACTTGTAGTAGCAGTAGATTCTGAGTTGAGACGTAGCCGCAGTAGATTCTGAGTTGAGACGTAGCCGCAGTAGATTCTGAGTTGAGACGTAGCCGCAGTAGATTCCGAGTTGAGACGTAGCCGCAGTAGGTTCTGAGTTGAGACGTAGCCGCAGTAGATTCTGAGTTGACTTGTAGCCGCAGTAGATTCTGAGTTGAGACGTAGCCGCAGTAGATTCTGAGTTGACTTGTAGCCGCAGTAGATTCTGAGTTGAGACGTAGCCGCATTAGATTCCGAGTTGAGACGTAGCCGCAGTAGATTCTGAGTAGAGTCGTAGCCGCAGTAGATTCCGAGTTGAGACGTAGCCGCATTAGATTCTGAGTTGAGTCGTAGCCGCAGTAGATTCCGAGTTGACTTGTAGCCGCAGTAGATTCCGAGTTGACTTGTAGCCGCAGTAGATTCTGAGTTGACTTGTAGCCGCAGTAGATTCTGAGTTGAGACGTAGCCGCAGTAGATTCCGAGTTGAGACGTAGCCGCAGTAGATTCCGAGTTGACTTGTAGCCGCAGTAGATTCTGAGTTGAGACGTAGCCGCAGTAGATTCCGAGTTGAGACGTAGCCGCAGTAGATTCTGAGTTGAGACGTAGCCGCAGTAGATTCCGAGTTGAGACGTAGCCGCAGTAGATTCTGAGTTGAGACGTAGCCGCAGTAGATTCTGAGTTGAGATGTAGCCGCAGTAGATTCTGAGTTGAGACGTAGCCGCAGTAGATTCTGAGTTGACTTGTAGCCGCAGTAGATTCCGAGTTGACTTGTAGCCGCAGTAGATTCTGAGTTGAGACGTAGCCACAGTAGATTCCGAGTTTAGACGTAGCCGCAGTAGGTTCTGAGTTCAGACGTAGCTGCAGTAGATTCTGAGTTGACTTGTAGCCGCAGTAGATTCTGAGTTGAGACGTATCCGCAGTAGATTCTGAGTTGACTTGTAGCCGCAGTAGATTCTGAGTTGACTTGTAGCCGCAGTAGATTCCGAGTTGAGACGTAGCCGCAGTAGATTCCGAGTTGAGACGTAGCCGCAGTAGATTCCGAGTTGAGACTTAGCCGCAGTAGATACCGAGATGAGACGTAGCCGCAGTAGATTCCGAGT
The DNA here is from genome assembly GCF_054131305.1 of Coturnix japonica. Classification (NCBI taxonomy): domain Eukaryota; kingdom Metazoa; phylum Chordata; class Aves; order Galliformes; family Phasianidae; genus Coturnix; species Coturnix japonica. The sequence continues at coordinate 5,522,805 of NC_140682.1, read as the reverse complement.
TGAGACGTAGCCGAAGTAGATTCCGAGTAGAGACGTAGCCGCAGTAGATTCTGAGTTGAGACGTAGCCGCAGTAGATTCTGAGTTGAGACGTAGCCGCAGTAGTTTCCGAGTTGAGACGTAGCCGCAGTAGATTCTGAGTTGAGACGTAGCCGCATTAGATTCCGAGTTGAGACGTAGCCGCAGTAGATTCTGAGTACAGTCGTAGCCGCAGTAGATTCCGAGTTGAGACGTAGCCGCATTAGATTCTGAGTTGAGTCGTAGCCGCAGTAGATTCTGAGTTGACTTGTAGCCGCAGTAGATTCCGAGTTGACTTGTAGCCTCAGTAGATTCTGAGTTGAGACGTAGCCGCAGTAGATTCTGAGTTGACTTGTAGCCGCAGTAGATTCTGAGTTGAGACGTAGCCGCAGTAGATTCTGAGTTGACTTGGAGCCACAGTAGATTCTGAGTTGAGACGTAGCCGCAGTAGATTCCGAGTTGAGACGTAGCCGCAGTAGATTCTGAGTTGACTTGTAGCCGCAGTAGATTCTGAGTTGATTTGTAGCCGCAGTAGATTCTGAGTTGACTTGTAGCCGCAGTAGATTCCGAGTTGATACGTAGCCGCAGTAGATTCTGAGTTGAGACGTAGCCGCAGTAGATTCTGGGTTGACTTGTAGCCGCAGTAGATTCTGAGTTGACTTGTAGCCGCAGTAGATTCTGAGTTGACTTGTAGCCGAAGTAGATTCTGAGTTGAGACGTAGCCGCAAGAGATTCTGAGTTGAGACGTAGCCGCGATAGATTCTGAGTTGACTTGTAGCCGCAGTAGATTCTGAGTTGAGACGTAGCCGCAGTAGATTCTGAGTTGACTTGTAGCCGCAGTAGATTCTGAGTTGACTTGTAGCCGCAGTAGATTCTGAGTTGAGACGTAGACGCAGTAGATTCTGAGTTGACTTGTAGCCACAGTAGATTCTGAGTTGAGACGTAGCCGCAGTAGATTCCGAGTTGACTTGTAGCCGCAGTAGATTCTGAGTTGACTTGTAGCCGCAGTAGATTCCGAGTTGATACGTAGGCGCAGTAGATTCTGAGTTGAGACGTAGCCGCAGTAGATTCCGAGTTGACTTGTAGCCGCAGTAGATTCCGAGTTGAGACGTAGCCGCAGTAGATTCCGAGTTGAGACGTAGCCGCAGTAGATTCTGAGTTGAGACGTAGCCGCAGTAGATTCCGAGTTGAGACGTAGCCGCAGTAGATTCTGAGTTGAGACGTAGCCGCAGTAGATTCTGAGTTGAGATGTAGCCGCAGTAGATTCTGAGTTGAGACGTAGCCGCAGTAGATTCCGAGTTGACTTGTAGCCGCAGTAGATTCTGAGTTGAGACGTAGCCGCAGTAGATTCCGAGTTGAGACGTAGCCGCATTAGATTCTGAGTTCAGACGTAGCTGCAGTAGATTCTGAGTTGAGACGTAGCAGCAGTAGATTCTGAGTTGAGACGTAGCCGCAGTAGATTCTGAGTTGACTTGTAGCCGCAGTAGATTCTGAGTTGACTTGTAGCCGCAGTAGATTCCGAGTTGAGACGTAGCCGCAGTAGATTCCGAGTTGAGACGTAGCCGCAGTAGATTCCGAGTTGAGACTTAGCCGCAGTAGATACCGAGATGAGACGTAGCCGCAGTAGATTCCGAGTTGAGACGTAGCCGAAGTAGATTCCGAGTTGATACGTAGCCGCAGTAGATTCTGAGTTGAGACGTAGCCGCAGTAGTTTCCGAGTTGAGACGTAGCCGCAGTAGATTCTGAGTTGAGACGTAGCAGCATTAGATTCCGAGTTGAGACGTAGCCGCAGTAGATTCTGAGTAGAGTCGTAGCCGCAGTAGATTCCGAGTTGAGACGTAGCCGCATTAGATTCTGAGTAGAGTCGTAGCCGCAGTAGATTCTGAGTTGACTTGTAGCCGCAGTAGATTCTGAGTTGAGACGTAGCCGCAGTAGATTCCGAGTTGAGACGTAGCCGCAGTAGATTCTGAGTTGACTTGTAGCCGCAGTAGATTCTGAGTTGACTTGTAGCCGCAGTAGATTCCGAGTTGATACGTAGCCGCAGTAGATTCTGAGTTGAGACGTAGCCGCAGTAGATTCCGAGTTGACTTGTAGCCGCAGTAGATTCTGAGTTGAGACGTAGCCGCAGTAGATTCCGAGACGTAGCCGCAGTAGATTCTGAGATGAGACGTAGCCGCAGTAGATACTGAGTTGACTTGTAGCCGCAGTAGATTCTGAGTTGACTTGTAGTAGCAGTAGATTCTGAGTTGAGACGTAGCCGCAGTAGATTCTGAGTTGAGACCTAGCCGCAGTAGATTCCGAGTTGAGACGTAGCCGCAGTAGGTTCTGAGTTGAGACGTAGCCGCAGTAGATTCTGAGTTGAGACGTAGCCGCAGTAGATTCTGAGTTGAGACGTAGCCACAGTAGATTCTGAGTTGACTTGTAGCCGCAGTAGATTCTGAGTTGAGACGTAGCCGCATTAGATTCCGAGTTGAGACGTAGCCGCAGTAGATTCTGAGTAGAGTCGTAGCCGCAGTAGATTCCGAGTTGAGACGTAGCCGCATTAGATTCTGAGTTGAGTCGTAGCCGCAGTAGATTCCGAGTTGACTTGTAGCCGCAGTAGATTCCGAGTTGACTTGTAGCCGCAGTAGATTCTGAGTTGACTTGTAGCCGCAGTAGATTCTGAGTTGAGACGTAGCCGCAGTAGATTCCGAGTTGAGACGTAGCCGCAGTAGATTCTGAGTTGAGACGTAGCCGCAGTAGATTCTGAGTTGAGAAGTAGCCGCAGTAGATTCTGAGTTGAGACGTAGCCGCAGTAGATTCTGAGTTGAGACGTAGCCGCAGTAGATTCTGAGTTGACTTGTAGCCGCAGTAGATTCCGAGTTGACTTGTAGCCGCAGTAGATTCTGAGTTGAGACGTAGCCGCAGTAGATTCCGTGTTGAGACGTAGCCGCAGTAGATTCTGAGTTGAGTCGTAGCCGCAGTAGATTCCGAGTTGACTTGTAGCCGCAGTAGATTCAGAGTTGAGTCGTAGCCGCCGTAGATTCCGAGTTGACTTGTAGCCGCAGTAGATTCCGAGTTGACTTGTAGCCACAGTAGATTCTGAGTTGACTTGTAGCCGCAGTAGTTTCTGAGTTGAGACGTAGCCGCAGTAGATTCCGAGTTGAGACGTAGCCGCAGTAGATTCTGAGTTGAGACGTAGCCGCAGTAGATTCCGAGTTGAGACGTAGCCGCAGTAGATTCTGAGTTGAGACGTAGCCGCAGTAGATTCCGAGTTGTGACGTAGCCGCAGTAGATTCTGAGTTGAGACGTAGCCGCAGTAGATTCTGAGTTGAGACGTACCCGCAGTAGATTCTGAGTTGACTTGTAGCCGCAGTAGATTCTGAGTTGAGACGTAGCCGCAGTAGATTCTGAGTTGAGACGTAGCCGCAGTAGATTCTGAGTTGAGACGTAGCAGCATTAGATTCCGAGTTGAGACGTAGCCGCAGTAGATTCTGAGTAGAGTCGTAGCCGCAGTAGATTCCGAGTTGAGACGTAGCCGCATTAGATTCTGAGTAGAGTCGTAGCCGCAGTAGATTCTGAGTTGTCTTGTAGCCGCAGTAGATTCCGAGTTGACTTGTAGCCGCAGTAGATTCTGAGTTGAGACGTAGCCGCAGTAGATTCTGAGTTGACTTGTAGCCGCAGTAGATTCTGAGTTGAGACGTAGCCGCAGTAGATTCCGAGTTGAGACGTAGCCGCAGTAGATTCTGAGTTGACTTGTAGCCGCAGTAGATTCTGAGTTGACTTGTAGCCGCAGTAGATTCCGAGTTGATACGTAGCCGCAGTAGATTCTGAGTTGAGACGTAGCCGCAGTAGATTCCGAGTTGACTTGTAGCCGCAGTAGATTCTGAGTTGAGACGTAGCCGCAGTAGATTCCGAGACGTAGCCGCAGTAGATTCTGAGATGAGACGTAGCCGCAGTAGATACTGAGTTGACTTGTAGCCGCAGTAGATTCTGAGTTGACTTGTAGTAGCAGTAGATTCTGAGTTGAGACGTAGCCGCAGTAGATTCGGAGTTGAGACGTAGCCGCAGTAGATTCCGAGTTGTGACGTAGCCGCAGTAGGTTCTGAGTTGAGACGTAGCCGCAGTAGATTCTGAGTTGAGACGTAGCCGCAGTAGATTCTGAGTTGAGACGTAGCCACAGTAGATTCTGAGTTGACTTGTAGCCGCAGTAGATTCTGAGTTGAGACGTAGCCGCATTAGATTCCGAGTTGAGACGTAGCCGCAGTAGATTCTGAGTAGAGTCGTAGCCGCAGTAGATTCCGAGTTGAGACGTAGCCGCATTAGATTCTGAGTTGAGTCGTAGCCGCAGTAGATTCCGAGTTGACTTGTAGCCGCAGTAGATTCCGAGTTGACTTGTAGCCGCAGTAGATTCTGAGTTGACTTGTAGCCGCAGTAGATTCTGAGTTGAGACGTAGCCGCAGTAGATTCCGAGTTGAGACGTAGCCGCAGTAGATTCTGAGTTGAGACGTAGCCGCAGTAGATTCTGAGTTGAGAAGTAGCCGCAGTAGATTCTGAGTTGAGACGTAGCCGCAGTAGATTCTGAGTTGAGACGTAGCCGCAGTAGATTCTGAGTTGACTTGTAGCCGCAGTAGATTCCGAGTTGACTTGTAGCCGCAGTAGATTCTGAGTTGAGACGTAGCCGCAGCAGATTCCGTGTTGAGACGTAGCCACAGTAGATTCTGAGTTGAGTCGTAGCCGCAGTAGATTCCGAGTTGACTTGTAGCCGCAGTAGATTCTGAGTTGAGTCGTAGCCGCCGTAGATTCCGAGTTGACTTGTAGCCGCAGTAGATTCCGAGTTGACTTGTAGCCACAGTAGATTCTGAGTTGACTTGTAGCCGCAGTAGTTTCTGAGTTGAGACGTAGCCGCAGTAGATTCCGAGTTGAGACGTAGCCGCAATAGATTCTGAGTTGAGACGTAGCCGCAGTAGATTCTGAGTTGACTTGTAGCCGCAGTAGATTCTGAGTTGAGACGTAGCCGCAGTAGATTTTGAGTTGACTTGTAGCCTCAGTAGATTCTGAGTTGAGACGTAGCCGCAGTAGATTCTGAGTTGACTTGTAGCCGCAGTAGATTCTGAGTTGAGACGTAGCCGCAGTAGATTCTGAGTTGAGACGTAGCCGCAGTAGATTCTGAGTTGACTTGTAGCCGCAGTAGATTCTGAGTTGAGACGTAGCCGCAGTAGATTCTGAGTTGACTTGTAGCCGCAGTAGATTCTGAGTTGAGACGTAGCCGCAGTAGATTCTGAGTTGAGACGTAGCCGCAGTAGATTCCGAGTTGAGACGTAGCCGCAGTAGGTTCTGAGTTCAGACGTAGCTGCAGTAGATTCTGAGTTGAGACGTAGCCGCAGTAGATTCTGAGTTGACTTGTAGCCGCAGTAGATTCTGAGTTGACTTGTAGCCGCAGTAGATTCTGAGTTGACTTGTAGCCGCAGTAGATTCTGAGTTGACTTGTAGCCGCAGTAGATTCCGAGTTGAGACGTAGCCGCAGTAGATTCTGAGTTGAGACGTAGCCGCATTAGATTCCGAGTTGAGACGTAGCCGCAGTAGATTCTGAGTAGAGTCGTAGCCGCAGTAGATTCCGAGTTGAGACGTAGCCGCATTAGATTCTGAGTTGAGTCGTAGCCGCAGTAGATTCTGAGTTGACTTGTAGCCGCAGTAGATTCCGAGTTGACTTGTAGCCGCAGTAGATTCTGAGTTGAGACGTAGCCGCAGTAGATTCTGAGTTGACTTGTAGCCGCAGTAGATTCTGAGTTGACTTGTAGCCGCAGTAGATTCTGAGTTGATTCGTAGCCGCAGTAGATTCTGAGTTGACTTGTAGCCTCAGTAGATTCTGAGTTGAGACGTAGCCGCAGTAGATTCTGAGTTGACTTGTAGCCGCAGTAGATTCCGAGTTGAGACGTAGCCGCAGTAGATTCCGAGTTGAGACGTAGCCGCAGTAGATTCCGAGTATAGACTTAGCCGGAGTAGATACCGAGATGAGACGTAGCCGCAGTAGATTCCGAGTTGAGACGTAGCCGAAGTAGATTCCGAGTTGAGACGTAGCCGCAGTAGATTCTGAGTTGAGACGTAGCCGCAGTAGATTCTGAGTTGAGACGTAGCCGCAGTAGTTTCCGAGTTGAGACGTAGCCGCAGTAGATTCTGAGTTGAGACGTAGCCGCATTAGATTCCGAGTTGAGACGTAGCCGCAGTAGATTCTGAGTAGAGTCGTAGCCGCAGTAGATTCCGAGTTGAGACGTAGCCGCAGTAGATTCTGAGTAGAGTCGTAGCCGCAGTAGATTCCGAGTTGAGACGTAGCCGCATTAGATTCTGAGTTGATTCGTAGCCGCAGTAGATTCTGAGTTGACTTGTAGCCGCAGTTGATTCCGAGTTGACTTGTAGCCGCAGTAGATTCTGAGTTGAGACGTAGCCGCAGTAGATTCTGAGTTGACTTGTAGCCGCAGTAGATTCTGAGTTGACTTGTAGCCGCAGTAGATTCAGAGTTGACTTGTAGCCGCAGTAGATTCTGAGTTGACTTGTAGCCGCAGTAGATTCTGAGTTGAGACGTAGCCGCAGTAGATTCTGAGTTGACTTGTAGCCGCAGTAGTTTCTGAGTTGAGACGTAGCCGCAGTAGATTCTGAGTTGACTTGTAGCCGCAGTAGATTCTGAGTTGAGACGTAGCCGCAGTTGATTCTGAGTTGATTTGTAGCCGCAGTAGATTCTGAGTTGACTTGCAGCCGCAGTAGATTCTGTGTTGACTTGTAGCCGCAGTAGATTCTGAGTTGACTTGTATCCGCAGTAGATTCTGAGTTGACTTGTAGCCGCAGTAGATTCTGAGTTGAGACGTAGCCGCAGTAGATTCTGAGTTGAGACGTAGCCTCAGTAGATTCCGAGTTGAGACGTAGCCGCAGTAGATTCTGAGTTGACTTGTAGCCGCAGTAGATTCTGAGTTGAGACGTAGCCGCAGTAGATTCTGAGTTGAGACGTAGCCGCAGTAGATTCTGAGTTGACTTGTAGCCGCAGTAGATTCTGAGTTGAGACGTAGCCGCAGTAGATTCTGAGTTGACTTGTAGCCGCAGTAGATTCTGAGTTGACTTGTAGCCGCAGTAGATTCTGAGTTGAGACGTAGCCGCAGTAGATTCTGAGTTGAGACGTAGCCGCAGTAGATTCCGAGTTGAGACGTAGCCGCAGTAGGTTCTGAGTTCAGACGTAGCTGCAGTAGATTCTGAGTTGAGACGTAGCCGCAGTAGATTCTGAGTTGACTTGTAGCCGCAGTAGATTCTGAGTTGACTTGTAGCCGCAGTAGATTCTGAGTTGACTTGTAGCCGCAGTAGATTCTGAGTTGACTTGTAGCCGCAGTAGATTCCGAGTTGAGACGTAGCCGCAGTAGATTCTGAGTTGAGACGTAGCCGCATTAGATTCCGAGTTGAGACGTAGCCGCAGTAGATTCTGAGTAGAGTCGTAGCCGCAGTAGATTCCGAGTTGAGACGTAGCCGCATTAGATTCTGAGTTGAGTCGTAGCCGCAGTAGATTCTGAGTTGACTTGTAGCCGCAGTAGATTCCGAGTTGACTTGTAGCCGCAGTAGATTCTGAGTTGAGACGTAGCCGCAGTAGATTCTGAGTTGACTTGTAGCCGCAGTAGATTCTGAGTTGACTTGTAGCCGCAGTAGATTCTGAGTTGATTCGTAGCCGCAGTAGATTCTGAGTTGACTTGTAGCCTCAGTAGATTCTGAGTTGAGACGTAGCCGCAGTAGATTCTGAGTTGACTTGTAGCCGCAGTAGATTCTGAGTTGAGACGTAGCCGCAGTAGATTCTGAGTTGAGACGTAGCCGCAGTAGATTCTGAGTTGACTTGTAGCCGCAGTAGATTCTGAGTTGAGACGTAGCCGCAGTAGATTCTGAGTTGACTTGTAGCCGCAGTAGATTCTGAGTTGACTTGTAGCCGCAGTAGATTCTGAGTTGAGACGTAGCCGCAGTAGATTCTGAGTTGAGACGTAGCCGCAGTAGTTTCCGAGTTGAGACGTAGCCGCAGTAGATTCTGAGTTGAGACGTAGCCGCATTAGATTCCGAGTTGAGACGTAGCCGCAGTAGATTCTGAGTAGAGTCGTAGCCGCAGTAGATTCCGAGTTGAGACGTAGCCGCATTAGAATCTGAGTTGAGTCGTAGCCGCAGTAGATTCTGAGTTGACTTGTAGCCGCAGTAGATTCCGAGTTGACTTGTAGCCGCAGTAGATTCTTAGTTGAGACGTAGCCGCAGTAGATTCTGAGTTGACTTGTAGCCGCAGTAGATTCTGAGTTGACTTGTAGCCGCAGTAGATTCTGAGTTGAGACGTAGCCGCAGTAGATTCTGAGTTGACTTGTAGCCTCAGTAGATTCTGAGTTGAGACGTAGCCGCAGTAGATTCTGAGTTGACTTGTAGCCGCAGTAGATTCTGAGTTGAGACGTAGCCGCAGTAGATTCTGAGTTGAGACGTAGCCGCAGTAGATTCTGAGTTGACTTGTAGCCGCAGTAGATTCTGAGTTGAGACGTAGCCGCAGTAGATTCTGAGTTGACTTGTAGCCGCAGTAGATTCTGAGTTGACTTGTAGCCGCAGTAGATTCTGAGTTGAGACGTAGCCGCAGTAGATTCTGACTTGAGACGTAGCCGCAGTAGATTCTGAGTTGAGACGTAGCCGCAGTAGATTCCGAGTTGAGACGTAGCCGCAGTAGGTTCTGAGTTCAGACGTAGCTGAAGTAGATTCTGAGTTGAGACGTAGCCGCAGTAGATTCTGAGTTGAGACGTAGCCGCAGTAGATTCTGAGTTGACTTGTAGCCGCAGTAGATTCCGAGTTGAGACGTAGCCGCAGTAGATTCCGAGTTGAGACGTAGCCGCAGTAGATTCCGAGTATAGACTTAGCCGGAGTAGATACCGAGATGAGACGTATCCGCAGTAGATTCCGAGTTGAGACGTAGCCGAAGTAGATACCGAGTTGAGACGTAGCCGCAGTAGATTCTGAGTTGAGACGTAGCCGCAGTAGATTCTGAGTTGAGACGTAGCCGCAGTAGATTCTGAGTTGAGACGTAGCCGCAGTAGATTCTGAGTTGAGACGTAGCCGCATTAGATTCCGAGTTGAGACGTAGCCGCAGTAGATTCTGAGTAGAGTCGTAGCCGCAGTAGATTCCGAGTTGAGACGTAGCCGCAGTAGATTCTGAGTAGAGTCGTAGCCGCAGTAGATTCCGAGTTGAGACGTAGCCGCATTAGATTCTGAGTTGAGTCGTAGCCGCAGTAGATTCTGAGTTGACTTGTAGCCGCAGTTGATTCCGAGTTGAATTGTAGCCGCAGTAGATTCTGAGTTGAGACGTAGCCGCAGTAGATTCTGAGTTGACTTGTAGCCGCAGTAGATTCTGAGTTGACTTGTATCCGCAGTAGATTCTGAGTTGACTTGTAGCCGCAGTAGATTCTGAGTTGAGACGGAGCCGCAGTAGATTCTGAGTTGACTTGTAGCCTCAGTAGATTCTGAGTTGAGACGTAGCCGCAGTAGATTCTGAGTTGAGACGTAGCCGCAGTAGATTCCGAGTTGAGACGTAGCCGCAGTAGATTCCGAGTTGAGTCGTAGCCGCAGTAGATTCTGAGTTGAGACGTAGCCGCAGTAGATTCTGTGTTGACTTGTAGCCGCAGTAGATTCTGAGTTGAGACGTAGCCGCAGTAGATTCTGAGTTGACTTGTAGCCGCAGTAGATTCTGAGTTGAGACGTAGCCGCAGTTGATTCTGAGTTGATTTGTAGCCGCAGTAGATTCTGAGTTGACTTGCAGCCGCAGTAGATTCTGTGTTGACTTGTAGCCGCAGTAGATTCTGAGTTGACTTGTATCCGCAGTAGATTCTGAGTTGACTTGTAGCCGCAGTAGATTCTGAGTTGAGACGTAGCCGCAGTAGATTCTGAGTTGACTTGTAGCCTCAGTAGATTCTGAGTTGAGACGTAGCCGCAGTAGATTCTGAGTTGAGACGTAGCCGCAGTAGATTCTGAGTTGAGACGTAGCCGCAGTAGATTCTGAGTTGAGACGTAGCCGCAGTAGATTCTGAGTTGACTTGTAGCCGCAGTAGATTCTGAGTTGAGACGTAGCCGCAGTAGATTCTGAGTTGACTTGTAGCCGCAGTAGATTCTAGTTGACTTGTAGCCGCAGTAGATTCTGAGTTGAGACGTAGCCGCAGTAGATTCTGAGTTGAGACGTAGCCGCAGTAGATTCTGAGTTGAGACGTAGCCGCAGTAGATTCCGAGTTGAGACGTAGCCGCAGTTGGTTCTGAGTTCAGACGTAGCTGCAGTAGATTCTGAGTTGAGACGTAGCCGCAGTAGATTCTGAGTTGAGACGTAGCCGCAGTAGATTCTGAGTTGACTTGTAGCCGCAGTAGATTCTGAGTTGACTTGTAGCCGCAGTAGATTCTGAGTTGACTTGTAGCCGCAGTAGATTCCGAGTTGAGACGTAGGCGCAGTAGATTCCGAGTTGAGACGTAGCCGCAGTAGATTCTGAGTTGAGACGTAGCCGCAGTAGTTTCCGAGTTGAGACGTAGCCGCAGTAGATTCTGAGTTGAGACGTAGCCGCATTAGATTCCGAGTTGAGACGTAGCCGCAGTAGATTCTGAGTAGAGTCGTAGCCGCAGTAGATTCCGAGTTGAGACGTAGCCGCATTAGATTCTGAGTTGAGTCGTAGCCGCAGTAGATTCTGAGTTGACTTGTAGCCGCAGTAGATTCCGAGTTGACTTGTAGCCGCAGTAGATTCTGAGTTGAGACGTAGCCGCAGTAGATTCTGAGTTGACTTGTAGCCGCAGTAGATTCTGAGTTGACTTGTAGCCGCAGTAGATTCTGAGTTGAGACGTAGCCGCAGTAGATTCTGAGTTGACTTGTAGCCGCAGTAGATTCTGAGTTTACTTGTAGCCGCAGTAGATTCCGAGTTGAGACGTAGCCGCAGTAGATTCCGAGTTGAGACGTAGCCGCAGTAGATTCCGAGTTGAGACGTAGCCGCAGTAGATTCCGAGTTGAGACGTAGCCGCAGTAGATTCTGAGTTGACTTGTAGCCGCAGTAGATTCTGAGTTGACTTGTAGCCGCAGTAGATTCTGAGTTGAGACGTAGCCGCAGTAGATTCTGAGTTGAGACGTAGCCGCAGTAGATTCTGAGTTGAGACGTAGCCGCAGAAGATTCCGAGTTGAGACGTAGCCGCAGTAGGTTCTGAGTTCAGACGTAGCTGCAGTAGATTCTGAGTTGAGACGTAGCCGCAGTAGATTCTGAGTTGAGACGTAGCCGCAGTAGATTCTGACTTGACTTGTAGCCGCAGTAGATTCTGAGTTGACTTGTAGCCGCAGTAGATTCCGAATTGACTTGTAGCCGCAGTAGATTCCGAGTTGAGACGTAGCCGCAGTAAATTCCGAGTTGAGACGTAGCCGCAGTAGATTCCGAGTTGAGACTTAGCCGCAGTAGATACCGAGATGAGACGTAGCCGCAGTAGATTCCGAGTTGAGACGTAGCCGAAGTAGATTCCGAGTTGAGACGTAGCCGCAGTAGATTCTGAGTTGATACGTAGCCGCAGTAGATTCTGAGTTGAGACGTAGCCGCAGTAGTTTCCGAGTTGAGACGTAGCCGCAGTAGATTCTGAGTTGAGACGTAGCCGCATTAGATTCCGAGTTGAGACGTAGCCGCAGTAGATTCTGAGTAGAGTCGTAGCCGCAGTAGATTCCGAGTTGAGACGTAGCCGCATTAGATTCTGAGTTGAGTCGTAGCCGCAGTAGATTCTGAGTTGACTTGTAGCCGCAGTAGATTCCGAGATGACTTGTAGCCGCAGTAGATTCTGAGTTGAGACGTAGCCGCAGTAGATTCTGAGTTGACTTGTAGCCGCAGTAGATTCTGAGTTGACTTGTAGCAGCAGTAGATTCTGAGTTGAGACGTAGCCGCAGTAGATTCTGAGTTGACTTGTAGCCGCAGTAGTTTCTGAGTTGAGACGTAGCCGCAGTAGATTCTGAGTTGACTTGTAGCCGCAGTAGATTCTGTGTTGACTTGTAGCCGCAGTAGATTCTGAGTTGAGACGTAGCCGCAGTAGAATCTGAGTTGAGACGTAGCCGCGATAGATTCTGAGTTGACTTGTAGCCGCAGTAGATTCTGAGTTGATACGTAGCCGCAGTAGATTCTGAGTTGACTTGTAGCCGCAGTAGATTCTGAGTTGACTTGTAGCCGCAGTAGATTCTGAGTTGAGACGTAGCCGCAGTAGATTCCGAGTTGAGACGTAGCCGCAGTAGATTCCGAGTTGAGATGTAGCCGCAGTAGATTCTGAGTTGACTTGTAGCCGCAGTAGATTCTGAGTTGACTTGTAGCCGCAGTAGATTCCGAGTTGATACGTAGCCGCAGTAGATTCTGAGTTGAGACGTAGCCGCAGTAGATTCCGAGTTGAATTGTAGCCGCAGTAGATTCTGAGTTGAGACGTAGCCGCAGTAGATTCCGAGTTGAGACGTAGCCGTAGTAGATTCCGAGTTGAGACGTAGCCGCAGTAGATTCCGAGTTGAGACGTAGCCGCAGTAGATTCTGAGTTGAGACGTAGCAGCAGTAGATTCTGAGTTGAGACGTAGCCGCAGTAGATTCTGAGTTGACTTGTAGCCGCAGTAGATTCCGAGTTGTATTGTAGCCGCAGTAGATTCTGAGTTGAGACGTAGCCGCAGTAGATTCCGAGTTGAGACGTAGCCACAGTAGATTCTGAGTTGAGTTGAAGCCGCAGTAGATTCCGAGTTGACTTGTAGCCGCAGTAGATTCTGAGTTGAGTCGTAGCCGCCGTAGATTCCGAGTTGACTTGTAGCCGCAGTAGATTCCGAGTTGACTTGTAGCCACAGTAGATTCTGAGTTGACTTGTAGCCGCAGTAGTTTCTGAGTTGAGACGTAGCCGCAGTAGATTCCGAGTTGAGACGTAGCCGCAGTAGATTCTGAGTTGACTTGTAGCCGCAGTAGATTCTGAGTTGAGACGTAGCCGCAGTAGATTCCGAGTTGAGACGTAGCCGCAGTAGATTCTGAGTTGAGACGTAGCCGCAGTAGATTCTGAGTTGACTTGTAGCCGCAGTAGATTCCGAGTTGACTTGTAGCCGCAGTAGATTCTGAGTTGACTTGTAGCCGCAGTAGATTCCGAGTTGAGACGTAGCCGCAGTAGATTCTGAGTTGAGACGTAGCCGCAGTAGATTCCGAGTTGAGACGTAGCCGCAGTAGATTCTGAGTTGAGACGTAGCCGCAGTAGATTCTGAGTTGACTTGTAGCCGCAGTAGATTCTGAGTTGAGACGTAGACGCAGTAGATTCCGAGTTGAGACGTAGCCGCAGTAGATTCTGAGTTGACTAGTAGCCGCAGTAGATTCTGAGTTGACTTGTAGCCGCAGTAGATTCTGAGTTGACTTGTAGCCGCAGTAGATTCTGAGTTGAGACGTAGCCGCAGTAGATTCCGAGTTGAGACGTAGCCGCAGTAGATTCCGAGTTGAGATGTAGCCGCAGTAGATTCTGAGTTGACTTGTAGCCGCAGTAGATTCTGAGTTGACTTGTAGCCGCAGTAGATTCCGAGTTGATACGTAGCCGCAGTAGATTCTGAGTTGAGACGTAGCCGCAGTAGATTCCGAGTTGAATTGTAGCCGCAGTAGATTCTGAGTTGAGACGTAGCCGCAGTAGATTCCGAGTTGAGACGTAGCCGTAGTAGATTCCGAGTTGAGACGTAGCCGCAGTAGATTCCGAGTTGAGACGTAGCCGCAGTAGATTCTGAGTTGAGACGTAGCAGCAGTAGATTCTGAGTTGAGACGTAGCCGCAGTAGATTCTGAGTTGACTTGTAGCCGCAGTAGATTCCGAGTTGTATTGTAGCCGCAGTAGATTCTGAGTTGAGACGTAGCCGCAGTAGATTCCGAGTTGAGACGTAGCCACAGTAGATTCTGAGTTGAGTTGAAGCCGCAGTAGATTCCGAGTTGACTTGTAGCCGCAGTAGATTCTGAGTTGAGTCGTAGCCGCCGTAGATTCCGAGTTGACTTGTAGCCGCAGTAGATTCCGAGTTGACTTGTAGCCACAGTAGATTCTGAGTTGACTTGTAGCCGCAGTAGTTTCTGAGTTGAGACGTAGCCGCAGTAGATTCCGAGTTGAGACGTAGCCGCAGTAGATTCTGAGTTGACTTGTAGCCGCAGTAGATTCTGAGTTGAGACGTAGCCGCAGTAGATTCCGAGTTGAGACGTAGCCGCAGTAGATTCTGAGTTGAGACGTAGCCGCAGTAGATTCTGAGTTGACTTGTAGCCGCAGTAGATTCCGAGTTGACTTGTAGCCGCAGTAGATTCTGAGTTGACTTGTAGCCGCAGTAGATTCCGAGTTGAGACGTAGCCGCAGTAGATTCTGAGTTGAGACGTAGCCGCAGTAGATTCCGAGTTGAGACGTAGCCGCAGTAGATTCTGAGTTGAGACGTAGCCGCAGTAGATTCTGAGTTGACTTGTAGCCGCAGTAGATTCTGAGTTGAGACGTAGACGCAGTAGATTCCGAGTTGAGACGTAGCCGCAGTAGATTCTGAGTTGACTAGTAGCCGCAGTAGATTCTGAGTTGACTTGTAGCCGCAGTAGATTCTGAGTTGACTTGTAGCCGCAGTAGATTCTGAGTTGAGACGTAGCCGCAGTAGATTCTGAGTTGAGACGTAGCCGCAGTAGATTCCGAGTTGAGACGTAGCCGCAGTAGGTTCTGAGTTCAGACGTAGCTGCAGTAGATTCTGAGTTGAGACGTAGCCGCAGTAGATTCTGAGTTGAGACGTAGCCGCAGTAGATTCTGAGTTGACTTGTAGCCGCAGTAGATTCTGAGTTGACTTGTAGCCGCAGTAGATTCCGAGTTGAGACGTAGCCGCAGTAGATTCCGAGTTGACTTGTAGCCACAGTAGATTCCGAGTTGATACGTAGCCGCAGTAGATTCTGAGTTGAGACGTAGCCGCAGTAGATTCCGAGTTGAGACGTAGCCGCAGTAGATTCTGAGTTGAGACGTAGCCGCAGTAGATTCCGAGTTGAGACGTAGCCGCAGTAGATTCTGAGTTGAGACGTAGCCGCAGTAGATTCCGAGTTGAGACGTAGCCGCAGTAGATTCTGAGTTGACTTGTAGCCGCAGTAGATTCCGAGTTGACTTGTAGCCGCAGTAGATTCTGAGTTGAGACGTAGCCGCAGTAGATTCTGAGTTGACTTGTAGCCGCAGTAGATTCTGAGTTGACTTGTAGCCGCAGTAGATTCTGAGTTGAGACATAGCCGCAGTAGATTCTGAGTTGACTTGTAGCCGCAGTAGATTCTGAGTTGACTTGTAGCCGCAGTAGATTCTGAGTTGACTTGTAGCCGCAGTAGATTCTGTGTTGACTTGTAGCCGCAGTAGATTCTGAGTTGAGACGTAGCCGCAGTAGATTCTGAGTTGAGACTTAGCCGCGATAGATTCTGAGTTGACTTGTAGCCGCAGTAGATTCTGAGTTGAGACGTAGCCGCAGTAGATTCTGAGTTGACTTGTAGCCGCAGTCGATTCTGAGTTGACTTGTAGCCGCAGTAGATTCCGAGTTGAGACGTAGCCGCAGTAGATTCCGAGTTGAGACGTAGCCGCAGTAGATTCCGAGTTGAGACGTAGCCGCAGTAGATTCCGAGTTGAGACGTAGCCGCAGTAGATTCTGAGTTGACTTGTAGCCGCAGTAGATTCTGAGTTGAGACGTAGCCGCAGTAGATTCTGAGTTGAGACGTAGCTGCAGTAGATTCTGAGTTGAGACGTAGCCGCAGTAGATTCTGAGTTGAGACGAAGCCGCAGTAGATTCCGAGTTGAGACGTAGCCGCAGTAGGTTCTGAGTTCAGACGTAGCTGCAGTAGATTCTGAGTTGACTTGTAGCCGCAGTAGATTCTGAGTTGAGACGTAGACGCAGTAGATTCCGAGTTGAGACGTAGCCGCAGTAGATTCTGAGTTGACTAGTAGCCGCAGTAGATTCCGAATTGACTTGTAGCCGCAGTAGATTCCGAGTTGAGACGTAGCCGAAGTAGATTCCGAGTTGAGACGTAGCCGCAGTAGATTCTGAGTTGAGACGTAGCCGCAGTAGATTCTGAGTTGAGACGTAGCCGCAGTAGTTTCCGAGTTGAGACGTAGCCGCAGTAGATTCTGAGTTGAGACGTAGCCGCATTAGATTCCGAGTTGAGACGTAGCCGCAGTAGATTCTGAGTAGAGTCGTAGCCGCAGTAGATTCCGAGTTGAGACGTAGCCGCATTAGATTCTGAGTTGAGTCGTAGCCGCAGTAGATTCTGAGTTGACTTGTAGCCGCAGTAGATTCCGAGATGACTTGTAGCCGCAGTAGATTCTGAGTTGAGACGTAGCCGCAGTAGATTCTGAGTTGACTTGTAGCCGCAGTAGATTCTGAGTTGACTTGTAGCAGCAGTAGATTCTGAGTTGAGACGTAGCCGCAGTAGATTCTGAGTTGACTTGTAGCCGCAGTAGTTTCTGAGTTGAGACGTAGCCGCAGTAGATTCTGAGTTGACTTGTAGCCGCAGTAGATTCTGTGTTGACTTGTAGCCGCAGTAGATTCTGAGTTGAGACATAGCCGCAGTAGAATCTGAGTTGAGACGTAGCCGCGATAGATTCTGAGTTGACTTGTAGCCGCAGTAGATTCTGAGTTGATACGTAGCCGCAGTAGATTCTGAGTTGACTTGTAGCCGCAGTAGATTCTGAGTTGACTTGTAGCTGCAGTAGATTCTGAGTTGAGACGTAGCCGCAGTAGATTCCGAGTTGAGACGTAGCCGCAGTAGATTCCGAGTTGAGATGTAGCCGCAGTAGATTCTGAGTTGACTTGTAGCCGCAGTAGATTCTGAGTTGACTTGTAGCCGCAGTAGATTCCGAGTTGATACGTAGCCGCAGTAGATTCTGAGTTGAGACGTAGCCGCAGTAGATTCCGAGTTGAATTGTAGCCGCAGTAGATTCTGAGTTGAGACGTAGCCGCAGTAGATTCCGAGTTGAGACGTAGCCGTAGTAGATTCCGAGTTGAGACGTAGCCGCAGTAGATTCCGAGTTGAGACGTAGCCGCAGTAGATTCTGAGTTGAGACGTAGCAGCAGTAGATTCTGAGTTGAGACGTAGCCGCAGTAGGTTCTGAGTTGACTTGTAGCCGCAGTAGATTCCGAGTTGTATTGTAGCCGCAGTAGATTCTGAGTTGAGACGTAGCCGCAGTAGATTCCGAGTTGAGACGTAGCCACAGTAGATTCTGAGTTGAGTCGAAGCCGCAGTAGATTCCGAGTTGACATGTAGCCGCAGTAGATTCTGAGTTGAGTCGTAGCCGCCGTAGATTCCGAGTTGACTTGTAGCCGCAGTAGATTCCGAGTTGACTTGTAGCCACAGTAGATTCTGAGTTGACTTGTAGCCGCAGTAGTTTCTGAGTTGAGACGTAGCCGCAGTAGATTCCGAGTTGAGACGTAGCCGCAGTAGATTCTGAGTTGAGACGTAGCCGCAGTAGATTCTGAGTTGAGACGTAGCCGCAGTAGATTCCGAGTTGAGACGTAGCCGCAGTAGATTCTGAGTTTGGACGTAGCCGCAGTAGATTCTGAGTTGACTTGTAGCCGCAGTAGATTCCGAGTTGACTTGTAGCCGCAGTAGATTCTGAGTTGACTTGTAGCCGCAGTAGATTCCGAGTTGAGACGTAGCCGCAGTAGATTCTGAGTTGAGACGTAGCCGCAGTAGATTCCGAGTTGAGACTTAGCCGCAGTAGATTCTGAGTTGAGACGTAGCCGCAGTAGATTCTGAGTTGACTTGTAGCCGCAGTAGATTCTGAGTTGAGACGTAGACGCAGTAGATTCCGAGTTGAGACGTAGCCGCAGTAGATTCTGAGTTGACTAGTAGCCGCAGTAGATTCTGAGTTGACTTGTAGCCGCAGTAGATTCTGAGTTGACTTGTAGCCGCATTAGATTCTGAGTTGAGTCGTAGCCGCAGTAGATTCTGAGTTGACTTGTAGCCGCAGTAGATTCTGAGTTGAGTCGTAGCCGCAGTAGATTCCGAGTTGACTTGTAGCCGCAGTAGATTCTGAGTTGAGTCGTAGCCGCAGTAGATTCCGAGTTGACTTGTAGCCGCAGTAGATTCAGAGTTGAGACGTAGCCGAAGTAGATTCTGAGTTGACTTGTAGCTGCAGTAGATTCTGAGTTGAGACGTAGCCGCAGTAGATTCTGAGTTGACTTGTAGCCGCAGTAGATTCTGAGTTGAGACGTAGCCGCAGTAGATTCTGAGTTGACTTGTAGCCGCAGTAGATTCTGAGTTGAGACGTAGCCGCAGTAGATTCTGAGTTGACTTGTAGCCGCAGTAGATTCTGAGTTGAGACGTAGCCGCAGTAGTTTCCGAGTTGAGACGTAGCCGCAGTAGATTCTGAGTTGACTTGTAGCCGCAGTAGATTCTGAGTTGACTTGTAGCCGCAGTAGATTCTGAGTTGACTTGTAGCCGCAGTAGATTCCGAGTTGACTTGTAGCCGCAGTAGATTCTGAGTTAAGACGTAGCCGCAGTAGATTCCGAGTTGAGACTTAGCCGCAGTAGATTCTGAGTTGAGACGTAGCCGCAGGAGATTCTGAGTTGAGACGTAGCCGCAGTAGATTCTGAGTTGACTTGTAGCCGCAGTAGATTCTGAGTTGAGACGTAGCCGCAGTAGATTCCGAGTTGAGACGTAGCCGCAGTAGATTCTGAGTTGACTTGTAGCCGCAGTAGATTCTGAGTTGAGACGTAGCCGCAGTAGATTCTGAGTTGACTTGTAGCCGCAGTAGATTCTGAGTTGACTTGTAGCCGCAGTAGATTCTGAGTTGACTGGTAGCCGCAGTAGATTCTGAGTTGAGACGTAGCCGCAGTAGATTCTGAGTTGAGACGTAGCCGCAGTAGATTCCGAGTTGAGACGTAGCCGCAGTAGGTTCTGAGTTCAGACGTAGCTGCAGTAGATTCTGAGTTGAGACGTAGCCGCAGTAGATTCTGAGTTGAGACGTAGCCGCAGTAGATTCTGAGTTGACTTGTAGCCGCAGTAGATTCTGAGTTGACTTGTAGCCGCAGTAGATTCTGAGTTGACTTGTAGCCGCAGTAGATTCCGAGTTGAGACGTAGCCGCAGTAGATTCCGAGTTGACTTGTAGCCACAGTAGATTCCGAGTTGATACGTAGCCGCAGTAGATTCTGAGTTGAGACGTAGCCGCAGTAGATTCCGAGTTGACTTGTAGCCGCAGTAGATTCTGAGTTGAGACGTAGCCGCAGTAGATTCCGAGTTGAGACGTAGCCGCAGTAGATTCTGAGTTGAGACGTAGCCGCAGTAGATTCCGAGTTGAGACGTAGCCGCAGTAGATTCTGAGTTGACTTGTAGCCGCAGTAGATTCCGAGTTGACTTGTAGCCGCAGTAGATTCTGAGTTGAGACGTAGCCGCAGTAGATTCTGAGTTGACTTGTAGCCGCAGTAGATTCTGAGTTGACTTGTAGCCGCAGTAGATTCTGAGTTGAGACGTAGCCGCAGTAGATTCTGAGTTGACTTGTAGCCGCAGTAGATTCTGAGTTGACTTGTAGCCGCAGTAGATTCTGAGTTGACTGGTAGCCGCAGTAGATTCTGAGTTGAGACGTAGCCGCAGTAGATTCTGAGTTGAGACGTAGCCGCAGTAGATTCCGAGTTGAGACGTAGCCGCAGTAGGTTCTGAGTTCAGACGTAGCTGCAGTAGATTCTGAGTTGAGACGTAGCCGCAGTAGATTCTGAGTTGAGACGTAGCCGCAGTAGATTCTGAGTTGACTTGTAGCCGCAGTAGATTCTGAGTTGAGACGTAGCCGCAGTAGATTCTGAGTTGAGACGTAGCCGCAGTAGATTCCGAGTTGAGACGTAGCCGCAGTAGGTTCTGAGTTCAGACGTAGCTGCAGTAGATTCCGAGTTGAGACGTAGCCGCAGTAGTTTCCGAGTTGAGACGTAGCCGCAGTAGATTCTGAGTTGAGACGTAGCCGCATTAGATTCCGAGTTGAGACGTAGCCGCAGTAGATTCTGAGTAGAGTCGTAGCCGCAGTAGATTCCGAGTTGAGACGTAGCCGCATTAGATTCTGAGTTGAGTCGTAGCCGCAGTAGATTCTGAGTTGACTTGTAGCCGCAGTAGATTCCGAGATGACTTGTAGCCGCAGTAGATTCTGAGTTGAGACGTAGCCGCAGTAGATTCTGAGTTGACTTGTAGCCGCAGTAGATTCTGAGTTGACTTGTAGCAGCAGTAGATTCTGAGTTGAGACGTAGCCGCAGTAGATTCTGAGTTGACTTGTAGCCGCAGTAGTTTCTGAGTTGAGACGTAGCCGCAGTAGATTCTGAGTTGACTTGTAGCCGCAGTAGATTCTGTGTTGACTTGTAGCCGCAGTAGATTCTGAGTTGAGACATAGCCGCAGTAGAATCTGAGTTGAGACGTAGCCGCGATAGATTCTGAGTTGACTTGTAGCCGCAGTAGATTCTGAGTTGATACGTAGCCGCAGTAGATTCTGAGTTGACTTGTAGCCGCAGTAGATTCTGAGTTGACTTGTAGCTGCAGTAGATTCTGAGTTGAGACGTAGCCGCAGTAGATTCCGAGTTGAGACGTAGCCGCAGTAGATTCCGAGTTGAGATGTAGCCGCAGTAGATTCTGAGTTGACTTGTAGCCGCAGTAGATTCTGAGTTGACTTGTAGCCGCAGTAGATTCCGAGTTGATACGTAGCCGCAGTAGATTCTGAGTTGAGACGTAGCCGCAGTAGATTCCGAGTTGAATTGTAGCCGCAGTAGATTCTGAGTTGAGACGTAGCCGCAGTAGATTCCGAGTTGAGACGTAGCCGTAGTAGATTCCGAGTTGAGACGTAGCCGCAGTAGATTCCGAGTTGAGACGTAGCCGCAGTAGATTCTGAGTTGAGACGTAGCAGCAGTAGATTCTGAGTTGAGACGTAGCCGCAGTAGGTTCTGAGTTGACTTGTAGCCGCAGTAGATTCCGAGTTGTATTGTAGCCGCAGTAGATTCTGAGTTGAGACGTAGCCGCAGTAGATTCCGAGTTGAGACGTAGCCACAGTAGATTCTGAGTTGAGTCGAAGCCGCAGTAGATTCCGAGTTGACTTGTAGCCGCAGTAGATTCTGAGTTGAGTCGTAGCCGCCGTAGATTCCGAGTTGACTTGTAGCCGCAGTAGATTCCGAGTTGACTTGTAGCCACAGTAGATTCTGAGTTGACTTGTAGCCGCAGTAGTTTCTGAGTTGAGACGTAGCCGCAGTAGATTCCGAGTTGAGACGTAGCCGCAGTAGATTCTGAGTTGAGACGTAGCCGCAGTAGATTCTGAGTTGAGACGTAGCCGCAGTAGATTCCGAGTTGAGACGTAGCCGCAGTAGATTCTGAGTTTGGACGTAGCCGCAGTAGATTCTGAGTTGACTTGTAGCCGCAGTAGATTCCGAGTTGACTTGTAGCCGCAGTAGATTCTGAGTTGACTTGTAGCCGCAGTAGATTCCGAGTTGAGACGTAGCCGCAGTAGATTCTGAGTTGAGACGTAGCCGCAGTAGATTCCGAGTTGAGACTTAGCCGCAGTAGATTCTGAGTTGAGACGTAGCCGCAGTAGATTCTGAGTTGACTTGTAGCCGCAGTAGATTCTGAGTTGAGACGTAGACGCAGTAGATTCCGAGTTGAGACGTAGCCGCAGTAGATTCTGAGTTGACTAGTAGCCGCAGTAGATTCTGAGTTGACTTGTAGCCGCAGTAGATTCTGAGTTGACTTGTAGCCGCATTAGATTCTGAGTTGAGTCGTAGCCGCAGTAGATTCTGAGTTGACTTGTAGCCGCAGTAGATTCTGAGTTGAGTCGTAGCCGCAGTAGATTCCGAGTTGACTTGTAGCCGCAGTAGATTCTGAGTTGAGTCGTAGCCACAGTAGATTCCGAGTTGACTTGTAGCCGCAGTAGATTCAGAGTTGAGACGTAGCCGAAGTAGATTCTGAGTTGACTTGTAGCTGCAGTAGATTCTGAGTTGAGACGTAGCCGCAGTAGATTCTGAGTTGACTTGTAGCCGCAGTAGATTCTGAGTTGAGACGTAGCCGCAGTAGATTCTGAGTTGACTTGTAGCCGCAGTAGATTCTGAGTTGAGACGTAGCCGCAGTAGATTCTGAGTTGACTTGTAGCCGCAGTAGATTCTGAGTTGAGACGTAGCCGCAGTAGTTTCCGAGTTGAGACGTAGCCGCAGTAGATTCTGAGTTGACTTGTAGCCGCAGTAGATTCTGAGTTGACTTGTAGCCGCAGTAGATTCTGAGTTGACTTGTAGCCGCAGTAGATTCCGAGTTGACTTGTAGCCGCAGTAGATTCTGAGTTGAGACGTAGCCGCAGTAGATTCCGAGTTGAGACTTAGCCGCAGTAGATTCTGAGTTGAGACGTAGCCGCAGTAGATTCTGAGTTGAGACGTAGCCGCAGTAGATTCTGAGTTGACTTGTAGCCGCAGTAGATTCTGAGTTGAGACGTAGCCGCAGTAGATTCCGAGTTGAGACGTAGCCGCAGTAGATTCTGAGTTGACTTGTAGCCGCAGTAGATTCTGAGTTGAGACGTAGCCGCAGTAGATTCTGAGTTGACTTGTAGCCGCAGTAGATTCTGAGTTGACTTGTAGCCGCAGTAGATTCTGAGTTGACTGGTAGCCGCAGTAGATTCTGAGTTGAGACGTAGCCGCAGTAGATTCTGAGTTGAGACGTAGCCGCAGTAGATTCCGAGTTGAGACGTAGCCGCAGTAGGTTCTGAGTTCAGACGTAGCTGCAGTAGATTCTGAGTTGAGACGTAGCCGCAGTAGATTCTGAGTTGAGACGTAGCCGCAGTAGATTCTGAGTTGACTTGTAGCCGCAGTAGATTCTGAGTTGACTTGTAGCCGCAGTAGATTCTGAGTTGACTTGTAGCCGCAGTAGATTCCGAGTTGACTTGTAGCCGCAGTAGATTCCGAGTTGACTTGTAGCCACAGTAGATTCCGAGTTGATACGTAGCCGCAGTAGATTCTGAGTTGAGACGTAGCCGCAGTAGATTCCGAGTTGACTTGTAGCCGCAGTAGATCCTGAGTTGAGACGTAGCCGCAGTAGATTCCGAGTTGAGACGTAGCCGCAGTAGATTCTGAGTTGAGACGTAGCCGCAGTAGATTCCGAGTTGAGACGTAGCCGCAGTAGATTCTGAGTTGACTTGTAGCCGCAGAAGATTCCGAGTTGACTTGTAGCCGCAGTAGATTCTGAGTTGAGACGTAGCCGCAGTAGATTCTGAGTTGACTTGTAGCCGCAGTAGATTCTGAGTTGACTTGTAGCCGCAGTAGATTCTGAGTTGAGACATAGCCGCAGTAGATTCTGAGTTGACTTGTAGCCGCAGTAGATTCTGAGTTGACTTGTAGCCGCAGTAGATTCTGAGTTGAGACGTAGCCGCAGTAGATTCTGAGTTGACTTGTAGCCGCAGTAGATTCTCAGTTGACTTGTAGCCGCAGTAGATTCTGAGTTGACTGGTAGCCGCAGTAGATTCTGAGTTGAGACGTAGCCGCAGTAGATTCTGAGTTGAGACGTAGCCGCAGTAGATTCCGAGTTGAGACGTAGCCGCAGTAGGTTCTGAGTTCAGACGTAGCTGCAGTAGATTCTGAGTTGAGACGTAGCCGCAGTAGATTCTGAGTTGAGACGTAGCCGCAGTAGATTCTGAGTTGACTTGTAGCCGCAGTAGATTCTGAGTTGACTTGTAGCCGCAGTAGATTCTGTGTTGACTTGTAGCCGCAGTAGATTCTGAGTTGAGACGTAGCCGCGATAGATTCTGAGTTGACTTGTAGCCGCAGTAGATTCTGAGTTGAGACGTAGCCGCAGTAGATTCTGAGTTGACTTGTAGCCGCAGTAGATTCTGAGTTGACTTGTAGCCGCAGTAGATTCCGAGTTGAGACGTAGCCGCAGTAGATTCCGAGTTGAGACGTAGCCGCAGTAGATTCCGAGTTGAGACGTAGCCGCAGTAGATTCCGAGTTGAGACGTAGCCGCAGTAGATTCTGAGTTGACTTGTAGCCGCAGTAGATTCTGAGTTGAGACGTAGCCGCAGTAGATTCTGAGTTGACTTGTAGCCGCAGTAGATTCTGAGTTGAGACGTAGCCGCAGTAGATTCTGAGTTGAGACGAAGCCGCAGTAGATTCCGAGTTGAGACGTAGCCGCAGTAGGTTCTGAGTTCAGACGTAGCTGCAGTAGATTCTGAGTTGAGACGTAGCCGCAGTAGATTCTGAGTTGAGACGTAGCCGCAGTAGATTCTGAGTTGACTTGTAGCCGCAGTAGATTCTGAGTTGACTTGTAGCCGCAGTAGATTCCGAATTGACTTGTAGCCGCAGTAGATTCCGAGTTGAGACGTAGCCGCAGTAGATTCCGAGTTGAGACGTAGCCGCAGTAGATTCCGAGTTGAGACTTAGCCGCAGTAGATACCGAGATGAGACGTAGCCGCAGTAGATTCCGAGTTGAGACGTAGCCGAAGTAGATTCCGAGTTGAGACGTAGCCGCAGTAGATTCTGAGTTGAGACGTAGCCGCAGTAGATTCTGAGTTGAGACGTAGCCGCAGTAGTTTCCGAGTTGAGACGTAGCCGCAGTAGATTCTGAGTTGAGACGTAGCCGCATTAGATTCCGAGTTGAGACGTAGCCGCAGTAGATTCTGAGTAGAGTCGTAGCCGCAGTAGATTCCGAGTTGAGACGTAGCCGCATTAGATTCTGAGTTGAGTCGTAGCCGCAGTAGATTCTGAGTTGACTTGTAGCCGCAGTAGATTCCGAGATGACTTGTAGCCGCAGTAGATTCTGAGTTGAGACGTAGCCGCAGTAGATTCTGAGTTGACTTGTAGCCGCAGTAGATTCTGAGTTGACTTGTAGCAGCAGTAGATTCTGAGTTGAGACGTAGCCGCAGTAGATTCTGAGTTGACTTGTAGCCGCAGTAGTTTCTGAGTTGAGACGTAGCCGCAGTAGATTCTGAGTTGACTTGTAGCCGCAGTAGATTCTGTGTTGACTTGTAGCCGCAGTAGATTCTGAGTTGAGACGTAGCCGCAGTAGATTCTGAGTTGAGACGTAGCCGCGATAGATTCTGAGTTGACTTGTAGCCGCAGTAGATTCTGAGTTGATACGTAGCCGCAGTAGATTCTGAGTTGACTTGTAGCCGCAGTAGATTCTGAGTTGACTTGTAGCCGCAGTAGATTCTGAGTTGAGACGTAGCCGCAGTAGATTCCGAGTTGAGACGTAGCCGCAGTAGATTCCGAGTTGAGATGTAGCCGCAGTAGATTCTGAGTTGACTTGTAGCCGCAGTAGATTCTGAGTTGACTTGTAGCCGCAGTAGATTCCGAGTTGATACGTAGCCGCAGTAGATTCTGAGTTGAGACGTAGCCGCAGTAGATTCCGAGTTGAATTGTAGCCGCAGTAGATTCTGAGTTGAGACGTAGCCGCAGTAGATTCCGAGTTGAGACGTAGCCGTAGTAGATTCCGAGTTGAGACGTAGCCGCAGTAGATTCCGAGTTGAGACGTAGCCGCAGTAGATTCTGAGTTGAGACGTAGCAGCAGTAGATTCTGAGTTGAGACGTAGCCGCAGTAGGTTCTGAGTTGACTTGTAGCCGCAGTAGATTCCGAGTTGTATTGTAGCCGCAGTAGATTCTGAGTTGAGACGTAGCCGCAGTAGATTCCGAGTTGAGACGTAGCCACAGTAGATTCTGAGTTGAGTCGAAGCCGCAGTAGATTCCGAGTTGACTTGTAGCCGCAGTAGATTCTGAGTTGAGTCGTAGCCGCCGTAGATTCCGAGTTGACTTGTAGCCGCAGTAGATTCCGAGTTGACTTGTAGCCACAGTAGATTCTGAGTTGACTTGTAGCCGCAGTAGTTTCTGAGTTGAGACGTAGCCGCAGTAGATTCCGAGTTGAGACGTAGCCGCAGTAGATTCTGAGTTGAGACGTAGCCGCAGTAGATTCTGAGTTGAGACGTAGCCGCAGTAGATTCCGAGTTGAGACGTAGCCGCAGTAGATTCTGAGTTGAGACGTAGCCGCAGTAGATTCTGAGTTGACTTGTAGCCGCAGTAGATTCCGAGTTGACTTGTAGCCGCAGTAGATTCTGAGTTGACTTGTAGCCGCAGTAGATTCCGAGTTGAGACGTAGCCGCAGTAGATTCTGAGTTGAGACGTAGCCGCAGTAGATTCCGAGTTGAGACTTAGCCGCAGTAGATTCTGAGTTGAGACGTAGCCGCAGTAGATTCTGAGTTGACTTGTAGCCGCAGTAGATTCTGAGTTGAGACGTAGACGCAGTAGATTCCGAGTTGAGACGTAGCCGCAGTAGATTCTGAGTTGACTAGTAGCCGCAGTAGATTCTGAGTTGACTTGTAGCCGCAGTAGATTCTGAGTTGACTTGTAGCCGCAGTAGATTCTGAGTTGACTTGTAGCCGCAGGAGATTCTGAGTTGAGTCGTAGCCGCAGTAGATTCCGAGTTGACTTGTAGCCGCAGTAGATTCTGAGTTGAGTCGTAGCCGCAGTAGATTCCGAGTTGACTTGTAGCCGCAGTAGATTCCGAGTTGAGACGTAGCCGAAGTAGATTCTGAGTTGACTTGTAGCTGCAGTAGATTCTGAGTTGAGACGTAGCCGCAGTAGATTCTGAGTTGACTTGTAGCCGCAGTAGATTCTGAGTTGAGACGTAGCCGCAGTAGATTCTGAGTTGACTTGTAGCCGCAGTAGATTCTGAGTTGAGACGTAGCCGCAGTAGATTCTGAGTTGACTTGTAGCCGCAGTAGATTCTGAGTTGAGACGTAGCCGCAGTAGTTTCCGAGTTGAGACGTAGCCGCAGTAGATTCTGAGTTGACTTGTAGCCGCAGTAGATTCTGAGTTGACTTGTAGCCGCAGTAGATTCCGAGTTGACTTGTAGCCGCAGTAGATTCTGAGTTGAGACGTAGCCGCAGTAGATTCCGAGTTGAGACGTAGCCGCAGTAGATTCTGAGTTGAGACGTAGCCGCAGTAGATTCTGAGTTGAGACGTAGCCGCAGTAGATTCTGAGTTGACTTGTAGCCGCAGTAGATTCTGAGTTGAGACGTAGCCGCAGTAGATTCCGAGTTGAGACGTAGCCGCAGTAGATTCTGAGTTGAGACGTAGCCGCAGTAGATTCCGAGTTGATACGTAGCCGCAGTAGATTCTGAGTTGAGACGTAGCCGCAGTAGATTCTGAGTTGACTTGTAGCCGCAGTAGATTCCGAGTTGACTTGTAGCCACAGTAGATTCTGAGTTGACTTGTAGCCGCAGTAGTTTCTGAGTTGAGACTTAGCCGCAGTAGATTCCGAGTTGAGACGTAGCCGCAGTAGATTCTGAGTTGACTTGTAGCCGCAGTAGATTCTGAGTTGAGATGTAGCCGCAGTAGATTCTGAGTTGAGACGTAGCCGCAGTAGATTCCGAGTTGTGACGTAGCCGCAGTAGATTCTGAGTTGTGACGTAGCCGCAGTAGATTCTGAGTTGAGACGTAGCCGCAGTAGATTCTGAGTTGAGACGTAGCCGCAGTAGATTCCGAGTTGAGACATAGCCGCAGTAGATTCTGAGTTGAGACGTAGCCGCAGTAGATTCCGAGTTGAGACGTAGCCGCAGTAGATTCTGAGTTGAGACGTAGCCGCAGTAGATTCTGAGTTGAGACGTAGCCGCAGTAGATTCTGAGTTGACTTGTAGCCGCAGTAGATTCTGAGTTGAGACGTAGACGCAGTAGATTCCGAGTTGAGACGTAGCCGCAGTAGATTCTGAGTTGACTAGTAGCCGCAGTAGATTCTGAGTTGACTTGTAGCCGCAGTAGATTCTGAGTTGACTTGTAGCCGCAGTAGATTCTGAGTTGACTTGTAGCCGCAGTAGATTCTGAGTTGAGTCGTAGCCGCAGTAGATTCTGAGTTGACTTGTAGCCGCAGTAGATTCCGAGTTGACTTGTAGCCGCAGTAGATTCCGAGTTGAATTGTAGCCGCAGTAGATTCTGAGTTGAGTCGTAGCCACAGTCGATTCTTAGTTGACTTGTAGACGCAGTAGATTCTGAGTTGAGTCGTAGCCGCAGTAGATTCCGAGTTGACTTGTAGCCGCAGTAGATTCTGAGTTGAGTCGTAGCCGCAGTAGATTCTGAGTTGACTTGTAGCCGCAGTAGATTCCGACTTGAGACGTAGCCGCAGTAGATTCTGAGTTGTGACGTAGCCGCAGTAGATTCCGAGTTGAGACATAGCCGCAGTAGATTCCGAGTTGAGACGTAGCCGCAGTAGATTCCGAGTTGAGACGTAGCCGCAGTAGATTCTGAGTTGACTTGTAGCCGCAGTAGATTCTGAGTTGAGACGTAGCCGCAGTAGATTCTGAGTTGACTTGTAGCCGCAGTAGATTCTGAGTTGAGACGTAGCCGCGATAGATTCTGAGTTTACTTGTAGCCGCAGTAGATTCTGTGTTGACTTGTAGCCGCAGTAGATTCTGAGTTGACTTGTAGCCGCAGTAGATTCTGAGTTGAGACGTAGCCGCATTAGATTCTGAGTTGACTTGTAGCCGCAGTAGATTCTGAGTTGACTTGTAGCCGCAGTAGATTCTGAGTTGAGACGTAGCCGCAGTAGATTCCGAGTTGAGACGTAGCCGCAGTAGATTCTGAGTTGAGACGTAGCCGCAGTAGATTCCGAGTTGAGACGTAGCCGCAGTAGATTCTGAGTTGAGACGTAGCCGCAGTAGATTCTGAGTTGAGACGTAGCCGCAGTAGATTCTGAGTTGACTTGTAGCCGCAGTAGATTCTGAGTTGAGACGTAGCCGCAGTAGTTTCCGAGTTGAGACGTAGCCGCAGTAGATTCTGAGTTGACTTGTAGCCGCAGTAGATTCTGAGTTGACTTGTAGCCGCAGTAGATTCTGAGTTGACTTGTAGCCGCAGTAGATTCCGAGTTGACTTGTAGCCGCAGTAGATTCTGAGTTGAGACGTAGCCGCAGTAGATTCCGAGTTGAGACGTAGCCGCAGTAGATTCTGAGTTGAGACGTAGCCGCAGTAGATTCTGAGTTGAGACGTAGCCGCAGTAGATTCTGAGTTGTCTTGTAGCCGCAGTAGATTCTGAGTTGAGACGTAGCCGCAGTAGATTCCGAGTTGAGACGTAGCCGCAGTAGATTCTGAGTTGAGACGTAGCCGCAGTAGATTCCGAGTTGAGACGTAGCCGCAGTAGATTCTGAGTTGACTTGTAGCCGCAGTAGTTTCCGAGTTGAGACGTAGCCGCAGTAGATTCTGAGTTGACTTGTAGCCGCAGTAGATTCTGAGTCTACTTGTAGCCGCAGTAGATTCTGAGTTGAATTGTAGCCGCAGTAGATTCCGAGTTGACTTGTAGCCGCAGTAGATTCTGAGTTGAGACGTAGCCGCAGTAGATTCCGAGTTGAGACGTAGCCGCAGTAGATTCTGAGTTGAGACGTAGCCGCAGTAGATTCTGAGTTGACTTGTAGCCGCAGTAGATTCTGAGTTGAGACGTAGCCGCAGTAGATTCCGAGTTGAGACGTAGCCGCAGTAGATTCTGAGTTGACTTGTAGCCGCAGTAGATTCTGAGTTGAGACGTAGCCGCAGTAGATTCTGAGTTGACTTGTAGCCGCAGTAGATTCTGAGTTGACTTGTAGCCGCAGTAGATTCTGAGTTGACTTGTAGCCGCAGTAGATTCTGAGTTGAGACGTAGCCGCAGTAGATTCTGAGTTGAGACGTAGCCGCAGTAGATTCCGAGTTGAGACGTAGCCGCAGTAGATTCCGAGTTGAGACTTAGCCGCAGTAGATTCTGAGTTGAGACGTAGCCGCAGTAGATTCTGAGTTGACTTGTAGCCGCAGTAGATTCTGAGTTGAGACGTAGACGCAGTAGATTCCGAGTTGAGACGTAGCCGCAGTAGATTCTGAGTTGACTTGTAGCCGCAGTAGATTCTGAGTTGAGACGTAGCCGCAGTAGATTCTGAGTTGACTTGTAGCCGCAGTAGATTCTGAGTTGACTTGTAGCCGCAGTAGATTCTGAGTTGAGACGTAGCCGCAGTAG
This sequence comes from Coturnix japonica, assembly GCF_054131305.1. Taxonomy (NCBI): domain Eukaryota; kingdom Metazoa; phylum Chordata; class Aves; order Galliformes; family Phasianidae; genus Coturnix; species Coturnix japonica. Next base: position 5,492,837 of record NC_140682.1, on the reverse strand, counting down.
ATTCTGAGTTGAGTCGTAGCCGCAGTAGATTCCGAGTTGACTTGTAGCCGCAGTAGATTCTGAGTTGAGTCGTAGCCGCAGTAGATTCCGAGTTGACTTGTAGCCACAGTAGATTCCGAGTTGAGACGTAGCCGAAGTAGATTCTGAGTTGACTTGTAGCTGCAGTAGATTCTGAGTTGAGACGTAGCCGCAGTAGATTCTGAGTTGACTTGTAGCCGCAGTAGATTCTGAGTTGAGACGTAGCCGCAGTAGATTCTGAGTTGACTTGTAGCCGCAGTAGATTCTGAGTTGAGACGTAGCCGCAGTAGATTCTGAGTTGACTTGTAGCCGCAGTAGATTCTGAGTTGAGACGTAGCCGCAGTAGTTTCCGAGTTGAGACGTAGCCGCAGTAGATTCTGAGTTGACTTGTAGCCGCAGTAGATTCTGAGTTGACTTGTAGCCGCAGTAGATTCTGAGTTGAGACGTAGCCGCAGTAGATTCCGAGTTGACTTGTAGCCGCAGTAGATTCTGAGTTGAGACGTAGCCGCAGTAGATTCCGAGTTGAGACGTAGCCGCAGTAGATTCTGAGTTGAGACGTAGCCGCAGTAGATTCTGAGTTGAGACGTAGCCGCAGTAGATTCTGAGTTGACTTGTAGCCGCAGTAGATTCTGAGTTGAGACGTAGCCGCAGTAGATTCCGAGTTGAGACGTAGCCGCAGTAGATTCTGAGTTGACTTGTAGCCGCAGTAGATTCTGAGTTGAGACGTAGCCGCAGTAGATTCTGAGTTGACTTGTAGCCGCAGTAGATTCTGAGTTGACTTGTAGCCGCAGTAGATTCTGAGTTGACTTGTAGCCGCAGTAGATTCTGAGTTGAGACGTAGCCGCAGTAGATTCTGAGTTGAGACGTAGCCGCAGTAGATTCCGAGTTGAGACGTAGCCGCAGTAGGTTCTGAGTTCAGACGTAGCTGCAGTAGATTCTGAGTTGAGACGTAGCCGCAGTAGATTCTGAGTTGAGACGTAGCCGCAGTAGATTCTGAGTTGACTTGTAGCCGCAGTAGATTCTGAGTTGACTTGTAGCCGCAGTAGATTCCGAGTTGAGACGTAGCCGCAGTAGATTCCGAGTTGACTTGTAGCCACAGTAGATTCCGAGTTGATACGTAGCCGCAGTAGATTCTGAGTTGAGACGTAGCCGCAGTAGATTCCGAGTTGACTTGTAGCCGCAGTAGATTCTGAGTTGAGACGTAGCCGCAGTAGATTCCGAGTTGAGACGTAGCCGCAGTAGATTCTGAGTTGAGACGTAGCCGCAGTAGATTCCGAGTTGAGACGTAGCCGCAGTAGATTCTGAGTTGACTTGTAGCCGCAGTAGATTCCGAGTTGACTTGTAGCCGCAGTAGATTCTGAGTTGAGACGTAGCCGCAGTAGATTCTGAGTTGACTTGTAGCCGCAGTAGATTCTGAGTTGACTTGTAGCCGCAGTAGATTCTGAGTTGAGACATAGCCGCAGTAGATTCTGAGTTGACTTGTAGCCGCAGTAGATTCTGAGTTGACTTGTAGCCGCAGTAGATTCTGAGTTGACTTGTAGCCGCAGTAGATTCTGTGTTGACTTGTAGCCGCAGTAGATTCTGAGTTGAGACGTAGCCGCAGTAGATTCTGAGTTGAGACGTAGCCGCGATAGATTCTGAGTTGACTTGTAGCCGCAGTAGATTCTGAGTTGAGACGTAGCCGCAGTAGATTCTGAGTTGACTTGTAGCCGCAGTAGATTCTGAGTTGACTTGTAGCCGCAGTAGATTCCGAGTTGAGACGTAGCCGCAGTAGATTCCGAGTTGAGACGTAGCCGCAGTAGATTCCGAGTTGAGACGTAGCCGCAGTAGATTCCGAGTTGAGACGTAGCCGCAGTAGATTCTGAGTTGACTTGTAGCCGCAGTAGATTCTGAGTTGAGACGTAGCCGCAGTAGATTCTGAGTTGAGACGTAGCCGCAGTAGATTCTGAGTTGAGACGTAGCCGCAGTAGATTCTGAGTTGAGACGAAGCCGCAGTAGATTCCGAGTTGAGACGTAGCCGCAGTAGGTTCTGAGTTCAGACGTAGCTGCAGTAGATTCTGAGTTGAGACGTAGCCGCAGTAGATTCTGAGTTGAGACGTAGCCGCAGTAGATTCTGAGTTGACTTGTAGCCGCAGTAGATTCTGAGTTGACTTGTAGCCGCAGTAGATTCCGAATTGACTTGTAGCCGCAGTAGATTCCGAGTTGAGACGTAGCCGCAGTAGATTCCGAGTTGAGACGTAGCCGCAGTAGATTCCGAGTTGAGACTTAGCCGCAGTAGATACCGAGATGAGACGTAGCCGCAGTAGATTCCGAGTTGAGACGTAGCCGAAGTAGCTTCCGAGTTGAGACGTAGCCGCAGTAGATTCTGAGTTGAGACGTAGCCGCAGTAGATTCTGAGTTGAGACGTAGCCGCAGTAGTTTCCGAGTTGAGACGTAGCCGCAGTAGATTCTGAGTTGAGACGTAGCCGCATTAGATTCCGAGTTGAGACGTAGCCGCAGTAGATTCTGAGTAGAGTCGTAGCCGCAGTAGATTCCGAGTTGAGACGTAGCCGCATTAGATTCTGAGTTGAGTCGTAGCCGCAGTAGATTCTGAGTTGACTTGTAGCCGCAGTAGATTCCGAGATGACTTGTAGCCGCAGTAGATTCTGAGTTGAGACGTAGCCGCAGTAGATTCTGAGTTGACTTGTAGCCGCAGTAGATTCTGAGTTGACTTGTAGCAGCAGTAGATTCTGAGTTGAGACGTAGCCGCAGTAGATTCTGAGTTGACTTGTAGCCGCAGTAGTTTCTGAGTTGAGACGTAGCCGCAGTAGATTCTGAGTTGACTTGTAGCCGCAGTAGATTCTGTGTTGACTTGTAGCCGCAGTAGATTCTGAGTTGAGACGTAGCCGCAGTAGAATCTGAGTTGAGACGTAGCCGCGATAGATTCTGAGTTGACTTGTAGCCGCAGTAGATTCTGAGTTGACTTTTAGCCGCAGTAGATTCTGAGTTGACTTGTAGCCGCAGTAGATTCTGAGTTGACTTGTAGCCGCAGTAGATTCTGAGTTGAGACGTAGCCGCAGTAGATTCCGAGTTGAGACGTAGCCGCAGTAGATTCCGAGTTGAGATGTAGCCGCAGTAGATTCTGAGTTGACTTGTAGCCGCAGTAGATTCTGAGTTGACTTGTAGCCGCAGTAGATTCCGAGTTGATACGTAGCCGCAGTAGATTCCGAGTTGAATTGTAGCCGCAGTAGATTCTGAGTTGAGACGTAGCCGCAGTAGATTCCGAGTTGAGACGTAGCCGTAGTAGATTCCGAGTTGAGACGTAGCCGCAGTAGATTCCGAGTTGAGACGTAGCCGCAGTAGATTCTGAGTTGAGACGTAGCAGCAGTAGATTCTGAGTTGAGACGTAGCCGCAGTAGGTTCTGAGTTGACTTGTAGCCGCAGTAGATTCCGAGTTGTATTGTAGCCGCAGTAGATTCTGAGTTGAGACGTAGCCGCAGTAGATTCCGAGTTGAGACGTAGCCACAGTAGATTCTGAGTTGAGTCGAAGCCGCAGTAGATTCCGAGTTGACTTGTAGCCGCAGTAGATTCTGAGTTGAGTCGTAGCCGCCGTAGATTCCGAGTTGACTTGTAGCCGCAGTAGATTCCGAGTTGACTTGTAGCCACAGTAGATTCTGAGTTGACTTGTAGCCGCAGTAGATTCTGAGTTGACTTGTAGCCGCAGTAGATTCCGAGTTGATACGTAGCCGCAGTAGATTCTGAGTTGAGACGTAGCCGCAGTAGATTCCGAGTTGAATTGTAGCCGCAGTAGATTCTGAGTTGAGACGTAGCCGCAGTAGATTCCGAGTTGAGACGTAGCCGCAGTAGATTCCGAGTTGAGACGTAGCCGCAGTAGATTCTGAGTTGACTTGTAGCCGCAGTAGTTTCCGAGTTGAGACGTAGCCGCAGTAGATTCTGAGTTGACTTGTAGCCGCAGTAGATTCTGAGTCTACTTGTAGCCGCAGTAGATTCTGAGTTGACTTGTAGCCGCAGTAGATTCCGAGTTGACTTGTAGCCGCAGTAGATTCTGAGTTGAGACGTAGCCGCAGTAGATTCCGAGTTGAGACGTAGCCGCAGTAGATTCTGAGTTGAGACGTAGCCGCAGTAGATTCTGAGTTGACTTGTAGCCGCAGTAGATTCTGAGTTGAGACGTAGCCGCAGTAGATTCCGAGTTGAGACGTAGCCGCAGTAGATTCTGAGTTGACTTGTAGCCGCAGTAGATTCTGAGTTGAGACGTAGCCGCAGTAGATTCTGAGTTGACTTGTAGCCGCAGTAGATTCTGAGTTGACTTGTAGCCGCAGTAGATTCTGAGTTGACTTGTAGCCGCAGTAGATTCTGAGTTGACTTGTAGCCGCAGTAGATTCTGAGTTGAGACGTAGCCGCAGTAGATTCCGAGTTGAGACGTAGCCGCAGTAGATTCCGAGTTGAGACTTAGCCGCAGTAGATTCTGAGTTGAGACGTAGCCGCAGTAGATTCTGAGTTGAATTGTAGCCGCAGTAGATTCTGAGTTGAGACGTAGACGCAGTAGATTCCGAGTTGAGACGTAGCCGCAGTAGATTCTGAGTTGACTAGTAGCCGCAGTAGATTCTGAGTTGACTTGTAGCCGCAGTAGATTCTGAGTTGACTTGTAGCCGCAGTAGATTCTGAGTTGACTTGTAGCCGCAGTAGATTCTGAGTTGAGACGTAGCCGCAGTAGATTCTGAGTTGAGTCGTAGCCGCAGTAGATTCCGAGTTGACTTGTAGCCGCAGTAGATTCTGAGTTGAGTCGTAGCCGCAGTAGATTCCGAGTTGACTTGTAGCCGCAGTAGATTCCGAGTTGAGACGTAGCCGAAGTAGATTCTGAGTTGACTTGTAGCTGCAGTAGATTCTGAGTTGAGACGTAGCCGCAGTAGATTCTGAGTTGACTTGTAGCCGCAGTAGATTCTGAGTTGAGACGTAGCCGCAGTAGATTCTGAGTTGACTTGTAGCCGCAGTAGATTCTGAGTTGAGACGTAGCCGCAGTAGATTCTGAGTTGACTTGTAGCCGCAGTAGATTCTGAGTTGAGACGTAGCCGCAGTAGTTTCCGAGTTGAGACGTAGCCGCAGTAGATTCTGAGTTGACTTGTAGCCGCAGTAGATTCTGAGTTGACTTGTAGCCGCAGTAGATTCTGAGTTGACTTGTAGCCGCAGTAGATTCCGAGTTGACTTGTAGCCGCAGTAGATTCTGAGTTGAGACGTAGCCGCAGTAGATTCCGAGTTGAGACGTAGCCGCAGTAGATTCTGAGTTGAGACGTAGCCGCAGTAGATTCTGAGTTGAGACGTAGCCGCAGTAGATTCTGAGTTGACTTGTAGCCGCAGTAGATTCTGAGTTGAGACGTAGCCGCAGTAGATTCCGAGTTGAGACGTAGCCGCAGTAGATTCTGAGTTGACTTGTAGCCGCAGTAGATTCTGAGTTGAGACGTAGCCGCAGTAGATTCTGAGTTGACTTGTAGCCGCAGTAGATTCTGAGTTGACTTGTAGCTGCAGTAGATTCTGAGTTGACTTGTAGCCGCAGTAGATTCTGAGTTGAGACGTAGCCGCAGTAGATTCTGAGTTGAGACGTAGCCGCAGTAGATTCCGAGTTGAGACGTAGCCGCAGTAGGTTCTGAGTTCAGACGTAGCTGCAGTAGATTCTGAGTTGAGACGTAGCCGCAGTAGATTCTGAGTTGAGACGTAGCCGCAGTAGATTCTGAGTTGACTTGTAGCCGCAGTAGATTCTGAGTTGACTTGTAGCCGCAGTAGATTCTGAGTTGACTTGTAGCCGCAGTAGATTCCGAGTTGAGACGTAGCCGCAGTAGATTCCGAGTTGACTTGTAGCCACAGTAGATTCCGAGTTGATACGTAGCCGCAGTAGATTCTGAGTTGAGACGTAGCCGCAGTAGATTCCGAGTTGACTTGTAGCCGCAGTAGATTCTGAGTTGAGACGTAGCCGCAGTAGATTCCGAGTTGAGACGTAGCCGCAGTAGATTCTGAGTTGAGACGTAGCCGCAGTAGATTCTGAGTTGAGACGTAGCCGCAGTAGATTCCGAGTTGAGACGTAGCCGCAGTAGATTCTGAGTTGAGACGTAGCCGCAGTAGATTCTGAGTTGAGACGTAGCCGCAGTAGATTCTGAGTTGACTTGTAGCCGCAGTAGATTCTGAGTTGAGACGTAGCCGCAGTAGATTCCGAGTTGAGACGTAGCCGCAGTAGATTCTGAGTTGACTTGTAGCCGCAGTAGATTCTGAGTTGAGACGTAGCCGCAGTAGATTCTGAGTTGACTTGTAGCCGCAGTAGATTCTGAGTTGACTTGTAGCTGCAGTAGATTCTGAGTTGACTTGTAGCCGCAGTAGATTCTGAGTTGAGACGTAGCCGCAGTAGATTCTGAGTTGAGACGTAGCCGCAGTAGATTCCGAGTTGAGACGTAGCCGCAGTAGGTTCTGAGTTCAGACGTAGCTGCAGTAGATTCTGAGTTGAGACGTAGCCGCAGTAGATTCTGAGTTGAGACGTAGCCGCAGTAGATTCTGAGTTGACTTGTAGCCGCAGTAGATTCTGAGTTGACTTGTAGCCGCAGTAGATTCTGAGTTGACTTGTAGCCGCAGTAGATTCCGAGTTGAGACGTAGCCGCAGTAGATTCCGAGTTGACTTGTAGCCACAGTAAATTCCGAGTTGATACGTAGCCGCAGTAGATTCTGAGTTGAGACGTAGCCGCAGTAGATTCCGAGTTGACTTGTAGCCGCAGTAGATTCTGAGTTGAGACGTAGCCGCAGTAGATTCCGAGTTGAGACGTAGCCGCAGTAGATTCTGAGTTGAGACGTAGCCGCAGTAGATTCCGAGTTGAGACGTAGCCGCAGTAGATTCTGAGTTGACTTGTAGCCGCAGTAGATTCCGAGTTGACTTGTAGCCGCAGTAGATTCTGAGTTGAGACGTAGCCGCAGTAGATTCTGAGTTGACTTGTAGCCGCAGTAGATTCTGAGTTGACTTGTAGCCGCAGTAGATTCTGAGTTGAGACATAGCCGCAGTAGATTCTGAGTTGACTTGTAGCCGCAGTAGATTCTGAGTTGACTTGTAGCCGCAGTAGATTCTGAGTTGACTTGTAGCCGCAGTAGATTCTGTGTTGACTTGTAGCCGCAGTAGATTCTGAGTTGAGACGTAGCCGCAGTAGATTCTGAGTTGAGACGTAGCCGCGATAGATTCTGAGTTGACTTGTAGCCGCAGTAGATTCTGAGTTGAGACGTAGCCGCAGTAGATTCTGAGTTGACTTGTAGCCGCAGTAGATTCTGAGTTGACTTGTAGCCGCAGTAGATTCCGAGTTGAGACGTAGCCGCAGTAGATTCCGAGTTGAGACGTAGCCGCAGTAGATTCCGAGTTGAGACGTAGCCGCAGTAGATTCTGAGTTGACTTGTAGCCGCAGTAGATTCTGAGTTGAGACGTAGCCGCAGTAGATTCTGAGTTGAGACGTAGCCGCAGTAGATTCTGAGTTGAGACGTAGCCGCAGTAGATTCTGAGTTGAGACGAAGCCGCAGTAGATTCCGAGTTGAGACGTAGCTGCAGTAGGTTCTGAGTTCAGACGTAGCTGCAGTAGATTCTGAGTTGAGACGTAGCCGCAGTAGATTCTGAGTTGAGACGTAGCCGCAGTAGATTCTGAGTTGACTTGTAGCCGCAGTAGATTCTGAGTTGACTTGTAGCCGCAGTAGATTCCGAATTGACTTGTAGCCGCAGTAGATTCCGAGTTGAGACGTAGCCGCAGTAGATTCCGAGTTGAGACGTAGCCGCAGTAGATTCCGAGTTGAGACTTAGCCGCAGTAGATACCGAGATGAGACGTAGCCGCAGTAGATTCCGAGTTGAGACGTAGCCGAAGTAGATTCCGAGTTGAGACGTAGCCGCAGTAGATTCTGAGTTGAGACGTAGCCGCAGTAGATTCTGAGTTGAGACGTAGCCGCAGTAGTTTCCGAGTTGAGACGTAGCCGCAGTAGATTCTGAGTTGAGACGTAGCCGCATTAGATTCCGAGTTGAGACGTAGCTGCAGTAGATTCTGAGTAGAGTCGTAGCCGCAGTAGATTCCGAGTTGAGACGTAGCCGCATTAGATTCTGAGTTGAGTCGTAGCCGCAGTAGATTCTGAGTTGACTTGTAGCCGCAGTAGATTCCGAGATGACTTGTAGCCGCAGTAGATTCTGAGTTGAGACGTAGCCGCAGTAGATTCTGAGTTGACTTGTAGCCGCAGTAGATTCTGAGTTGACTTGTAGCAGCAGTAGATTCTGAGTTGAGACGTAGCCGCAGTAGATTCTGAGTTGACTTGTAGCCGCAGTAGTTTCTGAGTTGAGACGTAGCCGCAGTAGATTCTGAGTTGACTTGTAGCCGCAGTAGATTCTGTGTTGACTTGTAGCCGCAGTAGATTCTGAGTTGAGACGTAGCCGCAGTAGAATCTGAGTTGAGACGTAGCCGCGATAGATTCTGAGTTGACTTGTAGCCGCAGTAGATTCTGAGTTGATACGTAGCCGCAGTAGATTCTGAGTTGACTTGTAGCCGCAGTACATTCTGAGTTGACTTGTAGCCGCAGTAGATTCTGAGTTGAGACGTAGCCGCAGTAGATTCCGAGTTGAGACGTAGTCGCAGTAGATTCCGAGTTGAGATGTAGCCGCAGTAGATTCTGAGTTGACTTGTAGCCGCAGTAGATTCTGAGTTGACTTGTAGCCGCAGTAGATTCCGAGTTGATACGTAGCCGCAGTAGATTCCGAGTTGAATTGTAGCCGCAGTAGATTCTGAGTTGAGACGTAGCCGCAGTAGATTCCGAGTTGAGACGTAGCCGTAGTAGATTCCGAGTTGAGACGTAGCCGCAGTAGATTCCGAGTTGAGACGTAGCCGCAGTAGATTCTGAGTTGAGACGTAGCAGCAGTAGATTCTGAGTTGAGACGTAGCCGCAGTAGGTTCTGAGTTGACTTGTAGCCGCAGTAGATTCCGAGTTGTATTGTAGCCGCAGTAGATTCTGAGTTGAGACGTAGCCGCAGTAGATTCCGAGTTGAGACGTAGCCACAGTAGATTCTGAGTTGAGTCGAAGCCGCAGTAGATTCCGAGTTGACTTGTAGCCGCAGTAGATTCTGAGTTGAGTCGTAGCCGCCGTAGATTCCGAGTTGACTTGTAGCCGCAGTAGATTCCGAGTTGACTTGTAGCCACAGTAGATTCTGAGTTGACTTGTAGCCGCAGTAGATTCTGAGTTGACTTGTAGCCGCAGTAGATTCCGAGTTGATACGTAGCCGCAGTAGATTCTGAGTTGAGACGTAGCCGCAGTAGATTCCGAGTTGAATTGTAGCCGCAGTAGATTCTGAGTTGAGACGTAGCCGCAGTAGATTCCGAGTTGAGACGTAGCCGTAGTAGATTCCGAGTTGAGACGTAGCCGCAGTAGATTCCGAGTTGAGACGTAGCCGCAGTAGATTCTGAGTTGACTTGTAGCCGCAGTAGATTCCGAGTTGACTTGTAGCCGCAGTAGATTCTGAGTTGACTTGTAGCCGCAGTAGATTCCGAGTTGAGACGTAGCCGCAGTAGATTCTGAGTTGAGACGTAGCCGCAGTAGATTCCGAGTTGAGACTTAGCCGCAGTAGATTCTGAGTTGAGACGTAGCCGCAGTAGATTCTGAGTTGACTTGTAGCCGCAGTAGATTCTGAGTTGAGACGTAGACGCAGTAGATTCCGAGTTGAGACGTAGCCGCAGTAGATTCTGAGTTGACTAGTAGCCGCAGTAGATTCTGAGTTGACTTGTAGCCGCAGTAGATTCTGAGTTGACTTGTAGCCGCAGTAGATTCTGAGTTGACTTGTAGCCGCAGTAGATTCTGAGTTGACTTGTAGCCGCAGTAGATTCTGAGTTGAGTCGTAGCCGCAGTAGATTCCGAGTTGCCTTGTAGCCGCAGTAGATTCTGAGTTGAGTCGTAGCCGCAGTAGATTCCGAGTTGACTTGTAGCCGCAGTAGATTCCGAGTTGAGACGTAGCCGAAGTAGATTCTGAGTTGACTTGTAGCTGCAGTAGATTCTGAGTTGAGACGTAGCCGCAGTAGATTCTGAGTTGACTTGTAGCCGCAGTAGATTCTGAGTTGAGACGTAGCCGCAGTAGATTCTGAGTTGACTTGTAGCCGCAGTAGATTCTGAGTTGAGACGTAGCCGCAGTAGATTCTGAGTTGACTTGTAGCCGCAGTAGATTCTGAGTTGAGACGTAGCCGCAGTAGTTTCCGAGTTGAGACGTAGCCGCAGTAGATTCTGAGTTGACTTGTAGCCGCAGTAGATTCTGAGTTGACTTGTAGCCGCAGTAGATTCTGAGTTGACTTGTAGCCGCAGTAGATTCCGAGTTGACTTGTAGCCGCAGTAGATTCTGAGTTGAGACGTAGCCGCAGTAGATTCCGAGTTGAGACGTAGCCGCAGTAGATTCTGAGTTGAGACGTAGCCGCAGTAGATTCTGAGTTGAGACGTAGCCGCAGTAGATTCTGAGTTGACTTGTAGCCGCAGTAGATTCTGAGTTGAGACGTAGCCGCAGTAGATTCCGAGTTGAGACGTAGCCGCAGTAGATTCTGAGTTGAGACGTAGCCGCAGTGGATTCTGAGTTGACTTGTAGCCGCAGTAGATTCTGAGTTGAGACGTAGCCGCAGCAGATTCTGAGTTGACTTGTAGCCGCAGTAGATTCTGAGTTGACTTGTAGCCGCAGTATATTCCGAGTTGACTTGTAGCCGCAGTAGATTCTGAGTTGAGACGTAGCCGCAGTAGATTCTGAGTTGATTTGTAGCCGCAGTAGATTCTGAGTTGACATGTAGCCGCAGTAGATTCTGAGTTGAGACGTAGCCGCAGTAGATTCTGAGTTGACTTGTAGCCTCAGTAGATTCTGAGTTGAGACGTAGCCGAAGTAGATTCTGAGTTGACTTGTAGCCGCAGTAGATTCTGAGTTGACTTGTAGCCGCAGTAGATTCTGAGTTGACTTGTAGCCGCAGTAGATTCTGAGTTGAGACGTAGCCGCAGTAGATTCTGAGTTGAGACGTAGCCGCAGTAGATTCTGAGTTGAGACGTAGCCGCAGTAGATTCTGAGTTGAGACGTAGCCGCAGTAGATTCCGAGTTGAGACGTAGCCGCAGTAGGTTCTGAGTTGACACGTAGCCGCAGTAGATTCTGAGTTGAGACGTAGCCGCAGTAGATTCTGAGTTGACTTGTAGCCGCAGTAGATTCGGAGTTGAGACGTAGCCGCAGTAGATTCTGATTTGACTTGCAGCCGCAGTAGATTCCGAGTTGAGACGTAGCCGCAGTAGATTCCGAGTTGAGACGTAGCCGCAGTAGATTCCGAGTTGAGACTTAGCCGCAGTAGATTCCGAGATGAGACGTAGCCGCAGTAGATTCCGAGTTGAGACGTAGCCGAAGTAGATTCCGAGTTGAGACGTAGCCGCAGTAGATTCTGAGTTGAGACGTAGCCGCAATAGATTCTGAGTTGAGACGTAGCCGCAGTAGTTTCCGAGTTGAGACGTAGCCGCAGTAGATTCTGAGTTGAGACGTAGCCGCATTAGATTCCGAGTTGAGACGTAGCCACAGTAGATTCTGAGTAGAGTCGTAGCCGCAGTAGATTCCGAGTTGAATTGTAGCCGCAGTAGATTCTGAGTTGAGTCGTAGCCGCAGTAGATTCTGAGTTGACTTGTAGCCGCAGTAGATTCTGAGTTGATTCGTAGCCGCAGTAGATTCCGAGTTGACTTGTAGCCGCAGTAGATTCTGAGTTGAGTCGTAGCCGCAGTAGATTCCGAGTTGACTTGTAGCCGCAGTAGATTCTGAGTTGAGACGTAGCCGCAGTAGATTCTGAGTTGTGACGTAGCCGCAGTAGATACCGAGTTGAGACATAGCCGCAGTAGATTCCGAGTTGAGACGTAGCCGAAGTAGATTCCGAGTTGAGACGTAGCCGCAGTAGATTCTGAGTTGAGACGTAGCCGCAGTAGATTCTGAGTTGACTTGTAGCCGCAGTAGATTCTGAGTTGAGACGTAGACGCAGTAGATTCCGAGTTGAGACGTAACCGCAGTAGATTCTGAGTTGAGACGTAGCCGCAGCAGATTCTGAGTTGACTTGTAGCCGCAGTAGATTCTGAGTTGACTTGTAGCCGCAGTAGATTCTGAGTTGAGACGTAGCCGCAGTAGATTCCGAGTTTAGACGTAGCCGCAGTAGATTCTGAGTTGACTTGTAGCCGCAGTAGATTCTGAGTTGACTTGTAGCCGCAGTAGATTCTGAGTTGAGTCGTAGCCGCAGTAGATTCTGAGTTGACTTGTAGCCGCAGTAGATTCTGAGTTGACTTGTAGCCGCAGTAGATTCCGAGTTGAATTGTAGCCGCAGTAGATTCTGAGTTGAGTCGTAGCCACAGTAGATTCTGAGTTGACTTGTAGCCGCAGTAGATTCTGAGTTGAGTCGTAGCCACAGTAGATTCCGAGTTGACTTGTAGCCGCAGTAGATTCTGAGTTGAGACGTAGCCGCAGTAGATTCTGAGTTGAGACGTAGCCGCAGTAGATTCTGAGTATGCTTGTAGCCTCAGTAGATTCTGAGTTGAGACGTAGCCGCAGTAGATTCTGAGTTGACTTGTAGCCGCAGTAGATTCTGAGTTGACTTGTAGCCGCAGTAGATTCTGAGTTGACTTGTAGCCGCAGTAGATTCTGAGTTGAGACGTAGCCGCAGTAGATTCTGAGTTGAGACGTAGCCGCAGTAGATTCTGAGTTGAGACGTAGCCGCAGTAGATTCCGAGTTGAGACGTAGCCGCAGTAGGTTCTGAGTTGAGACGTAGCCGCAGTAGATTCTGAGTTGAGACGTAGCCGCAGTAGATTCTGAGTTGACTTGTAGCCGCAGTAGATTCTGAGTTGAGACGTAGCCGCAGTAGATTCTGAGTTGACTTGCAGCCGCAGTAGATTCCGAGTTGAGACGTAGCCGCAGTAGATTCCGAGTTGAGACGTAGCCGCAGTAGATTCCGAGTTGAGACTTAGCCGCAGTAGATTCCGAGATGAGACATAGCCGCAGTAGATTCCGAGTTGAGACGTAGCCGAAGTAGATTCCGAGTTGAGACGTAGCCGCAGTAGATTCTGAGTTGAGACGTAGCCGCAATAGATTCTGAGTTGAGACGTAGCCGCAGTAGTTTCCGAGTTGAGACGTCTCCGCAGTAGAGTCTGAGTTGAGACGTAGCCGCATTAGATTCCGAGTTGAGACGTAGCCGCAGTAGATTCTGAGTAGAGTCGTAGCCGCAGTAGATTCCGAGTTGAATTGTAGCCGCAGTAGATTCTGAGTTGAGTCGTAGCCGCAGTAGATTCTGAGTTGACTTGTAGCCGCAGTAGATTCTGAGTTGATTCGTAGCCGCAGTAGATTCCGAGTTGACTTGTAGCCGCAGTAGATTCTGAGTTGAGTCGTAGCCGCAGTAGATTCCGAGTTGACTTGTAGCCGCAGTAGATTCCGACTTGAGACGTAGCCGCAGTAGATTCTGAGTTGTGACGTAGCCGTAGTAGATACCGAGTTGAGACATAGCCGCAGTAGATTCCGAGTTGAGACGTAGCCGCAGTAGATTCCGAGTTGAGACGTAGCCGCAGTAGATTCTGAGTTGACTTGTAGCCGCAGTAGATTCCGAGTTGACTTGTAGCTGCAGTAGATTCTGAGTTGAGACGTAGCCGCAGTAGATTCTGAGTTGACTTGTAGCCGCAGTAGATTCTGAGTTGAGACGTAGCCGCAGTAGATTCTGAGTTGACTTGTAGCCTCAGTAGATTCTGAGTTGAGACGTAGCCGCAGTAGATTCTGAGTTGACTTGTAGCCGCAGTAGATTCTGAGTTGACTTGTAGCCGCAGTAGATTCTGAGTTGACTTGTAGCCGCAGTAGATTCTGAGTTGAGACGTAGCCGCAGTAGATTCTGAGTTGACTTGTAGCCGCAGTAGATTCCGAGTTGACTTGTAGCTGCAGTAGATTCTGAGTTGAGACGTAGCCGCAGTAGATTCTGAGTTGACTTGTAGCCGCAGTAGATTCTGAGTTGAGACGTAGCCGCAGTAGATTCTGAGTTGACTTGTAGCCGCAGTAGATTCTGTGTTGACTTGTAGCCGCAGTAGATTCTGAGTTGACTTGTAGCCGCAGTAGATTCTGAGTTGACTTGTAGCCGCAGTAGATTCTGAGTTGAGACGTAGCCGCAGTAGATTCTGAGTTGACTTGTAGCCTCAGTAGATTCTGAGTTGAGACGTAGCCGCAGTAGATTCTGAGTTGACTTGTAGCCTCAGTAGATTCTGAGTTGAGACGTAGCCGCAGTAGATTCTGAGTTGACTTGTAGCCGCAGTAGATTCTGAGTTGACTTGTAGCCGCAGTAGATTCTGAGTTGACTTGTAGCCGCAGTAGATTCTGAGTTGAGACGTAGCCGCAGCAGATTCTGAGTTGACTTGTAGCCGCAGTAGATTCTGAGTTGACTTGTAGCCGCAGTAGATTCTGTGTTGACTTGTAGCCGCAGTAGATTCTGAGTTGACTTGTAGCCGCAGTAGATTCTGAGTTGACTTGTAGCCGCAGTAGATTCTGAGTTGAGACGTAGCCGCAGTAGATTCTGAGTTGACTTGTAACCTCAGTAGATTCTGAGTTGAGACGTAGCCGCAGTAGATTCTGAGTTGACTTGTAGCCGCAGTAGATTCTGAGTTGACTTGTAGGCGCAGTAGATTCTGAGTTGACTTGTAGCCGCAGTAGATTCTGAGTTGAGACGTAGCCGCAGTAGATTCTGAGTTGAGACGTAGCCGCAGTAGATTCTGAGTTGACTTGTAGCCGCAGTAGATTCTGAGTTGAGACGTAGCCGCAGTAGATTCTGAGTTGACTTGTAGCCGCAGTAGTTTCTGAGTTGACTTGTAGCCGCAGTAGATTCTGAGTTGAGACGTAGCCGCAGTAGATTCTGAGTTGAGACGTAGCCGCAGTAGATTCTGAGTTCACTTGTAGCCGCAGTAGATTCCGAGTTGAGACGTAGCCGCAGTAGGTTCTGAGTTCAGACCTAGCCGTAGTAGATTCTGAGTTGAGACGTAGCCGCAGTAGATTCTGAGTTGAGACGTAGCCGCAGTAGATTCTGAGTTGACTTGTAGCCGCAGTAGATTCTGAGTTGACTTGTAGCCGCAGTAGATTCTGAGTTGACTTGCAGCCGCAGTAGATTCCGATTTGAGACGTAGCCGCAGTAGATTCCGAGTTGAGACGTAGCCGCAGTAGATTCCGAGTTGAGACTTAGCCGCAGTAGATTCCGAGATGAGACGTAGCCGCAGTAGATTCCGAGTTGAGACGTAGCCGAAGTAGATTCCGAGTTGAGACTTAGCCGCAGTAGATTCTGAGTTGAGACGTAGCCGCAGTAGATTCTGAGTTGACTTGTAGCCGCAGTAGATTCTGAGTTGAGACGTAGACGCAGTAGATTCCGAGTTGAGACGTAGCCGCAGTAGATTCTGAGTTGAGACGTAGCCGCAGTAGATTCTGAGTTGACTTGTAGCCGCAGTAGATTCTGAGTTGAGACGTAGCCGCAGTAGATTCCGAGTTGAGACGTAGCCGCAGTAGATTCTGAGTTGACTTGTAGCCGCAGTAGATTCTGAGTTGACTTGTAGCCGCAGTAGATTCTGAGTTGACATGTAGCCGCAGTAGATTCTGAGTTGAGTCGTAGCCGCAGTAGATTCTGAGTTGACTTGTAGCCGCAGTAGATTCTGAGTTGACTTGTAGCCGCAGTAGATTCCGAGTTGAATTGTAGCCGCAGTAGATTCTGAGTTGAGTCGTAGCCACAGTAGATTCTGAGTTGACTTGTAGCCGCAGTAGATTCTGAGTTGAGTCGTAGCCGCAGTAGATTCCGAGTTGAATTGTAGCCGCAGTAGATTCTGAGTTGAGTCGTAGCCGCAGTAGATTCTGAGTTGACTTGTAGCCGCAGTAGATTCCGACTTGAGACGTAGCCGCAGTAGATTCTGAGTTGTGACGTAGCCGCAGTAGATTCCGAGATGAGATGTAGCCGCAGTAGATTCCGAGTTGAGACGTAGCCGCAGTAGATTCCGAGTTGAGACGTAGCCGCAGTAGATTCCGAGTTGAGATGTAGCCGCAGTAGATTCTGAGTTGAGACGTAGCCGCAGTAGATTCTGAGTTGACTTGTAGCCGCAGTAGATTCTGAGTTGACTTGTAGCCGCAGTAGATTCTGAGTTGAGACGTAGCCGCAGTAGATTCTGAGTTGACTTGTAGTTTCAGTAGATTCTGAGTTGAGACGTAGCTGCAGTAGATTCTGAGTTGACTTGTAGCCGCAGTAGATTCTGAGTTGACTTGTAGCCGCAGTAGATTCTGAGTTGACTTGTAGCCGCAGTAGATTCTGAGTTGAGACGTAGCCGCAGTAGATTCTGAGTTGAGACGTAGCCGCAGTAGATTCTGAGTACACTTGTAGCCGCAGTAGATTCTGAGTTGAGACGTAGCCGCAGTAGATTCTGAGTTGAGACATAGCCGCAGTAGATTCTGAGTTGAGACGTAGCCGCAGTAGATTCCGAGTTGAGACGTAGCCGCAGTAGGTTCTGAGTTCAGATGTAGCCGCAGTAGATTCTGAGTTGAGACGTAGCCGCAGTAGATTCTGAGTTGACTTGTAGCCGCAGTAGATTCTGAGTTGAGACGTAGCCGCAGCAGATTCTGAGTTGACTTGTAGCCGCAGTAGATTCTGAGTTGACTTGTAGCCGCAGTAGATTCTGTGTTGACTTGTAGCCGCAGTAGATTCTGAGTTGACTTGTAGCCGCAGTAGATTCTGAGTTGACTTGTAGCCGCAGTAGATTCTGAGTTGAGACGTAGCCGCAGTAGATTCTGAGTTGACTTGTAGCCTCAGTAGATTCTGAGTTGAGACGTAGCCGCAGTAGATTCGGAGTTGACTTGTAGCCGCAGTAGATTCTGAGTTGACTTGTATCCGCAGTAGATTCTGAGTTGAGACGTAGCCGCAGTAGATTCTGAGTTGAGACGTAGCCGCAGTAGATTCTGAGTTGACTTGTAGCCGCAGTAGATTCTGAGTTGACTTGTAGCCGCAGTAGATTCTGAGTTGACTTGTAGCCGCAGTAGATTCTGAGTTGAGACGTAGCCGCAGTAGATTCTGAGTTGAGACGTAGCCGCAGTAGATTCCGAGTTGAGACGTAGCCGCAGTAGATTCTGAGTTCAGACGTAGCCGCAGTAGATTCTGAGTTGAGACGTAGCCGCAGTAGATTCTGAGTTGAGACGTAGCCGCAGTAGATTCTGAGTTGACTTGTAGCCGCAGTAGATTCTGAGTTGACTTGTAGCCGCAGTAGATTCTGAGTTGAGACGTAGCCGCAGCAGATTATGAGTTGACTTGTAGCCGCAGTGGATTCTGAGTTGAGACGTAGCCGTAGTAGATTCCGAGTTGAGACTTAGCCGCAGTAGATTCCGAGATGAGACGTAGCCGCAGTAGATTCCGAGTTGAGACGTAGCCTAAGTAGATTCCGAGTTGAGACGTAGCCGCAGTAGATTCTGAGTTGAGACGTAGCCGCAGTAGATTCTGAGTTGAGATGTAGCCGCAGTAGTTTCCGAGTTGAGACGTAGCCGCAGTAGATTCTGAGTTGAGACGTAGCCGCATTAGATTCCGAGTTGAGACTTAGCCGCAGTAGATTCTGAGTAGAGTCGTAGCCGCAGTAGATTTTGAGTTGAGACGTAGCCGCATTAGATTCTGAGTTGAGTCGTAGCCGCAGTAGATTCCGTGTTGATTTGTAGCCGCAGTAGATTCCGAGTTGACTTGTAGCCGCAGTAGATTCTGAGTTGAGACGTAGCCGCAGTAGATTCTGAGTTGACTTGTAGCCGCAGTAGATTCTGAGTTGACTTGTAGCCGCAGTAGATTCTGAGTTGACATGTAGCTGCAGTAGATTCTGAGTTGAGACGTAGCCGCAGTAGATTCTGAGTTGACTTGTAGCCGCAGTAGTTTCTGAGTTGAGATGTAGCCGCAGTAGATACTTAGTTGACTTGTAGCCGCAGTAGATTCTGAGTTGAGTCGTAGCCGCAGTAGATTCTGAGTTGACTTGTAGCCGCAGTAGATTCTGAGTTTAGACGTAGCCGCAGTAGATTCTGAGTTGAGACTTAGCCGCTATAGATTCTGACTTGACTTGTAGCCGCAGTAGATTCTGAGTTGAGACGTAGCCACAGTAGAATCTGAGTTGACTTGTAGCCGCAGTACATTCTGAGTTGACTTGTAGCCGCAGTAGATTCTGAGTTGAGACGTAGCCGCAGTAGATTCTGAGTTGACTTGTAGCCGCAGTAGATTCTGAGTTGAGACGTAGCCGCAGTAGATTCCGAGTTGAGACGTAGCCGCAGTAGATTCTGAGTTGACTTGTAGCCGCAGTAGATTCTGAGTTGACTTGTAGCCACAGTAGATTCCGAGTTGATACGTAGCCGCAGTAGATTCTGAGTTGAGACGTAGCCGCAGTAGATTCCGAGTTGACTTGTAGCCGCAGTAGATTCTGAGTTGAGACGTAGCCGCAGTAGATTCCGAGTTGAGACGTAGCCGCAGTAGATTCTGAGTTGAGACGTAGCCGCAGTAGATTCCGAGTTGAGACGTAGCCGCAGTAGATTCCGAGTTGACTTGTAGCCGCAGTAGATTCTGAGTTGAGACGTAGCCGCAGTAGATTCTGAGTTGAGACGTAGCCGCAGTAGATTCTGAGTTTACTTGTAGCCGCAGTAGATTCCGAGTTGACTTGTAGCCGCAGTAGATTCTGAGTTGAGACGTAGCCGCAGTAGATTCCGAGTTGAGACGTAGCCACAGTAGATTCTGAGTTGAGTCGTAGCCGCAGTAGATTCCGAGTTGACTTGTAGCCGCAGTAGATTCTGAGTTGAGTCGTAGCCGCCGTAGATTCCGAGTTGACATGTAGCCGCAGTAGATTCCGAGTTGAGTCGTAGCCGCAGTAGATTCTGAGTTGACTTGTAGCCGCAGTAGTTTCTGAGTTGAGACGTAGCGGCAGTAGATTCCGAGTTGAGACGTAGCCGCAGTAGATTCTGAGTTGAGACGTAGCCGCAGTAGATTCTGAGTTGACTTGTAGCCGCAGTAGATTCTGAGTTGACTTGTAGCCGCAGTAGATTCTGTGTTGACTTGTAGCCGCAGTAGATTCTGAGTTGACTTGTAGCCGCAGTAGATTCTGAGTTGAGACGTAGCCACAGTAGATTCCGATGTGAGACGTAGCCGCAGTAGATTCTGAGTTGACTTGTAGCCGCAGTAGATTCTGAGTTGACTTGTAGCCGCAGTAGATTCTGAGTTGAGTCGTAGCCGCAGTAGATTCTGAGTTGAGACGTAGCCGCAGTAGATTCTGAGTTGACTTGTAGCCGCAGTAGATTCCGAGTTGAATTGTAGCCGCAGTAGATTCTGAGTTGTGTCGTAGCCGCAGTAGATTGTGAGTTGACTTGTAGCCGCAGTAGATTCTGAGTTGAGTCGTAGCCGCAGTAGATTCCGAGTTGACTTGTAGCCGCAGTAGATTCTGAGCTGAGTCGTAGCCGCAGTAGATTCCGAGTTGACTTGTAGCCGCAGTAGATTCCGAGTTGAGACGTAGCCGCAGTAGATTCTGAGTTGAGACGTAGCCGCAGTAGATTCCGAGTTGAGACATAGCCGCAGTAGATTCCGAGTTGAGACGTAGCCACAGTAGATTCCGAGTTGAGACGTAGCTGCAGTAGATTCCGAGTTGAGACGTAGCCGCAGTAGATTCCGAGTTGAGACGTAGCCGCAGTAGATTCTGAGTTGACTTGTAGCTGCAGTAGATTCTGAGTTGAGACGTAGCCGCAGTAGATTCTGAGTTGACTTGTAGCCGCAGTAGATTCTGAGTTGAGACGTAGCCGCAGTAGATTCTGAGTTGACTTGTAGCCGCAGTAGATTCTGAGTTGACTTGTAGCCGCAGTAGATTCTGTGTTGTCTTGTAGCCGCAGTAGATTCTGAGTTGACTTGTAGCCGCAGTAGATTCTGAGTTGAGACGTAGCCGCAATAGATTCTGAGTTGAGACGTAGCCGCAGTAGATTCTGAGTTGACTTGTAGCCGCAGTAGATTCTGAGTTGACTTGTAGCCGCAGTAGATTCCGAGTTGAGACGTAGCCGCAGTAGATTCCGAGTTGAGACGTAGCCGCAGTAGATTCCGAGTTGAGACTTAGCCGCAGTAGATTCCGAGATGAGACGTAGCCGCAGTAGATTCCGAGTTGAGACGTAGCCGAAGTAGATTCCGAGTTGAGACGTAGCCGCAGTAGATTCTGAGTTCAGAAGTAGCCGCAGTAGTTTCCGAGTTGAGACGTAGCCGCAGTAGATTCCGAGTTGAGACGTAGCCGCATTAGATTCCGAGTTGAGACGTAGCCGCAGTAGATTCTGAGTAGAGTCGTAGCCGCAGTAGATTCCGAGTTGACTTGTAGCCGCAGTAGATTCTGAGTTGACTTGTAGCCGCAGTAGATTCTGAGTTGACTTGTAGCCGCAGTAGATTCTGAGTTGACTTGTAGCCGCAGTAGATTCTGAGTTGTCTTGTAGCCGCAGTAGATTCTGAGTTGAGACGTAGCCGCAGTAGATTCTGAGTTGACTTGTAGCCGCAGTAGATTCTGAGTTGAGACGTAGCCACAGTAGATTCCGATGTGAGACGTAGCCGCAGTAGATTCTGAGTTGACTTGTAGCCGCAGTAGATTCTGAGTTGACTTGTAGTCGCAGTAGATTCTGAGTTGACTTGTAGCCGCAGTAGATTCTGAGTTGAGTCGTAGCCGCAGTAGATTCTGAGTTGACTTGTAGCCGCAATAGATTCTGAGTTGACTTGTAGTCGCAGTAGATTCTGAGTTGACTTGTAGCCGCAGTAGATTCTGAGTTGAGTCGTAGCCGCAGTAGATTCTGAGTTGAGACGTAGCCGCAGTAGATTCTGAGTTGACTTGTAGCCGCAGTAGATTCCGAGTTGAATTGTAGCCGCAGTAGATTCTGAGTTGTGTCGTAGCCGCAGTAGATTGTGAGTTGACTTGTAGCCGCAGTAGATTCTGAGTTGAGTCGTAGCCGCAGTAGATTCCGAGTTGACTTGTAGCCGCAGTAGATTCTGAGCTGAGTCGTAGCCGCAGTAGATTCCGAGTTGACTTGTAGCCGCAGTAGATTCCGAGTTGAGACGTAGCCGCAGTAGATTCTGAGTTGAGACGTAGCCGCAGTAGATTCCGAGTTGAGACATAGCCGCAGTAGATTCCGAGTTGAGACGTAGCCACAGTAGATTCCGAGTTGAGACGTAGCTGCAGTAGATTCCGAGTTGAGACGTAGCCGCAGTAGATTCCGAGTTGAGACGTAGCCGCAGTAGATTCTGAGTTGACTTGTAGCTGCAGTAGATTCTGAGTTGAGACGTAGCCGCAGTAGATTCTGAGTTGACTTGTAGCCGCAGTAGATTCTGAGTTGAGACGTAGCCGCAGTAGATTCTGAGTTGACTTGTAGCCGCAGTAGATTCTGAGTTGACTTGTAGCCGCAGTAGATTCTGAGTTGACTTGTAGCCGCAGTAGATTCTGTGTTGACTTGTAGCCACAGTAGATTCTGAGTTGACTTGTAGCCGCAGTAGATTCTGAGTTGAGACGTAGCCGCAATAGATTCTGAGTTGAGACGTAGCCGCAGTAGATTCTGAGTTGACTTGTAGCCGCAGTAGATTCTGAGTTGACTTGTAGCCGCAGTAGATTCCGAGTTGAGACGTAGCCGCAGTAGATTCCGAGTTGAGACGTAGCCGCAGTAGATTCCGAGTTGAGACTTAGCCGCAGTAGATTCCGAGATGAGACGTAGCCGCAGTAGATTCCGAGTTGAGACGTAGCCGAAGTAGATTCCGAGTTGAGACGTAGCCGCAGTAGATTCTGAGTTCAGACGTAGCCGCAGTAGTTTCCGAGTTGAGACGTAGCCGCAGTAGATTCCGAGTTGAGACGTAGCCGCATTAGATTCCGAGTTGAGACGTAGCCGCAGTAGATTCTGAGTAGAGTCGTAGCCGCAGTAGATTCCGAGTTGACTTGTAGCCGCAGTAGATTCTGAGTTGACTTGTAGCCGCAGTAGATTCTGAGTTGAGTCGTAGCCGCAGTAGATTCTGAGTTGACTTGTAGCCGCAGTAGATTCTGAGTTGACTTGTAGCCGCAGTAGATTCTGAGTTGAGACGTAGCCGCAGTAGATTCTGAGTTGACTTGTAGCCGCAGTAGATTCCAAGTTGACTTGTAGCCGCAGTAGATTCCGAGTTGAGACGTAGCCGCAGTAGATTCTGAGTTGAGACGTAGCCGCAGTAGATTCCGAGTTGAGACATAGCCGCAGTAGATTCCGAGTTGAGACGTAGCCACAGTAGATTCCGAGTTGAGACGTAGCTGCAGTAGATTCCGAGTTGAGACGTAGCCGCAGTAGATTCCGAGTTGAGACGTAGCCGCAGTAGATTCTGAGTTGACATGTAGCTGCAGTAGATTCTGAGTTGACTTGTAGCCGCAGTAGATTCTGTGTTGACTTGTAGCCGCAGTAGATTCTGTGTTGTCTTGTAGCCGCAGTAGATTCTGAGTTGACTTGTAGCCGCAGTAGATTCTGAGTTGAGACGTAGCCGCAGTAGATTCTGAGTTGACTTGTAGCCGCAGTAGATTCTGAGTTGACTTGTAGCCGCAGTAGATTCTGTGTTGTCTTGTAGCCGCAGTAGATTCTGAGTTGACTTGTAGCCGCAGTAGATTCTGAGTTGAGACGTAGCCGCAATAGATTCTGAGTTGAGACGTAGCCGCAGTAGATTCTGAGTTGACTTGTAGCCGCAGTAGATTCTGAGTTGACTTGTAGCCGCAGTAGATTCCGAGTTGAGACGTAGCGGCAGTAGATTCCGAGTTGAGACGTAGCCGCAGTAGATTCCGAGTTGAGACTTAGCCGCAGTAGATTCCGAGATGAGACGTAGCCGCAGTAGATTCCGAGTTGAGACGTAGCCGAAGTAGATTCCGAGTTGAGACGTAGCCGCAGTAGATTCTGAGTTCAGACGTAGCCGCAGTAGTTTCCGAGTTGAGACGTAGCCGCAGTAGATTCCGAGTTGAGACGTAGCCGCATTAGATTCCGAGTTGAGACGTAGCCGCAGTAGATTCTGAGTAGAGTCGTAGCCGCAGTAGATTCCGAGTTGACTTGTAGCCGCAGTAGATTCTGAGTTGACTTGTAGCCGCAGTAGATTCTGAGTTGACTTGTAGCCGCAGTAGATTCTGAGTTGACTTGTAGCCGCAGTAGATTCTGAGTTGTCTTGTAGCCGCAGTAGATTCTGAGTTGAGACGTAGCCGCAGTAGATTCTGAGTTGACTTGTAGCCGCAGTAGATTCTGAGTTGAGACGTAGCCACAGTAGATTCCGATGTGAGACGTAGCCGCAGTAGATTCTGAGTTGACTTGTAGCCGCAGTAGATTCTGAGTTGACTTGTAGTCGCAGTAGATTCTGAGTTGACTTGTAGCCGCAGTAGATTCTGAGTTGAGTCGTAGCCGCAGTAGATTCTGAGTTGACTTGTAGCCGCAGTAGATTCTGAGTTGACTTGTAGTCGCAGTAGATTCTGAGTTGACTTGTAGCCGCAGTAGATTCTGAGTTGAGTCGTAGCCGCAGTAGATTCTGAGTTGAGACGTAGCCGCAGTAGATTCTGAGTTGACTTGTAGCCGCAGTAGATTCCGAGTTGAATTGTAGCCGCAGTAGATTCTGAGTTGTGTCGTAGCCGCAGTAGATTGTGAGTTGACTTGTAGCCGCAGTAGATTCTGAGTTGAGTCGTAGCCGCAGTAGATTCCGAGTTGACTTGTAGCCGCAGTAGATTCTGAGCTGAGTCGTAGCCGCAGTAGATTCCGAGTTGACTTGTAGCCGCAGTAGATTCCGAGTTGAGACGTAGCCGCAGTAGATTCTGAGTTGAGACGTAGCCGCAGTAGATTCCGAGTTGAGACATAGCCGCAGTAGATTCCGAGTTGAGACGTAGCCACAGTAGATTCCGAGTTGAGACGTAGCTGCAGTAGATTCCGAGTTGAGACGTAGCCGCAGTAGATTCCGAGTTGAGACGTAGCCGCAGTAGATTCTGAGTTGACTTGTAGCTGCAGTAGATTCTGAGTTGAGACGTAGCCGCAGTAGATTCTGAGTTGACTTGTAGCCGCAGTAGATTCTGAGTTGAGACGTAGCCGCAGTAGATTCTGAGTTGACTTGTAGCCGCAGTAGATTCTGAGTTGACTTGTAGCCGCAGTAGATTCTGAGTTGACTTGTAGCCGCAGTAGATTCTGTGTTGACTTGTAGCCGCAGTAGATTCTGAGTTGACTTGTAGCCGCAGTAGATTCTGAGTTGAGACGTAGCCGCAATAGATTCTGAGTTGAGACGTAGCCGCAGTAGATTCTGAGTTGACTTGTAGCCGCAGTAGATTCTGAGTTGACTTGTAGCCGCAGTAGATTCCGAGTTGAGACGTAGCCGCAGTAGATTCCGAGTTGAGACGTAGCCGCAGTAGATTCCGAGTTGAGACTTAGCCGCAGTAGATTCCGAGATGAGACGTAGCCGCAGTAGATTCCGAGTTGAGACGTAGCCGAAGTAGATTCCGAGTTGAGACGTAGCCGCAGTAGATTCTGAGTTCAGACGTAGCCGCAGTAGTTTCCGAGTTGAGACGTAGCCGCAGTAGATTCCGAGTTGAGACGTAGCCGCATTAGATTCCGAGTTGAGACGTAGCCGCAGTAGATTCTGAGTAGAGTCGTAGCCGCAGTAGATTCCGAGTTGACTTGTAGCCGCAGTAGATTCTGAGTTGACTTGTAGCCGCAGTAGATTCTGAGTTGAGTCGTAGCCGCAGTAGATTCTGAGTTGACTTGTAGCCGCAGTAGATTCTGAGTTGACTTGTAGCCGCAGTAGATTCTGAGTTGAGACGTAGCCGCAGTAGATTCTGAGTTGACTTGTAGCCGCAGTAGATTCCAAGTTGACTTGTAGCCGCAGTAGATTCCGAGTTGAGACGTAGCCGCAGTAGATTCTGAGTTGAGACGTAGCCGCAGTAGATTCCGAGTTGAGACATAGCCGCAGTAGATTCCGAGTTGAGACGTAGCCACAGTAGATTCCGAGTTGAGACGTAGCTGCAGTAGATTCCGAGTTGAGACGTAGCCGCAGTAGATTCCGAGTTGAGACGTAGCCGCAGTAGATTCTGAGTTGACATGTAGCTGCAGTAGATTCTGAGTTGACTTGTAGCCGCAGTAGATTCTGTGTTGACTTGTAGCCGCAGTAGATTCTGAGTTGACTTGTAGCCGCAGTAGATTCTGAGTTGAGACGTAGCCGCAATAGATTCTGAGTTGAGACGTAGCCGCAGTAGATTCTGAGTTGACTTGTAGCCGCAGTAGATTCTGAGTTGACTTGTAGCCGCAGTAGATTCCGAGTTGAGACGTAGCCGCAGTAGATTCTGAGTTGACTTGTAGCCGCAGTAGATTCTGAGTTGAGACGTAGCCGCAGTAGATTCTGAGTTGACTTGTAGCCGCAGTAGATTCTGAGTTGACTTGTAGCCGCAGTAGATTCTGAGTTGACTTGTAGCCGCAGTAGATTCTGTGTTGACTTATAGCCGCAGTAGATTCTGAGTTGACTTGTAGCCGCAGTAGATTCTGAGTTGAGACGTAGCCGCAATAGATTCTGAGTTGAGACGTAGCCGCAGTAGATTCTGAGTTGACTTGTAGCCGCAGTAGATTCTGAGTTGACTTGTAGCCGCAGTAGATTCCGAGTTGAGACGTAGCCGCAGTAGATTCCGAGTTGAGACGTAGCCGCAGTAGATTCCGAGTTGAGACTTAGCCGCAGTAGATTCCGAGATGAGACGTAGCCGCAGTAGATTCCGAGTTGAGACGTAGCCGAAGTAGATTCCGAGTTGAGACGTAGCCGCAGTAGATTCTGAGTTGAGACGTAGCCGCAGTAGTTTCCGAGTTGAGACGTAGCCGCAGTAGATTCCGAGTTGAGACGTAGCCGCATTAGATTCCGAGTTGAGACGTAGCCGCAGTAGATTCTGAGTAGAGTCGTAGCCGCAGTAGATTCCGAGTTGACTTGTAGCCGCAGTAGATTCTGAGTTGACTTGTAGCCGCAGTAGATTCTGAGTTGACTTGTAGCCGCAGTAGATTCTGAGTTGACTTGTAGCCGCAGTAGATTCTGAGTTGACTTGTAGCCGCAGTAGATTCTGAGTTGTCTTGTAGCCGCAGTAGATTCTGAGTTGAGACGTAGCCGCAGTAGATTCTGAGTTGACTTGTAGCCGCAGTAGATTCTGAGTTGAGACGTAGCCACAGTAGATTCCGATGTGAGACGTAGCCGCAGTAGATTCTGAGTTGACTTGTAGCCGCAGTATATTCTGAGTTGACTTGTAGTCGCAGTAGATTCTGAGTTGACTTGTAGCCGCAGTAGATTCTGAGTTGAGTCGTAGCCGCAGTAGATTCTGAGTTGACTTGTAGCCGCAGTAGATTCTGAGTTGACTTGTAGCCGCAGTAGATTCTGAGTTGAGACGTAGCCGCAGTAGATTCTGAGTTGACTTGTAGCCGCAGTAGATTCTGAGTTGAGACGTAGCCGCAGTAGATTCTGAGTTGACTTGTAGCCTCAGTAGATTCTGAGTTGAGACGTAGCCGCAGTAGATTCTGAGTTGACTTGTAGCCGCAGTAGATTCCAAGTTGACTTGTAGCCGCAGTAGATTCCGAGTTGAGACGTAGCCGCAGTAGATTCTGAGTTGAGACGTAGCCGCAGTAGATTCCGAGTTGAGACATAGCCGCAGTAGATTCCGAGTTGAGACGTAGCCACAGTAGATTCCGAGTTGAGACGTAGCTGCAGTAGATTCCGAGTTGAGACGTAGCCGCAGTAGATTCCGAGTTGAGACGTAGCCGCAGTAGATTCTGAGTTGACATGTAGCTGCAGTAGATTCTGAGTTGACTTGTAGCCGCAGTAGATTCTGTGTTGACTTGTAGCCGCAGTAGATTCTGAGTTGACTTGTAGCCGCAGTAGATTCTGAGTTGAGACGTAGCCGCAATAGATTCTGAGTTGAGACGTAGCCGCAGTAGATTCTGAGTTGACTTGTAGCCGCAGTAGATTCTGAGTTGACTTGTAGCCGCAGTAGATTCCGAGTTGAGACGTAGCCGCAGTAGATTCCGAGACGTAGCCGCAGTAGATTCCGAGTTGAGACTTAGCCGCAGTAGATTCCGAAATGAGACGTAGCCGCAGTAGATTCCGAGTTGAGACGTAGCCGCAGTAGGTTCTGAGTTGAGACGTAGCCGCAGTAGATTCTGAGTTGAGACGTAGCCGCAGTAGATTCTGAGTTGACTTGTAGCCGCAGTAGATTCTGAGTTGACTTGTAGCCGCAGTAGATTCTGAGTTGACTTGCAGCCGCAGTAGATTCCGAGTTGAGACGTAGCCGCAGTAGATTCCGAGTTGAGACATAGCCGCAGTAGATTCCGAGTTGAGACTTAGCCGCAGTAGATTCCGAGATGAGACGTAGCCGCAGTAGATTCCGAGTTGAGACGTAGCCGAAGTAGATTCCGAGTTGAGACGTAGCCGCAGTAGATTCTGAGTTGAGACGTAGCCGCAGTAGATTCTGAGTTGAGATGTAGCCGCAGTAGTTTCCGAGTTGAGACGTAGCCGCAGTAGATTCTGAGTTGAGACGTAGCCGCATTAGATTCCGAGTTGAGACGTAGCCGCAGTAGATTCTGAGTAGAGTCGTAGCCGCAGTAGATTCCGAGTTGAGACGTAGCCGCATTAGATTCTGAGTTGAGTCGTAGCCGCAGTAGATTCCGTGTTGATTTGTAGCCGCAGTAGATTCCGAGTTGACTTGTAGCCGCAGTAGATTCTGAGTTGAGACGTAGCCGCAGTAGATTCTGAGTTGACTTGTAGCCGCAGTAGATTCTGAGTTGAGACGTAGCCGCAGTTGATTCTGAGTTGACATGTAGCTGCAGTAGATTCTGAGTTGAGACGTAGCCGCAGTAGATTCTGAGTTGACTTGTAGCCGCAGTAGTTTCTGAGTTGAGATGTAGCCGCAGTAGATACTTAGTTGACTTGTAGCCGCAGTAGATTCTGAGTTGACTTGTAGCCGCAGTAGATTCTGAGTTGAGACGTAGCCGCAGTAGATTCTGAGTTGAGACTTAGCCGCTATAGATTCTGACTTGACTTGTAGCCGCAGTAGATTCTGAGTTGAGACGTAGCCACAGTAGAATCTGAGTTGACTTGTAGCCGCAGTACATTCTGAGTTGACTTGTAGCCGCAGTAGATTCTGAGTTGAGACGTAGCCGCAGTAGATTCTGAGTTGACTTGTAGCCGCAGTAGATTCTGAGTTGAGACGTAGCCGCAGTAGATTCCGAGTTGAGACGTAGCCGCAGTAGATTCTGAGTTGACTTGTAGCCGCAGTAGATTCTGAGTTGACTTGTAGCCACAGTAGATTCCGAGTTGATACGTAGCCGCAGTAGATTCTGAGTTGAGACGTAGCCGCAGTAGATTCCGAGTTGACTTGTAGCCGCAGTAGATTCTGAGTTGAGACGTAGCCGCAGTAGATTCTGTGTTGAGACGTAGCCGCAGTAGATTCTGAGTTGAGACGTAGCCGCAGTAGATTCCGAGACGTAGCCGCAGTAGATTCCGAGTTGAGACTTAGCCGCAGTAGATTTTGAAATGAGACGTAGCCGCAGTAGATTCCGAGTTGAGACGTAGCCGCAGTAGGTTCTGAGTTCAGACGTAGCCGCAGTAGATTCTGAGTTGAGACGTAGCCGCAGTAGATTCTGAGTTGAGACGTAGCCGCAGTAGATTCTGAGTTGACTTGTAGCCGCAGTAGATTCTGAGTTGACTTGTAGCCGCAGTAGATTCTGAGTTGACTTGCAGCCGCAGTAGATTCCGAGTTGAGACGTAGCCGCAGTAGATTCCGAGTTGAGACGTAGCCGCAGTAGATTCCGAGTTGAGACTTAGCCGCAGTAGATTCCGAGATGAGACGTAGCCGCAGTAGATTCCGAGTTGAGACGTAGCCGAAGTAGATTCCGAGTTGAGACGTAGCCGCAGTAGATTCTGAGTTGAGACGTAGCCGCAGTAGATTCTGAGTTGAGATGTAGCCGCAGTAGTTTCCGAGTTGAGACGTAGCCGCAGTAGATTCTGAGTTGAGACGTAGCCGCATTAGATTCCGAGTTGAGACGTAGCCGCAGTAGATTCTGAGTAGAGTCGTAGCCGCAGTAGATTCCGAGTTGAGACGTAGCCGCATTAGATTCTGAGTTGAGTCGTAGCCGCAGTAGATTCCGTGTTGATTTGTAGCCGCAGTAGATTCCGAGTTGACTTGTAGCCGCAGTAGATTCTGAGTTGAGACGTAGACGCAGTAGATTCTGAGTTGACTTGTAGCCGCAGTAGATTCTGAGTTGAGACGTAGCCGCAGTTGATTCTGAGTTGACATGTAGCTGCAGTAGATTCTGCGTTGAGACGTAGCCGCAGTAGATTCTGAGTTGACTTGTAGCCGCAGTAGTTTCTGAGTTGAGATGTAGCCGCAGTAGATACTTAGTTGACTTGTAGCCGCAGTAGATTCTGAGTTGACTTGTAGCCGCAGTAGATTCTGAGTTGACTTGTAGCCGCAGTAGATTCTGAGTTGAGACGTAGCCGCAGTAGATTCTGAGTTGAGACTTAGCCGCTATAGATTCTGACTTGACTTGTAGCCGCAGTAGATTCTGAGTTGAGACGTAGCCACAGTAGAATCTGAGTTGACTTGTAGCCGCAGTACATTCTGAGTTGACTTGTAGCCGCAGTAGATTCTGAGTTGAGACGTAGCCGCAGTAGATTCTGAGTTGACTTGTAGCCGCAGTAGATTCTGAGTTGAGACGTAGCCGCAGTAGATTCCGAGTTGAGACGTAGCCGCAGTAGATTCTGAGTTGACTTGTAGCCGCAGTAGATTCTGAGTTGACTTGTAGCCACAGTAGATTCCGAGTTGATACGTAGCCGCAGTAGATTCTGAGTTGAGACGTAGCCGCAGTAGATTCCGAGTTGACTTGTAGCCGCAGTAGATTCTGAGTTGAGACGTAGCCGCAGTAGATTCTGAGTTGAGACGTAGCCGCAGTAGATTCTGAGTTGAGACGTAGCCGCAGTAGATTCCGAGTTGAGACGTAGCCGCAGTAGATTCCGAGTTGACTTGTAGCCGCAGTAGATTCTGAGTTGAGACGTAGCCGCAGTAGATTCTGAGTTGAGACGTAGCCGCAGTAGATTCTGAGTTTACTTGTAGCCGCAGTAGATTCCGAGTTGACTTGTAGCCACAGTAGATTCTGAGTTGAGACGTAGCCGCAGTAGATTCCGAGTTGAGACGTAGCCACAGTAGATTCTGAGTTGAGTCGTAGCCGCAGTAGATTCCGAGTTGACTTGTAGCCGCAGTAGATTCTGAGTTGAGTCGTAGCCGCCGTAGATTCCGAGTTGACATGTAGCCGCAGTAGATTCCGAGTTGAGTCGTAGCCGCAGTAGATTCTGAGTTGACTTGTAGCCGCAGTAGTTTCTGAGTTGAGACGTAGCGGCAGTAGATTCCGAGTTGAGACGTAGCCGCAGTAGATTCTGAGTTGAGACGTAGCCGCAGTAGATTCTGAGTTGACTTGTAGCCTCAGTAGATTCTGAGTTGAGACGTAGCCGCAGTAGATTCTGAGTTGACTTGTAGCCGCAGTAGATTCTGAGTTGACTTGTAGCCGCAGTAGATTCTGAGTTGTCTTGTAGCCGCAGTAGATTCTGAGTTGAGACGTAGCCGCAGTAGATTCTGAGTTGACTTGTAGCCGCAGTAGATTCTGAGTTGAGACGTAGCCACAGTAGATTCCGATGTGAGACGTAGCCGCAGTAGATTCTGAGTTGACTTGTAGCCGCAGTAGATTCTGAGTTGACTTGTAGTCGCAGTAGATTCTGAGTTGACTTGTAGCCGCAGTAGATTCTGAGTTGAGTCGTAGCCGCAGTAGATTCTGAGTTGAGACGTAGCCGCAGTAGATTCTGAGTTGACTTGTAGCCGCAGTAGATTCCGAGTTGAATTGTAGCCGCAGTAGATTCTGAGTTGTGTCGTAGCCGCAGTAGATTGTGAGTTGACTTGTAGCCGCAGTAGATTCCGAGTTGAGTCGTAGCCGCAGTAGATTCCGAGTTGACTTGTAGCCGCAGTAGATTCTGAGCTGAGTCGTAGCCGCAGTAGATTCCGAGTTGACTTGTAGCCGCAGTAGATTCCGAGTTGAGACGTAGCCGCAGTAGATTCTGAGTTGAGACGTAGCCGCAGTAGATTCCGAGTTGAGACATAGCCGCAGTAGATTCCGAGTTGAGAGGTAGCCACAGTAGATTCCGAGTTGAGACGTAGCTGCAGTAGATTCCGAGTTGAGACGTAGCCGCAGTAGATTCCGAGTTGAGACGTAGCCGCAGTAGATTCTGAGTTGACTTGTAGCTGCAGTAGATTCTGAGTTGAGACGTAGCCGCTGTAGATTCTGAGTTGACTTGTAGCCGCAGTAGATTCTGAGTTGAGACGTAGCCGCAGTAGATTCTGAGTTGACTTGTAGCCGCAGTAGATTCTGAGTTGACTTGTAGCCGCAGTAGATTCTGAGTTGAGACGTAGCCGCAGTAGATTCTGTGTTGACTTGTAGCCGCAGTAGATTCTGAGTTGAGACGTAGCCACAGTAGATTCCGATGTGAGACGTAGCCGCAGTAGATTCTGAGTTGACTTGTAGCCGCAGTAGATTCTGAGTTGACTTGTAGTCGCAGTAGATTCTGAGTTGACTTGTAGCCGCAGTAGATTCTGAGTTGAGTCGTAGCCGCAGTAGATTCTGAGTTGAGACGTAGCCGCAGTAGATTCTGAGTTGACTTGTAGCCGCAGTAGATTCCGAGTTGAATTGTAGCCGCAGTAGATTCTGAGTTGTGTCGTAGCCGCAGTAGATTGTGAGTTGACTTGTAGCCGCAGTAGATTCTGAGTTGAGTCGTAGCCGCAGTAGATTCCGAGTTGACTTGTAGCCGCAGTAGATTCTGAGCTGAGTCGTAGCCGCAGTAGATTCCGAGTTGACTTGTAGCCGCAGTAGATTCCGAGTTGAGACGTAGCCGCAGTAGATTCTGAGTTGAGACGTAGCCGCAGTAGATTCCGAGTTGAGTCATAGCCGCAGTAGATTCCGAGTTGAGAGGTAGCCACAGTAGATTCCGAGTTGAGACGTAGCTGCAGTAGATTCCGAGTTGAGACGTAGCCGCAGTAGATTCCGAGTTGAGACGTAGCCGCAGTAGATTCTGAGTTGACTTGTAGCTGCAGTAGATTCTGAGTTGAGACGTAGCCGCTGTAGATTCTGAGTTGACTTGTAGCCGCAGTAGATTCTGAGTTGAGACGTAGCCGCAGTAGATTCTGAGTTGACTTGTAGCCGCAGTAGATTCTGAGTTGACTTGTAGCCGCAGTAGATTCTGAGTTGAGACGTAGCCGCAGTAGATTCTGTGTTGACTTGTAGCCGCAGTAGATTCTGAGTTGACTTGTAGCCGCAGTAGATTCTGAGTTGAGACGTAGCCGCAATAGATTCTGAGTTGAGACGTAGCCGCAGTAGATTCTGAGTTGACTTGTAGCCGCAGTAGATTCTGAGTTGACTTGTAGCCGCAGTAGATTCCGAGTTGAGACGTAGCCGCAGTAGATTCCGAGTTGAGACGTAGCCGCAGTAGATTCCGAGTTGAGACTTAGCCGCAGTAGATTCTGAGTTGACTTGTAGCCGCAGTAGATTCTGAGTTGAGACGTAGCCACAGTAGATTCCGATGTGAGACGTAGCCGCAGTAGATTCTGAGTTGACTTGTAGCCGCAGTAGATTCTGAGTTGACTTGTAGTCGCAGTAGATTCTGAGTTGACTTGTAGCCGCAGTAGATTCTGAGTTGAGTCGTAGCCGCAGTAGATTCTGAGTTGAGACGTAGCCGCAGTAGATTCTGAGTTGACTTTAGCCGCAGTAGATTCCGAGTTGAATTGTAGCCGCAGTAGATTCTGAGTTGTGTCGTAGCCGCAGTAGATTGTGAGTTGACATGTAGCCGCAGTAGATTCTGAGTTGAGTCGTAGCCGCAGTAGATTCCGAGTTGACTTGTAGCCGCAGTAGATTCAGAGCTGAGTCGTAGCCGCAGTAGATTCCGAGTTGACTTGTAGCCGCAGTAGATTCCGAGTTGAGACGTAGCCGCAGTAGATTCTGAGTTGAGACGTAGCCGCAGTAGATTCCGAGTTGAGACATAGCCGCAGTAGATTCCGAGTTGAGACGTAGCCACAGTAGATTCCGAGTTGAGACGTAGCTGCAGTAGATTCCGAGTTGAGACGTAGCCGCAGTAGATTCCGAGTTGAGACGTAGCCGCAGTAGATTCTGAGTTGACTTGTAGCTGCAGTAGATTCTGAGTTGAGACGTAGCCGCAGTAGATTCTGAGTTGACTTGTAGCCGCAGTAGATTCTGAGTTGAGACGTAGCCGCAGTAGATTCTGAGTTGACTTGTAGCCGCAGTAGATTCTGAGTTGACTTGTAGCCGCAGTAGATTCTGAGTTGACTTGTAGCCGCAGTAGATTCTGTGTTGACTTGTAGCCGCAGTAGATTCTGAGTTGACTTGTAGCCGCAGTAGATTCTGAGTTGAGACGTAGCCGCAATAGATTCTGAGTTGAGACGTAGCCGCAGTAGATTCTGAGTTGAATTGTAGCCGCAGTAGATTCTGAGTTGAGACGTAGCCGCAGTAGATTCCGAGTTGAGACGTAGCCGCAGTAGATTCCGAGTTGAGACGTAGCCGCAGTAGATTCCGAGTTGAGACTTAGCCGCAGTAGATTCCGAGATGAGACGTAGCCGCAGTAGATTCCGAGTTGAGACGTAGCCGAAGTAGATTCCGAGTTGAGACGTAGCCGCAGTAGATTCTGAGTTGAGACGTAGCCGCAGTAGTTTCCGAGTTGAGACGTAGCCGCAGTAGATTCCGAGTTGAGACGTAGCCGCATTAGATTCCGAGTTGAGACGTAGCCGCAGTAGATTCTTTGTAGAGTCGTAGCCGCAGTAGATTCCGAGTTGACTTGTAGCCGCAGTAGATTCTGAGTTGACTTGTAGCCGCAGTAGATTCTGAGTTGACTTGTAGCCGCAGTAGATTCTGAGTTGACTTGTAGCCGCAGTAGATTCTGAGTTGACTTGTAGCCGCAGTAGATTCTGAGTTGTCTTGTAGCCGCAGTAGATTCTGAGTTGAGACGTAGCCGCAGTAGATTCTGAGTTGACTTGTAGCCGCAGTAGATTCTGAGTTGAGACGTAGCCACAGTAGATTCCGATGTGAGACGTAGCCGCAGTAGATTCTGAGTTGACTTGTAGCCGCAGTAGATTCTGAGTTGACTTGTAGTCGCAGTAGATTCTGAGTTGACTTGTAGCCGCAGGAGATTCTGAGTTGAGTCGTAGCCGCAGTAGATTCTGAGTTGAGACGTAGCCGCAGTAGATTCTGAGTTGACTTGTAGCCGCAGTAGATTCCGAGTTGAATTGTAGCCGCAGTAGATTCTGAGTTGTGTCGTAGCCGCAGTAGATTGTGAGTTGACTTGTAGCCGCAGTAGATTCTGAGTTGAGTCGTAGCCGCAGTAGATTCCGAGTTGACTTGTAGCCGCAGTAGATTCTGAGTTCAGTCGTAGCCGCAGTAGATTCCAAGTTGACTTGTAGCCGCAGTAGATTCCGAGTTGAGTCGTAGCCGCAGTAGATTCCAAGTTGACATGTAGCTGCAGTAGATTCTGAGTTGAGACGTAGCCGCAGTAGATTCTGAGTTGACTTGTAGCCGCAGTAGTTTCTGAGTTGAGATGTAGCCGCAGTAGATACTTAGTTGACTTGTAGCCGCAGTAGATTCTGAGTTGACTTGTAGCCGCAGTAGATTCTGAGTTGAGTCGTAGCCGCAGTAGATTCCGAGTTGACTTGTAGCCGCAGTAGATTCTGAGTTGAGTCGTAGCCGCAGTAGATTCCAAGTTGACATGTAGCTGCAGTAGATTCTGAGTTGAGACGTAGCCGCAGTAGATTCTGAGTTGACTTGTAGCCGCAGTAGTTTCTGAGTTGAGATGTAGCCGCAGTAGATACTTAGTTGACTTGTAGCCGCAGTAGATTCTGAGTTGACTTGTAGCCGCAGTAGATTCTGAGTTGACTTGTAGCCGCAGTAGATTCTGAGTTGAGACGTAGCCGCAGTAGATTCTGAGTTGAGACTTAGCCGCTATAGATTCTGACTTGACCTGTAGCCGCAGTAGATTCTGAGTTGAGACGTAGCCACAGTAGAATCTGAGTTGACTTGTAGCCGCAGTACATTCTGAGTTGACTTGTAGCCGCAGTAGATTCTGAGTTGAGACGTAGCCGCAGTAGATTCTGAGTTGACTTGTAGCCGCAGTAGATTCTGAGTTGAGACGTAGCCGCAGTAGATTCCGAGTTGAGACGTAGCCGCAGTAGATTCTGAGTTGACTTGTAGCCGCAGTAGATTTTGAGTTGACTTGTAGCCACAGTAGATTCCGAGTTGATACGTAGCCGCAGTAGATTCTGAGTTGAGACGTAGCCGCAGTAGATTCCGAGTTGACTTGTAGCCGCAGTAGATTCTGAGTTGAGACGTAGCCGCAGTAGATTCTGAGTTGAGACGTAGCCGCAGTAGATTCTGAGTTGAGACGTAGCCGCAGTAGATTCCGAGTTGAGACGTAGCCGCAGTAGATTCCGAGTTGACTTGTAGCCGCAGTAGATTCTGAGTTGATACGTAGCCGCAGTAGATTCTGAGTTGAGACGTAGCCGCAGTAGATTCTGAGTTTACTTGTAGCCGCAGTAGATTCCGAGTTGACTTGTAGCCGCAGTAGATTCTGAGTTGAGACGTAGCCGCAGTAGATTCCGAGTTGAGACGTAGCCACAGTAGATTCTGAGTTGAGTCGTAGCCGCAGTAGATTCCGAGTTGACTTGTAGCCGCAGTAGATTCTGAGTTGAGTCGTAGCCGCCGTAGATTCCGAGTTGACATGTAGCCGCAGTAGATTCCGAGTTGAGTCGTAGCCGCAGTAGATTCTGAGTTGACTTGTAGCCGCAGTAGTTTCTGAGTTGTGAAGTAGCGGCAGTAGATTCCGAGTTGAGACGTAGCCGCAGTAGATTCTGAGTTGAGACGTAGCCGCAGTAGATTCTGAGTTGACTTGTAGCCGCAGTAGATTCTGAGTTGACTTGTAGCCGCAGTAGATTCTGAGTTGTCTTGTAGCCGCAGTAGATTCTGAGTTGAGACGTAGCCGCAGTAGATTCTGAGTTGACTTGTAGCCGCAGTAGATTCTGAGTTGAGACGTAGCCACAGTAGATTCCGATGTGAGACGTAGCCGCAGTAGATTCTGAGTTGACTTGTAGCCGCAGTAGATTCTGAGTTGACTTGTAGTCGCAGTAGATTCTGAGTTGACTTGTAGCCGCAGTAGATTCTGAGTTGAGTCGTAGCCGCAGTAGATTCTGAGTTGAGACGTAGCCGCAGTAGATTCTGAGTTGACTTGTAGCCGCAGTAGATTCCGAGTTGAATTGTAGCCGCAGTAGATTCTGAGTTGTGTCGTAGCCGCAGTAGATTGTGAGTTGACTTGTAGCCGCAGTAGATTCTGAGTTGAGTCGTAGCCGCAGTAGATTCCGAGTTGACTTGTAGCCGCAGTAGATTCTGAGCTGAGTCGTAGCCGCAGTAGATTCCGAGTTGACTTGTAGCCGCAGTAGATTCCGAGTTGAGACGTAGCCGCAGTAGATTCTGAGTTGAGACGTAGCCGCAGTAGATTCCGAGTTGAGACATAGCCGCAGTAGATTCCGAGTTGAGACGTAGCCACAGTAGATTCCGAGTTGAGACGTAGCTGCAGTAGATTCCGAGTTGAGACGTAGCCGCAGTAGATTCCGAGTTGAGACGTAGCCGCAGTAGATTCTGAGTTGACTTGTAGCTGCAGTAGATTCTGAGTTGAGACGTAGCCGCTGTAGATTCTGAGTTGACTTGTAGCCGCAGTAGATTCTGAGTTGAGACGTAGCCGCAGTAGATTCTGAGTTGACTTGTAGCCGCAGTAGATTCTGAGTTGACTTGTAGCCGCAGTAGATTCTGAGTTGACTTGTAGCCGCAGTAGATTCTGTGTTGACTTGTAGCCGCAGTAGATTCTGAGTTGACTTGTAGCCGCAGTAGATTCTGAGTTTAGACGTAGCCGCAATAGATTCTGAGTTGAGACGTAGCCGCAGTAGATTCTGAGTAGACTTGTAGCCGCAGTAGATTCTGAGTTGACTTGTAGCCGCAGTAGATTCCGAGTTGAGACGTAGCCGCAGTAGATTCCGAGTTGAGACGTAGCCGCAGTAGATTCCGAGTTGAGACTTAGCCGCAGTAGATTCTGAGTTGACTTGTAGCCGCAGTAGATTCTGAGTTGAGACGTAGCCACAGTAGATTCCGATGTGAGACGTAGCCGCAGTAGATTCTGAGTTGACTTGTAGCCGCAGTAGATTCTGAGTTGACTTGTAGTCGCAGTAGATTCTGAGTTGACTTGTAGCCGCAGTAGATTCTGAGTTGAGTCGTAGCCGCAGTAGATTCTGAGTTGAGACGTAGCCGCAGTAGATTCTGAGTTGACTTGTAGCCGCAGTAGATTCCGAGTTGAATTGTAGCCGCAGTAGATTCTGAGTTGTGTCGTAGCCGCAGTAGATTGTGAGTTGACTTGTAGCCGCAGTAGATTCTGAGTTGAGTCGTAGCCGCAGTAGATTCCGAGTTGACTTGTAGCCGCAGTAGATTCTGAGCTGAGTCGTAGCCGCAGTAGATTCCGAGTTGACTTGTAGCCGCAGTAGATTCCGAGTTGAGACGTAGCCGCAGTAGATTCTGAGTTGAGACGTAGCCGCAGTAGATTCCGAGTTGAGACATAGCCGCAGTAGATTCCGAGTTGAGACGTAGCCACAGTAGATTCCGAGTTGAGACGTAGCTGCAGTAGATTCCGAGTTGAGACGTAGCCGCAGTAGATTCCGAGTTGAGACGTAGCCGCAGTAGATTCTGAGTTGACTTGTAGCTGCAGTAGATTCTGAGTTGAGACGTAGCCGCAGTAGATTCTGAGTTGACTTGTAGCCGCAGTAGATTCTGAGTTGAGACGTAGCCGCAGTAGATTCTGAGTTGACTTGTAGCCGCAGTAGATTCTGAGTTGACTTGTAGCCGCAGTAGATTCTGAGTTGACTTGTAGCCGCAGTAGATTCTGAGTTGACTTGTAGCCGCAGTAGATTCTGAGTTGAGACGTAGCCGCAATAGATTCTGAGTTGAGACGTAGCCGCAGTAGATTCTGAGTTGACTTGTAGCCGCAGTAGATTCTGAGTTGACTTGTAGCCGCAGTAGATTCCGAGTTGAGACGTAGCCGCAGTAGATTCCGAGTTGAGACGTAGCCGCAGTAGATTCCGAGTTGAGACTTAGCCGCAGTAGATTCCGAGATGAGACGTAGCCGCAGTAGATTCCGAGTTGAGACGTAGCCGCAGTAGATTCTGAGTTGAGACGTAGCCGCAGTAGTTTCCGAGTTGAGACGTAGCCGCAGTAGATTCCGAGTTGAGACGTAGCCGCATTAGATTCCGAGTTGAGACGTAGCCGCAGTAGATTCTGAGTAGAGTCGTAGCCGCAGTAGATTCCGAGTTGACTTGTAGCCGCAGTAGATTCTGAGTTGACTTGTAGCCGCAGTAGATTCTGAGTTGACTTGTAGCCGCAGTAGATTCTGAGTTGACTTGTAGCCGCAGCAGATTCTGAGTTGACTTGTAGCCGCAGTAGATTCTGAGTTGTCTTGTAGCCGCAGTAGATTCTGAGTTGAGACGTAGCCGCAGTAGATTCTGAGTTGACTTGTAGCCGCAGTAGATTCTGAGTTGAGACGTAGCCACAGTAGATTCCGATGTGAGACGTAGCCGCAGTAGATTCTGAGTTGACTTGTAGCCGCAGTAGATTCTGAGTTGAGTCGTAGCCGCAGTAGATTCTGAGTTGAGACGTAGCCGCAGTAGATTCTGAGTTGACTTGTAGCCGCAGTAGATTCCGAGTTGAATTGTAGCCGCAGTAGATTCTGAGATGTGTCGTAGCCGCAGTAGATTGTGAGTTGACTTGTAGCCGCAGTAGATTCTGAGTTGAGTCGTAGCCGCAGTAGATTCCGAGTTGACTTGTAGCCGCAGTAGATTCTGAGTTGAGTCGTAGCCACAGTAGATTCCAAGTTGACTTGTAGCCGCAGTAGATTCTGAGTTGACTTGTAGTCGCAGTAGATTCTGAGTTGACTTGTAGCCGCAGTAGATTCTGAGTTGAGTCGTAGCCGCAGTAGATTCTGAGTTGAGACGTAGCCGCAGTAGATTCTGAGTTGACTTGTAGCCGCAGTAGATTCCGAGTTGAATTGAAGCCGCAGTAGATTCTGAGTTGTGTCGTAGCCGCAGTAGATTGTGAGTTGACTTGTAGCCGCAGTAGATTCTGAGTTGAGTCGTAGCCGCAGTAGATTCCGAGTTGACTTGTAGCCGCAGTAGATTCTGAGTTGAGTCGTAGCCGCAGTAGATTCCAAGTTGACTTGTAGCCGCAGTAGATTCCGAGTTGAGTCGTAGCCGCAGTAGATTCCAAGTTGACATGTAGCTGCAGTAGATTCTGAGTTGAGACGTAGCCGCAGTAGATTCTGAGTTGACTTGTAGCCGCAGTAGTTTCTGAGTTGAGATGTAGCCGCAGTAGATACTTAGTTGACTTGTAGCCGCAGTAGATTCTGAGTTGACTTGTAGCCGCAGTAGATTCTGAGTTGAGTCGTAGCCGCAGTAGATTCCGAGTTGACTTGTAGCCGCAGTAGATTCTGAGTTGAGTCGTAGCCGCAGTAGATTCTGAGTTGACTTGTAGCCGCAGTAGATTCTGAGTTGACTTGTAGCCACAGTAGATTCCGAGTTGATACGTAGCCGCAGTAGATTCTGAGTTGAGACGTAGCCGCAGTAGATTCCGAGTTGACTTGTAGCCGCAGTAGATTCTGAGTTGAGACGTAGCCGCAGTAGATTCTGAGTTGAGACGTAGCCGCAGTAGATTCTGAGTTGAGACGTAGCCGCAGTAGATTCCGAGTTGAGACGTAGCCGCAGTAGATTCCGAGTTGACTTGTAGCCGCAGTAGATTCTGAGTTGAGACGTAGCCGCAGTAGATTCTGAGTTGAGACGTAGCCGCAGTAGATTCTGAGTTTACTTGTAGCCGCAGTAGATTCCGAGTTGACTTGTAGCCGCAGTAGATTCTGAGTTGAGACGTAGCCGCAGTAGATTCCGAGTTGAGACGTAGCCACAGTAGATTCTGAGTTGAGTCGTAGCCACAGTAGATTCCGAGTTGACTTGTAGCCGCAGTAGATTCTGAGTTGAGTCGTAGCCGCCGTAGATTCCGAGTTGACATGTAGCCGCAGTAGATTCCGAGTTGAGTCGTAGCCGCAGTAGATTCTGAGTTGACTTGTAGCCGCAGAAGTTTCTGAGTTGAGACGTAGCGGCAGTAGATTCCGAGTTGAGACGTAGCCGCAGTAGATTCTGAGTTGAGACGTAGCCGCAGTAGATTCTGAGTTGACTTGTAGCCGCAGTAGATTCTGAGTTGACTTGTAGCCGCAGTAGATTCTGAGTTGACTTGTAGCCGCAGTAGATTCTGAGTTGTCTTGTAGCCGCAGTAGATTCTGAGTTGAGACGTAGCCGCAGTAGATTCTGAGTTGACTTGTAGCCGCAGTAGATTCTGAGTTGAGACGTAGCCACAGTAGATTCCGATGTGAGACGTAGCCGCAGTAGATTCTGAGTTGACTTGTAGCCGCAGTAGATTCTGAGTTGACTTGTAGTCGCAGTAGATTCTGAGTTGACTTGTAGCCGCAGTAGATTCTGAGTTGAGTCGTAGCCGCAGTAGATTCTGAGTTGAGACGTAGCCGCAGTAGATTCTGAGTTGACTTGTAGCCGCAGTAGATTCCGAGTTGAATTGTAGCCGCAGTAGATTCTGAGTTGTGTCGTAGCCGCAGTAGATTGTGAGTTGACTTGTAGCCGCAGTAGATTCTGAGTTGAGTCGTAGCCGCAGTAGATTCCGAGTTGACTTGTAGCCGCAGTAGATTCTGAGCTGAGTCGTAGCCGCAGTAGATTCCGAGTTGACTTGTAGCCGCAGTAGATTCCGAGTTGAGACGTAGCCGCAGTAGATTCTGAGTTGAGACTTAGCCGCAGTAGATTCCGAGTTGAGACATAGCCGCAGTAGATTCCGAGTTGAGACGTAGCCACAGAAGATTCCGAGTTGAGACGTAGCTGCAGTAGATTCCGAGTTGAGACGTAGCCGCAGTAGATTCCGAGTTGAGACGTAGCCGCAGTAGATTCTGAGTTGACTTGTAGCTGCAGTAGATTCTGAGTTGAGACGTAGCCGCTGTAGATTCTGAGTTGACTTGTAGCCGCAGTAGATTCTGAGTTGAGACGTAGCCGCAGTAGATTCTGAGTTGACTTGTAGCCGCAGTAGATTCTGAGTTGACTTGTAGCCGCAGTAGTTTCTGAGTTGACTTGTAGTCGCAGTAGATTCTGAGTTGACTTGTAGCCGCAGTAGATTCTGAGTTGAGTCGTAGCCGCAGTAGATTCTGAGTTGAGACGTAGCCGCAGTAGATTCTGAGTTGACTTGTAGCCGCAGTAGATTCCGAGTTGAATTGTAGCCGCAGTAGATTCTGAGTTGTGTCGTAGCCGCAGTAGATTGTGAGTTGACTTGTAGCCGCAGTAGATTCTGAGTTGAGTCGTAGCCGCAGTAGATTCCGAGTTGACTTGTAGCCGCAGTAGATTCTGAGCTGAGTCGTAGCCGCAGTAGATTCCGAGTTGACTTGTAGCCGCAGTAGATTCCGAGTTGAGACGTAGCCGCAGTAGATTCTGAGTTGAGACGTAGCCGCAGTAGATTCCGAGTTGAGACATAGCCGCAGTAGATTCCGAGTTGAGACGTAGCCACAGTAGATTCCGAGTTGAGACGTAGCTGCAGTAGATTCCGAGTTGAGACGTAGCCGCAGTAGATTCCGAGTTGAGACGTAGCCGCAGTAGATTCTGAGTTGACTTGTAGCTGCAGTAGATTCTGAGTTGAGACGTAGCCGCAGTAGATTCTGAGTTGACTTGTAGCCGCAGTAGATTCTGAGTTGACTTGTAGCCGCAGTAGATTCTGAGTTGACTTGTAGCCGCAGTAGATTCTGAGTTGAGACGTAGCCGCAATAGATTCTGAGTTGAGACGTAGCCGCAGTAGATTCTGAGTTGACTTGTAGCCGCAGTAGATTCTGAGTTGACTTGTAGCCGCAGTAGATTCCGAGTTGAGACGTAGCCGCAGTAGATTCCGAGTTGAGACTTAGCCGCAGTAGATTCTGAGTTGACTTGTAGCCGCAGTAGATTCTGAGTTGAGACGTAGCCACAGTAGATTCCGATGTGAGACGTAGCCGCAGTAGATTCTGAGTTGACTTGTAGCCGCAGTAGATTCTGAGTTGACTTGTAGTCGCAGTAGATTCTGTGTTGACTTGTAGCCGCAGTAGATTCTGAGTTGAGTCGTAGCCGCAGTAGATTCTGAGTTGAGACGTAGCCGCAGTAGATTCTGAGTTGACTTGTAGCCGCAGTAGATTCCGAGTTGAATTGTAGCCGCAGTAGATTCTGAGTTGTGTCGTAGCCGCAGTAGATTGTGAGTTGACTTGTAGCCGCAGTAGATTCTGAGTTGAGTCGTAGCCGCAGTAGATTCCGAGTTGACTTGTAGCCGCAGTAGATTCTGAGCTGAGTCGTAGCCGCAGTAGATTCCGAGTTGACTTGTAGCCGCAGTAGATTCCGAGTTGAGACGTAGCCGCAGTAGATTCTGAGTTGAGACTTAGCCGCAGTAGATTCCGAGTTGAGACATAGCCGCAGTAGATTCTGAGTTGAGACGTAGCCACAGAAGATTCCGAGTTGAGACGTAGCTGCAGTAGATTCCGAGTTGAGACGTAGCCGCAGTAGATTCCGAGTTGAGACGTAGCCGCAGTAGATTCTGAGTTGACTTGTAGCTGCAGTAGATTCTGAGTTGAGACGTAGCCGCTGTAGATTCTGAGTTGACTTGTAGCCGCAGTAGATTCTGAGTTGAGACGTAGCCGCAGTAGATTCTGAGTTGACTTGTAGCCGCAGTAGATTCTGAGTTGACTTGTAGCCGCAGTAGATTCTGAGTTGACTTGTAGTCGCAGTAGATTCTGAGTTGACTTGTAGCCGCAGTAGATTCTGAGTTGACTTGTAGCCGCAGTAGATTCTGAGTTGAGACGTAGCCGCAATAGATTCTGAGTTGAGACGTAGCCGCAGTAGATTCTGAGTTGACTTGTAGCCGCAGTAGATTCTGAGTTGACTTGTAGCCGCAGTAGATTCCGAGTTGAGACGTAGCCGCAGTAGATTCCGAGTTGAGACGTAGCCGCAGTAGATTCCGAGTTGAGACTTAGCCGCAGTAGATTCTGAGTTGACTTGTAGCCGCAGTAGATTCTGAGTTGAGACGTAGCCACAGTAGATTCCGATGTGAGACGTAGCCGCAGTAGATTCTGAGTTGACTTGTAGCCGCAGTAGATTCTGAGTTGACTTGTAGTCACAGTAGATTCTGAGTTGACTTGTAGCCGCAGTAGATTCTGAGTTGAGTCGTAGCCGCAGTAGATTCTGAGTTGAGACGTAGCCGCAGTAGATTCTGAGTTGACTTGTAGCCGCAGTAGATTCCGAGTTGAATTGTAGCCGCAGTAGATTCTGAGTTGTGTCGTAGCCGCAGTAGATTGTGAGTTGACTTGTAGCCGCAGTAGATTCTGAGTTGAGTCGTAGCCGCAGTAGATTCTGAGTTGACTTGTAGCCACAGTAGATTCCGAGTTGACTTGTAGCCGCAGTAGATTCCGAGTTGAGACGTAGCCGCAGTAGATTCTGAGTTGAGACGTAGCCGCAGTAGATTCCGAGTTGAGACATAGCCGCAGTAGATTCCGAGTTGAGACGTAGCCACAGTAGATTCCGAGTTGAGACGTAGCTGCAGTAGATTCCGAGTTGAGACGTAGCCGCAGTAGATTCCGAGTTGAGACGTAGCCGCAGTAGATTCTGAGTTGACTTGTAGCTGCAGTAGATTCTGAGTTGAGACGTAGCCGCAGTAGATTCTGAGTTGACTTGTAGCCGCAGTAGATTCTGAGTTGAGACGTAGCCGCAGTAGATTCTGAGTTGACTTGTAGCCGCAGTAGATTCTGAGTTGACTTGTAGCCGCAGTAGATTCTGAGTTGACTTGTAGCCGCAGTAGATTCTGAGTTGAGACGTAGCCGCAATAGATTCTGAGTTGAGACGTAGCCGCAGTAGATTCTGAGTTGACTTGTAGCCGCAGTAGATTCTGAGTTGACTTGTAGCCGCAGTAGATTCCGAGTTGAGACGTAGCCGCAGTAGATTCCGAGTTGAGACGTAGCCGCAGTAGATTCCGAGTTGAGACTTAGCCGCAGTAGATTCCGAGATGAGACGTAGCCGCAGTAGATTCCGAGTTGAGACGTAGCCGCAGTAGATTCTGAGTTGAGACGTAGCCGCAGTAGTTTCCGAGTTGAGACGTAGCCGCAGTAGATTCCGAGTTGAGACGTAGCCGCATTAGATTCCGAGTTGAGACGTAGCCGCAGTAGATTCTGAGTAGAGTCGTAGCCGCAGTAGATTCCGAGTTGACTTGTAGCCGCAGTAGATTCTGAGTTGACTTGTAGCCGCAGTAGATTCTGAGTTGACTTGTAGCCGCAGTAGATTCTGAGTTGACTTGTAGC
This sequence comes from Coturnix japonica, assembly GCF_054131305.1. Taxonomy (NCBI): domain Eukaryota; kingdom Metazoa; phylum Chordata; class Aves; order Galliformes; family Phasianidae; genus Coturnix; species Coturnix japonica. The sequence goes on along the minus strand of NC_140682.1, from coordinate 5,448,252 downwards.
CGCAGTAGATTCTGAGTTGACTTGTAGCCGCAGTAGATTCTGAGTTGTCTTGTAGCCGCAGTAGATTCTGAGTTGAGACGTAGCCGCAGTAGATTCTGAGTTGACTTGTAGCCGCAGTAGATTCTGAGTGGAGACGTAGCCACAGTAGATTCCGATGTGAGACGTAGCCGCAGTAGATTCTGAGTTGACTTGTAGCCGCAGTAGATTCTGAGTTGACTTGTAGTCGCAGTAGATTCTGAGTTGACTTGTAGCCGCAGTAGATACTGAGTTGAGTCGTAGCCGCAGTAGATTCTGAGTTGAGACGTAGCCGCAGTAGATTCTGAGTTGACTTGTAGCCGCAGTAGATTCCGAGTTGAATTGTAGCCGCAGTAGATTCTGAGTTGTGTCGTAGCCGCAGTAGATTGTGAGTTGACTTGTAGCCGCAGTAGATTCTGAGTTGAGTCGTAGCCGCTGTAGATTCCGAGTTGACTTGTAGCCGCAGTAGATTCTGAGTTGAGTCGTAGCCGCAGTAGATTCTGAGTTGACTTGTAGCCGCAGTAGATTCCGAGTTGAGACGTAGCCGCAGTAGATTCTGAGTTGAGACGTAGCCGCAGTAGATTCCGAGTTGAGACATAGCCGCAGTAGATTCCGAGTTGAGACGTAGCCACAGTAGATTCCGAGTTGAGACGTAGCTGCAGTAGATTCCGAGTTGAGACGTAGCCGCAGTAGATTCCGAGTTGAGACGTAGCCGCAGTAGATTCTGAGTTGACTTGTAGCTGCAGTAGATTCTGAGTTGAGACGTAGCCGCAGTAGATTCTGAGTTGACTTGTAGCCGCAGTAGATTCTGAGTTGAGACGTAGCCGCAGTAGATTCTGAGTTGACTTGTAGCCGCAGTAGATTCTGAGTTGACTTGTAGCCGCAGTAGATTCTGAGTTGACTTGTAGCCGCAGTAGATTCTGAGTTGACTTGTAGCCGCAGTAGATTCTGAGTTGAGACGTAGCCGCAATAGATTCTGAGTTGAGACGTAGCCGCAGTAGATTCTGAGTTGACTTGTAGCCGCAGTAGATTCTGAGTTGACTTGTAGCCGCAGTAGATTCCGAGTTGAGACGTAGCCGCAGTAGATTCCGAGTTGAGACGTAGCCGCAGTAGATTCCGAGTTGAGACTTAGCCGCAGTAGATTCCGAGATGAGACGTAGCCGCAGTAGATTCCGAGTTGAGACGTAGCCGCAGTAGATTCTGAGTTGAGACGTAGCCGCAGTAGTTTCCGAGTTGAGACGTAGCCGCAGTAGATTCCGAGTTGAGACGTAGCCGCATTAGATTCCGAGTTGAGACGTAGCCGCAGTAGATTCTGAGTAGAGTCGTAGCCGCAGTAGATTCCGAGTTGACTTGTAGCCGCAGTAGATTCTGAGTTGACTTGTAGCCGCAGTAGATTCTGAGTTGACTTGTAGCCGCAGTAGATTCTGAGTTGACTTGTAGCCGCAGTAGATTCTGAGTTGACTTGTAGCCGCAGTAGATTCTGAGTTGTCTTGTAGCCGCAGTAGATTCTGAGTTGAGACGTAGCCGCAGTAGATTCTGAGTTGACTTGTAGCCGCAGTAGATTCTGAGTTGAGACGTAGCCACAGTAGATTCCGATGTGAGACGTAGCCGCAGTAGATTCTGAGTTGACTTGTAGCCGCAGTAGATTCTGAGTTGACTTGTAGTCGCAGTAGATTCTGAGTTGACTTGTAGCCGCAGTAGATTCTGAGTTGAGTCGTAGCCGCAGTAGATTCTGAGTTGAGACGTAGCCGCAGTAGATTCTGAGTTGACTTGTAGCCGCAGTAGATTCCGAGTTGAATTGTAGCCGCAGTAGATTCTGAGTTGTGTCGTAGCCGCAGTAGATTGTGAGTTGACTTGTAGCCGCAGTAGATTCTGAGTTGAGTCGTAGCCGCAGTAGATTCCGAGTTGACTTGTAGCCGCAGTAGATTCTGAGTTGAGTCGTAGCCGCAGTAGATTCCAAGTTGACTTGTAGCCGCAGTAGATTCCGAGTTGAGACGTAGCCGCAGTAGATTCTGAGTTGACTTGTAGCCGCAGTAGATTCCGAGTTGAGACATAGCCGCAGTAGATTCCGAGTTGAGACGTAGCCACAGTAGATTCCGAGTTGAGACGTAGCTGCAGTAGATTCCGAGTTGAGACGTAGCCGCAGTAGATTCCGAGTTGAGACGTAGCCGCAGTAGATTCTGAGTTGACTTGTAGCTGCAGTAGATTCTGAGTTGACTTGTAGCCGCAGTAGATTCTGTGTTGACTTGTAGCCGCAGTAGATTCTGAGTTGACTTGTAGCCGCAGTAGATTCTGAGTTGAGACGTAGCCGCAATAGATTCTGATTTGAGACGTAGCCGCAGTAGATTCTGAGTATAGACGTAGCCGCAGTAGATTCTGAGTTGACTTGTAGCCGCAGTAGATTCCGAGTTGAGACGTAGCCGCAGTAGATTCCGAGTTGAGACGTAGCCGCAGTAGATTCCGAGTTGAGACTTAGCCGCAGTAGATTCCGAAATGAGACGTAGCCGCAGTAGATTCCGAGTTGACTTGTAGCCGCAGTAGATTCTGAGTTGAGACGTAGCCGCAGTAGATTCTGAGTTGACTTGTAGCCGCAGTAGATTCTGAGTTGACTTGTAGCCGCAGTAGATTCTGAGTTGACTTGTAGTCGCAGTAGATTCTGAGTTGACTTGTAGCCGCAGTAGATTCTGAGTTGACTTGTAGCTGCAGTAGATTCTGAGTTGAGACGTAGCCGCTGTAGATTCTGAGTTGACTTGTAGCCGCAGTAGATTCTGAGTTGAGACGTAGCCGCAGTAGATTCTGAGTTGACTTGTAGCCGCAGTAGATTCTGAGTTGACTTGTAGCCGCAGTAGATTCTGAGTTGACTTGTAGTCGCAGTAGATTCTGAGTTGACTTGTAGCCGCAGTAGATTCTGAGTTGACTTGTAGCCGCAGTAGATTCTGAGTTGAGACGTAGCCGCAATAGATTCTGAGTTGAGACGTAGCCGCAGTAGATTCTGAGTTGACTTGTAGCCGCAGTAGATTCTGAGTTGACTTGTAGCCGCAGTAGATTCCGAGTTGAGACGTAGCCGCAGTAGATTCCGAGTTGAGACGTAGCCGCAGTAGATTCCGAGTTGAGACTTAGCCGCAGTAGATTCTGAGTTGACTTGTAGCCGCAGTAGATTCTGAGTTGAGACGTAGCCACAGTAGATTCCGATGTGAGACGTAGCCGCAGTAGATTCTGAGTTGACTTGTAGCCGCAGTAGATTCTGAGTTGACTTGTAGTCGCAGTAGATTCTGAGTTGACTTGTAGCCGCAGTAGATTCTGAGTTGAGTCGTAGCCGCAGTAGATTCTGAGTTGAGACGTAGCCGCAGTAGATTCTGAGTTGACTTGTAGCCGCAGTAGATTCCGAGTTGAATTGTAGCCGCAGTAGATTCTGAGTTGTGTCGTAGCCGCAGTAGATTGTGAGTTGACTTGTAGCCGCAGTAGATTCTGAGCTGAGTCGTAGCCGCAGTAGATTCTGAGTTGACTTGTAGCCACAGTAGATTCCGAGTTGACTTGTAGCCGCAGTAGATTCCGAGTTGAGACGTAGCCGCAGTAGATTCTGAGTTGAGACGTAGCCGCAGTAGATTCCGAGTTGAGACATAGCCGCAGTAGATTCCGAGTTGAGACGTAGCCACAGTAGATTCCGAGTTGAGACGTAGCTGCAGTAGATTCCGAGTTGAGACGTAGCCGCAGTAGATTCCGAGTTGAGACGTAGCCGCAGTAGATTCTGAGTTGACTTGTAGCTGCAGTAGATTCTGAGTTGAGACGTAGCCGCAGTAGATTCTGAGTTGACTTGTAGCCGCAGTAGATTCTGAGTTGAGACGTAGCCGCAGTAGATTCTGAGTTGACTTGTAGCCGCAGTAGATTCTGAGTTGACTTGTAGCCGCAGTAGATTCTGAGTTGACTTGTAGCCGCAGTAGATTCTGAGTTGAGACGTAGCCGCAATAGATTCTGAGTTGAGACGTAGCCGCAGTAGATTCTGAGTTGACTTGTAGCCGCAGTAGATTCTGAGTTGACTTGTAGCCGCAGTAGATTCCGAGTTGAGACGTAGCCGCAGTAGATTCCGAGTTGAGACGTAGCCGCAGTAGATTCCGAGTTGAGACTTAGCCGCAGTAGATTCCGAGATGAGACGTAGCCGCAGTAGATTCCGAGTTGAGACGTAGCCGCAGTAGATTCTGAGTTGAGACGTAGCCGCAGTAGTTTCCGAGTTGAGACGTAGCCGCAGTAGATTCCGAGTTGAGACGTAGCCGCATTAGATTCCGAGTTGAGACGTAGCCGCAGTAGATTCTGAGTAGAGTCGTAGCCGCAGTAGATTCCGAGTTGACTTGTAGCCGCAGTAGATTCTGAGTTGACTTGTAGCCGCAGTAGATTCTGAGTTGACTTGTAGCCGCAGTAGATTCTGAGTTGACTTGTAGCCGCAGTAGATTCTGAGTTGACTTGTAGCCGCAGTAGATTCTGAGTTGTCTTGTAGCCGCAGTAGATTCTGAGTTGAGACGTAGCCGCAGTAGATTCTGAGTTGACTTGTAGCCGCAGTAGATTCTGAGTGGAGACGTAGCCACAGTAGATTCCGATGTGAGACGTAGCCGCAGTAGATTCTGAGTTGACTTGTAGCCGCAGTAGATTCTGAGTTGACTTGTAGTCGCAGTAGATTCTGAGTTGACTTGTAGCCGCAGTAGATTCTGAGTTGAGTCGTAGCCGCAGTAGATTCTGAGTTGAGACGTAGCCGCAGTAGATTCTGAGTTGACTTGTAGCCGCAGTAGATTCCGAGTTGAATTGTAGCCGCAGTAGATTCTGAGTTGTGTCGTAGCCGCAGTAGATTGTGAGTTGACTTGTAGCCGCAGTAGATTCTGAGTTGAGTCGTAGCCGCAGTAGATTCCGAGTTGACTTGTAGCCGCAGTAGATTCTGAGTTGAGTCGTAGCCGCAGTAGATTCTGAGTTGACTTGTAGCCGCAGTAGATTCCGAGTTGAGACGTAGCCGCAGTAGATTCTGAGTTGAGACGTAGCCGCAGTAGATTCCGAGTTGAGACATAGCCGCAGTAGATTCCGAGTTGAGACGTAGCCACAGTAGATTCCGAGTTGAGACGTAGCTGCAGTAGATTCCGAGTTGAGACGTAGCCGCAGTAGATTCCGAGTTGAGACGTAGCCGCAGTAGATTCTGAGTTGACTTGTAGCTGCAGTAGATTCTGAGTTGAGACGTAGCCGCAGTAGATTCTGAGTTGACTTGTAGCCGCAGTAGATTCTGAGTTGAGACGTAGCCGCAGTAGATTCTGAGTTGACTTGTAGCCGCAGTAGATTCTGAGTTGACTTGTAGCCGCAGTAGATTCTGAGTTGACTTGTAGCCGCAGTAGATTCTGAGTTGACTTGTAGCCGCAGTAGATTCTGAGTTGAGACGTAGCCGCAATAGATTCTGAGTTGAGACGTAGCCGCAGTAGATTCTGAGTTGACTTGTAGCCGCAGTAGATTCTGAGTTGACTTGTAGCCGCAGTAGATTCCGAGTTGAGACGTAGCCGCAGTAGATTCCGAGTTGAGACGTAGCCGCAGTAGATTCCGAGTTGAGACTTAGCCGCAGTAGATTCCGAGATGAGACGTAGCCGCAGTAGATTCCGAGTTGAGACGTAGCCGCAGTAGATTCTGAGTTGAGACGTAGCCGCAGTAGTTTCCGAGTTGAGACGTAGCCGCAGTAGATTCCGAGTTGAGACGTAGCCGCATTAGATTCCGAGTTGAGACGTAGCCGCAGTAGATTCTGAGTAGAGTCGTAGCCGCAGTAGATTCCGAGTTGACTTGTAGCCGCAGTAGATTCTGAGTTGACTTGTAGCCGCAGTAGATTCTGAGTTGACTTGTAGCCGCAGTAGATTCTGAGTTGACTTGTAGCCGCAGTAGATTCTGAGTTGACTTGTAGCCGCAGTAGATTCTGAGTTGTCTTGTAGCCGCAGTAGATTCTGAGTTGAGACGTAGCCGCAGTAGATTCTGAGTTGACTTGTAGCCGCAGTAGATTCTGAGTTGAGACGTAGCCACAGTAGATTCCGATGTGAGACGTAGCCGCAGTAGATTCTGAGTTGACTTGTAGCCGCAGTAGATTCTGAGTTGACTTGTAGTCGCAGTAGATTCTGAGTTGACTTGTAGCCGCAGTAGATTCTGAGTTGAGTCGTAGCCGCAGTAGATTCTGAGTTGAGACGTAGCCGCAGTAGATTCTGAGTTGACTTGTAGCCGCAGTAGATTCCGAGTTGAATTGTAGCCGCAGTAGATTCTGAGTTGTGTCGTAGCCGCAGTAGATTGTGAGTTGACTTGTAGCCGCAGTAGATTCTGAGTTGAGTCGTAGCCGCAGTAGATTCCGAGTTGACTTGTAGCCGCAGTAGATTCTGAGTTGAGTCGTAGCCGCAGTAGATTCCAAGTTGACTTGTAGCCGCAGTAGATTCCGAGTTGAGACGTAGCCGCAGTAGATTCTGAGTTGAGACGTAGCCGCAGTAGATTCCGAGTTGAGACATAGCCGCAGTAGATTCCGAGTTGAGACGTAGCCACAGTAGATTCCGAGTTGAGACGTAGCTGCAGTAGATTCCGAGTTGAGACGTAGCCGCAGTAGATTCCGAGTTGAGACGTAGCCGCAGTAGATTCTGAGTTGACTTGTAGCTGCAGTAGATTCTGAGTTGACTTGTAGCCGCAGTAGATTCTGTGTTGACTTGTAGCCGCAGTAGATTCTGAGTTGACTTGTAGCCGCAGTAGATTCTGAGTTGAGACGTAGCCGCAATAGATTCTGATTTGAGACGTAGCCGCAGTAGATTCTGAGTATAGACGTAGCCGCAGTAGATTCTGAGTTGTCTTGTAGCCGCAGTAGATTCCGAGTTGAGACGTAGCCGCAGTAGATTCCGAGTTGAGACGTAGCCGCAGTAGATTCCGAGTTGAGACTTAGCCGCAGTAGATTCCGAAATGAGACGTAGCCGCAGTAGATTCCGAGTTGAGACGTAGCCGAAGTAGATTCCGAGTTGAGACGTAGCCGCAGTAGATTCTGAGTTGAGACGTAGCCGCAGTAGATTCTGAGTTGAGACGTAGCCGCAGTAGTTTCCGAGTTGACTTGTAGCCGCAGAAGATTCTGAGTTGAGACGTAGCCGCAGTAGATTCCGAGTTGAGACGTAGCCGCAGTAGATTCTGAGTTGAGTCGTAGCTGCAGTAGATTCCGAGTTTACTTGTAGCTGCAGTCGATTCTGAGTTGAGTCGTAGCCGCCGTAGATTCCGAGTTGACTTGTAGCCGCAGTAGATTCCGAGTTGACTTGTAGCCACAGTAGATTCTGAGTTGACTTGTAGCCGCAGTAGTTTCTGAGTTGAGACGTAGCCGCAGTAGATTCAGAGTTGAGACGTAGCTGCAGTAGATTCCGAGTTGAGACGTAGCCGCAGTAGATTCTGAGTTGAGACGTAGCCGCAGTAGATTCCGAGTTGAGACGTAGCCGCAGTAGATTCCGAGTTGAGACGTAGCCGCAGTAGATTCCGAGTTGAGACGTAGCCGCAGTAGATTCTGAGTTGAGTCGTAGCTGCAGTAGATTCCGAGTTTACTTGTAGCTGCAGTAGATTCTGAGTTGAGTCGTAGCCGCCGTAGATTCCGAGTTGACTTGTAGCCGCAGTAGATTCCGAGTTGACTTGTAGCCACAGTAGATTCTGGTTTGACTTGTAGCCGCAGTAGTTTCTGAGTTGAGACGTAGCCGCAGTAGATTCAGAGTTGAGACGTAGCTGCAGTAGATTCCGAGTTGAGACGTAGCCGCAGTAGATTCTGAGTTGAGACGTAGCCGCAGTAGATTCCGAGTTGAGACGTAGCCGCAGTAGATTCTGAGTAGAGTCGTAGCCGCAGTAGATTCCGAGTTGAGACGTAGCCGCATTAGATTCTGAGTTGAGTCGTAGCCGCAGTAGATTCCGAGTTGACTTGTAGCCGCAGTAGATTCCGAGTTGACTTGTAGCCGCAGTAGATTCTGAGTTGAGACGTAGCCGCAGTAGATTCCGAGTTGAGACGTAGCCGCAGTAGATTCTGAGTTGAGTCGTAGCTGCAGTAGATTCCGAGTTTACTTGTAGCTGCAGTAGATTCTGAGTTGAGTCGTAGCCGCCGTAGATTCCGAGTTGACTTGTAGCCGCAGTAGATTCCGAGTTGACTTGTAGCCACAGTAGATTCTGAGTTGACTTGTAGCCGCAGTAGTTTCTGAGTTGAGACGTAGCCGCAGTAGATTCAGAGTTGAGACGTAGCTGCAGTAGATTCCGAGTTGAGACGTAGCCGCAGTAGATTCTGAGTTGAGACGTAGCCGCAGTAGATTCCGAGTTGAGACGTAGCCGCAGTAGATTCCGAGTTGAGACGTAGCCGCAGTAGATTCTGAGTTGAGACGTAGCCGCAGTAGATTCCGAGTTGAGACGTAGCCGCAGTAGATTCTGAGTTGAGACGTAGCCGCAGTAGATTCCGAGTTGAGACGTAGCCGCAGTAGATTCCGAGTTGACTTGTAGCCGCAGTAGATTCCGAGTTGACTTGTAGCCGCAGTAGATTCCGAGTTGAGACGTAGCCGCAGTAGATTCCGAGTTGAGACGTAGCCGCAGTAGATTCCGAGTTGAGACGTAACCGCAGTAGATTCCGAGTTGAGACGTAGCCGCAGTAGATTCTGAGTTGAGACGTAGCCGCAGTAGATTCCGAGTTGAGACGTAGCCGAATTAGATTCCGAGTTGAGACGTAGCCGCAGTAGATTCTGAGTTGACTTGTAGCCGCAGTAGATTCTGAGTTGACTTGTAGCCGCAGTAGATTCTGAGTTGAGACGTAGCCGCAGTAGATTCTGAGTTGACTTGTAGCCGCAGTAGATTCTGAGTTGAGACGTAGCCGCAGTAGATTCTGAGTTGACTTGTAGCCGCAGTAGATTCTGAGTTGAGACGTAGCCGCAGTAGATTCTGAGTTGACTTGTAGCCGCAGTAGATTCTGAGTTGACTTGTAGCCGCCGTAGATTCCGAGTTGAATTGTAGCCGCTGTAGATTCTGAGTTGAGTCGTAGCCGCAGTAGATTCCGAGTTGACTTGTAGCCGCAGTAGATTCTGAGTTGAGTCGTAGCCGCAGTAGATTACGAGTTGACTTGTAGCCGCAGTAGATTCTGAGTTGAGACGTAGCCGCAGTAGATTCTGAGTTGAGACGTAGCCGCAGTAGATTCTGAGTTGAGACGTAGCCGCAGTAGATTCCGAGTTGAGACATAGCCTCAGTAGATTCCGAGTTGAGACGTAGCCGCAGTAGATTCCGAGTTGATAAGTAGCTGCAGTAGATTCCGAGTTGATACGTAGCCGCAGTAGATTCTGAGTTGAGACGTAGCCGCAGTAGATTCCGAGTTGACTTGTAGCCGCAGTAGATTCCGAGTTGACTTGTAGCCGCAGTAGATTCTGAGTTGAGACGTAGCCGCAGTAGATTCCGAGTTGAGACGTAGCCGCAGTAGATTCTGAGTTGAGTCGTAGCTGCAGTAGATTCCGAGTTTACTTGTAGCTGCAGTAGATTCTGAGTTGAGTCGTAGCCGCCGTAGATTCCGAGTTGACTTGTAGCCGCAGTAGATTCCGAGTTGACTTGTAGCCACAGTAGATTCTGAGTTGACTTGTAGCCGCAGTAGTTTCTGAGTTGAGACGTAGCCGCAGTAGATTCAGAGTTGAGACGTAGCTGCAGTAGATTCCGAGTTGAGACGTAGCCGCAGTAGATTCTGAGTTGAGACGTAGCCGCAGTAGATTCCGAGTTGAGACGTAGCCGCAGTAGATTCCGAGTTGAGACGTAGCCGCAGTAGATTCTGAGTTGAGACGTAGCCGCAGTAGATTCCGAGTTGAGACGTAGCCGCAGTAGATTCTGAGTTGAGACGTAGCCGCAGTAGATTCCGAGTTGAGACGTAGCCGCAGTAGATTCCGAGTTGACTTGTAGCCGCAGTAGATTCCGAGTTGACTTGTAGCCGCAGTAGATTCCGAGTTGAGACGTAGCCGCAGTAGATTCCGAGTTGAGACGTAGCCGCAGTAGATTCCGAGTTGAGACGTAGCCGCAGTAGATTCCGAGTTGAGACGTAGCCGCAGTAGATTCTGAGTTGAGACGTAGCCGCAGTAGATTCCGAGTTGAGACGTAGCCGAATTAGATTCCGAGTTGAGACGTAGCCGCAGTAGATTCTGAGTTGACTTGTAGCCGCAGTAGATTCTGAGTTGACTTGTAGCCGCAGTAGATTCTGAGTTGAGACGTAGCCGCAGTAGATTCTGAGTTGACTTGTAGCCGCAGTAGATTCTGAGTTGAGACGTAGCCGCAGTAGATTCTGAGTTGACTTGTAGCCGCAGTAGATTCTGAGTTGAGACGTAGCCGCAGTAGATTCTGAGTTGACTTGTAGCCGCAGTAGATTCTGAGTTGACTTGTAGCCGCCGTAGATTCCGAGTTGAATTGTAGCCGCTGTAGATTCTGAGTTGAGTCGTAGCCGCAGTAGATTCCGAGTTGACTTGTAGCCGCAGTAGATTCTGAGTTGAGTCGTAGCCGCAGTAGATTACGAGTTGACTTGTAGCCGCAGTAGATTCTGAGTTGAGACGTAGCCGCAGTAGATTCTGAGTTGAGACGTAGCCGCAGTAGATTCCGAGTTGAGACATAGCCTCAGTAGATTCCGAGTTGAGACGTAGCCGCAGTAGATTCCGAGTTGATAAGTAGCTGCAGTAGATTCCGAGTTGATACGTAGCCGCAGTAGATTCTGAGTTGAGACGTAGCCGCAGTAGATTCCGAGTTAAGACGTAGCCGCAGTAGATTCTGAGTTGACTTGTAGCTGCAGTAGATTCTGAGTTGAGACGTAGCCGCAGTAGATTCTGAGTTTACTTGTAGCCGCAGTAGATTCTGAGTTGAGACGTAGCCGCAGTAGATTCTGAGTTGACTTGTAGCCGCAGTAGATTCTGAGTTGACTTGTAGCCGCAGTAGATTCTGTGTTGACTTGTAGCCGCAGTAGATTCTGAGTTGACTTGTAGCCGCAGTAGATTCTGAGTTGAGACGTAGCCGCAGTAGATTCTGAGTTGACTTGTAGCCTCAGTAGATTCTGAGTTGAGACGTAGCCGCAGTAGATTCTGAGTTGACTTGTAGCCGCAGTAGATTCTGAGTTGACTTTTAGCCGCAGTAGATTCTGAGTTGAGACGTAGCCGCAGTTGATTCTGAGTTGAGACGTAGCCGCAGTAGATTCTGAGTTGACTTGTAGCCGCAGTAGATTCTGAGTTGAGACGTAGCCGCAGTAGATTCTGAGTTGACTTGTAGCCGCAGTAGATTCCGAGTTGAGACGTAGCCGCAGTAGATTCCGAGTTGAGACGTAGCCGCAGTAGATTCCGAGATGAGACGTAGCCGCAGTAGATTCCGAGTTGAGACGTAGCCGAAGTAGATTCCGAGTTGAGACGTAGCCGCAGTAGATTCCGAGTTGAGACGTAGCCGCAGTAGTTTCTAAGTTGAGACGTAGCTGCAGTATTTTCCGAGTTGAGACGTAGCCGCAGTAGATTCCGAGTTGAGACGTAGCCGCAGTAGTATCTGAGTTTACTTGTAGCCGCAGTAGATTCCGAGTTGATTTGTAGCCGCAGTAGATTCTGAGTTGACTTGTAGCCACAGTAGATTCTGAGTTGACTTGTAGCCGCAGTAGATTCTGAGTTGACTTGTAGCCGCAGTAGATTCTGAGTTGACTTGTAGCCGCAGTAGATTCTGAGTTGTCTTGTAGCCGCAGTAGATTCTGAGTTGAGACGTAGCCGCAGTAGATTCTGTGTTGACTTGTAGCCGCAGTAGATTCCGAGTTGAATTGTAGCCGCAGTAGATTCTGAGTTGAGTCGTAGCCGCAGTAGATTCTGAGTTGACTTGTAGCCGCAGTAGATTCTGAGTTGATTCGTAGCCGCAGTAGTTTCTGAGTTGACTTGTAGCCGCAGTAGATTCTTAGTTGAGTCGTAGCCGCAGTAGATTCCGAGTTGAGACGTAGCCGCAGTAGATTCTGAGTTGAGACGTAGCCGCAGTAGATTCCGAGTTGAGACGTAGCCGCAGTAGATTCCGAGTTGAGACGTAGCCGCAGTAGATTCCGAGTTGAGACGTAGCCGCAGTAGATTCTGAGTTGAGACGTAGCCGCAGTAGATTCCGAGTTGAGACGTAGCCGCAGTAGATTCTGAGTTGACTTGTAGCTGCAGTAGATTCTGAGTTGAGACGTAGCCGCAGTAGATTCTGAGTTGACTTGTAGCTGCAGTAGATTCTGAGTTGACTTGTAGCCGCAGTAGATTCTGAGTTGAGACGTAGCCGCAGTAGATTCTGAGTTGAGACGTAGCCGCAGTAGATTCCGAGTTGAGACGTAGCCGCAGTAGATTCTGAGTTGAGACGTAGCCGCAGTAGATTCTGAGTTGAGACGTAGCCGCAGTAGATTCTGAGTTGACTTGTAGCTGCAGTAGATTCTGAGTTGACTTGTAGCCGCAGTAGATTCTGAATTGAGACGTAGCCGCAGTAGATTCTGAGTTGAGACGTAGCCGCATTAGATTCCGAGTTGAGACGTAGCCGCAGTAGATTCTTAGTAGAGTCTTAGCCGCAGTAGATTCCGAGTTGAGACGTAGCCGCATTAGATTTTGAGTTGAGTCGTAGCCGCAGTAGATTCCGAGTTGACTTGTAGCCGCAGTAGATTTTGAGTTGACTTGTAGCCGCAGTAGATTCTGAGTTGTCTTGTAGCCGCAGTAGATTCCGAGTTGAGACGTAGCCGCAGTAGATTCTGAGTTGAGTCGTAGCCGCAGTAGATTCCGAGTTGACTTGTAGCCGCAGTAGATTCTGAGTTGAGTCGTAGCCGCCGTAGATTCCGAGTTGACTTGTAGCCGCAGTAGATTCCGAGTTGACTTGTAGCCACAGTAGATTCTGAGTTGACTTGTAGCCGCAGTAGTTTCTGAGTTGAGACGTAGCCGCTGTAGATTCAGAGTTGAGACGTAGCCGCAGTAGATTCCGAGTTGAGACGTAGCCGCAGTAGATTCTGAGTTGAGACGTAGCCGCAGTAGATTCCGAGTTGAGACGTAGCCGCAGTAGATTCCGAGTTGAGACGTAGCCGCAGTAGATTCCGAGTTGAGACGTAGTCGCAGTAGATTCTGAGTTGAGACGTAGCCGCAGTAGATTCTGAGTTGAGACGTAGCCGCAGTAGATTCTGAGTTGAGACGTAGCCGCAGTAGATTCTGAGTTGACTTGTAGCCGCAGTAGATTCTGAGTTGAGACGTAGCCGCAGTAGATTCTGAGTTGACTTGTAGCCGCACTAGATTCTGAGTTGAGACGTAGCCACAGTAGATTCCGATGTGAGACGTAGCCGCAGTAGATTCTGAGTTGACTTGTAGCCGCAGTAGATTCTGAGTTGACTTGTAGCCGCATTAGATTCCGAGTTGAGACGTAGCCGCAGTAGATTCTTAGTAGAGTCGTAGCTGCAGTAGATTCCGAGTTGAGACGTAGCCGCATTAGATTTTGAGTTGAGTCGTAGCCGCAGTAGATTCCGAGTTGACTTGTAGCCGCAGTAGATTTTGAGTTGACTTGTAGCCGCAGTAGATTCTGAGTTGAGACGTAGCCGCAGTAGTTTCCGAGTTGAGACGTAGCCGCAGTAGATTCTGAGTTGAGTCGTAGCCGCAGTAGATTCCGAGTTGACTTGTAGCCGCAGTAGATTCTGAGTTGAGTCGTAGCCGCCGTAGATTCCGAGTTGACTTGTAGCCGCAGTAGATTCTGAGTTGAGACGTAGCCGCAGTAGATTCTGAATTGAGACGTAGCCGCAGTAGATTCTGAGTTGAGACGTAGCCGCAGTAGATTCTGAGTTGAGACGTAGCCGCAGTAGATTCCGAGTTGAGACATAGCCTCAGTAGATTCCGAGTTGAGACGTAGCCGCAGTAGATTCCGAGTTGAGACGTAGCCGCAGTAGATTCTGAGTTGAGATGTAGCCGCAGTAGATTCCGAGTTGAGACGTAGCCGCAGTAGATTCTGAGTTGACTTGTAGCTGCAGTAGATTCTGAGTTGAGACGTAGCCGCAGTAGATTCTGAATTGAGACGTAGCCGCAGTAGATTCTGAGTTGAGACGTAGCCGCATTAGATTCCGAGTTGAGACGTAGCCGCAGTAGATTCTTAGTAGAGTCGTAGCCGCAGTAGATTCCGAGTTGAGACGTAGCCGCATTAGATTTTGAGTTGAGTCGTAGCCGCAGTAGATTCCGAGTTGACTTGTAGCCGCAGTAGATTTTGAGTTGACTTGTAGCCGCAGTAGATTCTGAGTTGAGACGTAGCCGCAGTAGATTCCGAGTTGAGACGTAGCCGCAGTAGATTCTGAGTTGAGTCGTAGCCGCAGTAGATTCCGAGTTGACTTGTAGCCGCAGTAGATTCTGAGTTGAGTCGTAGCCGCCGTAGATTCCGAGTTGACTTGTAGCCGCAGTAGATTCCGAGTTGAGTCGTAGCCGCCGTAGATTCCGAGTTGACTTGTAGCCGCAGTAGATTCCGAGTTGACTTGTAGCCACAGTAGATTCTGAGTTGACTTGTAGCCGCAGTAGTTTCTGAGTTGAGACGTAGCCGCTGTAGATTCAGAGTTGAGACGTAGCCGCAGTAGATTCCGAGTTGAGACGTAGCTGCAGTAGATTCCGAGTTGAGACGTAGCCGCAGTAGATTCCGAGTTGAGACGTAGCCGCAGTAGATTCTGAGTTGAGACGTAGCCGCAGTAGATTCCGAGTTGAGACGTAGCCGCAGTAGATTCTGAGTTGAGACGTAGCCGCAGTAGATTCTGAGTTGAGACGTAGCCGCAGTAGATTCTGAGTTGACTTGTAGCCGCAGTAGATTCTGAGTTGACTTGTAGCCGCAGTAGATTCTGAGTTGAGACGTAGCCGCAGTAGATTCTGAGTTGAGACGTAGCCGCAGTAGATTCCGAGTTGAGACGTAGCCGCAGTAGATTCTGAGTTGAGACGTAGCTGCAGTAGATTCCGAGTTGACTTGTAGCCGCAGTAGATTCTGAGTTGACATGTAGCCGCAGTAGATTCTGAGTTGAGACGTAGCCGCAGTAGATTCTGAGTATAGACGTAGCCGCAGTAGATTCTTAGTTGACTTGTAGCCGCAGTAGATTCTGAGTTGATTTGTAGCCGCAGTAGATTCTGAGTTGATTTGTAGCTGCAGTAGATTCTGAGTTGACTTGTAGCCGCAGTAGATTCTGAGTTGAGACGTAGCCACAGTAGATTCTGAGCTGAGACGTAGCCACAGTAGATTCCGAGTTGAGACGTAGCCGCAGTAGTTTCTGAGTTGACTTGTAGCCGCAGTAGATTCATAGTTGAGACGTAGCCGCAGTAGATTCCGAGTTGAGACGTAGCCGCAGTAGATTCTGAGTTGAGACGTAGCCGCAGTAGATTCCGAGTTGAGACGTAGCCGCAGTAGATTCTGAGTTGACTTGTAGCCGCAGTAGATACTGAGTTGACTTGTAGCCGCAGTAGATTCTGAGTTGAGACGTAGCCGCAGTAGATTCTGAGTTGAGTCGTAGCCGCAGTAGATTCCGAGTTGACTTGTAGCCGCAGTAGATTCTGAGTTGAGTCGTAGCCGCCGTAGATTCCGAGTTGACTTGTAGCCGCAGTAGATTCCGAGTTGACTTGTAGCCGCAGTAGATTCTGAGTTGACTTGTAGCCGCAGTAGTTTCTGAGTTGAGACGTAGCCGCAGTAGATTCCGAGTTGAGACGTAGCCGCAGTAGATTCCGAGTTGCGACGTAGCCGCAGTAGATTCTGAGTTGACTTGTAGCCGCAGTAGATTCTGAGTTGACATGTATCCGCAGTAGATTCTGAGTTGAGACGTAGCCGCAGTAGATTCTGAGTATAGATGTAGCCGCAGTTGATTCCGAGTTGACTTGTAGCCGCAGTAGATTCTGAGTTGACTTGTAGCCGCAGTAGATTCTGAGTTGACTTGTAGCCGCAGTAGATTCTGATTTGAGACGTAGCCACAGTAGATTCTGAGTTGAGACGTAGCCACAGTAGATTCCGAGTTGAGACGTAGCCGCAGTAGTTTCTGAGTTGACTTGTAGCCGCAGTAGATTCTGAGTTGACTTGTAGCGGCAGTAGATTCCTAGTTGAGTCGTAGCCGCAGTAGGTTCCAAGTTGACTTGTAGCCGCAGTAGATTCCGAGTTGACTTGTAGCCGCAGTAGATTCTGAGTTGACTTGTAGCCGCAGTAGATTCTGAGTTGACTTGTAGCCGCAGTAGATTCCGAGTTGAATTGTAGCCGCAGTAGATTCTGAGTTGAGTCGTAGCCGCAGTAGATTCTGAGTTGACTTGTAGCCGCAGTAGATTCTGAGTTGATTCGTAGCCGCAGTAGTTTCTGAGTTGACTTGTAGCCGCAGTAGATTCTTAGTTGAGTCGTAGCCGCAGTAGATTCCGAGTTGTGACGTAGCCGCAGTAGATTCTGAGTTGAGACGTAGCCGCAGTAGATTCCGAGTTGAGACGTAGCCGCAGTAGATTCCGAGTTGAGACGTAGCCGCAGTAGATTCCGAGTTGAGACGTAGCCGCAGTAGATTCTGAGTTGAGACGTAGCCGCAGTAGATTCCGAGTTGAGACGTAGCCGCAGTAGATTCTGAGTTGACTTGTAGCTGCAGTAGATTCTGAGTTGAGACGTAGCCGCAGTAGATTCTGAGTTGACTTGTAGCTGCAGTAGATTCTGAGTTGACTTGTAGCCGCAGTAGATTCTGAGTTGAGACGTAGCCGCAGTAGATTCTGAGTTGAGACGTAGCCGCAGTAGATTCCGAGTTGAGACGTAGCCGCAGTAGATTCTGAGTTGAGACGTAGCCGCAGTAGATTCTGAGTTGAGACGTAGCCGCAGTAGATTCTGAGTTGACTTGTAGCTGCAGTAGATTCTGAGTTGACTTGTAGCCGCAGTAGATTCTGAATTGAGACGTAGCCGCAGTAGATTCTGAGTTGAGACGTAGCCGCATTAGATTCCGAGTTGAGACGTAGCCGCAGTAGATTCTTAGTAGAGTCTTAGCCGCAGTAGATTCCGAGTTGAGACGTAGCCGCATTAGATTTTGAGTTGAGTCGTAGCCGCAGTAGATTCCGAGTTGACTTGTAGCCGCAGTAGATTTTGAGTTGACTTGTAGCCGCAGTAGATTCTGAGTTGAGACGTAGCCGCAGTAGATTCCGAGTTGAGACGTAGCCGCAGTAGATTCTGAGTTGAGTCGTAGCCGCAGTAGATTCCGAGTTGACTTGTAGCCGCAGTAGATTCTGAGTTGAGTCGTAGCCGCCGTAGATTCCGAGTTGACTTGTAGCCGCAGTAGATTCCGAGTTGACTTGTAGCCACAGTAGATTCTGAGTTGACTTGTAGCCGCAGTAGTTTCTGAGTTGAGACGTAGCCGCTGTAGATTCAGAGTTGAGACGTAGCCGCAGTAGATTCCGAGTTGAGACGTAGCCGCAGTAGATTCTGAGTTGAGACGTAGCCGCAGTAGATTCCGAGTTGAGACGTAGCCGCAGTAGATTCCGAGTTGAGACGTAGCCGCAGTAGATTCCGAGTTGAGACGTAGTCGCAGTAGATTCTGAGTTGAGACGTAGCCGCAGTAGATTCTGAGTTGAGACGTAGCCGCAGTAGATTCTGAGTTGAGACGTAGCCGCAGTAGATTCTGAGTTGACTTGTAGCCGCAGTAGATTCTGAGTTGAGACGTAGCCGCAGTAGATTCTGAGTTGACTTGTAGCCGCACTAGATTCTGAGTTGAGACGTAGCCACAGTAGATTCCGATGTGAGACGTAGCCGCAGTAGATTCTGAGTTGACTTGTAGCCGCAGTAGATTCTGAGTTGACTTGTAGCCGCATTAGATTCCGAGTTGAGACGTAGCCGCAGTAGATTCTTAGTAGAGTCGTAGCTGCAGTAGATTCCGAGTTGAGACGTAGCCGCATTAGATTTTGAGTTGAGTCGTAGCCGCAGTAGATTCCGAGTTGACTTGTAGCCGCAGTAGATTTTGAGTTGACTTGTAGCCGCAGTAGATTCTGAGTTGAGACGTAGCCGCAGTAGTTTCCGAGTTGAGACGTAGCCGCAGTAGATTCTGAGTTGAGTCGTAGCCGCCGTAGATTCCGAGTTGACTTGTAGCCGCAGTAGATTCTGAGTTGAGACGTAGCCGCAGTAGATTCTGAATTGAGACGTAGCCGCAGTAGATTCTGAGTTGAGACGTAGCCGCAGTAGATTCTGAGTTGAGACATAGCCGCAGTAGATTCCGAGTTGAGACATAGCCTCAGTAGATTCCGAGTTGAGACGTAGCCGCAGTAGATTCCGAGTTGAGATGTAGCCGCAGTAGATTCTGAGTTGAGATGTAGCCGCAGTAGATTCCGAGTTGAGACGTAGCCGCAGTAGATTCTGAGTTGACTTGTAGCTGCAGTAGATTCTGAGTTGAGACGTAGCCGCAGTAGATTCTGAATTGAGACGTAGCCGCAGTAGATTCTGAGTTGAGACGTAGCCGCATTAGATTCCGAGTTGAGACGTAGCCGCAGTAGATTCTTAGTAGAGTCGTAGCCGCAGTAGATTCCGAGTTGAGACGTAGCCGCATTAGATTTTGAGTTGAGTCGTAGCCGCAGTAGATTCTGAGTTGACTTGTAGCCGCAGTAGATTTTGAGTTGACTTGTAGCCGCAGTAGATTCTGAGTTGAGACGTAGCCGCAGTAGATTCCGAGTTGAGACGTAGCCGCAGTAGATTCTGAGTTGAGTCGTAGCCGCAGTAGATTCCGAGTTGACTTGTAGCCGCAGTAGATTCTGAGTTGAGTCGTAGCCGCCGTAGATTCCGAGTTGACTTGTAGCCGCAGTAGATTCCGAGTTGAGTCGTAGCCGCCGTAGATTCCGAGTTGACTTGTAGCCGCAGTAGATTCCGAGTTGACTTGTAGCCACAGTAGATTCTGAGTTGACTTGTAGCCGCAGTAGTTTCTGAGTTGAGACGTAGCCGCTGTAGATTCAGAGTTGAGACGTAGCCGCAGTAGATTCCGAGTTGAGACGTAGCTGCAGTAGATTCCGAGTTGAGACGTAGCCGCAGTAGATTCCGAGTTGAGACGTAGCCGCAGTAGATTCTGAGTTGAGACGTAGCCGCAGTAGATTCCGAGTTGAGACGTAGCCGCAGTAGATTCTGAGTTGAGACGTAGCCGCAGTAGATTCTGAGATGAGACGTAGCCGCAGTAGATTCTGAGTTGACTTGTAGCCGCAGTAGATTCTGAGTTGACTTGTAGCCGCAGTAGATTCTGAGTTGAGACGTAGCCGCAGTAGATTCTGAGTTGAGACGTAGCCGCAGTAGATTCCGAGTTGAGACGTAGCCGCAGTAGATTCTGAGTTGAGACGTAGCTGCAGTAGATTCCGAGTTGACTTGTAGCCGCAGTAGATTCTGAGTTGACATGTAGCCGCAGTAGATTCTGAGTTGAGACGTAGCCGCAGTAGATTCTGAGTATAGACGTAGCCGCAGTAGATTCTTAGTTGACTTGTAGCCGCAGTAGATTCTGAGTGGATTTGTAGCCGCAGTAGATTCTGAGTTGATTTGTAGCTGCAGTAGATTCTGAGTTGACTTGTAGCCGCAGTAGATTCTGAGTTGAGACGTAGCCACAGTAGATTCTGAGTTGAGACGTAGCCACAGTAGATTCCGAGTTGAGACGTAGCCGCAGTAGTTTCTGAGTTGACTTGTAGCCGCAGTAGATTCAGAGTTGAGACGTAGCCGCAGTAGATTCCGAGTTGACTTGTAGCCGCAGTAGATTCTGAGTTGAGACGTAGCCGCAGTAGATTCCGAGTTGAGACGTAGCCGCAGTAGATTCTGAGTTGACTTGTAGCCGCAGTAGATACTGAGTTGACATGTAGCCGCAGTAGATTCCGAGTTGAATTGTAGCCGCAGTAGATTCTGAGTTGAGTCGTAGCCGCAGTAGATTCTGAGTTGACTTGTAGCCGCAGTAGATTCTGAGTTGAGTCGTAGCCGCAGTAGAGTCCGAGCTGACTTGTAGCCGCAGTAGATTCTGAGTTGAGTCGTAGCCGCAGTAGATTCCGAGTTGACTTGTAGCCGCAGTAGATTCCGAGTTTAGACGTAGCCGCAGTAGATTCTGAGTTGACTTCTAGCCGCAGTAGATTCCGAGTTGAGACGTAGCCGCAGTAGATTCCGAGTTGAGACGTAGCCGCAGTAGATTCTGAGTTGAGACGTAGCCGCAGTAGATTCTGAGTTGAGACGTAGCCGCAGTAGATTCTGAGTTGACTTGTAGCTGCAGTAGATTCTGAGTTGACTAGTAGCTGCAGTAGATTCTGAGTTGACTTGTAGCCGCAGTAGATTCTGAGTTGACTTGTAGACGCAGTAGATTCTGAGTTGACTTGTAGCCGCAGTAGATTCTGAGTTGAGACGTAGCCGCAGTAGATTCTGAGTTGACTTGTAGCCGCAGTAGATTCTGAGTTGAGACGTAGCCGCAGTAGATTGAGTTGACTTGTAGCCGCAGTAAATTCTGAGTTGAGACGTAGCCACAGTAGATTCCGATGTGAGACGTAGCCGCAGTAGATTCTGAGTTGACTTGTAGTCGCAGTAGATTCTGAGTTGACTTGTAGCCGCAGTAGATTCTGAATTGACTTGTAGCCGCAGTAGATTCTGAGTTGACTTGTAGCCGCAGAAGATTCTGAGTTGAGACGTAGCCGCAGTAGATTCTGAGTTGAGACGTAGCCGCAGTAGATTCCGAGTTGAGACATAGCCTCAGTAGATTCCGAGTTGAGACGTAGCCGCAGTAGATTCTGAGTTGACTTGTAGCTGCAGTAGATTCTGAGTTGACTAGTAGCTGCAGTAGATTCTGAGTTGACTTGTAGCCGCAGTAGATTCTGAGTTGACTTGTAGACGCAGTAGATTCTGAGTTGACTTGTAGCCGCAGTAGATTCTGAGTTGAGACGTAGCCGCAGTAGATTCTGAGTTGACTTGTAGCCGCAGTAGATTCTGAGTTGAGACGTAGCCGCAGTAGATTGAGTTGACTTGTAGCCGCAGTAAATTCTGAGTTGAGACGTAGCCACAGTAGATTCCGATGTGAGACGTAGCCGCAGTAGATTCTGAGTTGACTTGTAGTCGCAGTAGATTCTGAGTTGACTTGTAGCCGCAGTAGATTCTGAATTGACTTGTAGCCGCAGTAGATTCTGAGTTGACTTGTAGCCGCAGTAGATTCTGAGTTGAGACGTAGCCGCAGTAGATTCTGAGTTGAGACGTAGCCGCAGTAGATTCCGAGTTGAGACATAGCCTCACTAGATTCCGAGTTGAGACGTAGCCGCAGTAGATTCCAAGTTGAGACGTAGCCGCAGTAGATTCTGAGTTGAGACGTAGCCGCAGTAGATTCCGAGTTGAGACGTAGCCGCAGTAGATTCTGAGTTGACTTGTAGCTGCAGAAGATTCTGAGTTGAGACGTAGCCGCAGTAGATTCTGAATTGACTTGTAGCTGCAGTAGATTCTGAGTTGAGACGTAGCCGCATTAGATTCCGAGTTGAGACGTAGCCGCAGTAGATTCTGAGTAGAGTCGTAGCCGCAGTAGATTCCGAGTTGAGACGTAGCCGCAGTAGATTTTGAGTTGAGTCGTAGCCGCAGTAGATTCCGAGTTGACTTGTAGCCGCAGTAGATTTTGAGTTGACTTGTTGCCGCAGTAGATTCTGAGTTGAGACGTAGCCGCAGTAGATTCCGAGTTGAATTGCAGCCGCAGTAGATTCTGAGTTGAGTCGTAGCCGCAGTAGATTCCGAGTTGACTTGTAGCCGCAGTAGATTCCGAGTTGACTTGTAGCCGCAGTAGATTCTGAGTTGACTTGTAGCCGCAGTAGTTTCTTGTTGAGACGTAGCCGCAGTAGATTCAGAGTTGAGACGTAGCCGCAGTAGATTCCGAGTTGAGACGTAGCCGCAGTAGATTCTGAGTTGAGACGTAGCCGCAGTAGATTCCGAGTTGAGACGTAGCCGCAGTAGATTCTGAGTTGAGACGTAGCCGCAGTAGATTCCGAGTTGAGACGTAGCCGCAGTAGATTCTGAGTTGAGACGTAGCCGCAGTAGATTCTGAGTTGACTTGTAGCCGCAGTAGATTCTGAGTTGAGACGTAGCCGCAGTAGATTCTGAGTTGAGTCGTAGCCGCAGTAGATTCCGAGTTGACTTGTAGCCGCAGTAGATTCTGAGTCGAGTCGTAGCCGCCGTAGATTCCGAGTTGACTTGTAGCCGCAGTAGATTCCGAGTTGACTTGTAGCCGCAGTAGATTCTGAGTTGACTTGTAGCCGCAGTAGTTTCTGAGTTGAGACGTAGCCGCAGTAGATTCCGAGTTGAGACGTAGCCGCAGTAGATTCCGAGTTGCGACGTAGCCGCAGTAGATTCTGAGTTGACTTGTAGCCGCAGTAGATTCTGAGTTGACATGTATCCGCAGTAGATTCTGAGTTGAGACGTAGCCGCAGTAGATTCTGAGTATAGATGTAGCCGCAGTTGATTCCGAGTTGACTTGTAGCCGCAGTAGATTCTGAGTTGACTTGTAGCCGCAGTAGATTCTGAGTTGACTTGTAGCCGCAGTAGATTCTGATTTGAGACGTAGCCACAGTAGATTCTGAGTTGAGACGTAGCCACAGTAGATTCCGAGTTGAGACGTAGCCGCAGTAGTTTCTGAGTTGACTTGTAGCCGCAGTAGATTCTGAGTTGACTTGTAGCGGCAGTAGATTCCGAGTTGAGTCGTAGCCGCAGTAGGTTCCAAGTTGACTTGTAGCCGCAGTAGATTCCGAGTTGACTTGTAGCCGCAGTAGATTCTGAGTTGACTTGTAGCCGCAGTAGATTCTGAGTTGACTTGTAGCCGCAGTAGATTCCGAGTTGAATTGTAGCCGCAGTAGATTCTGAGTTGAGTCGTAGCCGCAGTAGATTCTGAGTTGACTTGTAGCCGCAGTAGATTCTGAGTTGATTCGTAGCCGCAGTAGTTTCTGAGTTGACTTGTAGCCGCAGTAGATTCTTAGTTGAGTCGTAGCCGCAGTAGATTCCGAGTTGAGACGTAGCCGCAGTAGATTCTGAGTTGAGACGTAGCCGCAGTAGATTCCGAGTTGAGACGTAGCCGCAGTAGATTCCGAGTTGAGACGTAGCCGCAGTAGATTCCGAGTTGAGACGTAGCCGCAGTAGATTCTGAGTTGAGACGTAGCCGCAGTAGATTCCGAGTTGAGACGTAGCCGCAGTAGATTCTGAGTTGACTTGTAGCTGCAGTAGATTCTGAGTTGAGACGTAGCCGCAGTAGATTCTGAGTTGACTTGTAGCTGCAGTAGATTCTGAGTTGACTTGTAGCCGCAGTAGATTCTGAGTTGAGACGTAGCCGCAGTAGATTCTGAGTTGAGACGTAGCCGCAGTAGATTCCGAGTTGAGACGTAGCCGCAGTAGATTCTGAGTTGAGACGTAGCCGCAGTAGATTCTGAGTTGAGACGTAGCCGCAGTAGATTCTGAGTTGACTTGTAGCTGCAGTAGATTCTGAGTTGACTTGTAGCCGCAGTAGATTCTGAATTGAGACGTAGCCGCAGTAGATTCTGAGTTGAGACGTAGCCGCATTAGATTCTGAGTTGAGACGTAGCCGCAGTAGATTCTTAGTAGAGTCTTAGCCGCAGTAGATTCCGAGTTGAGACGTAGCCGCATTAGATTTTGAGTTGAGTCGTAGCCGCAGTAGATTCCGAGTTGACTTGTAGCCGCAGTAGATTTTGAGTTGACTTGTAGCCGCAGTAGATTCTGAGTTGAGACGTAGCCGCAGTAGATTCCGAGTTGACTTGTAGCCGCAGTAGATTCTGAGTTGAGTCGTAGCCGCAGTAGATTCCGAGTTGACTTGTAGCCGCAGTAGATTCTGAGTTGAGTCGTAGCCGCCGTAGATTCCGAGTTGACTTGTAGCCGCAGTAGATTCCGAGTTGACTTGTAGCCACAGTAGATTCTGAGTTGACTTGTAGCCGTAGTAGTTTCTGAGTTGAGACGTAGCCGCTGTAGATTCAGAGTTGAGACGTAGCCGCAGTAGATTCCGAGTTGAGACGTAGCCGCAGTAGATTCTGAGTTGAGACGTAGCCGCAGTAGATTCCGAGTTGAGACGTAGCCGCAGTAGATTCCGAGTTGAGACGTAGCCGCAGTAGATTCCGAGTTGAGACGTAGTCGCAGTAGATTCTGAGTTGAGACGTAGCCGCAGTAGATTCTGAGTTGAGACGTAGCCGCAGTAGATTCTGAGTTGAGACGTAGCCGCAGTAGATTCTGAGTTGACTTGTAGCCGCAGTAGATTCTGAGTTGAGACGTAGCTGCAGTAGATTCTGAGTTGACTTGTAGCCGCACTAGATTCTGAGTTGAGACGTAGCCACAGTAGATTCCGATGTGAGACGTAGCCGCAGTAGATTCTGAGTTGACTTGTAGCCGCAGTAGATTCTGAGTTGACTTGTAGCCGCATTAGATTCCGAGTTGAGACGTAGCCGCAGTAGATTCTTAGTAGAGTCGTAGCTGCAGTAGATTCCGAGTTGAGACGTAGCCGCATTAGATTTTGAGTTGAGTCGTAGCCGCAGTAGATTCCGAGTTGACTTGTAGCCGCAGTAGATTTTGAGTTGACTTGTAGCCGCAGTAGATTCTGAGTTGAGACGTAGCCGCAGTAGTTTCCGAGTTGAGACGTAGCCGCAGTAGATTCTGAGTTGAGTCGTAGCCGCCGTAGATTCCGAGTTGACTTGTAGCCGCAGTAGATTCTGAGTTGAGACGTAGCCGCAGTAGATTCTGAATTGAGACGTAGCCGCAGTAGATTCTGAGTTGAGACGTAGCCGCAGTAGATTCTGAGTTGAGACGTAGCCGCAGTAGATTCCGAGTTGAGACATAGCCTCAGTAGATTCCGAGTTGAGACGTAGCCGCAGTAGATTCCGAGTTGAGACGTAGCCGCAGTAGATTCTGAGTTGAGATGTAGCCGCAGTAGATTCCGAGTTGAGACGTAGCCGCAGTAGATTCTGAGTTGACTTGTAGCTGCAGTAGATTCTGAGTTGAGACGTAGCCGCAGTAGATTCTGAATTGAGACGTAGCCGCAGTAGATTCTGAGTTGAGACGTAGCCGCATTAGATTCCGAGTTGAGACGTAGCCGCAGTAGATTCTTAGTAGAGTCGTAGCCGCAGTAGATTCCGAGTTGAGACGTAGCCGCATTAGATTTTGAGTTGAGTCGTAGCCGCAGTAGATTAAGAGTTGACTTGTAGCCGCAGTAGATTTTGAGTTGACTTGTAGCCGCAGTAGATTCTGAGTTGAGACGTAGCCGCAGTAGATTCCGAGTTGAGACGTAGCCGCAGTAGATTCTGAGTTGAGTCGTAGCCGCAGTAGATTCCGAGTTGACTTGTAGCCGCAGTAGATTCTGAGTTGAGACGTAGCCGCCGTAGATTCCGAGTTGACTTGTAGCCGCAGTAGATTCCGAGTTGAGTCGTAGCCGCCGTAGATTCCGAGTTGACTTGTAGCCGCAGTAGATTCCGAGTTGACTTGTAGCCACAGTAGATTCTGAGTTGACTTGTAGCCGCAGTAGTTTCTGAGTTGAGACGTAGCCGCTGTAGATTCAGAGTTGAGACGTAGCCGCAGTAGATTCCGAGTTGAGACGTAGCTGCAGTAGATTCCGAGTTGAGACGTAGCCGCAGTAGATTCCGAGTTGAGACGTAGCCGCAGTAGATTCTGAGTTGAGACGTAGCCGCAGTAGATTCCGAGTTGAGACGTAGCCGCAGTAGATTCTGAGTTGAGACGTAGCCGCAGTAGATTCTGAGATGAGACGTAGCCGCAGTAGATTCTGAGTTGACTTGTAGCCGCAGTAGATTCTGAGTTGACTTGTAGCCGCAGTAGATTCTGAGTTGAGACGTAGCCGCAGTAGATTCTGAGTTGAGACGTAGCCGCAGTAGATTCCGAGTTGAGACGTAGCCGCAGTAGATTCTGAGTTGAGACGTAGCTGCAGTAGATTCCGAGTTGACTTGTAGCCGCAGTAGATTCTGAGTTGACATGTAGCCGCAGTAGATTCTGAGTTGAGACGTAGCCGCAGTAGATTCTGAGTATAGACGTAGCCGCAGTAGATTCTTAGTTGACTTGTAGCCGCAGTAGATTCTGAGTTGATTTGTAGCCGCAGTAGATTCTGAGTTGATTTGTAGCTGCAGTAGATTCTGAGTTGACTTGTAGCCGCAGTAGATTCTGAGTTGAGACGTAGCCACAGTAGATTCTGAGTTGAGACGTAGCCACAGTAGATTCCGAGTTGAGACGTAGCCGCAGTAGTTTCTGAGTTGACTTGTAGCCGCAGTAGATTCAGAGTTGAGACGTAGCCGCAGTAGATTCCGAGTTGAGACGTAGCCGCAGTAGATTCTGAGTTGAGACGTAGCCGCAGTAGATTCCGAGTTGAGACGTAGCCGCAGTAGATTCTGAGTTGACTTGTAGCCGCAGTAGATACTGAGTTGACTTGTAGCCGCAGTAGATTCCGAGTTGAATTGTAGCCGCAGTAGATTCTGAGTTGAGTCGTAGCCGCAGTAGATTCTGAGTTGACTTGTAGCCGCAGTAGATTCTGAGTTGAGTCGTAGTCGCAGTGGAGTCCGAGCTGACTTGTAGCCGCAGTAGATTCTGAGTTGAGTCGTAGCCGCAGTAGATTCCGAGTTGACTTGTAGCCGCAGTAGATTCCGAGTTTAGACGTAGCCGCAGTAGATTCTGAGTTGACTTCTAGCCGCAGTAGATTCCGAGTTGAGACGTAGCCGCAGTAGATTCCGAGTTGAGACGTAGCCGCAGTAGATTCTGAGTTGAGACGTAGCCGCAGTAGATTCTGAGTTGAGACGTAGCCGCAGTAGATTCTGAGTTGACTTGTAGCTGCAGTAGATTCTGAGTTGACTAGTAGCTGCAGTAGATTCTGAGTTGACTTGTAGCCGCAGTAGATTCTGAGTTGACTTGTAGACGCAGTAGATTCTGAGTTGACTTGTAGCCGCAGTAGATTCTGAGTTGAGACGTAGCCGCAGTAGATTCTGAGTTGACTTGTAGCCGCAGTAGATTCTGAGTTGAGACGTAGCCGCAGTAGATTGAGTTGACTTGTAGCCGCAGTAAATTCTGAGTTGAGACGTAGCCACAGTAGATTCCGATGTGAGACGTAGCCGCAGTAGATTCTGAGTTGACTTGTAGTCGCAGTAGATTCTGAGTTGACTTGTAGCCGCAGTAGATTCTGAATTGACTTGTAGCCGCAGTAGATTCTGAGTTGACTTGTAGCCGCAGTAGATTCTGAGTTGAGACGTAGCCGCAGTAGATTCTGAGTTGAGACGTAGCCGCAGTAGATTCCGAGTTGAGACATAGCCTCAGTAGATTCCGAGTTGAGACGTAGCCGCAGTAGATTCCAAGTTGAGACGTAGCCGCAGTAGATTCTGAGTTGAGACGTAGCCGCAGTAGATTCCGAGTTGAGACGTAGCCGCAGTAGATTCTGAGTTGACTTGTAGCTGCAGAAGATTCTGAGTTGAGACGTAGCCGCAGTAGATTCTGAATTGACTTGTAGCTGCAGTAGATTCTGAGTTGAGACGTAGCCGCATTAGATTCCGAGTTGAGACGTAGCCGCAGTAGATTCTGAGTAGAGTCGTAGCCGCAGTAGATTCCGAGTTGAGACGTAGCCGCATTAGATTTTGAGTTGAGTCGTAGCCGCAGTAGATTCCGAGTTGACTTGTAGCCGCAGTAGATTTTGAGTTGACTTGTTGCCGCAGTAGATTCTGAGTTGAGACGTAGCCGCAGTAGATTCCGAGTTGAATTGCAGCCGCAGTAGATTCTGAGTTGAGTCGTAGCCGCAGTAGATTCCGAGTTGACTTGTAGCCGCAGTAGATTCTGAGTTGAGTCGTAGCCGCCGTAGATTCCGAGTTGACTTGTAGCCGCAATAGATTCCGAGTTGACTTGTAGCCGCAGTAGATTCTGAGTTGACTTGTAGCCGCAGTAGTTTCTTGTTGAGACGTAGCCGCAGTAGATTCAGAGTTGAGACGTAGCCGCAGTAGATTCCGAGTTGAGACGTAGCCGCAGTAGATTCTGAGTTGAGACGTAGCCGCAGTAGATTCCGAGTTGAGACGTAGCCGCAGTAGATTCTGAGTTGAGACGTAGCCGCAGTAGATTCCGAGTTGAGACGTAGCCGCAGTAGATTCTGAGTTGAGACGTAGCCGCAGTAGATTCTGAGTTTAGACGTAGCCGCAGTAGATTCTGAGTTGAGACGTAGCCGCAGTAATTCTGAGTTGACTTGTAGCCGCAGTAGATTCTGAGTTGACTTGTAGCCGCAGTAGATTCTGAGTTGAGACATAGCCGCAGTAGATTCTGAGTTGAGACGTAGCCGCATTAGATTCCGAGTTGACTTGTAGCCGCAGTAGATTCTGAGTTGAGACGTAGCCGCAGTTGATTCTGAGTTGAGACGTAGCCGCAGTAGATTCTGAGTTGACTTGTAGCCGCAGTAGATTCTGAGTTGAGACGTAGCCGCAGTAGATTCTGAGTTGACTTGTAGCCGCAGTAGATTCCGAGTTGAGACGTAGCCGCAGTAGATTCCGAGTTGAGACGTAGCCGCAGTAGATTCCGAGTTGAGACGTAGCCGCAGTAGATTCCGAGATGAGACGTAGCCGCAGTAGATTCCGAGTTGAGACGTAGCCGAAGTAGATTCCGAGTTGAGACTTAGCCGCAGTAGATTCCGAGTTGAGACGTATCCGCAGTAGATTCTGAGTTGAGACGTAGCCGCAGTATTTTCCGAGTTGAGACGTAGCCGCAGTAGATTCTGAGTTGAGACGTAGCCGCAGTAGATTCCGAGTTGAGACGTAGCCGCAGTAGTATCTGAGTTTACTTGTAGCCGCAGTAGATTCCGAGTTGACTTGTAGCCGCAGTAGATTCTGAGTTGAGACGTAGCCGCAGTAGATTCCGAGTTGAGACGTAGCCGCAGTAGATTCTGAGTTGAGTCGTAGCCGCAGTAGATTCCGAGTTGACTTGTAGCCGCAGTAGATTCTGAGTTGAGTCGTAGCCGCCGTAGATTCCGAGTTGCATTGTAGCCGCAGTAGATTCCGAGTTGACTTGTAGCCACAGTAGATTCTGAGTTGACTTGTAGCCGCAGTAGTTTCTGAGTTGAGACGTAGCCGCAGTAGATTCAGAGTTGAGACGTAGCCGCAGTAGATTCTGAGTTGAGTCGTAGCCGCAGTAGATTCCGAGTTGACTTGTAGCCGCAGTAGATTCTGAGTTGAGTCGTAGCCGCCGTAGATTCCGAGTTGACTTGTAGCCGCAGTAGATTCCGAGTTGACTTGTAGCCGCAGTAGATTCTGAGTTGACTTGTAGCCGCAGTAGTTTCTGAGTTGAGACGTAGCCGCAGTAGATTCAGAGTTGAGACGTAGCCGCAGTAGATTCCGAGTTGAGACGTAGCCGCAGTAGATTCTGAGTTGAGACGTAGCCGCAGTAGATTCCGAGTTGAGACGTAGCCGCAGTAGATTCTGAGTTGAGACGTAGCCGCAGTAGATTCCGAGTTGAGACGTAGCCGCAGTAGATTCTGAGTTGAGACGTAGCCGCAGTAGATTCTGAGTTTAGACGTAGCCGCAGTAGATTCTGAGTTGAGACGTAGCCGCAGTAGATTCTGAGTTGACTTGTAGCCGCAGTAGATACTGAGTTGACTTGTAGCCGCAGTAGATTCTGAGTTGAGACATAGCCGCAGTAGATTCTGAGTTGAGACGTAGCCGCAGTAGATTCCGAGTTGACTTGTAGCCGCAGTAGATTCTGAGTTGAGACGTAGCCGCAGTTGATTCTGAGTTGAGACGTAGCCGCAGTAGATTCTGAGTGGACTTGTAGCCGCAGTAGATTCTGAGTTGAGACGTAGCCGCAGTAGATTCTGAGTTGACTTGTAGCCGCAGTAGATTCCGAGTTGAGACGTAGCCGCAGTAGATTCCGAGTTGAGACGTAGCCGCAGTAGATTCCGAGTTGAGACATAGCCGCAGTAGATTCCGAGATGAGACGTAGCCGCAGTAGATTCCAAGTTGAGACGTAGTCGAAGTAGATTCCGAGTTGAGACGTAGCCGCAGTAGATTCCGAGTTGAGACGTATCCGCAGTAGATTCTGAGTTGAGACGTAGCCGCAGTATTTTCCGAGTTGAGACGTAGCCGCAGTAGATTCTGAGTTGAGACGTAGCCGCAGTAGATTCCGAGTTGAGACGTAGCCGCAGTAGTATCTGAGTTTACTTGTAGCCGCAGTAGATTCCGAGTTGACTTGTAGCCGCAGTAGATTCTGAGTTGAGACGTAGCCGCAGTAGATTCCGAGTTGAGACGTAGCCGCAGTAGATTCTGAGTTGAGTCGTAGCCGCAGTAGATTCCGAGTTGACTTGTAGCCGCAGTAGATTCTGAGTTGAGTCGTAGCCGCCGTAGATTCCGAGTTGACTTGTAGCCGCAGTAGATTCCGAGTTGACTTGTAGCCACAGTAGATTCTGAGTTGACTTGTAGCCGCAGTAGTTTCTGAGTTGAGACGTAGCCGCAGTAGATTCAGAGTTGAGACGTATCCGCAGTAGATTCCGAGTTGAGACGTAGCCGCAGTAGATTCTGAGTTGAGACGTAGCCGCAGTAGATTCCGAGTTGAGACGTAGCCGCAGTAGAATCTGAGTTGAGACGTAGCCGCAGTAGATTCCGAGTTGACTTGTAGCCGCAGTAGATTCTGAGTTGACTTGTAGCCGCAGTAGATTCTGAGTTGACTTGTATCCGCAGTAGATTCTGAGTTGAGACGTAGCCGCAGTAGATTCTGAGTATAGACGTAGCCGCAGTTGATTCCGAGTTGACTTGTAGCCGCAGTAGATTCTGAGTTGACTTGTAGCCGCAGTAGATTCTGAGTTGACTTGTAGCCGCAGTAGATTCTGAGTTGACTTGTAGCCGCAGTAGATTCTGATTTGAGACGTAGCCACAGTAGATTCCGAGTTGAGTCGTAGCCGCAGTAGTTTCTGAGTTGACTTGTAGCCGCAGTAGATTCTGAGTTGACTTGTAGCCGCAGTAGATTCCGAGTTGAGTCGTAGCCGCAGTAGGTTCCAAGTTGACTTGTAGCCGCAGTAGATTCCGAGTTGACTTGCAGCCGCAGTAGATTCTGAGTTGACTTGTAGCCGCAGTAGATTCTGAGTTGACTTGTAGCCGCAGTAGATTCCGAGTTGAATTGTAGCCGCAGTAGATTCTGAGTTGAGTCGTAGCCGCAGTAGATTCTGAGTTGACTTGTAGCCGCAGTATATTCTGAGTTGATTCGTAGCCGCAGTAGATTCCGAGTTGACTTGTAGCCGCAGTAGATTCTGAGTTGAGTCGTAGCCGCAGTAGATTCCGAGTTAACTTGTAGCCGCAGTAGATTCCGAGTTGAGACGTAGCCGCAGTAGATTCTGAGTTGAGACGTAGCCGCAGTAGATTCTGAGTTGAGACATAGCCGCAGTAGATTCCGAGTTGAGACGTAGCCGCAGTAGATTCCGAGTTGAGACGTAGCCGCAGTAGATTCTGAGTTGAGACGTAGCCGCAGTAGATTTTGAGTTGAGTCGTAGCCGCAGTAGATTCTGAGTTGACTTGTAGCCGCAGTAGATTCTGAGTTGACTTGTAGCCGCAGTAGATTCTGAGTTGAGACGTAGCCGCAGTAGATTCTGAGTTGACATGTAGCCGCAGTAGATTCCGAGTTGAGACGTAGCCGCAGTAGATTCTGAGGTGAGAAGTAGCCGCAGTAGATTCTGAGTTGAGACGTAGCCGCAGTAGATTCCGAGTTGAGGCGTAGCCGCAGTAGATTCCGAGTTTAGACGTAGCCGCAGTAGATTCCGAGTTGAGACGTAGCCGCAGTAGATTCTGAGTTGAGACGTAGCCGCAGTAGATTCCGAGTTGAGACGTAGCCGCAGTAGATTCTGAGTTGACTTGTAGTCGCAGTAGATTCTGAGTTGACTTGTAGCCGCAGTAGATTCTGAGTTGACTTGTAGC
Source organism: Coturnix japonica (assembly GCF_054131305.1). Lineage (NCBI taxonomy): Eukaryota > Metazoa > Chordata > Aves > Galliformes > Phasianidae > Coturnix > Coturnix japonica. Next base: position 5,416,369 of record NC_140682.1, on the reverse strand, counting down.
CGCAGTAGATTCCGAGTTGAGACGTAGCCGCAGTAGATTCCGAGTTGAGACGTAGCCGCAGTAGATTCCGAGTTGAGACGTAGCCGCAGTAGATTCCGAGATGAGACGTAGCCGCAGTAGATTCCGAGTTGAGACGTAGCCGAAGTAGATTCCGAGTTGAGACTTAGCCGCAGTAGATTCCGAGTTGAGACGTATCCGCAGTAGATTCTGAGTTGAGACGTAGCCGCAGTATTTTCCGAGTTGAGACGTAGCCGCAGTAGATTCTGAGTTGAGACGTAGCCGCAGTAGATTCCGAGTTGAGACGTAGCCGCAGTAGTATCTGAGTTTACTTGTAGCCGCAGTAGATTCCGAGTTGACTTGTAGCCGCAGTAGATTCTGAGTTGAGACGTAGCCGCAGTAGATTCCGAGTTGAGACGTAGCCGCAGTAGATTCTGAGTTGAGTCGTAGCCGCAGTAGATTCCGAGTTGACTTGTAGCCGCAGTAGATTCTGAGTTGAGTCGTAGCCGCCGTAGATTCCGAGTTGCATTGTAGCCGCAGTAGATTCCGAGTTGACTTGTAGCCACAGTAGATTCTGAGTTGACTTGTAGCCGCAGTAGTTTCTGAGTTGAGACGTAGCCGCAGTAGATTCAGAGTTGAGACGTAGCCGCAGTAGATTCTGAGTTGAGTCGTAGCCGCAGTAGATTCCGAGTTGACTTGTAGCCGCAGTAGATTCTGAGTTGAGTCGTAGCCGCCGTAGATTCCGAGTTGACTTGTAGCCGCAGTAGATTCCGAGTTGACTTGTAGCCGCAGTAGATTCTGAGTTGACTTGTAGCCGCAGTAGTTTCTGAGTTGAGACGTAGCCGCAGTAGATTCAGAGTTGAGACGTAGCCGCAGTAGATTCCGAGTTGAGACGTAGCCGCAGTAGATTCTGAGTTGAGACGTAGCCGCAGTAGATTCCGAGTTGAGACGTAGCCGCAGTAGATTCTGAGTTGAGACGTAGCCGCAGTAGATTCCGAGTTGAGACGTAGCCGCAGTAGATTCTGAGTTGAGACGTAGCCGCAGTAGATTCTGAGTTTAGACGTAGCCGCAGTAGATTCTGAGTTGAGACGTAGCCGCAGTAGATTCTGAGTTGACTTGTAGCCGCAGTAGATACTGAGTTGACTTGTAGCCGCAGTAGATTCTGAGTTGAGACATAGCCGCAGTAGATTCTGAGTTGAGACGTAGCCGCAGTAGATTCCGAGTTGACTTGTAGCCGCAGTAGATTCTGAGTTGAGACGTAGCCGCAGTTGATTCTGAGTTGAGACGTAGCCGCAGTAGATTCTGAGTGGACTTGTAGCCGCAGTAGATTCTGAGTTGAGACGTAGCCGCAGTAGATTCTGAGTTGACTTGTAGCCGCAGTAGATTCCGAGTTGAGACGTAGCCGCAGTAGATTCCGAGTTGAGACGTAGCCGCAGTAGATTCCGAGTTGAGACATAGCCGCAGTAGATTCCGAGATGAGACGTAGCCGCAGTAGATTCCAAGTTGAGACGTAGTCGAAGTAGATTCCGAGTTGAGACGTAGCCGCAGTAGATTCCGAGTTGAGACGTAGCCGCAGTAGATTCTGAGTTGAGACGTAGCCGCAGTATTTTCCGAGTTGAGACGTAGCCGCAGTAGATTCTGAGTTGAGACGTAGACGCAGTAGATTCCGAGTTGAGACGTAGCCGCAGTAGTATCTGAGTTTACTTGTAGCCGCAGTAGATTCCGAGTTGACTTGTAGCCGCAGTAGATTCTGAGTTGAGACGTAGCCGCAGTAGATTCCGAGTTGAGACGTAGCCGCAGTAGATTCTGAGTTGAGTCGTAGCCGCAGTAGATTCCGAGTTGACTTGTAGCCGCAGTAGATTCTGAGTTGAGTCGTAGCCGCCGTAGATTCCGAGTTGACTTGTAGCCGCAGTAGATTCCGAGTTGACTTGTAGCCACAGTAGATTCTGAGTTGACTTGTAGCCGCAGTAGTTTCTGAGTTGAGACGTAGCCGCAGTAGATTCAGAGTTGAGACGTATCCGCAGTAGATTCCGAGTTGAGACGTAGCCGCAGTAGATTCTGAGTTGAGACGTAGCCGCAGTAGATTCCGAGTTGAGACGTAGCCGCAGTAGAATCTGAGTTGAGACGTAGCCGCAGTAGATTCCGAGTTGACTTGTAGCCGCAGTAGATTCTGAGTTGACTTGTAGCCGCAGTAGATTCTGAGTTGACTTGTATCCGCAGTAGATTCTGAGTTGAGACGTAGCCGCAGTAGATTCTGAGTATAGACGTAGCCGCAGTTGATTCCGAGTTGACTTGTAGCCGCAGTAGATTCTGAGTTGACTTGTAGCCGCAGTAGATTCTGAGTTGACTTGTAGCCGCAGTAGATTCTGATTTGAGACGTAGCCACAGTAGATTCCGAGTTGAGTCGTAGCCGCAGTAGTTTCTGAGTTGACTTGTAGCCGCAGTAGATACTGAGTTGACTTGTAGCCGCAGTAGATTCTGAGTTGAGACATAGCCTCAGTAGATTCCGAGTTGAGACGTAGCCGCAGTAGATTCCGAGTTGAGACGTAGCCGCAGTAGATTCTGATTTGAGACGTAGCTGCAGTAGATTCCGAGTTGAGACGTAGCCGCAGTAGATTCTGAGTTGACTTGTAGCTGCAGTAGATTCTGAGTTGAGACGTAGCCGCAGTAGATTCTGAATTGACTTGTAGCTGCAGTAGATTCTGATTTGAGACGTAGCCGCATTAGATTCCGAGTTGAGACGTAGCCGCAGTAGATTCTGAGTAGAGTCGTAGCCGCAGTAGATTCCGAGTTGAGACGTAGCCGCATTAGATTTTGAGTTGAGTCGTAGCCGCAGTAGATTCCGAGTTGACTTGTAGCCGCAGTAGATTTTGAGTTGACTTGTTGCGGCAGTAGATTCTGAGTTGAGACGTAGCCGCAGTAGATTCCGAGTTGAGACGTAGCCGCAGTAGATTCTGAGTTGACTTGTAGCTGCAGTAGATTCCGAGTTGAGACGTAGCCGCAGTAGATTCTGAGTAGAGTCGTAGCCGCAGTAGATTCCGAGTTGAGACGTAGCCGCATTAGATTTTGAGTTGAGTCGTAGCCGCAGTAGATTCCGAGTTGACTTGTAGCCGCAGTAGATTTTGAGTTGACTTGTTGCGGCAGTAGATTCTGAGTTGAGACGTAGCCGCAGTAGATTCCGAGTTGAGACGTAGCCGCAGTAGATTCTGAGTTGAGACGTAGCCGCAGTAGATTCCGAGTTGAGACGTAGCCGCAGTAGATTCCGAGTTGAGACGTAGCCGCAGTAGATTCCGAGTTGAGACGTAGCCGCAGTAGATTCTGAGTTGAGACGTAGCCGCAGTAGATTCCGAGTTGAGACGTAGCCGCAGTAGATTCTGAGTTGACTTGTAGCTGCAGTAGATTCTGAGTTGAGACGTAGCCGCAGTAGATTCCGAGATGAGACGTAGCCGCAGTAGATTCCGAGTTGAGACGTAGCCGCAGTAGATTCTGAGTTGAGACGTAGCCGCAGTAGATTCCGAGTTGAGACGTAGCCGCAGTAGATTCTGAGTTGAGACGTAGCCGCAGTAGATTCCGAGTTGAGACGTAGCCGCAGTAGATTCTGAGTTGACTTGTAGCTGCAGTAGATTCTGAGTTGAGACGTAGCCGCAGTAGATTCTGAATTGACTTGTAGCCGCAGTAGATTCTGAGTTGAGACGTAGCCGCAGTAGATTCTGAGTCGACTTGTAGCCGCAGTAGATTCTGAGTTGACTTGTAGCCGCAGTAGATTCTGAGTTGACTTGTAGCCGCAGTAGATTCTGTGTTGACTTGTAGCCGCAGTAGATTCTGAGTTGACTTGTAGCCGCAGTAGATTCTGAGTTGAGACGTAGCCGCAGTAGATTCTGAGTTGACTTGTAGCCTCAGTAGATTCTGAGTTGAGACGTAGCCGCAGTAGATTCTGAGTTTACTTGTAGCCGCAGTAGATTCTGAGTTGAGACTTAGCCGCAGTAGATTCCGAGTTGAGACGTAGCCGCAGTAGGTTCTGAGTTGAGACGTAGCCGCAGTAGATTCTGAGTTGAGACGTAGCCGCAGTAGATTCTGAGATGAGACGTACCCGCGGTAGATTCTGAGTTGACTTGTAGCCGCAGTAGATTCCGAGTTGAGACGTAGCCGCAGTAGATTCCGAGTTGAGACGTAGCCGCAGTAGATTCCGAGTTGAGACGTAGCCGCAGTAGATTCCGAGATGAGACGTAGCCGCAGTAGATTCCGAGTTGAGACGTAGCCGAAGTAGATTCCGAGTTGAGACGTAGCCGCAGTAGATTCCGAGTTGAGACGTAGCCGCAGTAGATTCTGAGTTGAGACGTAGCCGCAGTAGATTCCGAGTTGAGACGTAGCCGCAGTAGTATCTGAGTTTACTTGTAGCCGCAGTAGATTCCGAGTTGACTTGTAGCCGCAGTAGATTCCGAGTTGAGACGTAGCCGCATTAGATTCCGAGTTGAGACGTAGCCGCAGTAGATTCTGAGTAGAGTCGTAGCCGCAGTAGATTCCGAGTTGAGACGTAGCCACATTAGATTCTGAGTTTAGTCGTAGCCGCAGTAGATTCCGAGTTGACTTGTAGCCGCAGTAGATTCTGAGTTGACTTGTAGCCGCAGTAGATTCTGAATTGACTTGTAGCCGCAGTAGATTCCGAGTTGAGACGTAGCCGCAGTAGATTCCGAGTTGAGACTTAGCCGCAGTAGATTCCGAGATGAGACGTAGCCGCAGTAGATTCCGAGTTGAGACGTAGCCGAAGTAGATTCCGAGTTGAGACGTAGCCGCAGTAGATTCCGAGTTGAGACGTAGCCGCAGTAGATTCTGAGTTGAGACGTAGCCGCAGTAGTTTCCGAGTTGAGACGTAGCCGCAGTAGATTCTGAGTTGAGACGTAGCCGCATTAGATTCCGAGTTGAGACGTAGCCGCAGTAGATTCTGAGTAGAGTCATAGCCGCAGTAGATTCCGAGTTGAGACGTAGCCGCATTAGATTCTGAGTTGAGTCGTAGCCGCAGTAGATTCCGAGTTGACTTGTAGCCGCAGTAGATTCCGAGTTGACTTGTAGCCGCAGTAGATTCTGAGTTGAGACGTAGCCGCATTAGATTCCGAGTTGAGACGTAGCCGCAGTAGATTCTGAGTTGAGTCGTTGCCGCAGTAGATTCCGAGTTGACTTGTAGCCGCAGTAGATTCTGAGTTGAGTCGTAGCCGCCGTAGATTCCGAGTTGACTTGTAGCCGCAGTAGTTTCCGAGTTGACTTGTAGCCACTGTAGATTCTGAGTTGACTTGTAGCCGCAGTAGTTTCTGAGTTGAGACGTAGCCGCAGTAGATTCCGAGTTGAGACGTAGCCGCAGTAGATTCCGAGTTGAGACGTAGCCGCAGTAGATTCTGAGTTGAGACGTAGCCGCAGTAGATTCCGAGTTGAGACGTAGCCGCAGTAGATACTGAGTTGAGACGTAGCCGCAGTAGATTCCGAGTTGAGACGTAGCCGCAGTAGATTCTGAGTTGACACGTAGCCGCAGTAGATTCCGAGTTGAGACGTAGCCGCAGTAGATTCTGAGTTGAGACGTAGCCGCAGTAGATTCCGAGTTGAGACGTAGCCGCAGTAGATTCTGAGTTGACTTGTAGCCGCAGTAGATTCCGAGTTGAGACGTAGCCGCAGTAGATTCTGAGTTGACACGTAGCCGCAGTAGATTCCGAGTTGAGACGTAGCCGCAGTAGATTCTGAGTTGAGACGTAGCCGCAGTAGATTCCGAGTTGAGACGTAGCCGCAGTAGATTCTGAGTTGACTTGTAGCCGCAGTAGATTCCGAGTTGACTTGTAGCCGCAGTAGATTCTGAGTTCACTTGTAGCCGCAGTAGATTCTGAGTTGAGACGTAGCCGCAGTAGATTCCGAGTTGAGACGTAGCCGCAGTAGATTCCGAGTTGAGACGTAGCCGCAGTAGATACTGAGTTGAGACGTAGCCGCAGTAGATTCCGAGTTGAGACGTAGCCGCAGTAGATTCTGAGTTGACACGTAGCCGCAGTAGTTTCTGAGTTGAGACGTAGCCGCAGTAGATTCCGAGTTGAGACGTAGCCGCAGTAGTTTCTGAGTTGAGACGTAGCCGCAGTAGATTCCGAGTTGAGACGTAGCCGCAGTAGATTCCGAGTTGAGACGTAGCCGCAGTAGATTCTGAGTTGAGACGTAGCCGCAGTAGATTCCGAGTTGAGACGTAGCCGCAGTAGATACTGAGTTGAGACGTAGCCGCAGTAGATTCCGAGTTGAGACGTAGCCGCAGTAGATTCTGAGTTGACACGTAGCCGCAGTAGATTCCGAGTTGAGACGTAGCCGCAGTAGATTCTGAGTTGAGACGTAGCCGCAGTAGATTCCGAGTTGAGACGTAGCCGCAGTAGATTCTGAGTTGACTTGTAGCCGCAGTAGATTCCGAGTTGACTTGTAGCCGCAGTAGATTCTGAGTTGACTTGTAGCCGCAGTAGATTCTGAGTTGAGACGTAGCCGCAGTAGATTCCGAGTTGAGACGTAGCCGCAGTAGATTCTGAGTTGAGACTTAGCCGCAGTAGATTCCGAGTTGAGACGTAGCCGCAGTAAATTCTGAGTTGAGACCTAGCCGCAGTAGATTCTGAGTTGAGACGTAGCCGCAGTAGATTCTGAGTTGACTTGTAGCCGCAGTAGATTCCGAGTTGAGACGTAGCCGCAGTAGATTCCGAGTTGATACGTAGCCGCAGTAGATTCTGAGTTGAATTGTAGCCGCAGTAGATTCTGAGTTGACTTGTAGCCGCAGTAGATTCTGAGTTGACTTGTAGCCGCAGTAGATTCTGAGTTGACATGTAGCCGCAGTAGATTCTGAGTTGAGACGTAGCCGCAGTAGATTCTGAGTTGACTTGTAGCCGCAGTAGATTCTGAGTTGAGACGTAGCCGCAGTAGATTCTGAGTTGACTTGTAGCCGCAGTAAATTCTGAGTTGAGACGTAGCCACAGTAGATTCCGATGTGAGACGTAGCCGCAGTAGATTCTGAGTTGACTTGTAGCCGCAGTAGATTCTGAGTTGACTTGTAGCCGCAGTAGATTTTTAGTTGACTTGTAGCCGCAGTAGATTCTGAGTTGAGACGTAGCCGCAGTAGATTCTGAGTTGACTTGTAGCCGCAGTAGATTCTGAGTTGAGACGTAGCCGCAGTAGATTCCGAGTTGAGTTGTAGCTGCAGTAGATTCTGAGTTGAGACGTAGCCGCAGTAGATTCTGAGTTGACTTGTAGCCGCAGTAGATTCTGAGTTGAGACGTAGCCGCAGTAGATTCTGAGTTGAATTGTAGCCGCAGTAGATTCTGAATTGACTTGAAGCCGCAGTAGATTCTGAGTTGACTTGTAGCCGCAGTAGATTCTGTGTTGACTTGTAGCCGCACTAGATTCTGAGTTGACTTGTAGCCGCAGTAGATTCTGAGTTGACTTGTAGCCGCAGTAGATTCTGAGATGAGACGTAGCCGCAGTAGATTCTGAGTTGACTTGTAGCCACAGTAGATTCTGAGTTGACTTGTAGCCGCAGTAGATTCTGAGTTGAGACGTAGCCGCAGTAGATTCTGAGTTGAGACGTAGCCCTAGTAGATTCTGAGTTTAGACGTAGCCGGAGTAGATTCTGAGTTGAGACGTAGCCGCAGTAGATTCCGAGTTGAGACGTAGCCGCAGTAGATTCTGAGTTGACTTGTAGCTGCAGTAGATTCTGAGTTGACTTGTAGCCGCAGTAGATTCTGAGTTGAGACGTAGCCGCAATAGATTCCGAGTTGAGACGTAGCCGCAGTAGGTTCTGAGTTGGGACGTAGCCGCAGTAGATTCTGAGTTGACTTGTAGCCACAGTAGATTCTGAGTTGACTTGTAGCCGCAGTAGATTCCGAGTTGAGACGTAGCCGCAGTTGATTCCGAGTTGAGACGTAGCCGCAGTAGATTCCGAGTTGAGACGTAGCCGCAGTAGATTCCGAGATGAGACGTAGCCGCAGTAGATTCCGAGTTGAGACGTAGCCGAAGTAGATTCCGAGTTGAGACGTAGCCGCAGTAGATTCCGAGTTGAGACGTAGCCGCAGTAGATTCTGAGTTGAGACGTAGCCGCAGTAGTTTCTGAGTTGAGACGTAGCCGCAGTAGATTTTGAGTTGAGACGTAGCCGCAGTAGATTCCGAGTTGAGACATAGCCGCAGTAGTATCTGAGTTTACTTGTAGCCGCAGTAGATTCTGAGTTGACTTGTAGCCGCACTAGATTCTGAGTTGAGACGTAGCCGCATTAGATTCCGAGTTGAGACGTAGCCGCAGTAGATTCTGAGTAGAGTCGTAGCCGCAGTAGATTCCGAGTTGAGACGTAGCCGCATTAGATTTTGAGTTGAGTCGTAGCCGCAGTAGATTCCGAGTTGACTTGTAGCCGCAGTAGATTCCGAGTTGACTTGTAGCTGCAGTAGATTCTGAGTTGAGACGTAGCCGCAGTAGATTCTGAGTTGACTTGTAGCCGCAGTAGTTTCTGAGTTGAGACGTAGCCGCAGTAGATTCTGAGTTGACTTGTAGCCGCAGTAGATTCTGAATTTACTTGTAGATGCAGTAGATTCTGAGTTGACTTGTAGCCGCAGTAGATTCTGTGTTGACTTGTAGCCGCACTAGATTCTGAGTTGACTTGTAGCCGCAGTAGATTCTGAGTTGACTTGTAGCCGCAGTAGATTCTGAGTTGAGACATAGCCGCAGTAGATTCTGAGTTGACTTGTAGCCGCAGTAGATTCTGAGTTGAGACGTAGCCGCAGTAGATTCTGAGTTGACTTGTAGCCACAGTAGATTCTGAGTTGACTTGTAGCCGCAGTAGATTCTGAGTTGAGACGTAGCCGCAGTAGATTCTGAGTTGAGACGTAGCCGCAGTAGATTCTGAGTTGACTTGTAGCCGCAGTAGATTCTGAGTTGAGACGTAGCCGCAGTAGATTCTGTGTTGAGACGTAGCCGCAGTAGATTCTGAGTTGAGACGTAGCCGCAGTAGATTCCGAGTTGAGACGTAGCCGCAGTAGATTCCGAGTTGAGACGTAGCCGCAGTAGATTCCGAGATGAGACGTAGCCGCAGTAGATTCCGAGTTGAGACGTAGCCGCAGTAGATTCCGAGTTGAGACGTATCCGCAGTAGATTCTGAGTTGAGACGTAGCCGCAGTATTTTCCGAGTTGAGACGTAGCCGCAGTAGATTCTGAGTTGAGACGTAGCCGCAGTAGATTCCGAGTTGAGACGTAGCCGCAGTAGTATCTGAGTTTACTTGTAGCCGCAGTAGATTCCGAGTTGACTTGTAGCCGCAGTAGATTCTGAGTTGAGACGTAGCCGCAGTAGATTCCGAGTTGAGACGTAGCCGCAGTAGATTCTGAGTTGAGTCGTAGCCGCAGTAGATTCCGAGTTGACTTGTAGCCGCAGTAGATTCTGAGTTGAGTCGTAGCCGCCGTAGATTCCGAGTTGACTTGTAGCCGCAGTAGATTCCGAGTTGACTTGTAGCCACAGTAGATTCTGAGTTGACTTGTAGCCGCAGTAGTTTCTGAGTTGAGACGTAGCCGCAGTAGATTCAGAGTTGAGACGTATCCGCAGTAGATTCCGAGTTGAGACGTAGCCGCAGTAGATTCTGAGTTGAGACGAAGCCGCAGTAGATTCCGAGTTGAGACGTAGCCGCAGTAGATTCTGAGTTGAGACGTAGCCGCAGTAGATTCCGAGTTGAGACGTAGCCGCAGTAGATTCTGAGTTGACTTGTAGCCGCAGTAGATTCTGAGTTGACATGTATCCGCAGTAGATTCTGAGTTGAGACGTAGCCGCAGTAGATTCTGAGTATAGACGTAGCCGCAGTTGATTCCGAGTTGACTTGTAGCCGCAGTAGATTCTGAGTTGACTTGTAGCCGCAGTAGATTCTGAGTTGACTTGTAGCCGCAGTAGATTCTGATTTGAGACGTAGCCACAGTAGATTCCGAGTTGAGTCGTAGCCGCAGTAGTTTCTGAGTTGACTTGTAGCCGCAGTAGATTCTGAGTTGACTTGTAGCCGCAGTAGATTCCGAGTTGAGTCGTAGCCGCAGTAGGTTCCAAGTTGACTTGTAGCCGCAGTAGATTCCGAGTTGACTTGCAGCCGCAGTAGATTCCGAGTTGAGACGTAGCCGCAGTAGATTCTGAGTTGACTTGTAGCCGCAGTAGATTCCGAGTTGAATTGTAGCCGCAGTAGATTCTGAGTTGAGTCGTAGCCGCAGTAGATTCTGAGTTGACTTGTAGCCGCAGTAGATTCTGAGTTGATTCGTAGCCGCAGTAGATTCCGAGTTGACTTGTAGCCGCAGTAGATTCTGAGTTGAGTCGTAGCCGCAGTAGATTCCGAGTTAACTTGTAGCCGCAGTAGATTCCGAGTTGAGACGTAGCCGCAGTAGATTCTGAGTTGAGACGTAGCCGCAGTAGATTCTGAGTTGAGACATAGCCGCAGTAGATTCCGAGTTGAGACGTAGCCGCAGTAGATTCCGAGTAGAGACGTAGCCGCAGTAGATTCTGAGTTGAGACGTAGCCGCAGTAGATTTTGAGTTGAGTCGTAGCCGCAGTAGATTCTGAGTTGACTTGTAGCCGCAGTAGATTCTGAGTTGACTTGTAGCCGCAGTAGATTCTGAGTTGAGACCTAGCCGCAGTAGATTCTGAGTTGACATGTAGCCGCAGTAGATTCCGAGTTGAGACGTAGCCGCAGTAGATTCTGAGTTGAGACGTAGCCGCAGTAGATTCTGAGTTGAGACGTAGCCGCAGTAGATTCCGAGTTGAGGCGTAGCCGCAGTAGATTCCGAGTTTAGACGTAGCCGCAGTAGATTCCGAGTTGAGACGTAGCCGCAGTAGATTCTGAGTTGAGACGTAGCCGCAGTAGATTCCGAGTTGAGACGTAGCCGCAGTAGATTCTGAGTTGACTTGTAGTCGCAGTAGATTCTGAGTTGACTTGTAGCCGCAGTAGATTCTGAGTTGACTTGTAGCCGCAGTAGATTCTGAGTTGACTTGTAGCCGCAGTAGATTCTGAGTTGAGACGTAGCCGCAGTAGATTCTGAGTTGAGACGTAGCCGCAGTAGATTCCGAGTTGAGACATAGCCTCAGTAGATTCCGAGTTGAGACGTAGCCGCAGTAGATTCCGAGTTGAGACGTAGCCGCAGTAGATTCTGAGTTGAGACGTAGCCGCAGTAGATTCTGAGTTGACTTGTAGCTGCAGTAGATTCTGAGTTGAGACGTAGCCGCAGTAGATTCTGGATTGACTTGTAGCTGCAGTAGATTCTGAGTTGAGACGTAGCCGCATTAGATTTTGAGTTGAGTCGTAGCCGCAGTAGATTCCGAGTTGACTTGTAGCCGCAGTAGATTTTGAGTTGACTTGTTGCGGCAGTAGATTCTGAGTTGAGACGTAGCCGCAGTAGATTCCGAGTTGAGACGTAGCCGCAGTAGATTCTGAGTTGACTTGTAGCTGCAGTAGATTCCGAGTTGACTTGTAGCCGCAGTAGATTCTGAGTTGAGTCGTAGCCGCCGTAGATTCCGAGTTGACTTGTAGCCGCAGTAGATTCCGAGTTGACTTGTAGTCACAGTAGATTCTGAGTTGACTTGTAGCCGCAGTAGTTTCTGAGTTGAGACGTAGCCGCAGTAGATTCCGAGTTGAGACGTAGCCGCAGTAGATTCCGAGTTGAGACGTAGCCGCAGTAGATTCTGAGTTGAGACGTAGCCGCAGTAGATTCCGAGTTGAGACGTAGCCGCAGTAGATTCTGAGTTGAGACGTAGCCGCAGTAGATTCCGAGTTGAGACGTAGCCGCAGTAGATTCTGAGTTGAGACGTAGCCGCAGTAGATTCTGAGTTGAGACGTAGCCGCAGTATATTCTGAGTTGACTTGTAGCCGCAGTAGATTCTGAGTTGACTTGTAGCCGCTGTAGATTCTGAGTTGAGACGTAGCCGCAGTAGATTCTGAGTTGAGACGTAGCCGCAGTAGATTCCGAGTTGAGACGTAGCCGCAGTAGATTCTGAGTTGAGACGTAGCTGCAGTAGATTCCGAGTTGACTTGTAGCCGCAGTAGATTCTGAGTTGACATGTAGCCGCAGTAGATTCTGAGTTGAGACGTAGCCGCAGTAGATTCTGAGTATAGACGTAGCCGCAGTAGATTCTTAGTTGACTTGTAGCCGCAGTAGATTCTGAGTTGACTTGTAGCCGCAGTAGATTCTGAGTTGACTTGTAGCCGCAGTAGATTCTGAGTTGAGACGTAGCCACAGTAGATTCTGAGTTGAGACGTAGCCACAGTAGATTCCGAGCTGAGACGTAGCCGCAGTAGTTTCTGAGTTGACTTGTAGCCGCAGTAGATTCTGAGTTGACTTGTAGCCGCAGTAGATTCTGAGTTGAGTCGTAGCCGCAGTAGGTTCCAAGTTTACTTGTAGCCGCAGTAGATTCCGAGTTGACTTGTAGCCGCAGTAGATTCTGAGTTGACTTGTAGCCGCAGTAGACACTGAGTTGACTTGTAGCCGCAGTAGATTCCGAGTTGAATTGTAGCCGCAGTAGATTCTGAGTTGAGTCGTAGCCGCAGTAGATTCTGAGTTGACTTGTAGCCGCAGTAGATTCTGAGTTGAGTCGTAGCCGCAGTAGAGTCCGAGTTGACTTGTAGCCGCAGTAGATTCTGAGTTGAGTTGTAGCCGCAGTAGATTCCGAGTTGACTTGTAGCCGCAGTAGATTCCGAGTTGACTTGTAGCCGCAGTAGATTCCGAGTTGAGACGTAGCCGCAGTAGATTCCGAGTTGAGACGTAGCCGCAGTAGATTCTGATTTGAGACGTAGCCGCAGTAGATTCCGAGTTGAGACGTAGCCGCAGTAGATTCTGAGTTGAATTGTAGCTGCAGTAGATTCTGAGTTGAGACGTAGCCACAGTAGATTCTGAGTTGACTTGTAGCCGCAGTAGATTCTGAGTTGACTTGTAGCCGCAGTAGATTCTGAGTTGAGACGTAGCCGCAGTAGATTCTGAGTTGAGACGTAGCCGCAGTAGATTCCGAGTTGAGACGTAGCCGCAGTAGATTCCGAGTTGAGACGTAGCCGCAGTAGATTCTGAGTTGAGACGTAGCCGCAGTAGATTCCGAGTTGAGACGTAGCCGCAGTAGATTCCGAGTTGAGACGTAGCCGCAGTAGATTCCGAGTTGAGACGTAGCCGCAGTAGATTCTGATTTGAGACGTAGCCGCAGTAGATTCCGAGTTGAGACGTAGCCGCAGTAGATTCTGAGTTGACTTGTAGCTGCAGTAGATTCTGAGTTGAGACGTAGCCGCAGTAGATTCCGAGATGAGACGTAGCCGCAGTAGATTCCGAGTTGAGACGTAGCCGCAGTAGATTCTGAGTTGAGACGTAGCCGCAGTAGATTCCGAGTTGAGACGTAGCCGCAGTAGATTCTGAGTTGAGACGTAGCCGCAGTAGATTCCGAGTTGAGACGTAGCCGCAGTAGATTCTGAGTTGACTTGTAGCCGCAGTAGATTCTGATTTGAGACGTAGCCACAGTAGATTCCGAGTTGAGTCGTAGCCGCAGTAGTTTCTGAGTTGACTTGTAGCCGCAGTAGATTCTGAGTTGACTTGTAGCCGCAGTAGATTCCGAGTTGAGTCGTAGCCGCAGTAGGTTCCAAGTTGACTTGTAGCCGCAGTAGATTCCGAGTTGACTTGCAGCCGCAGTAGATTCTGAGTTGACTTGTAGCCGCAGTAGATTCTGAGTTGACTTGTAGCCGCAGTAGATTCCGAGTTGAATTGTAGCCGCAGTAGATTCTGAGTTGAGTCGTAGCCGCAGTAGATTCTGAGTTGACTTGTAGCCGCAGTATATTCTGAGTTGATTCGTAGCCGCAGTAGATTCCGAGTTGACTTGTAGCCGCAGTAGATTCTGAGTTGAGTCGTAGCCGCAGTAGATTCCGAGTTAACTTGTAGCCGCAGTAGATTCCGAGTTGAGACGTAGCCGCAGTAGATTCTGAGTTGAGACGTAGCCGCAGTAGATTCTGAGTTGAGACATAGCCGCAGTAGATTCCGAGTTGAGACGTAGCCGCAGTAGATTCCGAGTTGAGACGTAGCCGCAGTAGATTCTGAGTTGAGACGTAGCCGCAGTAGATTTTGAGTTGAGTCGTAGCCGCAGTAGATTCTGAGTTGACTTGTAGCCGCAGTAGATTCTGAGTTGACTTGTAGCCGCAGTAGATTCTGAGTTGAGACGTAGCCGCAGTAGATTCTGAGTTGACATGTAGCCGCAGTAGATTCCGAGTTGAGACGTAGCCGCAGTAGATTCTGAGGTGAGAAGTAGCCGCAGTAGATTCTGAGTTGAGACGTAGCCGCAGTAGATTCCTAGTTGAGGCGTAGCCGCAGTAGATTCCGAGTTTAGACGTAGCCGCAGTAGATTCCGAGTTGAGACGTAGCCGCAGTAGATTCTGAGTTGAGACGTAGCCGCAGTAGATTCCGAGTTGAGACGTAGCCGCAGTAGATTCTGAGTTGACTTGTAGTCGCAGTAGATTCTGAGTTGACTTGTAGCCGCAGTAGATTCTGAGTTGACTTGTAGCCGCAGTAGATTCTGAGTTGAGACGTAGCCGCAGTAGATTCTGAGTTGAGACGTAGCCGCAGTAGATTCCGAGTTGAGACATAGCCTCAGTAGATTCCGAGTTGAGACGTAGCCGCAGTAGATTCCGAGTTGAGACGTAGCCGCAGTAGATTCTGATTTGAGACGTAGCCGCAGTAGATTCCGAGTTGAGACGTAGCCGCAGTAGATTCTGAGTTGACTTGTAGCTGCAGTAGATTCTGAGTTGAGACGTAGCCGCAGTAGATTCTGAATTGACTTGTAGCTGCAGTAGATTCTGATTTGAGACGTAGCCGCATTAGATTCCGAGTTGAGACGTAGCCGCAGTAGATTCTGAGTAGAGTCGTAGCCGCAGTAGATTCCGAGTTGAGACGTAGCCGCATTAGATTTTGAGTTGAGTCGTAGCCGCAGTAGATTCCGAGTTGACTTGTAGCCGCAGTAGATTTTGAGTTGACTTGTTGCGGCAGTAGATTCTGAGTTGAGACGTAGCCGCAGTAGATTCCGAGTTGAGACGTAGCCGCAGTAGATTCTGAGTTGACTTGTAGCTGCAGTAGATTCCGAGTTGAGACGTAGCCGCAGTAGATTCTGAGTAGAGTCGTAGCCGCAGTAGATTCCGAGTTGAGACGTAGCCGCATTAGATTTTGAGTTGAGTCGTAGCCGCAGTAGATTCCGAGTTGACTTGTAGCCGCAGTAGATTTTGAGTTGACTTGTTGCGGCAGTAGATTCTGAGTTGAGACGTAGCCGCAGTAGATTCCGAGTTGAGACGTAGCCGCAGTAGATTCTGAGTTGAGACGTAGCCGCAGTAGATTCCGAGTTGAGACGTAGCCGCAGTAGATTCCGAGTTGAGACGTAGCCGCAGTAGATTCCGAGTTGAGACGTAGCCGCAGTAGATTCTGAGTTGAGACGTAGCCGCAGTAGATTCCGAGTTGAGACGTAGCCGCAGTAGATTCTGAGTTGACTTGTAGCTGCAGTAGATTCTGAGTTGAGACGTAGCCGCAGTAGATTCCGAGATGAGACGTAGCCGCAGTAGATTCCGAGTTGAGACGTAGCCGCAGTAGATTCTGAGTTGAGACGTAGCCGCAGTAGATTCCGAGTTGAGACGTAGCCGCAGTAGATTCTGAGTTGAGACGTAGCCGCAGTAGATTCCGAGTTGAGACGTAGCCGCAGTAGATTCTGAGTTGACTTGTAGCTGCAGTAGATTCTGAGTTGAGACGTAGCCGCAGTAGATTCTGAATTGACTTGTAGCCGCAGTAGATTCTGAGTTGAGACGTAGCCGCAGTAGATTCTGAGTCGACTTGTAGCCGCAGTAGATTCTGAGTTGACTTGTAGCCGCAGTAGATTCTGAGTTGACTTGTAGCCGCAGTAGATTCTGTGTTGACTTGTAGCCGCAGTAGATTCTGAGTTGACTTGTAGCCGCAGTAGATTCTGAGTTGAGACGTAGCCGCAGTAGATTCTGAGTTGACTTGTAGCCTCAGTAGATTCTGAGTTGAGACGTAGCCGCAGTAGATTCTGAGTTGACTTGTAGCCGCAGTAGATTCTGAGTTGAGACGTAGCCGCAGTAGTTTCCGAGTTGAGACGTAGCCGCAGTAGATTCTGAGTTGAGACGTAGCCGCATTAGATTCCGAGTTGAGACGTAGCCGCAGTAGATTCTGAGTAGAGTCGTAGCCGCAGTAGATTCCGAGTTGAGACGTAGCCGCAGTAGATTCTGAGTTGAGTCGTAGCCGCAGTAGATTCTGAGTTTACTTGTAGCCGCAGTAGATTCTGAGTTGAGACTTAGCCGCAGTAGATTCCGAGTTGAGACGTAGCCGCAGTAGGTTCTGAGTTGAGACGTAGCCGCAGTAGATTCTGAGTTGAGACGTAGCCGCAGTAGATTCTGAGTTGAGACGTACCCGCGGTAGATTCTGAGTTGACTTGTAGCCGCAGTAGATTCCGAGTTGAGACGTAGCCGCAGTAGATTCCGAGTTGAGACGTAGCCGCAGTAGATTCCGAGTTGAGACGTAGCCGCAGTAGATTCCGAGATGAGACGTAGCCGCAGTAGATTCCGAGTTGAGACGTAGCCGAAGTAGATTCCGAGTTGAGACGTAGCCGCAGTAGATTCCGAGTTGAGACGTAGCCGCAGTAGATTCTGAGTTGAGACGTAGCCGCAGTAGATTCCGAGTTGAGACGTAGCCGCAGTAGTATCTGAGTTTACTTGTAGCCGCAGTAGATTCCGAGTTGACTTGTAGCCGCAGTAGATTCCGAGTTGAGACGTAGCCGCATTAGATTCCGAGTTGAGACGTAGCCGCAGTAGATTCTGAGTAGAGTCGTAGCCGCAGTAGATTCCGAGTTGAGACGTAGCCACATTAGATTCTGAGTTTAGTCGTAGCCGCAGTAGATTCCGAGTTGACTTGTAGCCGCAGTAGATTCTGAGTTGACTTGTAGCCGCAGTAGATTCTGAATTGACTTGTAGCCGCAGTAGATTCCGAGTTGAGACGTAGCCGCAGTAGATTCCGAGTTGAGACTTAGCCGCAGTAGATTCCGAGATGAGACGTAGCCGCAGTAGATTCCGAGTTGAGACGTAGCCGAAGTAGATTCCGAGTTGAGACGTAGCCGCAGTAGATTCCGAGTTGAGACGTAGCCGCAGTAGATTCTGAGTTGAGACGTAGCCGCAGTAGTTTCCGAGTTGAGACGTAGCCGCAGTAGATTCTGAGTTGAGACGTAGCCGCATTAGATTCCGAGTTGAGACGTAGCCGCAGTAGATTCTGAGTAGAGTCATAGCCGCAGTAGATTCCGAGTTGAGACGTAGCCGCATTAGATTCTGAGTTGAGTCGTAGCCGCAGTAGATTCCGAGTTGACTTGTAGCCGCAGTAGATTCCGAGTTGACTTGTAGCCGCAGTAGATTCTGAGTTGAGACGTAGCCGCATTAGATTCCGAGTTGAGACGTAGCCGCAGTAGATTCTGAGTTGAGTCGTTGCCGCAGTAGATTCCGAGTTGACTTGTAGCCGCAGTAGATTCTGAGTTGAGTCGTAGCCGCCGTAGATTCCGAGTTGACTTGTAGCCGCAGTAGATTCCGAGTTGACTTGTAGCCACTGTAGATTCTGAGTTGACTTGTAGCCGCAGTAGTTTCTGAGTTGAGACGTAGCCGCAGTAGATTCCGAGTTGAGACGTAGCCGCAGTAGATTCCGAGTTGAGACGTAGCCGCAGTAGATTCTGAGTTGAGACGTAGCCGCAGTAGATTCCGAGTTGAGACGTAGCCGCAGTAGATACTGAGTTGAGACGTAGCCGCAGTAGATTCCGAGTTGAGACGTAGCCGCAGTAGATTCTGAGTTGACACGTAGCCGCAGTAGATTCCGAGTTGAGACGTAGCCGCAGTAGATTCTGAGTTGAGACGTAGCCGCAGTAGATTCTGAGTTGAATTGTAGCCGCAGTAGATTCTGAGTTGACTTGTAGCCGCAGTAGATTCTGAGTTGACTTGTAGCCGCAGTAGATTCTGAGTTGACATGTAGCCGCAGTAGATTCTGAGTTGAGACGTAGCCGCAGTAGATTCTGAGTTGACTTGTAGCCGCAGTAGATTCTGAGTTGAGACGTAGCCGCAGTAGATTCTGAGTTGACTTGTAGCCGCAGTAGATTCCGAGTTGAGACGTAGCCGCAGTAGATTCTGAGTTGACACGTAGCCGCAGTAGATTCCGAGTTGAGACGTAGCCGCAGTAGATTCTGAGTTGAGACGTAGCCGCAGTAGATTCCGATGTGAGTCGTAGCCGCAGTAGATTCTGAGTTTACTTGTAGCCGCAGTAGATTCTGAGTTGAGACTTAGCCGCAGTAGATTCCGAGTTGAGACGTAGCCGCAGTAGGTTCTGAGTTGAGACGTAGCCGCAGTAGATTCTGAGTTGAGACGTAGCCGCAGTAGATTCTGAGTTGAGACGTACCCGCGGTAGATTCTGAGTTGACTTGTAGCCGCAGTAGATTCCGAGTTGAGACGTAGCCGCAGTAGATTCCGAGTTGAGACGTAGCCGCAGTAGATTCCGAGTTGAGACGTAGCCGCAGTAGATTCCGAGATGAGACGTAGCCGCAGTAGATTCCGAGTTGAGACGTAGCCGAAGTAGATTCCGAGTTGAGACGTAGCCGCAGTAGATTCCGAGTTGAGACGTAGCCGCAGTAGATTCTGAGTTGAGACGTAGCCGCAGTAGATTCCGAGTTGAGACGTAGCCGCAGTAGTATCTGAGTTTACTTGTAGCCGCAGTAGATTCCGAGTTGACTTGTAGCCGCAGTAGATTCCGAGTTGAGACGTAGCCGCATTAGATTCCGAGTTGAGACGTAGCCGCAGTAGATTCTGAGTAGAGTCGTAGCCGCAGTAGATTCCGAGTTGAGACGTAGCCACATTAGATTCTGAGTTTAGTCGTAGCCGCAGTAGATTCCGAGTTGACTTGTAGCCGCAGTAGATTCTGAGTTGACTTGTAGCCGCAGTAGATTCTGAATTGACTTGTAGCCGCAGTAGATTCCGAGTTGAGACGTAGCCGCAGTAGATTCCGAGTTGAGACTTAGCCGCAGTAGATTCCGAGATGAGACGTAGCCGCAGTAGATTCCGAGTTGAGACGTAGCCGAAGTAGATTCCGAGTTGAGACGTAGCCGCAGTAGATTCCGAGTTGAGACGTAGCCGCAGTAGATTCTGAGTTGAGACGTAGCCGCAGTAGTTTCCGAGTTGAGACGTAGCCGCAGTAGATTCTGAGTTGAGACGTAGCCGCATTAGATTCCGAGTTGAGACGTAGCCGCAGTAGATTCTGAGTAGAGTCATAGCCGCAGTAGATTCCGAGTTGAGACGTAGCCGCATTAGATTCTGAGTTGAGTCGTAGCCGCAGTAGATTCCGAGTTGACTTGTAGCCGCAGTAGATTCCGAGTTGACTTGTAGCCGCAGTAGATTCTGAGTTGAGACGTAGCCGCATTAGATTCCGAGTTGAGACGTAGCCGCAGTAGATTCTGAGTTGAGTCGTTGCCGCAGTAGATTCCGAGTTGACTTGTAGCCGCAGTAGATTCTGAGTTGAGTCGTAGCCGCCGTAGATTCCGAGTTGACTTGTAGCCGCAGTAGATTCCGAGTTGACTTGTAGCCACTGTAGATTCTGAGTTGACTTGTAGCCGCAGTAGTTTCTGAGTTGAGACGTAGCCGCAGTAGATTCCGAGTTGAGACGTAGCCGCAGTAGATTCCGAGTTGAGACGTAGCCGCAGTAGATTCTGAGTTGAGACGTAGCCGCAGTAGATTCCGAGTTGAGACGTAGCCGCAGTAGATACTGAGTTGAGACGTAGCCGCAGTAGATTCCGAGTTGAGACGTAGCCGCAGTAGATTCTGAGTTGACACGTAGCCGCAGTAGATTCCGAGTTGAGACGTAGCCGCAGTAGATTCTGAGTTGAGACGTAGCCGCAGTAGATTCCGAGTTGAGACGTAGCCGCAGTAGATTCTGAGTTGACTTGTAGCCGCAGTAGATTCCGAGTTGAGACGTAGCCGCAGTAGATTCTGAGTTGACACGTAGCCGCAGTAGATTCCGAGTTGAGACGTAGCCGCAGTAGATTCTGAGTTGAGACGTAGCCGCAGTAGATTCCGAGTTGAGACGTAGCCGCAGTAGATTCTGAGTTGACTTGTAGCCGCAGTAGATTCCGAGTTGACTTGTAGCCGCAGTAGATTCTGAGTTCACTTGTAGCCGCAGTAGATTCTGAGTTGAGACGTAGCCGCAGTAGATTCCGAGTTGAGACGTAGCCGCAGTAGATTCCGAGTTGAGACGTAGCCGCAGTAGATACTGAGTTGAGACGTAGCCGCAGTAGATTCCGAGTTGAGACGTAGCCGCAGTAGATTCTGAGTTGACACGTAGCCGCAGTAGTTTCTGAGTTGAGACGTAGCCGCAGTAGATTCCGAGTTGAGACGTAGCCGCAGTAGTTTCTGAGTTGAGACGTAGCCGCAGTAGATTCCGAGTTGAGACGTAGCCGCAGTAGATTCCGAGTTGAGACGTAGCCGCAGTAGATTCTGAGTTGAGACGTAGCCGCAGTAGATTCCGAGTTGAGACGTAGCCGCAGTAGATACTGAGTTGAGACGTAGCTGCAGTAGATTCCGAGTTGAGACGTAGCCGCAGTAGATTCTGAGTTGACACGTAGCCGCAGTAGATTCCGAGTTGAGACGTAGCCGCAGTAGATTCTGAGTTGAGACGTAGCCGCAGTAGATTCCGAGTTGAGACGTAGCCGCAGTAGATTCTGAGTTGACTTGTAGCCGCAGTAGATTCTGAGTTGACTTGTAGCCGCAGTAGATTCTGAGTTGAGACGTAGCCGCAGTAGATTCCGAGTTGAGACGTAGCCGCAGTAGATTCTGAGTTGAGACTTAGCCGCAGTAGATTCCGAGTTGAGACGTAGCCGCAGTAAATTCTGAGCTGAGACCTAGCCGCAGTAGATTCTGAGTTGAGACGTAGCCGCAGTAGATTCTGAGTTGACTTGTAGCCGCAGTAGATTCCGAGTTGAGACGTAGCCGCAGTAGATTCCGAGTTGAGACGTAGCCGCAGTAGATTCTGAGTTGAATTGTAGCCGCAGTAGATTCTGAGTTGACTTGTAGCCGCAGTAGATTCTGAGTTGACTTGTAGCCGCAGTAGATTCTGAGTTGACATGTAGCCGCAGTAGATTCTGAGTTGAGACGTAGCCGCAGTAGATTCTGAGTTGACTTGTAGCCGCAGTAGATTCTGAGTTGAGACGTAGCCGCAGTAGATTCTGAGTTGACTTGTAGCCGCAGTAAATTCTGAGTTGAGACGTAGCCACAGTAGATTCCGATGTGAGACGTAGCCGCAGTAGATTCTGAGTTGACTTGTAGCCGCAGTAGATTCTGAGTTGACTTGTAGCCGCAGTAGATTTTTAGTTGACTTGTAGCCGCAGTAGATTCTGAGTTGAGACGTAGCCGCAGTAGATTCTGAGTTGACTTGTAGCCGCAGTAGATTCTGAGTTGAGACGTAGCCGCAGTAGATTCCGAGTTGAGTTGTAGCTGCAGTAGATTCTGAGTTGAGACGTAGCCGCAGTAGATTCTGAGTTGACTTGTAGCCGCAGTAGATTCTGAGTTGAGACGTAGCCGCAGTAGATTCTGAGTTGAATTGTAGCCGCAGTAGATTCTGAATTGACTTGAAGCCGCAGTAGATTCTGAGTTGACTTGTAGCCGCAGTAGATTCTGTGTTGACTTGTAGCCGCACTAGATTCTGAGTTGACTTGTAGCCGCAGTAGATTCTGAGTTGACTTGTAGCCGCAGTAGATTCTGAGATGAGACGTAGCCGCAGTAGATTCTGAGTTGACTTGTAGCCACAGTAGATTCTGAGTTGACTTGTAGCCGCAGTAGATTCTGAGTTGAGACGTAGCCGCAGTAGATTCTGAGTTGAGACGTAGCCCTAGTAGATTCTGAGTTTAGACGTAGCCGGAGTAGATTCTGAGTTGAGACGTAGCCGCAGTAGATTCCGAGTTGAGACGTAGCCGCAGTAGATTCTGAGTTGACTTGTAGCTGCAGTAGATTCTGAGTTGACTTGTAGCCGCAGTAGATTCTGAGTTGAGACGTAGCCGCAATAGATTCCGAGTTGAGACGTAGCCGCAGTAGGTTCTGAGTTGGGACGTAGCCGCAGTAGATTCTGAGTTGACTTGTAGCCACAGTAGATTCTGAGTTGACTTGTAGCCGCAGTAGATTCCGAGTTGAGACGTAGCCGCAGTTGATTCCGAGTTGAGACGTAGCCGCAGTAGATTCCGAGTTGAGACGTAGCCGCAGTAGATTCCGAGATGAGACGTAGCCGCAGTAGATTCCGAGTTGAGACGTAGCCGAAGTAGATTCCGAGTTGAGACGTAGCCGCAGTAGATTCCGAGTTGAGACGTAGCCGCAGTAGATTCTGAGTTGAGACGTAGCCGCAGTAGTTTCTGAGTTGAGACGTAGCCGCAGTAGATTTTGAGTTGAGACGTAGCCGCAGTAGATTCCGAGTTGAGACATAGCCGCAGTAGTATCTGAGTTTACTTGTAGCCGCAGTAGATTCTGAGTTGACTTGTAGCCGCACTAGATTCTGAGTTGAGACGTAGCCGCATTAGATTCCGAGTTGAGACGTAGCCGCAGTAGATTCTGAGTAGAGTCGTAGCCGCAGTAGATTCCGAGTTGAGACGTAGCCGCATTAGATTTTGAGTTGAGTCGTAGCCGCAGTAGATTCCGAGTTGACTTGTAGCCGCAGTAGATTCCGAGTTGACTTGTAGCTGCAGTAGATTCTGAGTTGAGACGTAGCCGCAGTAGATTCTGAGTTGACTTGTAGCCGCAGTAGTTTCTGAGTTGAGACGTAGCCGCAGTAGATTCTGAGTTGACTTGTAGCCGCAGTAGATTCTGAATTTACTTGTAGATGCAGTAGATTCTGAGTTGACTTGTAGCCGCAGTAGATTCTGTGTTGACTTGTAGCCGCACTAGATTCTGAGTTGACTTGTAGCCGCAGTAGATTCTGAGTTGACTTGTAGCCGCAGTAGATTCTGAGTTGAGACATAGCCGCAGTAGATTCTGAGTTGACTTGTAGCCGCAGTAGATTCTGAGTTGAGACGTAGCCGCAGTAGATTCTGAGTTGACTTGTAGCCACAGTAGATTCTGAGTTGACTTGTAGCCGCAGTAGATTCTGAGTTGAGACGTAGCCGCAGTAGATTCTGAGTTGAGACGTAGCCGCAGTAGATTCTGAGTTGACTTGTAGCCGCAGTAGATTCTGAGTTGAGACGTAGCCGCAGTAGATTCTGTGTTGAGACGTAGCCGCAGTAGATTCTGAGTTGAGACGTAGCCGCAGTAGATTCCGAGTTGAGACGTAGCCGCAGTAGATTCCGAGTTGAGACGTAGCCGCAGTAGATTCCGAGATGAGACGTAGCCGCAGTAGATTCCGAGTTGAGACGTAGCCGCAGTAGATTCCGAGTTGAGACGTATCCGCAGTAGATTCTGAGTTGAGACGTAGCCGCAGTATTTTCCGAGTTGAGACGTAGCCGCAGTAGATTCTGAGTTGAGACGTAGCCGCAGTAGATTCCGAGTTGAGACGTAGCCGCAGTAGTATCTGAGTTTACTTGTAGCCGCAGTAGATTCCGAGTTGACTTGTAGCCGCAGTAGATTCTGAGTTGAGACGTAGCCGCAGTAGATTCCGAGTTGAGACGTAGCCGCAGTAGATTCTGAGTTGAGTCGTAGCCGCAGTAGATTCCGAGTTGACTTGTAGCCGCAGTAGATTCTGAGTTGAGTCGTAGCCGCCGTAGATTCCGAGTTGACTTGTAGCCGCAGTAGATTCCGAGTTGACTTGTAGCCACAGTAGATTCTGAGTTGACTTGTAGCCGCAGTAGTTTCTGAGTTGAGACGTAGCCGCAGTAGATTCAGAGTTGAGACGTATCCGCAGTAGATTCCGAGTTGAGACGTAGCCGCAGTAGATTCTGAGTTGAGACGAAGCCGCAGTAGATTCCGAGTTGAGACGTAGCCGCAGTAGATTCTGAGTTGAGACGTAGCCGCAGTAGATTCCGAGTTGAGACGTAGCCGCAGTAGATTCTGAGTTGACTTGTAGCCGCAGTAGATTCTGAGTTGACATGTATCCGCAGTAGATTCTGAGTTGAGACGTAGCCGCAGTAGATTCTGAGTATAGACGTAGCCGCAGTTGATTCCGAGTTGACTTGTAGCCGCAGTAGATTCTGAGTTGACTTGTAGCCGCAGTAGATTCTGAGTTGACTTGTAGCCGCAGTAGATTCTGATTTGAGACGTAGCCACAGTAGATTCCGAGTTGAGTCGTAGCCGCAGTAGTTTCTGAGTTGACTTGTAGCCGCAGTAGATTCTGAGTTGACTTGTAGCCGCAGTAGATTCCGAGTTGAGTCGTAGCCGCAGTAGGTTCCAAGTTGACTTGTAGCCGCAGTAGATTCCGAGTTGACTTGCAGCCGCAGTAGATTCCGAGTTGAGACGTAGCCGCAGTAGATTCTGAGTTGACTTGTAGCCGCAGTAGATTCCGAGTTGAATTGTAGCCGCAGTAGATTCTGAGTTGAGTCGTAGCCGCAGTAGATTCTGAGTTGACTTGTAGCCGCAGTAGATTCTGAGTTGATTCGTAGCCGCAGTAGATTCCGAGTTGACTTGTAGCCGCAGTAGATTCTGAGTTGAGTCGTAGCCGCAGTAGATTCCGAGTTAACTTGTAGCCGCAGTAGATTCCGAGTTGAGACGTAGCCGCAGTAGATTCTGAGTTGAGACGTAGCCGCAGTAGATTCTGAGTTGAGACATAGCCGCAGTAGATTCCGAGTTGAGACGTAGCCGCAGTAGATTCCGAGTAGAGACGTAGCCGCAGTAGATTCTGAGTTGAGACGTAGCCGCAGTAGATTTTGAGTTGAGTCGTAGCCGCAGTAGATTCTGAGTTGACTTGTAGCCGCAGTAGATTCTGAGTTGACTTGTAGCCGCAGTAGATTCTGAGTTGAGACGTAGCCGCAGTAGATTCTGAGTTGACATGTAGCCGCAGTAGATTCCGAGTTGAGACGTAGCCGCAGTAGATTCTGAGTTGAGACGTAGCCGCAGTAGATTCTGAGTTGAGACGTAGCCGCAGTAGATTCCGAGTTGAGGCGTAGCCGCAGTAGATTCCGAGTTTAGACGTAGCCGCAGTAGATTCCGAGTTGAGACGTAGCCGCAGTAGATTCTGAGTTGAGACGTAGCCGCAGTAGATTCCGAGTTGAGACGTAGCCGCAGTAGATTCTGAGTTGACTTGTAGTCGCAGTAGATTCTGAGTTGACTTGTAGCCGCAGTAGATTCTGAGTTGACTTGTAGCCGCAGTAGATTCTGAGTTGACTTGTAGCCGCAGTAGATTCTGAGTTGAGACGTAGCCGCAGTAGATTCTGAGTTGAGACGTAGCCGCAGTAGATTCCGAGTTGAGACATAGCCTCAGTAGATTCCGAGTTGAGACGTAGCCGCAGTAGATTCCGAGTTGAGACGTAGCCGCAGTAGATTCTGAGTTGAGACGTAGCCGCAGTAGATTCTGAGTTGACTTGTAGCTGCAGTAGATTCTGAGTTGAGACGTAGCCGCAGTAGATTCTGGATTGACTTGTAGCTGCAGTAGATTCTGAGTTGAGACGTAGCCGCATTAGATTTTGAGTTGAGTCGTAGCCGCAGTAGATTCCGAGTTGACTTGTAGCCGCAGTAGATTTTGAGTTGACTTGTTGCGGCAGTAGATTCTGAGTTGAGACGTAGCCGCAGTAGATTCCGAGTTGAGACGTAGCCGCAGTAGATTCTGAGTTGACTTGTAGCTGCAGTAGATTCCGAGTTGACTTGTAGCCGCAGTAGATTCTGAGTTGAGTCGTAGCCGCCGTAGATTCCGAGTTGACTTGTAGCCGCAGTAGATTCCGAGTTGACTTGTAGTCACAGTAGATTCTGAGTTGACTTGTAGCCGCAGTAGTTTCTGAGTTGAGACGTAGCCGCAGTAGATTCCGAGTTGAGACGTAGCCGCAGTAGATTCCGAGTTGAGACGTAGCCGCAGTAGATTCTGAGTTGAGACGTAGCCGCAGTAGATTCCGAGTTGAGACGTAGCCGCAGTAGATTCTGAGTTGAGACGTAGCCGCAGTAGATTCCGAGTTGAGACGTAGCCGCAGTAGATTCTGAGTTGAGACGTAGCCGCAGTAGATTCTGAGTTGAGACGTAGCCGCAGTATATTCTGAGTTGACTTGTAGCCGCAGTAGATTCTGAGTTGACTTGTAGCCGCTGTAGATTCTGAGTTGAGACGTAGCCGCAGTAGATTCTGAGTTGAGACGTAGCCGCAGTAGATTCCGAGTTGAGACGTAGCCGCAGTAGATTCTGAGTTGAGACGTAGCTGCAGTAGATTCCGAGTTGACTTGTAGCCGCAGTAGATTCTGAGTTGACATGTAGCCGCAGTAGATTCTGAGTTGAGACGTAGCCGCAGTAGATTCTGAGTATAGACGTAGCCGCAGTAGATTCTTAGTTGACTTGTAGCCGCAGTAGATTCTGAGTTGACTTGTAGCCGCAGTAGATTCTGAGTTGACTTGTAGCCGCAGTAGATTCTGAGTTGAGACGTAGCCACAGTAGATTCTGAGTTGAGACGTAGCCACAGTAGATTCCGAGCTGAGACGTAGCCGCAGTAGTTTCTGAGTTGACTTGTAGCCGCAGTAGATTCTGAGTTGACTTGTAGCCGCAGTAGATTCTGAGTTGAGTCGTAGCCGCAGTAGGTTCCAAGTTTACTTGTAGCCGCAGTAGATTCCGAGTTGACTTGTAGCCGCAGTAGATTCTGAGTTGACTTGTAGCCGCAGTAGATACTGAGTTGACTTGTAGCCGCAGTAGATTCCGAGTTGAATTGTAGCCGCAGTAGATTCTGAGTTGAGTCGTAGCCGCAGTAGATTCTGAGTTGACTTGTAGCCGCAGTAGATTCTGAGTTGAGTCGTAGCCGCAGTAGAGTCCGAGTTGACTTGTAGCCGCAGTAGATTCTGAGTTGAGTTGTAGCCGCAGTAGATTCCGAGTTGACTTGTAGCCGCAGTAGATTCCGAGTTGACTTGTAGCCGCAGTAGATTCCGAGTTGAGACGTAGCCGCAGTAGATTCCGAGTTGAGACGTAGCCGCAGTAGATTCTGATTTGAGACGTAGCCGCAGTAGATTCCGAGTTGAGACGTAGCCGCAGTAGATTCTGAGTTGAATTGTAGCTGCAGTAGATTCTGAGTTGAGACGTAGCCACAGTAGATTCTGAGTTGACTTGTAGCCGCAGTAGATTCTGAGTTGACTTGTAGCCGCAGTAGATTCTGAGTTGAGACGTAGCCGCAGTAGATTCTGAGTTGAGACGTAGCCGCAGTAGATTCCGAGTTGAGACGTAGCCGCAGTAGATTCCGAGTTGAGACGTAGCCGCAGTAGATTCTGAGTTGAGACGTAGCCGCAGTAGATTCCGAGTTGAGACGTAGCCGCAGTAGATTCCGAGTTGAGACGTAGCCGCAGTAGATTCCGAGTTGAGACGTAGCCGCAGTAGATTCTGATTTGAGACGTAGCCGCAGTAGATTCCGAGTTGAGACGTAGCCGCAGTAGATTCTGAGTTGACTTGTAGCTGCAGTAGATTCTGAGTTGAGACGTAGCCGCAGTAGATTCCGAGATGAGACGTAGCCGCAGTAGATTCCGAGTTGAGACGTAGCCGCAGTAGATTCTGAGTTGAGACGTAGCCGCAGTAGATTCCGAGTTGAGACGTAGCCGCAGTAGATTCTGAGTTGAGACGTAGCCGCAGTAGATTCCGAGTTGAGACGTAGCCGCAGTAGATTCTGAGTTGACTTGTAGCTGCAGTAGATTCTGAGTTGAGACGTAGCCGCAGTAGATTCTGAATTGACTTGTAGCCGCAGTAGATTCTGAGTTGAGACGTAGCCGCAGTAGATTCTGAGTCGACTTGTAGCCGCAGTAGATTCTGAGTTGACTTGTAGCCGCAGTAGATTCTGAGTTGACTTGTAGCCGCAGTAGATTCTGTGTTGACTTGTAGCCGCAGTAGATTCTGAGTTGACTTGTAGCCGCAGTAGATTCTGAGTTGAGACGTAGCCGCAGTAGATTCTGAGTTGACTTGTAGCCTCAGTAGATTCTGAGTTGAGACGTAGCCGCAGTAGATTCTGAGTTGACTTGTAGCCGCAGTAGATTCTGAGTTGAGACGTAGCCGCAGTAGTTTCCGAGTTGAGACGTAGCCGCAGTAGATTCTGAGTTGAGACGTAGCCGCATTAGATTCCGAGTTGAGACGTAGCCGCAGTAGATTCTGAGTAGAGTCGTAGCCGCAGTAGATTCCGAGTTGAGACGTAGCCGCAGTAGATTTTGAGTTGAGTCGTAGCCGCAGTAGATTCTGAGTTGAGACGTAGCCGCATTAGATTCCGAGTTGAGACGTAGCCGCAGTAGATTCCGAGTAGAGACGTAGCCGCAGTAGATTCTGAGTTGAGACGTAGCCGCAGTAGATTTTGAGTTGAGTCGTAGCCGCAGTAGATTCTGAGTTGACTTGTAGCCGCAGTAGATTCTGAGTTGACTTGTAGCCGCAGTAGATTCTGAGTTGAGACGTAGCCGCAGTAGATTCTGAGTTGACATGTAGCCGCAGTAGATTCCGAGTTGAGACGTAGCCGCAGTAGATTCTGAGTTGAGACGTAGCCGCAGTAGATTCTGAGTTGAGACGTAGCCGCAGTAGATTCCGAGTTGAGGCGTAGCCGCAGTAGATTCCGAGTTTAGACGTAGCCGCAGTAGATTCCGAGTTGAGACGTAGCCGCAGTAGATTCTGAGTTGAGACGTAGCCGCAGTAGATTCCGAGTTGAGACGTAGCCGCAGTAGATTCTGAGTTGACTTGTAGTCGCAGTAGATTCTGAGTTGACTTGTAGCCGCAGTAGATTCTGAGTTGACTTGTAGCCGCAGTAGATTCTGAGTTGACTTGTAGCCGCAGTAGATTCTGAGTTGAGACGTAGCCGCAGTAGATTCCGAGTTGAGACGTAGCCGCAGTAGATTCCGAGTTGAGACATAGCCTCAGTAGATTCCGAGTTGAGACGTAGCCGCAGTAGATTCCGAGTTGAGACGTAGCCGCAGTAGATTCTGAGTTGAGACGTAGCCGCAGTAGATTCCGAGTTGAGACGTAGCCGCAGTAGATTCTGAGTTGACTTGTAGCTGCAGTAGATTCTGAGTTGAGACGTAGCCGCAGTAGATTCTGAATTGACTTGTAGCTGCAGTAGATTCTGAGTTGAGACGTAGCCGCATTAGATTTTGAGTTGAGTCGTAGCCGCAGTAGATTCCGAGTTGACTTGTAGCCGCAGTAGATTTTGAGTTGACTTGTTGCGGCAGTAGATTCTGAGTTGAGACGTAGCCGCAGTAGATTCCGAGTTGAGACGTAGCCGCAGTAGATTCTGAGTTGACTTGTAGCTGCAGTAGATTCCGAGTTGACTTGTAGCCGCAGTAGATTCTGAGTTGACTTGTAGCCGCTGTAGATTCTGAGTTGAGACGTAGCCGCAGTAGATTCTGAGTTGAGACGTAGCCGCAGTAGATTCCGAGTTGAGACGTAGCCGCAGTAGATTCTGAGTTGAGACGTAGCTGCAGTAGATTCCGAGTTGACTTGTAGCCGCAGTAGATTCTGAGTTGACATGTAGCCGCAGTAGATTCTGAGTTGAGACGTAGCCGCAGTAGATTCTGAGTATAGACGTAGCCGCAGTAGATTCTTAGTTGACTTGTAGCCGCAGTAGATTCTGAGTTGACTTGTAGCCGCAGTAGATTCTGAGTTGACTTGTAGCCGCAGTAGATTCTGAGTTGAGACGTAGCCACAGTAGATTCTGAGTTGAGACGTAGCCACAGTAGATTCCGAGCTGAGACGTAGCCGCAGTAGTTTCTGAGTTGACTTGTAGCCGCAGTAGATTCTGAGTTGACTTGTAGCCGCAGTAGATTCTGAGTTGAGTCGTAGCCGCAGTAGGTTCCAAGTTGACTTGTAGCCGCAGTAGATTCCGAGTTGACTTGTAGCCGCAGTAGATTCTGAGTTGACTTGTAGCCGCAGTAGATACTGAGTTGACTTGTAGCCGCAGTAGATTCCGAGTTGAATTGTAGCCGCAGTAGATTCTGAGTTGAGTCGTAGCCGCAGTAGATTCTGAGTTGACTTGTAGCCGCAGTAGATTCTGAGTTGAGTCGTAGCCGCAGTAGAGTCCGAGTTGACTTGTAGCCGCAGTAGATTCTGAGTTGAGTTGTAGCCGCAGTAGATTCCGAGTTGACTTGTAGCCGCAGTAGATTCCGAGTTGACTTGTAGCCGCAGTAGATTCCGAGTTGAGACGTAGCCGCAGTAGATTCCGAGTTGAGACGTAGCCGCAGTAGATTCTGATTTGAGACGTAGCCGCAGTAGATTCCGAGTTGAGACGTAGCCGCAGTAGATTCTGAGTTGAATTGTAGCTGCAGTAGATTCTGAGTTGAGACGTAGCCACAGTAGATTCTGAGTTGACTTGTAGCCGCAGTAGATTCTGAGTTGACTTGTAGCCGCAGTAGATTCTGAGTTGAGACGTAGCCGCAGTAGATTCTGAGTTGAGACGTAGCCGCAGTAGATTCCGAGTTGAGACGTAGCCGCAGTAGATTCCGAGTTGAGACGTAGCCGCAGTAGATTCTGAGTTGAGACGTAGCCGCAGTAGATTCCGAGTTGAGACGTAGCCGCAGTAGATTCCGAGTTGAGACGTAGCCGCAGTAGATTCTGATCTGAGACGTAGCCGCAGTAGATTCCGAGTTGAGACGTAGCCGCAGTAGATTCTGAGTTGACTTGTAGCTGCAGTAGATTCTGAGTTGAGACGTAGCCGCAGTAGATTCCGAGATGAGACGTAGCCGCAGTAGATTCCGAGTTGAGACGTAGCCGCAGTAGATTCTGAGTTGAGACGTAGCCGCAGTAGATTCCGAGTTGAGACGTAGCCGCAGTAGATTCTGAGTTGAGACGTAGCCGCAGTAGATTCCGAGTTGAGATGTAGCCGCAGTAGATTCTGAGTTGACTTGTAGCTGCAGTAGATTCTGAGTTGAGACGTAGCCGCAGTAGATTCTGAATTGACTTGTAGCCGCAGTAGATTCTGAGTTGAGACGTAGCCGCAGTAGATTCTGAGTCGACTTGTAGCCGCAGTAGATTCTGAGTTGACTTGTAGCCGCAGTAGATTCTGAGTTGACTTGTAGCCGCAGTAGATTCTGTGTTGACTTGTAGCCGCAGTAGATTCTGAGTTGACTTGTAGCCGCAGTAGATTCTGAGTTGAGACGTAGCCGCAGTAGATTCTGAGTTGACTTGTAGCCTCAGTAGATTCTGAGTTGAGACGTAGCCGCAGTAGATTCTGAGTTGACTTGTAGCCGCAGTAGATTCTGAGTTGAGACGTAGCCGCAGTAGTTTCCGAGTTGAGACGTAGCCGCAGTAGATTCTGAGTTGAGACGTAGCCGCATTAGATTCCGAGTTGAGACGTAGCCGCAGTAGATTCTGAGTAGAGTCGTAGCCGCAGTAGATTCCGAGTTGAGACGTAGCCGCAGTAGATTTTGAGTTGAGTCGTAGCCGCAGTAGATTCTGAGTTGAGACGTAGCCGCATTAGATTCCGAGTTGAGACGTAGCCGCAGTAGATTCTGAGTAGAGTCGTAGCCGCAGTAGATTCCGAGTTGAGACGTAGCCGCAGTAGATTTTGAGTTGAGTCGTAGCCGCAGTAGATTCTGAGTTGACTTGTAGCCGCAGTAGATTCTGAGTTGACTTGTAGCCGCAGTAGATTCTGAGTTGAGACGTAGCCGCAGTAGATTCTGAGTTGACATGTAGCCGCAGTAGATTCCGAGTTGAGACGTAGCCGCAGTAGATTCTGAGTTGAGACGTAGCCGCAGTAGATTCTGAGTTGAGACGTAGCCGCAGTAGATTCCGAGTTGAGGCGTAGCCGCAGTAGATTCCGAGTTTAGACGTAGCCGCAGTAGATTCCGAGTTGAGACGTAGCCGCAGTAGATTCTGAGTTGAGACGTAGCCGCAGTAGATTCCGAGTTGAGACGTAGCCGCAGTAGATTCTGAGTTGACTTTAGTCGCAGTAGATTCTGAGTTGACTTGTAGCCGCAGTAGATTCTGAGTTGACTTGTAGCCGCAGTAGATTCTGAGTTGACTTGTAGCCGCAGTAGATTCTGAGTTGAGACGTAGCCGCAGTAGATTCTGAGTTGAGACGTAGCCGCAGTAGATTCCGAGTTGAGACATAGCCTCAGTAGATTCCGAGTTGAGACGTAGCCGCAGTAGATTCCGAGTTGAGACGTAGCCGCAGTAGATTCTGAGTTGAGACGTAGCCGCAGTAGATTCCGAGTTGAGACGTAGCCGCAGTAGATTCTGAGTTGACTTGTAGCTGCAGTAGATTCTGAGTTGAGACGTAGCCGCAGTAGATTCTGAATTGACTTGTAGCTGCAGTAGATTCTGAGTTGAGACGTAGCCGCATTAGATTTTGAGTTGAGTCGTAGCCGCAGTAGATTCCGAGTTGACTTGTAGCCGCAGTAGATTTTGAGTTGACTTGTTGCGGCAGTAGATTCTGAGTTGAGACGTAGCCGCAGTAGATTCCGAGTTGAGACGTAGCCGCAGTAGATTCTGAGTTGACTTGTAGCTGCAGTAGATTCCGAGTTGACTTGTAGCCGCAGTAGATTCTGAGTTGAGTCGTAGCCGCCGTAGATTCCGAGTTGACTTGTAGCCGCAGTAGATTCCGAGTTGACTTGTAGTCACAGTAGATTCTGAGTTGACTTGTAGCCGCAGTAGTTTCTGAGTTGAGACGTAGCCGCAGTAGATTCCGAGTTGAGACGTAGCCGCAGTAGATTCCGAGTTGAGACGTAGCCGCAGTAGATTCTGAGTTGAGACGTAGCCGCAGTAGATTCCGAGTTGAGACGTAGCCGCAGTAGATTCTGAGTTGAGACGTAGCCGCAGTAGATTCCGAGTTGAGACGTAGCCGCAGTAGATTCTGAGTTGAGACGTAGCCGCAGTAGATTCTGAGTTGAGACGTAGCCGCAGTATATTCTGAGTTGACTTGTAGCCGCAGTAGATTCTGAGTTGACTTGTAGCCGCTGTAGATTCTGAGTTGAGACGTAGCCGCAGTAGATTCTGAGTTGAGACGTAGCCGCAGTAGATTCTGAGTTGAGACGTAGCCGCAGTAGATTCTGAGTTGAGACGTAGCTGCAGTAGATTCCGAGTTGACTTGTAGCTGCAGTAGATTCTGAGTTGACATGTAGCCGCAGTAGATTCTGAGTTGAGACGTAGCCGCAGTAGATTCTGAGTATAGACGTAGCCGCAGTAGATTCTTAGTTGACTTGTAGCCGCAGTAGATTCTGAGTTGACTTGTAGCCGCAGTAGATTCTGAGTTGACTTGTAGCCGCAGTAGATTCTGAGTTGAGACGTAGCCACAGTAGATTCTGAGTTGAGACGTAGCCACAGTAGATTCCGAGCTGAGACGTAGCCGCAGTAGTTTCTGAGTTGACTTGTAGCCGCAGTAGATTCTGAGTTGACTTGTAGCCGCAGTAGATTCTGAGTTGAGTCGTAGCCGCAGTAGGTTCCAAGTTGACTTGTAGCCGCAGTAGATTCCGAGTTGACTTGTAGCCGCAGTAGATTCTGAGTTGACTTGTAGCCGCAGTAGATACTGAGTTGACTTGTAGCCGCAGTAGATTCCGAGTTGAATTGTAGCCGCAGTAGATTCTGAGTTGAGTCGTAGCCGCAGTAGATTCTGAGTTGACTTGTAGCCGCAGTAGATTCTGAGTTGAGTCGTAGCCGCAGTAGAGTCCGAGTTGACTTGTAGCCGCAGTAGATTCTGAGTTGAGTTGTAGCCGCAGTAGATTCCGAGTTGACTTGTAGCCGCAGTAGATTCCGAGTTGACTTGTAGCCGCAGTAGATTCCGAGTTGAGACGTAGCCGCAGTAGATTCCGAGTTGAGACGTAGCCGCAGTAGATTCTGATTTGAGACGTAGCCGCAGTAGATTCCGAGTTGAGACGTAGCCGCAGTAGATTCTGAGTTGAATTGTAGCTGCAGTAGATTCTGAGTTGAGACGTAGCCGCAGTAGATTCTGAGTTGACTTGTAGCCGCAGTAGATTCTGAGTTGACTTGTAGCCGCAGTAGATTCTGAGTTGAGACGTAGCCGCAGTAGATTCTGAGTTGAGACGTAGCCGCAGTAGATTCCGAGTTGAGACGTAGCCGCAGTAGATTCCGAGTTGAGACGTAGCCGCAGTAGATTCTGAGTTGAGACGTAGCCGCAGTAGATTCCGAGTTGAGACGTAGCCGCAGTAGATTCCGAGTTGAGACGTAGCCGCAGTAGATTCCGAGTTGAGACGTAGCCGCAGTAGATTCTGATTTGAGACGTAGCCGCAGTAGATTCCGAGTTGAGACGTAGCCGCAGTAGATTCTGAGTTGACTTGTAGCTGCAGTAGATTCTGAGTTGAGACGTAGCCGCAGTAGATTCCGAGATGAGACGTAGCCGCAGTAGATTCCGAGTTGAGACGTAGCCGCAGTAGATTCTGAGTTGAGACGTAGCCGCAGTAGATTCCGAGTTGAGACGTAGCCGCAGTAGATTCTGAGTTGAGACGTAGCCGCAGTAGATTCCGAGTTGAGACGTAGCCGCAGTAGATTCTGAGTTGACTTGTAGCTGCAGTAGATTCTGAGTTGAGACGTAGCCGCAGTAGATTCTGAATTGACTTGTAGCCGCAGTAGATTCTGAGTTGAGACGTAGCCGCAGTAGATTCTGAGTCGACTTGTAGCCGCAGTAGATTCTGAGTTGACTTGTAGCCGCAGTAGATTCTGAGTTGACTTGTAGCCGCAGTAGATTCTGTGTTGACTTGTAGCCGCAGTAGATTCTGAGTTGACTTGTAGCCGCAGTAGATTCTGAGTTGAGACGTAGCCGCAGTAGATTCTGAGTTGACTTGTAGCCTCAGTAGATTCTGATTTGAGACGTAGCCGCAGTAGATTCTGAGTTGACTTGTAGCCGCAGTAGATTCTGAGTTGAGACGTAGCCGCAGTAGTTTCCGAGTTGAGACGTAGCCGCAGTAGATTCTGAGTTGAGACGTAGCCGCATTAGATTCCGAGTTGAGACGTAGCCGCAGTAGATTCTGAGTAGAGTCGTAGCCGCAGTAGATTCCGAGTTGAGACGTAGCCGCAGTAGATTCTGAGTTGAGTCGTAGCCGCAGTAGATTCTGAGTTTACTTGTAGCCGCAGTAGATTCTGAGTTGAGACTTAGCCGCAGTAGATTCCGAGTTGAGACGTAGCCGCAGTAGGTGCTGAGTTGAGACGTAGCCGCAGTAGATTCTGAGTTGAGACGTAGCCGCAGTAGATTCCGAGTTGACTTGTAGCCGCGGTAGATTCTGAGTTGACTTGTAGCCGCAGTAGATTCCGAGTTGAGACGTAGCCGCAGTAGATTCCGAGTTGAGACGTAGCCGCAGTAGATTCCGAGATGAGACGTAGCCGCAGTAGATTCCGAGTTGAGACGTAGCCGAAGTAGATTCCGAGTTGAGACGTAGCCGCAGTAGATTCCGAGTTGAGACGTAGCCGCAGTAGATTCTGAGTTGAGACGTAGCCGCAGTAGATTCCGAGTTGAGACGTAGCCGCAGTAGTATCTGAGTTTACTTGTAGCCGCAGTAGATTCCGAGTTGACTTGTAGCCGCAGTAGATTCTGAGTTGAGACGTAGCCGCATTAGATTCCGAGTTGAGACGTAGCCGCAGTAGATTCTGAGTAGAGTCGTAGCCGCAGTAGATTCCGAGTTGAGACGTAGCCACATTAGATTCTGAGTTTAGTCGTAACCGCAGTAGATTCCGAGTTGACTTGTAGCCGCAGTAGATTCTGAGTTGACTTGTAGCCGCAGTAGATTCTGAGTTGAGACGTAGCCGCAGTAGATTCTGAGTTGACTTGTAGCCGCAGTAGATTCTGAGTTGAGACGTAGCCGCAGTAGATTCTGAGTTGAGACGTAGCCGCAGTAGATACCGAGTTGAGACGTAGCCGCAGTAGATTCTGAGTTGAGACGTAGCCGCAGTAGATTCCGAGTTGAGACGTAGCCGCAGTAGATTCCGAGTTGAGACGTAGCCGCAGTAGATTCCGAGTTGAGACTTAGCCGCAGTAGATTCCGAGATGAGACATAGCCGCAGTAGATTCCGAGTTGAGACGTAGCCGAAGTAGATTCCGAGTTGAGACGTAGCCGCAGTAGATTCCGAGTTGAGACGTAGCCGCAGTAGATTCTGAGTTGAGACGTAGCCGCAGTAGTTTCCGAGTTGAGACGTAGCCGCAGTAGATTCTGAGTTGAGACGTAGCCGCATTAGATTCCGAGTTGAGACGTAGCCGCAGTAGATTCTGAGTAGAGTCATAGCCGCAGTAGATTCCGAGTTGAGACGTAGCCGCAGTAGATTCTGAGTTGAGTCGTAGCCGCAGTAGATTCCGAGTTGACTTGTAGCCGCAGTAGATTCCGAGTTGACTTGTAGCCGCAGTAGATTCTGAGTTGAGACGTAGCCGCATTAGATTCCGAGTTGAGACGTAGCCGCAGTAGATTCTGAGTTGAGTCGTTGCCGCAGTAGATTCCGAGTTGACTTGTAGCCGGAGTAGATTCTGAGTTGAGTCGTAGCCGCCGTAGATTCCGAGTTGACTTGTAGCCGCAGTAGATTACGAGTTGACTTGTAGCCACTGTAGATTCTGAGTTGACTTGTAGCCGCAGTAGTTTCTGAGTTGAGACGTAGCCGCAGTAGATTCCGAGTTGAGACGTAGCCGCAGTAGATTCCGAGTTGAGACGTAGCCGCAGTAGATTCTGAGTTGAGACGTAGCCGCAGTAGATTCCGAGTTGAGACGTAGCCGCAGTAGATTCCGAGTTGAGACGTAGCCGCAGTATATTCCGAGTTGAGACGTAGCCGCAGTAGATTCTGAGTTGACACGTAGCCGCAGTAGATTCCGAGTTGGGACGTAGCCGCAGTAGATTCTGAGTTGAGACGTAGCCGCAGTAGATTCCGAGTTGAGACGTAGCCGCAGTAGATTCTGAGTTGACTTGTAGCCGCAGTAGATTCCGAGTTGACTTGTAGCCGCAGTAGATTCTGAGTTGACTTGTAGCCGCAGTAGATTCCGAGTTGAGACGTAGCCGCAGTAGATTCCGAGTTGAGACGTAGCCGCAGTAGATTCTGAGTTGAGACTTAGCCGCAGTAGATTCCGAGTTGAGACGTAGCCGCAGTAAATTCTGAGTTGAGACCTAGCCGCAGTAGATTCTGAGTTGAGACGTAGCCGCAGTAGATTCTGAGTTGACTTGTAGCCGCAGTAGATTCCGAGTTGAGACGTAGCCGCAGTAGATTCCGAGTTGAGACGTAGCCGCAGTAGATTCTGAGTTGAATTGTAGCCGCAGTAGATTCTGAGTTTCGACGTAGCCGCAGTAGATTCTGAGTTGACTTGTAGCCGCAGTAGATTCTGAGTTGACTTGTAGCCGCAGTAGATTCTGAGTTGAGACGTAGCCGCAGTAGATTCTGAGTTGACTTGTAGCCGCAGTAGATTCTGAGTTGAGACGTAGCCGCAGTAGATTCTGAGTTGACTTGTAGCCGCAGTAAATTCTGAGTTGAGACGTAGCCACAGTAGATTCCGATGTGAGACGTAGCCGCAGTAGATTCTGAGTTGACTTGTAGCCGCAGTAGATTCTGAGTTGACTTGTAGCCGCAGTAGATTTTTAGTTGACTTGTAGCCGCAGTAGATTCTGAGTTGAGACGTAGCCGCAGTAGATTCTGAGTTGACTTGTAGCCGCAGTAGATTCTGAGTTGAGACGTAGCCGCAGTAGATTCCGAGTTGAGTTGTAGCTGCAGTAGATTCTGAGTTGAGACGTAGCCGCAGTAGATTCTGAGTTTACTTGTAGCCGCAGTAGATTCTGAGTTGAGACGTAGCCGCAGTAGATTCTGAGTTGACTTGTAGCCGCAGTAGATTCTGAATTGACTTGTAGCCGCAGTAGATTCTGAGTTGACTTGTAGCCGCAGTAGATTCTGTGTTGACTTGTAGCCGCAGTAGATTCTGAGTTGACTTGTAGCCGCAGTAGATTCTGAGTTGACTTGTAGCCGCAGTAGATTCTGAGTTGAGACGTAGCCGCAGTAGATTCTGAGTTGACTTGTAGCCGCAGTAGATTCTGAGTTGAGACGTAGCCGCAGTAGATTCTGAGTTGACTTGTAGCCACA
Organism: Coturnix japonica; assembly: GCF_054131305.1. NCBI lineage: Eukaryota > Metazoa > Chordata > Aves > Galliformes > Phasianidae > Coturnix > Coturnix japonica. Next base: position 5,378,230 of record NC_140682.1, on the reverse strand, counting down.
GTAGATTCTGAGTTGACTTGTAGCCGCAGTAGATTCTGAGTTGAGACGTAGCCGCAGTAGATTCTGAGTTGAGACGTAGCCGGAGTAGATTCTGAGTTGAGACGTAGCCGCAGTAGATTCCGAGTTGAGACGTAGCCGCAGTAGATTCTGAGTTGACTTGTAGCCGCAGTAGATTCTGAGTTGACTTGTAGCCGCAGTAGATTCTGAGTTGAGACGTAGCCGCAATAGATTCCGAGTTGAGACGTAGCCGCAGTAGGTTCTGAGTTGAGACGTAGCCGCAGTAGATTCTGAGTTGACTTGTAGCCGCAGTAGATTCTGAGTTGACTTGTAGCCGCAGTAGATTCCGAGTTGAGACGTAGCCGCAGTTGATTCCGAGTTGAGACGTAGCCGCAGTAGATTCCGAGTTGAGACGTAGCCGCAGTAGATTCCGAGATGAGACGTAGCCGCAGTAGATTCCGAGTTGAGACGTAGCCGAAGTAGATTTCGAGTTGAGACGTAGCCGCAGTAGATTCCGAGTTGAGACGTAGCCGCAGTAGATTCTGAGTTGAGACGTAGCCGCAGTAGTTTCCGAGTTGAGACGTAGCCGCAGTAGATTCTGAGTTGAGACGTAGCCGCAGTAGATTCCGAGTTGAGACATAGCCGCATTAGATTTTGAGTTGAGTCGTAGCCGCAGTAGATTCCGAGTTGACTTGTAGCCGCACTAGATTCTGAGTTGAGACGTAGCCGCATTAGATTCCGAGTTGAGACGTAGCCGCAGTAGATTCTGAGTAGAGTCGTAGCCGCAGTAGATTCCGAGTTGAGACGTAGCCGCATTAGATTTTGAGTTGAGTCGTAGCCGCAGTAGATTCCGAGTTGACTTGTAGCCGCAGTAGATTCCGAGTTGACTTGTAGCTGCAGTAGATTCTGAGTTGAGACGTAGCCGCAGTAGATTCTGAGTTGACTTGTAGCCGCAGTAGATTCTGAGTTGAGACGTAGCCGCAGTAGATTCTGAGTTGACTTGTAGCCGCAGTAGATTCTGAATTGACTTGTAGATGCAGTAGATTCTGAGTTGACTTGTAGCCGCAGTAGATTCTGTGTTGACTTGTAGCCGCAGCAGATTCTGAGTTGACTTGTAGCCGCAGTAGATTCTGAGTTGACTTGTAGCCGCAGTAAATTCTGAGTTGAGACATAGCCGCAGTAGATTCTGAGTTGACTTGTAGCCGCAGTAGATTCTGAGTTGAGACGTAGCCGCAGTAGATTCTGAGTTGACTTGTAGCCACAGTAGATTCTGAGTTGACTTGTAGCCGCAGTAGATTCTGAGTTGAGACGTAGCCGCAGTAGATTCTGAGTTGAGACGTAGCCGCAGTAGATTCTGAGTTGACTTGTAGCCGCAGTAGATTCTGAGTTGAGACGTAGCCGCAGTAGATTCTGAGTTGACTTGTAGCCGCAGTAGATTCTGTGTTTACTTGTAGCCGCAGTAGATTCTGAGTTGAGACGTAGCCGCAGTAGATTCTGAGTTGAGACGTAGCCGCAGTAGATTCCGAGTTGAGACGTAGCCGCAGTAGGTTCTGAGTTGAGACGTAGCAGCAGTAGATTCTGAGTTGACTTGTAGCCGCAGTAGATTCCGAGTTGAGACGTAGCCGCAGTTGATTCCGAGTTGAGACGTAGCCGCAGTAGATTCCGAGTTGAGACGTAGCCGCAGTAGATTCCGAGATGAGACGTAGCCGAAGTAGATTCCGAGTTGAGACGTAGCCGCAGTAGATTCCGAGTTGAGACGTAGCCGCAGTAGATTCTGAGTTGAGACGTAGCCGCAGTAGTTTCCGAGTTGAGACGTAGCCGCAGTAGATTCTGAGTTGAGACGTAGCCGCAGTAGATTCCGAGTTGAGACATAGCCGCAGTAGTATCTGAGTTTACTTGTAGCCGCAGTAGATTCTGAGTTGACTTGTAGCCGCACTAGATTCTGAGTTGAGACGTAGCCGCATTAGATTCCGAGTTGAGACGTAGCCGCAGTAGATTCTGAGTAGAGTCGTAGCCGCAGTAGATTCCGAGTTGAGACGTAGCCGCATTAGATTTTGAGTTGAGTCGTAGCCGCAGTAGATTCCGAGTTGACTTGTAGCCGCAGTAGATTCCGAGTTGACTTGTAGCCGCCGTAGATTCTGAGTTGAGACGTAGCCGCAGTAGATTCCGAGTTGAGACGTAGCCGCAGTAGATTCTGAGTTGAGTCGTAGCCGCAGTAGATTCCGAGTTGACTTGTAGCCGCAGTAGATTCTGAGTTGAGACGTAGCCGCAGTAGATTCTGAGTTGACTTGTAGCCGCAGTAGATTCTGAGTTGACTTGTAGCCGCAGTAGATTCTGAGTTGACTTGTAGCCGCAGTAGATTCTGAGTTGAGACGTAGCCACAGTAGATTCTGAGTTGAGACGTAGCCGCAGTAGATTCCGAGTTGAGACGTAGCCGCAGTAGATTCTGAGTTGAGACGTAGCCGCATTAGATTTTGAGTTGACTTGTAGCCGCAGTAGATTCTGAGTTGAGACGTAGCCGCAGTAGATTCTGAGTTGACTTGTAGCCACAGTAGATTCTGAGTTGACTTGTAGCCGCAGTAGATTCTGAGTTGAGACGTAGCCGCAGTAGATTCTGAGTTGAGACGTAGCCGCAGTAGATTCTGAGTTGACTTGTAGCCGCAGTAGATTCTGAGTTGAGACGTAGCCGCAGTAGATTCTGAGTTGAGACGTAGCCGCAGTAGATTCCGAGTTGAGACGTAGCCGCAGTAGGTTCTGAGTTGACTTGTAGCCACAGTAGATTCTGAGTTGACTTGTAGCCGCAGTAGATTCTGAGTTGAGACGTAGCCGCAGTAGATTCTGAGTTGAGACGTAGCCGCAGTAGATTCCGAGTTGAGACGTAGCCGCAGTAGGTTCTGAGTTGAGACGTAGCCGCAGTAGATTCTGAGTTGACTTGTAGCCGCAGTAGATTCTGAGTTGACTTGTAGCCGCAGTAGATTCCGAGTTGAGACGTAGCCGCAGTTGATTCCGAGTTGAGACGTAGCCGCAGTAGATTCCGAGTTGAGACGTAGCCGCAGTAGATTCCGAGATGAGACGTAGCCGCAGTAGATTCCGAGTTGAGACGTAGCCGAAGTAGATTCCGAGTTGAGACGTAGCCGCAGTAGATTCCGAGTTGAGACGTAGCCGCAGTAGATTCTGAGTTGAGACGTAGCCGCAGTAGTTTCCGAGTTGACTTGTAGCCGCACTAGATTCTGAGTTGAGACGTAGCCGCATTAGATTCCGAGTTGAGACGTAGCCGCAGTAGATTCCGAGTAGAGTCGTAGCCGCAGTAGATTCCGAGTTGAGACGTAGCCGCATTAGATTTTGAGTTGAGTCGTAGCCGCAGTAGATTCCGAGTTGACTTGTACCCGCAGTAGATTCCGAGTTGACTTGTAGCCGCAGTAGATTCTGAGTTGAGACGTAGCCGCAGTAGATTCCGAGTTGAGACGTAGCCGCAGTAGATTCTGAGTTGAGTCGTAGCCGCAGTAGATTCCGTGTTGACTTGTAGCCGCAGTAGATTCTGAGTTGAGACGTAGCCGCAGTAGATTCTGAGTTGAGACGTAGCCGCAGTAGATTCTGAGTTGACTTGTAGCCGCAGTAGATTCTGTGTTGACTTGTAGCCGCAGTAGATTCTGAGTTGACTTGTAGCCGCAGTAGATTCTGAGTTGACTTGTAGCCGCAGTAGATTCTGAGTTGAGACGTAGCCGCAGTAGATTCTGAGTTGACTTGTAGCCGCAGTAGATTCTGAGTTGAGACGTAGCCGCAGTAGATTCCGAGTTGACTTGTAGCCACAGTAGATTCTGAGTTGACTGGTAGCCGCAGTAGATTCTGAGTTGAGACGTAGCCGCAGTAGATTCTGAGTTGAGACGTAGCCGCAGTAGATTCTGAGTTGACTTGTAGCTGCAGTAGATTCTGAGTTGAGACGTAGCCGCAGTAGATTCTGAGTTGACTTGTAGCCGCAGTAGATTCTGAGTTGACTTGTAGCCGCAGTAGATTCTGAGTTGAGACGTAGCCGCAGTAGATTCTGAGTTGAGACGTAGCCGCAGTAGATTCCGAGTTGAGACGTAGCCGCAGTAGGTTCTGAGTTGAGACGTAGCCGCAGTAGATTCTGAGTTGACTTGTAGCCGCAGTAGATTCTGAGTTGACTTGTAGCCGCAGTAGATTCCGAGTTGAGATGTAGCCGCAGTTGATTCCGAGTTGAGACGTAGCCGCAGTAGATTCCGAGTTGAGACGTAGCCGCAGTAGATTCCGAGATGAGACGTAGCCGCAGTAGATTCCGAGTTGAGACGTAGCCGAAGTAGATTCCGAGTTGAGACGTAGCCGCAGTAGATTCCGAGTTAAGACGTAGCCGCAGTAGATTCTGAGTTGAGACGTAGCCGCAGTAGTTTCCGAGTTGAGACGTAGCCGCATTAGATTTTGAGTTGAGTCGTAGCCGCAGTAGATTCCGAGTTTACTTGTAGCCGCAGTAGATTCCGAGTTGACTTGTAGCTGCAGTAGATTCTGAGTTGAGACGTAGCCGCAGGAGCTTCTGAGTTGACTTGTAGCCGCAGTAGATTCTGAGTTGAGACGTAGCCGCAGTAGATTCTGAGTTGACTTGTAGCCGCAGTAGATTCTGAATTGACTTGTAGCCGCAGTAGATTCTGAGTTGACTTGTAGCCGCAGTAGATTCTGTGTTGACTTGTAGCCGCACTAGATTATGAGTTGACTTGTAGCCGCAGTAGATTCTGAGTTGACTTGTAGCCGCAGTAGATTCTGAGTTGAGACGTAGCCGCAGTAGATTCTGAGTTGACTTGTAGCCGCAGTAGATTCTGAGTTGAGACGTAGCCGCAGTAGATTCTGAGTTGACTTGTAGCCACAGTAGATTCTGAGTTGACTTGTAGCCGCAGTAGATTCTGAGTTGACTTGTAGCCGCAGTAGATTCTGAGTTGAGACGTAGCCGCAGTAGATTCTGAGTTGACTTGTAGCCGCAGTAGATTCTGAGTTGAGACGTAGCCGCAGTAGATTCTGAGTTGACTTGTAGCCGCAGTAGATTCTGAGTTGAGACGTAGCCGCAGTAGATTCTGAGTTGACTTGTAGCCGCAGTAGATTCTGTGTTTACTTGTAGCCGCAGTAGATTCTGAGTTGACTTGTAGCCGCAGTAGATTCTGAGTTGAGACGTAGCCGCAGTAGATTCTGAGTTGAGACGTAGCCGCAGTAGATTCCGAGTTGAGACGTAGCCGCAGTAGGTTCTGAGTTGAGACGTAGCCGCAGTAGATTCTGAGTTGACTTGTAGCCGCAGTAGATTCCGAGTTGAGACGTAGCCGCAGTTGATTCCGAGTTGAGACGTAGCCGCAGTAGATTCCGAGTTGAGACGTAGCCGCAGTAGATTCCGAGATGAGACGTAGCCGCAGTAGATTCCGAGTTGAGACGTAGCCGAAGTAGATTCCGAGTTGAGACGTAGCCGCAGTAGATTCCGAGTTGAGACGTAGCCGCAGTAGATTCTGAGTTGAGACGTAGCCGCAGTAGTTTCCGAGTTGAGACGTAGCCGCAGTAGATTCTGAGTTGAGACGTAGCCGCAGTAGATTCCGAGTTGAGACATAGCCGCAGTAGTATCTGAGTTTACTTGTAGCCGCAGTAGATTCTGAGTTGACTTGTAGCCGCACTAGATTCTGAGTTGAGACGTAGCCGCATTAGATTCCGAGTTGAGACGTAGCCGCAGTAGATTCTGAGTAGAGTCGTAGCCGCAGTAGATTCCGAGTTGAGACGTAGCCGCATTAGATTTTGAGTTGAGTCGTAGCCGCAGTAGATTCCGAGTTGACTTGTAGCCGCAGTAGATTCCGAGTTGACTTGTAGCCGCCGTAGATTCTGAGTTGAGACGTAGCCGCAGTAGATTCCGAGTTGAGACGTAGCCGCAGTAGATTCTGAGTTGAGTCGTAGCCGCAGTAGATTCCGAGTTGACTTGTAGCCGCAGTAGATTATGAGTTGAGACGTAGCCGCAGTAGATTCTGAGTTGAGACGTAGCCGCAGTAGATTCTGAATTGACTTGTAGCCGCAGTAGATTCTGAGTTGACTTGTAGCCGCAGTAGATTCTGAGTTGAGACGTAGCCACAGTAGATTCTGAGTTGAGACGTAGCCGCAGTAGATTCCGAGTTGAGACGTATCTGCAGTAGATTCTGAGTTTAGACGTAGCCGCAGTAGATTCTGAGTTGACTTGTAGCCGCAGTAGATTCTGAGTTGAGACGTAGCCGCAGTAGATTCTGAGTTGACTTGTAGCCACAGTAGATTCTGAGTTGACTTGTAGCCGCAGTAGATTCTGAGTTGAGACGTAGCCGCAGTAGATTCTGAGTTGAGACGTAGCCGCAGTAGATTCTGAGTTGACTTGTAGCCGCAGTAGATTCTGAGTTGAGACGTAGCCGCAGTAGATTCTGAGTTGAGACGTAGCCGCAGTAGATTCCGAGTTGAGACGTAGCCGCAGTAGGTTCTGAGTTGACTTGTAGCCGCAGTAGATTCTGAGTTGACTTGTAGCCGCAGTAGATTCTGAGTTGAGACGTAGCCGCAGTAGATTCTGAGTTGAGACGTAGCCGCAGTAGATTCCGAGTTGAGACGTAGCCGCAGTAGGTTCTGAGTTGAGACGTAGCCGCAGTAGATTCTGAGTTGACTTGTAGCCGCAGTAGATTCTGAGTTGACTTGTAGCCGCAGTAGATTCCGAGTTGAGACGTAGCCGCAGTTGATTCCGAGTTGAGACGTAGCCGCAGTAGATTCCGAGTTGAGACGTAGCCGCAGTAGATTCTGAGATGAGACGTAGCCGCAGTAGATTCCGAGTTGAGACGTAGCCGCAGTAGATTCCGAGTTGAGACGTAGCCGCAGTAGATTCCGAGTTGAGACGTAGCCGCAGAAGATTCTGAGTTGAGACGTAGCCGCAGTAGTTTCCGAGTTGACTTGTAGCCGCACTAGATTCTGAGTTGAGACGTAGCCGCATTAGATTCCGAGTTGAGACGTAGCCGCAGTAGATTCTGAGTAGAGTCGTAGCCGCAGTAGATTCCGAGTTGAGACGTAGCCGCATTAGATTTTGAGTTGAGTCGTAGCCGCAGTAGATTCCGAGTTGACTTGTACCCGCAGTAGATTCCGAGTTGACTTGTAGCCGCAGTAGATTCTGAGTTGAGACGTAGCCGCAGTAGATTCCCAGTTGAGACGTAGCCGCAGTAGATTCTGAGTTGAGTCGTAGCCGCAGTAGATTCCGTGTTGACTTGTAGCCGCAGTAGATTCTGAGTTGAGACGTAGCCGCAGTAGATTCTGAGTTGAGACGTAGCCGCAGTAGATTCTGAGTTGACTTGTAGCCGCAGTAGATTCTGAGTTGACTTGTAGCCGCAGTAGATTCTGTGTTGACTTGTAGCCGCACTAGATTCTGAGTTGACTTGTAGCCGCAGTAGATTCTGAGTTGACTTGTAGCCGCAGTAGATTCTGAGTTGAGACGTAGCCGCAGTAGATTCTGAGTTGACTTGTAGCCGCAGTAGATTCTGAGTTGAGACGTAGCCGCAATAGATTCCGAGTTGACTTGTAGCCACAGTAGATTCTGAGTTGACTGGTAGCCGCAGTAGATTCTGAGTTGAGACGTAGCCGCAGTAGATTCTGAGTTGAGACGTAGCCGCAGTAGATTCTGAGTTGACTTGTAGCCGCAGTAGATTCTGAGTTGAGACGTAGCCGCAGTAGATTCTGAGTTGACTTGTAGCCGCAGTAGATTCTGAGTTGACTTGTAGCCGCAGTAGATTCTGAGTGGAGACGTAGCCGCAGTAGATTCTGAGTTGAGAAGTAGCCGCAGTAGATTCCGAGTTGAGACGTAGCCGCAGTAGGTTCTGAGTTGAGACGTAGCCGCAGTAGATTCTGAGTTGACTTGTAGCCGCAGTAGATTCTGAGTTGACTTGTAGCCGCAGTAGATTCCGAGTTGAGACGTAGCCGCAGTTGATTCCGAGTTGAGACGTAGCCGCAGTAGATTCCGAGTTGAGACGTAGCCGCAGTAGATTCCGAGATGAGACGTAGCCGCAGTAGATTTTGAGTTGAGACGTAGCCGAAGTAGATTCCGAGTTGAGACGTAGCCGCAGTAGATTCCGAGTTAAGACGTAGCCGCAGTAGATTCTGAGTTGAGACGTAGCCGCAGTAGTTTCCGAGTTGAGACGTAGCCGCATTAGATTTTGAGTTGAGTCGTAGCCGCAGTAGATTCCGAGTTGACTTGTAGCCGCAGTAGATTCCGAGTTGACTTGTAGCTGCAGTAGATTCTGAGTTGAGACGTAGCCGCAGTAGATTCTGAGTTGACTTGTAGCCGCAGTAGATTCTGAGTTGAGACGTAGCCGCAGTAGATTCTGAGTTGACTTGTAGCCGCAGTAGATTCTGAATTGACTTGTAGCCGCAGTAGATTCTGAGTTGACTTGTAGCCGCAGTAGATTCTGTGTTGACTTGTAGCCGCACTAGATTATGAGTTGACTTGTAGTCGCAGTAGATTCTGAGTTGACTTGTAGCCGCAGTAGATTCTGAGTTGAGACGTAGCCGCAGTAGATTCTGAGTTGACTTGTAGCCGCAGTAGATTCTGAGTTGAGACGTAGCCGCAGTAGATTCTGAGTTGACTTGTAGCCACAGTAGATTCTGAGTTGACTTGTAGCCGCAGTAGATTCTGAGTTGACTTGTAGCCGCAGTAGATTCTGAGTTGAGACGTAGCCGCAGTAGATTCTGAGTTGACTTGTAGCCGCAGTAGATTCTGAGTTGAGACGTAGCCGCAGTAGATTCTGAGTTGACTTGTAGCCGCAGTAGATTCTGAGTTGACTTGTAGCCGCAGTAGATTCTGAGTTGAGACGTAGCCGCAGTAGATTCTGAGTTGAGACGTAGCCGCAGTAGATTCCGAGTTGAGACGTAGCCGCAGTAGGTTCTGAGTTGAGACGTAGCCGCAGTAGATTCTGAGTTGAGACGTAGCCGCAGTAGATTCTGAGTTGAGACGTAGCCGCAGTAGATTCCGAGTTGAGACGTTGCCGCAGTAGATTCTGAGTTAACTTGTAGTCGCAGTAGATTCTGAGTTGACTTGTAGCCGCAGTAGATTCTGAGTTGACTTGTAGCCGCAGTAGATTCCGAGTTGAGACGTAGCCGCAGTTGATTCCGAGTTGAGACGTAGCCGCAGTAGATTCCGAGTTGAGACGTAGCCGCAGTAGTTTCCGAGATGAGACGTAGGCGCAGTAGATTCCGAGTTGAGACGTAGCCGAAGTAGATTCCGAGTTGAGACGTAGCCGCAGTAGATTCCGAGTTGAGACGTAGCCGCAGTAGATTCTGAGTTGAGACGTAGCCGCAGTAGTTTCCGAGTTGAGACGTAGCCGCAGTAGATTCTGAGTTGAGACGTAGCCGCAGTAGATTCTGAGTTGAGACATAGCCGCAGTAGTATCTGAGTTTACTTGTAGCCGCAGTAGATTCTGAGTTGACTTGTAGCCGCACTAGATTCTGAGTTGAGACGTAGCCGCATTAGATTCCGAGTTGAGACGTAGCCGCAGTAGATTCTGACTAGAGTCGTAGCCGCAGTAGATTCCGAGTTGAGACGTAGCCGCATTAGATTTTGAGTTGAGTCGTAGCCGCAGTAGATTCCGAGTTGACTTGTAGCCGCAGTAGATTCCGAGTTGACTTGTAGCCGCAGTAGATTCTGAGTTGAGACGTAGCCGCAGTAGATTCCGAGTTGAGACGTAGCCGCAGTAGATTCTGAGTTGAGTCGTAGCCGCAGTAGATTCCGAGTTGACTTGTAGCCGCAGTAGATTCTGAGTTGAGACGTAGCCGCAGTAGATTCTGAGTTGAGACGTAGCCGCAGTAGATTCTGAGTTGACTTGTAGCCGCAGTAGATTCTGAGTTGACTTGTAGCCGCAGTAGATTCTGTGTTGACTTGTAGCCGCACTAGATTCTGAGTTGACTTGTAGCCGCAGTAGATTCTGAGTTGACTTGTAGCCGCAGTAGATTCTGAGTTTAGACGTAGCCGCAGTAGATTCCGAGTTGATACGTAGCCGCAGTAGATTCTGAGTTGAGACGTAGCCGCAGTAGATTCTGAGTTGAGACGTAGCCGCAGTAGATTCTGAGTTGAGACGTAGCCGCAGTAGATTCTGAGTTCACTTGTAGCCGCAGTAGATTCTGAGTTGAGACGTAGCCGCAGTAGATTCTGAGTTGAGACGTAGCCGCAGTAGATTCCGAGTTGAGACGTAGCCGCAGTAGATTCTGAGTTGAGACGTAGCCGCAGTAGATTCCGAGTTGAGACGTAGCCGCAGTAGATTCTGAGTTGACTTGTAGCCGCAGTAGATTCTGAGTTGACATGTAGCCGCAGTAGATTCTGAGTGGAGACGTAGCCGCAGTAGATTCTGAGTATAGATGTAGCCGCAGTAGATTCTTAGTTGACTTGTAGCCGCAGTAGATTCTGAGTTGACTTGTAGCCGCAGTAGATTCTGAGTTGACTTGTAGCCGCAGTAGATTCTGAGTTGAGACGTAGCCACAGTAGATTCTGAGTTGAGTCGTAGCCACAGTAGATTCCGAGTTGAGACGTAGCCGCAGTAGATTCTGAGTTGACTTGTAGCCGCAGTAGATTCTGAGTTGACTTGTAGCCGCAGTAGATTCTGAGTTGAGTCGTAGCCGCAGTAGGTTCCGAGTTGACTTGTAGCCGCAGTAGATTCCAAGTTGACTTGTAGCCGCAGTAGATTCCGAGTTGACTTGTAGCCGCAGTAGATTCTGAGTTGACTTGTAGCCGCAGTAGATTCCGAGTTGACTTGTAGCCGCAGTAGATTCTGAGTTGAGTCGTAGCCGCAGTAGATTCCGAGTTGACTTGTAGCCGCAGTAGATTCTGAGTTGACTTGTAGCCGCAGTAGATTCCGAGTTGAGACGTAGCCGCAGTAGATTCTGAGTTGAGACGTAGCCGCAGTAGATTCCGAGTTGAGACGTAGCCGCAGTAGATTCTGAGTTGACTTGTAGCCGCAGTAGATTCTGAGTTGACTTGTAGCCGCAGTAGTTTCTGAGTTGAGACGTAGCCGCAGTACATTCTGAGTTGAGACGTAGCCGCAGTAGATTCTGAGTTGAGTCGTAGCCGCAGTAGATTCTGAGTTGACTTGTAGCCGCAGTAGATTCTGAGTTGACTTGTAGCCGCAGTAGATTCTGAGTTGAGACGTAGCCGCAGTAGATTCTGAGTTGAGACGTAGCCGCAGTAGATTCTGAGTTGACTTGTAGCCGCAGTAGATTCTGAGTTGAGACGTAGCCGCAGTAGATTCTGAGTTGAGACGTAGCCGCAATAGATTCTGAGTTGACTTGTAGCCGCAGTAGATTCTGATTTAAGACGTAGCCGCAGTAGATTCTGAGTTGAGACGTAGCCGCAGTAGATTCCGAGTTGAGACGTAGCCGCAGTAGGTTCTGAGTTGAGACGTAGCCGCAGTAGATTCTGAGTTGAGACGTAGCCGCAGTAGATTCTGAGTTGAGACATAGCCGCAATAGATTCTGAGTTGAGACGTAGCCGCAGTAGATTCTTAGTTGACTTGTAGCCGCAGTAGATTCTGAGTTGAGACGTAGCCGCAGTAGATTCCGAGTTGAGACGTAGCCGCAGTAGATTCTGAGTTGAGACGTAGCCGCAATAGATTCTGAGTTGACTTGTAGCCGCAGTAGATTCTGATTTAAGACGTAGCCGCAGTAGATTCTGAGTTGAGACGTAGCCGCAGTAGATTCCGAGTTGAGACGTAGCCGCAGTAGGTTCTGAGTTGAGACGTAGCCGCAGTAGATTCTGAGTTGAGACGTAGCTGCAGTAGATTCTGAGTTGAGACATAGCCGCAGTAGATTCTGAGTTGAGACGTAGCCGCAGTAGATTCTGAGTTGACTTGTAGCCGCAGTAGATTCTGAGTTGAGACGTAGCCGCAGTAGATTCCGAGTTGAGACGTAGCCGCAGTAGATTCCGAGTTGAGACGTAGCCGCAGTAGATTCCGAGTTGAGACGTAGCCGCAGTAGATTCCGAGATGAGACGTAGCCACAGTAGATTCCGAGTTGAGACGTAGCCGAAGTAGATTCCGAGTTGAGACGTAGCCGCAGTAGATTCTGAGTTGAGACATAGCCGCAGTAGATTCCGAGTTGAGACGTAGCCGCAGTAGTATCTGAGTTTACTTGTAGCCGCAGTAGATTCCGAGTTGACTTGTAGCCGCAGTAGATTCTGAGTTGAGACGTAGCCGCATTAGATTCCGAGTTGAGACGTAGCCGCAGTAGATTCTGAGTAGAGTCGTAGCCGCAGTAGATTCCGAGTTGAGACGTAGCCGCAGTAGATTCTGAGTTGAGACGTAGCCGCAGTAGATTCTGAGTTGAGACGTAGCCGCAGTAGATTCTGAGTTGAGACGTAGCCGCAATAGATTCTGAGTTGACTTGTAGCCGCAGTAGATTCTGATTTAAGACGTAGCCGCAGTAGATTCTGAGTTGAGACGTAGCCGCAGTAGATTCCGAGTTGAGACGTAGCCGCAGTAGGTTCTGAGTTGAGACGTAGCCGCAGTAGATTCTGAGTTGAGACGTAGCCGCAGTAGATTCTGAGTTGAGACATAGCCGCAATAGATTCTGAGTTGAGACGTAGCCGCAGTAGATTCTGAGTTGACTTGTAGCCGCAGTAGATTCTGAGTTGAGACGTAGCCGCAGTAGATTCCGAGTTGAGACGTAGCCGCAGTAGATTCTGAGTTGAGACGTAGCCGCAATAGATTCTGAGTTGACTTGTAGCCGCAGTAGATTCTGATTTAAGACGTAGCCGCAGTAGATTCTGAGTTGAGACGTAGCCGCAGTAGATTCCGAGTTGAGACGTAGCCGCAGTAGATTCTGAGTTGAGACGTAGCTGCAGTAGATTCTGAGTTGAGACATAGCCGCAGTAGATTCTGAGTTGAGACGTAGCCGCAGTAGATTCTGAGTTGACTTGTAGCCGCAGTAGATTCTGAGTTGAGACGTAGCCGCAGTAGATTCCGAGTTGAGACGTAGCCGCAGTAGATTCCGAGTTGAGACGTAGCCGCAGTAGATTCCGAGTTGAGACGTAGCCGCAGTAGATTCCGAGATGAGACGTAGCCACAGTAGATTCCGAGTTGAGACGTAGCCGAAGTAGATTCCGAGTTGAGACGTAGCCGCAGTAGATTCTGAGTTGAGACATAGCCGCAGTAGATTCTGTGTTGAGACGTAGCCGCAGTAGATTCCGAGTTGAGACGTAGCCGCAGTAGATTCCGAGATGAGACGTAGCCGCAGTAGATTTTGAGTTGAGACGTAGCCGAAGTAGATTCCGAGATGAGACGTAGCCGCAGTAGATTCCGAGTTAAGACGTAGCCGCAGTAGATTCTGAGTTGAGACGTAGCCGCAGTAGTTTCCGAGTTGAGACGTAGCCGCATTAGATTTTGAGTTGAGTCGTAGCCGCAGTAGATTCCGAGTTGACTTGTAGCCGCAGTAGATTCCGAGTTGACTTGTAGCTGCAGTAGATTCTGAGTTGAGACGTAGCCGCAGTAGATTCTGAGTTGACTTGTAGCCGCAGTAGATTCTGAGTTGAGACGTAGCCGCAGTAGATTCTGAGTTGACTTGTAGCCGCAGTAGATTCTGAATTGACTTGTAGCCGCAGTAGATTCTGAGTTGACTTGTAGCCGCAGTAGATTCTGTGTTGACTTGTAGCCGCACTAGATTATGAGTTGACTTGTAGTCGCAGTAGATTCTGAGTTGACTTGTAGCCGCAGTAGATTCTGAGTTGAGACGTAGCCGCAGTAGATTCTGAGTTGACTTGTAGCCGCAGTAGATTCTGAGTTGAGACGTAGCCGCAGTAGATTCTGAGTTGACTTGTAGCCACAGTAGATTCTGAGTTGACTTGTAGCCGCAGTAGACTCTGAGTTGACTTGTAGCCGCAGTAGATTCTGAGTTGAGACGTAGCCGCAGTAGATTCTGAGTTGACTTGTAGCCGCAGTAGATTCTGAGTTGAGACGTAGCCGCAGTAGATTCTGAGTTGACTTGTAGCCGCAGTAGATTCTGAGTTGACTTGTAGCCGCAGTAGATTCTGAGTTGAGACGTAGCCGCAGTAGATTCTGAGTTGAGACGTAGCCGCAGTAGATTCCGAGTTGAGACGTAGCCGCAGTAGGTTCTGAGTTGAGACGTAGCCGCAGTAGATTCTGAGTTGAGACGTAGCCGCAGTAGATTCTGAGTTGAGACGTAGCCGCAGTAGATTCCGAGTTGAGACGTTGCCGCAGTAGATTCTGAGTTAACTTGTAGTCGCAGTAGATTCTGAGTTGACTTGTAGCCGCAGTAGATTCTGAGTTGACTTGTAGCCGCAGTAGATTCCGAGTTGAGACGTAGCCGCAGTTGATTCCGAGTTGAGACGTAGCCGCAGTAGATTCCGAGTTGAGACGTAGCCGCAGTAGATTCCGAGATGAGACGTAGGCGCAGTAGATTCCGAGTTGAGACGTAGCCGAAGTAGATTCCGAGTTGAGACGTAGCCGCAGTAGATTCCGAGTTGAGACGTAGCCGCAGTAGATTCTGAGTTGAGACGTAGCCGCAGTAGTTTCCGAGTTGAGACGTAGCCGCAGTAGATTCTGAGTTGAGACGTAGCCGCAGTAGATTCTGAGTTGAGACATAGCCGCAGTAGTATCTGAGTTTACTTGTAGCCGCAGTAGATTCTGAGTTGACTTGTAGCCGCACTAGATTCTGAGTTGAGACGTAGCCGCATTAGATTCCGAGTTGAGACGTAGCCGCAGTAGATTCTGACTAGAGTCGTAGCCGCAGTAGATTCCGAGTTGAGACGTAGCCGCATTAGATTTTGAGTTGAGTCGTAGCCGCAGTAGATTCCGAGTTGACTTGTAGCCGCAGTAGATTCCGAGTTGACTTGTAGCCGCAGTAGATTCTGAGTTGAGACGTAGCCGCAGTAGATTCCGAGTTGAGACGTAGCCGCAGTAGATTCTGAGTTGAGTCGTAGCCGCAGTAGATTCCGAGTTGACTTGTAGCCGCAGTAGATTCTGAGTTGAGACGTAGCCGCAGTAGATTCTGAGTTGAGACGTAGCCGCAGTAGATTCTGAGTTGACTTGTAGCCGCAGTAGATTCTGAGTTGACTTGTAGCCGCAGTAGATTCTGTGTTGACTTGTAGCCGCACTAGATTCTGAGTTGACTTGTAGCCGCAGTAGATTCTGAGTTGACTTGTAGCCGCAGTAGATTCTGAGTTTAGACGTAGCCGCAGTAGATTCCGAGTTGATACGTAGCCGCAGTAGATTCTGAGTTGAGACGTAGCCGCAGTAGATTCTGAGTTGAGACGTAGCCGCAGTAGATTCTGAGTTGAGACGTAGCCGCAGTAGATTCTGAGTTCACTTGTAGCCGCAGTAGATTCTGAGTTGAGACGTAGCCGCAGTAGATTCTGAGTTGAGACGTAGCCGCAGTAGATTCCGAGTTGAGACGTAGCCGCAGTAGATTCTGAGTTGAGACGTAGCCGCAGTAGATTCCGAGTTGAGACGTAGCCGCAGTAGATTCTGAGTTGACTTGTAGCCGCAGTAGATTCTGAGTTGACATGTAGCCGCAGTAGATTCTGAGTGGAGACGTAGCCGCAGTAGATTCTGAGTATAGATGTAGCCGCAGTAGATTCTTAGTTGACTTGTAGCCGCATTAGATTCTGAGTTGACTTGTAGCCGCAGTAGATTCTGAGTTGACTTGTAGCCGCAGTAGATTCTGAGTTGAGACGTAGCCACAGTAGATTCTGAGTTGAGTCGTAGCCACAGTAGATTCCGTGTTGAGACGTAGCCGCAGTAGATTCTGAGTTGACTTGTAGCCGCAGTAGATTCTGAGTTGACTTGTAGCCGCAGTAGATTCTGAGTTGAGTCGTAGCCGCAGTAGGTTCCGAGTTGACTTGTAGCCGCAGTAGATTCCAAGTTGACTTGTAGCCGCAGTAGATTCCGAGTTGACTTGTAGCCGCAGTAGATTCTGAGTTGACTTGTAGCCGCAGTAGATTCCGAGTTGACTTGTAGCCGCAGTAGATTCTGAGTTGAGTCGTAGCCGCAGTAGATTCCGAGTTGACTTGTAGCCGCAGTAGATTCTGAGTTGACTTGTAGCCGCAGTAGATTCCGAGTTGAGACGTAGCCGCAGTAGATTCTGAGTTGAGACGTAGCCGCAGTAGATTCCGAGTTGAGACGTAGCCGCAGTAGATTCTGAGTTGACTTGTAGCCGCAGTAGATTCTGAGTTGACTTGTAGCCGCAGTAGTTTCTGAGTTGAGACGTAGCCGCAGTAAATTCTGAGTTGAGACGTAGCCGCAGTAGATTCTGAGTTGAGTCGTAGCCGCAGTAGATTCTGAGTTGACTTGTAGCCGCAGTAGATTCTGAGTTGACTTGTAGCCGCAGTAGATTCTGAGTTGAGACGTAGCCGCAGTAGATTCTGAGTTGAGACGTAGCCGCAGTAGATTCTGAGTTGACTTGTAGCCGCAGTAGATTCTGAGTTGAGACGTAGCCGCAGTAGATTCTGAGTTGAGACGTAGCCGCAATAGATTCTGAGTTGACTTGTAGCCGCAGTAGATTCTGATTTAAGACGTAGCCGCAGTAGATTCTGAGTTGAGACGTAGCCGCAGTAGATTCCGAGTTGAGACGTAGCCGCAGTAGGTTCTGAGTTGAGACGTAGCCGCAGTAGATTCTGAGTTGAGACGTAGCCGCAGTAGATTCTGAGTTGAGACATAGCCGCAATAGATTCTGAGTTGAGACGTAGCCGCAGTAGATTCTTAGTTGACTTGTAGCCGCAGTAGATTCTGAGTTGAGACGTAGCCGCAGTAGATTCCGAGTTGAGACGTAGCCGCAGTAGATTCTGAGTTGAGACGTAGCCGCAATAGATTCTGAGTTGACTTGTAGCCGCAGTAGATTCTGATTTAAGACGTAGCCGCAGTAGATTCTGAGTTGAGACGTAGCCGCAGTAGATTCCGAGTTGAGACGTAGCCGCAGTAGGTTCTGAGTTGAGACGTAGCCGCAGTAGATTCTGAGTTGAGACGTAGCTGCAGTAGATTCTGAGTTGAGACATAGCCGCAGTAGATTCTGAGTTGAGACGTAGCCGCAGTAGATTCTGAGTTGACTTGTAGCCGCAGTAGATTCTGAGTTGAGACGTAGCCGCAGTAGATTCCGAGTTGAGACGTAGCCGCAGTAGATTCCGAGTTGAGACGTAGCCGCAGTAGATTCCGAGTTGAGACGTAGCCGCAGTAGATTCCGAGATGAGACGTAGCCACAGTAGATTCCGAGTTGAGACGTAGTTGAAGTAGATTCCGAGTTGAGACGTAGCCGCAGTAGATTCTGAGTTGAGACATAGCCGCAGTAGATTCCGAGTTGAGACGTAGCCGCAGTAGTATCTGAGTTTACTTGTAGCCGCAGTAGATTCCGAGTTGACTTGTAGCCGCAGTAGATTCTGAGTTGAGACGTAGCCGCATTAGATTCCGAGTTGAGACGTAGCCGCAGTAGATTCTGAGTAGAGTCGTAGCCGCAGTAGATTCCGAGTTGAGACGTAGCCGCAGTAGATTCTGAGTTGAGACGTAGCCGCAGTAGATTCTGAGTTGAGACGTAGCCGCAGTAGATTCTGAGTTGAGACGTAGCCGCAATAGATTCTGAGTTGACTTGTAGCCGCAGTAGATTCTGATTTAAGACGTAGCCGCAGTAGATTCTGAGTTGAGACGTAGCCGCAGTAGATTCCGAGTTGAGACGTAGCCGCAGTAGGTTCTGAGTTGAGACGTAGCCGCAGTAGATTCTGAGTTGAGACGTAGCCGCAGTAGATTCTGAGTTGAGACATAGCCGCAATAGATTCTGAGTTGAGACGTAGCCGCAGTAGATTCTGAGTTGACTTGTAGCCGCAGTAGATTCTGAGTTGAGACGTAGCCGCAGTAGATTCCGAGTTGAGACGTAGCCGCAGTAGATTCTGAGTTGAGACGTAGCCGCAATAGATTCTGAGTTGACTTGTAGCCGCAGTAGATTCTGATTTAAGACGTAGCCGCAGTAGATTCTGAGTTGAGACGTAGCCGCAGTAGATTCCGAGTTGAGACGTAGCCGCAGTAGGTTCTGAGTTGAGACGTAGCCGCAGTAGATTCTGAGTTGAGACGTAGCTGCAGTAGATTCTGAGTTGAGACATAGCCGCAGTAGATTCTGAGTTGAGACGTAGCCGCAGTAGATTCTGAGTTGACTTGTAGCCGCAGTAGATTCTGAGTTGAGACGTAGCCGCAGTAGATTCCGAGTTGAGACGTAGCCGCAGTAGATTCCGAGTTGAGACGTAGCCGCAGTAGATTCCGAGTTGAGACGTAGCCGCAGTAGATTCCGAGATGAGACGTAGCCACAGTAGATTCCGAGTTGAGACGTAGCCGAAGTAGATTCCGAGTTGAGACGTAGCCGCAGTAGATTCTGAGTTGAGACATAGCCGCAGTAGATTCCGAGTTGAGACGTAGCCGCAGTAGTATCTGAGTTTACTTGTAGCCGCAGTAGATTCCGAGTTGACTTGTAGCCGCAGTAGATTCTGAGTTGAGACGTAGCCGCATTAGATTCCGAGTTGAGACGTAGCCGCAGTAGATTCTGAGTAGAGTCGTAGCCGCAGTAGATTCCGAGTTGAGACGTAGCCGCAGTAGATTCTGAGTTGAGACGTAGCCGCAGTAGATTCCGAGTTGAGACGTAGCCGCAGTAGATTCTGACTAGAGTCGTAGCCGCAGTAGATTCCGAGTTGAGACGTAGCCGCATTAGATTTTGAGTTGAGTCGTAGCCGCAGTAGATTCCGAGTTGACTTGTAGCCGCAGTAGATTCCGAGTTGACTTGTAGCCGCAGTAGATTCTGAGTTGAGACGTAGCCGCAGTAGATTCCGAGTTGAGACGTAGCCGCAGTAGATTCTGAGTTGAGTCGTAGCCGCAGTAGATTCCGAGTTGACTTGTAGCCGCAGTAGATTCTGAGTTGAGACGTAGCCGCAGTAGATTCTGAGTTGAGACGTAGCCGCAGTAGATTCTGAGTTGACTTGTAGCCGCAGTAGATTCTGAGTTGACTTGTAGCCGCAGTAGATTCTGTGTTGACTTGTAGCCGCACTAGATTCTGAGTTGACTTGTAGCCGCAGTAGATTCTGAGTTGACTTGTAGCCGCAGTAGATTCTGAGTTTAGACGTAGCCGCAGTAGATTCCGAGTTGATACGTAGCCGCAGTAGATTCTGAGTTGAGACGTAGCCGCAGTAGATTCTGAGTTGAGACGTAGCCGCAGTAGATTCTGAGTTGACTTGTAGCCGCAGTAGATTCTGAGTTCACTTGTAGCCGCAGTAGATTCTGAGTTGAGACGTAGCCGCAGTAGATTCTGAGTTGAGACGTAGCCGCAGTAGATTCCGAGTTGAGACGTAGCCGCAGTAGATTCTGAGTTGAGACGTAGCCGCAGTAGATTCCGAGTTGAGACGTAGCCGCAGTAGATTCTGAGTTGACTTGTAGCCGCAGTAGATTCTGAGTTGACATGTAGCCGCAGTAGATTCTGAGTGGAAACGTAGCCGCAGTAGATTCTGAGTATAGATGTAGCCGCAGTAGATTCTTAGTTGACTTGTAGCCGCAGTAGATTCTGAGTTGACTTGTAGCCGCAGTAGATTCTGAGTTGACTTGTAGCCGCAGTAGATTCTGAGTTGAGACGTAGCCACAGTAGATTCTGAGTTGAGTCGTAGCCACAGTAGATTCCGAGTTGAGACGTAGCCGCAGTAGATTCTGAGTTGACTTGTAGCCGCAGTAGATTCTGAGTTGACTTGTAGCCGCAGTAGATTCTGAGTTGAGTCGTAGCCGCAGTAGGTTCCGAGTTGACTTGTAGCCGCAGTAGATTCCAAGTTGACTTGTAGCCGCAGTAGATTCCGAGTTGACTTGTAGCCGCAGTAGATTCTGAGTTGACTTGTAGCCGCAGTAGATTCCGAGTTGACTTGTAGCCGCAGTAGATTCTGAGTTGAGTCGTAGCCGCAGTAGATTCCGAGTTGACTTGTAGCCGCAGTAGATTCTGAGTTGACTTGTAGCCGCAGTAGATTCCGAGTTGAGACGTAGCCGCAGTAGATTCTGAGTTGAGACGTAGCCGCAGTAGATTCCGAGTTGAGACGTAGCCGCAGTAGATTCTGAGTTGACTTGTAGCCGCAGTAGATTCTGAGTTGACTTGTAGCCGCAGTAGTTTCTGAGTTGAGACGTAGCCGCAGTAAATTCTGAGTTGAGACGTAGCCGCAGTAGATTCTGAGTTGAGTCGTAGCCGCAGTAGATTCTGAGTTGACTTGTAGCCGCAGTAGATTCTGAGTTGACTTGTAGCCGCAGTAGATTCTGAGTTGAGACGTAGCCGCAGTAGATTCTGAGTTGAGACGTAGCCGCAGTAGATTCTGAGTTGACTTGTAGCCGCAGTAGATTCTGAGTTGAGACGTAGCCGCAGTAGATTCTGAGTTGAGACGTAGCCGCAATAGATTCTGAGTTGACTTGTAGCCGCAGTAGATTCTGATTTAAGACGTAGCCGCAGTAGATTCTGAGTTGAGACGTAGCCGCAGTAGATTCCGAGTTGAGACGTAGCCGCAGTAGGTTCTGAGTTGAGACGTAGCCGCAGTAGATTCTGAGTTGAGACGTAGCCGCAGTAGATTCTGAGTTGAGACATAGCCGCAATAGATTCTGAGTTGAGACGTAGCCGCAGTAGATTCTGAGTTGACTTGTAGCCGCAGTAGATTCTGAGTTGAGACGTAGCCGCAGTAGATTCCGAGTTGAGACGTAGCCGCAGTAGATTCTGAGTTGAGACGTAGCCGCAATAGATTCTGAGTTGACTTGTAGCCGCAGTAGATTCTGATTTAAGACGTAGCCGCAGTAGATTCTGAGTTGAGACGTAGCCGCAGTAGATTCCGAGTTGAGACGTAGCCGCAGTAGGTTCTGAGTTGAGACGTAGCCGCAGTAGATTCTGAGTTGAGACGTAGCCGCAGTAGATTCTGAGTTGAGACATAGCCGCAGTAGATTCTGAGTTGAGACGTAGCCGCAGTAGATTCTGAGTTGACTTGTAGCCGCAGTAGATTCCGAGTTGAGACGTAGCCGCAGTAGATTCCGAGTTGAGACGTAGCCGCAGTAGATTCCGAGTTGAGACGTAGCCGCAGTAGATTCCGAGATGAGACGTAGCCACAGTAGATTCCGAGTTGAGACGTAGCCGAAGTAGATTCGGAGTTGAGACGTAGCCGCAGTAGATTCTGAGTTGAGACATAGCCGCAGTAGATTCCGAGTTGAGACGTAGCCGCAGTAGTATCTGAGTTTACTTGTAGCCGCAGTAGATTCCGAGTTGACTTGTAGCCGCAGTAGATTCTGAGTTGAGACGTAGCCGCATTAGATTCCGAGTTGAGACGTAGCCGCAGTAGATTCTGAGTAGAGTCGTAGCCGCAGTAGATTCCGAGTTGAGACGTAGCCGCAGTAGATTCTGAGTTGAGACGTAGCCGCAGTAGATTCCGAGTTGAGACGTAGCCGCAGTAGATTCTGAGTTGACTTGTAGCCGCAGTAGATTCTGAGTTGACATGTAGCCGCAGTAGATTCTGAGTTGAGACGTAGCCGCAGTAGATTCTGAGTATAGACGTAGCCGCAGTAGATTCTTAGTTGACTTGTAGCCGCAGTAGATTCTGAGTTGACTTGTACCCGCAGTAGATTCTGAGTTTACTTGTAGCCGCAGTAGATTCTGAGTTGACTTGTAGCCGCAGTAGATTCTGAGTTGAGACGTAGCCACAGTAGATTCCGAGTTGAGACGTAGCCGCATTAGATTCTGAGTTGACTTGTAGCCGCAGTAGATTCTGAGTTGAGTCGTAGCCGCAGTAGATTCCGAGTTGACTTGTAGCCGCAGTAGATTCTGAGTTGAGTCGTAGCCGCAGTAGATTCCGAGTTGACTTGTAGCCGCAGTAGATTCCGAGTTGAGACGTAGCCGCAGTAGATTCTGAGTTGACTTGTAGCCGCAGTAGATTCCGAGTTGAGACGTAGCCGCAGTAGATTCCGAGTTGAGACGTAGCCGCAGTAGAGTCCGAGTAGAGACGTAGCCGCAGTAGATTCTGAGTTGAGACGTAGCCGCAGTAGATTCCGAGTTGAGACGTAGCCGCAGTAGATTCTGAGTTGACTTGTAGCTGCAGTAGATTCTGAGTTGAGACGTAGCCGCATTAGATTCTGAGTTGACTTGTAGCCGCAGTAGATTCTGAGTTGACTTGTATACGCAGTAGATTCTGAGTTGAGACGTAGCCGCAGTAGATTCCGAGTTGATACGTAGCCGCAGTAGATTCTGAGTTGAGACGTAGCCGCAGAAGATTCCGAGTTGAGACGTAGCCGCAGTAGATTCTGAGTTGAGACGTAGCCGCAGTAGATTCCGAGTTGAGACGTAGCCGCAGTAAATTCTGAGTTGAGACGTAGCCGCAGTAGATTCCGAGTTGAGACGTAGCCGCAGTAGATTCCGAGTTGAGACGTAGCCGCAGTAGATTCTGAGTTGAGACGTAGCCGCAGTAGATTCCGAGTTGAGACGTTGCCGCAGTAGATTCTGAGTTAACTTGTAGTCGCAGTAGATTCTGAGTTGACTTGTAGCCGCAGTAGATTCTGAGTTGACTTGTAGCCGCAGTAGATTCCGAGTTGAGACGTAGCCGCAGTAGATTCTGAGTTGAGACGTAGCCGCAGTAGATTCTGAGTTGAGACTTAGCCGCAGTAGATTCTGAGTTGACTTGTAGCCGCAGTAGATTCTGAGTTGACTTGTAGCCGCAGTAGATTCTGAGTTGACTTGTAGCCGCAGTAGATTCTGAGTTGACTTGTAGCCGCAGTAGATTCTGTGTTGACTTGTAGCCGCAGTAGATTCTGAGTTGACTTGTAGCCGCAGTAGATTCTGAGTTGAGACGTAGCCGCAGTAGATTCTGTGTTGAGACGTAGCCGCAGTAGATTCTGAGTTGAGACGTAGCCGCAGTAGATTCCGAGTTGAGACGTAGCCGCAGTAGATTCTGAGTTGAGACGTAGCCGCAGTAGATTCCGAGTTGAGACGTAGGTGCAGTAGATTCTGAGTTGACTTGTAGCCGCATTAGATTCTGAGTTGACATGTAGCCGCAGTAGATTCTGAGTTGACTTGTAGCCGCAGTAGATTCTGAGTTGACTTGTAGCCGCAGTAGATTCTGAGTTGAGTCGTAGCCGCAGTAGGTTCCGAGTTGACTTGTAGCCGCAGTAGATTCCAAGTTGACTTGTAGCCGCAGTAGATTCCGAGTTGACTTGTAGCCGCAGTAGATTCTGAGTTGACTTGTAGCCGCAGTAGATTCCGAGTTGACTTGTAGCCGCAGTAGATTCTGAGTTGAGTCGTAGCCGCAGTAGATTCCGAGTTGACTTGTAGCCGCAGTAGATTCTGAGTTGACTTGTAGCCGCAGTAGATTCCGAGTTGAGACGTAGCCGCAGTAGATTCTGAGTTGAGACGTAGCCGCAGTAGATTCCGAGTTGAGACGTAGCCGCAGTAGATTCTGAGTTGACTTGTAGCCGCAGTAGATTCTGAGTTGACTTGTAGCCGCAGTAGTTTCTGAGTTGAGACGTAGCCGCAGTAAATTCTGAGTTGAGACGTAGCCGCAGTAGATTCTGAGTTGAGTCGTAGCCGCAGTAGATTCTGAGTTGACTTGTAGCCGCAGTAGATTCTGAGTTGACTTGTAGCCGCAGTAGATTCTGAGTTGAGACGTAGCCGCAGTAGATTCTGAGTTGAGACGTAGCCGCAGTAGATTCTGAGTTGACTTGTAGCCGCAGTAGATTCTGAGTTGAGACGTAGCCGCAGTAGATTCTGAGTTGAGACGTAGCCGCAATAGATTCTGAGTTGACTTGTAGCCGCAGTAGATTCTGATTTAAGACGTAGCCGCAGTAGATTCTGAGTTGAGACGTAGCCGCAGTAGATTCCGAGTTGAGACGTAGCCGCAGTAGGTTCTGAGTTGAGACGTAGCCGCAGTAGATTCTGAGTTGAGACGTAGCCGCAGTAGATTCTGAGTTGAGACATAGCCGCAATAGATTCTGAGTTGAGACGTAGCCGCAGTAGATTCTGAGTTGACTTGTAGCCGCAGTAGATTCTGAGTTGAGACGTAGCCGCAGTAGATTCCGAGTTGAGACGTAGCCGCAGTAGATTCTGAGTTGAGACGTAGCCGCAATAGATTCTGAGTTGACTTGTAGCCGCAGTAGATTCTGAGTTGAGACGTAGCCGCAGTAGATTCCGAGTTGAGACGTAGCCGCAGTAGATTCCGAGTTGAGACGTAGCCGCAGTAGATTCCGAGTTGAGACGTAGCCGCAGTAGATTCCGAGATGAGACGTAGCCACAGTAGATTCCGAGTTGAGACGTAGCCGAAGTAGATTCCGAGTTTAGACGTAGCCACAGTAGATTCTGAGTTGAGACATAGCCGCAGTAGATTCCGAGTTGAGACGTAGCCGCAGTAGTATCTGAGTTTACTTGTAGCCGCTGTAGATTCCGAGTTGACTTGTAGCCGCAGTAGATTCTGAGTTGAGACGTAGCCGCATTAGATTCCGAGTTGAGACGTAGCCGCAGTAGATTCTGAGTAGAGTCGTAGCCGCAGTAGATTCCGAGTTGAGACGTAGCCGCAGTAGATTCTGAGTTGAGACGTAGCCGCAGTAGATTCCGAGTTGAGACGTAGCCGCAGTAGATTCTGAGTTGACTTGTAGCCGCAGTAGATTCTGAGTTGACATGTAGCACAGTAGATTCTGAGTTGAGACGTAGCCGCAGTAGATTCTGAGTATAGACGTAGCCGCAGTAGATTCTTAGTTGACTTGTAGCCGCAGTAGATTCTGAGTTGACTTGTACCCGCAGTAGATTCTGAGTTTACTTGTAGCCGCAGTAGATTCTGAGTTGACTTGTAGCCGCAGTAGATTCTGAGTTGAGACGTAGCCACAGTAGATTCCGAGTTGAGACGTAGCCGCATTAGATTCTGAGTTGACTTGTAGCCGCAGTAGATTCTGAGTTGAGTCGTAGCCGCAGTAGATTCCGAGTTGACTTGTAGCCGCAGTAGATTCTGAGTTGAGTCGTAGCCGCAGTAGATTCCGAGTTGACTTGTAGCCGCAGTAGATTCCGAGTTGAGACGTAGCTGCAGTAGATTCTGAGTTGACTTGTAGCCGCAGTAGATTCCGAGTTGAGACGTAGCCGCAGTAGATTCCGAGTTGAGACGTAGCCGCAGTAGAGTCCGAGTAGAGACGTAGCCGCAGTAGATTCTGAGTTGAGACGTAGCCGCAGTAGATTCCGAGTTGAGACGTAGCCGCAGTAGATTCTGAGTTGACTTGTAGCTGCAGTAGATTCTGAGTTGAGACGTAGCCGCAGTAGATTCTGAGTTGACTTGTAGCCGCAGTAGATTCTGAGTTGACTTGTAGCCGCAGTAGATTCTGAGTTGAGACGTAGCCGCAGTAGATTCTGAGTTGAGACGTAGCCGCAGTAGATTCCGAGTTGATACGTAGCCGCAGTAGATTCTGAGTTGAGACGTAGCCGCAGAAGATTCCGAGTTGAGACGTAGCCGCAGTAGATTCTGAGTTGAGACGTAGCCGCAGTAGATTCCGAGTTGACTTGTAGCCGCAGTAGTTTCTGAGTTGAGACGTAGCCGCAGTAGATTCCGAGTTGAGACGTAGCCGCAGTAGATTCCGAGTTGAGACGTAGCCGCAGTAGATTCCGAGTTGAGACGTTGCCGCAGTAGATTCTGAGTTAACTTGTAGTCGCAGTAGATTCTGAGTTGACTTGTAGCCGCAGTAGATTCTGAGTTGACTTGTAGCCGCAGTAGATTCTGAGTTGAGACGTAGCCGCAGTAGATTCCGAGTTGAGACGTAGCCGCAGTAGATTCTGAGTTGAGACGTAGCCGCAGTAGATTCTGAGTTGACTTGTAGCCGCAGTAGATTCTGAGTTGACTTGTAGCCGCAGTAGATTCTGAGTTGACTTGTAGCCGCAGTAGATTCTGAGTTGACTTGTAGCCGCAGTAGATTCTGAGTTGACTTGTAGCCGCAGTAGATTCTGTGTTGACTTGTAGCCGCAGTAGATTCTGAGTTGACTTGTAGCCGCAGTAGATTCTGAGTTGAGACGTAGCCGCAGTAGATTCTGTGTTGAGACGTAGCCGCAGTAGATTCTGAGTTGAGACGTAGCCGCAGTAGATTCCGAGTTGAGACGTAGCCGCAGTAGATTCTGAGTTGAGACGTAGCCGCAGTAGATTCCGAGTTGAGACGTAGGTGCAGTAGATTCCGAGTTGACTTGTAGCCGCATTAGATTCTGAGTTGACATGTAGCCGCAGTAGATTCTGAGTTGAGACGTAGCCGCAGTAGATTCTGAGTATAGACGTAGCCGCAGTAGATTCTTAGTTGACTTGTAGCCGCAGTAGATTCTGAGTTGACTTGTAGCCGCAGTAGATTCTGAGTTGAGACGTAGCCACAGTAGATTCCGAGTTGAGACGTAGCCGCAGTAGATTCTGAGTTGACTTGTTCCGCAGTAGATTCTGAGTTGACTTGTAGCCGCAGTAGATTCTGAGTTGAATTGTAGCCGCAGTAGATTCTGAGTTGAGTCGTAGCCGCAGTAGATTCCGAGTTGACTTGTAGCCGCAGTAGATTCCGAGTTGACTTGTAGCCGCAGTAGATTCTGAGTTGAGTCGTAGCCGCAGTAGATTCTGAGTTGACTTGTAGCCGCAGTAGATTCTGAGTTGAGTCGTAGCCGCAGTAGAGTCCGAGTTGACTTGTAGCCGCAGTAGATTCTGAGTTGAGTCGTAGCCGCAGTAGATTCCGAGTTGACTTGTTGCCACAGTAGATTCCGAGTTGAGACGTAGCCGCAGTAGATTCTGAGTTGAGACGTAGCCGCAGTAGATTCCGAGTTGAAACGTAGCCGCAGTAGATTCCGAGTTGAGACGTAGCCGCAGTAGATTCCGAGTTGAGACGTAGCCGCAGTAGATTCTGAGTTGAGACGTAGCCGCAGTAGATTCCGAGTTGAGACGTAGCCGCAGTAGATTCTGAGTTGACTTGTAGCTGCAGTAGATTCTGAGTTGAGACGTAGCCGCAGTAGATTCTGAGTTGACTTGTAGCCGCAGTAGATTCTGAGTTGAGTCCTAGCCGCAGTAGATTCTGAGTTGACTTGTAGACGCAGTAGATTCTGAGTTGAGACGTAGCCGCAGTAGATTCTGAGTTGAGACGTAGCCGCAGTAGATTCCGAGTTGAGACGTAGCCGCAGTAGATTCTGAGTTGACTTGTAGCCGCAGTAGATTCTGAGTTGACATGTAGCCGCAGTAGATTCTGAGTTGAGACGTAGCCGCAGTAGATTCTGAGTATAGACGTAGCCGCAGTAGATTCTTAGTTGACTTGTAGCCGCAGTAGATTCTGAGTTGACTTGTACCCGCAGTAGATTCTGAGTTTACTTGTAGCCGCAGTAGATTCTGAGTTGACTTGTAGCCGCAGTAGATTCTGAGTTGAGACGTAGCCACAGTAGATTCCGAGTTGAGACGTAGCCGCATTAGATTCTGAGTTGACTTGTAGCCGCAGTAGATTCTGAGTTGAGTCGTAGCCGCAGTAGATTCCGAGTTGACTTGTAGCCGCAGTAGATTCTGAGTTGAGCCGTAGCCGCAGTAGATTCCGAGTTGACTTGTAGCCGCAGTAGATTCCGAGTTGAGACGTAGCCGCAGTAGATTCCGAGCTGAGACGTAGCCGCAGTAGAGTCCGAGTAGAGACGTAGCCGCAGTAGATTCTGAGTTGAGACGTAGCCGCAGTAGATTCCGAGTTGAGACGTAGCCGCAGTAGATTCTGAGTTGACTTGTAGCTGCAGTAGATTCTGAGTTGAGACGTAGCCGCAGTAGATTCTGAGTTGACTTGTAGCCGCAGTAGATTCTGAGTTGACTTGTATACGCAGTAGATTCTGAGTTGAGACGTAGCCGCAGTAGATTCTGAGTTGAGACGTAGCCGCAGTAGATTCCGAGTTGATACGTAGCCGCAGTAGATTCTGAGTTGAGACGTAGCCGCAGTAGATTCCGAGTTGAGACGTAGCCGCAGTAGATTCTGAGTTGAGACGTAGCCGCAGTAGATTCCGAGTTGAGACGTAGCCGCAGTAGATTCTGAGTTGAGACGTAGCCGCAGTAGATTCCGAGTTGAGACGTAGCCGCAGTAGATTCCGAGTTGAGACGTAGCCGCAGTAGATTCTGAGTTGAGACGTAGCCGCAGTAGATTCGGAGTTGAGACGTTGCCGCAGTAGATTCTGAGTTAACTTGTAGTCGCAGTAGATTCTGAGTTGACTTGTAGCCGCAGTAGATTCTGAGTTGACTTGTAGCCGCAGTAGATTCCGAGTTGAGACGTAGCCGCAGTAGATTCTGAGTTGAGACGTAGCCGCAGTAGATTCTGAGTTGAGACGTAGCCGCAGTAGATTCTGAGTTGAGACTTAGCCGCAGTAGATTCTGAGTTGACTTGTAGCCGCAGTAGATTCTGAGTTGACTTGTAGCCGCAGTAGATTCTGAGTTGACTTGTAGCCGCAGTAGATTCTGAGTTGACTTGTAGCCGCAGTAGATTCTGAGTTGACTTGTAGCCGCAGTAGATTCTGTGTTGACTTGTAGCCGCAGTAGATTCTGAGTTGACTTGTAGCCGCAGTAGATTCTGAGTTGAGACGTAGCCGCAGTAGATTCTGTGTTGAGACGTAGCCGCAGTAGATTCTGAGTTGAGACGTAGCCGCAGTAGATTCCGAGTTGAGACGTAGCCGCAGTAGATTCTGAGTTGACTTGTAGCCGCAGTAGATTCTGTGTTGACTTGTAGCCGCAGTAGATTCTGAGTTGACTTGTAGCCGCAGTAGATTCTGAGTTGAGACGTAGCCGCAGTAGATTCTGTGTTGAGACGTAGCCGCAGTAGATTCTGAGTTGAGACGTAGCCGCAGTAGATTCCGAGTTGAGACGTAGCCGCAGTAGATTCTGAGTTGAGACGTAGCCGCAGTAGATTCCGAGTTGAGACGTAGGTGCAGTAGATTCTGTGTTGAATTGTAGCCGCATTAGATTCTGAGTTGAGACGTAGCCGCAGTAGATTCCGAGTTGAGACGTAGGTGCAGTAGATTCTGTGTTGAATTGTAGCCGCATTAGATTCTGAGTTGACATGTAGCCGCAGTAGATTCTGAGTTGAGACGTAGCCGCAGTAGATTCTGAGTATAGACGTAGCCGCAGTAGATTCTTAGTTGACTTGTAGCCGCAGTAGATTCTGAGTTGACTTGTAGCCGCAGTAGATTCTGAGTTGACTTGTAGCCGCAGTAGATTCTGAGTTGAGACGTAGCCATAGTAGATTCCGAGTTGAGACGTAGCCGCAGTAGATTCTGAGTTGACTTGTAGCCGCAGTAGATTCTGAGTTGACTTGTAGCCGCAGTAGATTCTGAGTTGAATTGTAGCCGCAGTAGATTCTGAGTTGAGTCGTAGCCGCAGTAGATTCCGAGTTGACTTGTAGCCGCAGTAGATTCCGAGTTGACTTGTAGCCGCAGTAGATTCTGAGTTGAGTCGTAGCCGCAGTAGATTCTGAGTTGACTTGTAGCCGCAGTAGATTCTGAGTTGAGTCGTAGCCGCAGTAGAGTACGAGTTGACTTGTAGCCGCAGTAGATTCTGAGTTGAGTCGTAGCCGCAGTAGATTCCGAGTTGACTTGTTGCCACAGTAGATTCCGAGTTGAGACGTAGCCGCAGTAGATTCTGAGTTGAGACGTAGCCGCAGTAGATTCCGAGTTGAGACGTAGCCGCAGTAGATTCCGAGTTGAGACGTAGCCGCAGTAGATTCTGAGTTGAGACGTAGCCGCAGTAGATTCCGAGATGAGACGTAGCCGCAGTAGATTCTGAGTTGACTTGTAGCTGCAGTAGATTCTGAGTTGAGACGTAGTTGCAGTAGATTCTGAGTTGACTTGTAGCCGCAGTAGATTCTGAGTTGACTTGTAGCCGCAGTAGATTCTGAGTTGACTTGTAGACGCAGTAGATTCTGAGTTGAGACGTAGCCGCAGTAGATTCTGAGTTGAGACGTAGCCGCAGTATATTCTGAGTTGAGACGTAGCCGCAGTAGATTCTTAGTTGACTTGTAGCCGCAGTAGATTCTGAGTTGACTTGTAGCCGCAGTAGATTCTGTGTTGAGACGTAGCCGCAGTAGATTCTGAGTTGAGACGTAGCCGCAGTAGATTCCGAGTTGAGACGTAGCCGAAGTAGATTCCGAGTTGAGACGTAGCCGCAGTAGATTCTGAGTTGAGACGTAGCCGCAGTAGATTCCGAGTTGAGACGTAGCCGCAGTAGATTCTGAGTTGAATTGTAGTCGCAGTAGATTCTGAGTTGACTTGTAGCCGCAGTAGATTCTGAGTTGACTTGTAGCCGCAGTAGATTCTGAGTTGACTTGTAGCCGCAGTAGATTCTGAGTTGTGCGTAGCCGCAGTAGATTCTGAGTTGAGACATAGCCGCAGTAGATTCTTAGTTGACTTGTAGCCGCAGTAGATTCTGAGCTGACTTGTAGCCGCAGTAGATTCTGAGTTGACTTGTAGCCGCAGTAGATTCTGTGTTGACTTGTAGCTGCAGTAGATTCTGAGTTGACTTGTAGCCGCAGTAGATTCTGAGTTGACTTGTAGCCGCAGTAGATTCTGAGTTGAGACGTAGCCGCAGTAGATTCTGAGTTGAGACGTAGCTGCAGTAGATTCTGAGTTGACTTGTAGCCTCAGTAGATTCTGAGTTGAGACGCAGCCGCAGTAGATTCTGAGTTGACTTGTAGCCGCAGTAGATTCTGAGTTGACTTGTAGCCGCAGTAGAATCTGAGTTGAGACGTAGCTGCAGTAGATTCTGAGTTGACTTGTAGCCTCAGTAGATTCTGAGTTGAGACGCAGCCGCAGTAGATTCTGAGTTGACTTGTAGCCGCAGTAGATTCTGAGTTGACTTGTAGCCGCAGTAGAATCTGAGTTGAGACGTAGTTGCAGTAGATTCTGAGTTGAGACGTAGCCGCAGTAGATTCTGAGTTGACTTGTAGCCGCAGTAGATTCTGTGTTGACTTGTAGCCGCAGTAGATTCTGAGTTGACTTGTAGCCGCAGTAGATTCTGAGTTGAGACGTAGCCGCAGTAGATTCTGTGTTGAGACGTAGCCGCAGTAGATTCTGAGTTGAGACGTAGCCACAGTAGATTCCGAGTTGAGACGTAGCCGCAGTAGATTCTGAGTTGAGACGTAGCCGCAGTAGATTCCGAGTTGAGACGTAGCCGCAGTAGATTCTGAGTTGACTTGTAGCCGCATTAGATTCTGAGTTGACATGTAGCCGCAGTAGATTCTGAGTTGAGACGTAGCCGCAGTAGATTCTGAGTATAGACGTAGCCGCAGTAGATTCTTAGTTCACTTGTAGCCGCAGTAAATTCTGAATTGACTTGTAGCCGCAGTAGATTCTGAGTTGACTTGTAGCCGCAGTAGATTCTGAGTTGAGACGTAGCCACAGTAGATTCCGAGTTGAGACGTAGCCGCAGTAGATTCTGAGTTGACTTATAGCCGCAGTAGATTCTGAGTTGACTTGTAGCCGCAGTAGATTCTGAGTTGAATTGTAGCCGCAGTAGATTCTGAGTTGAGTCGTAGCCGCAGTAGATTCCGAGTTGACTTGTAGCCGCAGTAGATTCCGAGTTGACTTGTAGCCGCAGTAGATTCTGAGTTGACTAGTAGCCGGAGTAGATTCCGAGTTGACTTGTAGCCGCAGTACATTCTGAGTTGAGTCGTAGCCGCAGTAGATTCTGAGTTGACTTGTAGCCGCAGTAGATTCTGAGTTGAGTCGTAGCCGCAGTAGAGTCCGAGTTGACATGTAGCCGCAGTAGATTCTGAGTTGAGTCGTAGCCGCAGTAGATTCCGAGTTGACTTGTTGCCACAGTAGATTCCGAGTTGAGACGTAGCCGCAGTAGATTCTGAGTTGAGACGTAGCCGCAGTAGATTCCGAGTTGAGACGTAGCCGCAGTAGATTCCGAGTTGAGACGTAGCCGCAGTAGATTCCGAGTTGAGACGTAGCCGCAGTAGATTCTGAGTTGAGACGTAGCCGCAGTAGATTCCGAGTTGAGACGTAGCCGCAGTAGATTCTGAGTTGACTTGTAGCTGCAGTAGATTCTGAGTTGAGACGTAGCCGCAGTAGATTCTGAGTTGACTTGTAGCCGCAGTAGATTCTGAGTTGACTTGTAGCCGCAGTAGATTCTGAGTTGACTTGTAGACGCAGTAGATTCTGAGTTGAGACGTAGCCGCAGTAGATTCTGAGTTGAGACGTAGCCGCAGTAGATTCTGAGTTGAGACGTAGCCGCAGTAGATTCTTAGTTGACTTGTAGCCGCAGTAGATTCTGAGTTGACTTGTAGCCGCAGTAGATTCTGTGTTGAGACGTAGCCGCAGTAGATTCTGAGTTGAGACGTAGCCGCAGTAGATTCCGAGTTGAGACGTAGCCGAAGTAGATTCCGAGTTGAGACGTAGCCGCAGTAGATTCTGAGTTGAGACGTAGCCGCAGTAGATTCCGAGTTGAGACGTAGCCGCAGTAGATTCTGAGTTGAATTGTAGTCGCAGTAGATTCTGAGTTGAGACGTAGCCGCAGTAGATTCTGAGTTGAGACGTAGCCGCAGTAGATTCTGAGTTGAGACGTAGCCGCAGTAGATTCTTAGTTGACTTGTAGCCGCAGTAGATTCTGAGTTGACTTGTAGCCGCAGTAGATTCCGAGTTGAGACGTAGCCGCAGTAGATTCCGAGTTGAGACGTAGCCGCAGTAGATTCTGAGTTGAGACGTAGCCGCAGTAGATTCCGAGTTGAGACGTTGCCGCAGTAGATTCTGAGTTAACTTGTAGTTGCAGTAGATTCTGAGTTGACTTGTAGCCGCAGTAGATTCTGAGTTGACTTGTAGCCGCAGTAGATTCCGAGTTGAAACGTAGCCGCAGTAGATTCTGAGTTGAGACGTAGCCGCAGTAGATTCTGAGTTGAGACGTAGCCGCAGTAGATTCCGAGTTGAGACGTAGGTGCAGTAGATTCTGAGTTGACTTGTAGCCGCAGTAGATTCTGAGTTGAGTCGTAGCCGCAGTAGAGTCCGAGTTGACTTGTAGCCGCAGTAGATTCTGAGTTGACTTGTAGCCGCAGTAGATTCCGAGTTGACTTGTTGCCACAGTAGATTCCGAGTTGAGACGTAGCCGCAGTAGATTCTGAGTTGAGACGTAGCCGCAGTAGATTCCGAGTTGAGACGTAGCCGCAGTAGATTCCGAGTTGAGACGTAGCCGCAGTAGATTCCGAGTTGAGACGTAGCCGCAGTAGATTCTGAGTTGAGACGTAGCCGCAGTAGATTCCGAGATGAGACGTAGCCGCAGTAGATTCTGAGTTGACTTGTAGCTGCAGTAGATTCTGAGTTGAGACGTAGCCGCAGTAGATTCTGAGTTGACTTGTAGCCGCAGTAGATTCTGAGTTGACTTGTAGCCGCAGTAGATTCTGAGTTGACTTGTAGACGCAGTAGATTCTGAGTTGAGACGTAGCCGCAGTAGATTCTGAGTTGAGACGTAGCCGCAGTAGATTCTGAGTTGAGACGTAGCCGCAGTAGATTCTTAGTTGACTTGTAGCCGCAGTAGATTCTGAGTTGACTTGTAGCCGCAGTAGATTCTGTGTTGAGACGTAGCCGCAGTAGATTCTGAGTTGAGACGTAGCCGCAGTAGATTCCGAGTTGAGACGTAGCCGAAGTAGATTCCGAGTTGAGACGTAGCCGCAGTAGATTCTGAGTTGAGACGTAGCCGCAGTAGATTCCGAGTTGAGACGTAGCCGCAGTAGATTCTGAGTTGAATTGTAGTCGCAGTAGATTCTGAGTTGACTTGTAGCCGCAGTAGATTCTGAGTTGTGCGTTGCCGCAGTAGATTCTGAGTTGAGACATAGCCGCAGTAGATTCTTAGTTGACTTGTAGCCGCAGTAGATTCTGAGCTGACTTGTAGCCGCAGTAGATTCTGAGTTGACTTGTAGCCGCAGTAGATTCTGAGTTGACTTGTAGCCGCAGTAGATTCTGTGTTGACTTGTAGCTGCAGTAGATTCTGAGTTGACTTGTAGCCGCAGTAGATTCTGAGTTGACTTGTAGCCGCAGTAGATTCTGAGTTGAGACGTAGCCGCAGTAGATTCTGAGTTGAGACGTAGCTGCAGTAGATTCTGAGTTGACTTGTAGCCTCAGTAGATTCTGAGTTGAGACGCAGCCGCAGTAGATTCTGAGTTGACTTGTAGCCGCAGTAGATTCTGAGTTGACTTGTAGCCGCAGTAGAATCTGAGTTGAGACGTAGTTGCCGTAGATTCTGAGTTGAGACGTAGCCGCAGTAGATTCTGAGTTGACTTGTAGCCGCAGTAGATTCTGTGTTGACTTGTAGCCGCAGTAGATTCTGAGTTGACTTGTAGCCGCAGTAGATTCTGAGTTGAGACGTAGCCGCAGTAGATTCTGTGTTGAGACGTAGCCGCAGTAGATTCTGAGTTGAGACGTAGCCACAGTAGATTCCGAGTTGAGACGTAGCCGCAGTAGATTCTGAGTTGAGACGTAGCCGCAGTAGATTCCGAGTTGAGACGTAGGTGCAGTAGATTCTGAGTTGACTTGTAGCCGCATTAGATTCTGAGTTGACATGTAGCCGCCGTAGATTCTGAGTTGAGACGTAGCCGCAGTAGATTCTGAGTATAGACGTAGCCGCAGTAGATTCTTAGTTCACTTGTAGCCGCAGTAAATTCTGAATTGACTTGTAGCCGCAGTAGATTCTGAGTTGACTTGTAGCCGCAGTAGATTCTGAGTTGAGACGAAGCCGCAGTAGATTCCGAGTTGAGACGTAGCCGCAGTAGATTCTGAGTTGACTTATAGCTGCAGTAGATTCTGAGTTGACTTGTAGCCGCAGTAGATTCTGAGTTGAATTGTAGCCGCAGTAGATTCTGAGTTGAGTCGTAGCCGCAGTAGATTCCGAGTTGACTTGTAGCCGCAGTAGATTCCGAGTTGACTTGTAGCCGCAGTAGATTCTGAGTTGACTTGTAGCCGGAGTAGATTCCGAGTTGACTTGTAGCCGCAGTAGATTCTGAGTTGAGTCGTAGCCGCAGTAGATTCTGAGTTGACTTGTAGCCGCAGTAGATTCTGAGTTGAGTCGTAGCCGCAGTAGAGTCCGAGTTGACTTGTAGCCGCAGTAGATTCTGAGTTGAGTCGTAGCCGCAGTAGATTCTGAGTTGACTTGTTGCCACAGTAGATTCCGAGTTGAGACGTAGCCGCAGTAGATTCTGAGTTGAGACGTAGCCGCAGTAGATTCCGAGTTGAGACGTAGCCGCAGTAGATTCCGAGTTGAGACGTAGCCGCAGTAGATTCCGAGTTGAGACGTAGCCGCAGTAGATTCTGAGTTGAGACGTAGCCGCAGTAGATTCCGAGTTGAGACGTAGCCGCAGTAGATTCTGAGTTGACTTGTAGCTGCAGTAGATTCTGAGTTGAGACGTAGCCGCAGTAGATTCTGAGTTGACTTGTAGCCGCAGTAGATTCTGAGTTGACTTGTAGACGCAGTAGATTCTGAGTTGAGACGTAGCCGCAGTAGATTCTGAGTTGAGACGTAGCCGCAGTAGATTCTTAGTTGACTTGTAGCCGCAGTAGATTCTGAGTTGACTTGTAGCCGCAGTAGATTCTGTGTTGAGACGTAGCCGCAGTAGATTCTGAGTTGAGACGTAGCCGCAGTAGATTCCGAGTTGAGACGTAGCCGAAGTAGATTCCGAGTTGAGACGTAGCCGCAGTAGATTCTGAGTTGAGACGTAGCCGCAGTAGATTCCGAGTTGAGACGTAGCCGCAGTAGATTCTGAGTTGAATTGTAGTCGCAGTAGATTCTGAGTTGAGACGTAGCCGCAGTAGATTCTGAGTTGAGACGTAGCCGCAGTAGATTCTGAGTTGAGACGTAGCCGCAGTAGATTCTTAGTTGACTTGTAGCCGCAGTAGATTCTGAGTTGACTTGTAGCCGCAGTAGATTCTGTGTTGAGACGTAGCCGCAGTAGATTCCGAGTTGAGACATAGCCGCAGTAGATTCTGAGTTGACTTGTAGCCGCAGTAGATTCTGAGTTGACTTGTAGCCGCAGTAGATTCTGAGTTGACTTGTAGCCGCAGTAGATTCTGAGTTGAGTCGTAGCCGCAGTAGATTCCGAGTTGACTTGTAGCCGCAGTAGATTCTGAGTTGAGTCGTAGCCGCAGTAGATTCCGAGTTGACTTGTAGCCGCAGTAGATTCCGAGTTGAGACGTAGCCGTAGTAGATTCTGAGTTGAGACGTAGCCGCAGTAGATTCCGAGTTGAGACGTAGCCGCAGTAGATTCCGAGTTGAGACGTAGCCGCAGTAGAGTCCGAGTAGAGACGTAGCCGCAGTAGATTCTGAGTTGAGACGTAGCCGCAGTAGATTCCGAGTTGAGACGTAGCCGCAGTAGATTCTGAGTTGACTTGTAGCTGCAGTAGATTCTGAGTTGAGACGTAGCCGCAGTAGATTCTGAGTTGACTTGTAGCCGCAGTAGATTCTGAGTTGACTTGTATACGCAGTAGATTCTGAGTTGAGACGTAGCCGCAGTAGATTCTGAGTTGAGACGTAGCCGCAGTAGATTCCGAGTTGATACGTAGCCGCAGTAGATTCTGAGTTGAGACGTAGCCGCAGTAGATTCCGAGTTGAGACGTAGCCGCAGTAGATTCTGAGTTGAGACGTAGCCGCAGTAGATTCCGAGTTGAGACGTAGCCGCAGTAGATTCCGAGTTGAGACGTAGCCGCAGTAGATTCCGAGTTGAGACGTAGCCGCAGTAGATTCTGAGTTGAGACGTAGCCGCAGTAGATTCCGAGTTGAGACGTTGCCGCAGTAGATTCTGAGTTAACTTGTAGTCGCAGTAGATTCTGAGTTGACTTGTAGCCGCAGTAGATTCTGAGTTGACTTGTAGCCGCAGTAGATTCCGAGTTGAGACGTAGCCGCAGTAGATTCTGAGTTGAGACGTAGCCGCAGTAGATTCTGAGTTGAGACGTAGCCGCAGTAGATTCCGAGTTGAGACGTAGGTGCAGTAGATTCTGAGTTGACTTGTAGCCGCAGTAGATTCTGAGTTGAGTCGTAGCCGCAGTAGAGTCCGAGTTGACTTGTAGCCGCAGTAGATTCTGAGTTGAGTCGTAGCCGCAGTAGATTCCGAGTTGACTTGTTGCCACAGTAGATTCCGAGTTGAGACGTAGCCGCAGTAGATTCTGAGTTGAGACGTAGCCGCAGTAGATTCCGAGTTGAGACGTAGCCGCAGTAGATTCCGAGTTGAGACGTAGCCGCAGTAGATTCTGAGTTGAGACGTAGCCGCAGTAGATTCCGAGATGAGACGTAGCCGCAGTAGATTCTGAGTTGACACGTAGCCGCAGTAGATTCTGAGTTGAGACGTAGCCGCAGTAGATTCCGAGATGAGACGTAGCCGCAGTAGATTCTGAGTTGACTTGTAGCTGCAGTAGATTCTGAGTTGAGACGTAGCCGCAGTAGATTCTGAGTTGACTTGTAGCCGCAGTAGATTCTGAGTTGACTTGTAGCCGCAGTAGATTCTGAGTTGACTTGTAGACGCAGTAGATTCTGAGTTGAGACGTAGCCGCAGTAGATTCTGAGTTGAGACGTAGCCGCAGTAGATTCTGAGTTGAGACGTAGCCGCAGTAGATTCTTAGTTGACTTGTAGCCGCAGTAGATTCTGAGTTGACTTGTAGCCGCAGTAGATTCTGTGTTGAGACGTAGCCGCAGTAGATTCTGAGTTGAGACGTAGCCGCAGTAGATTCCGAGTTGAGACGTAGCCGAAGTAGATTCCGAGTTGAGACGTAGCCGCAGTAGATTCTGAGTTGAGACGTAGCCGCAGTAGATTCCGAGTTGAGACGTAGCCGCAGTAGATTCTGAGTTGAATTGTAGTCGCAGTAGATTCTGAGTTGACTTGTAGCCGCAGTAGATTCTGAGTTGACTTGTAGCCGCAGTAGATTCTGAGTTGTGCGTAGCCGCAGTAGATTCTGAGTTGAGACATAGCCGCAGTAGATTCTTAGTTGACTTGTAGCCGCAGTAGATTCTGAGCTGACTTGTAGCCGCAGTAGATTCTGAGTTGACTTGTAGCCGCAGTAGATTCTGAGTTGACTTGTAGCCGCAGTAGATTCTGTGTTGACTTGTAGCTGCAGTAGATTCTGAGTTGACTTGTAGCCGCAGTAGATTCTGAGTTGACTTGTAGCCGCAGTAGATTCTGAGTTGAGACGTAGCCGCAGTAGATTCTGAGTTGAGACGTAGCTGCAGTAGATTCTGAGTTGACTTGTAGCCTCAGTAGATTCTGAGTTGAGACGCAGCCGCAGTAGATTCTGAGTTGACTTGTAGCCGCAGTAGATTCTGAGTTGACTTGTAGCCGCAGTAGAATCTGAGTTGAGACGTAGTTGCAGTAGATTCTGAGTTGAGACGTAGCCGCAGTAGATTCTGAGTTGACTTGTAGCCGCAGTAGATTCTGAGTTGACTTGTAGCCGCAGTAGATTCTGAGTTGAGACGTAGCCGCAGTAGATTCTGTGTTGAGACGTAGCCGCAGTAGATTCTGAGTTGAGACGTAGCCACAGTAGATTCCGAGTTGAGACGTAGCCGCAGTAGATTCTGAGTTGAGACGTAGCCGCAGTAGATTCCGAGTTGAGACGTAGGTGCAGTAGATTCTGAGTTGACTTGTAGCCGCATTAGATTCTGAGTTGACATGTAGCCGCAGTAGATTCTGAGTTGAGACGTAGCCGCAGTAGATTCTGAGTATAGACGTAGCCGCAGTAGATTCTTAGTTCACTTGTAGCAGCAGTAAATTCTGAATTGACTTGTAGCCGCAGTAGATTCTGAGTTGACTTGTAGCCGCAGTAGATTCTGAGTTGAGACGTAGCCACAGTAGATTCCGAGTTGAGACGTAGCCGCAGTAGATTCTGAGTTGACTTGTAGCCGCATTAGATTCTGAGTTGACTTATAGCCGCAGTAGATTCTGAGTTGACTTGTAGCCGCAGTAGATTCTGAGTTGAATTGTAGCCGCAGTAGATTCTGAGTTGAGTCGTAGCCGCAGTAGATTCCGAGTTAACTTGCAGCCGCAGTAGATTCCGAGTTGACTTGTAGCCGCAGTAGATTCTGAGTTGACTTGTAGCCGGAGTAGATTCCGAGTTGACTTGTAGCCGCAGTAGATTCTGAGTTGAGTCGTAGCAGCAGTAGATTCTGAGTTGACTTGTAGCCGCAGTAGATTCTGAGTTGAGTCGTAGCCGCAGTAGAGTCCGAGTTGACTTGTAGCCGCAGTAGATTCTGAGTTGAGTCGTAGCCGCAGTAGATTCCGAGTTGACTTGTTGCCACAGTAGATTCCGAGTTGAGACGTAGCCGCAGTAGATTCTGAGTTGAGACGTAGCCGCAGTAGATTCCGAGTTGAGACGTAGCCGCAGTAGATTCCGAGTTGAGACGTAGCCGCAGTAGATTCCGAGTTGAGACGTAGCCGCAGTAGATTCTGAGTTGAGACGTAGCCGCAGTAGATTCCGAGTTGAGACGTAGCCGCAGTAGATTCTGAGTTGAGACGTAGCCGCAGTAGATTCTGAGTTGACTTGTAGCCGCAGTAGATTCTGAGTTGACTTGTAGCCGCAGTAGATTCTGAGTTGACTTGTAGACGCAGTAGATTCTGAGTTGAGACGTAGCCGCAGTAGATTCTGAGTTGAGACGTAGCCGCAGTAGATTCTTAGTTGACTTGTAGCCGCAGTAGATTCTGAGTTGACTTGTAGCCGCAGTAGATTCTGTGTTGAGACGTAGCCGCAGTAGATTCTGAGTTGAGACGTAGCCGCAGTAGATTCCGAGTTGAGACGTAGCCGAAGTAGATTCCGAGTTGAGACGTAGCCGCAGTAGATTCTGAGTTGAGACGTAGCCGCAGTAGATTCCGAGTTGAGACGTAGCCGCAGTAGATTCTGAGTTGAATTGTAGTCGCAGTAGATTCTGAGTTGAGACGTAGCCGCAGTAGATTCTGAGTTGAGACGTAGCCGCAGTAGATTCTGAGTTGAGACGTAGCCGCAGTAGATTCTTAGTTGACTTGTAGCCGCAGTAGATTCTGAGTTGACTTGTAGCCGCAGTAGATTCTGTGTTGAGACGTAGCCGCAGTAGATTCCGAGTTGAGACGTAGCCGCAGTAGATTCTGAGTTGAGACGTAGCCGCAGTAGATTCTGAGTTGACTTGTAGCCGCAGTAGATTCTGAGTTGACTTGTAGCCGCAGTAGATTCTGAGTTGAGTCGTAGCCGCAGTAGATTCCGAGTTGACTTGTAGCCGCAGTAGATTCTGAGTTGAGTCGTAGCCGCAGTAGATTCCGAGTTGACTTGTAGCCGCAGTAGATTCCGAGTTGAGTCGTAGCCGCAGTAGATTCTGAGTTGAGACGTAGCCGCAGTAGATTCCGAGTTGAGACGTAGCCGCAGTAGATTCCGAGTTGAGACGTAGCCGCAGTAGAGTCCGAGTAGAGACGTAGCCGCAGTAGATTCTGAGTTGAGACGTAGCCGCAGTAGATTCCGAGTTGAGACGTAGCCGCAGTAGATTCTGAGTTGACTTGTAGCTGCAGTAGATTCTGAGTTGAGACGTAGCCGCAGTAGATTCTGAGTTGACTTGTAGCCGCAGTAGATTCTGAGTTGACTTGTATACGCAGTAGATTCTGAGTTGATACGTAGCCGCAGTAGATTCTGAGTTGAGACGTAGCCGCAGTAGATTCCGAGTTGATACGTAGCCGCAGTAGATTCTGAGTTGAGACGTAGCCGCAGTAGATTCCGAGTTGAGACGTAGCCGCAGTAGATTCTGAGTTGAGACGTAGCCGCAGTAGATTCCGAGTTGAGACGTAGCCGCAGTAGATTCTGAGTTGAGACGTAGCCGCAGTAGATTCCGAGTTGAGACGTAGCCGCAGTAGATTCCGAGTTGAGACGTAGCCGCAGTAGATTCTGAGTTGAGCTGTAGCCGCAGTAGATTCCGAGTTGAGACGTTGCCGCAGTAGATTCTGAGTTAACTTGTAGTCGCAGTAGATTCTGAGTTGACTTGTAGCCGCAGTAGATTCTGAGTTGACTTGTAGCCGCAGTAGATTCCGAGTTGAGACGTAGCCGCAGTAGATTCTGAGTTGAGACGTAGCCGCAGTAGATTCTGAGTTGAGACGTAGCCGCAGTAGATTCCGAGTTGAGACGTAGGTGCAGTAGATTCTGAGTTGACTTGTAGCCGCAGTAAATTCTGAATTGACTTGTAGCCGCAGTAGATTCTGAGTTGACTTGTAGCCGCATCAGATTCTGAGTTGACATGTAGCCGCAGTAGATTCTGAGTTGAGACGTAGCCGCAGTAGATTCTGAGTTGAGACGTAGCCGCAGTAGATTCTGAGTTGACTTGTAGCCGCAGTAGATTCTGAGTTGACTTGTAGCCGCAGTAGATTCTGTGTTGACTTGTAGCCGCAGTAGATTCTGAGTTGACTTGTAGCCGCAGTAGATTCTGAGTTGAGACGTAGCCGCAGTAGATTCTGAGTATAGACGTAGCCGCAGTAGATTCTTAGTTCACTTGTAGCCGCAGTAAATTCTGAATTGACTTGTAGCCGCAGTAGATTCTGAGTTGACTTGTAGCCGCATTAGA
Source organism: Coturnix japonica (assembly GCF_054131305.1). Lineage (NCBI taxonomy): Eukaryota > Metazoa > Chordata > Aves > Galliformes > Phasianidae > Coturnix > Coturnix japonica. The sequence goes on along the minus strand of NC_140682.1, from coordinate 5,336,706 downwards.
TTCTGAGTTGACATGTAGCCGCAGTAGATTCTGAGTTGAGACGTAGCCGCAGTAGATTCTGAGTATAGACGTAGCCGCAGTAGATTCTTAGTTCACTTGTAGCCGCAGTAAATTCTGAATTGACTTGTAGCCGCAGTAGATTCTGAGTTGACTTGTAGCCGCAGTAGATTCTGAGTTGAGACGTAGCCACAGTAGATTCCGAGTTGAGACGTAGCCGCAGTAGATTCTGAGTTGACTTATAGCCGCAGTAGATTCTGAGTTGACTTGTAGCCGCAGTAGATTCTGAGTTGAATTGTAGCCGCAGTAGATTCTGAGTTGAGTCGTAGCCGCAGTAGATTCCGAGTTGACTTGTAGCCGCAGTAGATTCCGAGTTGACTTGTAGCCGCAGTAGATTCTGAGTTGACTTGTAGCCGGAGTAGATTCCGAGTTGACTTGTAGCCGCAGTAGATTCTGAGTTGAGTCGTAGCCGCAGTAGATTCTGAGTTGACTTGTAGCCGCAGTAGATTCTGAGTTGAGTCGTAGCCGCAGTAGAGTCCGAGTTGACTTGTAGCCGCAGTAGATTCTGAGTTGAGTCGTAGCCGCAGTAGATTCCGAGTTGACTTGTTGCCACAGTAGATTCCGAGTTGAGACGTAGCCGCAGTAGATTCTGAGTTGAGACGTAGCCGCAGTAGATTCCGAGTTGAGACGTAGCCGCAGTAGATTCCGAGTTGAGACGTAGCCGCAGTAGATTCCGAGTTGAGACGTAGCCGCAGTAGATTCTGAGTTGAGACGTAGCCGCAGTAGATTCCGAGTTGAGACGTAGCCGCAGTAGATTCTGAGTTGACTTGTAGCTGCAGTAGATTCTGAGTTGAGACGTAGCCGCAGTAGATTCTGAGTTGACTTGTAGCCGCAGTAGATTCTGAGTTGACTTGTAGCCGCAGTAGATTCTGAGTTGACTTGTAGACGCAGTAGATTCTGAGTTGAGACGTAGCCGCAGTAGATTCTGAGTTGAGACGTAGCCGCAGTAGATTCTGAGTTGAGACGTAGCCGCAGTAGATTCCGAGTTGAGACGTAGCCGCAGTAGATTCCGAGTTGAGACGTAGCCGAAGTAGATTCCGAGCTGAGACGTAGCCGCAGTAGATTCTGAGTTGAGACGTAGCCGCAGTAGATTCCGAGTTGAGACGTAGCCGCAGTAGATTCTGAGTTGAATTGTAGTCGCAGTAGATTCTGAGTTGAGACGTAGCCGCAGTTGATTCTGAGTTGAGACGTAGCCGCAGTAGATTCTGAGTTGAGACGTAGCCGCAGTAGATTCTGAGTTGAGACGTAGCCGCAGTAGATTCTTAGTTGACTTGTAGCCGCAGTAGATTCTGAGTTGACTTGTAGCCGCAGTAGATTCTGTGTTGAGACGTAGCCGCAGTAGATTCTGAGTTGAGACGTAGCCGCAGTAGATTCTGAGTTGAGACGTAGCCGCAGTAGATTCTGAGTTGACTTGTAGCCGCAGTAGATTCTGAGTTGAGTCGTAGCCGCAGTAGATTCCGAGTTGACTTGTAGCCGCAGTAGATTCTGAGTTGAGTCGTAGCCGCAGTAGATTCCGAGTTGACTTGTAGCCGCAGTAGATTCCGAGTTGAGACGTAGCCGCAGTAGATTCTGAGTTGAGACGTAGCCGCAGTAGATTCCGAGTTGAGACGTAGCCGCAGTAGATTCCGAGTTGAGACGTAGCCGCAGTAGAGTCCGAGTAGAGACGTAGCCGCAGTAGATTCTGAGTTGAGACGTAGCCGCAGTAGATTCCGAGTTGAGACGTAGCCGCAGTAGATTCCGAGTTGAGACGTAGCCGCAGTAGATTCTGAGTTGACTTGTAGCCGCAGTAGATTCTGAGTTGACTTGTATACGCAGTAGATTCTGAGTTGAGACGTAGCCGCAGTAGATTCTGAGTTGAGACGTAGCCGCAGTAGATTCCGAGTTGATACGTAGCCGCAGTAGATTCCGAGTTGAGACGTAGCCGCAGTAGATTCCGAGTTGACCTCTAGCCGCAGTAGATTCTGAGTTGAAACGTAGCTGCAGTAGATTCCGAGTTGAGACGTAGCCGCAGTAGATTCTGAGTTGAGACGTAGCCGCAGTAGATTCCGAGTTGAGACGTAGCCGCAGTAGATTCCGAGTTGAGACGTAGCCGCAGTAGATTCTGAGTTGAGACGTAGCCGCAGTAGATTCCGAGTTGAGACGTTGCCGCAGTAGATTCTGAGTTAACTTGTAGTCGCAGTAGATTCTGAGTTGACTTGTAGCCGCAGTAGATTCTGAGTTGACTTGTAGCCGCAGTAGATTCCGAGTTGAGACGTAGCCGCAGTAGATTCTGAGTTGAGACGTAGCCGCAGTAGATTCTGAGTTGAGACGTAGCCGCAGTAGATTCCGAGTTGAGACGTAGGTGCAGTAGATTCTGAGTTGACTTGTAGCCGCATTAGATTCTGAGTTGACTTGTAGCCGCAGTAGATTCTGAGTTGACTTGTAGCCGCAGTAGATTCTGAGTTGACTTGTAGCCGCAGTAGATTCTGTGTTGACTTGTAGCCGCAGTAGATTCTGAGTTGAGACGTAGCCGCAGTAGATTCTGAGTTGACTTGTAGCCGCAGTAGATTCTGAGTTGACTTGTAGCCGCAGTAGATTCTGAGTTGACTTGTAGCCGCAGTAGATTCTGAGTTGAGACGTAGCCGCAGTAGATTCTGAGTTGAGACGTAGCCGCAGTAGATTCTGAGTTGAGACGTAGCCGCAGTAGATTCTGAGTTGACTTGTAGCTGCAGTAGATTCTGAGTTGAGACGTAGCCGCAGTAGATTCTGAGTTGACTTGTAGCCGCAGTAGATTCTGAGTTGAGACGTAGCCGCAGTAGATTCTGAGTTGAGACGTAGGTGCAGTAGATTCTGAGTTGACTTGTAGCCGCAGTAGATTCTGAGTTGACTTGTAGCCGCAGTAGATTCTGAGTTGAGACGTAGCCACAGTAGATTCCGAGTTGAGACGTAGCCGCAGTAGATTCTGAGTTGAATTGTAGCCGCAGTAGATTCTGAGTTGACTTGTAGCCGCAGTAGATTCTGAGTTGAATTGTAGCCGCAGTAGATTCTGAGTTGAGTCGTAGCCGCAGTAGATTCCGAGTTGACTTGTAGCCGCAGTAGATTCCGAGTTGACTTGTAGCCGCAGTAGATTCTGAGTTGAGTCGTAGCCGCAGTAGATTCTGAGTTGACTTGTAGCCGCAGTAGATTCGGAGTTGAGTCGTAGCCGCAGTAGAGTCCGAGTTGACTTGTAGCCGCAGTAGATTCTGAGTTGAGTCGTAGCCGCAGTAGATTCCGAGTTGACTTGTTGCCACAGTAGATTCCGAGTTGAGACGTAGCCGCAGTAGATTCTGAGTTGAGACGTAGCCGCAGTAGATTCCGAGTTGAGACGTAGCCGCAGTAGATTCCGAGTTGAGACGTAGCCGCAGTAGATTCTGAGTTGAGACGTAGCCGCAGTAGATTCCGAGTTGAGACGTAGCCGCAGTAGATTCTGAGTTGACTTGTAGCTGCAGTAGATTCTGAGTTGAGACGTAGCCGCAGTAGATTCTGAGTTGACTTGTAGCCGCAGTAGATTCTGAGTTGACTTGTAGCCGCAGTAGATTCTGTGTTGACTTGTAGCCGCAGTAGGTTCTGAGTTGACTTGTAGCCGCAGTAGATTCTGAGTTGAGACGTAGCCGCAGTAGATTCTGTGTTGAGACGTAGCCGCAGTAGATTCTGAGTTGAGACGTAGCCACAGTAGATTCCGAGTTGAGACGTAGCCGCAGTAGATTCTGAGTTGAGACGTAGCCGCAGTAGATTCCGAGTTGAGACGTAGGTGCAGTAGATTCTGAGTTGACTTGTAGCCGCATTAGATTCTGAGTTGACATGTAGCCGCAGTAGATTCTGAGTTGAGACGTAGCCGCAGTAGATTCTGAGTATAGACGTAGCCGCAGTAGATTCTTAGTTGACTTGTAGCCGCAGTAGATTCTGAGTTGACTTGCAGCCGCAGTAGATTCTGAGTTGACTTGTAGCCGCAGTAGATTCTGAGTTGAGACGTAGCCACAGTAGATTCCGAGTTGAGACGTAGCCGCAGTAGATTCTGAGTTGACTTGTAACCGCAGTAGATTCTGAGTTGACTTGTAGCCGCAGTAGATTCTGAGTTGAATTGTAGCCGCAGTAGATTCTGAGTTGAGTCGTAGCCGCAGTAGATTCCGAGTTGACTTGTAGCCGCAGTAGATTCCGAGTTGACTTGTAGCCGCAGTAGATTCTGAGTTGACTTGAAGCCAGAGTAGATTCCGAGTTGACTTGTAGCCGCAGTAGATTCTGAGTTGAGTCGTAGCCGCAGTAGATTCTGAGTTGACTTGTAGCCGCAGTAGATTCTGAGTTGAGTCGTAGCCGCAGTAGAGTCCGAGTTGACTTGTAGCCGCAGTAGATTCTGAGTTGAGTCGTAGCCGCAGTAGATTCCGAGTTGACTTGTTGCCACAGTAGATTCCGAGTTGAGACGTAGCCGCAGTAGATTCTGAGTTGAGACGTAGCCGCAGTAGATTCCGAGTTGAGACGTAGCCGCAGTAGATTCCGAGTTGAGACGTAGCCGCAGTAGATTCTGAGTTGAGACGTAGCCGCAGTAGATTCCGAGTTGAGACGTAGCCGCAGTAGATTCTGAGTTGACTTGTAGCTGCAGTAGATTCTGAGTTGAGACGTAGCCGCAGTAGATTCTGAGTTGACTTGTAGCCGCAGGAGATTCTGAGTTGACTTGTAGCCGCAGTAGATTCGGAGTTGAGTCGTAGCCGCAGTAGAGTCCGAGTTGACTTGTAGCCGCAGTAGATTCTGAGTTGAGTCGTAGCCGCAGTAGATTCCGAGTTGACTTGTTGCCACAGTAGATTCCGAGTTGAGACGTAGCCGCAGTAGATTCTGAGTTGAGACGTAGCCGCAGTAGATTCCGAGTTGAGACGTAGCCGCAGTAGATTCCGAGTTGAGACGTAGCCGCAGTAGATTCTGAGTTGAGACGTAGCCGCAGTAGATTCCGAGTTGAGACGTAGCCGCAGTAGATTCTGAGTTGACTTGTAGCTGCAGTAGATTCTGAGTTGAGACGTAGCCGCAGTAGATTCTGAGTTGACTTGTAGCCGCAGTAGATTCTGAGTTGACTTGTAGCCGCAGTAGATTCTGTGTTGACTTGTAGCCGCAGTAGGTTCTGAGTTGACTTGTAGCCGCAGTAGATTCTGAGTTGAGACGTAGCCGCAGTAGATTCTGTGTTGAGACGTAGCCGCAGTAGATTCTGAGTTGAGACGTAGCCACAGTAGATTCCGAGTTGAGACGTAGCCGCAGTAGATTCTGAGTTGAGACGTAGCCGCAGTAGATTCCGAGTTGAGACGTAGGTGCAGTAGATTCTGAGTTGACTTGTAGCCGCATTAGATTCTGAGTTGACATGTAGCCGCAGTAGATTCTGAGTTGAGACGTAGCCGCAGTAGATTCTGAGTATAGACGTATCCGCAGTAGATTCTTAGTTGACTTGTAGCCGCAGTAGATTCTGAGTTGACTTGCAGCCGCAGTAGATTCTGAGTTGACTTGTAGCCGCAGTAGATTCTGAGTTGAGACGTAGCCACAGTAGATTCCGAGTTGAGACGTAGCCGCAGTAGATTCTGAGTTGACTTGTAACCGCAGTAGATTCTGAGTTGACTTGTAGCCGCAGTAGATTCTGAGTTGAATTGTAGCCGCAGTAGATTCTGAGTTGAGTCGTAGCCGCAGTAGATTCCGAGTTGACTTGTAGCCGCAGTAGATTCCGAGTTGACTTGTAGCCGCAGTAGATTCTGAGTTGACTTGAAGCCAGAGTAGATTCCGAGTTGACTTGTAGCCGCAGTAGATTCTGAGTTGAGTCGTAGCCGCAGTAGATTCTGAGTTGACTTGTAGCCGCAGTAGATTCTGAGTTGAGTCGTAGCCGCAGTAGAGTCCGAGTTGACTTGTAGCCGCAGTAGATTCTGAGTTGAGTCGTAGCCGCAGTAGATTCCGAGTTGACTTGTTGCCACAGTAGATTCCGAGTTGAGACGTAGCCGCAGTAGATTCTGAGTTGAGACGTAGCCGCAGTAGATTCCGAGTTGAGACGTAGCCGCAGTAGATTCCGAGTTGAGACGTAGCCGCAGTAGATTCTGAGTTGAGACGTAGCCGCAGTAGATTCCGAGTTGAGACGTAGCCGCAGTAGATTCTGAGTTGACTTGTAGCTGCAGTAGATTCTGAGTTGAGACGTAGCCGCAGTAGATTCTGAGTTGACTTGTAGCCGCAGGAGATTCTGAGTTGACTTGTAGCCGCAGTAGATTCTGAGTTGACTTGTAGATGCAGTAGATTCTGAGTTGAGACGTAGCCGCAGTAGATTCTGAGTTGAGACGTAGCCGCAGTAGATTCTGAGTTGAGACGTAGCCGCAGTAGATACTTAGTTGACTTGTAGCCGCAGTAGATTCTGAGTTGACTTGTAGCCGCAGTAGATTCTGTGTTGAGACGTAGCCGCAGTAGATTCTGAGTTGAGACGTAGCCGCAGTAGATTCCGAGTTGAGACGTAGCCGAAGTAGATTCCGAGTTGAGACGTAGCCGCAGTAGATTCTGAGTTGAAACGTAGCCGCAGTAGATTCCGAGTTGAGACGTAGCCGCAGTAGATTCTGAGTTGAATTGTAGTCGCAGTAGATTCTGAGTTGACTTGTAGCCGCAGTAGATTCTGAGTTGACTTGTAGCCGCAGTAGATTCTGAGTTGACTTGTAGCCGCAGTAGATTCTGAGTTGTGCGTAGCCGCAGTAGATTCTGAGTTGAGACGTAGCCGCAGTAGATTCTTAGTTGACTTGTAGCCGCAGTAGATTCTGAGCTGACTTGTAGCCGCAGTAGATTCTGAGTTGACTTGTAGCCGCAGTAGATTCTGAGTTGACTTGTAGCCGCAGTAGATTCTGTGTTGACTTGTAGCCGCAGTAGATTCCGAGTTGAGACGTAGCCGCAGTAGATTCTGAGTTGACTTGTAGCTGCAGTAGATTCTGAGTTGAGACGTAGCCGCAGTAGATTCTGAGTTGAGACGTAGCTGCAGTAGATTCTGAGTTGACTTGTAGCCTCAGTAGATTCTGAGTTGAGACGCAGCCGCAGTAGATTCTGAGTTGACTTGTAGCCGCAGTAGATTCTGAGTTGACTTGTAGCCGCAGTAGATTCTGAGTTGACTTGTAGCCGCAGTAGAATCTGAGTTGAGACGTAGTTGCAGTAGATTATGAATTGAGACGTAGCCGCAGTAGATTCTGAGTTGACTTGTAGCCGCAGTAGATTCTGTGTTGACTTGTAGCCGCAGTAGATTCTGAGTTGACTTGTAGACGCAGTAGATTCTGAGTTGAGACGTAGCCGCAGTAGATTCTGTGTTGAGACGTAGCCGCAGTAGATTCTGAGTTGAGACGTAGCCACAGTAGATTCCGAGTTGAGACGTAGCCGCAGTAGATTCTGAGTTGAGACGTAGCCGCAGTAGATTCCGAGTTGAGACGTAGGTGCAGTAGATTCTGAGTTGACTTGTAGCCGCATTAGATTCTGAGTTGACATGTAGCCGCAGTAGATTCTGAGTTGAGACGTAGCCGCAGTAGATTCTGAGTATAGACGTAGCCGCAGTAGATTCTTAGTTGACTTGTAGCCGCAGTAGATTCTGAGTTGACTTGTAGCCGCAGTAGATTCTGAGTTGACTTGTAGCCGCAGTAGATTCTGAGTTGAGACGTAGCCACAGTAGATTCCGAGTTGAGACGTAGCCGCAGTAGATTCTGAGTTGACTTGTAACCGCAGTAGATTCTGAGTTGACTTGTAGCCGCAGTAGATTCTGAGTTGAATTGTAGCCGCAGTAGATTCTGAGTTGAGTCGTAGCCGCAGTAGATTCCGAGTTGACTTGTAGCCGCAGTAGATTCCGAGTTGACTTGTAGCCGCAGTAGATTCTGAGTTGACTTGAAGCCGGAGTAGATTCCGAGTTGACTTGTAGCCGCAGTAGATTCTGAGTTGAGTCGTAGCCGCAGTAGATTCTGAGTTGACTTGTAGCCGCAGTAGATTCTGAGTTGAGTCGTAGCCGCAGTAGAGTCCGAGTTGACTTGTAGCCGCAGTAGATTCTGAGTTGAGTCGTAGCCGCAGTAGATTCCGAGTTGACTTGTTGCCACAGTAGATTCCGAGTTGAGACGTAGCCGCAGTAGATTCCGAGTTGAGACGTAGCCGCAGTAGATTCCGAGTTGAGACGTAGCCGCAGTAGATTCCGAGTTGAGACGTAGCCGCAGTAGATTCTGAGTTGAGACGTAGCCGCAGTAGATTCCGAGTTGAGACGTAGCCGCAGTAGATTCTGAGTTGACTTGTAGCTGCAGTAGATTCTGAGTTGAGACGTAGCCGCAGTAGATTCTGAGTTGACTTGTAGCCGCAGGAGATTCTGAGTTGACTTGTAGCCGCAGTAGATTCTGAGTTGACTTGTAGATGCAGTAGATTCTGAGTTGAGACGTAGCCGCAGTAGATTCTGAGTTGAGACGTAGCCGCAGTAGATTCTGAGTTGAGACGTAGCCGCAGTAGATACTTAGTTGACTTGTAGCCGCAGTAGATTCTGAGTTGACTTGTAGCCGCAGTAGATTCTGTGTTGAGACGTAGCCGCAGTAGATTCTGAGTTGAGACGTAGCCGCAGTAGATTCCGAGTTGAGACGTAGCCGAAGTAGATTCCGAGTTGAGACGTAGCCGCAGTAGATTCTGAGTTGAAACGTAGCCGCAGTAGATTCCGAGTTGAGACGTAGCCGCAGTAGATTCTGAGTTGAATTGTAGTCGCAGTAGATTCTGAGTTGACTTGTAGCCGCAGTAGATTCTGAGTTGACTTGTAGCCGCAGTAGATTCTGAGTTGTGCGTAGCCGCAGTAGATTCTGAGTTGAGACGTAGCCGCAGTAGATTCTTAGTTGACTTGTAGCCGCAGTAGATTCTGAGCTGACTTGTAGCCGCAGTAGATTCTGAGTTGACTTGTAGCCGCAGTAGATTCTGAGTTGACTTGTAGCCGCAGTAGATTCTGTGTTGACTTGTAGCCGCAGTAGATTCCGAGTTGAGACGTAGCCGCAGTAGATTCTGAGTTGACTTGTAGCTGCAGTAGATTCTGAGTTGAGACGTAGCCGCAGTAGATTCTGAGTTGTGACGTAGCTGCAGTAGATTCTGAGTTGACTTGTAGCCTCAGTAGATTCTGAGTTGACTTGTAGCCGCAGTAGAATCTGAGTTGAGACGTAGTTGCAGTAGATTATGAATTGAGACGTAGCCGCAGTAGATTCTGAGTTGACTTGTAGCCGCAGTAGATTCTGTGTTGACTTGTAGCCGCAGTAGATTCTGAGTTGACTTGTAGACGCAGTAGATTCTGAGTTGAGACGTAGCCGCAGTAGATTCTGAGTTGAGACGTAGCCGCAGTAGATTCTGAGTTGAGACGTAGCCACAGTAGATTCCGAGTTGAGACGTAGCCGCAGTAGATTCTGAGTTGAGACGTAGCCGCAGTAGATTCCGAGTTGAGACGTAGGTGCAGTAGATTCTGAGTTGACTTGTAGCCGTGTTAGATTCTGAGTTGACATGTAGCCGCAGTAGATTCTGAGTTGAGTCGTAGCCGCAGTAGATTCTGAGTTGAGACGTAGCCGCAGTAGATTCTGATTTGACTTGTAGCCGCAGTAGATTCTGAGTTGACTTGTAGCCGCAGTAGATTCTGAGTTGAGACGTAGCCACAGTAGATTCCGAGTTGAGACGTAGCCGCAGTAGATTCTGAGTTGACTTGTAGCCGCAGTAGATTCTGAGTTGACTTGTAGCCGCAGTAGATTCTGAGTTGAATTGTAGCCGCAGTAGATTCTGAGTTGAGTCGTAGCCGCAGTAGATTCCGAGTTGACTTGTAGCCGCAGTAGATTCCGAGTTGAGACGTAGCCGCAGTAGATTCCGAGTTGAGACGTAGCCGCAGTAGATTCTGAGTTGACTTGTAGCCGCAGTAGATTCTGTGTTGAGACGTAGCCGCAGTAGATTCTGAGTTGAGACGTAGCCGCAGTAGATTCCGAGTTGAGACGTAGCCGAAGTAGATTCCGAGTTGAGACGTAGCCGCAGTAGATTCTGAGTTGAGATGTAGCCGCAGTAGATTCCGAGTTGAGACGTAGCCGCAGTAGATTCTGAGTTGAATTGTAGTCGCAGTAGATTCTGAGTTGACTTGTAGCCGCAGTAGATTCTGAGTTGACTTGTAGCCGCAGTAGATTCTGAGTTGACTTGTAGCCGCAGTAGATTCTGAGTTGTGCGTAGCCGCAGTAGATTCTGAGTTGAGACGTAGCCGCAGTAGATTCTTAGTTGACTTGTAGCCGCAGTAGATTCTGAGCTGACTTGTAGCCGCAGTAGATTCTGAGTTGACTTGTAGCCGCAGTAGATTCTGAGTTGACTTGTAGCCGCAGTAGATTCTGTGTTGACTTGTAGCCGCAGTAGATTCTGAGTTGACTTGTAGCCGCAGTAGATTCTGAGTTGACTTGTAGCCGCAGTAGAATCTGAGTTGAGACGTAGCCGCAGTAGATTCTGAGTTGAGACGTAGCTGCAGTAGATTCTGAGTTGACTTGTAGCCTCAGTAGATTCTGAGTTGAGACGCAGCCGCAGTAGATTCTGAGTTGACTTGTAGCCGCAGTAGATTCTGAGTTGACTTGGAGCCGCAGTAGATTCTGAGTTGACTTGTAGCCGCAGTAGAATCTGAGTTGAGACGTAGTTGCAGTAGATTATGAATTGAGACGTAGCCGCAGTAGATTCTGAGTTGACTTGTAGCCGCAGTAGATTCTGTGTTGACTTGTAGCCGCAGTAGATTCTGAGTTGACTTGTAGACGCAGTAGATTCTGAGTTGAGACGTAGCCGCAGTAGATTCTGTGTTGAGACGTAGCCGCAGTAGATTCTGAGTTGAGACGTAGCCACAGTAGATTCCGAGTTGAGACGTAGCCGCAGTAGATTCTGAGTTGAGACGTAGCCGCAGTAGATTCCGAGTTGAGACGTAGGTGCAGTAGATTCTGAGTTGACTTCTAGCCGCATTAGATTCTGAGTTGACATGTAGCCGCAGTAGATTCTGAGTTGAGACGTAGCCGCAGTAGATTCTGAGTTGAGACGTAGCCGCAGTAGATTCTGATTTGACTTGTAGCCGCAGTAGATTCTGAGTTGACTTGTAGCCGCAGTAGATTCTGAGTTGAGACGTAGCCACAGTAGATTCCGAGTTGAGACGTAGCCGCAGTAGATTCTGAGTTGACTTGTAGCCGCAGTAGATTCTGAGTTGACTTGTAGCCGCAGTAGATTCTGAGTTGAATTGTAGCCGCAGTAGATTCTGAGTTGAGTCGTAGCCGCAGTAGATTCCGAGTTGACTTGTAGCCGCAGTAGATTCTGAGTTGAGACGTAGCCGCAGTAGATTCCGAGTTGAGACGTAGCCGCAGTAGATTCTGAGTTGAATTGTAGTCGCAGTAGATTCTGAGTTGACTTGTAGCCGCAGTAGATTCTGAGTTGACTTGTAGCCGCAGTAGATTCTGAGTTGCCTTGTAGCCGCAGTAGATTCTGAGTTGTGCGTAGCCGCAGTAGATTCTGAGTTGAGACGTAGCCGCAGTAGATTCTTAGTTGACTTGTAGCCGCAGTAGATTCTGAGCTGACTTGTAGCCGCAGTATATTCCGAGTTGACTTGTAGCCGCAGTAGATTCTGAGTTGACTTGTAGCCGCAGTAGATTCTGTGTTGACTTGTAGCCGCAGTAGATTCTGAGTTGACTTGTAGCCGCAGTAGATTCTGAGTTGACTTGTAGCCGCAGTAGAATCTGAGTTGAGACGTAGCCGCAGTAGATTCTGAGTTGAGACGTAGCTGCAGTAGATTCTGAGTTGACTTGTAGCCTCAGTAGATTCTGAGTTGAGACGCAGCCGCAGTAGATTCTGAGTTGACTTGTAGCCGCAGTAGATTCTGAGTTGACTTGTAGCCGCAGTAGAATCTGAGTTGAGACGTAGTTGCAGTAGATTATGAATTGAGACGTAGCCGCAGTAGATTCTGAGTTGACTTGTAGCCGCAGTAGATTCTGTGTTGACTTGTAGCCGCAGTAGATTCTGAGTTGACTTGTAGACGCAGTAGATTCTGAGTTGAGACGTAGCCGCAGTAGATTCTGTGTTGAGACGTAGCCGCAGTAGATTCTGAGTTGAGACGTAGCCACAGTAGATTCCGAGTTGAGACGTAGCCGCAGTAGATTCTGAGTTGAGACGTAGCCGCAGTAGATTCCGAGTTGAGACGTAGGTGCAGTAGATTCTGAGTTGACTTCTAGCCGCATTAGATTCTGAGTTGACATGTAGCCGCAGTAGATTCTGAGTTGAGACGTAGCCGCAGTAGATTCTGAGTTGAGACGTAGCCGCAGTAGATTCTGATTTGACTTGTAGCCGCAGTAGATTCTGAGTTGACTTGTAGCCGCAGTAGATTCTGAGTTGAGACGTAGCCACAGTAGATTCCGAGTTGAGACGTAGCCGCAGTAGATTCTGAGTTGACTTGTAGCCGCAGTAGATTCTGAGTTGACTTGTAGCCGCAGTAGATTCTGAGTTGAATTGTAGCCGCAGTAGATTCTGAGTTGAGTCGTAGCCGCAGTAGATTCCGAGTTGACTTGTAGCCGCAGTAGATTCTGAGTTGACTTGTAGCCGCAGTAGATTCTGAGTTGACTTGTAGCCGGAGTAGATTCCGAGTTGACTTGTAGCCGCAGTAGATTCTGAGTTGAGTCGTAGCCGCAGTAGATTCTGAGTTGACTTGTAGCCGCAGTAGATTCTGAGTTGAGTCCTAGCCGCAGTAGAGTCCGAGTTGACTTGTAGCCGCAGTAGATTCTGAGTTGAGTCGTAGCCGCAGTAGATTCCGAGTTGACTTGTTGCCACAGTAGATTCCGAGTTGAGACGTAGCCGCAGTAGATTCTGAGTTGAGACGTAGCCGCAGTAGATTCCGAGTTGAGACGTAGCCGCAGTAGATTCCGAGTTGAGACGTAGCCGCAGTAGATTCCGAGTTGAGACGTAGCCGCAGTAGATTCTGAGTTGACTTGTAGCCGCAGTAGATTCTGTGTTGAGACGTAGCCGCAGTAGATTCTGAGTTGACTTGTAGCCGCAGTAGATTCTGAGTTGACTTGTAGCCGCAGTAGATTCTGAGTTGACTTGTAGCCGCAGTAGATTCTGAGTTGAGACGTAGCCGCAGTAGATTCCGAGTTGAGACGTAGCCGCAGTAGATTCTGAGTTGAATTGTAGTCGCAGTAGATTCTGAGTTGACTTGTAGCCGCAGTAGATTCTGAGTTGACTTGTAGCCGCAGTAGATTCTGAGTTGACTTGTAGCCGCAGTAGATTCTGAGTTGTGCGTAGCCGCAGTAGATTCTGAGTTGAGACGTAGCCGCAGTAGATTCTTAGTTGACTTGTAGCCGCAGTAGATTCTGAGCTGACTTGTAGCCGCAGTAGATTCTGAGTTGACTTGTAGCCGCAGTAGATTCTGAGTTGACTTGTAGCCGCAGTAGATTCTGTGTTGACTTGTAGCCGCAGTAGATTCTGAGTTGACTTGTAGCCGCAGTAGATTCTGAGTTGACTTGTAGCCGCAGTAGAATCTGAGTTGAGACGTAGCCGCAGTAGATTCTGAGTTGAGACGTAGCTGCAGTAGATTCTGAGTTGACTTGTAGCCTCAGTAGATTCTGAGTTGAGACGCAGCCGCAGTAGATTGTGAGTTGACTTGTAGCCGCAGTAGATTCTGAGTTGACTTGTAGCCGCAGTAGATTCTGAGTTGACTTGTAGCCGCAGTAGAATCTGAGTTGAGACGTAGTTGCAGTAGATTATGAATTGAGACGTAGCCGCAGTAGATTCTGAGTTGACTTGTAGCCGCAGTAGATTCTGTGTTGACTTGTAGCCGCAGTAGATTCTGAGTTGACTTGTAGACGCAGTAGATTCTGAGTTGAGACGTAGCCGCAGTAGATTCTGTGTTGAGACGTAGCCGCAGTAGATTCTGAGTTGAGACGTAGCCACAGTAGATTCCGAGTTGAGACGTAGCCGCAGTAGATTCTGAGTTGAGACGTAGCCGCAGTAGATTCCGAGTTGAGACGTAGGTGCAGTAGATTCTGAGTTGACTTCTAGCCGCATTAGATTCTGAGTTGACATGTAGCCGCAGTAGATTCTGAGTTGAGACGTAGCCGCAGTAGATTCTGAGTTGAGACGTAGCCGCAGTAGATTCTGATTTGACTTGTAGCCGCAGTAGATTCTGAGTTGACTTGTAGCCGCAGTAGATTCTGAGTTGAGACGTAGCCACAGTAGATTCCGAGTTGAGACGTAGCCGCAGTAGATTCTGAGTTGACTTGTAGCCGCAGTAGATTCTGAGTTGACTTGTAGCCGCAGTAGATTCTGAGTTGAATTGTAGCCGCAGTAGATTCTGAGTTGAGTCGTAGCCGCAGTAGATTCCGAGTTGACTTGTAGCCGCAGTAGATTCTGAGTTGACTTGTAGCCGCAGTAGATTCTGAGTTGACTTGTAGCCGGAGTAGATTCCGAGTTGACTTGTAGCCGCAGTAGATTCTGAGTTGAGTCGTAGCCGCAGTAGATTCTGAGTTGACTTGTAGCCGCAGTAGATTCTGAGTTGAGTCCTAGCCGCAGTAGAGTCCGAGTTGACTTGTAGCCGCAGTAGATTCTGAGTTGAGTCGTAGCCGCAGTAGATTCCGAGTTGACTTGTTGCCACAGTAGATTCCGAGTTGAGACGTAGCCGCAGTAGATTCTGAGTTGAGACGTAGCCGCAGTAGATTCCGAGTTGAGACGTAGCCGCAGTAGATTCCGAGTTGAGACGTAGCCGCAGTAGATTCCGAGTTGAGACGTAGCCGCAGTAGATTCTGAGTTGACTTGTAGCCGCAGTAGATTCTGTGTTGAGACGTAGCCGCAGTAGATTCTGAGTTGACTTGTAGCCGCAGTAGATTCTGAGTTGACTTGTAGCCGCAGTAGATTCTGAGTTGACTTGTAGCCGCAGTAGATTCTGAGTTGAGACGTAGCCGCAGTAGATTCCGAGTTGAGACGTAGCCGCAGTAGATTCTGAGTTGAATTGTAGTCGCAGTAGATTCTGAGTTGACTTGTAGCCGCAGTAGATTCTGAGTTGACTTGTAGCCGCAGTAGATTCTGAGTTGACTTGTAGCCGCAGTAGATTCTGAGTTGTGCGTAGCCGCAGTAGATTCTGAGTTGAGACGTAGCCGCAGTAGATTCTTAGTTGACTTGTAGCCGCAGTAGATTCTGAGCTGACTTGTAGCCGCAGTAGATTCTGAGTTGACTTGTAGCCGCAGTAGATTCTGAGTTGACTTGTAGCCGCAGTAGATTCTGTGTTGACTTGTAGCCGCAGTAGATTCTGAGTTGACTTGTAGCCGCAGTAGATTCTGAGTTGACTTGTAGCCGCAGTAGAATCTGAGTTGAGACGTAGCCGCAGTAGATTCTGAGTTGAGACGTAGCTGCAGTAGATTCTGAGTTGACTTGTAGCCTCAGTAGATTCTGAGTTGAGACGCAGCCGCAGTAGATTGTGAGTTGACTTGTAGCCGCAGTAGATTCTGAGTTGACTTGTAGCCGCAGTAGATTCTGAGTTGACTTGTAGCCGCAGTAGAATCTGAGTTGAGACGTAGTTGCAGTAGATTATGAATTGAGACGTAGCCGCAGTAGATTCTGAGTTGACTTGTAGCCGCAGTAGATTCTGTGTTGACTTGTAGCCGCAGTAGATTCTGAGTTGACTTGTAGACGCAGTAGATTCTGAGTTGAGACGTAGCCGCAGTAGATTCTGTGTTGAGACGTAGCCGCAGTAGATTCTGAGTTGAGACGTAGCCACAGTAGATTCCGAGTTGAGACGTAGCCGCAGTAGATTCTGAGTTGAGACGTAGCCGCAGTAGATTCCGAGTTGAGACGTAGGTGCAGTAGATTCTGAGTTGACTTCTAGCCGCATTAGATTCTGAGTTGACATGTAGCCGCAGTAGATTCTGAGTTGAGACGTAGCCGCAGTAGATTCTGAGTTGAGACGTAGCCGCAGTAGATTCTGATTTGACTTGTAGCCGCAGTAGATTCTGAGTTGACTTGTAGCCGCAGTAGATTCTGAGTTGAGACGTAGCCACAGTAGATTCCGAGTTGAGACGTAGCCGCAGTAGATTCTGAGTTGACTTGTAGCCGCAGTAGATTCTGAGTTGACTTGTAGCCGCAGTAGATTCTGAGTTGAATTGTAGCCGCAGTAGATTCTGAGTTGAGTCGTAGCCGCAGTAGATTCCGAGTTGACTTGTAGCCGCAGTAGATTCTGAGTTGACTTGTAGCCGCAGTAGATTCTGAGTTGACTTGTAGCTGGAGTAGATTCCGAGTTGACTTGTAGCCGCAGTAGATTCTGAGTTGAGTCGTAGCCGCAGTAGATTCTGAGTTGACTTGTAGCCGCAGTAGATTCTGAGTTGAGTCCTAGCCGCAGTAGAGTCCGAGTTGACTTGTAGCCGCAGTAGATTCTGAGTTGAGTCGTAGCCGCAGTAGATTCCGAGTTGACTTGTTGCCACAGTAGATTCCGAGTTGAGACGTAGCCGCAGTAGATTCTGAGTTGAGACGTAGCCGCAGTAGATTCCGAGTTGAGACGTAGCCGCAGTAGATTCCGAGTTGAGACGTAGCCGCAGTAGATTCCGAGTTGAGACGTAGCCGCAGTAGATTCTGAGTTGAGACGTAGCCGCAGTAGATTCCGAGTTGAGACGTAGCCGCAGTAGATTCTGAGTTGACTTGTAGCTGCAGTAGATTCTGAGTTGAGACGTAGCCGCAGTAGATTCTGAGTTGACTTGTAGCCGCAGTAGATTCTGAGTTGACTTGTAGACGCAGTAGATTCTGAGTTGAGACGTAGCCGCAGTAGATTCTGAGTTGAGACGTAGCCGCAGTAGATTCTGAGTTGAGACGTAGCCGCAGTAGATTCTGAGTTGAGACGTAGCCGCAGTAGATTCTTAGTTGACTTGTAGCCGCAGTAGATTCTGAGTTGAATTGTAGTCGCAGTAGATTCTGAGTTGACTTGTAGCCGCAGTAGATTCTGAGTTGACTTGTAGCCGCAGTAGATTCTGAGTTGTGCGTAGCCGCAGTAGATTCTGAGTTGAGACGTAGCCGCAGTAGATTCTTAGTTGACTTGTAGAAGCAGTAGATTCTGAGTTGACTTGTAGCCGCAGTAGATTCTGAGTTGACTTGTAGCCGCAGTAGATTCTGTGTTGACTTGTAGCCGCAGTAGATTCTGAGTTGACTTGTAGCCGCAGTAGATTCTGAGTTGACTTGTAGCCGCAGTAGATTCTGAGTTGAGACGTAGCCGCAGTAGATTCTGAGTTGAGACGTAGCTGCAGTAGATTCTGAGTTGACTTGTAGCCTCAGTAGATTCTGAGTTGAGACGCAGCCGCAGTAGATTCTGAGTTGACTTGTAGCCGCAGTAGATTCTGAGTTGACTTATAGCCGCAGTAGATTCTGAGTTGACTTGTAGCCGCAGTAGAATCTGAGTTGAGACGTAGTTGCAGTAGATTCTGAGTTGAGACGTAGCCGCAGTAGATTCTGAGTTGACTTGTAGCCGCAGTAGATTCTGAGTTGACTTGTAGCCGCAGTAGATTCTGAGTTGACTTGTAGCCACAGTAGATTCTGAGTTGACTTGTAGCCGCAGTAGATTCCGAGTTGAGACGTAGCCGCAGTAGATTCTGAGTTGAATTGTAGCCGCAGTAGATTCTGAGTTGAGTCGTAGCCGCAGTAGATTCTGAGTTGACTTGTAGCCGCAGTCGATTCTGAGTTGAGTCGTAGCCGCCGTAGATTCCGAGTTGACTTGTAGCCGCAGTAGATTCCGAGTTGACTTGTAGCCACAGTAGATTCTGAGTTGACTTGTAGCCGCAGTAGTTTCTGAGTTGATACGTAGCCGCAGTAGATTCCGAGTTGAGACGTAGCCGCAGTAGATTCCGAGTTGAGACGTAGCCGCAGTAGATTCCGAGTTGAGACGTAGCCGCAGTAGATTCTGAGTTGAGACGTAGCCGCAGTAGATTCTGAGTTGACTTGTAGCCGCAGTAGATTCTGAGTTGAGTCCTAGCCGCAGTAGAGTCCGAGTTGACTTGTAGCCGCAGTAGATTCTTAGTTGAGTCGTAGCCGCAGTAGATTCCGAGTTGACTTGTTGCCACAGTAGATTCCGAGTTGAGACGTAGCCGCAGTAGATTCTGAGTTGAGACGTAGCCGCAGTAGATTCCGAGTTGAGACGTAGCCGCAGTAGATTCCGAGTTGAGACGTAGCCGCAGTAGATTCCGAGTTGAGACGTAGCCGCAGTAGATTCTGAGTTGACTTGTAGCCGCAGTAGATTCTGTGTTGAGACGTAGCCGCAGTAGATTCTGAGTTGAGACGTAGCCGCAGTAGATTCCGAGTTGAGACGTAGCCGAAGTAGATTCCGAGTTGAGACGTAGCCGCAGTAGATTCTGAGTTGAGACGTAGCCGCAGTAGATTCCGAGTTGAGACGTAGCCGCAGTAGATTCTGAGTTGAATTGTAGTCGCAGTAGATTCTGAGTTGACTTGTAGCCGCAGTAGATTCTGAGTTGACTTGTAGCCGCAGTAGATTCTGAGTTGACTTGTAGCCGCAGTAGATTCTGAGTTGTGCGTAGCCGCAGTAGATTCTGAGTTGAGACGTAGCCGCAGTAGATTCTTAGTTGACTTGTAGCCGCAGTAGATTCTGAGCTGACTTGTAGCCGCAGTAGATTCTGAGTTGACTTGTAGCCGCAGTAGATTCTGAGTTGACTTGTAGCCGCAGTAGATTCTGTGTTGACTTGTAGCCGCAGTAGATTCTGAGTTGACTTGTAGCCGCAGTAGATTCTGAGTTGACTTGTAGCCGCAGTAGAATCTGAGTTGAGACGTAGCCGCAGTAGATTCTGAGTTGAGACGTAGCTGCAGTAGATTCTGAGTTGACTTGTAGCCTCAGTAGATTCTGAGTTGAGACGCAGCCGCAGTAGATTCTGAGTTGACTTGTAGCCGCAGTAGATTCTGAGTTGACTTGTAGCCGCAGTAGATTCTGAGTTGACTTGTAGCCGCAGTAGAATCTGAGTTGAGACGTAGTTGCAGTAGATTATGAATTGAGACGTAGCCGCAGTAGATTCTGAGTTGACTTGTAGCCGCAGTTGATTCTGAGTTGAGACGTAGCCGCAGTAGATACTGAGTTGACTTGTAGACGCAGTAGATTCTGAGTTGAGACGTAGCCGCAGTAGATTCTGTGTTGAGACGTAGCCGCAGTAGATTCTGAGTTGAGACGTAGCCACAGTAGATTCCGAGTTGAGACGTAGCCGCAGTAGATTCTGAGTTGAGACGTAGCCGCAGTAGATTCCGAGTTGAGACGTAGGTGCAGTAGATTCTGAGTTGACTTCTAGCCGCATTAGATTCTGAGTTGACATGTAGCCGCAGTAGATTCTGAGTTGAGACGTAGCCGCAGTAGATTCTGAGTTGAGACGTAGCCGCAGTAGATTCTGATTTGACTTGTAGCCGCAGTAGATTCTGAGTTGACTTGTAGCCGCAGTAGATTCTGAGTTGAGACGTAGCCGCAGTAGATTCCGAGTTGAGACGTAGCCGCAGTAGATTCTGAGTTGACTTGTAGCCGCAGTAGATTCTGAGTTGAGACGTAGCCGCAGTAGATTCTGAGTTGAATTGTAGCCGCAGTAGATTCTGAGTTGAGTCGTAGCCGCAGTAGATTCCGAGTTGACTTGTAGCCGCAGTAGATTCTGAGTTGACTTGTAGCCGCAGTAGATTCTGAGTTGACTTGTAGCCGGAGTAGATTCCGAGTTGACTTGTAGCCGCAGTAGATTCTGAGTTGAGTCGTAGCCGCAGTAGATTCTGAGTTGACTTGTAGCCGCAGTAGATTCTGAGTTGAGTCCTAGCCGCAGTAGAGTCCGAGTTGACTTGTAGCCGCAGTAGATTCTGAGTTGAGTCGTAGCCGCAGTAGATTCCGTGTTGACTTGTTGCCACAGTAGATTCCGAGTTGAGACGTAGCCGCAGTAGATTCTGAGTTGAGACGTAGCCGCAGTAGATTCCGAGTTGAGACGTAGCCGCAGTAGATTCCGAGTTGAGACGTAGCCGCAGTAGATTCCGAGTTGAGACGTAGCCGCAGTAGATTCTGAGTTGAGACGTAGCCGCAGTAGATTCCGAGTTGAGACGTAGCCGCAGTAGATTCTGAGTTGACTTGTAGCTGCAGTAGATTCTGAGTTGAGACGTAGCCGCAGTAGATTCTGAGTTGACTTGTAGCCGCAGTAGATTCTGAGTTGACTTGTAGCCGCAGTAGATTCTGAGTTGAGACGTAGCCGCAGTAGATTCTGAGTTGAGACGTAGCCGCAGTAGATTCTGAGTTGAGACGTAGCCGCAGTAGATTCTTAGTTGACTTGTAGCCGCAGTAGATTCTGAGTTTACTTGTAGCCGCAGTAGATTCTGTGTTGAGACGTAGCCGCAGTAGATTCTGAGTTGAGACGTAGCCGCAGTAGATTCCGAGTTGAGACGTAGCCGAAGTAGATTCCGAGTTGAGACGTAGCCGCAGTAGATTCTGAGTTGAGACGTAGCCGCAGTAGATTCCGAGTTGAGACGTAGCCGCAGTAGATTCTGAGTTGAATTGTAGTCGCAGTAGATTCTGAGTTGACTTGTAGCCGCAGTAGATTCTGAGTTGACTTGTAGCCGCAGTAGATTCTGAGTTGTGCGTAGCCGCAGTAGATTCTGAGTTGAGACATAGCCGCAGTAGATTCTTAGTTGACTTGTAGAAGCAGTAGATTCTGAGTTGACTTGTAGCCGCAGTAGATTCTGAGTTGACTTGTAGCCGCAGTAGATTCTGTGTTGACTTGTAGCCGCAGTAGATTCTGAGTTGACTTGTAGCCGCAGTAGATTCTGAGTTGACTTGTAGCCGCAGTAGATTCTGAGTTGAGACGTAGCCGCAGTAGATTCTGAGTTGAGACGTAGCTGCAGTAGATTCTGAGTTGACTTGTAGCCTCAGTAGATTCTGAGTTGAGACGCAGCCGCAGTAGATTCTGAGTTGACTTGTAGCCGCAGTAGATTCTGAGTTGACTTATAGCCGCAGTAGATTCTGAGTTGACTTGTAGCCGCAGTAGAATCTGAGTTGAGACGTAGTTGCAGTAGATTCTGAGTTGAGACGTAGCCGCAGTAGATTCTGAGTTGACTTGTAGCCGCAGTAGATTCTGAGTTGACTTGTAGCCGCAGTAGATTCTGAGTTGACTTGTAGCCACAGTAGATTCTGAGTTGACTTGTAGCCGCAGTAGATTCTGAGTTGAGACGTAGCCGCAGTAGATTCTGAGTTGAATTGTAGCCGCAGTAGATTCTGAGTTGAGTCGTAGCCGCAGTAGATTCTGAGTTGACTTGTAGCCGCAGTCGATTCTGAGTTGAGTCGTAGCCGCCGTAGATTCCGAGTTGACTTGTAGCCGCAGTAGATTCCGAGTTGACTTGTAGCCACAGTAGATTCTGAGTTGACTTGTAGCCGCAGTAGTTTCTGAGTTGATACGTAGCCGCAGTAGATTCCGAGTTGAGACGTAGCCGCAGTAGATTCCGAGTTGAGACGTAGCCGCAGTAGATTCCGAGTTGAGACGTAGCCGCAGTAGATTCTGAGTTGAGACGTAGCCGCAGTAGATTCTGAGTTGAGACGTAGCCGCAGTAGATTCTGAGTTGACTTGTAGCCGCAGTAGATTCTGAGTTGAGTCGTAGCCGCAGTAGATTCCGAGTTGACTTGTAGCCTCAGGAGATTCTGAGTTGAGTCGTAGCCACAGTAGATTCCGAGTTGACTTGTTGCCACAGTAGATTCCGAGTTGAGACGTAGCCGCAGTAGATTCTGAGTTGAGACGTAGCTGCAGGAGATTCCGAGTTGAGACGTAGCCGCAGTAGATTCTGAGTTGAAACGTAGCCGCAGTAGATTCCGAGTTGAGACGTAGCCGCAGTAGATTCTGAGTTGAGACGTAGCCGCAGTATATTCCGAGTTGAGACGTAGCCGCAGTAGATTCTGAGTTGACTTGTAGCTGCAGTAGATTCTGAGTTGAGACGTAGCCGCAGTAGATTCTGAGTTGACTTGTAGCCGCAGTAGATTCTGAGTTGACTTGTAGCCGCAGTAGATTCTGAGTTGACTTGTAGCCGCAGTAGATTCTGAGTTGAGACGTAGCCGCAGTAGATTCTGAGTTGAGATGTAGCCGCAGTAGATTCTGAGTTGAGACGTAGCCGCAGTAGATTCTGAGTTGAGACGTAGCCGCAGTAGATTCTTAGTTGATTTGTAGCCGCAGTAGATTCTGAGTTGACTTGTAGCCGCAGTAGATTCTGTGTTGAGACGTAGCCGCAGTAGATTCCGAGTTGAGACGTAGCCGCAGTAGATTCTGAGTTGAGACGTAGCCGCAGGAGATTCCGAGTTGAGACGTAGCCGCAGTAGATTCCGAGTTGAGACATAGCCGCAGTAGATTCTGAGTTGAGACGTAGCCGCAGTAGATTCCGAGTTGATACGTAACCGCAGTAGATTCTGAGTTGAATTGTAGTCGCAGTAGATTCTGTGTTGACTTGTAGCCGCAGTAGATTCTGAGTTGACTTGTAGCCGCAGTAGATTCTGAGTTGACTTGTAGCCGCAGTAGATTCTGAGTTGTGCGTAGCCGCAGTAGATTCTGAGTTGAGACGTAGCCGCAGTAGATTCTTAGTTGACTTGTAGCCGCAGTAGATTCTGAGTTGACTTGTAGCCGCAGTAGATTCTGAGTTGACTTGTAGCCGCAGTAGATTCTGAGTTGACTTGTAGCCGCAGTAGATTCTGTGTTGACTTGTAGCCGCAGTAGATTCTGAGTTGACTTGTAGCCGCAGTCGATTCTGAGTTGACTTGTAGCCGCAGTAGATTCTGAGTTGAGACGTAGCCGCAGTAGATTCTGAGTTGAGACGTAGCTGCAGTAGATTCTGAGTTGACTTGTAGCCTCAGTAGATTCTGAGTTGAGACGCAGCCGCAGTAGATTCTGAGTTGACTTGTAGCCGCAGTAGATTCTGAGTTGACTTGTAGCCGCAGTAGATTCTGAGTTCAGACGTAGTTGCAGTAGATTCTGAGTTGAGACGTAGCCGCAGTAGATTCTGAGTTGACTTGTAGCCGCAGTAGATTCTGAGTTGACTTGTAGCCACAGTAGATTCTGAGTTGACTTGTAGCCGCAGTAGATTCTGAGTTGAGACGTAGCCACAGTAGATTCTGAGTTGAGTCGTAGCCGTAGTAGATTCTGAGTTGAGACGTAGCCGCAGTAGATTCTGAGTTGAATTGTAGCCGCAGTAGATTCTGAGTTGAGTCGTAGCCGCAGTAGATTCCGAGTTGACTTGTAGCCGCAGTAGATTCCGAGTTGAGTCGTAGCCGCCGTAGATTCCGAGTTGACTTGTAGCCGCAGTAGATTCTGAGTTGACTTGTAGCCACAGTAGATTCTGAGTTGACTTGTAGCCGCAGTAGTTTCTGAGTTGAGACGTAGCCGCAGTAGATTCCGAGTTGAGACGTAGCCACAGTAGATTCCGAGTTGAGACGTAGCCGCAGTAGATTCCGAGTTGAGACGTAGCCGCAGTAGATTCTGAGTTGAGACGTAGCCGCAGTAGATTCTGAGTTGAGACGTAGCCGCAGTAGATTCTGAGTTGACTTGTAGCCGCAGTAGATTCTGAGTTGAGTCGTAGCCGCAGTAGATTCCGAGTTGACTTGTTGCCACAGTAGATTCCGAGTTGAGATGTAGCCGCAGTAGATTCTGAGTTGAGACGTAGCCGCAGTAGATTCCGAGTTGAGACGTAGCCGCAGTAGATTCCGAGTTGAGACGTAGCCGCAGTAGATTCCGAGTTGAGACGTAGCCGCAGTAGATTCCGAGTTGAGACGTAGCCGCAGTAGATTCTGAGTTGACTTGTAGCTGCAGTAGATTCTGAGTTGAGACGTAGCCGCAGTAGATTCTGAGTTGACTTGTAGAAGCAGTAGATTCTGAGTTGACTTGTAGCCGCAGTAGATTTTGAGTTGACTTGTAGCCGCAGTAGATTCTGTGTTGAGACGTAGCCGCAGTAGATTCTGAGTTGAGACGTAGCCGCAGTAGATTCTGAGTTGAGACGTAGCCGCAGTAGATTCCGAGTTGAGACGTAGCCGCAGTAGATTCCGAGTTGAGACGTAGCCGCAGTAGATTCTGAGTTGAGACGTAGCCGCAGTAGATTCCGAGTTGAGACGTAACCGCAGTAGATTCTGAGTTGAACTGTAGTCGCAGTAGATTCTGAGTTGACTTGTAGCCGCAGTAGATTCTGAGTTTACTTGTAGCCGCAGTAGATTCTGAGTTGTGCGTAGCCGCATTACATTCTGAGTTGACTTGTAGCCGCAGTAGATTCTGAGTTGTGCGTAGCCGCAGTAGATTCTGAGTTGAGACGTAGCCGCAGTAGACTCTTAGTTGACTTGTAGCCGCAGTAGATTCTGAGTTGACTTGTAGCCGCAGTAGATTCTGAGTTGACTTGTAGCCGCAGTAGATTCTGTGTTGACTTGTAGCCGCAGTAGATTCTGAGTTGACTTGTAGCCGCAGTAGATTCTGAGTTGACTTGTAGCCGCAGTAGATTCTGAGTTGAGACGTAGCCGCAGTAGATTCTGAGTTGAGACGTAGCTGCAGTAGATTCTGAGTTGACTTGTAGCCTCAGTAGATTCCGAGTTGAGACGCAGCCGCAGTAGATTCTGAGTTGACTTGTAGCCGCAGTAGATTCTGAGTTGACTTGTAGCCGCAGTAGATTCTGAGTTGAGACGTAGTTGCAGTAGATTCTGAGTTGAGACGTAGCCGCAGTAGATTCTGAGTTGACTTGTAGCCGCAGTAGATTCTGAGTTTACTTGTAGCCGCAGTAGATTCTGAGTTGACTTGTAGCCACAGTAGATTCTGTGTTGACTTGTAGCCGCAGTAGATTCTGAGTTGACTTGGAGCCGCAGTAGATTCTGAGTTGAGACGTAGCCGCAGTAGATTCTGAGTTGAATTGTAGCCGCAGTAGATTCTGAGTTGAGTCGTAGCCGCAGTAGATTCCGAGTTGACTTGTAGCCGCAGTAGATTCTGAGTTGTCGTAGCCGCCGTAGATTCCGAGTTGACTTGTAGCCGCAGTAGATTCCGAGTTGACTTGTAGCCACAGTAGATTCTGAGTTGACTTGTAGCCGCAGTAGTTTCTGAGTTGAGACGTAGCCGCAGTAGATTCCGAGTTGAGACGTAGCCACAGTAGATTCCGAGTTGAGACGTAGCCGCAGTAGATTCCGAGTGGAGACGTAGCCGCAGTAGATTCTGAGTTGAGACGTAGCCACAGTAGATTCTGAGTTGAGACGTAGCCGCAGTAGATTCTGAGTTGAGACGTAGCCGCAGTAGATTCTGAGTTGACTTGTAGCCCCAGTAGATTCTGAGTTGAGTCGTAGCCGCAGTAGATTCCGAGTTGACTTGTTGCCACAGTAGAATCCGAGTTGAGACGTAGCCGCAGTAGATTCCGAGTTGAGACGTAGCCGCAGTAGATTCTGAGTTGACTTGTAGCTGCAGTAGATTCTGAGTTGAGACGTAGCCGCAGTAGATTCTGAGTTGAGACGTAGCCGCAGTAGATTCTGAGTTGACTTGTAGCCGCAGTAGATTCTGAGTTGAGACGTAGCCGCAGTAGATTCTGTGTTGAGACGTAGCCGCAGTAGATTCTGAGTTGAGACGTAGCCGCAGTAGATTCTTAGTTGACTTGTAGCCGCAGTAGATTCTGAGTTGACTTGTAGCCGCAGTAGATTCTGTGTTGAGACGTAGCCGCAGTAGATTCCGAGTTGAGACGTAGCCGCAGTAGATTCTGAGTTGAGACGTAGCCGCAGTAGATTCCGAGTTGAGACGTAGCCGCAGTAGATTCTGAGTTGAGACGTAGCCGCAGTAGATTCCGAGTTGAGACGTAGCCGCAGTAGATTCTGAGTTGAATTGTAGTCGCAGTAGATTCTGAGTTGACTTGTAGCCGCAGTAGATTCTGAGTTGACTTGTAGCCGCAGTAGATTCTGAGTTGTGCGTAGCCGCAGTAGATTCTGAGTTGAGACGTAGCCGCAGTAGATTCTTAGTTGACTTGTAGCCGCAGTAGATTCTGAGTTGACTTGTAGCCGCAGTAGATTCTGAGTTGACTTGTAGCCGCAGTAGATTCTGAGTTGAGACGTAGCCGCAGTAGATTCCGAGTTGAGACGTAGCCGCAGTAGATTCTGAGTTGACTTGTAGCCGCAGTAGATTCTGAGTTGACCTCTAGCCGCAGTAGATTCTGAGTTGAGACGTAGCCGCAGTAGATTCTGAGTTGAGACGTAGCTGCAGTAGATTCTGCGTTGACTTGTAGCCGCAGTAGATTCTGAGTTTACTTATAGCCGCAGTAGATTCTGAGTTGACTTGTAGCCGCAGTAGATTCTGAGTTGAGACGTAGTTGCAGTAGATTCTGAGTTGAGACGTAGCCGCAGTAGATTCTGAGTTGACTTGTAGCCGCAGTAGATTCTGAGTTGACTTGTAGCCGCAGTAGATTCTGAGTTGACTTGTAGCCACAGTAGATTCTGAGTTGACTTGTAGCCGCAGTAGATTCTGAGTTGAGACGTAGCCGCAGTAGATTCCGAGTTGAGACGTAGCCGCAGTAGATTCTGAGTTGAGTCGTAGCCGCAGTAGATTCCGAGTTGACTTGTAGCCGCAGTAGATTCTGAGTTGAGTCGTAGCCGCCGTAGATTCCGAGTTGACTTGTAGCTGCAGTAGATTCCGAGTTGACTTGTAGCCACATTAGATTCTGAGTTGACTTGTAGCCGCAGTAGATTCTGAGTTGAGATGCAGCCGCAGTAGATTCTGAGTTGAGACGTAGCCGCAGTAGATTCTGAGTTGAGACGTAGCCGCAGTAGATTCTTAGTTGACTTATAGCCGCAGTAGATTCTGAGTTGACTTGTAGCCGCAGTAGATTCTGAGTTGACTTGTAGCCGCAGTAGATTCTGAGTTGACTTGTAGCCACAGTAGATTCTGAGTTGACTTGTAGCCGCAGTAGATTCTGAGTTGAGACGTAGCCACAGTAGATTCTGAGTTGAGTCGTAGCCGTAGTAGATTCTGAGTTGAGACGTAGCCGCAGTAGATTCTGAGTTGAATTGTAGCCGCAGTAGATTCTGAGTTGAGTCGTAGCCGCAGTAGATTCCGAGTTGACTTGTAGCCGCAGTAGATTCCGAGTTGAGTCGTAGCCGCCGTAGATTCCGAGTTGACTTGTAGCCGCAGTAGATTCTGAGTTGACTTGTAGCCACAGTAGATTCTGAGTTGACTTGTAGCCGCAGTAGTTTCTGAGTTGAGACGTAGCCGCAGTAGATTCCGAGTTGAGACGTAGCCACAGTAGATTCCGAGTTGAGACGTAGCCGCAGTAGATTCCGAGTTGAGACGTAGCCGCAGTAGATTCTGAGTTGAGACGTAGCCGCAGTAGATTCTGAGTTGAGACGTAGCCGCAGTAGATTCTGAGTTGAGACGTAGCCGCAGTAGATTCTGAGTTGACTTGTAGCCGCAGTAGATTCTGAGTTGAGTCGTAGCCGCAGTAGATTCCGAGTTGACTTGTTGCCACAGTAGATTCCGAGTTGAGACGTAGCCGCAGTAGATTCTGAGTTGAGACGTAGCCGCAGTAGATTCCGAGTTGAGACGTAGCCGCAGTAGATTCCGAGTTGAGACGTAGCCGCAGTAGATTCCGAGTTGAGACGTAGCCGCAGTAGATTCCGAGTTGAGACGTAGCCGCAGTAGATTCTGAGTTGACTTGTAGCTGCAGTAGATTCTGAGTTGAGACGTAGCCGCAGTAGATTCTGAGTTGACTTGTAGAAGCAGTAGATTCTGAGTTGACTTGTAGCCGCAGTAGATTTTGAGTTGACTTGTAGCCGCAGTAGATTCTGTGTTGAGACGTAGCCGCAGTAGATTCTGAGTTGAGACGTAGCCGCAGTAGATTCTGAGTTGAGACGTAGCCGCAGTAGATTCCGAGTTGAGACGTAGCCGCAGTAGATTCCGAGTTGAGACGTAGCCGCAGTAGATTCTGAGTTGAGACGTAGCCGCAGTAGATTCCGAGTTGAGACGTAACCGCAGTAGATTCTGAGTTGAACTGTAGTCGCAGTAGATTCTGAGTTGACTTGTAGCCGCAGTAGATTCTGAGTTTACTTGTAGCCGCAGTAGATTCTGAGTTGTGCGTAGCCGCATTACATTCTGAGTTGACTTGTAGCCGCAGTAGATTCTGAGTTGTGCGTAGCCGCAGTAGATTCTGAGTTGAGACGTAGCCGCAGTAGACTCTTAGTTGACTTGTAGCCGCAGTAGATTCTGAGTTGACTTGTAGCCGCAGTAGATTCTGAGTTGACTTGTAGCCGCAGTAGATTCTGTGTTGACTTGTAGCCGCAGTAGATTCTGAGTTGACTTGTAGCCGCAGTAGATTCTGAGTTGACTTGTAGCCGCAGTAGATTCTGAGTTGAGACGTAGCCGCAGTAGATTCTGAGTTGAGACGTAGCTGCAGTAGATTCTGAGTTGACTTGTAGCCTCAGTAGATTCCGAGTTGAGACGCAGCCGCAGTAGATTCTGAGTTGACTTGTAGCCGCAGTAGATTCTGAGTTGACTTGTAGCCGCAGTAGATTCTGAGTTGAGACGTAGTTGCAGTAGATTCTGAGTTGAGACGTAGCCGCAGTAGATTCTGAGTTGACTTGTAGCCGCAGTAGATTCTGAGTTTACTTGTAGCCGCAGTAGATTCTGAGTTGACTTGTAGCCACTGTAGATTCTGTGTTGACTTGTAGCCGCAGTAGATTCTGAGTTGACTTGGAGCCGCAGTAGATTCTGAGTTGAGACGTAGCCGCAGTAGATTCTGAGTTGAATTGTAGCCGCAGTAGATTCTGAGTTGAGTCGTAGCCGCAGTAGATTCCGAGTTGACTTGTAGCCGCAGTAGATTCTGAGTTGTCGTAGCCGCCGTAGATTCCGAGTTGACTTGTAGCCGCAGTAGATTCCGAGTTGACTTGTAGCCACAGTAGATTCTGAGTTGACTTGTAGCCGCAGTAGTTTCTGAGTTGAGACGTAGCCGCAGTAGATTCCGAGTTGAGACGTAGCCACAGTAGATTCCGAGTTGAGACGTAGCCGCAGTAGATTCCGAGTGGAGACGTAGCCGCAGTAGATTCTGAGTTGAGACGTAGCCACAGTAGATTCTGAGTTGAGACGTAGCCGCAGTAGATTCTGAGTTGAGACGTAGCCGCAGTAGATTCTGAGTTGACTTGTAGCCGCAGTAGATTCTGAGTTGAGTCGTAGCCGCAGTAGATTCCGAGTTGACTTGTTGCCACAGTAGAATCCGAGTTGAGACGTAGCCGCAGTAGATTCCGAGTTGAGACGTAGCCGCAGTAGATTCTGAGTTGACTTGTAGCTGCAGTAGATTCTGAGTTGAGACGTAGCCGCAGTAGATTCTGAGTTGAGACGTAGCCGCAGTAGATTCTGAGTTGACTTGTAGCCGCAGTAGATTCTGAGTTGAGACGTAGCCGCAGTAGATTCTGAGTTGAGACGTAGCCGCAGTAGATTCTGAGTTGAGACGTAGCCGCAGTAGATTCTGAGTTGAGACGTAGCCGCAGTAGATTCTTAGTTGACTTGTAGCCGCAGTAGATTCTGAGTTGACTTGTAGCCGCAGTAGATTCTGTGTTGAGACGTAGCCGCAGTCGATTCCGAGTTGAGACGTAGCCGCAGTAGATTCTGAGTTGAGACGTAGCCGCAGTAGATTCCGAGTTGAGACGTAGCCGCAGTAGATTCTGAGTTGAGACGTAGCCGCAGTAGATTCCGAGTTGAGACGTAGCCGCAGTAGATTCTGAGTTGAATTGTAGTCGCAGTAGATTCTGAGTTGACTTGTAGCCGCAGTAGATTCTGAGTTGACTTGTAGCCGCAGTAGATTCTGAGTTGTGCGTAGCCGCAGTAGATTCTGAGTTGAGACGTAGCCGCAGTAGATTCTTAGTTGACTTGTAGCCGCAGTAGATTCTGAGTTGACTTGTAGCCGCAGTAGATTCTGAGTTGACTTGTAGCCGCAGTAGATTCTGAGTTGAGACGTAGCCGCAGTAGATTCCGAGTTGAGACGTAGCCGCAGTAGATTCTGAGTTGACTTGTAGCCGCAGTAGATTCTGAGTTGACCTCTAGCCGCAGTAGATTCTGAGTTGAGACGTAGCCGCAGTAGATTCTGAGTTGAGACGTAGCTGCAGTAGATTCTGCGTTGACTTGTAGCCGCAGTAGATTCTGAGTTTACTTATAGCCGCAGTAGATTCTGAGTTGACTTGTAGCCGCAGTAGATTCTGAGTTGAGACGTAGTTGCAGTAGATTCTGAGTTGAGACGTAGCCGCAGTAGATTCTGAGTTGACTTGTAGCCGCAGTAGATTCTGAGTTGACTTGTAGCCGCAGTAGATTCTGAGTTGACTTGTAGCCACAGTAGATTCTGAGTTGACTTGTAGCCGCAGTAGATTCTGAGTTGAGACGTAGCCGCAGTAGATTCCGAGTTGAGACGTAGCCGCAGTAGATTCTGAGTTGAGTCGTAGCCGCAGTAGATTCCGAGTTGACTTGTAGCCGCAGTAGATTCTGAGTTGAGTCGTAGCCGCCGTAGATTCCGAGTTGACTTGTAGCTGCAGTAGATTCCGAGTTGACTTGTAGCCACATTAGATTCTGAGTTGACTTGTAGCCGCAGTAGATTCTGAGTTGAGATGCAGCCGCAGTAGATTCTGAGTTGAGACGTAGCCGCAGTAGATTCTGAGTTGAGACGTAGCCGCAGTAGATTCTTAGTTGACTTATAGCCGCAGTAGATTCTGAGTTGACTTGTAGCCACAGTAGATTCTGAGTTGACTTGTAGCCGCAGTAGATTCTGAGTTGAGACGTAGCCGCAGTAGATTCTGAGTTGACTTGTAGCCGCAGTAGATTCTGAGTTGAGACGTAGCCGCAGTAGATTCCGAGTTGAGACGTAGCAACAGTAGATTCCGAGTCGAGACGTAGCCGCAGTAGATTCCGAGTTGAGACGTAGCCGCAGTAGATTCTGAGTTGAGACGTAGCCGCAGTAGATTCTGAGTTGAGACGTAGCCGCAGTAGATTCTGAGTTGACTTGTAGCCGCAGTAGATTCTGAGTTGACTTGTAGCCGCAGTAGATTCTGAGTTGAGATGCAGCCGCAGTAGATTCTGAGTTGAGACGTAGCCGCAGTAGATTCTGAGTTGAGACGTAGCCGCAGTAGATTCTTAGTTGACTTACAGCCGCAGTAGATTCTGAGTTGACTTGTAGCCACAGTAGATTCTGAGTTGACTTGTAGCCGCAGTAGATTCTGAGTTGACTTGTAGCCGCAGTAGATTCTGAGTTGACTTGAAGCCGCAGTAGATTCTTAGTTGACTTGTAGCCGCAGTAGATTCTGAGTTGACTTGTAGCCGCAGTAGATTCTGAGTTGAGACGTAGCCGCAGTAGATTCTGAGTTGAGACGTAGCCGCAGTAGATTCCGAGTTGAGACGTAGCCGCAGTAGATTCTGAATTGAGACGTAGGCGCAGTAGATTCCGAGTTGAGACGTAGCCGCAGTAGATTCTGAGTTGACTTGTAGCCGCAGTAGATTCTGAGTTGACATGTAGCCGCAGTAGATTCTGAGTTGAGACGTAGCCGCAGTAGATTCTGAGTATAGACGTAGCCGCAGTAGATTCTTAGTTGACTTGTAGCCGCAGTAGATTCTGAGTTGACTTGTAGCCGCAGTAGATTCTGAGTTGACTTGTAGCCACAGTAGATTCCGAGTTGAATTGTAGCCGCAGTAGATTCTGAGTTGAGTCGTAGCCGCAGTAGATTCTGAGTTGACTTGTAGCCGCAGTAGATTCTGAGTTGAGTCGTAGCCGCAGTAGATTCCGAGTTGAGACGTAGCCGCAGTAGATTCTGAATTGAGTCGTAGCCGCAGTAGATTCCGAGTTGAGACGTAGCCGCAGTAGATTCTGAGTTGAGACGTAGCTGCAGTAGATTCTGCGTTGACTTGTAGCCGCAGTAGATTCTGAGTTTACTTATAGCCGCAGTAGATTCTGAGTTGACTTGTAGCCGCAGTAGATTCTGAGTTGAGACGTAGTTGCAGTAGATTCTGAGTTGAGACGTAGCCGCAGTAGATTCTGAGTTGACTTGTAGCCGCAGTAGATTCTGAGTTGACTTGTAGCCGCAGTAGATTCTGAGTTGACTTGTAGCCACAGTAGATTCTGAGTTGACTTGTAGCCGCAGTAGATTCTGAGTTGAGACGTAGCCGCAGTAGATTCCGAGTTGAGACGTAGCCGCAGTAGATTCTGAGTTGAGTCGTAGCCGCAGTAGATTCCGAGTTGACTTGTAGCCGCAGTAGATTCTGAGTTGAGTCGTAGCCGCCGTAGATTCCGAGTTGACTTGTAGCTGCAGTAGATTCCGAGTTGACTTGTAGCCACATTAGATTCTGAGTTGACTTGTAGCCGCAGTAGATTCTGAGTTGAGATGCAGCCGCAGTAGATTCTGAGTTGAGACGTAGCCGCAGTAGATTCTGAGTTGAGACGTAGCCGCAGTAGATTCTTAGTTGACTTATAGCCGCAGTAGATTTTGAGTTGACTTGTAGCCACAGTAGATTCTGAGTTGACTTGTAGCCGCAGTAGATTCTGAGTTGAGACGTAGCCGCAGTAGATTCTGAGTTGACTTGTAGCCGCAGTAGTTTCTGAGTTGAGACGTAGCCGCAGTAGATTCCGAGTTGAGACGTAGCAACAGTAGATTCCGAGTTGAGACGTAGCCGCAGTAGATTCCGAGTTGAGACGTAGCCGCAGTAGATTCTGAGTTGAGACGTAGCCGCAGTAGATTCTGAGTTGACTTGTAGCCGCAGTAGATTCTGAGTTGACTTGTAGCCGCAGTAGATTCTGAGTTGAGATGCAGCCGCAGTAGATTCTGAGTTGAGACGTAGCCGCAGTAGATTCTGAGTTGAGACGTAGCCGCAGTAGATTCTGAGTTGACTTGTAGCCGCAGTAGATTCTGAGTTGAGACGTAGCCGCAGTAGATTCTGAGTTGAGACGTAGCCGCAGTAGATTCTGAGTTGAGACGTAGCCGCAGTAGATTCTTAGTTGACTTGTAGCCGCAGTAGATTCTGAGTTGACTTGTAGCCGCAGTAGATTCTGTGTTGAGACGTAGCCGCAGTAGATTCCGAGTTGAGACGTAGCCGCAGTAGATTCTGAGTTGAGACGTAGCCGCAGTAGATTCCGAGTTGAGACGTAGCCGCAGTAGATTCTGAGTTGAGACGTAGCCGCAGTAGATTCCGAGTTGAGACGTAGCCGCAGTAGATTCTGAGTTGAATTGTAGTCGCAGTAGATTCTGAGTTGACTTGTAGCCGCAGTAGATTCTGAGTTGACTTGTAGCCGCAGTAGATTCTGAGTTGTGCGTAGCCGCAGTAGATTCTGAGTTGAGACGTAGCCGCAGTAGATTCTTAGTTGACTTGTAGCCGCAGTAGATTCTGAGTTGACTTGTAGCCGCAGTAGATTCTGAGTTGACTTGTAGCCGCAGTAGATTCTGAGTTGAGACGTAGCCGCAGTAGATTCCGAGTTGAGACGTAGCCGCAGTAGATTCTGAGTTGACTTGTAGCCGCAGTAGATTCTGAGTTGACCTCTAGCCGCAGTAGATTCTGAGTTGAGACGTAGCCGCAGTAGATTCTGAGTTGAGACGTAGCTGCAGTAGATTCTGCGTTGACTTGTAGCCGCAGTAGATTCTGAGTTTACTTATAGCCGCAGTAGATTCTGAGTTGACTTGTAGCCGCAGTAGATTCTGAGTTGAGACGTAGTTGCAGTAGATTCTGAGTTGAGACGTAGCCGCAGTAGATTCTGAGTTGACTTGTAGCCGCAGTAGATTCTGAGTTGACTTGTAGCCGCAGTAGATTCTGAGTTGACTTGTAGCCACAGTAGATTCTGAGTTGACTTGTAGCCGCAGTAGATTCTGAGTTGAGACGTAGCCGCAGTAGATTCCGAGTTGAGACGTAGCCGCAGTAGATTCTGAGTTGAGTCGTAGCCGCAGTAGATTCCGAGTTGACTTGTAGCCGCAGTAGATTCTGAGTTGAGTCGTAGCCGCCGTAGATTCCGAGTTGACTTGTAGCTGCAGTAGATTCCGAGTTGACTTGTAGCCACATTAGATTCTGAGTTGACTTGTAGCCGCAGTAGATTCTGAGTTGAGATGCAGCCGCAGTAGATTCTGAGTTGAGACGTAGCCGCAGTAGATTCTGAGTTGAGACGTAGCCGCAGTAGATTCTTAGTTGACTTATAGCCGCAGTAGATTCTGAGTTGACTTGTAGCCACAGTAGATTCTGAGTTGACTTGTAGCCGCAGTAGATTCTGAGTTGAGACGTAGCCGCAGTAGATTCTGAGTTGACTTGTAGCCGCAGTAGTTTCTGAGTTGAGACGTAGCCGCAGTAGATTCCGAGTTGAGACGTAGCAACAGTAGATTCCGAGTTGAGACGTAGCCGCAGTAGATTCCGAGTTGAGACGTAGCCGCAGTAGATTCTGAGTTGAGACGTAGCCGCAGTAGATTCTGAGTTGAGACGTAGCCGCAGTAGATTCTGAGTTGACTTGTAGCCGCAGTAGATTCTGAGTTGACTTGTAGCCGCAGTAGATTCTGAGTTGAGATGCAGCCGCAGTAGATTCTGAGTTGAGACGTAGCCGCAGTAGATTCTGAGTTGAGACGTAGCCGCAGTAGATTCTTAGTTGACTTACAGCCGCAGTAGATTCTGAGTTGACTTGTAGCCACAGTAGATTCTGAGTTGACTTGTAGCCGCAGTAGATTCTGAGTTGACTTGTAGCCGCAGTAGATTCTGAGTTGACTTGAAGCCGCAGTAGATTCTTAGTTGACTTGTAGCCGCAGTAGATTCTGAGTTGACTTGTAGCCGCAGTAGATTCTGAGTTGAGACGTAGCCGCAGTAGATTCTGAGTTGAGACGTAGCCGCAGTAGATTCCGAGTTGAGACGTAGCCGCAGTAGATTCTGAATTGAGACGTAGGCGCAGTAGATTCCGAGTTGAGACGTAGCCGCAGTAGATTCTGAGTTGACTTGTAGCCGCAGTAGATTCTGAGTTGACATGTAGCCGCAGTAGATTCTGAGTTGAGACGTAGCCGCAGTAGATTCTGAGTATAGACGTAGCCGCAGTAGATTCTTAGTTGACTTGTAGCCGCAGTAGATTCTGAGTTGACTTGTAGCCGCAGTAGATTCTGAGTTGACTTGTAGCCACAGTAGATTCCGAGTTGAATTGTAGCCGCAGTAGATTCTGAGTTGAGTCGTAGCCGCAGTAGATTCTGAGTTGACTTGTAGCCGCAGTAGATTCTGAGTTGAGTCGTAGCCGCAGTAGATTCCGAGTTGAGACGTAGCCGCAGTAGATTCTGAATTGAGTCGTAGCCGCAGTAGATTCCGAGTTGAGACGTAGCCGCAGTAGATTCTGAGTTGAGACGTAGCTGCAGTAGATTCTGCGTTGACTTGTAGCCGCAGTAGATTCTGAGTTTACTTATAGCCGCAGTAGATTCTGAGTTGACTTGTAGCCGCAGTAGATTCTGAGTTGAGACGTAGTTGCAGTAGATTCTGAGTTGAGACGTAGCCGCAGTAGATTCTGAGTTGACTTGTAGCCGCAGTAGATTCTGAGTTGACTTGTAGCCACAGTAGATTCTGAGTTGACTTGTAGCCGCAGTAGATTCTGAGTTGAGACGTAGCCGCAGTAGATTCCGAGTTGAGACGTAGCCGCAGTAGATTCTGAGTTGAGTCGTAGCCGCAGTAGATTCCGAGTTGACTTGTAGCCGCAGTAGATTCTGAGTTGAGTCGTAGCCGCCGTAGATTCCGAGTTGACTTGTAGCTGCAGTAGATTCCGAGTTGACTTGTAGCCACATTAGATTCTGAGTTGACTTGTAGCCGCAGTAGATTCTGAGTTGAGATGCAGCCGCAGTAGATTCTGAGTTGAGACGTAGCCGCAGTAGATTCTGAGTTGAGACGTAGCCGCAGTAGATTCTTAGTTGACTTATAGCCGCAGTAGATTCTGAGTTGACTTGTAGCCACAGTAGATTCTGAGTTGACTTGTAGCCGCAGTAGATTCTGAGTTGAGACGTAGCCGCAGTAGATTCTGAGTTGACTTGTAGCCGCAGTAGTTTCTGAGTTGAGACGTAGCCGCAGTAGATTCCGAGTTGAGACGTAGCAACAGTAGATTCCGAGTTGAGACGTAGCCGCAGTAGATTCCGAGTTGAGACGTAGCCGCAGTAGATTCTGAGTTGAGACGTAGCCGCAGTAGATTCTGAGTTGAGACGTAGCCGCAGTAGATTCTGAGTTGACTTGTAGCCGCAGTAGATTCTGAGTTGACTTGTAGCCGCAGTAGATTCTGAGTTGAGATGCAGCCGCAGTAGATTCTGAGTTGAGACGTAGCCGCAGTAGTTTCTGAGTTGAGACGTAGCCGCAGTAGATTCTTAGTTGACTTACAGCCGCAGTAGATTCTGAGTTGACTTGTAGCCACAGTAGATTCTGAGTTGACTTGTAGCCGCAGTAGATTCTGAGTTGACTTGTAGCCGCAGTAGATTCTGAGTTGACTTGAAGCCGCAGTAGATTCTTAGTTGACTTGTAGCCGCAGTAGATTCTGAGTTGACTTGTAGCCGCAGTAGATTCTGAGTTGAGACGTAGCCGCAGTAGATTCTGAGTTGAGACGTAGGCGCAGTAGATTCCGAGTTGAGACGTAGCCGCAGTAGATTCTGAATTGAGACGTAGGCGCAGTAGATTCCGAGTTGAGACGTAGCCGCAGTAGATTCTGAGTTGACTTGTAGCCGCAGTAGATTCTGAGTTGACATGTAGCCGCAGTAGATTCTGAGTTGAGACGTAGCCGCAGTAGATTCTGAGTATAGACGTAGCCGCAGTAGATTCTTAGTTGACTTGTAGCCGCAGTAGATTCTGAGTTGACTTGTAGCCGCAGTAGATTCTGAGTTGACTTGTAGCCACAGTAGATTCCGAGTTGAATTGTAGCCGCAGTAGATTCTGAGTTGAGTCGTAGCCGCAGTAGATTCTGAGTTGACTTGTAGCCGCAGTAGATTCTGAGTTGAGTCGTAGCCGCAGTAGATTCCGAGTTGAGACGTAGCCGCAGTAGATTCTGAATTGAGTCGTAGCCGCAGTAGATTCCGAGTTGAGACGTAGCCGCAGTAGATTCCGAGTTGAGACGTAGCCGCAGTAGATTCCGAGTTGAGACGTAGCCGCAGTAGATTCCGAGTTGAGACGTAGCCGCAGTAGATTCCGAGTGGAGACGTAGCCGCAGTATATTCTGAGTTGAGACGTAGCCGCAGTAGATTCCGAGTTGAGACGTAGCTGCAGTAGATTCTGAGTTGACTTGTAGCTGCAGTAGATTCTGAGTTGAGACGTAGCCGCAGTAGATTCTGAGTTGACTTGTAGCCGCAGTAGATTCCGAGTTGAGACGTAGCCGCAGTAGATTCTGAGTTGACTTGTAGCCGCAGTAGATTCTGAGTTGACTTGTAGCCGCAGTAGATTCTGAGTTGAGACGTAGCCGCAGTAGATTCTGAGTTGAGACGTAGCCGCAGTAGATTCCGAGTTGAGACGTAGCCGCAGTAGATTCTGAGTTGAGACGTAGCCGCAGTAGATTCCGAGTTGAGACGTAGCCGCAGTAGATTCCGAGTTGAGACGTAGCCGCAGTAAATTCCGAGTTGAGACGTAGCCGCAGTAGATTCCGAGTTGAGACGTAGCCGCAGTAGATTCTGAGTTGAGACGTAGCCACAGTAGATTCCGAGTTGAGACGTAGCCGCAGTAGATTCTGAGTTGAATTGTAGTCGCAGTAGATTCTGAGTTGACTTGTAGCCGCAGTAGGTTCTGAGTTGACTTGTAGCCGCAGTAGATTTTGAGTTGACTTGTAGCCGCAGTAGATTATGAGTTGAGACGTAGCCGCAGTAGATTCTGAGTTGAGACGTAGCCGCAGTAGATTCTGAGTTGAGACGCAGCCGCAGTAGATTCTGAGTTGACTTGTAGCCGCAGTAGATTCTGAGTTGACTTGTAGCCGCAGTAGATTCTGAGTTGAGACGTAGCCGCAGTAGATTCTGAGTTGAGACGTAGCCGCAGTAGATTCCGAGTTGAGACGTAGCCGCAGTAGATTCTGAGTTGAGACGTAGGCGCAGTAGATTCCGAGTTGAGACGTAGGCGCAGTAGATTCTGAGTTGACATGTAGCCACAGTAGATTCTGAGTTGAGACGTAGCCGCAGTAGATTCTGAGTATAGACGTAGCCACAGTAGATTCTGAGTTGACTTGTAGCCGCAGTAGATTCTGAGTTGACTTGTAGCCGCAGTAGATTCCGAGTTGACTTGTAGCCGCAGTAGATTCTGAGTTGACTTGTAGCCGCAGTAGATTCTGAGTTGACTTGTAGCCGCAGTAGATTCTGAGTTGAGACGTAGCCACAGTAGATTCTGATTTGAGACGTAGCCGCAGTAGATTCTGAGTTGACTTGTAGCCGCAGTAGATTCTGAGTTGACTTGTAGCCGCAGAAGATTCTGAGTTGACTTGTAGCCGCAGTAGATTCTGAGTTGAGTCGTAGCCGCAGTAGATTCCGAGTTGACTTGTAGCCACAGTAGATTTCGAGTTGACTTGTAGCCGCAGTAGATTCTGAGTTGACTTGTAGCCACAGTAGATTCTGAGTTGACTTGTAGCCGCAGTAGATTCCGAGTTGAATTGTAGCCGCAGTAGATTCTGAGTTGAGTCGTAGCCGCAGTAGATTCTGAGTTGAAACGTAGCCGCAGTAGATTCTGAGTTGAGTCGTAGCCGCAGTAAATTCTGAGTTCACTTGTAGCCGCAGTAGATTCCGAGTTGAGTCGTAGCCGCAGTAGATTCTGAGTTGAGACGTAGCCGCAGTAGATTCCGAGTTGAGACGTAGCCGCAGTAGATTCTGAGTTGACTTGTAGCCGCAGTAGATTCCGAGTTGAGACGTAGCCGCGGTAGATTCCGAGTTGAGACGTAGCCGCAGTAGATTCCGAGTTGAGACGTAGCCGCAGTAGATTCTGAGTTGAGACGTAGCCGCAGTAGATTCCGAGTTGAGACGTAGCCGCAGTGGATTCTGAGTTGACTTGTAGCTGCAGTAGATTCTGAGTTGAGACGTAGCCGCAGTAGATTCTGAGTTGACTAGTAGCCGCAGTAGATTCTGAGTTGACTTGTAGCCGCAGTAGATTCTGAGTTGACTTTTAGCCGCAGTAGATTTTGAGTTGACTTGTAGCCGCAGTAGAGTCTGAGTTGAGACGTAGCCGCAGTAGATTCTGAGTTGACTTGTAGCCTCAGTAGATTCTGAGTTGAGACGCAGCCGCAGTAGATTCTGAGTTGACTTGTAGCCGCAGTAGATTCTGAGTTGACTTGTAGCCGCAGTAGATTCTGAGTTGAGACGTAGCCGCAGTAGATTCTGAGTTGAGACGTAGCCGCAGTAGATTCCGAGTTGAGACGTAGCCGCAGTAGATTCTGAGTTGAGACGTAGGCGCAGTAGATTCCGAGTTGAGACGTAGGCGCAGTAGATTCTGAGTTGACTTGTAGCCGCAGTAGATTCTGAGTTGAGACGTAGCCGCAGTAGATTCTGAGTATAGACGTAGCCACAGTAGATTCTGAGTTGACTTGTAGCCGCAGTAGATTCTGAGTTGACTTGTAGCCGCAGTAGATTCCGAGTTGACTTGTAGCCGCAGTAGATTCTGAGTTGACTTGTAGCCGCAGTAGATTCCGAGTTGACTTGTAGCCGCAGTAGATTCTGAGTTGAGACGTAGCCACAGTAGATTCTGATTTGAGACGTAGCCGCAGTAGATTCTGAGTTGACTTGTAGCCGCAGTAGATTCTGAGTAGACTTGTAGCCGCAGAAGATTCTGAGTTGACTTGTAGCCGCAGTAGATTCTGAGTTGAGTCGTAGCCGCAGTAGATTCCGAGTTGACTTGTAGCCACAGTAGATTCCGAGTTGACTTGTAGCCGCAGTAGATTCTGAGTTGACTTGTAGCCACAGTAGATTCTGAGTTGACTTGTAGCCGCAGTAGATTCCGAGTTGAATTGTAGCCGCAGTAGATTCTGAGTTGAGTCGTAGCCGCAGTAGATTCTGAGTTGAAACGTAGCCGCAGTAGATTCTGAGTTGAGTCGTAGCCGCAGTAAATTCCGAGTTCACTTGTAGCCGCAGTAGATTCCGAGTTGAGTCGTAGCCGCAGTAGATTCTGAGTTGAGACGTAGCCGCAGTAGATTCCGAGTTGAGACGTAGCCGCAGTAGATTCTGAGTTGACTTGTAGCCGCAGTAGATTCCGAGTTGATACGTAGCCGCGGTAGATTCCGAGTTGAGACGTAGCCGCAGTAGATTCCGAGTTGAGACGTAGCCGCAGTAGATTCTGAGTTGAGACGTAGCCGCAGTAGATTCCGAGTTGAGACGTAGCCGCAGTGGATTCTGAGTTGACTTGTAGCTGCAGTAGATTCTGAGTTGAGACGTAGCCGCAGTAGATTCTGAGTTGACTTGTAGCCGCAGTAGATTCTGAGTTGACTTGTAGCCGCAGTAGATTCTGAGTTGACTTTTAGCCGCAGTAGATTCTGAGTTGAAACGTAGCCGCAGTAGATTCTGAGTTGAGACGTAGCCGCAGTAGATTCCGAGTTGAGACGTAGCCGCAGTAGATTCTGAGTTGACTTGTAGCCGCAGTAGATTCCGAGTTGAGACGTAGCCGCAGTAGATTCCGAGTTGAGACGTAGCCGCATTAGATTCTGAGTTGAGACGTAGCCGCAGTAGATTCCGATTTGAGACGTAGCCGCAGTAGATTCTGAGTTGAATTGTAGGCGCAGTAGATTCTGAGTTGACTTGTAGCCTCAGTAGATTCTGAGTTGACTTGTAGCCGCAGTAGATTCTGAGTTGACTTGTAGCCGCAGTAGATTCTGAGTTGAGACGTAGCCGCAGTAGATTCTGAGTTGACTTGTAGCCGCAGTAGATTCTGAGTTGAGACGTAGCCGCAGTAGATTCTGAGTTGAGACGTAGCCGCAGTAGATTCCGAGTTGAGACGTAGCCGCAGTAGATTCTGAGTTGACTTGTAGCCGCAGTAGATTCCGAGTTGAGACGTAGGCGCAGTAGATTCTGAGTTGACTTGTAGCCGCAGTAGATTCTGAGTTGACATGTAGCCGCAGTAGATTCTGAGTTGAGACGTAGCCGGAGTAGATTCTGAGTATAAACGTAGCCGCAGTAGATTCTGAGTTGAGACGTAGCCGCAGTAGATTCTGAGTTGACTTGTAGCCGCAGTAGATTCTGAGTTGACTTGTAGCCGCAGTAGATTCTGAGTTGACTTGTAGCCGTAGTAGATTCTGAGTTGAGACGTAGCCACAGTAGATTCCGATTTGAGACGTAGCTGCAGTAGATTCTGAGTTGACTTGTAGCCGCAGTAGATTCTGAGTTGACTTGTAGCCGCAGAAGATTCTGAGTTGACTTGTAGCCGCAGTAGATTCTGAGTTGAGTCGTAGCCGCAGTAGATTCCGAGTTGACTTGTAGCCGCAGTAGATTCCGAGTTGACTTGTAGCCGCAGTAGATTCTGAGTTGACTTGTAGCTGCAGTAGATTCTGAGTTGACTTGTAGCCGCAGTAGATTCCGAGTTGAATTGTAGCCGCAGTAGATTCTGAGTTGAGTCGTAGCCGCAGTAGATTCTGAGTTGACTTGTAGCCGCAGTAGATTCTGAGTTGAGTCGTAGCCGCAGTAGATTCCGAGTTCACTTGTAGCCGCAGTAGATTCTGAGTTGAGTCGTAGCCGCAGTAGATTCCGAGTTGAGACGTTGCCGCAGTAGATTCCGAGTTGAGA
This sequence comes from Coturnix japonica, assembly GCF_054131305.1. Lineage (NCBI taxonomy): Eukaryota > Metazoa > Chordata > Aves > Galliformes > Phasianidae > Coturnix > Coturnix japonica. Next base: position 5,294,966 of record NC_140682.1, on the reverse strand, counting down.
CGTAGCCGCAGAGGATTCTGAGTTGAGACGTAGCCGCAGTAGATTCCGAGTTGAGACGTAGCCGCGGTAGATTCCGAGTTGAGACGTAGCCGCATTAGATTCCGAGTTGAGACGTAGCCGCAGTAGATTCTGAGTTGAGACGTAGCCGCAGTAGATTCCAAGTTGAGACGTAGCCGCAGTAGATTCTGAGTTGACTTGTAGCTGCAGTAGATTCTGAGTTGAGACGTAGCCGCAGTAGATTCTGAGTTGACTAGTAGCCGCAGTAGATTCTGAGTTGACTTGTAGCCGCAGTAGATTCTGAGTTGACTTGTAGCCGCAGTAGATTCTGAGTTGAGACGTAGCCGCAGTAGATTCTGAGTTGAGACGTAGCCGCAGTAGATTCCGAGTTGAGACGTAGCCGCAGTAGATTCTGAGTTGACTTGTAGCCGCAGTAGATTCCGAGTTGAGACGTAGCCGCAGTAGATTCTGAGTTGAGACATAGCCGCAGTAGATTCCGAGTTGAGATGTAGCCGCAGTAGATTCTGAGTTGAGACGTAGCCGCAGTAGATTCCCAGTTGAGACGTAGCCGCAGTAGATTCCGAGTTGAGACGTAGCCGCAGTAGATTCTGAGTTGAGACGTAGCCGCAGTAGATTCTGAGTTGAATTGTAGGCGCAGTAGATTCTGAGTTGACTTGTAGCCGCAGTAGATTCTGAGTTGACTTGTAGCCGCAGTAGATTCTGAGTTGAGACGTAGCCGCAGTAGATTCTTAGTTGACTTGTAGCCGCAGTAGATTCTGAGTTGACTTGTAGCCGCAGTAGATTCTGAGTTGACATGTAGCCGCAGTAGATTCTGAGTTGAGACGTAGCCGGAGTAGATTCTGAGTATAAACGTAGCCGCAGTAGATTCTGAGTTGAGACGTAGCCGCAGTAGATTCTGAGTTGACTTGTAGCCGCAGTAGATTCTGAGTTGAGTCGTAGCCGCAGTAGATTCCGAGTTCACTTGTAGCCGCAGTAGATTCTGAGTTGAGTCGTAGCCGCAGTAGATTCCGAGTTGAGACGTTGCCGCAGTAGATTCCGAGTTGAGACGTAGCCGCAGTAGATTCTGAGTTGAGACGTAGCCGCAGTAGATTCCGAGTTGAGACGTAGCCGCGGTAGATTCCGAGTTGAGACGTAGCCGCATTAGATTCCGAGTTGAGACGTAGCCGCAGTAGATTCTGAGTTGAGACGTAGCCGCAGTAGATTCCAAGTTGAGACGTAGCCGCAGTAGATTCTGAGTTGACTTGTAGCTGCAGTAGATTCTGAGTTGAGACGTAGCCGCAGTAGATTCTGAGTTGACTAGTAGCCGCAGTAGATTCTGAGTTGACTTGTAGCCGCAGTAGATTCTGAGTTGACTTGTAGCCGCAGTAGATTCTGAGTTGAGACGTAGCCGCAGTAGATTCTGAGTTGAGACGTAGCCGCAGTAGATTCCGAGTTGAGACGTAGCCGCAGTATATTCTGAGTTGACTTGTAGCCGCAGTAGATTCCGAGTTGAGACGTAGCCGCAGTAGATTCTGAGTTGAGACATAGCCGCAGTAGATTCCGAGTTGAGATGTAGCCGCAGTAGATTCTGAGTTGAGACGTAGCCGCAGTAGATTCCCAGTTGAGACGTAGCCGCAGTAGATTCCGAGTTGAGACGTAGCCGCAGTAGATTCTGAGTTGAGACGTAGCCGCAGTAGATTCTGAGTTGAATTGTAGGCGCAGTAGATTCTGAGTTGACTTGTAGCCGCAGTAGATTCTGAGTTGACTTGTAGCCGCAGTAGATTCTGAGTTGAGACGTAGCCGCAGTAGATTCTTAGTTGACTTGTAGCCGCAGTAGATTCTGAGTTGACTTGTAGCCGCAGTAGATTCTGAGTTGACTTGTAGCCGCAGTAGATTCTGAGTTAACTTGTAGCCGCAGTAGATTCTGAGTTGACTTGTAGCCGCAGTAGATTCTGTGTTGACTTGTAGCCGCAGTAGATTCTGAGTTGACTTGTAGCCGCAGTAGATTCTGAGTTGAGACGTAGCCGCAGTAGATTCTGAGTTGACTTGTAGCCGCAGTAGATTCTGAGTTGACTTGTAGCCTCAGTAGATTCTGAGTTGAGACGCAGCCGCAGTAGATTCTGTGTTGACTTGTAGCCGCAGTAGATTCTGAGTTGACTTGTAGCCGCAGTAGATTCTGAGTTGAGACGTAGCCGCAGTAGATTCTGAGTTGAGACGTAGCCGCAGTAGATTCTGAGTTGACTTGTAGCCGCAGTAGATTCTGAGTTGAGACGTAGCCGCAGTAGATTCTGAGTTGAGACGTAGCCGCAGTAGATTCCGAGTTGAGACGTAGCCGCAGTAGATTCTGAGTTGACTTGTAGCCGCAGTAGATTCCGAGTTGAGACGTAGGCGCAGTAGATTCTGAGTTGACTTGTAGCCGCAGTAGATTCTGAGTTGACATGTAGCCGCAGTAGATTCTGAGTTGAGACGTAGCCGGAGTAGATTCTGAGTATAAACGTAGCCGCAGTAGATTCTGAGTTGAGACGTAGCCGCAGTAGATTCTGAGTTGACTTGTAGCCGCAGTAGATTCTGAGTTGACTTGTAGCCGCAGTAGATTCTGAGTTGACTTGTAGCCGTAGTAGATTCTGAGTTGAGACGTAGCCACAGTAGATTCCGATTTGAGACGTAGCTGCAGTAGATTCTGAGTTGACTTGTAGCCGCAGTAGATTCTGAGTTGACTTGTAGCCGCAGAAGATTCTGAGTTGACTTGTAGCCGCAGTAGATTCTGAGTTGAGTCGTAGCCGCAGTAGATTCCGAGTTGACTTGTAGCCGCAGTAGATTCCGAGTTGACTTGTAGCCGCAGTAGATTCTGAGTTGACTTGTAGCTGCAGTAGATTCTGAGTTGACTTGTAGCCGCAGTAGATTCCGAGTTGAATTGTAGCCGCAGTAGATTCTGAGTTGAGTCGTAGCCGCAGTAGATTCTGAGTTGACTTGTAGCCGCAGTAGATTCTGAGTTGAGTCGTAGCCGCAGTAGATTCCGAGTTCACTTGTAGCCGCAGTAGATTCTGAGTTGAGTCGTAGCCGCAGTAGATTCCGAGTTGAGACGTTGCCGCAGTAGATTCCGAGTTGAGACGTAGCCGCAGTAGATTCTGAGTTGAGACGTAGCCGCAGTAGATTCCGAGTTGAGACGTAGCCGCGGTAGATTCCGAGTTGAGACGTAGCCGCATTAGATTCCGAGTTGAGACGTAGCCGCAGTAGATTCTGAGTTGAGACGTAGCCGCAGTAGATTCCAAGTTGAGACGTAGCCGCAGTAGATTCTGAGTTGACTTGTAGCTGCAGTAGATTCTGAGTTGAGACGTAGCCGCAGTAGATTCTGAGTTGACTAGTAGCCGCAGTAGATTCTGAGTTGACTTGTAGCCGCAGTAGATTCTGAGTTGACTTGTAGCCGCAGTAGATTCTGAGTTGAGACGTAGCCGCAGTAGATTCTGAGTTGAGACGTAGCCGCAGTAGATTCCGAGTTGAGACGTAGCCGCAGTAGATTCTGAGTTGACTTGTAGCCGCAGTAGATTCCGAGTTGAGACGTAGCCGCAGTAGATTCTGAGTTGAGACATAGCCGCAGTAGATTCCGAGTTGAGATGTAGCCGCAGTAGATTCTGAGTTGAGACGTAGCCGCAGTAGATTCCCAGTTGAGACGTAGCCGCAGTAGATTCCGAGTTGAGACGTAGCCGCAGTAGATTCTGAGTTGAGACGTAGCCGCAGTAGATTCTGAGTTGAATTGTAGGCGCAGTAGATTCTGAGTTGACTTTTAGCCGCAGTAGATTCTGAGTTGACTTGTAGCCGCAGTAGATTCTGAGTTGAGACGTAGCCGCAGTAGATTCTTAGTTGACTTGTAGCCGCAGTAGATTCTGAGTTGACTTGTAGCCGCAGTAGATTCTGAGTTGAGACGTAGCCGCAGTAGATTCTGAGTTGAGTCGTAGCCGCAGTAGATTCTGAGTTGAAACGTAGCCGCAGTAGATTCTGAGTTGAGTCGTAGCCGCAGTAAATTCCGAGTTCACTTGTAGCCGCAGTAGATTCCGAGTTGAGTCGTAGCCGAAGTAGATTCTGAGTTGAGACGTAGCCGCAGTAGATTCCGAGTTGAGACGTAGCCGCAGTAGATTCTGAGTTGACTTGTAGCCGCAGTAGATTCCGAGTTGAGACGTAGCCGCGGTAGATTCCGAGTTGAGACGTAGCCGCAGTAGATTCCGAGTTGAGACGTAGCCGCAGTAGATTCTGAGTTGAGACGTAGCCGCAGTAGATTCCGAGTTGAGACGTAGCCGCAGTGGATTCTGAGTTGACTTGTAGCTGCAGTAGATTCTGAGTTGAGACGTAGCCGCAGTAGATTCTGAGTTGACTTGTAGCCGCAGTAGATTCTGAGTTGACTTGTAGCCGCAGTAGATTCTGAGTTGACTTTTAGCCGCAGTAGATTCTGAGTTGAAACGTAGCCGCAGTAGATTCTGAGTTGAGACGTAGCCGCAGTAGATTCCGAGTTGAGACGTAGCCGCAGTAGATTCTGAGTTGACTTGTAGCCGCAGTAGATTCCGAGTTGAGACGTAGCCGCAGTAGATTCCGAGTTGAGACGTAGCCGCATTAGATTCTGAGTTGAGACGTAGCCGCAGTAGATTCCGATTTGAGACGTAGCCGCAGTAGATTCTGAGTTGAATTGTAGGCGCAGTAGATTCTGAGTTGACTTGTAGCCTCAGTAGATTCTGAGTTGACTTGTAGCCGCAGTAGATTCTGAGTTGACTTGTAGCCGCAGTAGATTCTGAGTTGAGACGTAGCCGCAGTAGATTCTGAGTTGACTTGTAGCCGCAGTAGATTCTGAGTTGAGACGTAGCCGCAGTAGATTCTGAGTTGAGACGTAGCCGCAGTAGATTCCGAGTTGAGACGTAGCCGCAGTAGATTCTGAGTTGACTTGTAGCCGCAGTAGATTCCGAGTTGAGACGTAGGCGCAGTAGATTCTGAGTTGACTTGTAGCCGCAGTAGATTCTGAGTTGACATGTAGCCGCAGTAGATTCTGAGTTGAGACGTAGCCGGAGTAGATTCTGAGTATAAACGTAGCCGCAGTAGATTCTGAGTTGAGACGTAGCCGCAGTAGATTCTGAGTTGACTTGTAGCCGCAGTAGATTCTGAGTTGACTTGTAGCCGCAGTAGATTCTGAGTTGACTTGTAGCCGTAGTAGATTCTGAGTTGAGACGTAGCCACAGTAGATTCCGATTTGAGACGTAGCTGCAGTAGATTCTGAGTTGACTTGTAGCCGCAGTAGATTCTGAGTTGACTTGTAGCCGCAGAAGATTCTGAGTTGACTTGTAGCCGCAGTAGATTCTGAGTTGAGTCGTAGCCGCAGTAGATTCCGAGTTGACTTGTAGCCGCAGTAGATTCCGAGTTGACTTGTAGCCGCAGTAGATTCTGAGTTGACTTGTAGCTGCAGTAGATTCTGAGTTGACTTGTAGCCGCAGTAGATTCCGAGTTGAATTGTAGCCGCAGTAGATTCTGAGTTGAGTCGTAGCCGCAGTAGATTCTGAGTTGACTTGTAGCCGCAGTAGATTCTGAGTTGAGTCGTAGCCGCAGTAGATTCCGAGTTCACTTGTAGCCGCAGTAGATTCTGAGTTGAGTCGTAGCCGCAGTAGATTCCGAGTTGAGACGTTGCCGCAGTAGATTCCGAGTTGAGACGTAGCCGCAGTAGATTCTGAGTTGAGACGTAGCCGCAGTAGATTCCGAGTTGAGACGTAGCCGCGGTAGATTCCGAGTTGAGACGTAGCCGCATTAGATTCCGAGTTGAGACGTAGCCGCAGTAGATTCTGAGTTGAGACGTAGCCGCAGTAGATTCCAAGTTGAGACGTAGCCGCAGTAGATTCTGAGTTGACTTGTAGCTGCAGTAGATTCTGAGTTGAGACGTAGCCGCAGTAGATTCTGAGTTGACTAGTAGCCGCAGTAGATTCTGAGTTGACTTGTAGCCGCAGTAGATTCTGAGTTGAGACGTAGCCGCAGTAGATTCTGAGTTGAGACGTAGCCGCAGTAGATTCCGAGTTGAGACGTAGCCGCAGTAGATTCTGAGTTGACTTGTAGCCGCAGTAGATTCCGAGTTGAGACGTAGCCGCAGTAGATTCTGAGTTGAGACATAGCCGCAGTAGATTCCGAGTTGAGATGTAGTCGCAGTAGATTCTGAGTTGAGACGTAGCCGCAGTAGATTCCCAGTTGAGACGTAGCCGCAGTAGATTCCGAGTTGAGACGTAGCCGCAGTAGATTCTGAGTTGAGACGTAGCCGCAGTAGATTCTGAGTTGAATTGTAGGCGCAGTAGATTCTGAGTTGACTTGTAGCCGCAGTAGATTCTGAGTTGACTTGTAGCCGCAGTAGATTCTGAGTTGAGACGTAGCCGCAGTAGATTCTTAGTTGACTTGTAGCCGCAGTAGATTCTGAGTTGACTTGTAGCCGCAGTAGATTCTGAGTTGACTTGTAGCCGCAGTAGATTCTGAGTTAACTTGTAGCCGCAGTAGATTCTGAGTTGACTTGTAGCCGCAGTAGATTCTGTGTTGACTTGTAGCCGCAGTAGATTCTGAGTTGACTTGTAGCCGCAGTAGATTCTGAGTTGAGACGTAGCCGCAGTAGATTCTGAGTTGACTTGTAGCCGCAGTAGATTCTGAGTTGACTTGTAGCCTCAGTAGATTCTGAGTTGAGACGCAGCCGCAGTAGATTCTGTGTTGACTTGTAGCCGCAGTAGATTCTGAGTTGACTTGTAGCCGCAGTAGATTCTGAGTTGAGACGTAGCCGCAGTAGATTCTGAGTTGAGACGTAGCCGCAGTAGATTCTGAGTTGACTTGTAGCTGCAGTAGATTCTGAGTTGAGACGTAGCCGCAGTAGATTCTGAGTTGACTTGTAGCCGCAGTAGATTCTGAGTTGACTTGTAGCCGCAGTAGATTCTGAGTTGAGACGTAGCCGTAGTAGATTCTGAGTTGAGACGTAGCCGCAGTAGATTCTGAGTTGAGACGTAGCCGCAGTAGATTCTGTGTTGAGACGTAGCCGCAGTAGATTCTGAGTTGACTTGTAGCCGCAGTAGATTCTGAGTTGAGACGTAGCCGCAGTAGATTCTGAGTTGAGACGTAGCCGCAGTAGATTCTGAGTTGACTTGTAGCCGCAGTAGATTCTGAGTTGACTTGTAGCCGCAGTAGATTCTGAGTTGAGACGTAGCCGCAGTAGATTCTGAGTTGAGACGTAGCCGCAGTAGATTCTGAGTTGACTTGTAGCCGCAGTAGATTCCGAGTTGAGACGTAGGCGCAGTAGATTCTGAGTTGACTTGTAGCCGCAGTAGATTCTGAGTTGACATGTAGCCGCAGCAGATTCTGAGTTGAGACGTAGCTGGAGTAGATTCTGAGTATAAACGTAGCCGCAGTAGATTCTGAGTTGAGACGTAGCCGCAGTAGATTCTGAGTTGACTTGTAGCCGCAGTAGATTCTGAGTTGACTTGTAGCCGCAGTAGATTCTGAGTTGACTTGTAGCCGCAGTAGATTCTGAGTTGAGACGTAGCCACAGTAGATTCCGATTTGAGACGTAGCTGCAGTAGATTCTGAGTTGACTTGTAGCCGCAGTAGATTCTGAGTTGACTTGTAGCCGCAGAAGATTCTGAGTTGACTTGTAGCCGCAGTAGATTCTGAGTTGAGTCGTAGCCGCAGTAGATTCCGAGTTGACTTGTAGCCGCAGTAGATTCCGAGTTGACTTGTAGCCGCAGTAGATTCTGAGTTGACTTGTAGCCGCAGTAGATTCTGAGTTGACTTGTAGCCGCAGTAGATTCCGAGTTGAATTGTAGCCGCAGTAGATTCTGAGTTGAGTCGTAGCCGCAGTAGATTCTGAGTTGACTTGTAGCCGCAGTAGATTCTGAGTTGAGTCGTAGCCGCAGTAGATTCCGAGTTCACTTGTAGCCGCAGTAGATTCTGAGTTGAGTCGTAGCCGCAGTAGATTCCGAGTTGAGACGTAGCCGCAGTAGATTCCGAGTTGAGACGTAGCCGCAGTAGATTCTGAGTTGAGACGTAGCCGCAGTAGATTCCGAGTTGAGACGTAGCCGCGGTAGATTCCGAGTTGAGACGTAGCCGCATTAGATTCCGAGTTGAGACGTAGCCGCAGTAGATTCTGAGTTGAGACGTAGCCGCAGTAGATTCCAAGTTGAGACGTAGCCGCAGTAGATTCTGAGTTGACTTGTAGCTGCAGTAGATTCTGAGTTGAGACGTAGCCGCAGTAGATTCTGAGTTGACTAGTAGCCGCAGTAGATTCTGAGTTGACTTGTAGCCGCAGTAGATTCTGAGTTGACTTGTAGCCGCAGTAGATTCTGAGTTGAGACGTAGCCGCAGTAGATTCTGAGTTGAGACATAGCCGCAGTAGATTCCGAGTTGAGATGTAGCCGCAGTAGATTCTGAGTTGAGACGTAGCCGCAGTAGATTCTGAGTTGACTTGTAGCCGCAGTAGATTCCGAGTTGAGACGTAGCCGCAGTAGATTCTGAGTTGAGACATAGCCGCAGTAGATTCCGAGTTGAGATGTAGCCGCAGTAGATTCTGAGTTGAGACGTAGCCGCAGTAGATTCCCAGTTGAGACGTAGCCGCAGTAGATTCCGAGTTGAGACGTAGCCGCAGTAGATTCTGAGTTGAGACGTAGCCGCAGTAGATTCTGAGTTGAATTGTAGGCGGAGTAGATTCTGAGTTGACTTGTAGCCGCAGTAGATTCTGAGTTGACTTGTAGCCGCAGTAGATTCTGAGTTGACTTGTAGCCGCAGTAGATTCTGAGTTGAGACGTAGCCGCAGTAGATTCTTAGTTGACTTGTAGCCGCAGTAGATTCTGAGTTGACTTGTAGCCGCAGTAGATTCTGAGTTGACTTGTAGCCGCAGTAGATTCTGAGTTAACTTGTAGCCGCAGTAGATTCTGAGTTGACTTGTAGCCGCAGTAGATTCTGTGTTGACTTGTAGCCGCAGTAGATTCTGAGTTGACTTGTAGCCGCAGTAGATTCTGAGTTGAGACGTAGCCGCAGTAGATTCTGAGTTGAGACGTAGCCGCAGTAGATTCTGAGTTGACTTGTAGCCGCAGTAGATTCTGAGTTGACTTGTAGCCTCAGTAGATTCTGAGTTGAGACGCAGCCGCAGTAGATTCTGTGTTGACTTGTATCCGCAGTAGATTCTGTGTTGACTTGTATCCGCAGTAGATTCTGAGTTGACTTGTAGCCGCAGTAGATTCTGAGTTGAGACGTAGCCGCAGTAGATTCTGAGTTGACTTGTAGCCGCAGTAGATTCTGAGTTGACTTGTAGCTGCAGTAGATTCTGAGTTGAGACGTAGCCGCAGTAGATTCTGAGTTGACTTGTAGCCGCAGTAGATTCTGAGTTGACTTGTAGCCGCAGTAGATTCTGAGTTGAGACGTAGCCGCAGTAGATTCTGAGTTGAGACGTAGCCGCAGTAGATTCTGAGTTGAGACGTAGCCGCAGTAGATTCTGTGTTGAGACGTAGCCGCAGTAGATTCTGAGTTGACTTGTAGCCGCAGTAGATTCTGAGTTGACTTGTAGCCGCAGTAGATTCTGAGTTGAGACGTAGCCGCAGTAGATTCTGAGTTGAGACGTAGCCGCAGTAGATTCTGAGTTGACTTGTAGCCGCAGTAGATTCTGAGTTGAGACGTAGCCGCAGTAGATTCTGAGTTGACTTGTAGCTGCAGTAGATTCTGAGTTGACTTGTAGCCGCAGTAGATTCCGAGTTGACTTGTAGCCGCAGTAGATTCCGAGTTGAGACGTAGCCGCAGTAGATTCTGAGTTGAATTGTAGGCGCAGTAGATTCTGAGTTGACTTGTAGCCGAAGTAGATTCTGAGTTGACTTGTAGCCGCAGTAGATTCTGAGTTGACTTGTAGCCGCAGTAGATTCTGAGTTGACTTGTAGCCGCAGTAGATTCTGAGTTAATTTGTAGCCGCAGTAGATTCTGAGTTGACTTGTAGCCGCAGTAGATTCTGTGTTGACTTGTAGCCGCAGTAGATTCTGAGTTGACTTGTAGCCGCAGTAGATTCTGAGTTGACTTGTAGCCGCAGTAGATTCTGAGTTAAGACGTAGCCGCAGTAGATTCTGAGTTAAGACGTAGCCGCAGTAGATTCTGAGTTGTGACGTAGCCGCAGTAGATTCTGAGTTGACTTGTAGCCTCAGTAGATTCTGAGTTGAGACGTAGCCGCAGTAGATTCTGTGTTGACTTGTAGCCGCAGTAGATTCTGAATTGACTTGTAGCCGCAGTAGATTCTGAGTTGAGACATAGCCGCAGTAGATTCTGAGTTGAGACGTAGCCGCAGTAGATTCTGAGTTGACTTGTACCCGCAGTAGATTCTGAGTTGACTTGTAGCCGCAGTAGATTCTGAGTTGACTTGTAGCCGCAGTAGATTCTGAGTTGACTTGTAGCCGCAGTAGATTCTGTGTTGACTTGTAGCCGCAGTAGATTCTGAATTGACTTGTAGCCGCAGTAGATTCTGAGTTGACTTGTAGCCGCAGTAGAGTCTGAGTTGAGACGTAGCCGCAGTAGATTCTGAGTTGAGACGTAGCCGCAGTAGATTCTGAGTTGACTTGTAGCCTCAGTAGATTCTGAGTTGAGATGCAGCCGCAGTAGATTCTGAGTTGACTTGTAGCCGCAGTAGATTCTGAGTTGACTTGTAGCCCCAGTAAATTCTGAGTTGACTTGTAGCCGCAGTAGATTCTGAGTTGAGACCTAGCCGCAGTAGATTCTGAGTTGAGACGTAGCCGCAGTAGATTCTGAGTTGACTTGTAGCCGCAGTAGATTCTGAGTTGATTTGTAGCCGCAGTAGATTCTGAGTTGATTTGTAGCCGCAGTAGATTCTGAGTTGACTTGTAGCCGCAGTAGATTCTGAGTTGACTTGTAGCCGCAGTAGATTCTGAGTTGAGACGTAGCCGCAGTAGATTCTGAGTTGAGACGTAGCCGCAGTAGATTCCGAGTAGAGACGTAGCCGCAGTAGGTTCTGAGTTGAGACGTAGCCGCAGTAGATTCTGAGTTGAGACGTAGCCGCAGTAGATTCTGTGTTGACTTGTAGCCGCAGTAGATTCTGAGTTGACTTGTAGCCGCAGTAGATTCTGAGTTGACTTGTAGCCGCAGTAGATTCCGAGTTGAGACGAAGCCGCAGTAGATTCCGAGTTGAGACGTAGCCGCAGTAGATTCCGAGTAGAGACGTAGCCGCAGTAGATTCCGAGAAGAGACGTAGTCGCAGTAGATTCCGAGTTGAGACGTAGCCGAAGTAGATTCCGAGTTGAGACGTAGCCGCAGTAGATTCCGAGTTGAGACGTAGCCGCAGTAGATTCTGAGTTGAGACGTAGCCGCAGTAGTTTCCGAGTTGAGACGTAGCCGCAGTAGATTCTGAGTTGAGACGTAGCCGCTGTAGATTCCGAGTTGAGACGTAGCCGCAGTAGATTCTGAGTTTACTTGTAGCCGCAGTAGATTCCGAGTTGACTTGTAGCCGCAGTAGATTCTGAGTTGAGACGTAGCCGCAGTAGATTCCGAGTTGAGACGTAGCCGCAGTAGATTCTGAGTAGAGTCGTAGCCGCAGTAGATTCCGAGTTGAGACGTAGCCGCATTAGATTCTGAGTTGACTTGTAGCCGCGGTAGATTCCGAGTTGACTTGTAGCCGCAGTAGATTCTGAGTTGAGTCGTAGCCGCAGTAGATTCCGAGTTGAGACGTAGCCGCAGTAGATTCTGAGTAGAGTCGTAGCCGCAGTAGATTCTGAGTTGACTTGTAGCCGCAGTAGATTCTGAGTTGAGTCGTAGCCGCAGCAGATTCCGAGTTGACTTGTAGCCGCAGCAGATTCCGAGTTGACTTGTAGCCGCAGTAGATTCCGAGTTGACTTGTAGCCGCAGTAGATTCTGAGTTGACTTGTAGCCGCAGTAGATTCCGAGTTGACTTGTAGCCGCAGTAGATTCTGAGTTGAGTCGTTGCCGCAGTAGATTCCGAGTTGACTTGTAGCCGCAGTAGATTCCGTGTTGACTTGTAGCCGCAGTAGATTCTGAGTTGACTTTTAGCCGCAGTAGATTCTGAGTTGAAACGTAGCCGCAGTAGATTCTGAGTTGACTTGTAGCTGCAGTAGATTCTGAGTTGAGACGTAGCCGCAGTAGATTCTGAGTTGACTTGTAGCCGCAGTAGATTCTGAGTTGACTTGTAGCCGCAGTAGATTCTGAGTTGAGTCGTAGCCGCAGTAGATTCCGAGTTGACGTGTAGCCGCAGTAGATTCCGAGTTGACTTGTAGCCGCAGTAGATTCTGAGTTGACTTGTAGCCGCAGTAGATTCCGAGTTGAATTGTAGCCGCAGTAGATTCTGAGTTGAGTCGTAGCCGCAGTAGATTCTGAGTTGACTTGTAGCCGCAGTAGATTCTGAGTTGACTTGTAGCCGCAGTAGATTCTGAGTTGAGTCGTAGCCGCAGTAGATTCCGAGTTCACTTGTAGCCGCAGTAGATTCTGAGTTGAGTCGTAGCCGCAGTAGATTCCGAGTTGAGACGTAGCCGCAGTAGATTCCGAGTTGAGACGTAGCCGCAGTAGATTCTGAGTTGAGACTTAGCCGCAGTAGATTCCGAGTTGAGACGTAGCCGCGGTAGATTCCGAGTTGAGACGTAGCCGCATTAGATTCCGAGTTGAGACGTAGCCGCAGTAGATTCTGAGTTGAGACGTAGCCGCAGTAGATTCCAAGTTGAGACGTAGCCGCAGTAGATTCTGAGTTGACTTGTAGCTGCAGTAGATTCTGAGTTGAGACGTAGCCGCAGTAGATTCTGAGTTGACTAGTAGCCGCAGTAGATTCTGAGTTGACTTGTAGCCGCAGTAGATTCTGAGTTGACTTGTAGCCGCAGTAGATTCTGAGTTGAGACGTAGCCGCAGTAGATTCTGAGTTGAGACGTAGCCGCAGTAGATTCCGAGTTGAGACGTAGCCGCAGTAGATTCTGAGTTGACTTGTAGCCGCAGTAGATTCCGAGTTGAGACGTAGCCGCAGTAGATTCTGAGTTGAGACATAGCCGCAGTAGATTCCGAGTTGAGATGTAGCCGCAGTAGATTCTGAGTTGAGACGTAGCCGCAGTAGATTCCCAGTTGAGACGTAGCCGCAGTAGATTCCGAGTTGAGACGTAGCCGCAGTAGATTCTGAGTTGAGACGTAGCCGCAGTAGATTCTGAGTTGAATTGTAGGCGCAGTATATTCTGAGTTGACTTGTAGCCGCAGTAGATTCTGAGTTGACTTGTAGCCGCAGTAGATTCTGAGTTGACTTGTAGCCGCAGTAGATTCTGAGTTGAGACGTAGCCGCAGTAGATTCTTAGTTGACTTGTAGCCGCAGTAGATTCTGAGTTGACTTGTAGCCGCAGTAGATTCTGAGTTGACTTGTAGCCGCAGTAGATTCTGAGTTAACTTGTAGCCGCAGTAGATTCTGAGTTGACTTGTAGCCGCAGTAGATTCTGTGTTGACTTGTAGCCGCAGTAGATTCTGAGTTGACTTGTAGCCGCAGTAGATTCTGAGTTGAGACGTAGCCGCAGTAGATTCTGAGTTGAGACGTAGCCGCAGTAGATTCTGAGTTGACTTGTAGCCGCAGTAGATTCTGAGTTGACTTGTAGCCTCAGTAGATTCTGAGTTGAGACGCAGCCGCAGTAGATTCTGTGTTGACTTGTAGCCGCAGTAGATTCTGAGTTGACTTGTAGCCGCAGTAGATTCTGAGTTGAGACGTAGCCGCAGTAGATTCTGAGTTGAGACGTAGCCGCAGTAGATTCTGAGTTGACTTGTAGCCGCAGTAGATTCTGAGTTGAGACGTAGCCGCAGTAGATTCTGAGTTGACTTGTAGCCGCAGTAGATTCTGAGTTGACTTGTAGCCGCAGTAGATTCTGAGTTGAGACGTAGCCGCAGTAGATTCTGAGTTGAGACGTAGCCGCAGTAGATTCTGAGTTGACTTGTAGCCGCAGTAGATTCTGAGTTGACTTGTAGCCGCAGTAGATTCTGTGTTGACTTGTAGCCGCAGTAGATTCTGAATTGACTTGTAGCCGCAGTAGATTCTGAGTTGACTTGTAGCCGCAGTAGAGTCTGAGTTGAGACGTAGCCGCAGTAGATTCTGAGTTGAGACGTAGCCGCAGTAGATTCTGAGTTGACTTGTAGCCTCAGTAGATTCTGAGTTGAGATGCAGCCGCAGTAGATTCTGAGTTGACTTGTAGCCGCAGTAGATTCTGAGTTGACTTGTAGCCCCAGTAAATTCTGAGTTGACTTGTAGCCGCAGTAGATTCTGAGTTGAGACCTAGCCGCAGTAGATTCTGAGTTGAGACGTAGCCGCAGTAGATTCTGAGTTGACTTGTAGCCGCAGTAGATTCTGAGTTGATTTGTAGCCGCAGTAGATTCTGAGTTGATTTGTAGCCGCAGTAGATTCTGAGTTGACTTGTAGCCGCAGTAGATTCTGAGTTGACTTGTAGCCGCAGTAGATTCTGAGTTGAGACGTAGCCGCAGTAGATTCTGAGTTGAGACGTAGCCGCAGTAGATTCCGAGTAGAGACGTAGCCGCAGTAGGTTCTGAGTTGAGACGTAGCCGCAGTAGATTCTGAGTTGAGACGTAGCCGCAGTAGATTCTGTGTTGACTTGTAGCCGCAGTAGATTCTGAGTTGACTTGTAGCCGCAGTAGATTCTGAGTTGACTTGTAGCCGCAGTAGATTCCGAGTTGAGACGAAGCCGCAGTAGATTCCGAGTTGAGACGTAGCCGCAGTAGATTCCGAGTTGAGACGTAGCCGCAGTAGATTCCGAGATGAGACGTAGTCGCAGTAGATTCCGAGTTGAGACGTAGCCGAAGTAGATTCCGAGTTGAGACGTAGCCGCAGTAGATTCCGAGTTGAGACGTAGCCGCAGTAGATTCTGAGTTGAGACGTAGCCGCAGTAGTTTCCGAGTTGAGACGTAGCCGCAGTAGATTCTGAGTTGAGACGTAGCCGCTGTAGATTCCGAGTTGAGACGTAGCCGCAGTAGATTCTGAGTTTACTTGTAGCCGCAGTAGATTCCGAGTTGACTTGTAGCCGCAGTAGATTCTGAGTTGAGACGTAGCCGCAGTAGATTCCGAGTTGAGACGTAGCCGCAGTAGATTCTGAGTAGAGTCGTAGCCGCAGTAGATTCCGAGTTGAGACGTAGCCGCATTAGATTCTGAGTTGACTTGTAGCCGCGGTAGATTCCGAGTTGACTTGTAGCCGCAGTAGATTCTGAGTTGAGTCGTAGCCGCAGTAGATTCCGAGTTGAGACGTAGCCGCAGTAGATTCTGAGTAGAGTCGTAGCCGCAGTAGATTCTGAGTTGACTTGTAGCCGCAGTAGATTCTGAGTTGAGTCGTAGCCGCAGCAGATTCCGAGTTGACTTGTAGCCGCAGCAGATTCCGAGTTGACTTGTAGCCGCAGTAGATTCCGAGTTGACTTGTAGCCGCAGTAGATTCTGAGTTGACTTGTAGCCGCAGTAGATTCCGAGTTGACTTGTAGCCGCAGTAGATTCTGAGTTGAGTCGTTGCCGCAGTAGATTCCGAGTTGACTTGTAGCCGCAGTAGATTCCGTGTTGACTTGTAGCCGCAGTAGATTCTGAGTTGACTTTTAGCCGCAGTAGATTCTGAGTTGAAACGTAGCCGCAGTAGATTCTGAGTTGACTTGTAGCTGCAGTAGATTCTGAGTTGAGACGTAGCCGCAGTAGATTCTGAGTTGACTTGTAGCCGCAGTAGATTCTGAGTTGACTTGTAGCCGCAGTAGATTCTGAGTTGAGTCGTAGCCGCAGTAGATTCCGAGTTGACGTGTAGCCGCAGTAGATTCCGAGTTGACTTGTAGCCGCAGTAGATTCTGAGTTGACTTGTAGCCGCAGTAGATTCTGAGTTGACTTGTAGCCGCAGTAGATTCCGAGTTGAATTGTAGCCGCAGTAGATTCTGAGTTGAGTCGTAGCCGCAGTAGATTCTGAGTTGACTTGTAGCCGCAGTAGATTCTGAGTTGAGTCGTAGCCGCAGTAGATTCCGAGTTCACTTGTAGCCGCAGTAGATTCTGAGTTGAGTCGTAGCCGCAGTAGATTCCGAGTTGAGACGTAGCCGCAGTAGATTCCGAGTTGAGACGTAGCCGCAGTAGATTCTGAGTTGAGACTTAGCCGCAGTAGATTCCGAGTTGAGACGTAGCCGCGGTAGATTCCGAGTTGAGACGTAGCCGCATTAGATTCCGAGTTGAGACGTAGCCGCAGTAGATTCTGAGTTGAGACGTAGCCGCAGTAGATTCCAAGTTGAGACGTAGCCGCAGTAGATTCTGAGTTGACTTGTAGCTGCAGTAGATTCTGAGTTGAGACGTAGCCGCAGTAGATTCTGAGTTGACTAGTAGCCGCAGTAGATTCTGAGTTGACTTGTAGCCGCAGTAGATTCTGAGTTGACTTGTAGCCGCAGTAGATTCTGAGTTGAGACGTAGCCGCAGTAGATTCTGAGTTGAGACGTAGCCGCAGTAGATTCCGAGTTGAGACGTAGCCGCAGTAGATTCTGAGTTGACTTGTAGCCGCAGTAGATTCCGAGTTGAGACGTAGCCGCAGTAGATTCTGAGTTGAGACATAGCCGCAGTAGATTCCGAGTTGAGATGTAGCCGCAGTAGATTCTGAGTTGAGACGTAGCCGCAGTAGATTCCCAGTTGAGACGTAGCCGCAGTAGATTCCGAGTTGAGACGTAGCCGCAGTAGATTCTGAGTTGAGACGTAGCCGCAGTAGATTCTGAGTTGAATTGTAGGCGCAGTATATTCTGAGTTGACTTGTAGCCGCAGTAGATTCTGAGTTGACTTGTAGCCGCAGTAGATTCTGAGTTGACTTGTAGCCGCAGTAGATTCTGAGTTGAGACGTAGCCGCAGTAGATTCTTAGTTGACTTGTAGCCGCAGTAGATTCTGAGTTGACTTGTAGCCGCAGTAGATTCTGAGTTGACTTGTAGCCGCAGTAGATTCTGAGTTAACTTGTAGCCGCAGTAGATTCTGAGTTGACTTGTAGCCGCAGTAGATTCTGTGTTGACTTGTAGCCGCAGTAGATTCTGAGTTGACTTGTAGCCGCAGTAGATTCTGAGTTGAGACGTAGCCGCAGTAGATTCTGAGTTGAGACGTAGCCGCAGTAGATTCTGAGTTGACTTGTAGCCGCAGTAGATTCTGAGTTGACTTGTAGCCTCAGTAGATTCTGAGTTGAGACGCAGCCGCAGTAGATTCTGTGTTGACTTGTAGCCGCAGTAGATTCTGAGTTGACTTGTAGCCGCAGTAGATTCTGAGTTGAGACGTAGCCGCAGTAGATTCTGAGTTGAGACGTAGCCGCAGTAGATTCTGAGTTGACTTGTAGCCGCAGTAGATTCTGAGTTGAGACGTAGCCGCAGTAGATTCTGAGTTGACTTGTAGCCGCAGTAGATTCTGAGTTGACTTGTAGCCGCAGTAGATTCTGAGTTGAGACGTAGCCGCAGTAGATTCTGAGTTGAGACGTAGCCGCAGTAGATTCTGTGTTGAGACGTAGCCGCAGTAGATTCTGAGTTGACTTGTAGCCGCAGTAGATTCTGAGTTGACTTGTAGCCGCAGTAGATTCTGAGTTGAGACGTAGCCGCAGTAGATTCTGAGTTGAGACGTAGCCGCAGTAGATTCTGAGTTGACTTGTAGCCGCAGTAGATTCTGAGTTGAGACGTAGCCGCAGTAGATTCTGAGTTGACTTGTAGCTGCAGTAGATTCTGAGTTGACTTGTAGCCGCAGTAGATTCCGAGTTGAGACGTAGCCGCAGTAGATTCCGAGTTGAGACGTAGCCGCAGTAGATTCTGAGTTGAATTGTAGGCGCAGTAGATTCTGAGTTGACTTGTAGCCGCAGTAGATTCTGAGTTGACTTGTAGCCGCAGTAGATTCTGAGTTGACTTGTAGCCGCAGTAGATTCTGAGTTAATTTGTAGCCGCAGTAGATTCTGAGTTGACTTGTAGCCGCAGTAGATTCTGTGTTGACTTGTAGCCGCAGTAGATTCTGAGTTGACTTGTAGCCGCAGTAGATTCTGAGTTGACTTGTAGCCGCAGTAGATTCTGAGTTAAGACGTAGCCGCAGTAGATTCTGAGTTAAGACGTAGCCGCAGTAGATTCTGAGTTGTGACGTAGCCGCAGTAGATTCTGAGTTGACTTGTAGCCTCAGTAGATTCTGAGTTGAGACGCAGCCGCAGTAGATTCTGTGTTGACTTGTAGCCGCAGTAGATTCTGAATTGACTTGTAGCCGCAGTAGATTCTGAGTTGAGACATAGCCGCAGTAGATTCTGAGTTGAGACGTAGCCGCAGTAGATTCTGAGTTGACTTGTACCCGCAGTAGATTCTGAGTTGACTTGTAGCCGCAGTAGATTCTGAGTTGACTTGTAGCCGCAGTAGATTCTGAGTTGACATGTAGCCGCAGTAGATTCTGTGTTGACTTGTAGCCGCAGTAGATTCTGAGTTGACTTGTAGCCGCAGTAGAGTCTGAGTTGAGACGTAGCCGCAGTAGATTCTGAGTTGAGACGTAGCCGCAGTAGATTCTGAGTTGACTTGTAGCCTCAGTAGATTCTGAGTTGAGATGCAGCCGCAGTAGATTCTGAGTTGACTTGTAGCCGCAGTAGATTCTGAGTTGACTTGTAGCCCCAGTAAATTCTGAGTTGACTTGTAGCCGCAGTAGATTCTGAGTTGAGACCTAGCCGCAGTAGATTCTGAGTTGAGACGTAGCCGCAGTAGATTCTGAGTTGACTTGTAGCCGCAGTAGATTCTGAGTTGAGACGTAGCCGCAGTAGATTCTGAGTTGATTTGTAGCCGCAGTAGATTCTGAGTTGACTTGTAGCCGCAGTAGATTCTGAGTTGAGTCGTAGCCGCAGCAGATTCCGAGTTGAGACGTAGCCACAGTAGATTCTGAGTTGAGACGTAGCCGCAGTAGATTCTGAGTTGACTTGTAGCCGCAGTAGATTCTGAGTTGAGACGTAGCCGCAGTAGATTCTGAGTTGACTTGTAGCCGCAGTAGATTCTGAGTTGACTTGTAGCCGCAGTAGATTCCGAGTTGAGACGTAGCCGCAGTAGATTCCGAGTTGAGACGTAGCCGCAGTAGATTCTGAGTTGAATTGTAGGCGCAGTAGATTCTGAGTTGACTTGTAGCCGAAGTAGATTCTGAGTTGACTTGTAGCCGCAGTAGATTCTGAGTTAATTTGTAGCCGCAGTAGATTCTGAGTTGACTTGTAGCCGCAGTAGATTCTGAGTTGACTTGTAGCCGCAGTAGATTCTGTGTTGACTTGTAGCCGCAGTAGATTCTGAGTTGACTTGTAGCCGCAGTAGATTCTGAGTTGACTTGTAGCCGCAGTAGAGTCTGAGCTGAGACGTAGCCGCAGTAGATTCTGAGTTGAGACGTAGCCGCAGTAGATTCTGAGTTGACTTGTAGCCTCAGTAGATTCTGAGTTGAGATGCAGCCGCAGTAGATTCTGAGTTGACTTGTAGCCGCAGTAGATTCTGAGTTGACTTGTAGCCCCAGTAAATTCTAAGTTGACTTGTAGCCGCAGTAGATTCTGAGTTGATTTGTAGCCGCAGTAGATTCTGAGTTGACTTGTAGCCGCAGTAGATTCTGAGTTGACTTGTAGCCGCAGTAGATTCTGAGTTGAGACGTAGCCGCAGTAGATTCTGAGTTGATTTGTAGCCGCAGTAGATTCTGAGTTGACTTGTAGCCGCAGTAGATTCTGAGTTGAGACGTAGCCGCAGTAGATTCTGAGTTGAGACGTAGCCGCAGTAGATTCCGAGTAGAGACGTAGCCGCAGTAGGTTCTGAGTTGAGACGTAGCCGCAGTAGATTCTGAGTTGAGACGTAGCCGCAGTAGATTCTGTGTTGACTTGTAGCCGCAGTAGATTCTGAGTTGACTTGTAGCCGCAGTAGATTCTGAGTTGACTTGTAGCCGCAGTAGATTCCGAGTTGAGACGAAGCCGCAGTAGATTCCGAGTTGAGACATAGCCGCAGTAGATTCCGAGTTGAGACGTAGCCGCAGTAGATTCCGAGATGAGACGTAGTCGCAGTAGATTCCGAGTTGAGACGTAGCCGAAGTAGATTCCGAGTTGAGACGTAGCCGCAGTAGATTCCGAGTTGAGACGTAGCCGCAGTAGATTCTGAGTTGAGACGTAGCCGCAGTAGTTTCCGAGTTGAGACGTAGCCGCAGTAGATTCTGAGTTGAGACGTAGCCGCTGTAGATTCCGAGTTGAGACGTAGCCGCAGTAGATTCTGAGTTTACTTGTAGCCGCAGTAGATTCCGAGTTGACTTGTAGACGCAGTAGATTCTGAGTTGAGACGTAGCCGCAGTAGATTCCGAGTTGAGACGTAGCCGCAGTAGATTCTGAGTAGAGTCGTAGCCGCAGTAGATTCCGAGTTGAGACGTAGCCGCATTAGATTCTGAGTTGACTTGTAGCCGCGGTAGATTCCGAGTTGACTTGTAGCCGCAGTAGATTCTGAGTTGAGTCGTAGCCGCAGTAGATTCCGAGTTGAGACGTAGCCGCAGTAGATTCTGAGTAGAGTCGTAGCCGCAGTAGATTCTGAGTTGACTTGTAGCCGCAGTAGATTCTGAGTTGAGTCGTAGCCGCAGCAGATTCCGAGTTGACTTGTAGCCGCAGCAGATTCCGAGTTGACTTGTAGCCGCAGTAGATTCCGAGTTGACTTGTAGCCGCAGTAGATTCTGAGTTGACTTGTAGCCGCAGTAGATTCCGAGTTGACTTGTAGCCGCAGTAGATTCTGAGTTGAGTCGTTGCCGCAGTAGATTCCGAGTTGACTTGTAGCCGCAGTAGATTCCGTGTTGACTTGTAGCCGCAGTAGATTCTGAGTTGACTTTTAGCCGCAGTAGATTCTGAGTTGAAACGTAGCCGCAGTAGATTCTGAGTTGACTTGTAGCTGCAGTAGATTCTGAGTTGAGACGTAGCCGCAGTAGATTCTGAGTTGACTTGTAGCCGCAGTAGATTCTGAGTTGACTTGTAGCCGCAGTAGATTCTGAGTTGAGTCGTAGCCGCAGTAGATTCCGAGTTGACTTGTAGCCGCAGTAGATTCCGAGTTGACTTGTAGCCGCAGTAGATTCTGAGTTGACTTGTAGCCGCAGTAGATTCTGAGTTGACTTGTAGCCGCAGTAGATTCCGAGTTGAATTGTAGCCGCAGTAGATTCTGAGTTGAGTCGTAGCCGCAGTAGATTCTGAGTTGACTTGTAGCCGCAGTAGATTCTGAGTTGAGTCGTAGCCGCAGTAGATTCCGAGTTCACTTGTAGCCGCAGTAGATTCTGAGTTGAGTCGTAGCCGCAGTAGATTCCGAGTTGAGACGTAGCCGCAGTAGATTCCGAGTTGAGACGTAGCCGCAGTAGATTCTGAGTTGAGACGTAGCCGCAGTAGATTCCGAGTTGAGACGTAGCCGCGGTAGATTCCGAGTTGAGACGTAGCCGCATTAGATTCCGAGTTGAGACGTAGCCGCAGTAGATTCTGAGTTGAGACGTAGCCGCAGTAGATTCCAAGTTGAGACGTAGCCGCAGTAGATTCTGAGTTGACTTGTAGCTGCAGTAGATTCTGAGTTGAGACGTAGCCGCAGTAGATTCTGAGTTGACTAGTAGCCGCAGTAGATTCTGAGTTGACTTGTAGCCGCAGTAGATTCTGAGTTGACTTGTAGCCGCAGTAGATTCTGAGTTGAGACGTAGCCGCAGTAGATTCTGAGTTGAGACGTAGCCGCAGTAGATTCCGAGTTGAGACGTAGCCGCAGTAGATTCTGAGTTGACTTGTAGCCGCAGTAGATTCCGAGTTGAGACGTAGCCGCAGTAGATTCTGAGTTGAGACATAGCCGCAGTAGATTCCGAGTTGAGATGTAGCCGCAGTAGATTCTGAGTTGAGACGTAGCCGCAGTAGATTCCCAGTTGAGACGTAGCCGCAGTAGATTCCGAGTTGAGACGTAGCCGCAGTAGATTCTGAGTTGAGACGTAGCCGCAGTAGATTCTGAGTTGAATTGTAGGCGCAGTAGATTCTGAGTTGACTTGTAGCCGCAGTAGATTCTGAGTTGACTTGTAGCCGCAGTAGATTCTGAGTTGACTTGTAGCCGCAGTAGATTCTGAGTTGAGACGTAGCCGCAGTAGATTCTTAGTTGACTTGTAGCCGCAGTAGATTCTGAGTTGACTTGTAGCCGCAGTAGATTCTGAGTTGACTTGTAGCCGCAGTAGATTCTGAGTTAACTTGTAGCCGCAGTAGATTCTGAGTTGACTTGTAGCCGCAGTAGATTCTGTGTTGACTTGTAGCCGCAGTAGATTCTGAGTTGACTTGTAGCCGCAGTAGATTCTGAGTTGAGACGTAGCCGCAGTAGATTCTGAGTTGAGACGTAGCCGCAGTAGATTCTGAGTTGACTTGTAGCCGCAGTAGATTCTGAGTTGAGTCGTAGCCGCAGCAGATTCCGAGTTGAGACGTAGCCGCAGTAGATTCTGAGTTGAGACGTAGCCGCAGTAGATTCTGAGTTGACTTGTAGCCGCAGTAGATTCTGAGTTGAGACGTAGCCGCAGTAGATTCTGAGTTGACTTGTAGCTGCAGTAGATTCTGAGTTGACTTGTAGCCGCAGTAGATTCCGAGTTGAGACGTAGCCGCAGTAGATTCCGAGTTGAGACGTAGCCGCAGTAGATTCTGAGTTGAATTGTAGGCGCAGTAGATTCTGAGTTGACTTGTAGCCGAAGTAGATTCTGAGTTGACTTGTAGCCGCAGTAGATTCTGAGTTGACTTGTAGCCGCAGTAGATTCTGAGTTGACTTGTAGCCGCAGTAGATTCTGAGTTAATTTGTAGCCGCAGTAGATTCTGAGTTGACTTGTAGCCGCAGTAGATTCTGTGTTGACTTGTAGCCGCAGTAGATTCTGAGTTGACTTGTAGCCGCAGTAGATTCTGAGTTGAGACATAGCCGCAGTAGATTCTGAGTTAAGACGTAGCCGCAGTAGATTCTGAGTTAAGACGTAGCCGCAGTAGATTCTGAGTTGTGACGTAGCCGCAGTAGATTCTGAGTTGACTTGTAGCCTCAGTAGATTCTGAGTTGATACGCAGCCGCAGTAGATTCTGTGTTGACTTGTAGCCGCAGTAGATTCTGAATTGACTTGTAGCCGCAGTAGATTCTGAGTTGAGACATAGCCGCAGTAGATTCTGAGTTGAGACGTAGCCGCAGTAGATTCTGAGTTGACTTGTAGCCGCAGTAGATTCTGTGTTGACTTGTAGCCGCAGTAGATTCTGAGTTGACTTGTAGCCGCAGTAGATTCTGAGTTGACTTGTAGCCGCAGTAGATTCTGTGTTGACTTGTAGCCGCAGTAGATTCTGAGTTGACTTGTAGCCGCAGTAGATTCTGAGTTGACTTGTAGCCGCAGTAGAGTCTGAGTTGAGACGTAGCCGCAGTAGATTCTGAGTTGAGACGTAGCCGCAGTAGATTCTGAGTTGACTTGTAGCCTCAGTAGATTCTGAGTTGAGATGCAGCCGCAGTAGATTCTGAGTTGACTTGTAGCCGCAGTAGATTCTGAGTTGACTTGTAGCCCCAGTAAATTCTGAGTTGACTTGTAGCCGCAGTAGATTCTGAGTTGAGACCTAGCCGCAGTAGATTCTGAGTTGAGACGTAGCCGCAGTAGATTCTGAGTTGACTTGTAGCCGCAGTAGATTCTGAGTTGAGACGTAGCCGCAGTAGATTCTGAGTTGATTTGTAGCCGCAGTAGATTCTGAGTTGACTTGTAGCCGCAGTAGATTCTGAGTTGACTTGTAGCCGCAGTAGATTCTGAGTTGAGACGTAGCCGCAGTAGATTCTGAGTTGAGACGTAGCCGCAGTAGATTCCGAGTAGAGACGTAGCCGCAGTAGGTTCTGAGTTGACGTAGCCGCAGTAGATTCTGAGTTGAGACGTAGCCGCAGTAGATTCTGTGTTGACTTGTAGCCGCAGTAGATTCTGAGTTGACTTGTAGCCGCAGTAGATTCTGAGTTGACTTGTAGCCGCAGTAGTTTCCGAGTTGAGACGAAGCCGCAGTAGATTCCGAGTTGAGACGTAGCCGCAGTAGATTCCGAGTTGAGACGTAGCCGCAGTAGATTCCGAGATGAGACGTAGTCGCAGTAGATTCCGAGTTGAGACGTAGCCGAAGTAGATTCCGAGATGAGACGTAGCCGCAGTAGATTCCGAGTTGAGACGTAGCCGCAGTAGATTCTGAGTTGAGACGTAGCCGCAGTAGTTTCCGAGTTGAGACGTAGCCGCAGTAGATTCTGAGTTGAGACGTAGCCGCTGTAGATTCCGAGTTGAGACGTAGCCGCAGTAGATTCTGAGTTTAATTGTAGCCGCAGTAGATTCCGAGTTGACTTGTAGCCGCAGTAGATTCTGAGTTGAGACGTAGCCGCAGTAGATTCCGAGTTGAGACGTAGCCGCAGTAGATTCTGAGTAGAGTCGTAGCCGCAGTAGATTCCGAGTTGAGACGTAGCCGCATTAGATTCTGAGTTGACTTGTGGCCGCAGTAGATTCCGAGTTGACTTGTAGCCGCAGTAGATTCTGAGTTGAGTCGTAGCCGCAGTAGATTCCGAGTTGAGACGTAGCCGCAGTAGATTCTGAGTAGAGTCGTAGCCGCAGTAGATTCTGAGTTGACTTGTAGCCGCAGTAGATTCTGAGTTGAGTCGTAGCCGCAGCAGATTCCGAGTTGACTTGTAGCCGCAGCAGATTCCGAGTTGACTTGTAGCCGCAGTAGATTCCGAGTTGACTTGTAGCCGCAGTAGATTCTGAGTTGACTTGTAGCCGCAGTAGATTCCGAGTTGACTTGTAGCCGCAGTAGATTCTGAGTTGAGTCGTTGCCGCAGTAGATTCCGAGTTGACTTGTAGCCGCAGTAGATTCCGTGTTGACTTGTAGCCGCAGTAGATTCTGAGTTGACTTTTAGCCGCAGTAGATTCTGAGTTGAAACGTAGCCGCAGTAGATTCTGAGTTGACTTGTAGCTGCAGTAGATTCTGAGTTGAGACGTAGCCGCAGTAGATTCTGAGTTGACTTGTAGCCGCAGTAGATTCTGAGTTGACTTGTAGCCGCAGTAGATTCTGAGTTGAGACGTAGCCGCAGTAGATTCTGAGTTGAGACGTAGCCGCAGTAGATTCTGAGTTGAGACGTAGCAGCAGTAGATTCCGAGTTGAGACGTAGCCGCAGTAGATTCTGAGTTGAGACGTAGCCGCAGTAGATTCCGAGTTGAGACGTAGCCGCAGTAGATTCCGAGTTGAGACGTAGCCGCAGTAGATTCTGAGTTGAGACGTAGCCGCAGTAGATTCCGAGTTGAGACGTAGCCGCAGTAGATTCCGAGTTGAGACGTAGCAGCAGTAGATTCTGAGTTGAGACGTAGCCGCAGTAGATTCCGAGTTGAGACGTAGCCGCAGTAGATTCTGAGTTGAATTGTAGGCGCAGTAGATTCTGAGTTGACTTGTAGGCGCAGTAGATTCTGAGTTGACTTGTAGCCGCAGTAGATTCTGTGTTTACTTGTAGCCGCAGTAGATTCTGAGTTGACTTGTAGCCGCAGTAGATTCTGAGTTGACTTGTAGCCGCAGTAGAGTCTGAGTTGAGACGTAGCCGCAGTAGATTCTGAGTTGAGACGTAGCCGCAGTAGATTCTGAGTTGAGACGCAGCCGCAGTAGATTCTGTGTTGACTTGTAGCCGCAGTAGATTCTGTGTTGACTTTTAGCCGCAGTAGATTCTGAATTGACTTGTAGCCGCAGTAGATTCTGAGTTGAGACATAGCCGCAGTAGATTATGAGTTGAGACGTAGCCGCAGTAGATTCTGAGTTGACTTGTAGCCGCAGTAGATTCTGAGTTGACTTGTAGCCGCAGTAGATTCTGTGTTTACTTGTAGCCGCAGTAGATTCTGAGTTGACTTGTAGCCGCAGTAGATTCTGAGTTGACTTGTAGCCGCAGTAGAGTCTGAGTTGAGACGTAGCCGCAGTAGATTCTGAGTTGAGACGTAGCCGCAGTAGATTCTGAGTTGACTTGTAGCCTCAGTAGATTCTGAGTTGAGATGCAGCCGCAGTAGATTCTGAGTTGACTTGTAGCCGCAGTAGATTCTGAGTTGACTTGTAGCCGCAGTAGATTCTGAGTTGAGACCTAGCCGCAGTAGATTCTGTGTTGAGACGTAGCCGCAGTAGATTCTGAGTTGACTTGTAGCCGCAGTAGATTCTGAGTTGAGACGTAGCCGCAGTAGATTCTGAGTTGACTTGTAGCCGCAGTAGATTCTGAGTTGACTTGTAGCCGCAGTAGATTCTGAGTTGAGACGTAGCCGCAGTAGATTCTGAGTTGAGACGTAGCCGCAGTAGATTCCGAGTAGAGACGTAGCCGCAGTAGGTTCTGAGTTGAGACGTAGCCGCAGTAGATTCTGAGTTGAGACGTAGCCGCAGTAGATTCTGAGTTGAGACGTAGCCGCAGTAGATTCTGAGTTGACTTGTAGCCGCAGTAGATTCCGAGTTGAGACGAAGCCGCAGTAGATTCCGAGTTGAGACGTAGCCGCAGTAGATTCCGAGTTGAGACGTAGCCGCAGTAGATTCCGAGATGAGACGTAGTCGTAGTAGATTCCGAGTTGAGACGTAGCCGAAGTAGATTCCGAGTTGAGACGTAGCCGCAGTAGATTCCGAGTTGAGACGTAGCCGCAGTAGATTCTGAGTTGAGACGTAGCCGCAGTAGTTTCCGAGTTGAGACGTAGCCGCAGTAGATTCCGAGTTGAGACGTAGCCGCAGTAGATTCTGAGTAGAGTCGTAGCCGCAGTAGATTCCGAGTTGAGACGTAGCCGCATTAGATTCTGAGTTGAGACGTAGCCACAGTAGATTCCGAGTTGACTTGTAGCCGCAGTAGATTCTGAGTTGAGTCGTAGCCGCAGTAGATTCTGAGTTGAGACGTAGCCGCAGTAGATTCCGAGTTGAAACGTAGCCGAGTAGATTCCGAGTTGAGACGTAGCCGCAGTAGATTCCGAGACGTAGCCGCAGTAGATTCCGAGTTGAGTCGTAGCCGCAGTAGATTCTGAGTTGAGACGTAGCCGCAGTAGATTCTGAGTTGAGTCGTAGCCGCAGTAGATTCCGAGTTGAATTGTAGCCGCAGTAGATTCTGAGTTGAGTCGTAGCCGCAGTAGATTCCGAGTTGAGACGTAGCCGCAGTAGATTCTGAGTCGAGTCGTAGCCGCAGTAGATTCTGAGTTGACTTGTAGCTGCAGTAGATTCTGAGTTGACTTGTAGCCGCAGTAGATTCTGAGTTGAGTCGTAGCCGCAGCAGATTCCGAGTTGACTTGTAGCCGCAGTAGATTCCGAGTTGACTTGCAGCCGCAGTAGATTCTGAGTTGACTTGTAGCCGCAGTAGATTCTGAGTTGACCTGTAGCCGCAGTAGATTCCGAGTTGACTTGTAGCCGCAGTAGATTCTGAGTTGAGTCGTTGCCGCAGTAGATTCCGAGTTGACTTGTAGCCGCAGTAGATTCTGAGTTGACTTGTAGCCGCAGTAGATTCTGAGTTGAGACGTAGCCACAGTAGATTCCGAGTTGAGTCGTAGCCGCAGTAGATTCTGAGCTGAGACGTAGCCGCAGTAGATTCTGAGTTGAGACGTAGCCGCAGTAGATTCCGAGTTTAGACGTAGCCGAGTAGATTCCGAGTTGAGACTTAGCCGCAGTAGATTCCGAGACGTAGCCGCAGTAGATTCCGAGTTGACTTGTAGCCGCAGTAGATTCTGAGTTGAGTCGTAGCCGCAGCAGATTCCGAGTTGACTTGTAGCCGCAGTAGATTCCGAGTTGACTTGTAGCCGCAGTAGATTCTGAGTTGACTTGTAGCCGCAGTAGATTCCGAGTTGACTTGTAGCCGCAGTAGATTCTGAGTTGAGTCGTTGCCGCAGTAGATTCCGAGTTGACTTGTAGCCGCAGTAGATTCCGTGTTGACTTGTAGCCGCAGTAGATTCTGAGTTGACTTGTAGCTGCAGTAGATTCTGAGTTGAGACGTAGCCGCAGTAGATTCTGAGTTGACTTGTAGCCGCAGTAGATTCTGAGTTGACTTGTAGCCGCAGTAGATTCTGAGTTGACTTGTAGCCGCAGTAGATTCTGAGTTGAGACGTAGCCGCAGTAGATTCTGAGTTGAGACGTAGCCGCAGTAGATTCTGTGTTGAGACGTAGCCGCAGTAGATTCTGAGTTGACTTGTAGCCGCAGTAGATTCTGAGTTGACTTGTAGCCGCAGTAGATTCTGCGTTGAGACGTAGTCGTAGTAGATTCCGAGTTGAGACGTAGCCGAAGTAGATTCCGAGTTGAGACGTAGCCGCAGTAGATTCCGAGTTGAGACGTAGCCGCAGTAGATTCTGAGTTGAGACGTAGCCGCAGTAGTTTCCGAGTTGAGACGTAGCCGCAGTAGATTCCGAGTTGAGACGTAGCCGCAGTAGATTCTGAGTAGAGTCGTAGCCGCAGTAGATTCCGAGTTGAGACGTAGCCGCATTAGATTCTGAGTTGAGACGTAGCCACAGTAGATTCCGAGTTGACTTGTAGCCGCAGTAGATTCTGAGTTGAGTCGTAGCCGCAGTAGATTCTGAGTTGACTTGTAGCCGCAGTAGATTCTGAGTTGACTTGTAGCCGCAGTAGATTCTGAGTTGACTTGTAGCCGCAGTAGATTCTGAGTTGAGACGTAGCCGCAGTAGATTCTGAGTTGAGACGTAGCCGCAGTAGATTCTGAGTTGAGACGTAGCCGCAGTAAATTCCGAGTTGAGACGTAGCCGCAGTAGATTCTGAGTTGAGACGTAGCCGCAGTAGATTCCGAGTTGAGACGTAGCCGCAGTAGATTCTGAGTTGAGACGTAGCCGCATGTTATGGTTTTGTAATTTTGCTATCAGTATCAGTATTCCACATCATAACATCATGTAAAGTATGGATACTTCTATTGAATGTGCAGTCCACAGAAGAAGACTACATATCCCAGAGAACAACAGGGTTAATGATAAGTCACGGGACCAGGACGCTGTATAATCTCGTTCCCAGGCTGGAGTGCCCTCCTTCTTCTCTCGAACTTCTCGGAGAGTGGGAAGCGTTCCAGCCGTGTCGCCTAGAGTTCACAGTAGGCCTCTCGGTTTTCGGGGACTCTCTCTCTCTGTTTCGTTCGATTTGTTAGCCTCAATTATATTATATTGTGTTATCTTGTATTTCGGTATCATATTTAGTAAAATAAGTTTTTCCTCCTTAGATTGTCGCTGTTTTATCCCACTCCCTTTTTCCCCCTCCTTTCCGGGCCCCGGGAGGGGGGCCCACGGGGTGGCTTCCCCTGTCACGGGCATAGGTAAATCTAAGTAACCCGTGACAGATTTTTTGGTGGAGAATGCGGGCATAGAGCTTTTTAGCTTTTAGAACAACTCTCTCTTTACTCTTAAAGAGCTTCGTTAGGGGAGTGTTATCTTTTCGTAGCTGCTCACTGAGAACGTGACCTTGAAATACCAGACAAATTGTCAACATTAAGGGCTGCTGTACATTCTCAGCACTGCTATCTAACTTTTGTGTAGAAAACAAAGGGATTTCTTTCTCCCTTAGAGCAAAGCTAGCTAGCTCTGACTTTTACAGAGCCTGCCAGCTATGAATCCACTCTTCATCCCAGTTGCTCTGTTTAAGGGATTGAAAGCAATTATGATCTTCTTAAAGTATTGGTCAACTATTAACACCATAATTTGGTGTTGTGGAATTGTGCAGGTATATAGCCTAATAAGGTGGATACTGATGGAGACACCTGCCTGGTACTTTTATGAGATGTGGTATGGTCAGAATTTTGGCACCTACATCCCAGATGGAATTGTGAATCTTACAAACACTTGCATCCCAGATGGAATTGCGAATCTTACAAGTACTTGCATCCCAGATGGAACAGGCAATTTTACAAACACCACCATGTTTAATTCATTGTACAGGCTAAAAAAACCCTTTTTATTTAGGTTGTACTCTCAGATTTCCACACGCCTTTCAATAACTGAGATAGGGTTCATACTTGCATCCATGTTATCACTATTAATGAATGCATATATGTTCCTATGCATTCGTTCTATGCGGAAGTCTCCTCCAGAACCAGAGAATGATGACTGGCAGGGAATATGGAAAGGTTTAGGAAAAGTCTTAGAAGCATGGGGACCCGCAGTGTCATGGGATTTCACTCTTGAACACCTAAGGGACCCTAAGAAATTAAGTGAGTATTTGGGTCAGAGATCTAAGGAGGTAAACCTTATGTGGGGTTTGGCTTATGCATACCGTGCTTTGTATCATACTATTCTGGAGAGAGAGAGTTTCCGATCTGAGATTCAAGCCCAAGTTAATTCTGATCAGTCACAGGAGGCATCAGTAGCAATATCAGTTGCCCCTGTGGAAGGCAAGAAATGGAAACGGGTGTCCACGCATCTAGAACGAAAAGAAGGAGAAGCACAGGGGGGGGCTGCAGAAGACCCAGGTGCCGGGCATGGAGCAGTACCGAAAAAAGCAAAGGCAAAAACCAAGAGGCATGAAGAAGAGACTGATGATGAGGAGGAAATCACCTATTGTCGACCTCTGAAGCTGACTGAAATCCAAGGCTCAAGAAAGGAGTTCACACGGCGTCAAGATGAAGGTATCCTTGCTTGGTTGCTTCGCTGCTGGGACAACGGGGCCAACAGCTTGTCTCTAGATGGTAATGAAGCTCGCCAACTAGGAAACATTGCCCAAGATGCAGGTATCGACAGAGGGATTAGCAGATGTTCGGATGGAGCTGCCACTCTCTGGTTGCGGCTGTTAGAAGCCGTGAGAGAAAGGTACCCCTATAAGGATGCTTTGAAGCCTAAATTTGATAGTTGGAATACCGTCCAAAAAGGTATTCAGCGCCTGAGGGAATTGGCCATGGCGAAAATGTTGTACAGCCCTGATCCAAGCGAACTTGACCCTGAGAGAGTGAGGGCCGATCCTGACATGTGGCAGAAAATCACAAGTACAGCACCAGAGAGAATGGCACAGTCATTGGTAACAGGTTCTAAAGGGTTCGTGGACAGATGGCCCCGAGTTGTTGAGCTGATTATAATGCTTCAAACCACTGATCAGCAGCTCCCTCAACTGCATGCCGCAGTTTCTGCCATCTCACGGCTAGAAAACCGAGTAGATGAAATGTGCAAGAAATTGTTTCCAGCAACTAATCATAATGATGATCTTGTAATAGTATCAGAAACAACTGATGAAGGTCAATCCTCGTACGGGCCACCAGGTCTAATGAAGGATCTGATCAAAGTATTCCAGTCCTACTCCTCACCTGCATCATCAAAAGTCTCAGCTGTTAAACGCACACGCTTCCCAGCTCGAGCAAAGAACAACAGTACGATTGCACCGCGTGTTTCCATGTGGCGCTACCTACGTGACCGTGGAGAAGACATGAGGAAGTGGCATGATCAGCCCACTTCTGCACTACGAGCACGGGTGAAAGAACTACTAGACATACCAACCACCAGTGGAGTTGCTCCAGTCATCACAGGTAACCAATAGAGGGGCCCTGCCCTCAGTCAGGGGAGGGAAAGGGATAATAGAGTTTATTGGACTGTGTGGATTCGATGGCCTGGCACATCAGAACCACAGGAATATAAGGCACTGGTGGATACCGGTGCACAGTGCACCCTAATGCCCTCCAGTCATGAAGGGACAGAATCAATCCATATTTCTGGAGTGACTGGGGGCTCTCAAGAATTGACTGTGCTGGAGGCTGAAATAAGCCTCACTGGCAAAGACTGGCAAAAACATCCTATTGTGACTGGCCCAGGGGCTCCATGTATACTGGGTATTGATTACCTCAGAAGAGGGCATTTCAAGGATCCTAAGGGGTATCGATGGGCCTTTGGGATAGCTGCTGTAGATATGGACAACATTAAGCAGCTGTCTGTTTTGCCTGGCCTGTCAGAGGACCCGTCTGTTGTGGGGCTGCTACGAGTAAAAGAGCAGCAGGTACCGATTGCTACAAAGACAGTGCACAGATGGCAGTATCGCACCAACAGGGATTCCTTGCTCCCCATTCATGATTTGATTCGCCAGTTGGAGAATCAGGGAGTGATCAGTAAAACTCACTCACCTTTTAACAGTCCCATATGGCCAGTGCGTAAAGCCAGTGGAGAATGGAGGCTGACAGTAGACTACCGTGGCCTGAATGAGGTCACACCCCCATTGAGCGCTGCTGTGCCGGACATGTTGGAACTCCAGTACGAGCTGGAGTCAAAAGCAGCCAAATGGTATGCCACCATTGACATTGCCAATGCCTTCTTCTCTATTCCTTTGGCTGCAGAATGTAAGCCACAGTTTGCCTTCACCTGGAGGGGCATTCAGTATACTTGGAACCGTTTGCCCCAGGGGTGGAAACACAGCCCAACCATTTGCCATGGGTTGGTCCAAACTGTACTGGAACAAGGTGGTGCTCCTGAACACCTGCAGTACATTGATGACATTGTTGTGTGGGGTGATACAGCAGAAGAGGTTTTCACAAAAGGAGAGCAGATCATCCAAATTCTTCTACAAGCCGGCTTTGCTATTAAGCGAAGCAAAGTAAAAGGACCTGCCCAGGAAATTCAGTTCTTAGGTATAAAGTGGCAGGATGGACGTCGTCACATCCCAACAGATGTGATCGACAAAATCACTGCCATGTCTCCACCAACTAGCAAGAAAGAGACACAATCTTTCCTGGGTGCAGTAGGCTTTTGGAGGATGCACATTCCAAACTACAGCCCCCTTTATCAGGTGACGCGGAAGAAGAACGATTTTGCATGGGGCCCTGAGCAGCAGCAGGCTTTTGAACAGATTAAACAAGAGATAGCCCGAGCTGTAGCTCTGGGGCCAGTACGGACTGGACAGGATGTAAAGAACATCCTCTATACTGCTGCTGGAGAGAAAGGCCCCACTTGGAGTTTGTGGCAAAGAGCCTCAGGAGAGACCCGAGGCCGACCCCTGGGATTCTGGAGTCGATCATATAAGGGGTCTGAAGAGTGCTACACTCCAACTGAGAAGGAGATCTTAGCCGCGTATGAGGGGGTTCGGGCTGCTTCCGAAGTAGTCGGGACTGAAACACAGCTCCTTTTGGCACCTCGACTGCCAGTGCTGAACTGGATGTTCAAAGGACAGGTTCCCTCCACTCATCATGCTACCGATGTCACCTGGAGCAAGTGGATTACGCTGATTACACAGCGAGCGCGAATGGGAAACCTCAATCGTCCAGGAATCCTAGAGGTAATCATGGACTGGCCTGAAGATAAAAGGTTTGGAACATCACCAGCAGAAGAGGTATCACGTGCTAAAGAGGCCCCACCATACAACGAATTACCAGAAAATGAAAAGAAATATGCCCTATTCACAGACGGATCATGTCGCATTGTAGGGAAGCATCGCAAATGGAAAGCTGCTGTGTGGAGCCCCACACGACAGGTTGCAGAGGCCACCGAAGGTAAGGGAGAATCAAGTCAGTTTGCAGAGGTAAAAGCTGTCCAGCTGGCCTTAGATGTTGCTGAACGGGAGAGGTGGCCAATGCTGTATCTTTATACTGACTCATGGATGGTGGCAAATGCCTTATGGGGGTGGTTACAGAGGTGGGAACAAAACAACTGGCAACGGAAGGGTAAATCTGTTTGGGCCGCTGAATTATGGAAGGACATTGCTGCCCGAACAAAGAATATGGTTGTAAAGGTGCGTCACGTGGATGCACATGTGCCCAAAAGTCGGGCTACTGAAGAACAACAAAACAACCATCAGGTAGATAAAGCTGCCAAAATTGAGGTGGCTCAAATTGACTTGGACTGGCAGAATAAGGGTGAATTATTTCTAGCTCGATGGGCTCATGAGACCTCAGGTCATCAAGGAAGAGACGCGACATATAAGTGGGCCAGAGACCGAGGGGTGGACTTAACCATGGACGCTATTGCGCAGATTATTCATGATTGTGAAACATGTGCCATAATTAAACAAGCCAAAAGGATGAAACCTCTCTGGGAGGAAGGGCGATGGCAAAAGTATAAATATGGGGAGGCGTGGCAGGTTGATTATATCACCTTGCCACGATCTCGCAGTGGTAAGTGTTATGTACTCACCATGGTAGAGGCAACCACTGGGTGGCTTGAAACATATGCAGTACCCCATGCAACTGCTCGAAACACCATATTAGGTCTTGAGAAACAAGTCCTGTGGCGACATGGCACCCCAGAAAGAATTGAATCTGATAATGGGACACATTTTAAAAATTCCCTTATAAATACTTGGGCCAAAGATCATGGCATTGAGTGGATTTATCATATTCCCTACCATGCACCAGCTTCTGGTAAAATTGAACGATATAATGGGTTGTTGAAAACTATGTTGAAAGCAATGGGTGGCGGAACATTTAAGCACTGGGAGAAGAATCTGGCAGAAGCCACTTGGTTGGTGAATACTAGAGGATCTGTCAATCGTGATGGTCCTAGTCAATCTAGCCCCCTACACACTGTAGAAGGAGATAAGGTCCCTGTTGTACATGTAAAGAACATGTTGGGAAAAGCTGTTTGGGTCCTTCCAGCTTCTGGAAAGGGCAAACCTATCCGTGGAACTGTCTTTGCCCAGGGACCTGGGTGCACTTGGTGGGTAATGCAGAAGGATGGGGATGTTCAATGTGTACCACAAGGGAATTTGATGCTGGGGGAGTGCAGTCAATAATTTTATGTATTTATATGTATATATGTTTGCATGTGTAGTGTATTTTAGTTATTATAGTTGTACATTTAGTTATGTTACATGTAATTCTACTGTTTAGCTATCATAATTTTACATACGTGTATATATATGTATATATATATTTACCATGATGTAATAATGTAGAATAAGGGGTGGAATGTTATGGTTTTGTAATTTTGCTATCAGTATCAGTATTCCACATCATAACATCATGTAAAGTATGGATACTTCTATTGAATGTGCAGTCCACAGAAGAAGACTACATATCCCAGAGAACAACAGGGTTAATGATAAGTCACGGGACCAGGACGCTGTATAATCTCGTTCCCAGGCTGGAGTGCCCTCCTTCTTCTCTCGAACTTCTCGGAGAGTGGGAAGCGTTCCAGCCGTGTCGCCTAGAGTTCACAGTAGGCCTCTCGGTTTTCGGGGACTCTCTCTCTCTGTTTCGTTCGATTTGTTAGCCTCAATTATATTATATTGTGTTATCTTGTATTTCGGTATCATATTTAGTAAAATAAGTTTTTCCTCCTTAGATTGTCGCTGTTTTATCCCACTCCATTTTTCCCCCTCCTTTCCGGGCCCCGGGAGGGGGGCCCACGGGGTGGCTTCCCCTGTCACGGGCATAGGTAAATCTAAGTAACCCGTGACACCGCAGTAGATTCCGAGTTGAGACGTAGCCGCAGTTGATTCTGAGTTGAGACGTAGCCGCAGTAGATTCCGAGTTGAGACGTAGCCGCAGTAGATTCCGAGTTGAGACGTAGCCGCAGTAGATTCTGAGTTGAGACGTAGCCGCAGTAGATTCCGAGTTGAGACGTAGCCGCAGTAGATTCTGAGTTGAATTGTAGGCGCAGTAGATTCTGAGTTGACTTGTCGCCGCAGTAGATTCTGAGTTGACTTGTAGCCGCAGTAGATTCTGAGTTGACTTGTAGCCGCAGTAGATTCCGAGTTGAGACGTAGCCGCAGTAGATTCTGAGTTGAGGCGTAGCCGCAGTAGATTCCGAGTTGAGACGTAGCCGCAGTAGATTCCGAGTTGAGACGTAGCCGCAGTAGATTCTGAGTTGACTTGTAGCCGCAGTAGATTCTGAGTTGACTTGTAGCCGCAGTAGAGTCTGAGTTGAGACGTAGCCGCAGTAGATTCTGAGTTGAGACGTAGCCGCAGTAGATTCTGAGTTGACTTGTAGCCTCAGTAGATTCTGAGTTGAGATGCAGCCGCAGTAGATTCTGAGTTGACTTGTAGCCGCGGTAGATTCTGAGTTGACTTGTAGCCGCAGTAGATTCTGAGTTAACTTGTAGCCGCAGTAGATTCTGAGTTGACTTGTAGCCGCAGTAGATTCTGTGTTGACTTGTAGCCGCAGTAGATTCTGATTTGACTTGTAGCCGCAGTAGATTCTGAGTTGACTTGTAGCCGCAGTAGATTCTGAGTTGAGACGTAGCCGCAGTAGATTCTGAGTTGAGACGTAGCCGCAGTAGATTCTGAGTTGACTTGTAGCCTCAGTAGATTCTGAGTTGAGACGCAGCCGCAGTAGATTCTGTGTTGACTTGTAGCCGCAGTAGATTCTGAATTGACTTGTAGCCGCAGTAGATTCTGAGTTGACTTGTAGCCGCAGTAGATTCTGAGTTGACTTGTAGCCGCAGTAGATTCTGTGTTGACTTGTAGCCGCAGTAGATTCTGAGTTGACTTGTAGCCGCAGTAGATTCTGAGTTGACTTGTAGCCGCAGTAGAGTCTGAGTTGAGACGTAGCCGCAGTAGATTCTGAGTTGAGACGTAGCCGCAGTAGATTATGAGTTGACATGTAGCCTCAGTAGATTCTGAGTTGAGATGCAGCCGCAGT
Organism: Coturnix japonica; assembly: GCF_054131305.1. Lineage (NCBI taxonomy): Eukaryota > Metazoa > Chordata > Aves > Galliformes > Phasianidae > Coturnix > Coturnix japonica. The sequence continues at coordinate 5,258,462 of NC_140682.1, read as the reverse complement.
AGATTCTTAGTTGACTTGTAGCCGCAGTAGATTCTGAGTTGACTTGTAGCCGCAGTAGATTCTGAGTTGACTTGTAGCCGCAGTAGATTCTGAGTTGAGTCGTTGCCGCAGTAGATTCCGAGTTGACTTGTAGCCGCAGTAGATTCCGTGTTGACTTGTAGCCGCAGTAGATTCTGAGTTGACTTGTAGCTGCAGTAGATTCTGAGTTGAGACGTAGCCGCAGTAGATTCTGAGTTGACTTGTAGCCACAGTAGATTCTGAGTTGACTTGTAGCCGCAGTAGATTCTGAGTTGAGACGTAGCCGCAGTAGATTCTGAGTTGAGACGTAGCAGCAGTAGATTCCGAGTTGAGACGTAGCCGCAGTAGATTCTGAGTTGAGACGTAGCCGCAGTAGATTCCGAGTTGAGACGTAGCCGCAGTAGATTCCGAGTTGAGACGTAGCCGCAGTAGATTCCGAGTTGAGACGTAGCCGCAGTAGATTCTGAGTTGAGACGTAGCCGCAGTAGATTCCGAGTTGAGACGTAGCCGCAGTAGATTCCGAGTTGAGACGTAGCAGCAGTAGATTCTGAGTTGAGACGTAGCCGCAGTAGATTCCGAAATGAGACGTAGCCGCAGTAGATTCTGAGTTGAATTGTAGGCGCAGTAGATTCTGAGTTGACTTGTAGGCGCAGTAGATTCTGAGTTGACTTGTAGGCGCAGTAGATTCTGAGTTGACTTGTAGCCGCAGTAGATTCTGAGTTGACTTGTAGCCGCAGTAGATTCTGAGTTGACTTGTAGCTGCAGTAGATTCTGAGTTAACTTGTAGCCGCAGTAGATTCTGAGTTGACTTGTAGCCGCAGTAGATTCTGTGTTGACTTGTAGCCGCAGTAGATTCTGAGTTGACTTGTAGCCGCAGTAGATTCTGAGTTGACTTGTAGCCGCAGTAGATTCTGAGTTGACTTGTAGCCGCAGTAGATTCTGAGTTGACTTGTAGCCGCAGTAGATTCTGAGTTGAGACGCAGCCGCAGTAGATTCTGTGTTGACTTGTAGCCGCAGTAGATTCTGAATTGACTTGTAGCCGCAGTAGATTCTGAGTTGAGACATAGCCGCAGTAGATTCTGAGTTGAGACGTAGCCGCAGTAGATTCTGAGTTGACTTGTAGCCGCAGTAGATTCTGAGTTGACTTGTAGCCGCAGTAGATTCTGTGTTTACTTGTAGCCGCAGTAGATTCTGAGTTGACTTGTAGCCGCAGTAGAGTCTGAGTTGAGACGTAGCCGCAGTAGATTCTGAGTTGAGACGTAGCCGCAGTAGATTCTGAGTTGACTTGTAGCCTCAGTAGATTCTGAGTTGAGATGCAGCCGCAGTAGATTCTGAGTTGACTTGTAGCCGCAGTAGATTCTGAGTTGACTTGAAGCCGCAGTAGATTCTGAGTTGAGACCTAGCCGCAGTAGATTCTGTGTTGAGACGTAGCCGCAGTAGATTCTGAGTTGACTTGTAGCCGCAGTAGATTCTGAGTTGAGACGTAGCCGCAGTAGATTCTGAGTTGACTTGTAGCCGCAGTAGATTCTGAGTTGACTTGTAGCCGCAGTAGATTCTGAGTTGAGACGTAGCCGCAGTAGATTCTGAGTTGAGACATAGCCGCAGTAGATTCCGAGTAGAGACGTAGCCGCAGTAGGTTCTGAGTTGAGACGTAGCCGCAGTAGATTCTGAGTTGAGACGTAGCCGCAGTAGATTCTGAGTTGAGACGTAGCCGCAGTAGATTCTGAGTTGACTTGTAGCCGCAGTAGATTCCGAGTTGAGACGAAGCCGCAGTAGATTCCGAGTTGAGACGTAGCCGCAGTAGATTCCGAGTTGAGACGTAGCCGCAGTAGATTCCGAGATGAGACGTAGTCGTAGTAGATTCCGAGTTGAGACGTAGCCGAAGTAGATTCCGAGTTGAGACGTAGCCGCAGTAGATTCCGAGTTGAGACGTAGCCGCAGTAGATTCTGAGTTGAGACGTAGCCGCAGTAGTTTCCGAGTTGAGACGTAGCCGCAGTAGATTCCGAGTTGAGACGTAGCCGCAGTAGATTCTGAGTAGAGTCGTAGCCGCAGTAGATTCCGAGTTGAGACGTAGCCGCATTAGATTCTGAGTTGAGACGTAGCCACAGTAGATTCCGAGTTGACTTGTAGCCGCAGTAGATTCTGAGTTGAGTCGTAGCCGCAGTAGATTCTGAGTTTAGACGTAGCCGCAGTAGATTCCGAGTTGAGACGTAGCCGAGTAGATTCCGAGTTGAGACGTAGCCGCAGTAGATTCCGAGACATAGCCGCAGTAGATTCCGAGTTGAGTCGTAGCCGCAGTAGATTCTGAGTTGAGACGTAGCCGCAGTAGATTCTGAGTTGAGTCGTAGCCGCAGTAGATTCCGAGTTGAATTGTAGCCGCAGTAGATTCTGAGTTGAGTCGTAGCCGCAGTAGATTCCGAGTTGAGACGTAGCCGCAGTAGATTCTGAGTCGAGTCGTAGCCGCAGTAGATTCTGAGTTGACTTGTAGCTGCAGTAGATTCTGAGTTGACTTGTAGCCGCAGTAGATTCTGAGTTGAGTCGTAGCCGCAGCAGATTCCGAGTTGACTTGTAGCCGCAGTAGATTCCGAGTTGACTTGCAGCCGCAGTAGATTCTGAGTTGACTTGTAGCCGCAGTAGATTCTGAGTTGACCTGTAGCCGCAGTAGATTCCGAGTTGACTTGTAGCCGCAGTAGATTCTGAGTTGAGTCGTTGCCGCAGTAGATTCCGAGTTGACTTGTAGCCGCAGTAGATTCCGAGTTGACTTGTAGCCGCAGTAGATTCTGAGTTGACTTGTAGCCGCAGTAGATTCTGAGTTGAGACGCAGCCACAGTAGATTCCGAGTTGAGTCGTAGCCGCAGTAGATTCTGAGTTGAGACGTAGCCGCAGTAGATTCTGAGTTGAGACGTAGCCGCAGTAGATTCCGAGTTTAGACGTAGCCGAGTAGATTCCGAGTTGACTTGTAGCCGCAGTAGATTCTGAGTTGAGTCGTAGCCGCAGCAGATTCCGAGTTGAATTGTAGCCGCAGTAGATTCCGAGTTGACTTGTAGCCGCAGTAGATTCTGAGTTGACTTGTAGCCGCAGTAGATTCCGAGTTGACTTGTAGCCGCAGTAGATTCTGAGTTGAGTCGTTGCCGCAGTAGATTCCGAGTTGACTTGTAGCCGCAGTAGATTCCGTGTTGACTTGTAGCCGCAGTAGATTCTGAGTTGACTTGTAGCTGCAGTAGATTCTGAGTTGAGACGTAGCCGCAGTAGATTCTGAGTTGACTTGTAGCCGCAGTAGATTCTGAGTTGACTTGTAGCCGCAGTAGATTCTGAGTTGACTTGTAGCCGCAGTAGATTCTGAGTTGAGACGTAGCCGCAGTAGATTCTGAGTTGAGACGTAGCCGCAGTAGATTCTGAGTTGAGACGTAGCCGCAGTAAATTCCGAGTTGAGACGTAGCCGCAGTAGATTCTGAGTTGAGACGTAGCCGCAGTAGATTCCGAGTTGAGACGTAGCCGCAGTAGATTCTGAGTTGAGACGTAGCCGCAGTAGATTCCGAGTTGAGACGTAGCCGCAGTAGATTCCGAGTTGAGACGTAGCCGCAGTAGATTCCGAGTTGAGACGTAGCCGCAGTAGATTCTGAGTTGAGATGTAGCCGCAGTAGATTCCGAGTTGAGACGTAGCCGCAGTAGATTCTGAGTTGAATTGTAGGCGCAGTAGATTCTGAGTTGACTTGTCGCCGCAGTAGATTCTGAGTTGACTTGTAGCCGCAGTAGATTCTGAGTTGACTTGTAGCCGCAGTAGATTCCGAGTTGAGACGTAGCCGCAGTAGATTCTGAGTTGAGACGTAGCCGCAGTAGATTCCGAGTTGAGACGTAGCCGCAGTAGATTCCGAGTTGAGACGTAGCCGCAGTAGATTCTGAGTTGACTTGTAGCCGCAGTAGATTCTGAGTTGACTTGTAGCCGCAGTAGAGTCTGAGTTGAGACGTAGCCGCAGTACATTCTGAGTTGAGACGTAGCCGCAGTAGATTCTGAGTTGAGTTGTAGCCTCAGTAGATTCTGAGTTGAGATGCAGCCGCAGTAGATTCTGAGTTGACTTGTAGCCGCAGTAGATTCTGAGTTGACTTGTAGCCGCAGTAGATTCTGAGTTAACTTGTAGCCGCAGTAGATTCTGAGTTGACTTGTAGCCGCAGTAGATTCTGTGTTGACTTGTAGCCGCAGTAGATTCTGATTTGACTTGTAGCCGCAGTAGATTCTGAGTTGACTTGTAGCCGCAGTAGATTCTGAGTTGAGACGTAGCCGCAGTAGATTCTGAGTTGATACGTAGCCGCAGTAGATTCTGAGTTGACTTGTAGCCTCAGTAGATTCTGAGTTGAGACGCAGCCGCAGTAGATTCTGTGTTGACTTGTAGCCGCAGTAGATTCTGAATTGACTTGTAGCCGCAGTAGATTCTGAGTTGAGACATAGCCGCAGTAGATTCTGAGTTGAGACGTAGCCGCAGTAGATTCTGAGTTGACTTGTAGCCGCAGTAGATTCTGAGTTGACTTGTAGCCGCAGTAGATTCTGTGTTGACTTGTAGCCGCAGTAGATTCTGAGTTGACTTGTAGCCGCAGTAGATTCTGAGTTGACTTGTAGCCGCAGTAGAGTCTGAGTTGAGACGTAGCCGCAGTAGATTCTGAGTTGAGACGTAGCCGCAGTAGATTCTGAGTTGACTTGTAGCCTCAGTAGATTCGGAGTTGAGATGCAGCCGCAGTAGATTCTTAGTTGACTTGTAGCCGCAGTAGAATCTGAGTTGACTTGTAGCCGCAGTAGATTCTGAGTTGACTTGTAGCCGCAGTAGATTCTGAGTTGAGACCTAGCCGCAGTAGATTCTGTGTTGAGATGTAGCCGCAGTAGATTCTGAGTTGACTTGTAGCCGCAGTAGATTCTTAGTTGAGACGTAGCCGCAGTAGATTCTGAGTTGACTTGTAGCCGCAGTAGATTCTGAGTTGACTTGTAGCCGCAGTAGATTCTGAGTTGACTTGTAGCCGCAGTAGATTCTGAGTTGAGACGTAGCCGCTGTAGATTCTGAGTTGAGACGTAGCCGCAGTAGATTCCGAGTAGAGACGTAGCCGCAGTAGGTTCTGAGTTGAGACGTAGCCGCAGTAGATTCTGAGTTGAGACGTAGCCGCAGTAGATTCTGAGTTGAGACGTAGCCGCAGTAGATTCTGAGTTGACTTGTAGCCGCAGTAGATTCTGAGTTGACTTGTAGCCGCAGTAGATTCCGAGTTGAGACGAAGCCGCAGTAGATTCCGAGTTGAGACGTAGCCGCAGTAGATTCCGAGTTGACTTGTAGCCGCAGTAGATTCCAAGATGAGACGTAGTCGCAGTAGATTCCGCGTTGAGACGTAGCCGAAGTAGATTCCGAGTTGAGACGTAGCCGCAGTAGATTCCGAGTTGAGACGTAGCCGCAGTAGATTCTGAGTTGAGACGAAGCCGCAGTAGTTTCCGAGTTGAGACGTAGCCGCAGTAGATTCTGAGTTGAGACGTAGCCGCAGTAGATTCCGAGTTGAGACGTAGCCGCAGTAGATTCTGAGTTTACTTGTAGCCGCAGTAGATTCCGAGTTGAGACGTAGCCGCAGTAGATTCTGAGTTGAGACGTAGCCGCAGTAGTTTCCGAGTTGAGACGTAGCCGCAGTAGATTCTGAGTAGAGTCGTAGCCGCAGTAGATTCCGAGTTGACTTGTAGCCGCAGTAGATTCTGAGTTGACTTGTAGCCGCAGTAGATTCTGAGTTGAGACGTAGCCACAGTAGATTCCGAGTTGACTTGTAGCCGCAGTAGAGTCTGAGTTGAGACGTAGCCGCAGTAGATTCTGAGTTGAGACGTAGCCGCAGTAGATTCTGAGTTGACTTGTAGCCTCAGTAGATTCTGAGTTGAGATGCAGCCGCAGTAGATTCTGAGTTGACTTGTAGCCGCGGTAGATTCTGAGTTGACTTGTAGCCGCAGTAGATTCTGAGTTAACTTGTAGCCGCAGTAGATTCTGAGTTGACTTGTAGCCGCAGTAGATTCTGTGTTGACTTGTAGCCGCAGTAGATTCTGATTTGACTTGTAGCCGCAGTAGATTCTGAGTTGACTTGTAGCCGCAGTAGATTCTGAGTTGAGACGTAGCCGCAGTAGATTCTGAGTTGAGACGTAGCCGCAGTAGATTCTGAGTTGACTTGTAGCCTCAGTAGATTCTGAGTTGAGACGCAGCCGCAGTAGATTCTGTGTTGACTTGTAGCCGCAGTAGATTCTGAATTGACTTGTAGCCGCAGTAGATTCTGAGTTGACTTGTAGCCGCAGTAGATTCTGAGTTGACTTGTAGCCGCAGTAGATTCTGTGTTGACTTGTAGCCGCAGTAGATTCTGAGTTGACTTGTAGCCGCAGTAGATTCTGAGTTGACTTGTAGCCGCAGTAGAGTCTGAGTTGAGACGTAGCCGCAGTAGATTCTGAGTTGAGACGTAGCCGCAGTAGATTATGAGTTGACATGTAGCCTCAGTAGATTCTGAGTTGAGATGCAGCCGCAGTAGATTCTTAGTTGACTTGTAGCCGCAGTAGATTCTGAGTTGACTTGTAGCCGCAGTAGATTCTGAGTTGACTTGTAGCCGCAGTAGATTCTGAGTTGAGTCGTTGCCGCAGTAGATTCCGAGTTGACTTGTAGCCGCAGTAGATTCCGTGTTGACTTGTAGCCGCAGTAGATTCTGAGTTGACTTGTAGCTGCAGTAGATTCTGAGTTGAGACGTAGCCGCAGTAGATTCTGAGTTGACTTGTAGCCGCAGTAGATTCTGAGTTGACTTGTAGCCGCAGTAGAATCTGAGTTGAGACGTAGCCGCAGTAGATTCTGAGTTGAGACGTAGCAGCAGTAGATTCCGAGTTGAGACGTAGCCGCAGTAGATTCTGAGTTGAGACGTAGCCGCAGTAGATTCCGAGTTGAGACGTAGCCGCAGTAGATTCCGAGTTGAGACGTAGCCGCAGTAGATTCCGAGTTGAGACGTAGCCACAGTAGATTCTGAGTTGAGACGTAGCCGCAGTAGATTCCGAGTTGAGACGTAGCCGCAGTAGATTCCGAGTTGAGACGTAGCAGCAGTAGATTCTGAGTTGAGACGTAGCCGCAGTAGATTCCGAGTTGAGACGTAGCCGCAGTAGATTCTGAGTTGAATTGTAGGCGCAGTAGATTCTGAGTTGACTTGTAGGCGCAGTAGATTCTGAGTTGACTTGTAGGCGCAGTAGATTCTGAGTTGACTTGTAGCCGCAGTAGATTCTGAGTTGACTTGTAGCCGCAGTAGATTCTGAGTTGACTTGTAGCTGCAGTAGATTCTGAGTTAACTTGTAGCCGCAGTAGATTCTGAGTTGACTTGTAGCCGCAGTAGATTCTGTGTTGACTTGTAGCCGCAGTAGATTCTGAGTTGACTTGTAGCCGCAGTAGATTCTGAGTTGACTTGTAGCCGCAGTAGATTCTGAGTTGACTTGTAGCCGCAGTAGATTCTGAGTTGACTTGTAGCCGCAGTAGATTCTGAGTTGAGACGCAGCCGCAGTAGATTCTGTGTTGACTTGTAGCCGCAGTAGATTCTGAATTGACTTGTAGCCGCAGTAGATTCTGAGTTGAGACATAGCCGCAGTAGATTCTGAGTTGAGACGTAGCCGCAGTAGATTCTGAGTTGACTTGTAGCCGCAGTAGATTCTGAGTTGACTTGTAGCCGCAGTAGATTCTGTGTTTACTTGTAGCCGCAGTAGATTCTGAGTTGACTTGTAGCCGCAGTAGAGTCTGAGTTGAGACGTAGCCGCAGTAGATTCTGAGTTGAGACGTAGCCGCAGTAGATTCTGAGTTGACTTGTAGCCTCAGTAGATTCTGAGTTGAGATGCAGCCGCAGTAGATTCTGAGTTGACTTGTAGCCGCAGTAGATTCTGAGTTGACTTGTAGCCGCAGTAGATTCTGAGTTGAGACCTAGCCGCAGTAGATTCTGTGTTGAGACGTAGCCGCAGTAGATTCTGAGTTGACTTGTAGCCGCAGTAGATTCTGAGTTGAGACGTAGCCGCAGTAGATTCTGAGTTGACTTGTAGCCGCAGTAGATTCTGAGTTGACTTGTAGCCGCAGTAGATTCTGAGTTGAGACGTAGCCGCAGTAGATTCTGAGTTGAGACGTAGCCGCAGTAGATTCCGAGTAGAGACGTAGCCGCAGTAGGTTCTGAGTTGAGACGTAGCCGCAGTAGATTCTGAGTTGAGACGTAGCCGCAGTAGATTCTGAGTTGAGACGTAGCCGCAGTAGATTCTGAGTTGACTTGTAGCCGCAGTAGATTCCGAGTTGAGACGAAGCCGCAGTAGATTCCGAGTTGAGACGTAGCCGCAGTAGATTCCGAGTTGAGACGTAGCCGCAGTAGATTCCGAGATGAGACGTAGTCGTAGTAGATTCCGAGTTGAGACGTAGCCGAAGTAGATTCCGAGTTGAGACGTAGCCGCAGTAGATTCCGAGTTGAGACGTAGCCGCAATAGATTCTAAGTTGAGACGTAGCCGCAGTAGTTTCCGAGTTGAGACGTAGCCGCAGTAGATTCTGAGTAGAGTCGTAGCCGCAGTAGATTCCGAGTTGAGACGTAGCCGCATTAGATTCTGAGTTGAGACGTAGCCACAGTAGATTCCGAGTTGACTTGTAGCCGCAGTAGATTCTGAGTTGAGTCGTAGCCGCAGTAGATTCTGAGTTTAGACGTAGCCGCAGTAGATTCCGAGTTGAGACGTAGCCGAGTAGATTCCGAGTTGAGACGTAGCCGCAGTAGATTCCGAGACATAGCCGCAGTAGATTCCGAGTTGAGTCGTAGCCGCAGTAGATTCTGAGTTGAGACGTAGCCGCAGTAGATTCTGAGTTGAGTCGTAGCCGCAGTAGATTCCGAGTTGAATTGTAGCCGCAGTAGATTCTGAGTTGAGTCGTAGCCGCAGTAGATTCCGAGTTGAGACGTAGCCGCAGTAGATTCTGAGTCGAGTCGTAGCCGCAGTAGATTCTGAGTTGACTTGTAGCTGCAGTAGATTCTGAGTTGACTTGTAGCCGCAGTAGATTCTGAGTTGAGTCGTAGCCGCAGCAGATTCCGAGTTGACTTGTAGCCGCAGTAGATTCCGAGTTGACTTGCAGCCGCAGTAGATTCTGAGTTGACTTGTAGCCGCAGTAGATTCTGAGTTGACCTGTAGCCGCAGTAGATTCCGAGTTGACTTGTAGCCGCAGTAGATTCTGAGTTGAGTCGTTGCCGCAGTAGATTCCGAGTTGACTTGTAGCCGCAGTAGATTCCGAGTTGACTTGTAGCCGCAGTAGATTCTGAGTTGACTTGTAGCCGCAGTAGATTCTGAGTTGAGACGCAGCCACAGTAGATTCCGAGTTGAGTCGTAGCCGCAGTAGATTCTGAGTTGAGACGTAGCCGCAGTAGATTCTGAGTTGAGACGTAGCCGCAGTAGATTCCGAGTTTAGACGTAGCCGAGTAGATTCCGAGTTGACTTGTAGCCGCAGTAGATTCTGAGTTGAGTCGTAGCCGCAGCAGATTCCGAGTTGAATTGTAGCCGCAGTAGATTCCGAGTTGACTTGTAGCCGCAGTAGATTCTGAGTTGACTTGTAGCCGCAGTAGATTCTGAGTTGACTTGTAGCCGCAGTAGATTCTGAGTTGACTTGTAGCCGCAGTAGATTCTGAGTTGACTTGTAGCCGCAGTAGATTCTGAGTTGACTTGTAGCCGCAGTAGATTCTGAGTTGAGACGCAGCCGCAGTAGATTCTGTGTTGACTTGTAGCCGCAGTAGATTCTGAATTGACTTGTAGCCGCAGTAGATTCTGAGTTGAGACATAGCCGCAGTAGATTCTGAGTTGAGACGTAGCCGCAGTAGATTCTGAGTTGACTTGTAGCCGCAGTAGATTCTGAGTTGACTTGTAGCCGCAGTAGATTCTGTGTTTACTTGTAGCCGCAGTAGATTCTGAGTTGACTTGTAGCCGCAGTAGAGTCTGAGTTGAGACGTAGCCGCAGTAGATTCTGAGTTGAGACGTAGCCGCAGTAGATTCTGAGTTGACTTGTAGCCTCAGTAGATTCTGAGTTGAGATGCAGCCGCAGTAGATTCTGAGTTGACTTGTAGCCGCAGTAGATTCTGAGTTGACTTGTAGCCGCAGTAGATTCTGAGTTGAGACCTAGCCGCAGTAGATTCTGTGTTGAGACGTAGCCGCAGTAGATTCTGAGTTGACTTGTAGCCGCAGTAGATTCTGAGTTGAGACGTAGCCGCAGTAGATTCTGAGTTGACTTGTAGCCGCAGTAGATTCTGAGTTGACTTGTAGCCGCAGTAGATTCTGAGTTGAGACGTAGCCGCAGTAGATTCTGAGTTGAGACGTAGCCGCAGTAGATTCCGAGTAGAGACGTAGCCGCAGTAGGTTCTGAGTTGAGACGTAGCCGCAGTAGATTCTGAGTTGAGACGTAGCCGCAGTAGATTCTGAGTTGAGACGTAGCCGCAGTAGATTCTGAGTTGACTTGTAGCCGCAGTAGATTCCGAGTTGAGACGAAGCCGCAGTAGATTCCGAGTTGAGACGTAGCCGCAGTAGATTCCGAGTTGAGACGTAGCCGCAGTAGATTCCGAGATGAGACGTAGTCGTAGTAGATTCCGAGTTGAGACGTAGCCGAAGTAGATTCCGAGTTGAGACGTAGCCGCAGTAGATTCCGAGTTGAGACGTAGCCGCAATAGATTCTAAGTTGAGACGTAGCCGCAGTAGTTTCCGAGTTGAGACGTAGCCGCAGTAGATTCCGAGTTGAGACGTAGCCGCAGTAGATTCTGAGTAGAGTCGTAGCCGCAGTAGATTCCGAGTTGAGACGTAGCCGCATTAGATTCTGAGTTGAGACGTAGCCACAGTAGATTCCGAGTTGACTTGTAGCCGCAGTAGATTCTGAGTTGAGTCGTAGCCGCAGTAGATTCTGAGTTTAGACGTAGCCGCAGTAGATTCCGAGTTGAGACGTAGCCGAGTAGATTCCGAGTTGAGACGTAGCCGCAGTAGATTCCGAGACATAGCCGCAGTAGATTCCGAGTTGAGTCGTAGCCGCAGTAGATTCTGAGTTGAGACGTAGCCGCAGTAGATTCTGAGTTGAGTCGTAGCCGCAGTAGATTCCGAGTTGAATTGTAGCCGCAGTAGATTCTGAGTTGAGTCGTAGCCGCAGTAGATTCCGAGTTGAGACGTAGCCGCAGTAGATTCTGAGTCGAGTCGTAGCCGCAGTAGATTCTGAGTTGACTTGTAGCTGCAGTAGATTCTGAGTTGACTTGTAGCCGCAGTAGATTCTGAGTTGAGTCGTAGCCGCAGCAGATTCCGAGTTGACTTGTAGCCGCAGTAGATTCCGAGTTGACTTGCAGCCGCAGTAGATTCTGAGTTGACTTGTAGCCGCAGTAGATTCTGAGTTGACCTGTAGCCGCAGTAGATTCCGAGTTGACTTGTAGCCGCAGTAGATTCTGAGTTGAGTCGTTGCCGCAGTAGATTCCGAGTTGACTTGTAGCCGCAGTAGATTCCGAGTTGACTTGTAGCCGCAGTAGATTCTGAGTTGACTTGTAGCCGCAGTAGATTCTGAGTTGAGACGCAGCCACAGTAGATTCCGAGTTGAGTCGTAGCCGCAGTAGATTCTGAGTTGAGACGTAGCCGCAGTAGATTCTGAGTTGAGACGTAGCCGCAGTAGATTCCGAGTTTAGACGTAGCCGAGTAGATTCCGAGTTGACTTGTAGCCGCAGTAGATTCTGAGTTGAGTCGTAGCCGCAGCAGATTCCGAGTTGAATTGTAGCCGCAGTAGATTCCGAGTTGACTTGTAGCCGCAGTAGATTCTGAGTTGACTTGTAGCCGCAGTAGATTCCGAGTTGACTTGTAGCCGCAGTAGATTCTGAGTTGAGTCGTTGCCGCAGTAGATTCCGAGTTGACTTGTAGCCGCAGTAGATTCCGTGTTGACTTGTAGCCGCAGTAGATTCTGAGTTGACTTGTAGCTGCAGTAGATTCTGAGTTGAGACGTAGCCGCAGTAGATTCTGAGTTGACTTGTAGCCGCAGTAGATTCTGAGTTGACTTGTAGCCGCAGTAGATTCTGAGTTGACTTGTAGCCGCAGTAGATTCTGAGTTGAGACGTAGCCGCAGTAGATTCTGAGTTGAGACGTAGCCGCAGTAGATTCTGAGTTGAGACGTAGCCGCAGTAAATTCCGAGTTGAGACGTAGCCGCAGTAGATTCTGAGTTGAGACGTAGCCGCAGTAGATTCCGAGTTGAGACGTAGCCGCAGTAGATTCTGAGTTGAGACGTAGCCGCAGTAGATTCCGAGTTGAGACGTAGCCGCAGTAGATTCCGAGTTGAGACGTAGCCGCAGTAGATTCCGAGTTGAGACGTAGCCGCAGTAGATTCTGAGTTGAGACGTAGCCGCAGTAGATTCCGAGTTGAGACGTAGCCGCAGTAGATTCTGAGTTGAATTGTAGGCGCAGTAGATTCTGAGTTGACTTGTCGCCGCAGTAGATTCTGAGTTGACTTGTAGCCGCAGTAGATTCTGAGTTGACTTGTAGCCGCAGTAGATTCCGAGTTGAGACGTAGCCGCAGTAGATTCTGAGTTGAGACGTAGCCGCAGTAGATTCCGAGTTGAGACGTAGCCGCAGTAGATTCCGAGTTGAGACGTAGCCGCAGTAGATTCTGAGTTGACTTGTAGCCGCAGTAGATTCTGAGTTGACTTGTAGCCGCAGTAGAGTCTGAGTTGAGACGTAGCCGCAGTACATTCTGAGTTGAGACGTAGCCGCAGTAGATTCTGAGTTGAGTTGTAGCCTCAGTAGATTCTGAGTTGAGATGCAGCCGCAGTAGATTCTGAGTTGACTTGTAGCCGCAGTAGATTCTGAGTTGACTTGTAGCCGCAGTAGATTCTGAGTTAACTTGTAGCCGCAGTAGATTCTGAGTTGACTTGTAGCCGCAGTAGATTCTGTGTTGACTTGTAGCCGCAGTAGATTCTGATTTGACTTGTAGCCGCAGTAGATTCTGAGTTGACTTGTAGCCGCAGTAGATTCTGAGTTGAGACGTAGCCGCAGTAGATTCTGAGTTGATACGTAGCCGCAGTAGATTCTGAGTTGACTTGTAGCCTCAGTAGATTCTGAGTTGAGACGCAGCCGCAGTAGATTCTGTGTTGACTTGTAGCCGCAGTAGATTCTGATTTGACTTGTAGCCGCAGTAGATTCTGAGTTGACTTGTAGCCGCAGTAGATTCTGAGTTGAGACGTAGCCGCAGTAGATTCTGAGTTGAGACGTAGCCGCAGTAGATTCCGAGTAGAGACGTAGCCGCAGTAGGTTCTGAGTTGAGACGTAGCCGCAGTAGATTCTGAGTTGAGACGTAGCCGCAGTAGATTCTGAGTTGAGACGTAGCCGCAGTAGATTCTGAGTTGACTTGTAGCCGCAGTAGATTCCGAGTTGAGACGAAGCCGCAGTAGATTCCGAGTTGAGACGTAGCCGCAGTAGATTCCGAGTTGAGACGTAGCCGCAGTAGATTCCGAGATGAGACGTAGTCGTAGTAGATTCCGAGTTGAGACGTAGCCGAAGTAGATTCCGAGTTGAGACGTAGCCGCAGTAGATTCCGAGTTGAGACGTAGCCGCAATAGATTCTAAGTTGAGACGTAGCCGCAGTAGTTTCCGAGTTGAGACGTAGCCGCAGTAGATTCCGAGTTGAGACGTAGCCGCAGTAGATTCTGAGTAGAGTCGTAGCCGCAGTAGATTCCGAGTTGAGACGTAGCCGCATTAGATTCTGAGTTGAGACGTAGCCACAGTAGATTCCGAGTTGACTTGTAGCCGCAGTAGATTCTGAGTTGAGTCGTAGCCGCAGTAGATTCTGAGTTTAGACGTAGCCGCAGTAGATTCCGAGTTGAGACGTAGCCGAGTAGATTCCGAGTTGAGACGTAGCCGCAGTAGATTCCGAGACATAGCCGCAGTAGATTCCGAGTTGAGTCGTAGCCGCAGTAGATTCTGAGTTGAGACGTAGCCGCAGTAGATTCTGAGTTGAGTCGTAGCCGCAGTAGATTCCGAGTTGAATTGTAGCCGCAGTAGATTCTGAGTTGAGTCGTAGCCGCAGTAGATTCCGAGTTGAGACGTAGCCGCAGTAGATTCTGAGTCGAGTCGTAGCCGCAGTAGATTCTGAGTTGACTTGTAGCTGCAGTAGATTCTGAGTTGACTTGTAGCCGCAGTAGATTCTGAGTTGAGTCGTAGCCGCAGCAGATTCCGAGTTGACTTGTAGCCGCAGTAGATTCCGAGTTGACTTGCAGCCGCAGTAGATTCTGAGTTGACTTGTAGCCGCAGTAGATTCTGAGTTGACCTGTAGCCGCAGTAGATTCCGAGTTGACTTGTAGCCGCAGTAGATTCTGAGTTGAGTCGTTGCCGCAGTAGATTCCGAGTTGACTTGTAGCCGCAGTAGATTCCGAGTTGACTTGTAGCCGCAGTAGATTCTGAGTTGACTTGTAGCCGCAGTAGATTCTGAGTTGAGACGCAGCCACAGTAGATTCCGAGTTGAGTCGTAGCCGCAGTAGATTCTGAGTTGAGACGTAGCCGCAGTAGATTCTGAGTTGAGACGTAGCCGCAGTAGATTCCGAGTTTAGACGTAGCCGAGTAGATTCCGAGTTGACTTGTAGCCGCAGTAGATTCTGAGTTGAGTCGTAGCCGCAGCAGATTCCGAGTTGAATTGTAGCCGCAGTAGATTCCGAGTTGACTTGTAGCCGCAGTAGATTCTGAGTTGACTTGTAGCCGCAGTAGATTCCGAGTTGACTTGTAGCCGCAGTAGATTCTGAGTTGAGTCGTTGCCGCAGTAGATTCCGAGTTGACTTGTAGCCGCAGTAGATTCCGTGTTGACTTGTAGCCGCAGTAGATTCTGAGTTGACTTGTAGCTGCAGTAGATTCTGAGTTGAGACGTAGCCGCAGTAGATTCTGAGTTGACTTGTAGCCGCAGTAGATTCTGAGTTGACTTGTAGCCGCAGTAGATTCTGAGTTGACTTGTAGCCGCAGTAGATTCTGAGTTGAGACGTAGCCGCAGTAGATTCTGAGTTGAGACGTAGCCGCAGTAGATTCTGAGTTGAGACGTAGCCGCAGTAAATTCCGAGTTGAGACGTAGCCGCAGTAGATTCTGAGTTGAGACGTAGCCGCAGTAGATTCCGAGTTGAGACGTAGCCGCAGTAGATTCTGAGTTGAGACGTAGCCGCAGTAGATTCCGAGTTGAGACGTAGCCGCAGTAGATTCCGAGTTGAGACGTAGCCGCAGTAGATTCCGAGTTGAGACGTAGCCGCAGTAGATTCTGAGTTGAGACGTAGCCGCAGTAGATTCCGAGTTGAGACGTAGCCGCAGTAGATTCTGAGTTGAATTGTAGGCGCAGTAGATTCTGAGTTGACTTGTCGCCGCAGTAGATTCTGAGTTGACTTGTAGCCGCAGTAGATTCTGAGTTGACTTGTAGCCGCAGTAGATTCCGAGTTGAGACGTAGCCGCAGTAGATTCTGAGTTGAGACGTAGCCGCAGTAGATTCCGAGTTGAGACGTAGCCGCAGTAGATTCCGAGTTGAGACGTAGCCGCAGTAGATTCTGAGTTGACTTGTAGCCGCAGTAGATTCTGAGTTGACTTGTAGCCGCAGTAGAGTCTGAGTTGAGACGTAGCCGCAGTACATTCTGAGTTGAGACGTAGCCGCAGTAGATTCTGAGTTGAGTTGTAGCCTCAGTAGATTCTGAGTTGAGATGCAGCCGCAGTAGATTCTGAGTTGACTTGTAGCCGCAGTAGATTCTGAGTTGACTTGTAGCCGCAGTAGATTCTGAGTTAACTTGTAGCCGCAGTAGATTCTGAGTTGACTTGTAGCCGCAGTAGATTCTGTGTTGACTTGTAGCCGCAGTAGATTCTGATTTGACTTGTAGCCGCAGTAGATTCTGAGTTGACTTGTAGCCGCAGTAGATTCTGAGTTGAGACGTAGCCGCAGTAGATTCTGAGTTGATACGTAGCCGCAGTAGATTCTGAGTTGACTTGTAGCCTCAGTAGATTCTGAGTTGAGACGCAGCCGCAGTAGATTCTGTGTTGACTTGTAGCCGCAGTAGATTCTGAATTGACTTGTAGCCGCAGTAGATTCTGAGTTGAGACATAGCCGCAGTAGATTCTGAGTTGAGACGTAGCCGCAGTAGATTCTGAGTTGACTTGTAGCCGCAGTAGATTCTGAGTTGACTTGTAGCCGCAGTAGATTCTGTGTTGACTTGTAGCCGCAGTAGATTCTGAGTTGACTTGTAGCCGCAGTAGATTCTGAGTTGACTTGTAGCCGCAGTAGAGTCTGAGTTGAGACGTAGCCGCAGTAGATTCTGAGTTGAGACGTAGCCGCAGTAGATTCTGAGTTGACTTGTAGCCTCAGTAGTTTCGGAGTTGAGATGCAGCCGCAGTAGATTCTTAGTTGACTTGTAGCCGCAGTAGAATCTGAGTTGACTTGTAGCCGCAGTAGATTCTGAGTTGACTTGTAGCCGCAGTAGATTCTGAGTTGAGACCTAGCCGCAGTAGATTCTGTGTTGAGATGTAGCCGCAGTAGATTCTGAGTTGACTTGTAGCCGCAGTAGATTCTTAGTTGAGACGTAGCCGCAGTAGATTCTGAGTTGACTTGTAGCCGCAGTAGATTCTGAGTTGACTTGTAGCCGCAGTAGATTCTGAGTTGACTTGTAGCCGCAGTAGATTCTGAGTTGAGACGTAGCCGCTGTAGATTCTGAGTTGAGACGTAGCCGCAGTAGATTCCGAGTAGAGACGTAGCCGCAGTAGGTTCTGAGTTGAGACGTAGCCGCAGTAGATTCTGAGTTGAGACGTAGCCGCAGTAGATTCTGAGTTGAGACGTAGCCGCAGTAGATTCTGAGTTGACTTGTAGCCGCAGTAGATTCTGAGTTGACTTGTAGCCGCAGTAGATTCCGAGTTGAGACGAAGCCGCAGTAGATTCCGAGTTGAGACGTAGCCGCAGTAGATTCCGAGTTGACTTGTAGCCGCAGTAGATTCCGAGATGAGACGTAGTCGCAGTAGATTCCGCGTTGAGACGTAGCCGAAGTAGATTCCGAGTTGAGACGTAGCCGCAGTAGATTCCGAGTTGAGACGTAGCCGCAGTAGATTCTGAGTTGAGACGAAGCCGCAGTAGTTTCCGAGTTGAGACGTAGCCGCAGTAGATTCTGAGTTGAGACGTAGCCGCAGTAGATTCCGAGTTGAGACGTAGCCGCAGTAGATTCTGAGTTTACTTGTAGCCGCAGTAGATTCCGAGTTGAGACGTAGCCGCAGTAGATTCTGAGTTGAGACGTAGCCGCAGTAGTTTCCGAGTTGAGACGTAGCCGCAGTAGATTCTGAGTAGAGTCGTAGCCGCAGTAGATTCCGAGTTGACTTGTAGCCGCAGTAGATTCTGAGTTGACTTGTAGCCGCAGTAGATTCTGAGTTGAGACGTAGCCACAGTAGATTCCGAGTTGAGTCGTAGCCGCAGTAGATTCTGAGTTGAGACGTAGCCGCAGTAGATTCTGAGTTGAGACGTAGCCGCAGTAGATTCCGAGTTGAGACGTAGCCGAGTAGATTCCGAGTTGAGACGTAGCCGCAGTAGATTCCGAGACGTAGCCGCAGTAGATTCCGAGTTGACTTGTAGCCGCAGTAGATTCTGAGTTGAGTCGTAGCCGCAGCAGATTCCGAGTTGACTTGTAGCCGCAGTAGATTCCGAGTTGACTTGTAGCCTCACTAGATTCTGAGTTGACCTGTAGCCGCAGTAGATTCCGAGATGACTTGTAGCCGCAGTAGATTCTGAGTTGAGTCGTTGCCGCAGTAGATTCCGAGTTGACTTGTAGCCGCAGTAGATTCCGAGTTGACTTGTAGCCGCAGTAGATTCTGAGTTGACTTGTAGCCGCAGTAGATTCTGAGTTGAGACGTAGCCACAGTAGATTCCGAGTTGAGTCGTAGCCGCAGTAGATTCTGAGTTGAGACGTAGCCGCAGTAGATTCTGAGTTGAGACGTAGCCGCAGTAGATTCCGAGTTGAGACGTAGCCGAGTAGATTCCGAGTTGAGACGTAGCCGCAGTAGATTCCGAGACGTAGCCGCAGTAGATTCCGAGTTGACTTGTAGCCGCAGTAGATTCTGAGTTGACTTGTAGCCGCAGTAGATTCCGAGTTGACTTGTAGCCGCAGTAGATTCCGAGTTGACTTGTAGCCGCAGTAGATTCTGTGTTGACTTGTAGCCGCAGTAGATTCTGAGTTGAGACGTAGCCGCAGTAGATTCTGAGTTGACTTGTAGCCGCAGTAGATTCTGAGTTGACTTGTAGCCGCAGTAGATTCTGAGTTGACTTGTAGCCGCAGTTGATTCCGTGTTGACTTGTAGCCGCAGTAGATTCTGAGTTGACTTGTAGCTGCAGTAGATTCTGAGTTGAGACGTAGCCGCAGTAGATTCTGAGTTGACTTGTAGCCGCAGTAGATTCGGAGTTGACTTGTAGCCGCAGTAGATTCTGAGTTGACTTGTAGCCGCAGTAGATTCTGAGTTGAGACGTAGCCGCAGTAGATTCTGAGTTGAGACGTAGCCGCAGTAGATTCCGAGTTGAGACGTAGCCGCAGTAAATTCCGAGTTGACACGTAGCCGCAGTAGATTCTGAGTTGAGACGTAGCCGCAGTAGATTCCGAGTTGATACGTAGCCGCAGTAGATTCTGAGTTGAGACGTAGCCGCAGTAGATTCCGAGTTGAGACGTAGCCGCAGTAAATTCCGAGTTGAGACGTAGCCGCAGTAGATTCTGAGTTGAGACATAGCCGCAGTAGATTCCGAGCTGAGACGTAGCCGCAGTAGATTCTGAGTTGAGACGTAGGCGCAGTAGATTCCGAGTTGAGACGTAGCCGCAGTTGATACTGAGTTGAGACGTAGCCGCAGTAGATTCCGAGTTGAGACGTAGCCGCAGTAGATTCCGAGTTGAGACGTAGCCGCAGTAGATTCTGAGTTGAGACGTAGCCGCAGTAGATTCCAAGTTGAGACGTAGCCGCAGTAGATTCTGAGTTGAATTGTAGGCGCAGTAGATTCTGAGTTGACTTGTAGCCGCAGTAGATTCTGAGTTGACTTGTAGCCGCAGTAGATTCTGAGTTAACTTGTAGCCGCAGTAGATTCTGAGTTGACTTGTAGCCGCAGTAGATTCTGTGTTGACTTGTAGCCGCAGTAGATTCTGAGTTGACTTGTAGCCGCAGTAGATTCTGAGTTGACTTGTAGCCGCAGTAGATTCTGAGTTGACTTGTAGCCGCAGTAGATTCTGAGTTGACTTGTAGCCGCAGTAGATTCTGAGTTGAGACGTAGCCGCAGTAGATTCTGAGTTGAGACGTAGCCGCAGTAGATTCTGAGTTGAATTGTAGCCTCAGTAGATTCTGAGTTGAGACGCAGCCGCAGTAGATTCTGTGTTGACTTGTAGCCGCAGTAGATTCTGAATTGACTTGTAGCCGCAGTAGATTCTGAGTTGAGACATAGCCGCAGTAGATTCTGAGTTGAGACGTAGCCGCAGTAGATTCTGAGTTGACTTGTAGCCGCAGTAGATTCTGAGTTGACTTGTAGCCGCAGTAGATTCTGAGTTGACTTGTAGCCGCAGTAGATTCTGTGTTGACTTGTAGCCGCAGTAGATTCTGAGTTGACTTGTATCCGCAGTAGATTCCGAGTTGAGACGTAGCCGCAGTAGAGTCTGAGTTGAGACGTAGCCGCAGTAGATTCTGAGTTGAGACGTAGCCGCAGTAGATTCTGAGTTGACTTGTAGCCTCAGTAGATTCTGAGTTGAGATGCAGCCGCAGTAGATTCTGAGTTGACTTGTAGCCGCAGTAGATTCTGAGTTGACTTGTAGCCGCAGTAGATTCTGAGTTGAGACCTAGCAGCAGTAGATTCTGAGTTGAGACGTAGCCGCAGTAGATTCTGAGTTGACTTGTAGCTGCAGTAGATTCTGAGTTGAGACGTAGCCGCAGTAGATTCTGAGTTGACTTGTAGCCGCAGTAGATTCTGAGTTGACTTGTAGCCGCAGTAGATTCTGAGTTGACTTGTAGCCGCAGTAGATTCTGAGTTGAGACGTAGCCGCAGTAGATTCTGAGTTGAGACGTAGCCGCAGTAGATTCCGAGTAGAGACGTAGCCGCAGTAGGTTCTGAGTTGAGACGTAGCCGCAGTAGATTCTGAGTTGAGACGTAGCCGCAGTAGATTCTGAGTTGAGACGTAGCCGCAGTAGATTCTGAGTTGACTTGTAGCCGCAGTAGATTCTGAGTTGACTTGTAGCCGCAGTAGATTCTGAGTTGACTTGTAGCCGCAGTAGATTCCGAGTTGAGACGAAGCCGCAGTAGATTCCGAGTTGAGACGTAGCCGCAGTAGATTCCGAGTTGAGACGTAGCCGCAGTAGATTCCGAGATGAGACGTAGTCGCAGTAGATTCCGAGTTGAGATGTAGCCGAAGTAGATTCCGAGTTGAGACGTAGCCGCAGTAGATTCCGAGTTGAGACGTAGCCGCAGTAGATTCTGAGTTGAGACGTAGCCGCAGTAGTTTCCGAGTTGAGACGTAGCCGCAGTTGATTCTGAGTTGAGACGTAGCCGCAGTAGATTCCGAGTTGAGACGTAGCCGCAGTAGATTCTGAGTTTACTTGTAGCCGCAGTAGATTCCGAGTTGACTTGTAGCCGCAGTAGATTCTGAGTTGAGACGTAGCCGCAGTAGATTCCGAGTTGAGACGTAGCCGCAGTAGATTCTGAGTAGAGTCGTAGCCGCAGTAGATTCCGAGTTGAGACGTAGCCGCATTAGATTCTGAGTTGACTTGTAGCCGCAGTAGATTCCGAGTTGACTTGTAGCCGGAGTAGATTCTGAGTTGAGTCGTAGCCGCAGTAGATTCCGAGTTGAGACGTAGCCGCAGTAGATTCCGAGACGTAGCCGCAGTAGATTCCGAGTTGACTTGTAGCCGCAGTAGATTCTGAGTTGAGTCATAGCCGCAGCAGATTCCGAGTTGACTTGTAGCCGCAGTAGATTCCGAGTTGACTTGTAGCCGCAGCAGATTCCGAGTTGACTTGTAGCCGCAGTAGATTCCGAGTTGACTTGTAGCCGCAGTAGATTCTGAGTTGACTTGTAGCCGCAGTAGATTCCGAGTTGACTTGTAGCCGCAGTAGATTCTGAGTTGAGTCGTTGCCGCAGTAGATTCCGAGTTGATTTGTAGCCGCAGTAGATTCCGTGTTGACTTGTAGCCGCAGTAGATTCTGAGTTGAATTGTAGCCGCAGTAGATTCTGAGTTGAGACGTAGCCACAGTAGATTCCGAGTTGAGTCGTAGCCGCAGTAGATTCTGAGTTGAGACGTAGCCGCAGTAGATTCTGAGTTGAGACGTAGCCGCAGTAGATTCCGAGTTGAGACGTAGCTGAGTAGATTCCGAGTTGAGACGTAGCCGCAGTAGATTCCGAGACGTAGCCGCAGTAGATTCCGAGTTGACTTGTAGCCGCAGTAGATTCTGAGTTGACTTGTAGCCGCAGTAGATTCCGAGTTGAGACGAAGCCGCAGTAGATTCCGAGTTGAGACGTAGCCGCAGTAGATTCCGAGTTGAGACGTAGCCGCAGTAGATTCCGAGATGAGACGTAGTCGCAGTAGATTCCGAGTTGAGATGTAGCCGAAGTAGATTCCGAGTTGAGACGTAGCCGCAGTAGATTCCGAGTTGAGACGTAGCCGCAGTAGATTCTGAGTTGAGACGTAGCCGCAGTAGTTTCCGAGTTGAGACGTAGCCGCAGTTGATTCTGAGTTGAGACGTAGCCGCAGTAGATTCCGAGTTGAGACGTAGCCGCAGTAGATTCTGAGTTTACTTGTAGCCGCAGTAGATTCCGAGTTGACTTGTAGCCGCAGTAGATTCTGAGTTGAGACGTAGCCGCAGTAGATTCCGAGTTGAGACGTAGCCGCAGTAGATTCTGAGTAGAGTCGTAGCCGCAGTAGATTCCGAGTTGAGACGTAGCCGCATTAGATTCTGAGTTGACTTGTAGCCGCAGTAGATTCCGAGTTGACTTGTAGCCGGAGTAGATTCTGAGTTGAGTCGTAGCCGCAGTAGATTCCGAGTTGAGACGTAGCCGCAGTAGATTCCGAGACGTAGCCGCAGTAGATTCCGAGTTGACTTGTAGCCGCAGTAGATTCTGAGTTGAGTCGTAGCCGCAGCAGATTCCGAGTTGACTTGTAGCCGCAGTAGATTCCGAGTTGACTTGTAGCCGCAGCAGATTCCGAGTTGACTTGCAGCCGCAGTAGATTCCGAGTTGACTTGTAGCCGCAGTAGATTCTGAGTTGACTTGTAGCCGCAGTAGATTCCGAGTTGACTTGTAGCCGCAGTAGATTCCGAGTTGAGTCGTTGCCGCAGTAGATTCCGAGTTGACTTGTAGCCGCAGTAGATTCCGTGTTGACTTGTAGCCGCAGTAGATTCTGAGTTGAATTGTAGCCGCAGTAGATTCTGAGTTGAGACGTAGCCACAGTAGATTCCGAGTTGAGTCGTAGCCGCAGTAGATTCTGAGTTGAGACGTAGCCGCAGTAGATTCTGAGTTGAGACGTAGCCGCAGTAGATTCCGAGTTGAGACGTAGCTGAGTAGATTCCGAGTTGAGACGTAGCCGCAGTAGATTCCGAGACGTAGCCGCAGTAGATTCCGAGTTGAGACGTAGCCGCAGTAGATTCTGAGTTGAGACGTAGCCGCAGTAGATTCTGGGTTGAGTCGTAGCTGCAGTAGATTCCGAGTTGAATTGTAGCCGCAGTAGATTCTGAGTTGAGTCGTAGCCGCAGTAGATTCCAAGATGAGACGTAGCCGCAGTGGATTCTGAGTCGAGTCGTAGCCGCAGTAGATTCTGAGTAGACTTGTAGCTGCAGTAGATTCTGAGTTGACTTGTAGCCGCAGTAGATTCTGAGTTGAGTCGTAGCCGCAGCAGATTACGAGTTGACTTGTAGCCGCAGTAGATTCCGAGTTGACTTGCAGCCGCAGTAGATTCTGAGTTGACTTGTAGCCGCAGTAGATTCTGAGTTGACCTGTAGCCGCAGTAGATTCCGAGTTGACTTGTAGCCGCAGTAGATTCTGAGTTGAGTCGTTGCCGCAGTAGATTCCGAGTTGACTTGTAGCCGCAGTAGATTCCGAGTTGACTTGTAGCCGCAGTAGATTCTGAGTTGACTTGTAGCCGCAGTAGTTTCTGAGTTGAAACGTAGCCGCAGTAGATTCTGAGTTGAGACGTAGCCACAGTAGATTGCGAGTTGAGTCGTAGCCGCAGTAGATTCTGAGTTGAGACGTAGCCGCAGTAGATTCTGAGTTGAGACGTAGCCGCAGTAGATTCCGAGTTGCGACGTAGCCGAGTAGATTCCGAGTGGAGACGTAGCCGCAGTAGATTCCGAGACGTAGCCGCAGTAGATTCCGAGTTGAGTCGTAGCCGCAGTAGATTCTGAGTTGAGACGTAGCCGCAGTAGATTCCGAGTTGAGACGTAGCCGCAGTAGATTCTGAGTTGAGACGTAGCCGCAGTAGATTCCGAGTTGAGACGTAGCCGCAGTAGATTCTGAGTTGAGACGTAGCCGCAGTAGATTCCGAGTTGAGACGTAGCCGCAGTAGATTCTGAGTTGAGTCGTAGCCGCAGTAGATTCCGAGTTGAGACGTAGCCGCAGTAGATTCTGAGTAGAGTCGTAGCCGCAGTAGATTCCGAGTTGAGACGTAGCCGCAGTAGATTCTGAGTTGAGTCGTATCCGCAGTAGATTCCGAGTTGACTTGTAGCTGCAGTAGATTCTGAGTTGAGTCGAAGCCGCAGTAGATTCCGAGATGAGACGTCGCCGCAGTAGATTCTGAGTAGAGTCGTAGTCGCAGTAGATTCTGAGTTGACTTGTAGCCACAGTAGATTCTGAGTTGACTTGTAGCCGCAGTAGATTCTGAGTTGAATTTTAGCCGCAGTAGATTCTGAGTTGAATTGTAGCCGCCGTAGATTCTGAGTTGTATTGTAGCCGCAGTAGATTCTGAGTTGACATGTAGCCGCAGTAGATTCCGAGTTGACTTGTAGCCGCAGTAGATTCTGAGTTGACTTGTAGCCGTAGTAGATTCTGAGTTGAGACGTAGCCGCAGTAGATTCTGAGTTTACTTGTAGCCGCAGTAGATTCTGAGTTGACTTGTAGCCGCAGTAGATTCTGAGATGAGACGTAGCCACAGTAGATTCTGAGTTGACTTGTAGCCGCAGTAGATTCTGAGTTGAGACGTAGCCGCAGTAGATTGTGAGTTGAGACATAGCCGCAGTAGATTCTGAGTTGACTTGTAGCCGCAGTAGATTCTGAGTTGACTTGTAGCCGCAGTAGATTCTGAGTTGACTTGTAGCCGCAGTAGATTCTGAGTTGAGACGTAGCCGCAGTAGATTCTGAGTTGACTTGTAGCCGCAGTAGATTCTGAGTTGAGACGTAGCCGCAGTAGATTCTGAGTTGACTTGTAGCCGTAGTAGATTCTGAGTTGAGACGTAGCCGCAGTAGATTCTCAGTTGAGACGTAGCCGCAGTAGATTCTGAGTTGACTTGTAGCCGCAGTAGATTCTGAGTTGACTTGTAGCCGCAGTAGATTCTGAGTTGAGACGTAGCCGCAGTAGATTCTGAGTTGACTTGTAGCCGCAGTAGATTCTGAGTTAACTTGTAGCCGCAGTAGATTCTGAGTTGACTTGTAGCCGCAGTAGATTCTGAGTTAACTTGTAGCCGCAGTAGATTCTGAGTTGTCTTGTAGCCGCAGTAGATTCTGTGTTGACTTGTAGCCGCAGTAGATTATGATTTGACTTGTAGCCGCAGTAGATTCTGAGTTGACTTGTAGCCGCAGTAGATTCTGAGTTGAGACGTAGCCGCAGTAGATTCTGAGTTGAGACGTAGCCGCAGTAGATTCTGAGTTGACTTGTAGCCTCAGTAGATTCTGAGTTGAGACGCAGCCGCAGTAGATTCTGTGTTGACTTGTAGCCGCAGTAGATTCTGAATTGACTTGTAGCCGCAGTAGATTCTGAGTTGAGACGTAGCCGCAGTAGATTCTGAGTTGACTTGTAGCCGCAGTAGATTCTGAGTTGACTTGTAGCCGCAGTAGATTCTGAGTTGTCTTGTAGCCGCAGTAGATTCTGTGTTGACTTGTAGCCGCAGTAGATTATGATTTGACTTGTAGCCGCAGTAGATTCTGAGTTGACTTGTAGCCGCAGTAGATTCTGAGTTGAGACGTAGCCGCAGTAGATTCTGAGTTGAGACGTAGCCGCAGTAGATTCTGAGTTGACTTGTAGCCTCAGTAGATTCTGAGTTGAGACGCAGCCGCAGTAGATTCTGTGTTGACTTGTAGCCGCAGTAGATTCTGAATTGACTTGTAGCCGCAGTAGATTCTGAGTTGAGACGTAGCCGCAGTAGATTCTGAGTTGACTTGTAGCCGCAGTAGATTCTGAGTTGACTTGTAGCCGCAGTAGATTCTGAGTTGACTTGTAGCCGCAGTAGATTCTGTGTTGACTTGTAGCCGCAGTAGATTCTGAGTTGACTTGTAGCCGCAGTAGAGTCTGAGTTGAGACGTAGCCGCAGTAGATTCTGAGTTGAGACGTAGCCGCAGTAGATTCTGAGTTGACTTGTAGCCTCAGTAGATTCTGAGTTGAGATGCAGCCGCAGTAGATTCTTAGTTGACTTGTAGCCGCAGTAGATTCTGAGTTGACTTGTAGCCGCAGTAGATTCTGAGTTACTTGTAGCCGCAGTAGATTCTGAGTTGAGACCTAGCCGCAGTAGATTCTGTGTTGAGATGTAGCCGCAGTAGATTCTGAGTTGACTTGTAGCCGCAGTAGATTCTGAGTTGAGACATAGCCGCAGTAGATTCTGAGTTGACTTGTAGCCGCAGTAGATTCTGAGTTGACTTGTAGCCGCAGTAGATTCTGAGTTAACTTGTAGCCGCAGTAGATTCTGAGTTGAGACGTAGCCGCAGTAGATTCTGAGTTGAGACGTAGCCGCAGTAGATTCCGAGTAGAGACGTAGCCGCAGTAGGTTCTGAGTTGAGACGTAGCCGCAGTAGATTCTGAGTTGAGACGTAGCCGCAGTAGATTCTGAGTTGAGACGTAGCCGCAGTAGATTCTGAGTTGACTTGTAGCCGCAGTAGATTCTGAGTTGACTTGTAGCCGCAGTAGATTCCGAGTTGAGACGAAGCCGCAGTAGATTCTGAGTTGAGACGTAGCCACAGTAGATTCCGAGTTGAGACGTAGCCGTAGTAGATTCCGAGTTGAGACGTAGCCGCAGTAGATTCTGAGTTGACTTGTAGCCGCAGTAGATTCCGAGTTGAGACGTAGCCGCAGTAGATTCTGAGTTGAATTGTAGGCGCAGTAGATTCTGAGTTGACTTGTAGCCGCAGTAGATTCTGAGTTGACTTGTAGCCGCAGTAGATTCTGAGTTGACTTGTAGCCGCAGTAGATTCTGAGTTGACTTGTAGCCGCAGTAGATTCTGTGTTGACTTGTAGCCGCAGTAGATTCTGAGTTGACTTGTAGCCGCAGTAGATTCTGAGTTGACTTGTAGCCGCAGTAGATTCTGAGTTGACTTGTAGCCGCAGTAGATACTGAGTTGAGACGTAGCCGCAGTAGATTCTGAGTTGAGACGTAGCCGCAGTAGATTCTGAGTTGAATTGTAGCCTCAGTAGATTCTGAGTTGAGACGCAGCCGCAGTAGATTCTGTGTTGACTTGTAGCCGCAGTAGATTCTGAATTGACTTGTAGCCGCAGTAGAGTCTGAGTTGAGACATAGCCGCAGTAGATTCTGAGTTGAGACGTAGCCGCAGTAGATTCTGAGTTGACTTGTAGCCGCAGTAGATTCTGAGTTGACTTGTAGCCGCAGTAGATTCTGAGTTGACTTGTAGCCGCAGTAGATTCTGTGTTGACTTGTAGCCGCAGTAGATTCTGAGTTGACTTGTAGCCGCAGTAGATTCCGAGTTGAGACGTAGCCGCAGTAGAGTCTGAGTTGAGACGTAGCCGCAGTAGATTCTGAGTTGAGACGTAGCCGCAGTAGATTCTGAGTTGACTTGTAGCCTCAGTAGATTCTGAGTTGAGATGCAGCCGCAGTAGATTCTGAGTTGACTTGTAGCCGCAGTAGATTCTGAGTTGACTTGTAGCCGCAGTAGATTCTGAGTTGTATTGTAGCCGCAGTAGATTCTGAGTTGAATTGTAGCCGCAGTAGATTCTGAGTTGTATTGTAGCCGCAGTAGATTCCGAGTTGACTTGTAGCCGCAGTAGATTCTGAGTTGACTTGTAGCCGCAGTAGATTCTGAGTTGACTTGTAGCCGCAGTAGATTCTGAGTTGACTTGTAGCCGCAGTAGATTCTGAGTTGAGACGTAGCCGCAGTAGATTCTGAGTTGAGACGTAGCCGCAGTAGATTCCGAGTAGAGACGTAGCCGCAGTAGGTTCTGAGTTGAGACGTAGCCGCAGTAGATTCTGAGTTGAGACGTAGCCGCAGTAGATTCTGAGTTGAGACGTAGCCGCAGTAGATTCTGAGTTGACTTGTAGCCGCAGTAGATTCTGAGTTGACTTGTAGCCGCAGTAGATTCTGAGTTGACTTGTAGCCGCAGTAGATTCCGAGTTGAGACGAAGCCGCAGTAGATTCCGAGTTGAGACGTAGCCGCAGTAGATTCCGAGTTGAGACGTAGCCGCAGTAGATTCCGAGATGAGACGTAGTCGCAGTAGATTCCGAGTTGAGATGTAGCCGAAGTAGATTCCGAGTTGAGACGTAGCCGCAGTAGATTCCGAGTTGAGACGTAGCCGCAGTAGATTCTGAGTTGAGACGTAGCCGCAGTAGTTTCCGAGTTGAGACGTAGCCGCAGTTGATTCTGAGTTGAGACGTAGCCGCAGTAGATTCCGAGTTGAGACGTAGCCGCAGTAGATTCTGAGTTTACTTGTAGCCGCAGTAGATTCCGAGTTGACTTGTAGCCGCAGTAGATTCTGAGTTGAGACGTAGCCGCAGTAGATTCCGAGTTGAGACTTAGCCGCAGTAGATTCTGAGTAGAGTCGTAGCCGCAGTAGATTCCGAGTTGAGACGTAGCCGCATTAGATTCTGAGTTGACTTGTAGCCGCAGTAGATTCCGAGTTGACTTGTAGCCGGAGTAGATTCTGAGTTGAGTCGTAGCCGCAGTAGATTCCGAGTTGAGACGTAGCCGCAGTAGATTCCGAGACGTAGCCGCAGTAGATTCCGAGTTGACTTGTAGCCGCAGTAGATTCTGAGTTGAGTCATAGCCGCAGCAGATTCCGAGTTGACTTGTAGCCGCAGTAGATTCCGAGTTGACTTGTAGCCGCAGCAGATTCCGAGTTGACTTGCAGCCGCAGTAGATTCCGAGTTGACTTGTAGCCGCAGTAGATTCTGAGTTGACTTGTAGCCGCAGTAGATTCCGAGTTGACTTGTAGCCGCAGTAGATTCTGAGTTGAGTCGTTGCCGCAGTAGATTCCGAGTTGATTTGTAGCCGCAGTAGATTCCGTGTTGACTTGTAGCCGCAGTAGATTCTGAGTTGAATTGTAGCCGCAGTAGATTCTGAGTTGAGACGTAGCCACAGTAGATTCCGAGTTGAGTCGTAGCCGCAGTAGATTCTGAGTTGAGACGTAGCCGCAGTAGATTCTGAGTTGAGACGTAGCCGCAGTAGATTCCGAGTTGAGACGTAGCTGAGTAGATTCCGAGTTGAGACGTAGCCGCAGTAGATTCCGAGACGTAGCCGCAGTAGATTCCGAGTTGACTTGTAGCCGCAGTAGATTCTGAGTTGACTTGTAGCCGCAGTAGATTCCGAGTTGAGACGAAGCCGCAGTAGATTCCGAGTTGAGACGTAGCCGCAGTAGATTCCGAGTTGAGACGTAGCCGCAGTAGATTCCGAGATGAGACGTAGTCGCAGTAGATTCCGAGTTGAGATGTAGCCGAAGTAGATTCCGAGTTGAGACGTAGCCGCAGTAGATTCCGAGTTGAGACGTAGCCGCAGTAGATTCTGAGTTGAGACGTAGCCGCAGTAGTTTCCGAGTTGAGACGTAGCCGCAGTTGATTCTGAGTTGAGACGTAGCCGCAGTAGATTCCGAGTTGAGACGTAGCCGCAGTAGATTCTGAGTTTACTTGTAGCCGCAGTAGATTCCGAGTTGACTTGTAGCCGCAGTAGATTCTGAGTTGAGACGTAGCCGCAGTAGATTCCGAGTTGAGACGTAGCCGCAGTAGATTCTGAGTAGAGTCGTAGCCGCAGTAGATTCCGAGTTGAGACGTAGCCGCATTAGATTCTGAGTTGACTTGTAGCCGCAGTAGATTCCGAGTTGACTTGTAGCCGGAGTAGATTCTGAGTTGAGTCGTAGCCGCAGTAGATTCCGAGTTGAGACGTAGCCGCAGTAGATTCCGAGACGTAGCCGCAGTAGATTCCGAGTTGACTTGTAGCCGCAGTAGATTCTGAGTTGAGTCGTAGCCGCAGCAGATTCCGAGTTGACTTGTAGCCGCAGTAGATTCCGAGTTGACTTGTAGCCGCAGCAGATTCCGAGTTGACTTGCAGCCGCAGTAGATTCCGAGTTGACTTGTAGCCGCAGTAGATTCTGAGTTGACTTGTAGCCGCAGTAGATTCCGAGTTGACTTGTAGCCGCAGTAGATTCTGAGTTGAGTCGTTGCCGCAGTAGATTCCGAGTTGACTTGTAGCCGCAGTAGATTCCGTGTTGACTTGTAGCCGCAGTAGATTCTGAGTTGAATTGTAGCCGCAGTAGATTCTGAGTTGAGACGTAGCCACAGTAGATTCCGAGTTGAGTCGTAGCCGCAGTAGATTCTGAGTTGAGACGTAGCCGCAGTAGATTCTGAGTTGAGACGTAGCCGCAGTAGATTCCGAGTTGAGACGTAGCTGAGTAGATTCCGAGTTGAGACGTAGCCGCAGTAGATTCCGAGACGTAGCCGCAGTAGATTCCGAGTTGAGACGTAGCCGCAGTAGATTCTGAGTTGAGACGTAGCCGCAGTAGATTCTGAGTTGAGTCGTAGCTGCAGTAGATTCCGAGTTGAATTGTAGCCGCAGTAGATTCTGAGTTGAGTCGTAGCCGCAGTAGATTCCGAGATGAGACGTAGCCACAGTAGATTCTGAGTCGAGTCGTAGCCGCAGTAGATTCTGAGTTGACTTGTAGCTGCAGTAGATTCTGAGTTGACTTGTAGCCGCAGTAGATTCTGAGTTGAGTCGTAGCCGCAGCAGATTCCGAGTTGACTTGTAGCCGCAGTAGATTCCGAGTTGACTTGCAGCCGCAGTAGATTCTGAGTTGACTTGTAGCCGCAGTAGATTCTGAGTTGACCTGTAGCCGCAGTAGATTCCGAGTTGACTTGTAGCCGCAGTAGATTCTGAGTTGAGTCGTTGCCGCAGTAGATTCCGAGTTGACTTGTAGCCGCAGTAGATTCCGAGTTGACTTGTAGCCGCAGTAGATTCTGAGTTGACTTGTAGCCGCAGTAGATTCTGAGTTGACTTGTAGCCGCAGTAGATTCTGAGTTGAGACGTAGCCACAGTAGATTGCGAGTTGAGTCGTAGCCGCAGTAGATTCTGAGTTGAGACGTAGCCGCAGTAGATTCTGAGTTGAGACGTAGCCGCTGTAGATTCCGAGTTGCGACGTAGCCGAGTAGATTCCGAGTTGAGACGTAGCCGCAGTAGATTCCGAGACGTAGCCGCAGTAGATTCCGAGTTGAGTCGTAGCCGCAGTAGATTCTGAGTTGAGACGTAGCCGCAGTAGATTCCGAGTTGAGACGTAGCCGCAGTAGATTCTGAGTTGAGACGTAGCCGCAGTAGATTCCGAGTTGAGACGTAGCCGCAGTAGATTCTGAGTTGAGACGTAGCCGCAGTAGATTCCGAGTTGAGACGTAGCCGCAGTAGATTCTGAGTTGAGTCGTAGCCGCAGTAGATTCCGAGTTGAGACGTAGCCGCAGTAGATTCTGAGTAGAGTCGTAGCCGCAGTAGATTCCGAGTTGAGACGTAGCCGCAGTAGATTCTGAGTTGAGTCGTATCCGCAGTAGATTCCGAGTTGACTTGTAGCTGCAGTAGATTCTGAGTTGAGTCGAAGCCGCAGTAGATTCCGAGTTGAGACGTCGCCGCAGTAGATTCTGAGTAGAGTCGTAGTCGCAGTAGATTCTGAGTTGACTTGTAGCCACAGTAGATTCTGAGTTGACTTGTAGCCGCAGTAGATTCTGAGTTGAATTGTAGCCGCAGTAGATTCTGAGTTGAATTGTAGCCGCCGTAGATTCTGAGTTGACATGTAGCCGCAGTAGATTCCGAGTTGACTTGTAGCCGCAGTAGATTCTGAGTTGACTTGTAGCCGTAGTAGATTCTGAGTTGAGACGTAGCCGCAGTAGATTCCGAGTTTACTTGTAGCCGCAGTAGATTCTGAGTTGACTTGTAGCCGCAGTAGATTCTGAGATGAGACGTAGCCACAGTAGATTCTGAGTTGACTTGTAGCCGCAGTAGATTCTGAGTTGAGACGTAGCCGCAGTAGATTGTGAGTTGAGACATAGCCGCAGTAGATTCTGAGTTGACTTGTAGCCGCAGTAGATTCTGAGTTGACTTGTAGCCGCAGTAGATTCTGAGTTGACTTGTAGCCGCAGTAGATTCTGAGTTGAGACGTAGCCGCAGTAGATTCTGAGTTGACTTGTAGCCGCAGTAGATTCTGAGTTGAGACGTAGCCGCAGTAGATTCTGAGTTGACTTGTAGCCGTAGTAGATTCTGAGTTGAGACGTAGCCGCAGTAGATTCTCAGTTGAGACGTAGCCGCAGTAGATTCTGAGTTGACTTGTAGCCGCAGTAGATTCTGAGTTGACTTGTAGCCGCAGTAGATTCTGAGTTGAGACGTAGCCGCAGTAGATTCTGAGTTGACTTGTAGCCGCAGTAGATTCTGAGTTAACTTGTAGCCGCAGTAGATTCTGAGTTGACTTGTAGCCGCAGTAGATTCTGAGTTAACTTGTAGCCGCAGTAGATTCTGAGTTGACTTGTAGCCGCAGTAGATTCTGTGTTGACTTGTAGCCGCAGTAGATTATGATTTGACTTGTAGCCGCAGTAGATTCTGAGTTGACTTGTAGCCGCAGTAGATTCTGAGTTGAGACGTAGCCGCAGTAGATTCTGAGTTGAGACGTAGCCGCAGTAGATTCTGAGTTGACTTGTAGCCTCAGTAGATTCTGAGTTGAGACGCAGCCGCAGTAGATTCTGTGTTGACTTGTAGCCGCAGTAGATTCTGAATTGACTTGTAGCCGCAGTAGATTCTGAGTTGAGACGTAGCCGCAGTAGATTCTGAGTTGACTTGTAGCCTCAGTAGATTCTGAGTTGAGACGCAGCCGCAGTAGATTCTGTGTTGACTTGTAGCCGCAGTAGATTCTGAATTGACTTGTAGACGCAGTAGATTCTGAGTTGAGACGTAGCCGCAGTAGATTCTGAGTTGACTTGTAGCCGCAGTAGATTCTGAGTTGACTTGTAGCCGCAGTAGATTCTGTGTTGACTTGTAGCCGCAGTAGATTCTGAGTTGACTTGTAGCCGCAGTAGAGTCTGAGTTGAGACGTAGCCGCAGTAGATTCTGAGTTGAGACGTAGCCGCAGTAGATTCTGAGTTGACTTGTAGCCTCAGTAGATTCTGAGTTGATATGCAGCCGCAGTAGATTCTTAGTTGACTTGTAGCCGCAGTAGATTCTGAGTTGACTTGTAGCCGCAGTAGATTCTGAGTTGACTTGTAGCCGCAGTAGATTCTGAGTTACTTGTAGCCGCAGTAGATTCTGAGTTGAGACCTAGCCGCAGTAGATTCTGTGTTGAGATGTAGCCGCAGTAGATTCTGAGTTGACTTGTAGCCGCAGTAGATTCTTAGTTGAGACATAGCCGCAGTAGATTCTGAGTTGACTTGTAGCCGCAGTAGATTCTGAGTTGACTTGTAGCCGCAGTAGATTCTGAGTTAACTTGTAGCCGCAGTAGATTCTGAGTTGAGACGTAGCCGCAGTAGATTCTGAGTTGAGACGTAGCCGCAGTAGATTCCGAGTAGAGACGTAGCCGCAGTAGGTTCTGAGTTGAGACGTAGCCGCAGTAGATTCTGAGTTGAGACGTAGCCGCAGTAGATTCTGAGTTGAGACGTAGCCGCAGTAGATTCTGAGTTGACTTGTAGCCGCAGTAGATTCTGAGTTGACTTGTAGCCGCAGTAGATTCCGAGTTGAGACGAAGCCGCAGTAGATTCCGAGTTGAGACGTAGCCGCAGTAGATTCCGAGTTGACTTGTAGCCGCAGTAGATTCCGAGATGAGACGTAGTCGCAGTAGATTCCGAGTTGAGACGTAGCCGAAGTAGATTCCGAGTTGAGACGTAGCCGCAGTAGATTCTGAGTTGAGACGTAGCAGCAGTAGTTTCCGAGTTGAGACGTAGCCGCAGTAGATTCTGAGTTGAGACGTAGCCGCAGTAGATTCCGAGTTGAGACGTAGCCGCAGTAGATTCTGAGTCTACTTGTAGCCGCAGTAGATTCCGAGTTGACTTGTAGCCGCAGTAGATTCTGAGTTGAGACGTAGCCGCAGTAGATTCCGAGTTGAGACGTAGCCGCAGTAGATGCTGAGTAGAGTCGTAGCCGCAGTAGATTCCGAGTTGAGACGTAGCCGCATTAGATTCTGAGTTGACTTGTAGCCGCAGTAGATTCCGAGTTGACTTGTAGCCGCAGTAGATTCCGAGACGTAGCCGCAGTAGATTCTGAGTTGAGTCGTAGCCGCAGTAGATTCCGAGTTGAGACGTAGCCGCAGTAGATTCTGAGTTGAGTCTTAGCCGCAGCAGATTCCGAGTTGACTTGTAGCCGCAGCAGATTCCGAGTTGACTTGTAGCCGCAGTAGATTCCGAGTTGAATTGTAGCCGCAGTAGATTCTGAGTTGACTTGTAGCCGCAGTAGATTCCGAGTTGACTTGTAGCCGCAGTAGATTCTGAGTTGAGTCGTTGCCGCAGTAGATTCCGAGTTGACTTGTAGCCGCAGTAGATTCCGTGTTGACTTGTAGCCGCAGTAGATTCTGAGTTGACTTGTAGCCGCAGTAGATTCTGAGTTGAGACGTAGCCACAGTAGATTCTGAGTTGAGTCGTAGCCGCAGTAGATTCTGAGTTGAGACGTAGCCGCAGTAGATTCTGAGTTGAGACGTAGCCGCAGTAGATTCCGAGTTGAGACGTAGCCGAGTAGATTCCGAGTTGAGACGTAGCCGCAGTAGATTCCGAGACGTAGCCGCAGTAGATTCCGAGTTGAGTCGTAGCCGCAGTAGATTCTGAGTTGAGACGTAGCCGCAGTAGATTCTGAGTTGAGTCGTAGCCGCAGTAGATTCCGAGTTGAATTGTAGCCGCAGTAGATTCTGAGTTGAGTCGTAGCCGCAGTAGATTCCGAGTTGAGACGTAGCCGCAGTAGATTCTGAGTCGAGTCGTAGCCGCAGTAGATTCTGAGTTGACTTGTAGCTGCAGTAGATTCTGAGTTGACTTGCAGCCGCAGTAGATTCTGAGTTGAGTCGTAGCCGCAGCAGATTCCGAGTTGACTTGTAGCCGCAGTAGATTCCGTGTTGACTTGCAGCCGCAGTAGATTCTGAGTTGACTTGTAGCCGCAGTAGATTCTGAGTTGACCTGTATCCGCAGTAGATTCCGAGTTGACTTGTAGCCGCAGTAGATTCTGAGTTGAGTCGTTGCCGCAGTAGATTCCGAGTTGACTTGTAGCCGCAGTAGATTCCGAGTTGACTTGTAGCCGCAGTAGATTCTGAGTTGAGACATAGCCGCAGTAGATTCTGAGTTGACTTGTAGCCGCAGTAGATTCTGAGTTGACTTGTAGCCGCAGTAGATTCTGAGTTAACTTGTAGCCGCAGTAGATTCTGAGTTGAGACGTAGCCGCAGTAGATTCTGAGTTGAGACGTAGCCGCAGTAGATTCCGAGTAGAGACGTAGCCGCAGTAGGTTCTGAGTTGAGACGTAGCCGCAGTAGATTCTGAGTTGAGACGTAGCCGCAGTAGATTCTGAGTTGACTTGTAGCCGCAGTAGATTCTGAGTTGACTTGTAGCCGCAGTAGATTCCGAGTTGAGACGAAGCCGCAGTAGATTCCGAGTTGAGACGTAGCCGCAGTAGATTCCGAGGTGACTTGTAGCCGCAGTAGATTCCGAGATGAGACGTAGTCGCAGTAGATTCCGAGTTGAGACGTAGCCGAAGTAGATTCCGAGTTGAGACGTAGCCGCAGTAGATTCCGAGTTGAGACGTAGCCGCAGTAGATTCTGAGTTGAGATGTAGCAGCAGTAGTTTCCGAGTTGAGACGTAGCCGCAGTAGAATCTGAGTTGAGACGTAGCCGCAGTAGATTCCGAGTTGAGACGTAGCCGCAGTAGATTCTGAGTTTACTTGTAGCCGCAGTAGATTCCGAGTTGACTTGTAGCCGCAGTAGATTCTGAGTTGAGACGTAGCCGCAGTAGATTCCGAGTTGAGACGTAGCCGCAGTAGATGCTGAGTAGAGTCGTAGCCGCAGTAGATTCCGAGTTGAGACGTAGCCGCATTAGATTCTGAGTTGACTTGTAGCCGCAGTAGATTCCGAGTTGACTTGTAGCCGCAGTAGATTCCGAGACGTAGCCGCAGTAGATTCTGAGTTGAGTCGTAGCCGCAGTAGATTCCGAGTTGAGACGTAGCCGCAGTAGATTCTGAGTTGAGTCTTAGCCGCAGCAGATTCCGAGTTGACTTGTAGCCGCAGCAGATTCCGAGTTGACTTGTAGCCGCAGTAGATTCCGAGTTGAATTGTAGCCGCAGTAGATTCTGAGTTGACTTGTAGCCGCAGTAGATTCCGAGTTGACTTGTAGCCGCAGTAGATTCTGAGTTGAGTCGTTGCCGCAGTAGATTCCGAGTTGACTTGTAGCCGCAGTAGATTCCGTGTTGACTTGTAGCCGCAGTAGATTCTGAGTTGACTTGTAGCCGCAGTAGATTCTGAGTTGAGACGTAGCCACAGTAGATTCTGAGTTGAGTCGTAGCCGCAGTAGATTCTGAGTTGAGACGTAGCCGCAGTAGATTCTGAGTTGAGACGTAGCCGCAGTAGATTCCGAGTTGAGACGTAGCCGAGTAGATTCCGAGTTGAGACGTAGCCGCAGTAGATTCCGAGACGTAGCCGCAGTAGATTCCGAGTTGAGTCGTAGCCGCAGTAGATTCTGAGTTGAGACGTAGCCGCAGTAGATTCTGAGTTGAGTCGTAGCCGCAGTAGATTCCGAGTTGAATTGTAGCCGCAGTAGATTCTGAGTTGAGTCGTAGCCGCAGTAGATTCCGAGTTGAGACGTAGCCGCAGTAGATTCTGAGTCGAGTCGTAGCCGCAGTAGATTCTGAGTTGACTTGTAGCTGCAGTAGATTCTGAGTTGACTTGTAGCCGCAGTAGATTCTGAGTTGAGTCGTAGCCGCAGCAGATTCCGAGTTGACTTGTAGCCGCAGTAGATTCCGAGTTGACTTGCAGCCGCAGTAGATTCTGAGTTGACTTGTAGCCGCAGTAGATTCTGAGTTGACCTGTATCCGCAGTAGATTCCGAGTTGACTTGTAGCCGCAGTAGATTCTGAGTTGAGTCGTTGCCGCAGTAGATTCCGAGTTGACTTGTAGCCGCAGTAGATTCCGAGTTGACTTGTAGCCGCAGTAGATTCTGAGTTGACTTGTAGCCGCAGTAGATTCTGAGTTGAGACGTAGCCACAGTAGATTCCGAGTTGAGTCGTAGCCGCAGTAGATTCTGAGTTGAGACGTAGCCGCAGTAGATTCTGAGTTGAGACGTAGCCGCAGTAGATTCTGAGTTGACTTGTAGCTGCAGTAGATTCTGAGTTGAGACGTAGCCGCAGTAGATTCTGAGTTGACTTGTAGCCGCAGTAGATTCTGAGTTGACTTGTAGCCGCAGTAGATTCTGAGTTGAGACGTAGCCGCAGTAGATTCTGAGTTGAGACGTAGCCGCAGTAGATTCCGAGTAGAGACGTAGCCGCAGTAGGTTCTGAGTTGAGACGTAGCCGCAGTAGATTCTGAGTTGAGACGTAGCCGCAGTAGATTCTGAGTTGAGACGTAGCCGCAGTAGATTCTGAGTTGACTTGTAGCCGCAGTAGATTCTGAGTTGACTTGTAGCCGCAGTAGATTCCGAGTTGAGACGAAGCCGCAGTAGATTCCGAGTTGAGACGTAGCCGCAGTAGATTCCGAGTTGAGACGTAGCCGCAGTAGATTCCGAGATGAGACGTAGTCGCAGTAGATTCCGAGTTGAGATGTAGCCGAAGTAGATTCCGAGTTGAGACGTAGCCGCAGTAGATTCCGAGTTGAGACGTAGCCGCAGTAGATTCTGAGTTGACTTGTAGCCGCAGTAGTTTCCGAGTTGAGACGTAGCCGCAGTATATTCTGAGTAGAGACGTAGCCGCAGTAGATTCCGAGTTGAGACGTAGCCGCAGTAGATTCTGAGTTTACTTGTAGCCGCAGTAGATTCCGAGTTGACTTGTAGCCGCAGTAGATTCTGAGTTGAGACGTAGCCGCAGTAGATTCCGAGTTGAGACGTAGCCGCAGTAGATTCTGAGTAGAGTCGTAGCCGCAGTAGATTCCGAGTTGAGACGTAGCCGCATTAGATTCTGAGTTGACTTGTAGCCGCAGTAGATTCCGAGTTGACTTGTAGCCGCAGTAGATTCTGAGTTGAGTCGTAGCCGCAGTAGATTCCGAGTTGAGACGTAGCCGCAGTAGATTCTGAGTAGAGTCGTAGCCGCAGTAGATTCTGAGTTGACTTGTAGCCGCAGTAGATTCTGAGTTGACTTGTAGCCGCAGTAGATTCTGAGTTGAGTCGTAGCCGCAGCAGATTGCGAATTGACTTGTAGCCGCAGCAGATTCCGAGTTGACTTGTAGCCGCAGTAGATTCCGAGTTGACTTGTAGCCGCAGTAGATTCTGAGTTGACTTGTAGCCGCAGTAGATTCCGAGTTGACTTGTAGCCGCAGTAGATTCTGAGTTGAGTCGTTGCCGCAGTAGATTCCGAGTTGACTTGTAGCCGCAGTAGATTCCGTGTTGACTTGTAGCCGCAGTAGATTCTGAGTTGAATTGTAGCCGCAGTAGATTCTGAGTTGAGACGTAGCCACAGTAGATTCCGAGTTGAGTCGTAGCCGCAGTAGATTCTGAGTTGAGACGTAGCCGCAGTAGATTCTGAGTTGAGACGTAGCCGCAGTAGATTCCGAGTTGAGACGTAGCTGAGTAGATTCCGAGTTGAGACGTAGCCGCAGTAGATTCCGAGACGTAGCCGCAGTAGATTCCGAGTTGAGTCGTAGCCGCAGTAGATTCTGAGTTGAGACGTAGCCGCAGTAGATTCTGAGTTGAGTCGTAGCCGCAGTAGTTTCCGAGTTGAATTGTAGCCGCAGTAGATTCTGAGTTGAGTCGTAGCCGCAGTAGATTCCGAGTTGAGACGTAGCCGCAGTAGATTCTGAGTTGACTTGTAGCCGCAGTAGATTCCGAGTTGACTTGTAGCCGGAGTAGATTCTGAGTTGAGTCGTAGCCGCAGTAGATTCCGAGTTGAGAC
Organism: Coturnix japonica; assembly: GCF_054131305.1. NCBI lineage: Eukaryota > Metazoa > Chordata > Aves > Galliformes > Phasianidae > Coturnix > Coturnix japonica. The sequence goes on along the minus strand of NC_140682.1, from coordinate 5,220,015 downwards.
GTAGCCGCAGTAGATTCCGAGACGTAGCCGCAGTAGATTCCGAGTTGACTTGTAGCCGCAGTAGATTCTGAGTTGAGTCGTAGCCGCAGCAGATTCCGAGTTGACTTGTAGCCGCAGTAGATTCCGAGTTGACTTGTAGCCGCAGCAGATTCCGAGTTGACTTGTAGCCGCAGTAGATTCTGAGTTGAGACGTAGCCACAGTAGATTCCGAGTTGAGTCGTAGCCGCAGTAGATTCTGAGTTGAGACGTAGCCGCAGTAGATTCCGAGTTGAGACGTAGCCGAGTAGATTCCGAGTTGAGACGTAGCCGCAGTAGATTCCGAGACGTAGCCGCAGTAGATTCTGAGTTGAGACGTAGCCGCAGTAGATTCCGAGTTGAGACGTAGCCGCAGTAGATTCTGAGTTGAGACGTAGCCGCAGTAGATTCCGAGTTGAGACGTAGCCGCAGTAGATTCTGAGTTGAGACGTAGCCGCAGTAGATTCCGAGTTGAGACGTAGCCGCAGTAGATTCTGAGTTGAGTCGTAGCCGCAGTAGATTCCGAGTTGAGACGTAGCCGCAGTAGATTCTGAGTAGAGTCCTAGCTGCAGTAGATTCCGAGTTGAGACGTAGCCGCAGTAGATTCTGAGTTGAGTCGTATCCGCAGTAGATTCCGAGTTGACTTGTAGCTGCAGTAGATTCTGAGTTGAGTCGAAGCCGCAGTAGATTCCGAGTTGAGACGTCGCCGCAGTAGATTCTGAGTAGAGTCGTAGTCGCAGTAGATTCTGATTTGACTTGTAGCCACAGTAGATTCTGAGTTGACTTGTAGCCGCAGTAGATTCTGAGTTGAATTGTAGCCGCCGTAGATTCTGAGTTGAATTGTAGCCGCTGTAGATTCTGAGTTGTATTGTAGCCGCAGTAGATTCTGAGTTGACTTGTAGCCGCAGTAGATTCTGAGTTGAGACGTAGCCGCAGTAGATTCTGAGTTGAGACGTAGCCGCAGTAGATTCTGAGTTGAGTCGTAGCCGCAGTAGATTCCGAGTTGACTTGTAGCTGCAGTAGATTCTGAGTTGAGTCGAAGCCGCAGTAGATTCCGAGTTGAGACGTCGCCGCAGTAGATTCTGAGTAGAGTCGTAGTCGCAGTAGATTCTGATTTGACTTGTAGCCACAGTAGATTCTGAGTTGACTTGTAGCCGCAGTAGATTCTGAGTTGAATTGTAGCCGCCGTAGATTCTGAGTTGAATTGTAGCCGCTGTAGATTCTGAGTTGTATTGTAGCCGCAGTAGATTCTGAGTTGACTTGTAGCCGCAGTAGATTCTGAGTTGAGACGTAGCCGCAGTAGATTCCGAGTAGAGACGTAGCCGCAGTAGGTTCTGAGTTGAGACGTAGCCGCAGTAGATTCTGAGTTGAGACGTAGCCGCAGTAGATTCTGAGTTGAGACGTAGCCGCAGTAGATTCTGAGTTGACTTGTAGCCGCAGTAGATTCTGAGTTGACTTGTAGCTGCAGTAGATTCCGAGTTGAGACGAAGCCGCAGTAGATTCCGAGTTGAGACGTAGCCGCAGTAGATTCCGAGTTGAGACGTAGCCGCAGTAGATTCCGAGATGAGACGTAGTCGCAGTAGATTCCGAGTTGAGATGTAGCCGAAGTAGATTCCGAGTTGAGACGTAGCCGCAGTAGATTCCGAGTTGAGACGTAGCCGCAGTAGATTCTGAGTTGAGACGTAGCCGCAGTAGTTTCCGAGTTGAGACGTAGCCGCAGTAGATTCTGAGTAGAGACGTAGCCGCAGTAGATTCCGAGTTGAGACGTAGCCGCAGTAGATTCTGAGTTTACTTGTAGCCGCAGTAGATTCCGAGTTGACTTGTAGCCGCAGTAGATTCTGAGTTGAGACGTAGCCGCAGTAGATTCCGAGTTGAGACGTAGCCGCAGTAGATTCTGAGTAGAGTCGTAGCCGCAGTAGATTCCGAGTTGAGACGTAGCCGCATTAGATTCTGAGTTGACTTGTAGCCGCAGTAGATTCCGAGTTGACTTGTAGCCGCAGTAGATTCTGAGTTGAGTCGTATCCGCAGTAGATTCCGAGTTGAGACGTAGCCGCAGTAGATTCTGAGTAGAGTCGTAGCCGCAGTAGATTCTGAGTTGACTTGTAGCCGCAGTAGATTCTGAGTTGACTTGTAGCCGCAGTAGATTCTGAGTTGAGTCGTAGCCGCAGCAGATTCCGAATTGACTTGTAGCCGCAGCAGATTCCGAGTTGACTTGTAGCCGCAGTAGATTCCGAGTTGACTTGTAGCCGCAGTAGATTCTGAGTTGACTTGTAGCCGCAGTAGATTCCGAGTTGACTTGTAGCCGCAGTAGATTCTGAGTTGAGTCGTTGCCGCAGTAGATTCCGAGTTGACTTGTAGCCGCAGTAGATTCCGTGTTGACTTGTAGCCGCAGTAGATTCGGAGTTGAATTGTAGCCGCAGTAGATTCTGAGTTGAGACGTAGCCACAGTAGATTCCGAGTTGAGTCGTAGCCGCAGTAGATTCTGAGTTGAGACGTAGCCGCAGTAGATTCTGAGTTGAGACGTAGCCGCAGTAGATTCCGAGTTGAGACGTAGCTGAGTAGATTCCGAGTTGAGACGTAGCCGCAGTAGATTCCGAGACGTAGCCGCAGTAGATTCCGAGTTGAGTCGTAGCCGCAGTAGATTCTGAGTTGAGACGTAGCCGCAGTAGATTCTGAGTTGAGTCGTAGCCGCAGTAGTTTCCGAGTTGAATTGTAGCCGCAGTAGATTCTGAGTTGAGTCGTAGCCGCAGTAGATTCCGAGTTGAGACGTAGCCGCAGTAGATTCTGAGTTGACTTGTAGCCGCAGTAGATTCCGAGTTGACTTGTAGCCGGAGTAGATTCTGAGTTGAGTCGTAGCCGCAGTAGATTCCGAGTTGAGACGTAGCCGCAGTAGATTCCGAGACGTAGCCGCAGTAGATTCCGAGTTGACTTGTAGCCGCAGTAGATTCTGAGTTGAGTCGTAGCCGCAGCAGATTCCGAGTTGACTTGTAGCCGCAGTAGATTCCGAGTTGACTTGTAGCCGCAGCAGATTCCGAGTTGACTTGTAGCCGCAGTAGATTCTGAGTTGAGACGTAGCCACAGTAGATTCCGAGTTGAGTCGTAGCCGCAGTAGATTCTGAGTTGAGACGTAGCCGCAGTAGATTCCGAGTTGAGACGTAGCCGAGTAGATTCCGAGTTGAGACGTAGCCGCAGTAGATTCCGAGACGTAGCCGCAGTAGATTCTGAGTTGAGACGTAGCCGCAGTAGATTCCGAGTTGAGACGTAGCCGCAGTAGATTCTGAGTTGAGACGTAGCCGCAGTAGATTCCGAGTTGAGACGTAGCCGCAGTAGATTCTGAGTTGAGACGTAGCCGCAGTAGATTCCGAGTTGAGACGTAGCCGCAGTAGATTCTGAGTTGAGTCGTAGCCGCAGTAGATTCCGAGTTGAGACGTAGCCGCAGTAGATTCTGAGTAGAGTCGTAGCTGCAGTAGATTCCGAGTTGAGACGTAGCCGCAGTAGATTCTGAGTTGAGTCGTATCCGCAGTAGATTCCGAGTTGACTTGTAGCTGCAGTAGATTCTGAGTTGAGTCGAAGCCGCAGTAGATTCCGAGTTGAGACGTCGCCGCAGTAGATTCTGAGTAGAGTCGTAGTCGCAGTAGATTCTGATTTGACTTGTAGCCACAGTAGATTCTGAGTTGACTTGTAGCCGCAGTAGATTCTGAGTTGAATTGTAGCCGCCGTAGATTCTGAGTTGAATTGTAGCCGCTGTAGATTCTGAGTTGTATTGTAGCCGCAGTAGATTCTGAGTTGACTTGTAGCCGCAGTAGATTCTGAGTTGAGACGTAGCCGCAGTAGATTCCGAGTAGAGACGTAGCCGCAGTAGGTTCTGAGTTGAGACGTAGCCGCAGTAGATTCTGAGTTGAGACGTAGCCGCAGTAGATTCTGAGTTGAGACGTAGCCGCAGTAGATTCTGAGTTGACTTGTAGCCGCAGTAGATTCTGAGTTGACTTGTAGCTGCAGTAGATTCCGAGTTGAGACGAAGCCGCAGTAGATTCCGAGTTGAGACGTAGCCGCAGTAGATTCCGAGTTGAGACGTAGCCGCAGTAGATTCCGAGATGAGACGTAGTCGCAGTAGATTCCGAGTTGAGATGTAGCCGAAGTAGATTCCGAGTTGAGACGTAGCTGAGTAGATTCCGAGTTGTATTGTAGCCGCAGTAGATTCTGAGTTGACTTGTAGCCGCAGTAGATTCTGAGTTGAGTCGTAGCCGCAGCAGATTCCGAATTGACTTGTAGCCGCAGCAGATTCCGAGTTGACTTGTAGCCGCAGTAGATTCCGAGTTGACTTGTAGCCGCAGTAGATTCTGAGTTGACTTGTAGCCGCAGTAGATTCCGAGTTGACTTGTAGCCGCAGTAGATTCTGAGTTGAGTCGTTGCCGCAGTAGATTCCGAGTTGACTTGTAGCCGCAGTAGATTCCGTGTTGACTTGTAGCCGCAGTAGATTCTGAGTTGAATTGTAGCCGCAGTAGATTCTGAGTTGAGACGTAGCCACAGTAGATTCCGAGTTGAGTCGTAGCCGCAGTAGATTCTGAGTTGAGACGTAGCCGCAGTAGATTCTGAGTTGAGACGTAGCCGCAGTAGATTCCGAGTTGAGACGTAGCTGAGTAGATTCCGAGTTGAGACGTAGCCGCAGTAGATTCCGAGACGTAGCCGCAGTAGATTCCGAGTTGAGTCGTAGCCGCAGTAGATTCTGAGTTGAGACGTAGCCGCAGTAGATTCTGAGTTGAGTCGTAGCCGCAGTAGTTTCCGAGTTGAATTGTAGCCGCAGTAGATTCTGAGTTGAGTCGTAGCTGCAGTAGATTCCGAGTTGAGACGTAGCCGCAGTAGATTCTGAGTCGAGTCGTAGCCGCAGTAGATTCTGAGTTGACTTGTAGCTGCAGTATATTCTGAGTTGACTTGTAGCCGCAGTAGATTCTGAGTTGAGTCGTAGCCGCAGCAGATTCCGAGTTGACTTGTAGCCGCAGTAGATTCCGAGTTGACTTGCAGCCGCAGTAGATTCTGAGTTGACTTGTAGCCGCAGTAGATTCTGAGTTGACCTGTAGCCGCAGTAGATTCCGAGTTGACTTGTAGCCGCAGTAGATTCTGAGTTGAGTCGTTGCCGCAGTAGATTCCGAGTTGACTTGTAGCCGCAGTAGATTCCAAGTTGACTTGTAGCCGCAGTAGATTCTGAGTTGACTTGTAGCAGCAGTAGATTCTGAGTTGACTTGTAGCCGCAGCAGATTCTGAGTTGAGACGTAGCCACAGTAGATTCCGAGTTGAGTCGTAGCCGCAGTAGATTCTGAGTTGAGACGTAGCCGCAGTAGATTCCGAGTTGAGACGTAGCCGCAGTAGATTCCGAGTTGAGACGTAGCCGAGTAGATTCCGAGTTGAGACGTAGCCGCAGTAGATTCCGAGACGTAGCCGCAGTAGATTCCGAGTTGAGTCGTAGCCGCAGTAGATTCTGAGTTGAGACGTAGCCGCAGTAGATTCCGAGTTGAGACGTAGCCGCAGTAGATTCTGAGTTGAGACGTAGCCGCAGTAGATTCCGAGTTGAGACGTAGCCGCAGTAGATTCTGAGTTGAGACGTAGCCGCAGTAGATTCCGAGTTGAGACGTAGCCGCAGTAGATTCTGAGTTGAGTCGTAGCCGCAGTAGATTCCGAGTTGAGACGTAGCCGCAGTAGATTCTGAGTAGAGTCGTAGCTGCAGTAGATTCCGAGTTGAGACGTAGCCGCAGTAGATTCTGAGTTGAGTCGTATCCGCAGTAGATTCCGAGTTGACTTGTAGCTGCAGTAGATTCTGAGTTGAGTCGAAGCCGCAGTAGATTCCGAGTTGAGACGTCGCCGCATTAGATTCTGAGTAGAGTCGTAGTCGCAGTAGATTCTGATTTGACTTGTAGCCACAGTAGATTCTGAGTTGACTTGTAGCCGCAGTAGATTCTGAGTTGAATTGTAGCCGCCGTAGATTCTGAGTTGAATTGTAGCCGCTGTAGATTCTGAGTTGTATTGTAGCCGCAGTAGATTCTGAGTTGACTTGTAGCCGCAGTAGATTCCGAGTTGACTTGTAGCCACTGTAGATTCTGAGTTGACTTGTAGCCGCAGTAGATTCTGAGTTGACTTGTAGCCGTAGTAGATTCTGAGTTGAGACGTAGCCGCAGTAGATTCTGAGTTTACTTTTAGCCGCAGTAGATTCTGAGTTGACTTGTAGCCGCAGTAGATTCTGAGATGAGACGTAGCCACAGTAGATTCTGAGTTGACTTGTAGCCGCAGTATATTCTGAGTTGAGACGTAGCCGCAGTAGATTGTGAGTTGAGACATAGCCGCAGTAGATTCTGAGTTGACTTGTAGCCGCAGTAGATTCTGAGTTGACTTGTAGCCGCAGTAGATTCTTAGTTGACTTGTAGCCGCAGTAGATTCTGAGTTGACTTGTAGCCGCAGTAGATTCTGAGTTGAGACGTAGCCGCAGTAGATTCTTAGTTGACTTGTAGCCGCAGTAGATTCTGAGTTGAGACGTAGCCGCAGTAGATTCTGAGTTGACTTGTAGCCGCAGTAGATTCTGAGTTGAGACGTAGCCGCAGTAGATTCTGAGTTGAGACGTAGCCGCAGTAGATTCTGAGTTAACTTGTAGCCGCAGTAGATTCTGAGTTGACTTGTAGCCGCAGTAGATTCTGAGTTGAGACGTAGCCGCAGTAGATTCCGAGTTGAGACGTAGCCGCAGTAGATTCCGAGTTGACTTGTAGCTGCAGTAGATTCTGAGTTGAGTCGAAGCCGCAGTAGATTCCGAGTTGAGACGTCGCCGCATTAGATTCTGAGTAGAGTCGTAGTCGCAGTAGATTCTGATTTGACTTGTAGCCACAGTAGATTCTGAGTTGACTTGTAGCCGCAGTAGATTCTGAGTTGACTTGTAGCTGCAGTAGATTCTGAGTTGACTTGTAGCCGCAGTAGATTCTGAGTTGAGACGTAGCCGCAGTAGATTCCGAGTTGAGACGTAGCCGCAGTAGATTCTGAGTTGAGACGTAGCTGCAGTAGATTCTGAGTAGAGTCGTAGCCGCAGTAGATTCCGAGTTGAGACGTAGCCGCAGTAGATTCTGAGTTGAGTCGTATCCGCAGTAGATTCCGAGTTGACTTGTAGCCGCAGTAGATTCTGAGTTGAGTCGAAGCCGCAGTAGATTCCGAGTTGAGACGTAGCCGCAGTAGATTCTGAGTAGAGTCGTAGTCGCAGTAGATTCTGAGTTGACTTGTAGCCACAGTAGATTCTGAGTTGACTTGTAGCCGCAGTAGATTCTGAGTTGAATTGTAGCCGCAGTAGATTCTGAGTTGAATTGTAGCCGCAGTAGATTCTGAGTTGTATTGTAGCCGCAGTAGATTCTGAGTTGAATTGTAGCCGCAGTAGATTCTGAGTTGTATTGTAGCCGCAGTAGATTCCGAGTTGACTTGTAGCCGCAGTAGATTCTGAGTTGAATTGTAGCCGCAGTAGATTCTGAGTTGACTTGTAGCCGTAGTAGATTCTGAGTTGAGACGTAGCCGCAGTAGATTCTGAGTTTACTTGTAGCCGCAGTAGATTCTGAGTTGACTTGTAGCCGCAGTAGATTCTGAGTTGAGACGTAGCCGCAGTAGATTCTGAGTTGACTTGTAGCCGCAGTAGATTCTGAGTTGACTTGTAGCTGCAGTAGATTCTGAGTTGACTTGTAGCCGCAGTAGATTCTGAGTTGAGACGTAGCCGCAGTAGATTCCGAGTTGAGACGTAGCCGCAGTAGATTCTGAGTTGAGTCGTAGCCGCAGTAGATTCCGAGTTGAGACGTAGCCGCAGTAGATTCTGAGTAGAGTCGTAGCCGCAGTAGATTCCGAGTTGAGACGTAGCCGCAGTAGATTCTGAGTTGAGTCGTATCCGCAGTAGATTCCGAGTTGACTTGTAGCCGCAGTAGATTCTGAGTTGAGTCGAAGCCGCAGTAGATTCCGAGTTGAGACGTAGCCGCAGTAGATTCTGAGTAGAGTCGTAGTCGCAGTAGATTCTGAGTTGACTTGTAGCCACAGTAGATTCTGAGTTGACTTGTAGCCGCAGTAGATTCTGAGTTGAATTGTAGCCGCAGTAGATTCTGAGTTGAATTGTAGCCGCAGTAGATTCTGAGTTGTATTGTAGCCGCAGTAGATTCTGAGTTGAATTGTAGCCGCAGTAGATTCTGAGTTGTATTGTAGCCGCAGTAGATTCCGAGTTGACTTGTAGCCGCAGTAGATTCTGAGTTGACTTGTAGCCGCAGTAGATTCTGAGTTTACTTGTAGCCGTAGTAGATTCTGAGTTGAGACGTAGCCGCAGTAGATTCTGAGTTTACTTGTAGCCGCAGTAGATTCTGAGTTGACTTGTAGCCGCAGTAGATTCTGAGTTGAGACGTAGCCGCAGTAGATTCTGAGTTGACTTGTAGCCGCAGTAGATTCTGAGTTGACTTGTAGCTGCAGTAGATTCTGAGTTGACTTGTAGCCGCAGTAGATTCTGAGTTGAGACGTAGCCGCAGTAGATTCCGAGTTGAGACGTAGCCGCAGTAGATTCTGAGTTGAGTCGTAGCCGCAGTAGATTCCGAGTTGAGACGTAGCCGCAGTAGATTCTGAGTAGAGTCGTAGCCGCAGTAGATTCCGAGTTGAGACGTAGCCGCAGTAGATTCTGAGTTGAGTCGTATCCGCAGTTGATTCCGAGTTGACTTGTAGCCGCAGTAGATTCTGAGTTGAGTCGAAGCCGCAGTAGATTCCGAGTTGAGACGTAGCCGCAGTAGATTCTGAGTAGAGTCGTAGTCGCAGTAGATTCTGAGTTGACTTGTAGCCACAGTAGATTCTGAGTTGACTTGTAGCCGCAGTAGATTCTGAGTTGAATTGTAGCCGCAGTAGATTCTGAGTTGAATTGTAGCCGCAGTAGATTCTGAGTTGTATTGTAGCCGCAGTAGATTCTGAGTTGAATTGTAGCCGCAGTAGATTCTGAGTTGTATTGTAGCCGCAGTAGATTCCGAGTTGACTTGTAGCCGCAGTAGATTCTGAGTTGACTTGTAGCCGCAGTAGATTCTGAGTTGACTTGTAGCCGTAGTAGATTCTGAGTTGAGACGTAGCCGCAGTAGATTCTGAGTTTACTTGTAGCCGCAGTAGATTCTGAGTTGACTTGTAGCCGCAGTAGATTCTGAGATGAGACGTAGCCACAGTAGATTCTGAGTTGAATTGTAGCCGCAGTAGATTCTGAGTTGAGACGTAGCCGCAGTAGATTGTGAGCTGAGACATAGCCGCAGTAGATTCTGAGTTGACTTGTAGCCGCAGTAGATTCTGAGTTGACTTGTAGCCGCAGTAGATTCTGAGATGACTTGTAGCCGCAGTAGATTCTGAGTTGACTTGTAGCCGCAGTAGATTCTGAGTTGAGACATAGCCGCAGTAGATTCTGAGTTGACTTGTAGCCGCAGTAGATTCTGAGTTGAGACGTAGCCGCAGTAGATTCTGAGTTGACTTGTAGCCGCAGTAGATTCTGAGTTGAGACGTAGCCGCAGTAGATTCTGAGTTGAGACGTAGCCGCAGTAGATTCTGAGTTGACTTGTAGCCGCAGTAGATTCTGAGTTGAGACGTAGCCGCAGTAGATTCTGAGTTGACTTGTAGCCGCAGTAGATTCTGAGTTGACTTGTAGCCGCAGTAGATTCTGAGTTGACTTGTAGCCGCAGTAGATTCTGAGTTGACTTGTAGCTGCAGTAGATTCTGAGTTGACTTGTAGCCGCAGTAGATTCTGAGTTGAGACGTAGCCGCAGTAGATTCTGAGTTGAGACATAGCCGCAGTAGATTCCGAGTTGAGACGTAGCCACAGTAGATTCTGAGTTGAGACGTAGCCGCAGTAGATTCCGAGTTGAGACGTACCCGCAGTAGATTCTGTGTTGACTTGTAGCCGCAGTAGATTCTGAACTGACTTGTAGCCGCAGTAGATTCTGAGTTGAGACGTAGCCGCCGAAGATTCTGAGTTGTATTGTAGCCGCAGTAGATTCTGAGTTGACTTGTAGCCGCAGTAGATTCTGAGTTGAGACGTAGCCGCAGTAGATTCTAAGTTGAGACGTAGCCGCAGTAGATTCCGAGTTGACTTGTAGCCGCAGTAGATTCCGAGTTGACTTGTAGCCGCAGTACATTCTGAGTTGAGACGTAGCCGCAGTACATTCTGAGTTGAGACGTAGCCGCAGTAGATTCTGAGTTGACTTGTAGCCGCAGTAGATTCCGAGTTGACTTGTAGCCGCAGTAGATTCCGAGTTGAGTCGTAGCCGCCGTAGATTCCGAGTTGACTTGTAGCCGCAGTAGATTCTGAGTTGAGACGTAGCCGCAGTAGATTCCTAGTTGAGACGTAGCCGCAGTAGATTCTGAGTGGAGTCGTAGCCGCAGTAGATTCCGAGTTGACTTGTAGCCGCAGTAGATTCTGAGTTGAGACGTAGCCGCAGTAGATTCCGAGTTGACACGTAGCCGCAGTAGATTCTGAGTTGAGACGTAGCCGCAGTAGATTCCGAGTTGAGACGTAGCCGCAGTAGATTCTGAGTTGAAACGTAGTCTCAGTAGATTCTGAGTTGACACGTAGCCGCAGTAGATTCTGAGTTGAGACGTAGCCGCAGTAGATTCTGAGTTGACTTGTAGCCGCAGTAGATTCTGAGTTGACTTGTAGCCGCTGTAGATTCTGAGTTGAGACGTAGCCGCAGTAGATTCCGAGTTGAGACGTAGCCGCAGTAGATTCTGACTTGAGACGTAGCCGCAGTAGATTCCGAGTTGAGACGTAGCCGCAGTAGATTCTGAGTTGAGACGTAGCCGCAGTAGATTCCGAGTTGAGACGTAGCCGCAGTAGATTCTGAGTTGACTTGTAGTCGCAGTAGATTCTCAATTTACTTGTAGCCGCAGTAGATTCTGAGTTGACTTGTAGCCGCAGTAGATTCTGAGTTGACTTGTAGCCGCAGTAGATTCTGAGTTGAGACGTAGCCGCAGTAGATTCTGAGTTGAGACGTAGCCGCAGTAGATTCTTAGTTGACTTGTAGCCGCAGTAGATTGCGAGTTGAGACGTAGCCGCAGTAGATTCTGAGTTGACTTGTAGCCGCAGTAGATTCTGAGTTGAGACGTAGCCGCAGTAGATTCTGAGTTGAGACGTAGCCGCAGTAGATTCCGAGTTGACTTGTAGCCGTAGTAGATTCCGAGTTGAGACGTAGCCGCAGTAGATTCTGAGTTGAGACGTAGCCGCAGTAGATTCCGAGTTGAGACGTAGCCGCAGTAGATTCCGAGTTGAGACGTAGCCGCAGTAGATTCTGAGTTGACTTGTAGCCGCAGTAGATTCTGAGTTGACTTGTAGCCGCAGTAGATTCTGAGTTGTGACGTAGCCGCCGTAGATTCCGAGTTGACTTGTAGCCGCAGTAGATTCCGAGTTGACTTGTAGCCGCAGTAGATTCTGAGTTGACTTGTAGCCGCAGTAGATTCAGAGTGGAGACGTAGCCGCAGTAGATTCTGAGTTGAGACGTAGCCGCAGTAGATTCTTAGTTGACTTGTAGCCGCAGTAGATTCCGAGTTGAGACGTAGCCTCAGTATATTCTGAGTTGACTTGTAGTCTCAGTAGATTCCGAGTTGAGACGTAGCCACAGTAGATTCCGAGTTGAGACGTAGCCGCAGTAGATTCTGAGTTGACTTGTAGCCGCAGTAGATTCTGAGTTGAGACGTAGCCGCAGTAGATTCTGAGTTGACTTGTAGCCGCAGTAGATTCTGAGTTGAGTCGTAGCCGCAGTAGATTCCGAGTTGACTTGTAGCCGCAGTAGATTCCGAGTTGACTTGTAGCCGCAGTAGATTCTGAGTTGACTTGTAGCCGCAGTAGATTCTGAGTTGACTTGTAGCCGCAGTAGATTCCGAGTTGAATTGTAGCCGCAGTAGATTCTGAGTTGAGTCATAGCCGCAGTAGATTCTGAGTTGACTTGTAGCCGCAGTAGATTCTGAGTTGAGTCGTAGCCGCAGTAGATTCCGAGTTGACTTGTAGCCGCAGTAGATTCTGAGTTGAGTCGTAGCCACAGTAGATTCCGAGTTGACTTGTAGCCGCAGTAGATTCTGAGTTGAGACGTAGCCGCAGTGGATTCTGAGTTGAGACGTAGCCGCAGTAGATTCCGAGTTGAGACGTAGCCGCAGTAGATTCTGAGGTGAGACGTAGCCGCAGTAGATTCTGAGGTGAGACGTAGCTGCAGTAGATGTTGAGTTGACTTGTAGCCGCAGTATATTCTGAGTTGACTTGTAGCCGCAGTAGATTCTGAGTTGTGACGTAGCCGCTGTAGATTCCGATTTGAGACGTAGCCGCAGTAGATTCCGAGTTGAGACGTAGCCGCAGTAGATTCCGAGTTGAGACGTAGCCGCAGTAGATTCGGAGTTGAGACGTAGCCGCAGTAGATTCTGAGTTGAGACGTAGCCACAGTAGATTCCGAGTTGAGACGTAGCAGCAGTAGATTCTGAGTTGACTTGTAGTCGCAGTAGATTCTGAGTTTACTTGTAGCCGCAGTAGATTCTGAGTTGACTTGTAGCCGCAGTAGATTATGAGTTGACTTGTAGCCGCAGTAGATTCTGAGTTGAGACGTAGCCGCAGTAGATTCTGACTTGAGACGTAGCCGCAGTAGATTCTGACTTGAGACGTAGCCGCAGTAGATTCTTAGTTGACTTGTAGCCGCAGTAGATTCTGAGTTGAGACGTAGCCGCAGTAGATTCTGACTTGAGACGTAGCCGCAGTAGATTCTGACTTGAGACGTAGCCGCAGTAGATTCTTAGTTGACTTGTAGCCGCAGTAGATTGCGAGTTGAGACGTAGCCGCAGTAGATTCTGAGTTGACTTGTAGCCGCAGTAGATTCTGAGTTGAGACGTAGCCGCAGTAGATTCTGAGTTGAGACGTAGCCGCAGTAGATTCCGAGTTGACTTGTAGCCGCAGTAGATTCCGAGTTGAGACGTAGCCGCAGTAGATTCTGAGTTGACTTGTAGCCGCAGTAGATTCTGAGTTGTGACGTAGCCGCCGTAGATTCCGAGTTGACTTGTAGCCGCAGTAGATTCCGAGTTGACTTGTAGCCGCAGTAGATTCTGAGTTGACTTGTAGCCGCAGTAGATTCCGAGTGGAGACGTAGCCGCAGTAGATTCTGAGTTGAGACATAGCCGCAGTAGATTCCGAGTTGAGACGTAGCCACAGTAGATTCTGAGTTGAGACGTAGCCGCAGTAGATTCCGAGTTGAGACGTACCCGCAGTAGATTCTGTGTTGACTTGTAGCCGCAGTAGATTCTGAGTTGACTTGTAGCCGCAGAAGATTCTGAACTGACTTGTAGCCGCAGTAGATTCTGAGTTGAGACGTAGCCGCCGAAGATTCTGAGTTGAGACGTAGCCGCAGTAGATTCTGAGTTGACTTGTAGCCGCAGTAGATTCTGAGTTGAGACGTAGCCGCAGTAGATTCTGAGTTGAGACGTAGCCGCAGTAGATTCTAAGTTGAGACGTAGCCGCAGTAGATTCCGAGTTGACTTGTAGCCGCAGTAGATTCCGAGTTGACTTGTAGCCGCAGTAGATTGTGAGTTGAGACGTAGCCGCAGTAGATTCTAAGTTGAGACGTAGCCGCAGTAGATTCCGAGTTGACTTGTAGCCGCAGTAGATTCCGAGTTGACTTGTAGCCGCAGCAGATTCTGAGTTGAGACGTAGCCGCAGTAGATTCCGAGTTGAGACGTAGCCGCAGTAGATTCTGAGCTGAGTCATAGCCGCAGTAGATTCTGAGTTGACTTGTAGCCGCAGTAGATTCCGAGTTGAGTCGTAGCCGCCGTAGATTCCGAGTTGACTTGTAGCCACAGTAGATTCTGAGTTGAGACGTAGCCGCAGTAGATTCCTAGTTGAGACGTAGCCGCAGTAGATTCTGAGTGGAGTCGTAGCCGCAGTAGATTCCGAGTTGACTTGTAGCCGCAGTAGATTCTGAGTTGAGACGTAGCCGCAGTAGATTCCGAGTTGAGACGTAGCCGCAGTAGATTCTGAGTTGAGACGTAGCCGCAGTAGATTCCGAGTTGAGACGTAGCCGCAGTAGATTCTGAGTTGAAACGTAGCCGCAGTAGATTCTGAGTTGAGACGTAGCCGCAGTAGATTCTGAGTTGAGACGTAGCCGCAGTAGATTCTGAGTTGACTTGTAGCCGCAGTAGATTCTGAGTTGACTTGTAGCCGCTGTAGATTCTGAGTTGAGACGTAGCCGCAGTAGATTCCGAGTTGAGACGTAGCCGCAGTAGATTCTGAGTTGAGACGTAGCCGCAGTAGATTCCGAGTTGAGACGTAGCCGCAGTAGATTCTGAGTTGAGACGTAGCCGCAGTAGATTCCGAGTTGAGACGTAGCCGCAGTAGATTCTGTGTTGACTTGTAGTCGCAGTAGATTCTCAATTTACTTGTAGCCGCAGTAGATTCTGAGTTGACTTGTAGCCGCAGTAGATTCTGAGTTGACTTGTAGCCGCAGTAGATTCTGAGTTGACTTGTAGCCGCAGTAGATTCTGAGTTGAGACGTAGCCGCAGTAGATTCTGAGTTGAGACGTAGCCGCAGTAGATTCTTAGTTGACTTGTAGCCGCAGTAGATTGCGAGTTGAGACGTAGCCGCAGTAGATTCTGAGTTGACTTGTAGCCGCAGTAGATTCTGAGTTGAGACGTAGCCGCAGTAGATTCTGAGTTGAGACGTAGCCGCAGTAGATTCCGAGTTGACTTGTAGCCGCAGTAGATTCCGAGTTGAGACGTAGCCGCAGTAGATTCTGAGTTGAGACGTAGCCGCAGTAGATTCCGAGTTGAGACGTAGCCGCAGTAGATTCCGAGTTGAGACGTAGCCGCAGTAGATTCTGAGTTGACTTGTAGCCGCAGTAGATTCTGAGTTGACTTGTAGCCGCAGTAGATTCTGAGTTGTGACGTAGCCGCCGTAGATTCCGAGTTGAGACGTAGCCGCAGTAGATTCTGAGTTGACTTGTAGCCGCAGTAGATTCTGAGTTGAGACGTAGCCGCAGTAGATTCCGAGTTGAGACGTAGCCGCAGTAGATTCTGAGTTGAGTCGTAGCCGCAGTAGATTCCGAGTTGAGACGTAGCCGCAGTAGATTCTGAGTAGAGTCGTAGCCGCAGTAGATTCCGAGTTGAGACGTAGCCGCAGTAGATTCTGAGTTGAGTCGTATCCGCAGTAGATTCCGAGTTGACTTGTAGCCGCAGTAGATTCTGAGTTGAGTCGAAGCCGCAGTAGATTCCGAGTTGAGACGTAGCCGCAGTAGATTCTGAGTAGAGTCGTAGTCGCAGTAGATTCTGAGTTGACTTGTAGCCACAGTAGATTCTGAGTTGACTTGTAGCCGCAGTAGATTCTGAGTTGAATTGTAGCCGCAGTAGATTCTGAGTTGAATTGTAGCCGCAGTAGATTCTGAGTTGTATTGTAGCCGCAGTAGATTCTGAGTTGAATTGTAGCCGCAGTAGATTCTGAGTTGTATTGTAGCCGCAGTAGATTCCGAGTTGACTTGTAGCCGCAGTAGATTCTGAGTTGACTTGTAGCCGCAGTAGATTCTGAGTTGACTTGTAGCCGTAGTAGATTCTGAGTTGAGACGTAGCCGCAGTAGATTCTGAGTTTACTTGTAGCCGCAGTAGATTCTGAGTTGACTTGTAGCCGCAGTAGATTCTGAGTTGAGACGTAGCCGCAGTAGATTCTGAGTTGACTTGTAGCCGCAGTAGATTCTGAGTTGACTTGTAGCTGCAGTAGATTCTGAGTTGACTTGTAGCCGCAGTAGATTCTGAGTTGAGACGTAGCCGCAGTAGATTCCGAGTTGAGACGTAGCCGCAGTAGATTCTGAGTTGAGTCGTAGCCGCAGTAGATTCCGAGTTGAGACGTAGCCGCAGTAGATTCTGAGTAGAGTCGTAGCCGCAGTAGATTCCGAGTTGAGACGTAGCCGCAGTAGATTCTGAGTTGAGTCGTATCCGCAGTAGATTCCGAGTTGACTTGTAGCCGCAGTAGATTCTGAGTTGAATTGTAGCCGCAGTAGATTCTGAGTTGAACTGTAGCCGCAGTAGATTCTGAGTTGTATTGTAGCCGCAGTAGATTCTGAGTTGAATTGTAGCCGCAGTAGATTCTGAGTTGTATTGTAGCCGCAGTAGATTCCGAGTTGACTTGTAGCCGCAGTAGATTCTGAGTTGACTTGTAGCCGCAGTAGATTCTGAGTTGACTTGTAGCCGTAGTAGATTCTGAGTTGAGACGTAGCCGCAGTAGATTCTGAGTTTACTTGTAGCCGCAGTAGATTCTGAGTTGACTTGTAGCCGCAGTAGATTCTGAGATGAGACGTAGCCACAGTAGATTCTGAGTTGAATTGTAGCCGCAGTAGATTCTGAGTTGAGACGTAGCCGCAGTAGATTGTGAGCTGAGACATAGCCGCAGTAGATTCTGAGTTGACTTGTAGCCGCAGTATATTCTGAGTTGACTTGTAGCCGCAGTAGATTCTGAGATGACTTGTAGCCGCAGTAGATTCTGAGTTGACTTGTAGCCGCAGTAGATTCTGAGTTGAGACATAGCCGCAGTAGATTCTGAGTTGACTTGTAGCCGCAGTAGATTCTGAGTTGAGACGTAGCCGCAGTAGATTCTGAGTTGACTTGTAGCCGCAGTAGATTCTGAGTTGAGACGTAGCCGCAGTAGATTCTGAGTTGAGACGTAGCCGCAGTAGATTCTGAGTTGACTTGTAGCCGCAGTAGATTCTGAGTTGAGACGTAGCCGCAGTAGATTCTGAGTTGACTTGTAGCCGCAGTAGATTCTGAGTTGACTTGTAGCCGCAGTAGATTCTGAGTTGACTTGTAGCTGCAGTAGATTCTGAGTTGACTTGTAGCCGCAGTAGATTCTGAGTTGAGACGTAGCCGCAGTAGATTCTGAGTTGAGACATAGCCGCAGTAGATTCCGAGTTGAGACGTAGCCACAGTAGATTCTGAGTTGAGACGTAGCCGCAGTAGATTCCGAGTTGAGACGTACCCGCAGTAGATTCTGTGTTGACTTGTAGCCGCAGTAGATTCTGAACTGACTTGTAGCCGCAGTAGATTCTGAGTTGAGACGTAGCCGCCGAAGATTCTGAGTTGAGACGTAGCCGCAGTAGATTCTGAGTTGACTTATAGCCGCAGTAGATTCTGAGTTGAGACGTAGCCGCAGTAGATTCTGAGTTGAGACGTAGCCGCAGTAGATTCTAAGTTGAGACGTAGCCGCAGTAGATTCCGAGTTGACTTGTAGCCGCAGTAGATTCCGAGTTGACTTGTAGCCGCAGTAGATTCTGAGTTGAGACGTAGCCGCAGTAGATTCCGAGTTGAGACGTAGCCGCAGTAGATTCTGAGCTGAGTCATAGCCGCAGTAGATTCCGAGTTGACTTGTAGCCGCAGTAGATTCCGAGTTGAGTCGTAGCCGCCGTAGATTCCGAGTTGACTTGTAGCCGCAGTATATTCCGAGTTGAATTGTAGCCGCAGTGGATTCTGAGTTGAGTCGTAGCCGCAGTAGATTCTGAGTTGACTTGTAGCCGCAGTAGATTCCGAGTTGAGTCGTAGCCGCAGTATATTCCGAGTTGACTTGTAGCCGCAGTAGATTCTGAGTTGAGTCGTAGCCGCAGTAGATTCTGAGTTGACTTGTAGCCACAGTAGATTCTGAGTTGACTTGTAGCCGCAGTAGATTCTGAGTTGAATTGTAGCCGCAGTAGATTCTGAGTTGAATTGTAGCCGCAGTAGATTCTGAGTTGTATTGTAGCCGCAGTAGATTCTGAGTTGAATTGTAGCCGCAGTAGATTCTGAGTTGTATTGTAGCCGCAGTAGATTCCGAGTTGACTTGTAGCCGCAGTAGATTCTGAGTTGACTTGTAGCCGCAGTAGATTCTGAGTTGACTTGTAGCCGTAGTAGATTCTGAGTTGAGACGTAGCCGCAGTAGATTCTGAGTTTACTTGTAGCCGCAGTAGATTCTGAGTTGACTTGTAGCCGCAGTAGATTCTGAGTTGAGACGTAGCCGCAGTAGATTCTGAGTTGACTTGTAGCCGCAGTAGATTCTGAGTTGACTTGTAGCTGCAGTAGATTCTGAGTTGACTTGTAGCCGCAGTAGATTCTGAGTTGAGACGTAGCCGCAGTAGATTCCGAGTTGAGACGTAGCCGCAGTAGATTCTTAGTTGAGTCGTAGCCGCAGTAGATTCCGAGTTGAGACGTAGCCGCAGTAGATTCTGAGTAGAGTCGTAGCCGCAGTAGATTCCGAGTTGAGACGTAGCCGCAGTAGATTCTGAGTTGAGTCGTATCCGCAGTAGATTCCGAGTTGACTTGTAGCCGCAGTAGATTCTGAGTTGAGTCGAAGCCGCAGTAGATTCCGAGTTGAGACGTAGCCGCAGTAGATTCTGAGTAGAGTCGTAGTCGCAGTAGATTCTGAGTTGACTTGTAGCCACAGTAGATTCTGAGTTGACTTGTAGCCGCAGTAGATTCTGAGTTGAATTGTAGCCGCAGTAGATTCTGAGTTGAATTGTAGCCGCAGTAGATTCTGAGTTGTATTGTAGCCGCAGTAGATTCTGAGTTGAATTGTAGCCGCAGTAGATTCTGAGTTGTATTGTAGCCGCAGTAGATTCCGAGTTGACTTGTAGCCGCAGTAGATTCTGAGTTGACTTGTAGTCGCAGTAGATTCTGAGTTGACTTGTAGCCGTAGTAGATTCTGAGTTGAGACGTAGCCGCAGTAGATTCTGAGTTTACTTGTAGCCGCAGTAGATTCTGAGTTGACTTGTAGCCGCAGTAGATTCTGAGATGAGACGTAGCCACAGTAGATTCTGAGTTGAATTGTAGCCGCAGTAGATTCTGAGTTGAGACGTAGCCGCAGTAGATTGTGAGCTGAGACATAGCCGCAGTAGATTCTGAGTTGACTTGTAGCCGCAGTAGATTCTGAGTTGACTTGTAGCCGCAGTAGATTCTGAGATGACTTGTAGCCGCAGTAGATTCTGAGTTGACTTGTAGCCGCAGTAGATTCTGAGTTGAGACGTAGCCGCAGTAGACTCTGAGTTGACTTGTAGCCGCAGTAGATTCTGAGTTGAGACGTAGCCGCAGTAGATTCTGAGTTGACTTGTAGCCGCAGTAGATTCTGAGTTGAGACGTAGCCGCAGTAGATTCTGAGTTGAGACGTAGCCGCAGTAGATTCTGAGTTGACTTGTAGCCGCAGTAGATTCTGAGTTGAGACGTAGCCGCAGTAGATTCTGAGTTGACTTGTAGCCGCAGTAGATTCTGAGTTGACTTGTAGCTGCAGTAGATTCTGAGTTGACTTGTAGCCGCAGTAGATTCTGAGTTGAGACGTAGCCGCAGTAGATTCTGAGTTGAGACATAGCCGCAGTAGATTCCGAGTTGAGACGTAGCCACAGTAGATTCTGAGTTGAGACGTAGCCGCAGTAGATTCCGAGTTGAGACGTACCCGCAGTAGATTCTGTGTTGACTTGTAGCCGCAGTAGATTCTGAACTGACTTGTAGCCGCAGTAGATTCTGAGTTGAGACGTAGCCGCCGAAGATTCTGAGTTGAGACGTAGCCGCAGTAGATTCTGAGTTGACTTGTAGCCGCAGTAGATTCTGAGTTGAGACGTAGCCGCAGTAGATTCTGAGTTGAGACGTAGCCGCAGTAGATTCTAAGTTGAGACGTAGCCGCAGTAGATTCCGAGTTGACTTGTAGCCGCAGTAGATTCCGAGTTGACTTGTAGCCGCAGTAGATTCTGAGTTGAGACGTAGCCGCAGTAGATTCCGAGTTGAGACGTAGCCGCAGTAGATTCTGAGCTGAGTCATAGCCGCAGTAGATTCCGAGTTGACTTGTAGCCGCAGTAGATTCCGAGTTGAGTCGTACCCGCCGTAGATTCCGAGTTGACTTGTAGCCGCAGTAGATTCTGAGTTGAGACGTAGCCGCAGTAGATTCCTAGTTGAGACGTAGCCGCAGTAGATTCTGAGTGGAGTCGTAGCCGCAGTAGATTCCGAGTTGACTTGTAGCCGCAGTAGATTCTGAGTTGAGACGTAGCCGCAGTAGATTCCGAGTTGAGACGTAGCCGCAGTAGATTCTGAGTTGACTTGTAGTCGCAGTAGATTCTCAATTTACTTGTAGCCGCAGTAGATTCTGAGTTGACTTGTAGCCGCAGTAGATTCTGAGTTGACTTGTAGCCGCAGTAGATTCTGAGTTGACTTGTAGCCGCAGTAGATTCTGAGTTGAGACGTAGCAGCAGTAGATTCTGAGTTGAGACGTAGCCGCAGTAGATTCTTAGTTGACTTGTAGCCGCAGTAGATTGCGAGTTGAGACGTAGCCGCAGTAGATTCTGAGTTGACTTGTAGCCGCAGTAGATTCTGAGTTGAGACGTAGCCGCAGTAGATTCTGAGTTGAGACGTAGCCGCAGTAGATTCCGAGTTGACTTGTAGCCGCAGTAGATTCCGAGTTGAGACGTAGCCGCAGTAGATTCTGAGTTGAGACGTAGCCGCAGTAGATTCCGAGTTGAGACGTAGCCGCAGTAGATTCCGAGTTGAGACGTAGCCGCAGTAGATTCTGAGTTGACTTGTAGCCGCAGTAGATTCTGAGTTGACTTGTAGCCGCAGTAGATTCTGAGTTGTGACGTAGCCGCCGTAGATTCCGAGTTGACTTGTAGCCGCAGTAGATTCCGAGTTGACTTGTAGCCGCAGTAGATTCTGAGTTGACTTGTAGCCGCAGTAGATTCCGAGTGGAGACGTAGCCGCAGTAGATTCTGAGTTGAGACGTAGCCGCAGTAGATTCTTAGTTGACTTGTAGCCGCAGTAGATTCCGAGTTGAGACGTAGCCGCAGTATATTCTGAGTTGACTTGTAGTCTCAGTAGATTCCGAGTTGAGACGTAGCCACAGTAGATTCCGAGTTGAGACGTAGCCGCAGTAGATTCTGAGTTGTCTTGTAGCCGCAGTAGATTCTGAGTTGAGACGTAGCCGCAGTAGATTCTGAGTTGACTCGTAGCCGCAGTAGATTCTGAGTTGAGTCGTAGCCGCAGTAGATTCCGAGTTGACTTGTAGCCGCAGTAGATTCCGAGTTGACTTGTAGCCGCAGTAGATTCTGAGTTGACTTGTAGCCGCAGTAGATTCTGAGTTGACTTGTAGCCGCAGTAGATTCCGAGTTGAATTGTAGCCGCAGTAGATTCTGAGTTGAGTCATAGCCGCAGTAGATTCTGAGTTGACTTGTAGCCGCAGTAGATTCTGAGTTGAGTCGTAGCCGCAGTAGATTCCGAGTTGACTTGTAGCCGCAGTAGATTCTGAGTTGAGTCGTAGCCACAGTAGATTCCGAGTTGACTTGTAGCCGCAGTAGATTCTGAGTTGAGACGTAGCCGCAGTGGATTCTGAGTTGAGACGTAGCCGCAGTAGATTCCGAGTTGAGACGTAGCCGCAGTAGATTCTGAGGTGAGACGTAGCCGCAGTAGATTCTGAGGTGAGACGTAGCCGCAGTAGATGTTGAGTTGACTTGTAGCCGCAGTATATTCTGAGTTGACTTGTAGCCGCAGTAGATTCTGAGTTGTGACGTAGCCGCTGTAGATTCCGATTTGAGACGTTGCCGCAGTAGATTCTGAGTTGAGACGTAGCCGCAGTAGATTCCGAGTTGAGACGTAGCCGCAGTAGATTCTGAGTTGAAACGTAGCCGCAGTAGATTCTGAGTTGACACGTAGCCGCAGTAGATTCTGAGTTGAGACGTAGCCGCAGTAGATTCTGAGTTGACTTGTAGCCGCAGTAGATTCTGAGTTGACTTGTAGCCGCAGTAGATTCTGAGTTGAGACGTAGCCGCAGTAGATTCTGAGTTGAGACGTAGCCGCAGTAGATTCGGAGTTGAGACGTAGCCGCAGTAGATTCCGAGTTGAGACGTAGCCGCAGTAGATTCTGAGTTGAGACGTAGCCGCAGTAGATTCCGAGTTGAGACGTAGCCGCAGTAGATTCTGAGTTGACTTGTAGTCTCAGTAGATTCTGAGTTTACTTGTAGCCGCAGTAGATTCTGAGTTGACTTGTAGCCTCAGTAGATTATGAGTTGACTTGTAGCCGCAGTAGATTCTGAGTTGAGACGTAGCCGCAGTAGATTCTGACTTGAGACGTAGCCGCAGTAGATTCTGACTTGAGACGTAGCCGCAGTAGATTCTTAGTTGACTTGTAGCCGCAGTAGATTGCGTGTTGAGACGTAGCCGCAGTAGATTCTGAGTTGACTTGTAGCCGCAGTAGATTCTGAGTTGAGACGTAGCCGCAGTAGATTCTGAGTTGAGACGTAGCCGCAGTAGATTCCGAGTTGACTTGTAGCCGCAGTAGATTCCGAGTTGAGACGTAGCCGCAGTAGATTCTGAGTTGAGACGTAGCCGCAGTAGTTTCCGAGTTGAGACGTAGCCGCAGTAGATTCCGAGTTGAGACGTAGCCGCAGTAGATTCTGAGTTGACTTGTAGCCGCAGTAGATTCTGAGTTGTGACGTAGCCGCAGTAGATTCCGAGTTGACTTGTAGCCGCAGTAGATTCCGAGTTGACTTGTAGCCGCAGTAGATTCTGAGTTGACTTGTAGCCGCAGAAGATTCCGAGTGGAGACGTAGCCGCAGTAGATTCTGAGTTGAGACGTACCCGCAGTAGATTCTTAGTTGACATGTAGCCGCAGTAGATTCCGAGTTGATACGTAGCCGCAGTAGATTCTGAGTTGACTTGTAGTCGCAGTAGATTCCGAGTTGAGACGTAGCCACAGTAGATTCCGAGTTGAGACGTAGCCACAGTAGATTCTGAGTTGACTTGTAGCCGCAGTAGATTCTGAGTTGAGACGTAGCCGCAGTAGATTCTGAGTTGACTTATAGCCGCAGTAGATTCTGAGTTGAGTCGTAGCCGCAGTAGATTCTGAGTTGAGTCGTAGCCGCAGTAGATTCTGAGTTGACTTGTAGCCGCAGTAGATTCCGAGTTGACTTGTAGCCGCAGTAGATTCTGAGTTGACTTGTAGCCGCAGTAGATTCTGAGTTGACTTGTAGCCGCAGTAGATTCCGAGTTGAATTGTAACCGCAGTAGATTCTGAGTTGAGTCATAGCCGCAGTAGATTCTGAGTTGACTTGTAGCCGCAGTAGATTCTGAGTTGAGTCGTAGCCGCAGTAGATTCCGAGTTGACTTGTAGCCGCAGTAGATTCTGAGTTGAGTCGTAGCCGCAGTAGATTCCGAGTTGACTTGTAGCCGCAGTAGATTCTGAGTTGAGACGTAGCCGCAGTAGATTCCGAGTTGAGACGTAGCCGCAGTAGATTCTGAGTTGAGACATAGCCGCAGTAGATTCCGAGTTGAGACGTAGCCGCAGTAGATTCTGAGTTGACTTGTAGCCGCAGTAGATTCTGAGTTGACTTGTAGCCGCAGTAGATTCCGAGTGGAGACGTAGCCGCAGTAGATTCTGAGTTGAGACGTAGCCGCAGTAGATTCTTAGTTGACTTGTAGCCGCAGTAGATTCCGAGTTGAGACGTAGCCGCAGTATATTCTGAGTTGACTTGTAGTCTCAGTAGATTCCGAGTTGAGACGTAGCCACAGTAGATTCCGAGTTGAGACGTAGCCGCAGTAGATTCTGAGTTGTCTTGTAGCCGCAGTAGATTCTGAGTTGAGACGTAGCCGCAGTAGATTCTGAGTTGACTCGTAGCCGCAGTAGATTCCGAGTTGACTTGTAGCCGCAGTAGATTCTGAGTTGACTTGTAGCCGCAGTAGATTCTGAGTTGACTTGTAGCCGCAGTAGATTCCGAGTTGAATTGTAGCCGCAGTAGATTCTGAGTTGAGTCATAGCCGCAGTAGATTCTGAGTTGACTTGTAGCCGCAGTAGATTCTGAGTTGAGTCGTAGCCGCAGTAGATTCCGAGTTGACTTGTAGCCGCAGTAGATTCTGAGTTGAGTCGTAGCCACAGTAGATTCCGAGTTGACTTGTAGCCGCAGTAGATTCTGAGTTGAGACGTAGCCGCAGTGGATTCTGAGTTGAGACGTAGCCGCAGTAGATTCCGAGTTGAGACGTAGCCGCAGTAGATTCTGAGGTGAGACGTAGCCGCAGTAGATTCTGAGGTGAGACGTAGCTGCAGTAGATGTTGAGTTGACTTGTAGCCGCAGTATATTCTGAGTTGACTTGTAGCCGCAGTAGATTCTGAGTTGTGACGTAGCCGCTGTAGATTCCGATTTGAGACGTAGCCGCAGTAGATTCTGAGTTGAGACGTAGCCGCAGTAGATTCCGAGTTGAGACGTAGCCGCAGTAGATTCTGAGTTGAAACGTAGCCGCAGTAGATTCTGAGTTGACACGTAGCCGCAGTAGATTCTGAGTTGAGACGTAGCCGCAGTAGATTCTGAGTTGACTTGTAGCCGCAGTAGATTCTGAGTTGACTTGTAGCCGCAGTAGATTCTGAGTTGAGACGTAGCCGCAGTAGATTCTGAGTTGAGACGTAGCCGCAGTAGATTCGGAGTTGAGACGTAGCCGCAGTAGATTCCGAGTTGAGACGTAGCCGCAGTAGATTCTGAGTTGAGACGTAGCCGCAGTAGATTCCGAGTTGAGACGTAGCCGCAGTAGATTCTGAGTTGACTTGTAGTCGCAGTAGATTCTGAGTTTACTTGTAGCCGCAGTAGATTCTGAGTTGACTTGTAGCCTCAGTAGATTATGAGTTGACTTGTAGCCGCAGTAGATTCTGAGTTGAGACGTAGCCGCAGTAGATTCTGACTTGAGACGTAGCCGCAGTAGATTCTGACTTGAGACGTAGCCGCAGTAGATTCTTAGTTGACTTGTAGCCGCAGTAGATTGCGTGTTGAGACGTAGCCGCAGTAGATTCTGAGTTGACTTGTAGCCGCAGTAGATTCTGAGTTGAGACGTAGCCGCAGTAGATTCTGAGTTGAGACGTAGCCGCAGTAGATTCCGAGTTGACTTGTAGCCGCAGTAGATTCCGAGTTGAGACGTAGCCGCAGTAGATTCTGAGTTGAGACGTAGCCGCAGTAGTTTCCGAGTTGAGACGTAGCCGCAGTAGATTCCGAGTTGAGACGTAGCCGCAGTAGATTCTGAGTTGACTTGTAGCCGCAGTAGATTCTGAGTTGTGACGTAGCCGCCGTAGATTCCGAGTTGACTTGTAGCCGCAGTAGATTCCGAGTTGACTTGTAGCCGCAGTAGATTCTGAGTTGACTTGTAGCCGCAGAAGATTCCGAGTGGAGACGTAGCCGCAGTAGATTCTGAGTTGAGACGTACCCGCAGTAGATTCTTAGTTGACATGTAGCCGCAGTAGATTCCGAGTTGAGACGTAGCCGCAGTAGATTCTGAGTTGACTTGTAGTCGCAGTAGATTCCGAGTTGAGACGTAGCCACAGTAGATTCCGAGTTGAGACGTAGCCACAGTAGATTCTGAGTTGACTTGTAGCCGCAGTAGATTCTGAGTTGAGACGTAGCCGCAGTAGATTCTGAGTTGACTTATAGCCGCAGTAGATTCTGAGTTGAGTCGTAGCCGCAGTAGATTCTGAGTTGAGTCGTAGCCGCAGTAGATTCTGAGTTGACTTGTAGCCGCAGTAGATTCCGAGTTGACTTGTAGCCGCAGTAGATTCTGAGTTGACTTGTAGCCGCAGTAGATTCTGAGTTGACTTGTAGCCGCAGTAGATTCCGAGTTGAATTGTAACCGCAGTAGATTCTGAGTTGAGTCATAGCCGCAGTAGATTCTGAGTTGACTTGCAGCCGCAGTAGATTCTGAGTTGAGTCGTAGCCGCAGTAGATTCCGAGTTGACTTGTAGCCGCAGTAGATTCTGAGTTGAGTCGTAGCCGCAGTAGATTCCGAGTTGACTTGTAGCCGCAGTAGATTCTGAGTTGAGACGTAGCCGCAGTAGATTCCGAGTTGAGACGTAGCCGCAGTAGATTCTGAGTTGAGACATAGCCGCAGTAGATTCCGAGTTGAGACGTAGCCGCAGTAGATTCTGAGTTGACTTGTAGCCGCAGTAGATTCTGAGTTGACTTGTAGCCGCAGTAGATTCTGAGTTGAGACGTAGCCGCAGTAGATTCTGAGTTGAGACGTAGCCGCATTAGATTCCGAGTTGACTTGTAGCCGCAGTAGATTCTGAGTTGAGACGTAGCCGCAGTAGATTCCGAGTTGAGACGTAGCCGCAGTAGATTCTGAGCTGAGTCGTAGCCGCAATAGATTCCGAGTTGACTTGTAGTCGCAGTAGATTCTGAGTTGACTTGTAGCCGCCGTAGATTCCGAGTTGACTTGTAGACGCAGTAGATTCTGAGTTGACTTGTAGCCGCAGCAGATTCCGAGTGGAGACGTAGCCGCAGTAGATTCTGAGTTGAGACGTAGCCGCAGTAGATTCTTAGTTGACTTGTAGCCGCAGTAGATTCCGAGTTGAGACATAGCCGCAGTAGATTCTGAGTTGACTTGTAGCCGCAGTACATTCCGAGTTGAGACGTAGCCACAGCAGATTCCGAGTTGACTTGTAGCCGCAGTAGATTCTGAGTTGACTTGTAGCCGCAGTAGATTCTGAGTTGAGACGTAGCCGCAGTAGATTCTGAGTTGACTTGTAGCCGCAGTAGATTCCGAGTTGAGACGTAGCCGCAGTAGATTCTGAGTTGAGACGTAGCCGCAGTAGATTCCGAGTTGAGACGTAGCCGCAGTAGATTCTGAGTTGAGACATAGCCGCAGTAGATTCCGAGTTGAGACGTAGCCGCAGTAGATTCTGAGTTGAGTCGTAGCCGCAGTAGATTCCGAGTTGACTTGTAGCCGCAGTAGATTCCGAGTTGACTTGTAGCCGCAGTAGATTCTGAGTTGACTTGTAGCCGCAGTAGATTCTGAGTTGACTTGTAGCCGCAGTAGATTCCGAGTTGAATTGTAGCCGCAGTAGATTCTGAGTTGAGTCATAGCCGCAGTAGATTCTGAGTTGACTTGTAGCCGCAGTAGATTCTGAGTTGAGTCGTAGCCGCAGTAGATTCCGAGTTGACTTGTAGCCGCAGTAGATTCTGAGTTGAGTCGTAGCCACAGTAGATTCCGAGTTGACTTGTAGCCGCAGTAGATTCTGAGTTGAGACGTAGCCGCAGTGGATTCTGAGTTGAGACGTAGCCGCAGTAGATTCCGAGTTGAGACGTAGCCGCAGTAGATTCTGAGGTGAGACGTAGCCGCAGTAGATTCTGAGGTGAGACGTAGCTGCAGTAGATGTTGAGTTGACTTGTAGCCGCAGTATATTCTGAGTTGACTTGTAGCCGCAGTAGATTCTGAGTTGTGACGTAGCCGCTGTAGATTCCGATTTGAGACGTAGCCGCAGTAGATTCTGAGTTGAGACGTAGCCGCAGTAGATTCCGAGTTGAGACGTAGCCGCAGTAGATTCTGAGTTGAAACGTAGCCGCAGTAGATTCTGAGTTGACACGTAGCCGCAGTAGATTCTGAGTTGAGACGTAGCCGCAGTAGATTCTGAGTTGACTTGTAGCCGCAGTAGATTCTGAGTTGACTTGTAGCCGCAGTAGATTCTGAGTTGAGACGTAGCCGCAGTAGATTCTGAGTTGAGACGTAGCCGCAGTAGATTCGGAGTTGAGACGTAGCCGCAGTAGATTCCGAGTTGAGACGTAGCCGCAGTAGATTCTGAGTTGAGACGTAGCCGCAGTAGATTCCGAGTTGAGACGTAGCCGCAGTAGATTCTGAGTTGACTTGTAGTCGCAGTAGATTCTGAGTTTACTTGTAGCCGCAGTAGATTCTGAGTTGACTTGTAGCCTCAGTAGATTATGAGTTGACTTGTAGCCGCAGTAGATTCTGAGTTGAGACGTAGCCGCAGTAGATTCTGACTTGAGACGTAGCCGCAGTAGATTCTGACTTGAGACGTAGCCGCAGTAGATTCTTAGTTGACTTGTAGCCGCAGTAGATTGCGTGTTGAGACGTAGCCGCAGTAGATTCTGAGTTGACTTGTAGCCGCAGTAGATTCTGAGTTGAGACGTAGCCGCAGTAGATTCTGAGTTGAGACGTAGCCGCAGTAGATTCCGAGTTGACTTGTAGCCGCAGTAGATTCCGAGTTGAGACGTAGCCGCAGTAGATTCTGAGTTGAGACGTAGCCGCAGTAGTTTCCGAGTTGAGACGTAGCCGCAGTAGATTCCGAGTTGAGACGTAGCCGCAGTAGATTCTGAGTTGACTTGTAGCCGCAGTAGATTCTGAGTTGTGACGTAGCCGCCGTAGATTCCGAGTTGACTTGTAGCCGCAGTAGATTCCGAGTTGACTTGTAGCCGCAGTAGATTCTGAGTTGACTTGTAGCCGCAGAAGATTCCGAGTGGAGACGTAGCCGCAGTAGATTCTGAGTTGAGACGTACCCGCAGTAGATTCTTAGTTGACATGTAGCCGCAGTAGATTCCGAGTTGAGACGTAGCCGCAGTAGATTCTGAGTTGACTTGTAGTCGCAGTAGATTCCGAGTTGAGACGTAGCCACAGTAGATTCCGAGTTGAGACGTAGCCACAGTAGATTCTGAGTTGACTTGTAGCCGCAGTAGATTCTGAGTTGAGACGTAGCCGCAGTAGATTCTGAGTTGAGACGTAGCCGCAGTAGATTCTGAGTTGAGTCGTAGCCGCAGTAGATTCTGAGTTGAGTCGTAGCCGCAGTAGATTCTGAGTTGACTTGTAGCCGCAGTAGATTCCGAGTTGACTTGTAGCCGCAGTAGATTCTGAGTTGACTTGTAGCCGCAGTAGATTCTGAGTTGACTTGTAGCCGCAGTAGATTCCGAGTTGAATTGTAACCGCAGTAGATTCTGAGTTGAGTCATAGCCGCAGTAGATTCTGAGTTGACTTGTAGCCGCAGTAGATTCTGAGTTGAGTCGTAGCCGCAGTAGATTCCGAGTTGACTTGTAGCCGCAGTAGATTCTGAGTTGAGTCGTAGCCGCAGTAGATTCCGAGTTGACTTGTAGCCGCAGTAGATTCTGAGTTGAGACGTAGCCGCAGTAGATTCCGAGTTGAGACGTAGCCGCAGTAGATTCTGAGTTGAGACATAGCCGCAGTAGATTCCGAGTTGAGACGTAGCCGCAGTAGATTCTGAGTTGACTTGTAGCCGCAGTAGATTCTGAGTTGACTTGTAGCCGCAGTAGATTCTGAGTTGAGACGTAGCCGCAGTAGATTCTGAGTTGAGACGTAGCCGCATTAGATTCCGAGTTGACTTGTAGCCGCAGTAGATTCTGAGTTGAGACGTAGCCGCAGTAGATTCCGAGTTGAGACGTAGCCGCAGTAGATTCTGAGCTGAGTCGTAGCCGCAATAGATTCCGAGTTGACTTGTAGTCGCAGTAGATTCTGAGTTGACTTGTAGCCGCCGTAGATTCCGAGTTGACTTGTAGACGCAGTAGATTCCGAGTTGACTTGTAGCCGCAGCAGATTCCGAGTGGAGACGTAGCCGCAGTAGATTCTGAGTTGAGACGTAGCCGCAGTAGATTCTTAGTTGACTTGTAGCCGCAGTAGATTCCGAGTTGAGACATAGCCGCAGTAGATTCTGAGTTGACTTGTAGCCGCAGTACATTCCGAGTTGAGACGTAGCCACAGCAGATTCCGAGTTGAGACGTAGCCGCAGTAGATTCTGAGTTGACTTGTAGCCGCAGTAGATTCTGAGTTGAGACGTAGCCGCAGTAGATTCTGAGTTGACTTGTAGCCGCAGTAGATTCCGAGTTGAGACGTAGCCGCAGTAGATTCTGAGTTGAGACGTAGCCGCAGTAGATTCCGAGTTGAGACGTAGCCGCAGTAGATTCTGAGTTGAGACATAGCCGCAGTAGATTCCGAGTTGAGACGTAGCCGCAGTAGATTCTGAGTTGACTTGTAGCCGCAGTAGATTCTGAGTTGACTTGTAGCCGCAGTAGATTCTGAGTTGAGACGTAGCCGCAGTAGATTCTGAGTTGAGACGTAGCCGCATTAGATTCCGAGTTGACTTGTAGCCGCAGTAGATTCTGAGTTGAGACGTAGCCGCAGTAGATTCCGAGTTGAGACGTAGCCGCAGTAGATTCTGAGCTGAGTCGTAGCCGCAGTAGATTCCGAGTTGACTTGTAGTCGCAGTAGATTCTGAGTTGAGTCGTAGCCGCCGTAGATTCCGAGTTGACTTGTAGACGCAGTAGATTCCGAGTTGACTTGTAGCCGCAGTAGATTCCGAGTGGAGACGTAGCCGCAGTAGATTCTGAGTTGAGACGTAGCCGCAGTAGATTCTTAGTTGACTTGTAGCCGCAGTAGATTCCGAGTTGAGACATAGCCGCAGTAGATTCTGAGTTGACTGTAGCCGCAGTACATTCCGAGTTGAGACGTAGCCACAGCAGATTCCGAGTTGAGACGTAGCCGCAGTAGATTCTGAGTTGACTTGTAGCCGCAGTAGATTCTGAGTTGAGACGTAGCCGCAGTAGATTCTGAGTTGACTTGTAGCCGCAGTAGATTCTGAGTTGAGTCGTAGCCGCAGTAGATTCTGAGTTGAGTCGTAGCCGCAGTAGATTCTGAGTTGACTTGTAGCCGCAGTAGATTCCGAGTTGACTTGTAGCCGCAGTAGATTCTGAGTTGACTTGTAGCCGCAGTAGATTCTGAGTTGACTTGTAGCCGCAGTAGATTCCGAGTTGAATTGTAACCGCAGTAGATTCTGAGTTGAGTCATAGCCGCAGTAGATTCTGAGTTGACTTGTAGCCGCAGTAGATTCTGAGTTGAGTCGTAGCCGCAGTAGATTCCGAGTTGACTTGTAGCCGCAGTAGATTCTGAGTTGAGTCGTAGCCGCAGTAGATTCCGAGTTGACTTGTAGCCGCAGTAGATTCTGAGTTGAGACGTAGCCGCAGTAGATTCCGAGTTGAGACGTAGCCGCAGTAGATTCTGAGTTGAGTCATAGCCGCAGTAGATTCTGAGTTGACTTGTAGCCGCAGTAGATTCTGAGTTGAGTCGTAGCCGCAGTAGATTCCGAGTTGACTTGTAGCCGCAGTAGATTCTGAGTTGAGTCGTAGCCGCAGTAGATTCCGAGTTGACTTGTAGCCGCAGTAGATTCTGAGTTGAGACGTAGCCGCAGTGGATTCTGAGTTGAGACGTAGCCGCAGTAGATTCCGAGTTGAGACGTAGCCACAGTAGATTCCGAGTTGAGACGTAGCAGCAGCAGATTCTGAGTTGACTTGTAGCCGCAGTAGATTCTGAGTTGACTTGTAGCCGCAGTAGATTCTGAGTTGACTTGTAGCCGCAGTAGATTCCGAGTTGAGACGTAGCCGCAGTAGATTCTGAGTTGAGACGTAGCCGCAGTAGATTCCGAGTTGAGACGTAGCCGCAGTAGATTCTGAGTTGAGACGTAGCCGCAGTAGATTCCGAGTTGAGACGTAGCCGCAGTAGATTCTGAGTTGACTTGTAGTCGCAGTAGATTCTGAGTTGACTTGTAGCCGCAGTAGATTCTGAGTTGACTTGTAGCCGCAGTAGATTCTGAGTTGACTTGTAGCCGCAGTAGATTCTGAGTTGAATTGTAGCCGCAGTAGATTCTGTGCTGAGACGTAGCCGCAGTAGATTCTGAGTTGAGACGTAGCCGCAGTAGATTCTTAGTTGACTTTTAGCCGCAGTAGATTCCGAGTTGAGACGTAGCCGCAGTAGATTCTGAGTTGACTTGTAGCCGCAGTAGATTCTGAGTTGAGACGTAGCCGCAGTAGATTCCGAGTTGAGACGTAGCCGCAGTAGATTGTGAGTTGAGACGTAGCCGCAGTAGATTCTGAGATGAGACGTAGCCGCAGTAGATTCTGAGTTGAGACATAGCCGCAGTAGATTCTGAGTTGACTTGTAGCCACAGTAGATTCCGAGTTGACTTGTAGCCGCAGTAGATTCTGAGTTGAGACGTAGCCGCAGTAGATTCCGAGTTGAGACGTAGCCGCAGTAGATTCTGAGCTGAGTCGTAGCCGCAGTAGATTCCGAGTTGACTTGTAGTTGCAGTAGATTCTGAGTTGAGTCGTAGCCGCCGTAGATTCCGAGTTGAGACATAGCCGCAGTAGATTCTGAGTTGACTGTAGCCGCAGTACATTCCGAGTTGAGACGTAGCCACAGCAGATTCCGAGTTGAGACGTAGCCGCAGTAGATTCTGAGTTGACTTGTAGCCGCAGTAGATTCTGAGTTGAGACGTAGCCGCAGTATATTCTGAGTTGACTTGTAGCCGCAGTAGATTCTGAGTTGAGACGTAGCCGCAGTAGATTCCGAGTTGAGACGTAGCCGCAGTAGATTGTGAGTTGAGACGTAGCCGCAGTAGATTCTGAGATGAGACGTAGCCGCAGTAGATTCTGAGTTGAGACATAGCCGCAGTAGATTCTGAGTTGACTTGTAGCCGCAGTAGATTCCGAGTTGACTTGTAGCCGCAGTAGATTCTGAGTTGACTTGTAGCCGCAGTAGATTCTGAGTGGAGACGTAGCCGCAGTAGATTCCGAGTTGAGACGTAGCCGCAGTAGATTCTGAGTTGAGACGTAGCCGCAGTAGATTCTTAGTTGACTTGTAGCCGCAGTAGATTCCGAGTTGAGACATAGCCGCAGTAGATTCTGAGTTGACTGTAGCCGCAGTACATTCCGAGTTGAGACGTAGCCACAGCAGATTCCGAGTTGAGACGTAGCCGCAGTAGATTCTGAGTTGACTTGTAGCCGCAGTAGATTCTGAGTTGAGACGTAGCCGCAGTAGATTCTGAGTTGACTTGTAGCCGCAGTAGATTCTGAGTTGAGTCGTAGCCGCAGTAGATTCTGAGTTGAGTCGTAGCCGCAGTAGATTCCGAGTTGACTTGTAGCCGCAGTAGATTCCGAGTTGACTTGTAGCCGCAGTAGAATCTGAGTTGACTTGTAGCCGCAGTAGATTCCGAGTTGACTTGTAGCCGCAGTAGATTCTGAGTTGAGTCGTAGCCGCAGTAGATTCCGAGTTGACTTGTAGCCTCAGTAGATTCTGAGTTGAGACGTAGCCGCAGTGGATTCTGAGTTGAGACGTAGCCGCAGTAGATTCCGAGTTGAGACGTAGCCACAGTAGATTCCGAGTTGAGACGTAGCAGCAGCAGATTCTGAGTTGACTTGTAGCCGCAGTAGATTCTGAGTTGACTTGTAGCCGCAGTAGATTCTGAGTTGACTTGTAGCCGCAGTAGATTCCGAGTTGAGACGTAGCCGCAGTAGATTCTGAGTTGAGACGTAGCCGCAGTAGATTCCGAGTTGAGACGTAGCCGCAGTAGATTCTGAGTTGAGACGTAGCCGCAGTAGATTCCGAGTTGAGACGTAGCCGCAGTAGATTCTGAGTTGACTTGTAGTCGCAGTAGATTCTGAGTTGACTTGTAGCCACAGTAGATTCTGAGTTGACTTGTAGCCGCAGTAGATTCTGAGTTGAATTGTAGCCGCAGTAGATTCTGTGTTGAGACGTAGCCGCAGTAGATTCTGAGTTGAGACGTAGCCGCAATAGATTCTTAGTTGACTTGTAGCCGCAGTAGATTCCGAGTTGAGACGTAGCCGCAGTAGATTCTGAGTTGACTTGTAGCCGCAGTAGATTCTGAGTTGAGACGTAGCCGCAGTAGATTCCGAGTTGAGACGTAGCCGCAGTAGATTGTGAGTTGAGACGTAGCCGCAGTAGATTCTGAGATGAGACGTAGCCGCAGTAGATTCTGAGTTGAGACATAGCCGCAGTAGATTCTGAGTTGACTTGTAGCCACAGTAGATTCCGAGTTGACTTCTAGCCGCAGTAGATTCTGAGTTGAGACATAGCCGCAGTAGATTCCGAGTTGAGACGTAGCCGCATTAGATTCTGAGCTGAGTCGTAGCCGCAGTAGATTCCGAGTTGACTTGTAGTTGCAGTAGATTCTGAGTTGAGTCGTAGCCGCCGTAGATTCCGAGTTGACTTGTAGCCGCAGTAGATTCCGAGTTGACTTGTAGCCGCAGTAGATTCTGAGTTGACTTGTAGCCGCAGTAGATTCTGAGTGGAGACGTAGCCGCAGTAGATTCCGAGTTGAGACGTAGCCGCAGTAGATTCTGAGTAGAGTCGTAGCCGCAGTAGATTCCGAGTTGCGACGTAGCCGCAGTAGACTCTGAGTTGAGACGTAGCCGCAGTAGATTCCGAGTTGAGACGTAGCCGCAGTAGATTCTGAGTTGAGACGTAGCCGCAGTAGATTCTGAGTTGAGACGTAGCCGCAGTAGATTCTGAGTTGAGACGTAGCCGCAGTAGATTCTGAGTTGACTTGTAGCCGCAGTAGATTCCGAATTGAGACGTAGCCGCAGTAGATTCTGAGTTGAGACGTAGCCGCATTAGATTCCGAGTTGAGACGTAGCCGCAGTAGATTCCGAGTTGAGACGTAGCCGCAGTAGATTCTGAGTTGACTTGTAGTCGCCGTAGATTCTGAGTTGACTTGTAGCCGCAGTAGATTCTGAGTTGACTTGTAGCCGCTGTAGATTCTGAGTTGACTTGTAGCCGCAGTAGATTCTGAGTTGACTTGTAGCCGCAGTAGATTCTGAGTTGAGACGTAGCCGCAGTAGATTCTGAGTTGACTTGTAGCCGCAATAGATTCTGAGTTGAGTCGTAGCCGCAGTAGATTCCGAGTTGACTTGTAGCCGCAGTAGATTCCGAGTTGACTTGTAGCCGCAGTAGATTCTGAGTTGACTTGTAGCCGCAGTAGATTCTGAGTTGAAGTGTAGCCGCAGTAGATTCCGAGTTGAGACGTAGCCGCAGTAGATTCTGAGTTGAGACGTAGCCGCAGTAGATTCCGAGTTGAGACGTAGCCGCAGTAGATTCCGAGTTGAGACGTAGCCGCAGTAGATTCTGAGTTGAGACGTAGCCGCAGTAGATTCCGAGTTGAGACGTAGCCGCAGTAGATTCTGAGTTGAGACGTAGCCGCAGTAGATTCCGAGTTGAGACGTAGCCGCAGTAGATTCTGAGTTGATTTGTACCTGCAGTAGATTCTGGGTTGAGACGTAGCCGCAGTAGATTCTGAGATGAGACGTAGCCGCAGTAGATTCTGAGTTGACTTGTAGCCGCAGTAGATTCTGAGTTGACTTGTAGCCGCAGTAGATTCTGAGTTGAGACGTAGCCGCAGTAGATTCTGAGTAGAGTCGTAGCCGCAGTAGATTCTGAGTTGACTTGTAGCCGCAGTAGATTCCGAGTTGAGACGTAGCCGCAGTAGATTCTGAGTTGACTTGTAGCCGCAGTAGATTCTGAGTTGAGACGTAGCCGCAGAAGATTCTTAGTTGACTTGTAGCCGCAGTAGATTCTGAGTTGACTTGTAGCCGCAGTAGATTCTGAGTTGACTTGTAGCCGGAATAGATTCTGAGTTGACTTGTAGCCGCAGTAGATTCTGAGTTGACTTGTAGCCGCAGTAGATTCTGAGTTGACTTGTAGTCGCAGTAGATTCTGAGTTGACTTGTAGCCGCAGTAGATTCTGAGTTGACTTGTAGCCGCAGTAGATTCTGTGTTGACTTGTAGCCGCAGTAGATTCTGAGTTGAGACGTAGCCGCAGTAGATTCTTAGTTGACTTGTAGCCGCAGTAGATTCCGAGTTGAGACGTAGCCGCAGTAGATTCTGAGTTGACTTGTAGCCGCAGTAGATTCTGAGTTGACTTGTAGCCGCAGTAGATTCCGAGTTGAGACGTAGCCGCAGTATATTCCGAGTTGAATTGTAGCCGCAGTAGATTCTGAGTTGAGTCGTAGCCGCAGTAGATTCTGAGTTGACTTGTAGCCGCAGTAGATTCCGAGTTGAGTCGTAGCCGCAGTATATTCCGAGTTGACTTGTAGCCGCAGTAGATTCTGAGTTGAGTCGTAGCCGCAGTAGAATCCGAGTTGACTTGTAGCCTCAGTAGATTCCGAGTTGAGACGTAGCCGCATTAGATTCCGAGTTGAGACGTAGCCGCAGTAGATTCTGAGTTGAGACGTAGCCGCAGTAGATTCCGAGTTGAGACGTAGCCGCAGTAGATTCTGAGTTGACTTGTAGTCGCCGTAGATTCTGAGTTGACTTGTAGCCGCAGTAGATTCTGAGTTGACTTGTAGCCGCTGTAGATTCTGAGTTGACTTGTAGCCGCAGTAGATTCTGAGTTGACTTGTAGCCGCAGTAGATTCTGAGTTGAGACGTAGCCGCAGTAGATTCTGAGTTGACTTGTAGCCGCAATAGATTCTGAGTTGAGTCGTAGCCGCAGTAGATTCCGAGTTGACTTGTAGCCGCAGTAGATTCCGAGTTGACTTGTAGCCGCAGTAGATTCTGAGTTGACTTGTAGCCGCAGTAGATTCTGATTTGAAGTGTAGCCGCAGTAGATTCCGAGTTGAGACGTAGCCGCAGTAGATTCTGAGTTGAGACGTAGCCGCAGTAGATTCCGAGTTGAGACGTAGCCGCAGTAGATTCCGAGTTGAGACGTAGCCGCAGTAGATTCTGAGTTGAGACGTAGCCGCAGTAGATTCCGAGTTGAGACGTAGCCGCAGTAGATTCTGAGTTGAGACGTAGCCGCAGTAGATTCCGAGTTGAGACGTAGCCGCAGTAGATTCTGAGTTGATTTGTACCTGCAGTAGATTCTGGGTTGAGACGTAGCCGCAGTAGATTCTGAGATGAGACGTAGCCGCAGTAGATTCTGAGTTGACTTGTAGCCGCAGTAGATTCTGAGTTGACTTGTAGCCGCAGTAGATTCTGAGTTGAGACGTAGCCGCAGTAGATTCTGAGTAGAGTCGTAGCCGCAGTAGATTCCGAGTTGACTTGTAGCCGCAGTAGATTCCGAGTTGAGACGTAGCCGCAGTAGATTCTGAGTTGACTTGTAGCCGCAGTAGATTCTGAGTTGAGACGTAGCCGCAGAAGATTCTTAGTTGACTTGTAGCCGCAGTAGATTCTGAGTTGACTTGTAGCCGCAGTAGATTCTGAGTTGACTTGTAGCCGGAATAGATTCTGAGTTGACTTGTAGCCGCAGTAGATTCTGAGTTGATTTGTAGCCGCAGTAGATTCTGAGTTGACTTGTAGTCGCAGTAGATTCTGAGTTGACTTGTAGCCGCAGTAGATTCTGAGTTGACTTGTAGCCGCAGTAGATTCTGTGTTGACTTGTAGCCGCAGTAGATTCTGAGTTGAGACGTAGCCGCAGTAGATTCTTAGTTGACTTGTAGCCGCAGTAGATTCCGAGTTGAGACGTAGCCGCAGTAGATTCTGAGTTGACTTGTAGCCGCAGTAGATTCTGAGTTGACTTGTAGCCGCAGTAGATTCCGAGTTGAGACGTAGCCGCAGTATATTCCGAGTTGAATTGTAGCCGCAGTAGATTCTGAGTTGAGTCGTAGCCGCAGTAGATTCTGAGTTGACTTGTAGCCGCAGTAGATTCCGAGTTGAGTCGTAGCCGCAGTATATTCCGAGTTGACTTGTAGCCGCAGTAGATTCTGAGTTGAGTCGTAGCCGCAGTAGAATCCGAGTTGACTTGTAGCCTCAGTAGATTCCGAGTTGAGACGTAGCCGCAGTAGATTCTGAGTTGAGACGTAGCCGCAGTAGATTCCGAGTTGAGACGTAGCCGCAGTAGATTCCGAGTTGAGACGTAGCCGCAGTAGATTCCGAGTTGAGACGTAGCCGCAGTAGATTCTTAGTTGACTTGTAGCCGCAGTAGATTCTGAGTTGACTTGTAGCCGCAGTAGATTCTGAGTTGACTTGTAGCCGCAATAGATTCTGAGTTGACTTGTAGCCGCAGTAGATTCTGAGTTGACTTGTAGCCGCAGTAGATTCTGAGTTGACTTGTAGTCGCAGTAGATTCTGAGTTGACTTGTAGCCGCAGTAGATTCTGAGTTGACTTGTAGCCGCAGTAGATTCTGAGTTGAGACGTAGCCGCAGTAGATTCTGAGTTGAGACGTAGCCGCAGTAGATTCTTAGTTGACTTGTAGCCGCAGTAGATTCCGAGTTGAGACGTAGCCGCAGTAGATTCTGAGTTGACTTGTAGCCGCAGTAGATTCTGAGTTTACTTGTAGCCGCAGTAGATTCCGAGATGAGACGTAGCCGCAGTAGATTCTGAGTTGACTTGTAGCCGCAGTAGATTCTGTGTTGACTTGTAGCCGCAGTAGATTCTGAGTTGACTTGTAGCCGCAGTAGATTCTGAGTTGAGTCGTAGCCGCAGTAGATTCCGAGTTGACTTGTAGCCGCAGTAGATTCTGTGTTGACTTGTAGCCGCAGTAGATTCTGAGTTGACTTGTAGCCGCAGTAGATTCTGAGTTGAGTCGTAGCCGCAGTAGATTCCGAGTTGACTTGTAGCCGCAGTAGATTCTGAGTTGACTTGTAGCCGCAGTAGATTCTGAGTTGACTTGTAGCCGCAGTATATTCCGAGTTGAATTTTAGCCGCAGTAGATTCTGAGTTGAGTCGTAGCCGCAGTATATTCCGAGTTGACTTGTAGCCGCAGTAGATTCCGAGTTGAGACGTAGCCGCAGTATATTCCGAGTTGACTTGTAGCCGCAGTAGATTCTGAGTTGAGTCGTAGCCGCAGTAGATTCCGAGTTGAGACGTAGCCGCAGTAGATTCCGAGTTGAGACGTAGCCGCAGTAGATTCTGAGTTGAGACGTAGCCGCAGTAGATTCCGAGTTGAGACGTAGCCGCAGTAGATTCTGAGTTGACTTGTAGCTGCAGTAGATTCTGAGTTGAGACGTAGCCGCAGTAGATTCTGAGTTGACTTGTAGCCGCAGTAGATTCTGAGTTGACTTGTAGCCGCAGTAGATTCTGAGTTGAGACGTAGCCGCAGTAGATTCTGAGTTGAGACTTAGTTGCAGTAGATTCTGAGTTGAGACGTAGCCGCAGTAGATTCCGAGTTGAGACGTAGCCGCAGTAGATTCTGAGTTGAGACGTAGCCGCAGTAGATTCCTAGTTGAGACGTAGCCGCAGTAGATTCTGAGTTGAGACGTAGCCGCAGTAGATTCTGAGTTGAGACGTAGCCGCAGTAGATTCCGAGTTGAGACGTAGCCGCAGTAGATTCTGAGTTGACTTGTAGCCGCAGTAGATTCTGAGTTGACTTGTAGCCGCAGTAGATTCTGAGTTGAGACGTAGCCGCAGTAGATTCTGAGTTGAGACGTAGCCGCAGTAGATTCTGAGTTGAGACGTAGCCGCAGTAGATTCTTAGTTGACTTGTAGCCGCAGTAGATTCTGAGTTGACTTGTAGCTGCAGTAGATTCTGTGTTGACTTGTAGCCGCAGTAGATTCTGAGTTGACTTGTAGCCGCAGTAGATTCTGAGTTGACTTGTAGCCGCAGTATATTCTGAGTTGAGACGTAGCCGCAGTAGATTCTGAGTTGAGACGTAGCCGCAGTAGATTCTGAGTTGAGACGTAGCCGCAGTAGATTCTGAGTTGAGACGTAGCCGCAGTAGATTCTGAGTTGACTTGTAGCCGCAGTAGATTCTGAGTTGACTTGTAGCCGCAGTAGATTCTGAGTTGAGACGTAGCCGCAGTAGATTCCGAGTTGAGACGTAGCCGCAGTAGATTCTGAGTTGACTTGTAGCCGCAGTAGATTCTGAGTTGAGACGTAGCCGCAGTAGATTCTGAGTTGACTTGTAGCCGCAGTAGATTCTGAGTTGACTTGTAGCCGCAGTAGATTCCGAGTTGAGACGTAGCCGCAGTAGATTCTGAGTTGAGACGTAGCCGCAGTAGATTCCGAGTTGAGACGTAGCCGCAGTAGATTCTGAGTTGACTTGTAGTCGCAGTAGATTCTGAGTTGACTTGTAGCCGCAGTAGATTCTGAGTTGACTTGTAGCCGCAGTAGATTCTGAGTTGACTTGTAGCCGCAGTAGATTCTGAGTTGAGACGTAGCCGCAGAAGATTCTTAGTTGACTTGTAGCCGCAGTAGATTCTGAGTTGACTTGTAGCCGCAGTAGATTCTGAGTTGACTTGTAGCCGCAATAGATTCTGAGTTGAGACGTAGCCGCAGTCGATTCTGAGTTGACTTGTAGCCGCAGTAGATTCTGAGTTGACTTGTAGTCGCAGTAGATTCTGAGTTGACTTGTAGCCGCAGTAGATTCTGAGTTGACTTGTAGCCGCAGTAGATTCAGAGTTGAGACGTAGCCGCAGTAGATTCTGAGTTGAGACGTAGCCGCAGTAGATTCTTAGTTGACTTGTAGCCGCAGTAGATTCCGAGTTGAGACGTAGCCGCAGTAGATTCTGAGTTGACTTGTAGCCGCAGTAGATTCTGGGTTGACTTGTAGCCGCAGTAGATTCCGAGTTGAGACGTAGCCGCAGTAGATTCTGAGTTGACTTGTAGCCGCAGTAGATTCTGTGTTGACTTGTAGCCGCAGTAGATTCTGAGTTGAGTCGTAGATGCAGTAGATTCTGAGTTGAGTCGTAGCCGCAGTAGATTCCGAGTTGACTTGTAGCCGCAGTAGATTCTGAGTTGACTTGTAGCCGCCGTAGATTCTGAGTTGACTTGTAGCCGCAGTAGATTCTGAGTTGACTTGTAGCCGCAGTATATTCCGAGTTGAATTGTAGCCGCAGTAGATTCTGAGTTGAGTCGTAGCCGCAGTAGATTCTGAGTTTACTTGTAGCCGCAGTAGATTCCGAATTGAGTCGTAGCCGCAGTATATTCCGAGTTGACTTGTAGCCGCAGTAGATTCCGAGTTGACTTGTAGCCTCAGTAGATTCCGAGTTGAGACGTAGCCGCAGTAGATTCTGAGTTGAGACGTAGCCGCAGTAGATTCCGAGTTGAGACGTAGCCGCAGTAGATTCCGAGTTGAGACGTAGCCGCTGTAGATTCCGAGTTGAGACGTAGCCGCAGTAGATTCTGAGTTGAGACGTAGCCGCAGTAGATTCTGAGTTGACTTGTAGCTGCAGTAGATTCTGAGTTGACTTGTAGCCGCAGTAGATACTGAGTTGACTTGTAGCCGCAGTAGATTCTGAGTTGAGACGTAGCCGCAGTAGATTCTGAGTTGAGACTTAGTTGCAGTAGATTCTGAGTTGAGAGGTAGCCGCAGTAGATTCCGAGTTGAGACGTAGCCGCAGTAGATTCTGAGTTGAGACGTAGCCGCAGTAGATTCCTAGTTGAGACGTAGCCGCAGTAGATTCTGAGTTGAGACGTAGCCGCAGTAGATTCTGAGTTGAGACGTAGCCGCAGTAGATTCCGAGTTGAGACGTAGCCGCAGTAGATTCTGAGTTGACTTGTAGCCGCAGTAGATTCTGAGTTGACTTGTAGCCGCAGTAGATTCTGATTTGAGACGTAGCCGCAGTAGATTCTGAGTTGAGACGTAGCCGCAGTAGATTCTTAGTTGACTTGTAGCCGCAGTAGGTTCTGAGTTGACTTGTAGCCGCAGTAGTTTCTGTGTTGACTTGTAGCCGCAGTAGATTCTGAGTTGACTTGTAGCCGCAGTAGATTCTGAGTTGAGACGTAGCCGCAGTAGATTCTGAGTTGAGACGTAGCCGCAGTAGTTTCCGAGTTGAGACGTAGCCGCAGTAGATTCTGAGTTGAGACGTAGCCGCAGTAGATTCCGAATTGAGACGTAGCCGCAGTAGATTCTGAGTTGACTTGTAGTCGCAGTAGATTCTGAGCTGACTTGTAGCCGCAGTAGATTCTGAGTTGACTTGTAGCCGCAGTAGATTCTGAGTTGACTTGTAGCCGCATTAGATTCTGAGTTGAGACGTAGCCGCAGAAGATTCTTAGTTGACTTGTAGCCGCAGTAGATTCTGAGTTGACTTGTAGCCGCAGTAGATTCTGAGTTGACTTGTAGCCGCAATAGATTCTGAGTTGACTTGTAGCCGCAGTAGATTCTGAGTTGAGACGTAGCCGCAGTAGATTCTGAGTTGAGACGTAGCCGCAGTAGATTCTTAGTTGACTTGAAGCCGCAGTAGATTCTGAGTTGACTTGTAGCCGCAGTAGATTCTGTGTTGACTTGTAGCCGCAGTAGATTCTGGGTTGACTTGTAGCCGCAGTAGATTCCGAGTTGAGACGTAGCCGCAGTAGATTCTGAGTTGACTTGTAGCCGCAGTAGATTCTGTGTTGACTTGTAGCCGCAGAAGATTCTGAGTTGAGTCGTAGCCGCAGTAGATTCCGAGTTGAGTCGTAGCCGCAGTAGATTCCGAGTTGACTTGTAGCCGCAGTAGATTCTGAGTTGACTTGTAGCCGCAGTAGATTCTGAGTTGACTTGTAGCCACAGTAGATTCTGAGTTGACTTGTAGCCGCAGTATATTCCGAGTTGAATTGTAGCCGCAGTGGATTCTGAGTTGAGTCGTAGCCGCAGTAGATTCTGAGTTGACTTGTAGCCGCAGTAGATTCCAAGTTGAGTCGTAGCCGCAGTATATTCCGAGTTGACTTGTAGCCGCAGTAGATTCTGAGTTGAGTCGTAGCCGCAGTAGATTCCGAGTTGACTTGTAGCCTCAGTAGATTCCGAGTTGAGACGTAGCCGCAGTAGATTCTGAGTTGAGACGTAGCCGCAGTAGATTCCGAGTTGAGACGTAGCCGCAGTAGATTCCGAGTTTAGACGTAGCCGCAGTAGATTCCGAGTTGAGACGTAGCCGCAGTAGATTCTGAGTTGAGACGTAGCCGCAGTAGATTCCGAGTTGAGACGTAGCCGCAGTAGATTCTGAGTTGACTTGTAGCTGCAGTAGATTCTGAGCTGAGACGTAGCCGCAGTAGATTCTGAGTTGACTTGTAGCCGCAGTATATTCTGAGTTGACTTGTAGCCGCAGTAGATTCTGAGTTGAGACGTAGCCGCAGTAGATTCTGAGTTGAGACTTAGTTGCAGTAGATTCTGAGTTGAGACGTAGCCGCAGTAGATTCCGAGTTGAGACGTAGCCGCAGTAGATTCTGAGTTGAGACGTAGCCGCAGTAGATTCCTAGTTGAGACGTAGCCGCAGTAGATTCTGAGTTGAGACGTAGCCGCAGTAGATTCTGAGTTGAGACGTAGCCGCAGTAGATTCCGAGTTGAGACGTAGCCGCAGTAGATTCTGAGTTGACTTGTAGCCGCAGTAGATTCTGAGTTGACTTGTAGCCGCACTAGATTCTGAGTTGACTTGTAGCCGCAGTAGATTCTGTGTTGACTTGTAGCCGCAGTAGATTCTGAGTTGACTTGTAGCCGCAGTAGATTCTGAGTTGACTTGTAGCCGCAGTAGATTCTGAGTTGACTTGTAGCCGCAGTAGATTCTGAGTTGACTTGTAGCCGCAGTAGATTCTGAGTTGAGACGTAGCCGCAGTAGATTCTGAGTTGAGACGTAGCCGCAGTAGATTCTGAGTTGAGACGTAGCCGAAGTAGATTCTGAGTTGACTTGTAGCAGCAGTAGATTCTGAGTTGAGACGTAGCCGCAGTAGATTCTGAGTTGAGACGTAGCCGCAGTAGATTCTGAGTTGACTTGTAGCCGCAGTAGATTCTGAGTTGAGACGTAGCCGCAGTAGATTCTGAGTTGACTTGTAGCCGCAGTAGATTCTGAGTTGAGACGTAGCCGCAGAAGATTCTTAGTTGACTTGTAGCCGCAGTAGATTCTGAGTTGACTTGTAGCCGCAGTAGATTCTGAGTTGAGACGTAGCCGCAGTAGATTCTGAGTTGAGACGTAGCCGCAGTAGATTCTTAGTTGACTTGTAGCCGCAGTAGATTCTGAGTTGACTTGTAGCCGCAGTAGATTCTGTGTTGACTTGTAGCCGCAGTAGATTCTGGGTTGACTTGTAGCCGCAGTAGATTCCGAGTTGAGACGTAGCCGCAGTAGATTCTGAGTTGACTCGTAGCCGCAGTAGATTCTGTGTTGACTTGTAGCTGCAGTAGATTCTGAGTTGAGTCGTAGCCGCAGTAGATTCTGAGTTGAGTCGTAGCCGCAGTAGATTCTGAGTTGACTTGTAGCCGCAGTAGATTCTGAGTTGACTTGTAGCCGCAGTAGATTCTGAGTTGACTTGTAGCCGCAGTATATTCCGAGTTGAATTGTAGCCGCAGTAGATTCTGAGTTGAGTCGTAGCCGCAGTAGATTCTGAGTTGACTTGTAGCCGCAGTAGATTCCGAGTTGAGTCGTAGCCGCAGTATATTCCGAGTTGACTTGTAGCCGCAGTAGATTCTGAGTTGAGTCGTAGCCGCAGTAGATTCCGAGTTGACTTGAAGCCTCAGTAGATTCCGAGTTGAGACGTAGCCGCAGTAGATTCTGAGTTGAGACGTAGCCGCAGTAGATTCCGAGTTGAGACGTAGCCGCAGTAGATTCCGAGTTGAGACGTAGCCGCAGTAGATTCCGAGTTGAGACGTAGCCGCAGTAGATTCCGAGTTGAGACGTAGCCGCAGTAGATTCTGTGTTTACTTGTAGCTGCAGTAGATTCTGAGTTGAGACGTAGCCGCAGTAGATTCCGAGTTGAGACGTAGCCGCAGTAGATTCTGAGTTGACTTGTAGCTGCAGTAGATTCTGAGCTGAGACGTAGCCGCAGTAGATTCTGAGTTGACTTGTAGCCGCAGTATATTCTGAGTTGACTTGTAGCCGCAGTAGATTCTAAGTTGAGACGTAGCCGCAGTAGATTCTGAGTTGAGACTTAGTTGCAGTAGATTCTGAGTTGAGACGTAGCCGCAGTAGATTCCGAGTTGAGACGTAGCCGCAGTAGATTCTGAGTTGAGACGTAGCCGCAGTAGATTCCTAGTTGAGACGTAGCCGCAGTAGATTCTGAGTTGAGACGTAGCCGCAGTAGATTCTGAGTTGAGACGTAGGCGCAGTAGATTCCGAGTTGAGACGTAGCCGCAGTAGATTCTGAGTTGACTTGTAGCCGCAGTAGATTCTGAGTTGACTTGTAGCCGCACTAGATTCTGAGTTGACTTGTAGCCGCAGTAGATTCTGTGTTGACTTGTAGCCGCAGTAGATTCTGAGTTGACTTGTAGCCGCAGTAGATTCTGAGTTGACTTGTAGCCGCAGTAGATTCTGAGTTGACTTGTAGCCGCAGTAGATTCTGAGTTGAGACGTAGCCGCAGTAGATTCTGAGTGGAGACGTAGCCGCAGTAGATTCTGAGTTGAGACGTAGCCGCAGTAGATTCTGAGTTGAGTCGTAGCCGCAGTAGATTCTGAGTTGAGTCGTAGCCGCAGTAGATTCTGAGTTGACTTGTAGCCGCAGTAGATTCTGAGTTGACTTGT
The DNA here is from genome assembly GCF_054131305.1 of Coturnix japonica. NCBI lineage: Eukaryota > Metazoa > Chordata > Aves > Galliformes > Phasianidae > Coturnix > Coturnix japonica. Next base: position 5,175,061 of record NC_140682.1, on the reverse strand, counting down.
AGCCGCAGTAGATTCTGAGTTGACTTGTAGCCGCAGTATATTCCGAGTTGAATTGTAGCCGCAGTAGATTCTGAGTTGAGTCGTAGCCGCAGTAGATTCTGAGTTGACTTGTAGCCGCAGTAGATTCCGAGTTGAGTCGTAGCCGCAGTATATTCCGAGTTGACTTGTAGCCGCAGTAGATTCTGAGTTGAGTCGTAGCCGCAGTAGATTCCGAGTTGACTTGAAGCCTCAGTAGATTCCGAGTTGAGACGTAGCCGCAGTAGATTCTGAGTTGAGACGTAGCCGCAGTAGATTCCGAGTTGAGACGTAGCCGCAGTAGATTCCGAGTTGAGACGTAGCCGCAGTAGATTCCGAGTTGAGACGTAGCCGCAGTAGATTCTGAGTTGAGACGTAGCCGCAGTAGATTCTGAGTTTACTTGTAGCTGCAGTAGATTCTGAGTTGAGACGTAGCCGCAGTAGATTCCGAGTTGAGACGTAGCCGCAGTAGATTCTGAGTTGACTTGTAGCTGCAGTAGATTCTGAGCTGAGACGTAGCCGCAGTAGATTCTGAGTTGACTTGTAGCCGCAGTATATTCTGAGTTGACTTGTAGCCGCAGTAGATTCTGAGTTGAGACGTAGCCGCAGTAGATTCTGAGTTGAGACTTAGTTGCAGTAGATTCTGAGTTGAGACGTAGCCGCAGTAGATTCCGAGTTGAGACGTAGCCGCAGTAGATTCTGAGTTGAGACGTAGCCGCAGTAGATTCCTAGTTGAGACGTAGCCGCAGTAGATTCTGAGTTGAGACGTAGCCGCAGTAGATTCTGAGTTGAGACGTAGGCGCAGTAGATTCCGAGTTGAGACGTAGCCGCAGTAGATTCTGAGTTGACTTGTAGCCGCAGTAGATTCTGAGTTGACTTGTAGCCGCACTAGATTCTGAGTTGACTTGTAGCCGCAGTAGATTCTGTGTTGACTTGTAGCCGCAGTAGATTCTGAGTTGACTTGTAGCCGCAGTAGATTCTGAGTTGACTTGTAGCCGCAGTAGATTCTGAGTTGACTTGTAGCCGCAGTAGATTCTGAGTTGAGACGTAGCCGCAGTAGATTCTGAGTTGAGACGTAGCCGAAGTAGATTCTGAGTTGACTTGTAGCAGCAGTAGATTCTGAGTTGAGACGTAGCCGCAGTAGATTCTGAGTTGAGACGTAGCCGCAGTAGATTCTGAGTTGACTTGTAGCCGCAGTAGATTCTGAGTTGAGACGTAGCCGCAGTAGATTCTGAGTTGACTTGTAGCCGCAGTAGATTCTGAGTTGAGACGTAGCCGCAGAAGATTCTTAGTTGACTTGTAGCCGCAGTAGATTCTGAGTTGACTTGTAGCCGCAGTAGATTCTGAGTTGAGACGTAGCCGCAGTAGATTCTGAGTTGAGACGTAGCCGCAGTAGATTCTTAGTTGACTTGTAGCCGCAGTAGATTCTGAGTTGACTTGTAGCCGCAGTAGATTCTGTGTTGACTTGTAGCCGCAGTAGATTCTGGGTTGACTTGTAGCCGCAGTAGATTCCGAGTTGAGACGTAGCCGCAGTAGATTCTGAGTTGACTCGTAGCCGCAGTAGATTCTGTGTTGACTTGTAGCTGCAGTAGATTCTGAGTTGAGTCGTAGCCGCAGTAGATTCTGAGTTGAGTCGTAGCCGCAGTAGATTCTGAGTTGACTTGTAGCCGCAGTAGATTCTGAGTTGACTTGTAGCCGCAGTAGATTCTGAGTTGACTTGTAGCCGCAGTATATTCCGAGTTGAATTGTAGCCGCAGTAGATTCTGAGTTGAGTCGTAGCCGCAGTAGATTCTGAGTTGACTTGTAGCCGCAGTAGATTCCGAGTTGAGTCGTAGCCGCAGTATATTCCGAGTTGACTTGTAGCCGCAGTAGATTCTGAGTTGAGTCGTAGCCGCAGTAGATTCCGAGTTGACTTGAAGCCTCAGTAGATTCCGAGTTGAGACGTAGCCGCAGTAGATTCTGAGTTGAGACGTAGCCGCAGTAGATTCCGAGTTGAGACGTAGCCGCAGTAGATTCCGAGTTGAGACGTAGCCGCAGTAGATTCCGAGTTGAGACGTAGCCGCAGTAGATTCCGAGTTGAGACGTAGCCGCAGTAGATTCTGAGTTTACTTGTAGCTGCAGTAGATTCTGAGTTGAGACGTAGCCGCAGTAGATTCTGAGTTGACTTGTAGCCGCAGTATATTCTGAGTTGACTTGTAGCCGCAGTAGATTCTGAGTTGAGACGTAGCCGCAGTAGATTCTGAGTTGAGACTTAGTTGCAGTAGATTCTGAGTTGAGACGTAGCCGCAGTAGATTCCGAGTTGAGTCGTAGCCGCAGTAGATTCTGAGTTGAGACGTAGCCGCAGTAGATTCCTAGTTGAGACGTAGCCGCAGTAGATTCTGAGTTGAGACGTAGCCGCAGTAGATTCTGAGTTGAGACGTAGCCGCAGTAGATTCCGAGTTGAGACGTAGCCGCAGTAGATTCTGAGTTGACTTGTAGCCGCAGTAGATTCTGAGTTGACTTGTAGCCGCACTAGATTCTGAGTTGAGACGTAGCCGCAGTAGATTCTGAGTTGAGACGTAGCCGCAGTAGATTCTTAGTTGACTTGTAGCCGCAGTAGATTCTGAGTTGACTTGTAGCCGCAGTAGATTCTGTGTTGACTTGTAGCCGCAGTAGATTCTGAGTTGACTTGTAGCCGCAGTAGATTCTGAGTTGACTTGTAGCCGCAGTAGATTCTGAGTTGACTTGTAGCCGCAGTAGATTCTGAGTTGAGACGTAGCCGCAGTAGATTCTGAGTTGAGACGTAGCCGAAGTAGATTCTGAGTTGACTTGTAGCCGCAGTAGATTCTGAGTTGAGACGTAGCCGCAGTAGATTCTGAGTTGAGACGTAGCCGCAGTAGATTCTGAGTTGACTTGTAGCCGCAGTAGATTCTGAGTTGAGACGTAGCCGCAGTAGATTCTGAGTTGACTTGTAGCCGCAGTAGATTCTGAGTTGACTTGTAGCCGCAGTAGATTCTGAGTTGAGACGTAGCCGCAGTAGATTCTGAGTTGAGACGTAGCTGCAGTAGATTCCGAGTTGAGACGTAGCCGCAGTAGGTTCTGAGTTGAGAGGTAGCCGCAGTAGATTCTGAGATGACTTGTAGACACAGTAGATTCCAAGTTGAGACGTAGCCGCTGTAGATTCTGAGTTGAGACGTAGCCGCAGTAGATTCCGAGTTGAGACGTAGCCGCAGTAGATTCTGAGTTGAGACGTAGCCGCAGTAGATTCTGAGTTGAGACGTAGCCGCAGTAGATTCCGAGTTGAGACGTAGCCGCAGTAGATTCCGAGTTGAGACGTAGCCGCAGTAGATTCTGAGTTGAGACGTAGCCGCAGTAGATTCTGAGTTGAGACGTAGCCGCAGTAGATTCCGAGTTAACTTGTAGCCGCAGTAGATTCTGAGTTGAGACGTAGCCGCAGTAGATTCCGAGTTGAGACGTAGCCGCAGTAGATTCTGAGCTGAGTCGTAGCCGCAGTAGATTCCGAGTTGACTTGTAGTTGCAGTAGATTCTGAGTTGAGTCGTAGCCGCCGTAGATTCCGAGTTGAGACGTAGCCGCAGTAGATTCTGAGTTGAGACGTAGCCGCAGTAGATTCCGAGTTGAGACGTAGCCGCAGTAGATTCCGAGTTGAGACGTAGCCGCAGTAGATTCTGATTTGAGACGTAGCCGCAATAGATTCCGAGTTGAGACGTAGCCGCAGTAGATTCTGAGTTGACTTGTAGTCGCAGTAGATTCTGAGTTTACTTGTAGCCGCAGTAGATTCTGAGTTGACTTGTAGCCGCAGTAGATTCTGAGTTGACTTGTAGCCGCAGTAGATTCTGAGTTGAGACGTAGCCGCAGTAGATTCTGAGTTGAGACGTAGCCGCAGTAGATTCTGAGTTGACTTGTAGCCGCAGTAGATTCTGAGTTGACTTGTAGCTGCAGTAGATTCTGAGTTGAGTCGTAGCCGCAGTAGATTCCGAGTTGAGACGTAGCCGCAGTAGATTCCGAGTTGACTTGTAGCCGCAGTAGATTCTGAGTTGACTTTTAGCCGCAGTAGATTCTGAGTTGACTTGTAGCCGCAGTAGATTCCGAGTTGAATTGTAGCCGCAGTAGATTCTGAGTTGAGTCGTAGCCGCAGTAGATTCTGAGTTGACTTGTAGCCGCAGTAGATTCCGAGTTGAGTCGTAGCCGCAGTAGATTCTGAGTTGACTTGTAGCCGCAGTAGATTCTGAGTTGAGTCGTAGCCGCAGTAGATTCCGAGTTGACTTGTAGCCGCAGTAGATTCCGAGTTGAGACGTAGCCGCAGTAGATTCTGAGTTGAGACGTAGCCGCAGTAGATTCCGAGTTGAGACGTAGCCGCAGTAGATTCCGAGTTGAGACGTAGCCGCAGTAGATTCTGAGTTGAGACATAGCCGCAGTAGATTCCGAGTTGAGACGTAGCCGCAGTAGATTCTGAGTTGACTTGTAGCCGCAGTAGATTCTGAGTTGAGACGTAGCCGCAGTAGATTCTGAGTTGAGACTTAGCCGCAGTAGATTCTGAGTTGACTTGTAGCCGCAGTAGATTCCGAGTTGAGTCGTAGCCGCAGTAGATTCCGAGTTGAGACGTAGCCGCAGTAGATTCCGAGTTGACTTGTAGCCGCAGTAGATTCTGAGTTGACTTTTAGCCGCAGTAGATTCTGAGTTGACTTGTAGCTGCAGTAGATTCCGAGTTGAATTGTAGCCGCAGTAGATTCTGAGTTGAGTCGTAGCCGCAGTAGATTCTGAGTTGACTTGTAGCCGCAGTAGATTCCGAGTTGAGTCGTAGCCGCAGTAGATTCTGAGTTGACTTGTAGCCGCAGTAGATTCTGAGTTGAGTCGTAGCCGCAGTAGATTCCGAGTTGACTTGTAGCCGCAGTAGATTCCGAGTTGAGACGTAGCCGCAGTAGATTCTGAGTTGAGACGTAGCCGCAGTAGATTCCGAGTTGAGACGTAGCCGCAGTAGATTCCGAGTTGAGACGTAGCCGCAGTAGATTCTGAGTTGAGACGTAGCCGCAGTAGATTCCGAGTTGAGACGTAGCCGCAGTAGATTCTGAGTTGACTTGTAGCTGCAGTAGATTCTGAGTTGAGACGTAGCCGCAGTAGATTCTGAGTTGACTTGTAGCCGCAGTAGATTCTGAGTTGACTTGTAGCCGCAGTAGATTCTGAGTTGAGACGTAGCCGCAGTAGATTCTGAGTTGAGACTTAGCCGCAGTAGATTCTGAGTTGACTAGTAGCCGCAGTAGATTCCGAGTTGAGTCGTAGCCGCAGTAGATTCCGAGTTGAGTTGTAGCCGCAGTAGATTCTGAGTTGAGTCGTAGCCGCAGTAGATTCCGAGTTGACTTGTAGCCACAGTAGATTCCGAGTTGAGACGTAGCCGCAGTAGATTCTGAGTTGAGACGTAGCCGCAGTAGATTCCGAGTTGAGACGTAGCCGCAGTAGATTCCGAGTTGAGACGTAGCCGCAGTAGATTCCGAGTTGAGACGTAGCCGCAGTAGATTCTGAGTTGAGACGTAGCCGCAGTAGATTCCGAGTTGAGACGTAGCCGCAGTAGATTCTGAGTTGACTTGTAGCTGCAGTAGATTCTGAGTTGAGACGTAGCCGCAGTAGATTCTGAGTTGACTTGTAGCCGCAGTAGATTCTGAGCTGACTTGTAGCCTCAGTAGATTCTGAGTTGAGACGTAGCCGCAGTAGATTCTGAGTTGAGACATAGTTGCAGTAGATTCTGAGTTGAGACGTAGCCGCAGTAGATTGTGAGTTGAGACGTAGCCGCAGTAGATTCTGAGTTGAGACGTAGCCGCAGTAGATTCCTAGTTGAGACGTAGCCGCAGTAGATTCTGAGTTGAGACGTAGCCGCAGTAGATTCTGAGTTGAGACGTAGCCGCAGTAGATTCTGAGTTGAGACGTAGCCGCAGTAGATTCGGAGTTGAGACGTAGCCGCAGTAGTTTCTGAGTTGACTTGTAGTCGCAGTAGATTCTGAGTTGACTTGTAGCTGCAGTAGATTCTGAGTTGAGACGTAGCCGCAGTAGATTCTGAGTTGACTTGTAGCCGCAGTAGATTCTGAGTTGAGACGTAGCCGCAGTAGATTCTGAGTTGAGACGTAGCCGCAGTAGATTCTGAGTTGAGACGTAGCCGCAGTAGGTTCTGAGTTGAGACGTAGCCGCAGTAGATTCTGAGTTGAGTCGTAGCCGCAGTAGATTCTGAGTTGACTTGTAGCCGCAGTAGATTCCGAGTTGAGTCGTAGCCGCAGTATATTCCGAGTTGACTTGTAGCCGCAGTAGATTCTGAGTTGAGTCCTAGCCGCAGTAGATTCCGAGTTGAGACGTAGCCTCAGTAGATTCCGAGTTGAGATGTAGCCGCAGTAGATTCTGAGTTGAGACGTAGCCGCAGTAGATTCCGAGTTGAGACGTAGCCGCAGTAGATTCCGAGTTGAGACGTAGCCGCAGTAGATTCCGAGTTGAGACGTAGCCGCAGTAGATTCTGAGTTGAGACGTAGCCGCAGTAGATTCCGAGTTGAGACGTAGCCGCAGTAGATTCTGAGTTGACTTGTAGCTGCAGTAGATTCTGAGTTGAGACGTAGCCGCAGTAGATTCTGAGTTGACTTGTAGCCGCAGTAGATTCTGAGTTGAGACGTAGCCGCAGTAGATTCTGAGTTGAGACGTAGCCGCAGTAGATTCTGAGTTGAGACTTAGTTGCAGTAGATTCTGAGTTGAGACGTAGCCGCAGTAGATTCCGAGTTGAGACGTAGCCGCAGTAGATTCTGAGTTGAGACGTAGCCGCAGTAGATTCCTAGTTGAGACGTAGCCGCAGTAGATTCTGAGTTGAGACGTAGCCGCAGTAGATTCTGAGTTTAGACGTAGCCGCAGTAGATTCTGTGTTGACTTGTACCTGCAGTAGATTCTGAGTTGAGACGTAGCCGCAGTAGATTCTGAGTTGACTTGTAGCCGCAGTAGATTCTGAATTGAGACGTAGCCGCAGTAGATTCTTAGTTGACTTGTAGCCGCAGTAGATTCTGAGTTGACTTGTAGCCGCAGTAGATTCTGTGTTGATTTGTAGCCGCAGTAGATTCTGAGTTGACTTGTAGCCGCAGTAGATTCTGAGTTTAGACGTAGCCACAGTAGATTCTGAGTTGAGACGTAGCCGCAGTAGATTCTGAGTTGACTTGTAGCCGCAGTAGATTCTGAGTTGACTTGTAGCCGCAGTAGATTCTGAGTTGAGACGTAGCCGCAGTAGATTCTGAGTTGAGACGTAGCCGCAGTAGATTCTGAGTTGAGACGTAGCCGCAGTAGATTCCTAGTTGAGACGTAGCCGCAGTAGATTCTGAGTTGAGACGTAGCCGCAGTAGATTCTGAGTTTAGACGTAGCCGCAGTAGATTCTGAGTTGACTTGTACCTGCAGTAGATTCTGAGTTGAGACGTAGCCGCAGTAGATTCTGAGTTGACTTGTAGCCGCAGTAGATTCTGAATTGAGACGTAGCCGCAGTAGATTCTTAGTTGACTTGTAGCCGCAGTAGATTCTGAGTTGACTTGTAGCCGCAGTAGATTCTGAGTTGACTTGTAGCCGCAGTAGATTCTGAGTTTAGACGTAGCCACAGTAGATTCTGAGTTGAGACGTAGCCGCAGTAGATTCTGAGTTGACTTGTAGCCGCAGTAGATTCTGAGTTGACTTGTAGCCGCAGTAGATTCTGAGTTGAGACGTAGCCGCAGTAGATTCTGAGTTGAGACGTAGCTGCAGTAGATTCCGAGTTGAGACGTAGCCGCAGTAGGTTCTGAGTTGAGACGTAGCCGCAGTAGATTCTGAGTTGAGACGTAGCCGCAGTAGATTCCGAGTTGAGAGGTAGCCGCAGTAGACTCTGAGTTGAGACGTAGCTGCAGTAGATTCTGAGTTGAGACGTAGCTGCAGTAGATTCCGAGTTTAGACGTAGCCGCAGTAGGTTCTGAGTTGAGACGTAGCCGCAGTAGATTCTGAGTTGATATGTAGCCGCAGTAGATTCCGAGTTGAGACGTAGCCGCAGTAGATTCTGAGTTGAGACGTAGCCGCAGTAGATTCTGAGATGACTTGTAGCCACAGTAGTTTCCGAGTTGAGACGTAGCCGCTGTAGATTCTAAGTTGAGACGTAGCCGCAGTAGATTCTGAGTTGACTTGTAGCCGCAATAGATTCTGAGTTGACTTGTAGCCGCAGTAGATTCTGAGTTGACTTGTAGCCGCAGTAGATTCTGAGTTGACTTGTAGTCGCAGTAGATTCTGAGTTGACTTGTAGCCGCAGTAGATTCTGAGTTGACTTCTAGCCGCAGTAGATTCTGAGTTGAGACGTAGCCGCAGTAGATTCTTAGTTGACTTGTAGCCGCAGTAGATTCCGAGTTGAGACGTAGCCGCAGTAGATTCTGAGTTGACTTGTAGCCGCAGTACATTCCGAGTTGAGACGTAGCCGCAGTAGATTCTGAGTTGACTTGTAGCCGCAGTAGATTCTGTGTTGACTTGTAGCCGCAGTAGATTCTGAGTTGACTTGTGGCCGCAGTAGATTCTGAGTTGAGTCGTAGCCGCAGTAGATTCCGAGTTGACTTGTAGCCGCAGTAGATTCCGAGTTGACTTGTAGCCGCAGTAGATTCTGAGTTGACTTGTAGCCGCAGTATATTCCGAGTTGAATTGTAGCCGCAGTAGATTCTGAGTTGAGTCGTAGTCGCAGTAGATTCCGAGTTGACTTGTAGCCGCAGTAGATTCCGAGTTGAGACGTAGCCGCAGTAGATTCTGAGTTGACTTGTAGCCGCAGTAGATTCCGAGTTGAGACGTAGCCGCAGTAGATTCCGAGTTGAGACGTAGCCGCAGTAGATTCTGAGTTGAGACGTAGCCGCAGTAGATTCCGAGTTGAGACGTAGCCGCAGTAGATTCTGAGTTGACTTGTAGCTGCAGTAGATTCTGAGTTGAGACGTAGCCGCAGTAGATTCTGAGTTGACTTGTAGCCGCAGTAGATTCTGAGTTGAGACGTAGCCGCAGTAGATTCTGAGTTGAGACTTAGTTGCAGTAGATTCTGAGTTGAGACGTAGCCGCAGTAGATTCCGAGTTGAGACGTAGCCGCAGTAGATTCTGAGTTGAGACGTAGCCGCAGTAGATTCCTAGTTAAGACGTAGCCGCAGTAGATTCTGAGTTGAGACGTAGCCGCAGTAGATTCTGAGTTGAGACGTAGCCGCAGTAGATTCCGAGTTGAGACGTAGCCGCAGTAGATTCTGAGTTGACTTGTAGCCGCAGTAGATTCTGAGTTGACTTGTAGCCGCAGTAGATTCTGAGTTGAGACGTAGCCGCAGTAGATTCTGAGTTGAGACGTAGCCGCAGTAGATTCTTAGTTGACTTGTAGCCGCAGTAGATTCTGAGTTGACTTGTAGCCGCAGTAGATTCTGAGTTGACTTGTAGCCGCAGTAGATTCTGAGTTGAGACGTAGCCGCAGTAGATTCTGAGTTGACTTGTAGCCGCAGTAGATTCTGAGTTGACTTGTAGCCGCAGTAGATTCTGAGTTGACTTGTAGCCGCAGTAGATTCTGAGTTGAGACGTAGCCGCAGTAGATTCCGAGTTGAGACGTAGCCGCAGTAGATTCTGAGTTGAGACGTAGCCGCAGTAGATTCCGAGTTGAGACGTAGCCGCAGTAGATTCTGAGTTGAGACGTAGCCGCAGTAGATTCCGAGTTGAGACGTAGCCGCAGTAGATTCTGAGTTGACTTGTACCTGCAGTAGATTCTGAGTTGAGACGTAGCCGCAGTAGATTCTGAGTTGACACTTAGTTGCAGTAGATTCTGAGTTGAGACGTAGCCGCAGTAGATTCCGAGTTGAGACGTAGCCGCAGTAGATTCTGAGTTGAGACGTAGCCCCAGTAGATTCCTAGTTGAGACGTAGCCGCAGTAGATTCTGAGTTGAGACGTAGCCGCAGTAGATTCTGAGTTTAGACGTAGCCGCAGTAGATTCCTAGTTGAGACGTAGCCGCAGTAGATTCTGAGTTGACTTGTAGCCGCAGTAGATTCTGAGTTGACTTGTAGCCGCAGTAGATTCTGAATTGAGACGTAGCCGCAGTAGATTCTTAGTTGACTTGTAGCCGCAGTAGATTCTGAGTTGACTTGTAGCCGCAGTAGATTCTGTGTTGACTTGTAGCCGCAGTAGATTCTGAGTTGACTTGTAGCCGCAGTAGATTCTGAGTTTAGACGTAGCCGCAGTAGATTCTGAGTTGAGACGTAGCCGCAGTAGATTCTGAGTTGACTTGTAGCCGCAGTAGATTCTGAGTTGACTTGTATCCGCAGTAGATTCTGAGTTGACTTGTAGCCGCAGTATATTCTGAGTTGAGACGTAGGCGCAGTAGATTCCGAGTTGAGACGTAGCCGCAGTAGGTTCTGAGTTGAGACGTAGCCGCAGTAGATTCTGAGTTGAGACGTAGCCGCAGTAGATTCCGAGTTGAGACGTAGCCGCAGTAGACTCTGAGTTGAGACGTAGCTGCAGTAGATTCTGAGTTGAGACGTAGCTGCAGTAGATTCCGAGTTGAGACGTAGCCGCAGTAGGTTCTGAGTTGAGACGTAGCCGCAGTAGATTCTGAGTTGACTTGTAGCCGCAGTAGATTCCGAGTTGAGACGTAGCCGCAGTAGATTCTGAGTTGAGACGTAGCCGCAGTAGATTCTGAGATGACTTGTAGCCACAGTAGATTCCGAGTTGAGACGTAGCCGCTGTAGATTCTAAGTTGAGACGTAGCCGCAGTAGATTCTGAGTTGACTTGTAGCCGCAATAGATTCTGAGTTGACTTGTAGCCGCAGTAGATTCTGAGTTGACTTGTAGCCGCAGTAGATTCTGAGTTGACTTGTAGTCGCAGTAGATTCTGAGTTGACATGTAGCCGCAGTAGATTCTGAGTTGACTTCTAGCCGCAGTAGATTCTGAGTTGAGACGTAGCCGCAGTAGATTCTGAGTTGAGACGTAGCCGCAGTAGATTCTTAGTTGATTTGTAGCCGCAGTAGATTCCGAGTTGAGACGTAGCCGCAGTAGATTCTGAGTTGACTTGTAGCCGCAGTAGATTCTGAGTTGACTTGTAGCCGCAGTAGATTCCGAGTTGAGACGTAGCCGCAGTAGATTCTGAGTTGACTTGTAGCCGCAGTAGATTCTGTGTTGACTTGTAGCCGCAGTAGATTCTGAGTTGACTTGTGGCCGCAGTAGATTCTGAGTTGAGTCGTAGCCGCAGTAGATTCCGAGTTGACTTGTAGCCGCAGTAGATTCCGAGTTGACTTGTAGCCGCAGTAGATTCTGAGTTGACTTGTAGCCGCAGTATATTCCGAGTTGAATTATAGCCGCAGTAGATTCTGAGTTGAGTCGTAGCCGCAGTAGATTCCGAGTTGACTTGTAGCCGCAGTAGATTCCGAGTTGAGACGTAGCCGCAGTAGATTCTGAGTTGACTTGTAGCCGCAGTAGATTCCGAGTTGAGACGTAGCCGCAGTAGATTCTGAGTTGAGACGTAGCCGCAGTAGATTCTGAGTTGAGACGTAGCCGCAGTAGATTCCGAGTTGAGACGTAGCCGCAGTAGATTCTGAGTTGACTTGTAGCTGCAGTAGATTCTGAGTTGAGACGTAGCCGCAGTAGATTCTGAGTTGACTTGTAGCCGCAGTAGATTCTGAGTTGAGACGTAGCCGCAGTAGATTCTGAGTTGAGACTTAGTTGCAGTAGATTCTGAGTTGAGACGTAGCCGCAGTAGATTCCGAGTTGAGACGTAGCCGCAGTAGATTCTGAGTTGAGACGTAGCCGCAGTAGATTCCTAGTTAAGACGTAGCCGCAGTAGATTCTGAGTTGAGACGTAGCCGCAGTAGATTCTGAGTTGAGACGTAGCCGCAGTAGATTCCGAGTTGAGACGTAGCCGCAGTAGATTCTGAGTTGACTTGTAGCCGCAGTAGATTCTGAGTTGACTTGTAGCCGCAGTAGATTCTGAGTTGAGACGTAGCCGCAGTAGATTCTGAGTTGAGACGTAGCCGCAGTAGATTCTTAGTTGACTTGTAGCCGCAGTAGATTCTGAGTTGACTTGTAGCCGCAGTAGATTCTGAGTTGACTTGTAGCCGCAGTAGATTCTGAGTTGAGACGTAGCCGCAGTAGATTCTGAGTTGACTTGTAGCCGCAGTAGATTCTGAGTTGACTTGTAGCCGCAGTAGATTCTGAGTTGAGACGTAGCCGCAGTAGATTCCGAGTTGAGACGTAGCCGCAGTAGATTCTGAGTTGAGACGTAGCCGCAGTAGATTCCGAGTTGAGACGTAGCCGCAGTAGATTCTGAGTTGAGACGTAGCCGCAGTAGATTCCGAGTTGAGACGTAGCCGCAGTAGATTCTGAGTTGACTTGTACCTGCAGTAGATTCTGAGTTGAGACGTAGCCGCAGTAGATTCTGAGTTGAGACTTAGCCGCAGTAGATTCTGAGTTGACTTGTAGCCGCAGTAGATTCTGAGTTGACTTGTAGCCGCAGTAGATTCTGAGTTGAGACGTAGCCGCAGTAGATTCTGAGTTGACTTGTAGCCGCAGTAGATTTTGAGTTGACTTGTAGCCGCAGTAGATTCTGAGTTGAGACGTAGCCGCAGTAGATTCCGAGTTGAGACGTAGCCGCAGTAGATCCCGAGTTGAGACGTAGCCGCAGTAGATTCTGAGTTGAGACGTAGCCACAGTAGATTCCGAGTTGAGACGTAGCCGCAGTAGATTCTGAGTTGACTTGTAGCCGCAGTAGATTCTGAGTTGACTTGTAGCCGCAGTAGATTCCGAGTTGAGACGTAGCCGCAGTAGATTCTGAGTTGACTTGTAGCCGCAGTAGATTCTGTGTTGACTTGTAGCCGCAGTAGATTCTGAGTTGACTTGTGGCCGCAGTAGATTCTGAGTTGAGTCGTAGCCGCAGTAGATTCCGAGTTGACTTGTAGCCGCAGTAGATTCCGAGTTGACTTGTAGCCGCAGTAGATTCTGAGTTGACTTCTAGCCGCAGTAGATTCTGAGTTGACTTGTAGCCGCAGTATATTCCGAGTTGAATTGTAGCCGCAGTAGATTCTGAGTTGAGTCGTAGCCGCAGTAGATTCCGAGTTGACTTGTAGCCGCAGTAGATTCCGAGTTGAGACGTAGCCGCAGTAGATTCTGAGTTGACTTGTAGCCGCAGTAGATTCCGAGTTGAGACGTAGCCTCAGTAGATTCCGAGTTGAGACGTAGCCGCAGTAGATTCCGAGTTGAGACGTAGCCGCAGTAGATTCTGAGTTGAGACGTAGCCGCAGTAGATTCCGAGTTGAGACGTAGCCGCAGTAGATTCTGAGTTGACTTGTAGCTGCAGTAGATTCTGAGTTGAGACGTAGCCGCAGTAGATTCTGAGTTGACTTGTAGCCGCAGTAGATTCTGAGTTGAGACGTAGCCGCAGTAGATTCTGAGTTGAGACTTAGTTGCAGTAGATTCTGAGTTGAGACGTAGCCGCAGTAGATTCCGAGTTGAGACGTAGCCGCAGTAGATTCTGAGTTGAGACGTAGCCGCAGTAGATTCCTAGTTAAGACGTAGCCGCAGTAGATTCTGAGTTGAGACGTAGCCGCAGTAGATTCTGAGTTGAGACGTAGCCGCAGTAGATTCCGAGTTGAGACGTAGCCGCAGTAGATTCTGAGTTGACTTGTAGCCGCAGTAGATTCTGAGTTGACTTGTAGCCGCAGTAGATTCTGAGTTGAGACGTAGCCGCAGTAGATTCTGAGTTGAGACGTAGCCGCAGTAGATTCTTAGTTGACTTGTAGCCGCAGTAGATTCTGAGTTGACTTGTAGCCGCAGTAGATTCTGAGTTGACTTGTAGCCGCAGTAGATTCTGAGTTGAGACGTAGCCGCAGCAGATTCTGAGTTGACTTGTAGCCGCAGTAGATTCTGAGTTGAGACGTAGCCGCAGTAGATTCCGAGTTGAGACGTAGCCGCAGTAGATTCTGAGTTGAGACGTAGCCGCAGTAGATTCCGAGTTGAGACGTAGCCGCAGTAGATTCTGAGTTGAGACGTAGCCGCAGTAGATTCCGAGTTGAGGCGTAGCCGCAGTAGATTCTGAGTTGACTTGTACCTGCAGTAGATTCTGAGTTGAGACGTAGCCGCAGTAGATTCTGAGTTGAGACTTAGCCGCAGTAGATTCTGAGTTGACTTGTAGCCGCAGTAGATTCTGAGTTGACTTGTAGCCGCAGTAGATTCTGAGTTGAGACGTAGCCGCAGTAGATTCTGAGTTGACTTGTAGCCGCAGTAGATTTTGAGTTGACTTGTAGCCGCAGTAGATTCTGAGTTGAGACGTAGCCGCAGTAGATCCCGAGTTGAGACGTAGCCGCAGTAGATTCTGAGTTGAGACGTAGCCGCAGTAGATTCCGAGTTGAGACGTAGCCGCAGTAGATTCTGAGTTGAGACGTAGCCGCAGTAGATTCCGTGTTGAGACGTAGCCGCAGTAGATTCTGAGTTGAGACGTAGCCGCAGTAGATTCTGAGTTGAGACGTAGCCGCAATTGATTCCGAGTTGAGACGTAGCCGCAGTAGATTCTGAGTTGACTTGTAGTCGCAGTAGATTCTGAGTTGACTTGTAGCCGCAGTAGATTCTGAGTTGACTTGTAGCCGCAGTAGATTCCGAGTTGACTTGTAGCCGCAGTAGATTCCGAGTTGAGACGTAGCCGCAGTAGATTCTGAGTTGAGACGTAGCCGCAGTAGATTCCGAGTTGAGACGTAGCCGCAGTAGTTTCTGAGTTGACTTGTAGCTGCAGTAGATTCTGAGTTGAGACGTAGCCGCAGTAGATTCTGAGTTGACTTGTAGCCGCAGTAGATTCTGAGTTGAGACGTAGCCGCAGTAGATTCTGAGTTGAGACTTAGCCGCAGTAGATTCTGAGTTGACTTGTAGCCGCAGTAGATTCCGAGTTGAGTCGTAGCCGCAGTAGATTCCGAGTTGAGTTGTAGCCGCAGTAGATTCTGAGTTGAGTCGTAGCCGCAGTAGATTCCGAGTTTACTTGTAGCCGCAGTAGATTCCGAGTTGAGACGTAGCCGCAGTAGATTCTGAGTTGAGACGTAGCCGCAGTAGATTCCGAGTTGAGACGTAGCCGCAGTAGATTCCGAGTTGAGACGTAGCCGCAGTAGATTCCGAGTTGAGACGTAGCCGCAGTAGATTCTGAGTTGAGACGTAGCCGCAGTAGATTCCGAGTTGAGACGTAGCCGCAGTAGATTCTGAGTTGACTTGTAGCCGCAGTAGATTCTGAGTTGAGACGTAGCCGCAGTAGATTCTGAGTTGACTTGTAGCCGCAGTAGATTCTGAGTTGACTTGTAGCCGCAGTAGATTCTGAGTTGAGACGTAGCCGCAGTAGATTCTGAGTTGAGACATAGTTGCAGTAGATTCTGAGTTGAGACGTAGCCGCAGTAGATTCCGAGTTGAGACGTAGCCGCAGTAGATTCTGAGTTGAGACGTAGCCGCAGTAGATTCCTAGTTGAGACGTAGCCGCAGTAGATTCTGAGTTGAGACGTAGCCGCAGTAGATTCCGAGTTGAGACGTAGCCGCAGTAGATTCCGAGTTGAGACGTAGCCGCAGTAGATTCTGAGTTGAGACGTAGCCGCAGTAGATTCCGAGTTGAGACGTAGCCGCAGTAGATTCTGAGTTGACATGTAGTCGCAGTAGATTCTGAGTTTACTTGTAGCCGCAGTAGATTCTGAGATGACTTGTAGCCGCAGTAGATTCTGAGTTGAGACGTAGCCGCAGTAGATTCTGAGTTGAGACGTAGCCGCAGTAGATTCTTAGTTGAGATGTAGCCGCAGTAGATTCTGAGTTGACTTGTAGCCGCAGTAGATCCTGTGTTGACTTGTAGCCGCAGTAGATTCTGAGTTGACTTGTAGCCGCAGTAGATTCTGAGTTGACTTGTAGCCGCAGTAGATTCTGAGTTGAGACGTAGCCGCAGTAGATTCTGAGTTGAGACGTAGCCGCAGTAGATTCTGAGTTGAGACGTCGCCGCAGTAGATTCTGAGTTGAGACGTAGCCGCAGTAGATTCTGAGTTGACTTGTAGCCGCAGTAGATTCTGAGTTGAGACGTAGCCGCAGTAGATTCTGAGTTGACTTGTAGCCGCAGTAGATTCTGAGTTGAGACGTAGCCGCAGTAGATTCTGAGTTGACTTGTAGCCGCAGTAGATTCTGAGTTGAGACGTAGCCGCAGTAGATTCTGAGTTGAGACGTAGCCGCAGTAGATTCTGAGTTGAGACGTAGCTGCAGTAGATTCCGAGTTGAGACGTAGCCGCAGTAGGTTCTGAGTTGAGACGTAGCCGCAGTAGATTCTGAGTTGAGACGTAGCCGCAGTAGATTCCGAGTTGAGACGTAGCCGCAGTAGACTCTGAGTTGAGACGTAGCTGCAGTAGATTCTGAGTTGAGACGTAGCCGCAGTAGATTCTGAGTTGACTTGTAGCCGCAGTAGGTTCTGAGTTGAGACGTAGCCGCAGTAGATTCTGAGTTGACTTGTAGCCGCAGTAGATTCCGAGTTGAGACGTAGCCGCAGTAGATTCTGAGTTGAGACGTAGCCGCAGTAGATTCTGAGATGACTTGTAGCCACAGTAGATTCCGAGTTGAGACGAAGCCGCTGTAGATTCTGAGTTGAGACGTAGCCGCAGTAGATTCTGAGTTGACTTGTAGCCGCAATAGATTCTGAGTTGACTTGTAGCCGCAGTAGATTCTGAGTTGACTTGTAGCCGCAGTAGATTCTGAGTTGACTTGTAGTCGCAGTAGATTCTGAGTTGACTTGTAGCCGTAGTAGATTCTGAGTTGATTTCTAGCCGCAGTAGATTCTGAGTTGAGACGTAGCCGCAGTAGATTCTGAGTTGAGACGTAGCCGCAGTAGATTCTTAGTTGACTTGTAGCCGCAGTAGATTCCGAGTTGAGACGTAGCCGCAGTAGATTCTGAGTTGACTTGTAGCCGCAGTAGATTCTGAGTTGACTTGTAGCCGCAGTAGATTCCGAGTTGAGACGTAGCCGCAGTAGATTCTGAGTTGACTTGTAGCCGCAGTAGATTCTGTGTTGACTTGTAGCCGCAGTAGATTCTGAGTTGACTTGTGGCCGCAGTAGATTCTGAGTTGAGTCGTAGCCGCAGTAGATTCCGAGTTGACTTGTAGCCGCAGTAGATTCCGTGTTGACTTGTAGCCGCAGTAGATTCTGAGTTGACTTGTAGCCGCAGTAGATTCTGAGTTGACTTGTAGCCGCAGTAGATTCTGAGTTGACTTGTAGCCGCAGTATATTCCGAGTTGAATTGTAGCCGCAGTAGATTCTGAGTTGAGTCGTAGCCGCAGTAGATTCCGAGTTGACTTGTAGCCGCAGTAGATTCCGAGTTGAGACGTAGCCGCAGTAGATTCTGAGTTGACTTGTAGCCGCAGTAGATTCCGAGTTGAGACGTAGCCGCAGTAGATTCCGAGTTGAGACGTAGCCGCAGTAGATTCTGAGTTGAGACGTAGCCGCAGTAGATTCCGAGTTGAGACGTAGCCGCAGTAGATTCTGAGTTGAGACGTAGCCGCAGTAGATTCTGAGTTGACTTGTAGCCGCAGTAGATTCCGAGTTGAGACGTAGCCGCAGTAGATTCTGAGTTGACTTGTAGCCGCAGTAGATTCTGTGTTGACTTGTAGCCGCAGTAGATTCTGAGTTGACTTGTGGCCGCAGTAGATTCTGAGTTGAGTCGTAGCCGCAGTAGATTCCGAGTTGACTTGTAGCCGCAGTAGATTCCGAGTTGACTTGTAGCCGCAGTAGATTCTGAGTTGACTTGTAGCCGCAGTAGATTCTGAGTTGACTTGTAGCCGCAGTAGATTCTGAGTTGACTTGTAGCCGCAGTATATTCCGAGTTGAATTGTAGCCGCAGTAGATTCTGAGTTGAGTCGTAGCCGCAGTAGATTCCGAGTTGACTTGTAGCCGCAGTAGATTCCGAGTTGAGACGTAGCCGCAGTAGATTCTGAGTTGACTTGTAGCCGCAGTAGATTCCGAGTTGAGACGTAGCCGCAGTAGATTCCGAGTTGAGACGTAGCCGCAGTAGATTCTGAGTTGAGACGTAGCCGCAGTAGATTCCGAGTTGAGACGTAGCCGCAGTAGATTCTGAGTTGAGACGTAGCCGCAGTAGATTCTTAGTTGACTTGTAGCCGCAGTAGATTCCGAGTTGAGACGTAGCAGCAGTAGATTCTGAGTTGACTTGTAGCCGCAGTAGATTCTGAGTTGACTTGTAGCCGCAGTAGATTCCGAGTTGAGACGTAGCCGCAGTAGATTCTGAGTTGACTTGTAGCCGCAGTAGATTCTGTGTTGACTTGTAGCCGCAGTAGATTCTGAGTTGACTTGTGGCCGCAGTAGATTCTGAGTTGAGTCGTAGCCGCAGTAGATTCCGAGTTGACTTGTAGCCGCAGTAGATTCTGAGTTGACTTGTAGCCGCAGTAGATTCTGAGTTGACTTGTAGCCGCAGTATATTCCGAGTTGAATTGTAGCCGCAGTAGATTCTGAGTTGAGTCGTAGCCGCAGTAGATTCCGAGTTGACTTGTAGCCGCAGTAGATTCCGAGTTCAGACGTAGCCGCAGTAGATTCTGAGTTGACTTGTAGCCGCAGTAGATTCCGAGTTGAGACGTAGCCGCAGTAGATTCCGAGTTGAGACGTAGCCGCAGTAGATTCCGAGTTGAGACGTAGCCGCAGTAGATTCTGAGTTGAGACGTAGCCGCAGTAGATTCCGAGTTGAGACGTAGCCGCAGTAGATTCTGAGTTGTCTTGTAGCCGCAGTAGATTCTGAGTTGAGACGTAGCCGCAGTAGATTCTGAGTTGACTTGTAGCCGCAGTAGATTCTGAGTTGAGACGTAGCCGCAGTAGATTCTGAGTTGAGACTTAGTTGCAGTAGATTCTGAGTTGAGACGTAGCCGCAGTAGATTCCGAGTTGAGACGTAGCCGCAGTAGATTCTGAGTTGAGACGTAGCCGCAGTAGATTCCTAGTTAAGACGTAGCCGCAGTAGATTCTGAGTTGAGACGTAGCCGCAGTAGATTCTGAGTTGAGACGTAGCCGCAGTAGATTCCGAGTTGAGACGTAGCCGCAGTAGATTCTGAGTTGACTTGTAGCCGCAGTAGATTCTGAGTTGACTTGTAGCCGCAGTAGATTCTGAGTTGAGACGTAGCCGCAGTAGATTCTGAGTTGAGACGTAGCCGCAGTAGATTCTTAGTTGACTTGTAGCCGCAGTAGATTCTGAGTTGACTTGTAGCCGCAGTAGATTCTGAGTTGACTTGTAGCCGCAGTAGATTCTGAGTTGACTTGTAGCCGCAGTATATTCCGAGTTGAATTGTAGCCGCAGTAGATTCTGAGTTGAGTCGTAGCCGCAGTAGATTCCGAGTTGACTTGTAGCCGCAGTAGATTCCGAGTTGAGACGTAGCCGCAGTAGATTCTGAGTTGAGACGTAGCCGCAGTAGATTCCGAGTTGAGACGTAGCCGCAGTAGATTCCGAGTTGAGACGTAGCCGCAGTAGATTCTGAGTTGAGACGTAGCCGCAGTAGATTCTGAGTTGACTTGTAGCCGCAGTAGATTCCGAGTTGAGACGTAGCCGCAGTAGATTCTGAGTTGACTTGTAGCCGCAGTAGATTCTGTGTTGACTTGTAGCCGCAGTAGATTCTGAGTTGACTTGTGGCCGCATTAGATTCTGAGTTGAGTCGTAGCCGCAGTAGATTCCGAGTTGACTTGTAGCCGCAGTAGATTCCGAGTTGACTTGTAGCCGCAGTAGATTCTGAGTTGACTTGTAGCCGCAGTAGATTCTGAGTTGACTTGTAGCCGCAGTAGATTCTGAGTTGACTTGTAGCCGCAGTATATTCCGAGTTGAATTGTAGCCGCAGTAGATTCTGAGTTGAGTCGTAGCCGCAGTAGATTCCGAGTTGACTTGTAGCCGCAGTAGATTCCGAGTTGAGACGTAGCCGCAGTAGATTCTGAGTTGACTTGTAGCCGCAGTAGATTCCGAGTTGAGACGTAGCCGCAGTAGATTCCGAGTTGAGACGTAGCCGCAGTAGATTCTGAGTTGAGACGTAGCCGCAGTAGATTCCGAGTTGAGACGTAGCCGCAGTAGATTCTGAGTTGAGACGTAGCCGCAGTAGATTCTTAGTTGACTTGTAGCCGCAGTAGATTCCGAGTTGAGACGTAGCCGCAGTAGATTCTAAGTTGACTTGTAGCCGCAGTAGATTCTGAGTTGACTTGTAGCCGCAGTAGATTCCGAGTTGAGACGTAGCCGCAGTAGATTCTGAGTTGACTTGTAGCCGCAGTAGATTCTGTGTTGACTTGTAGCCGCAGTAGATTCTGAGTTGACTTGTGGCCGCAGTAGATTCTGAGTTGAGTCGTAGCCGCAGTAGATTCCGAGTTGACTTGTAGCCGCAGTAGATTCCGAGTTGACTTGTAGCCGCAGTAGATTCTGAGTTGACTTGTAGCCGCAGTAGATTCTGAGTTGACTTGTAGCCGCAGTAGATTCTGAGTTGACTTGTAGCCGCAGTATATTCCGAGTTGAATTGTAGCCGCAGTAGATTCTGAGTTGAGTCGTAGCCGCAGTAGATTCCGAGTTGACTTGTAGCCACAGTAGATTCCGAGTTGAGACGTAGCCGCAGTAGATTCTGAGTTGACTTGTAGCCGCAGTAGATTCCGAGTTGAGACGTAGCCGCAGTAGATTCCGAGTTGAGACGTAGCCGCAGTAGATTCTGAGTTGAGACGTAGCCGCAGTAGATTCCGAGTTGAGACGTAGCCGCAGTAGATTCTGAGTTGAGACGTAGCCGCAGTAGATTCTTAGTTGACTTGTAGCCGCAGTAGATTCCGAGTTGAGACGTAGCCGCAGTAGATTCTGAGTTGACTTGTAGCCGCAGTAGATTCTGAGTTGACTTGTAGCCGCAGTAGATTCCGAGTTGAGACGTAGCCGCAGTAGATTCTGAGTTGACTTGTAGCCGCAGTAGATTCTGTGTTGACTTGTAGCCGCAGTAGATTCTGAGTTGACTTGTGGCCGCAGTAGATTCTGAGTTGAGTCGTAGCCGCAGTAGATTCCAAGTTGACTTGTAGCCGCAGTAGATTCTGAGTTGACTTTTAGCCGCAGTAGATTCTGAGTTGACTTGTAGCCGCAGTAGATTCTGAGTTGACTTGTAGCCGCAGTAGATTCCGAGTTGAATTGTAGCCGCAGTAGATTCTGAGTTGAGTCGTAGCCGCAGTAGATTCCGAGTTGACTTGTAGCCGCAGTAGATTCCGAGTTGAGACGTAGCCGCAGTAGATTCTGAGTTGACTTGTAGCCGCAGTAGATTCCGAGTTGAGACGTAGCCGCAGTAGATTCCGAGTTGAGACGTAGCCACAGTAGATTCCGAGTTGAGACGTAGCCGCAGTAGATTCTGAGTTGAGACGTAGCCGCAGTAGATTCCGAGTTGAGACGTAGCCGCAGTAGATTCTGAGTTGTCTTGTAGCCGCAGTAGATTCTGAGTTGAGACGTAGCCGCAGTAGATTCTGAGTTGACTTGTAGCCGCAGTAGATTCTGAGTTGAGACGTAGCCGCAGTAGATTCTGAGTTGAGACTTAGTTGCAGTAGATTCTGAGTTGAGACGTAGCCGCAGTAGATTCCGAGTTGAGACGTAGCCGCAGTAGATTCTGAGTTGAGACGTAGCCGCAGTAGATTCCTAGTTAAGACGTAGCCGCAGTAGATTCTGAGTTGAGACGTAGCCGCAGTAGATTCTGAGTTGAGACGTAGCCGCAGTAGACTCCGAGTTGAGACGTAGCCGCAGTAGATTCTGAGTTGACTTGTAGCCGCAGTAGATTCTGAGTTGACTTGTAGCCGCAGTAGATTCTGAGTTGAGACGTAGCCGCAGTAGATTCTGAGTTGAGACGTAGCCGCAGTAGATTCTTAGTTGACTTGTAGCCGCAGTAGATTCTGAGTTGACTTGTAGCCGCAGTAGATTCTGAGTTGACTTGTAGCCGCAGTAGATTCTGAGTTGACTTGTAGCCGCAGTAGATTCTGAGTTGACTTGTAGTCGCAGTAGATTCTGAGTTGAGTCGTAGCCGCAGTAGATTCCGAGTTGAGACGTAGCCGCAGTAGATTCCGAGTTGAGACGTAGCCGCAGTAGATTCTGAGTTGACTTGTAGCCGCAGTAGATTCTGAGTTGAGACGTAGCCGCAGTAGATTCCGAGTTGAGACGTAGCCGCAGTAGATTCCGAGTTGAGACGTAGCCGCAGTAGATTCTGAGTTGAGACGTAGCCGCAGTAGATTCCGAGTTGAGACGTAGCCGCAGTAGATTCTGAGTTGACTTGTACCTGCAGTAGATTCTGAGTTGAGACGTAGCCGCAGTAGATTCTGAGTTGAAACTTAGCCGCAGTAGATTCTGAGTTGACTTGTAGCCGCAGTAGATTCTGAGTTGAGACGTAGCCGCAGTAGATTCTGAGTTGACTTGTAGCCGCAGTAGATTCTGAGTTGAGACGTAGCCGCAGTAGATTCTGAGTTGACTTGTAGCCGCAGTAGATTTTGAGTTGACTTGTAGCCGCAGTAGATTCTGAGTTGAGACGTAGCCGCAGTAGATTCCAAGTTGAGACGTAGCCGCAGTAGATCCCGAGTTGAGACGTAGCCGCAGTAGATTCTGAGTTGAGACGTAGCCGCAGTAGATTCCGAGTTGAGACGTAGCCGCAGTAGATTCTGAGTTGAGACGTAGCCGCAGTAGATTCCGTGTTGAGACGTAGCCGCAGTAGATTCTGAGTTGAGACGTAGCCGCAGTAGATTCTGAGTTGAGACGTAGCCGCAATAGATTCCGAGTTGAGACGTAGCCGCAGTAGATTCTGAGTTGACTTGTAGTCGCAGTAGATTCTGAGTTGACTTGTAGCCGCAGTAGATTCTGAGTTGACTTGTAGATGCAGTAGATTCCGAGTTGACTTGTAGCCGCAGTAGATTCTGAGTTGAGACGTAGCCGCAGTAGATTCTGAGTTGAGACGTAGGCGCAGTAGATTCTTAGTTGAATTGTAGCCGCAGTAGATTCTGAGTTGAGTCGTAGCCGCAGTAGATTCCGAGTTGACTTGTAGCCGCAGTAGATTCTGAGTTGAGTCGTAGCCGCAGTAGATTCTGAGTTGAGACGTAGCCGCAGTAGATTCTGAGTTGACTTGAAGCCGCAGTAGATTCTGAGTTGACTTGTAGCCGCAGTAGTTTCTGAATTGAGACGTAGCCGCAGAAGATTCTTAGTTGACTTGTAGCCGCAGTAGATTCTGAGTTGACTTGTAGCCGCAGTAGATTCTGAGTTGACTTGTAGCCACAGTAGATTCTGAGTTGACTTGTAGCCGCAGTAGATTCTGAGTTGAGACGTAGCCGCAGTAGATTCTGAGTTGAGACGTAGCCGCAGTAGATTCTTAGTTGACTTGTAGCCGCAGTAGATTCTGAGTTGACTTGTAGCCGCAGTATATTCCGAGTTGAATTGTAGCCGCAGTAGATTCTGAGTTGAGTCGTAGCCGCAGTAGATTCCGAGTTGACTTGTAGCCGCAGTAGATTCCGAGTTGAGACGTAGCCGCAGTAGATTCTGAGTTGACTTGTAGCCGCAGTAGATTCCGAGTTGAGACGTAGCCGCAGTAGATTCCGAGTTGAGACGTAGCCGCAGTAGATTCCGAGTTGAGACGTAGCCGCAGTAGATTCTGAGTTGAGACGTAGCCGCAGTAGATTCCGAGTTGAGACGTAGCCGCAGTAGATTCTGAGTTGTCTTGTAGCCGCAGTAGATTCTGAGTTGAGACGTAGCCGCAGTAGATTCTGAGTTGACTTGTAGCCGCAGTAGATTCTGAGTTGAGACGTAGCCGCAGTAGATTCTGAGTTGAGACTTAGTTGCAGTAGATTCTGAGTTGAGACGTAGCCGCAGTAGATTCCGAGTTGAGACGTAGCCGCAGTAGATTCTGAGTTGACTTGTAGCCGCAGTAGATTCTGTGTTGACTTGTAGCCGCAGTAGATTCTGAGTTGACTTGTGGCCGCAGTAGATTCTGAGTTGAGTCGTAGCCGCAGTAGATTCCGAGTTGACTTGTAGCCGCAGTAGATTCTGAGTTGACTTGTAGCCGCAGTAGATTCTGAGTTGACTTGTAGCCGCAGTATATTCCGAGTTGAATTGTAGCCGCAGTAGATTCTGAGTTGAGTCGTAGCCGCAGTAGATTCCGAGTTGACTTGTAGCCGCAGTAGATTCCGAGTTCAGACGTAGCCGCAGTAGATTCTGAGTTGACTTGTAGCCGCAGTAGATTCCGAGTTGAGACGTAGCCGCAGTAGATTCCGAGTTGAGACGTAGCCGCAGTAGATTCCGAGTTGAGACGTAGCCGCAGTAGATTCTGAGTTGAGACGTAGCCGCAGTAGATTCCGAGTTGAGACGTAGCCGCAGTAGATTCTGAGTTGTCTTGTAGCCGCAGTAGATTCTGAGTTGAGACGTAGCCGCAGTAGATTCTGAGTTGACTTGTAGCCGCAGTAGATTCTGAGTTGAGACGTAGCCGCAGTAGATTCTGAGTTGAGACTTAGTTGCAGTAGATTCTGAGTTGAGACGTAGCCGCAGTAGATTCCGAGTTGAGACGTAGCCGCAGTAGATTCTGAGTTGAGACGTAGCCGCAGTAGATTCCTAGTTAAGACGTAGCCGCAGTAGATTCTGAGTTGAGACGTAGCCGCAGTAGATTCTGAGTTGAGACGTAGCCGCAGTAGATTCCGAGTTGAGACGTAGCCGCAGTAGATTCTGAGTTGACTTGTAGCCGCAGTAGATTCTGAGTTGACTTGTAGCCGCAGTAGATTCTGAGTTGAGACGTAGCCGCAGTAGATTCTGAGTTGAGACGTAGCCGCAGTAGATTCTTAGTTGACTTGTAGCCGCAGTAGATTCTGAGTTGACTTGTAGCCGCAGTAGATTCTGAGTTGACTTGTAGCCGCAGTAGATTCTGAGTTGACTTGTAGCCGCAGTATATTCCGAGTTGAATTGTAGCCGCAGTAGATTCTGAGTTGAGTCGTAGCCGCAGTAGATTCCGAGTTGACTTGTAGCCGCAGTAGATTCCGAGTTGAGACGTAGCCGCAGTAGATTCTGAGTTGAGACGTAGCCGCAGTAGATTCCGAGTTGAGACGTAGCCGCAGTAGATTCCGAGTTGAGACGTAGCCGCAGTAGATTCTGAGTTGAGACGTAGCCGCAGTAGATTCTGAGTTGACTTGTAGCCGCAGTAGATTCCGAGTTGAGACGTAGCCGCAGTAGATTCTGAGTTGACTTGTAGCCGCAGTAGATTCTGTGTTGACTTGTAGCCGCAGTAGATTCTGAGTTGACTTGTGGCCGCATTAGATTCTGAGTTGAGTCGTAGCCGCAGTAGATTCCGAGTTGACTTGTAGCCGCAGTAGATTCCGAGTTGACTTGTAGCCGCAGTAGATTCTGAGTTGACTTGTAGCCGCAGTAGATTCTGAGTTGACTTGTAGCCGCAGTAGATTCTGAGTTGACTTGTAGCCGCAGTATATTCCGAGTTGAATTGTAGCCGCAGTAGATTCTGAGTTGAGTCGTAGCCGCAGTAGATTCCGAGTTGACTTGTAGCCGCAGTAGATTCCGAGTTGAGACGTAGCCGCAGTAGATTCTGAGTTGACTTGTAGCCGCAGTAGATTCCGAGTTGAGACGTAGCCGCAGTAGATTCCGAGTTGAGACGTAGCCGCAGTAGATTCTGAGTTGAGACGTAGCCGCAGTAGATTCCGAGTTGAGACGTAGCCGCAGTAGATTCTGAGTTGAGACGTAGCCGCAGTAGATTCTTAGTTGACTTGTAGCCGCAGTAGATTCCGAGTTGAGACGTAGCCGCAGTAGATTCTAAGTTGACTTGTAGCCGCAGTAGATTCTGAGTTGACTTGTAGCCGCAGTAGATTCCGAGTTGAGACGTAGCCGCAGTAGATTCTGAGTTGACTTGTAGCCGCAGTAGATTCTGTGTTGACTTGTAGCCGCAGTAGATTCTGAGTTGACTTGTGGCCGCAGTAGATTCTGAGTTGAGTCGTAGCCGCAGTAGATTCCGAGTTGACTTGTAGCCGCAGTAGATTCCGAGTTGACTTGTAGCCGCAGTAGATTCTGAGTTGACTTGTAGCCGCAGTAGATTCTGAGTTGACTTGTAGCCGCAGTATATTCCGAGTTGAATTGTAGCCGCAGTAGATTCTGAGTTGAGTCGTAGCCGCAGTAGATTCCGAGTTGACTTGTAGCCACAGTAGATTCCGAGTTGAGACGTAGCCGCAGTAGATTCTGAGTTGACTTGTAGCCGCAGTAGATTCCGAGTTGAGACGTAGCCGCAGTAGATTCCGAGTTGAGACGTAGCCGCAGTAGATTCTGAGTTGAGACGTAGCCGCAGTAGATTCCGAGTTGAGACGTAGCCGCAGTAGATTCTGAGTTGAGACGTAGCCGCAGTAGATTCTTAGTTGACTTGTAGCCGCAGTAGATTCCGAGTTGAGACGTAGCCGCAGTAGATTCTGAGTTGACTTGTAGCCGCAGTAGATTCTGAGTTGACTTGTAGCCGCAGTAGATTCCGAGTTGAGACGTAGCCGCAGTAGATTCTGAGTTGACTTGTAGCCGCAGTAGATTCTGTGTTGACTTGTAGCCGCAGTAGATTCTGAGTTGACTTGTGGCCACAGTAGATTCTGAGTTGAGTCGTAGCCGCAGTAGATTCCAAGTTGACTTGTAGCCGCAGTAGATTCTGAGTTGACTTTTAGCCGCAGTAGATTCTGAGTTGACTTGTAGCCGCAGTAGATTCTGAGTTGACTTGTAGCCGCAGTAGATTCCGAGTTGAATTGTAGCCGCAGTAGATTCTGAGTTGAGTCGTAGCCGCAGTAGATTCCGAGTTGACTTGTAGCCGCAGTAGATTCCGAGTTGAGACGTAGCCGCAGTAGATTCTGAGTTGACTTGTAGCCGCAGTAGATTCCGAGTTGAGACGTAGCCGCAGTAGATTCCGAGTTGAGACGTAGCCACAGTAGATTCCGAGTTGAGACGTAGCCGCAGTAGATTCTGAGTTGAGACGTAGCCGCAGTAGATTCCGAGTTGAGACGTAGCCGCAGTAGATTCTGAGTTGTCTTGTAGCCGCAGTAGATTCTGAGTTGAGACGTAGCCGCAGTAGATTCTGAGTTGACTTGTAGCCGCAGTAGATTCTGAGTTGAGACGTAGCCGCAGTAGATTCTGAGTTGAGACTTAGTTGCAGTAGATTCTGAGTTGAGACGTAGCCGCAGTAGATTCCGAGTTGAGACGTAGCCGCAGTAGATTCTGAGTTGAGACGTAGCCGCAGTAGATTCCTAGTTAAGACGTAGCCGCAGTAGATTCTGAGTTGAGACGTAGCCGCAGTAGATTCTGAGTTGAGACGTAGCCGCAGTAGACTCCGAGTTGAGACGTAGCCGCAGTAGATTCTGAGTTGACTTGTAGCCGCAGTAGATTCTGAGTTGACTTGTAGCCGCAGTAGATTCTGAGTTGAGACGTAGCCGCAGTAGATTCTGAGTTGAGACGTAGCCGCAGTAGATTCTTAGTTGACTTGTAGCCGCAGTAGATTCTGAGTTGACTTGTAGCCGCAGTAGATTCTGAGTTGACTTGTAGCCGCAGTAGATTCTGAGTTGACTTGTAGCCGCAGTAGATTCTGAGTTGAGACGTAGCCGCAGTAGATTCTGAGTTGACTTGTAGCCGCAGTAGATTCTGAGTTGAGACGTAGCCGCAGTAGATTCTGAGTTGAGACTTAGTTGCAGTAGATTCTGAGTTGAGACGTAGCCGCAGTAGATTCCGAGTTGAGACGTAGCCGCAGTAGATTCTGAGTTGAGACGTAGCCGCAGTAGATTCCTAGTTAAGACGTAGCCGCAGTAGATTCTGAGTTGAGACGTAGCCGCAGTAGATTCTGAGTTGAGACGTAGCCGCAGTAGATTCCGAGTTGAGACGTAGCCGCAGTAGATTCTGAGTTGACTTGTAGCCGCAGTAGATTCTGAGTTGACTTGTAGCCGCAGTAGATTCTGAGTTGAGACGTAGCCGCAGTAGATTCTGAGTTGAGACGTAGCCGCAGTAGATTCTTAGTTGACTTGTAGCCGCAGTAGATTCTGAGTTGACTTGTAGCCGCAGTAGATTCTGAGTTGACTTGTAGCCGCAGTAGATTCTGAGTTGACTTGTAGCCGCAGTATATTCCGAGTTGAATTGTAGCCGCAGTAGATTCTGAGTTGAGTCGTAGCCGCAGTAGATTCCGAGTTGACTTGTAGCCGCAGTAGATT
Organism: Coturnix japonica; assembly: GCF_054131305.1. Lineage (NCBI taxonomy): Eukaryota > Metazoa > Chordata > Aves > Galliformes > Phasianidae > Coturnix > Coturnix japonica. The sequence goes on along the minus strand of NC_140682.1, from coordinate 5,146,851 downwards.
CCGAGTTGAGACGTAGCCGCAGTAGATTCTGAGTTGAGACGTAGCCGCAGTAGATTCCGAGTTGAGACGTAGCCGCAGTAGATTCCGAGTTGAGACGTAGCCGCAGTAGATTCTGAGTTGAGACGTAGCCGCAGTAGATTCTGAGTTGACTTGTAGCCGCAGTAGATTCCGAGTTGAGACGTAGCCGCAGTAGATTCTGAGTTGACTTGTAGCCGCAGTAGATTCTGTGTTGACTTGTAGCCGCAGTAGATTCTGAGTTGACTTGTGGCCGCATTAGATTCTGAGTTGAGTCGTAGCCGCAGTAGATTCCGAGTTGACTTGTAGCCGCAGTAGATTCCGAGTTGACTTGTAGCCGCAGTAGATTCTGAGTTGACTTGTAGCCGCAGTAGATTCTGAGTTGACTTGTAGCCGCAGTAGATTCTGAGTTGACTTGTAGCCGCAGTATATTCCGAGTTGAATTGTAGCCGCAGTAGATTCTGAGTTGAGTCGTAGCCGCAGTAGATTCCGAGTTGACTTGTAGCCGCAGTAGATTCCGAGTTGAGACGTAGCCGCAGTAGATTCTGAGTTGACTTGTAGCCGCAGTAGATTCCGAGTTGAGACGTAGCCGCAGTAGATTCCGAGTTGAGACGTAGCCGCAGTAGATTCTGAGTTGAGACGTAGCCGCAGTAGATTCCGAGTTGAGACGTAGCCGCAGTAGATTCTGAGTTGAGACGTAGCCGCAGTAGATTCTTAGTTGACTTGTAGCCGCAGTAGATTCCGAGTTGAGACGTAGCCGCAGTAGATTCTAAGTTGACTTGTAGCCGCAGTAGATTCTGAGTTGACTTGTAGCCGCAGTAGATTCCGAGTTGAGACGTAGCCGCAGTAGATTCTGAGTTGACTTGTAGCCGCAGTAGATTCTGTGTTGACTTGTAGCCGCAGTAGATTCTGAGTTGACTTGTGGCCGCAGTAGATTCTGAGTTGAGTCGTAGCCGCAGTAGATTCCGAGTTGACTTGTAGCCGCAGTAGATTCCGAGTTGACTTGTAGCCGCAGTAGATTCTGAGTTGACTTGTAGCCGCAGTAGATTCTGAGTTGACTTGTAGCCGCAGTAGATTCTGAGTTGACTTGTAGCCGCAGTATATTCCGAGTTGAATTGTAGCCGCAGTAGATTCTGAGTTGAGTCGTAGCCGCAGTAGATTCCGAGTTGACTTGTAGCCACAGTAGATTCCGAGTTGAGACGTAGCCGCAGTAGATTCTGAGTTGACTTGTAGCCGCAGTAGATTCCGAGTTGAGACGTAGCCGCAGTAGATTCCGAGTTGAGACGTAGCCGCAGTAGATTCTGAGTTGAGACGTAGCCGCAGTAGATTCCGAGTTGAGACGTAGCCGCAGTAGATTCTGAGTTGAGACGTAGCCGCAGTAGATTCTTAGTTGACTTGTAGCCGCAGTAGATTCCGAGTTGAGACGTAGCCGCAGTAGATTCTGAGTTGACTTGTAGCCGCAGTAGATTCTGAGTTGACTTGTAGCCGCAGTAGATTCCGAGTTGAGACGTAGCCGCAGTAGATTCTGAGTTGACTTGTAGCCGCAGTAGATTCTGTGTTGACTTGTAGCCGCAGTAGATTCTGAGTTGACTTGTGGCCGCAGTAGATTCTGAGTTGAGTCGTAGCCGCAGTAGATTCCAAGTTGACTTGTAGCCGCAGTAGATTCTGAGTTGACTTTTAGCCGCAGTAGATTCTGAGTTGACTTGTAGCCGCAGTAGATTCTGAGTTGACTTGTAGCCGCAGTAGATTCCGAGTTGAATTGTAGCCGCAGTAGATTCTGAGTTGAGTCGTAGCCGCAGTAGATTCCGAGTTGACTTGTAGCCGCAGTAGATTCCGAGTTGAGACGTAGCCGCAGTAGATTCTGAGTTGACTTGTAGCCGCAGTAGATTCCGAGTTGAGACGTAGCCGCAGTAGATTCCGAGTTGAGACGTAGCCACAGTAGATTCCGAGTTGAGACGTAGCCGCAGTAGATTCTGAGTTGAGACGTAGCCGCAGTAGATTCCGAGTTGAGACGTAGCCGCAGTAGATTCTGAGTTGTCTTGTAGCCGCAGTAGATTCTGAGTTGAGACGTAGCCGCAGTAGATTCTGAGTTGACTTGTAGCCGCAGTAGATTCTGAGTTGAGACGTAGCCGCAGTAGATTCTGAGTTGAGACTTAGTTGCAGTAGATTCTGAGTTGAGACGTAGCCGCAGTAGATTCCGAGTTGAGACGTAGCCGCAGTAGATTCTGAGTTGAGACGTAGCCGCAGTAGATTCCTAGTTAAGACGTAGCCGCAGTAGATTCTGAGTTGAGACGTAGCCGCAGTAGATTCTGAGTTGAGACGTAGCCGCAGTAGACTCCGAGTTGAGACGTAGCCGCAGTAGATTCTGAGTTGACTTGTAGCCGCAGTAGATTCTGAGTTGACTTGTAGCCGCAGTAGATTCTGAGTTGAGACGTAGCCGCAGTAGATTCTGAGTTGAGACGTAGCCGCAGTAGATTCTTAGTTGACTTGTAGCCGCAGTAGATTCTGAGTTGACTTGTAGCCGCAGTAGATTCTGAGTTGACTTGTAGCCGCAGTAGATTCTGAGTTGACTTGTAGCCGCAGTAGATTCTGAGTTGACTTGTAGTCGCAGTAGATTCTGAGTTGAGTCGTAGCCGCAGTAGATTCCGAGTTGAGACGTAGCCGCAGTAGATTCCGAGTTGAGACGTAGCCGCAGTAGATTCTGAGTTGACTTGTAGCCGCAGTAGATTCTGAGTTGAGACGTAGCCGCAGTAGATTCCGAGTTGAGACGTAGCCGCAGTAGATTCCGAGTTGAGACGTAGCCGCAGTAGATTCTGAGTTGAGACGTAGCCGCAGTAGATTCCGAGTTGAGACGTAGCCGCAGTAGATTCTGAGTTGACTTGTACCTGCAGTAGATTCTGAGTTGAGACGTAGCCGCAGTAGATTCTGAGTTGAAACTTAGCCGCAGTAGATTCTGAGTTGACTTGTAGCCGCAGTAGATTCTGAGTTGAGACGTAGCCGCAGTAGATTCTGAGTTGACTTGTAGCCGCAGTAGATTCTGAGTTGAGACGTAGCCGCAGTAGATTCTGAGTTGACTTGTAGCCGCAGTAGATTTTGAGTTGACTTGTAGCCGCAGTAGATTCTGAGTTGAGACGTAGCCGCAGTAGATTCCAAGTTGAGACGTAGCCGCAGTAGATCCCGAGTTGAGACGTAGCCGCAGTAGATTCTGAGTTGAGACGTAGCCGCAGTAGATTCCGAGTTGAGACGTAGCCGCAGTAGATTCTGAGTTGAGACGTAGCCGCAGTAGATTCCGTGTTGAGACGTAGCCGCAGTAGATTCTGAGTTGAGACGTAGCCGCAGTAGATTCTGAGTTGAGACGTAGCCGCAATAGATTCCGAGTTGAGACGTAGCCGCAGTAGATTCTGAGTTGACTTGTAGTCGCAGTAGATTCTGAGTTGACTTGTAGCCGCAGTAGATTCTGAGTTGACTTGTAGATGCAGTAGATTCCGAGTTGACTTGTAGCCGCAGTAGATTCTGAGTTGAGACGTAGCCGCAGTAGATTCTGAGTTGAGACGTAGGCGCAGTAGATTCTTAGTTGAATTGTAGCCGCAGTAGATTCTGAGTTGAGTCGTAGCCGCAGTAGATTCCGAGTTGACTTGTAGCCGCAGTAGATTCTGAGTTGAGTCGTAGCCGCAGTAGATTCTGAGTTGAGACGTAGCCGCAGTAGATTCTGAGTTGACTTGAAGCCGCAGTAGATTCTGAGTTGACTTGTAGCCGCAGTAGATTCTGAATTGAGACGTAGCCGCAGAAGATTCTTAGTTGACTTGTAGCCGCAGTAGATTCTGAGTTGACTTGTAGCCGCAGTAGATTCTGAGTTGACTTGTAGCCGCAGTAGATTCCGAGTTGACTTGTAGCCGCAGTAGATTCTGAGTTGAGACGTAGCCGCAGTAGATTCTGAGTTGAGACGTAGCCGCAGTAGATTCTTAGTTGACTTGTAGCCGCAGTAGATTCTGAGTTGACTTGTAGCCGCAGTATATTCCGAGTTGAATTGTAGCCGCAGTAGATTCTGAGTTGAGTCGTAGCCGCAGTAGATTCCGAGTTGACTTGTAGCCGCAGTAGATTCCGAGTTGAGACGTAGCCGCAGTAGATTCTGAGTTGACTTGTAGCCGCAGTAGATTCCGAGTTGAGACGTAGCCGCAGTAGATTCCGAGTTGAGACGTAGCCGCAGTAGATTCCGAGTTGAGACGTAGCCGCAGTAGATTCTGAGTTGAGACGTAGCCGCAGTAGATTCCGAGTTGAGACGTAGCCGCAGTAGATTCTGAGTTGTCTTGTAGCCGCAGTAGATTCTGAGTTGAGACGTAGCCGCAGTAGATTCTGAGTTGACTTGTAGCCGCAGTAGATTCTGAGTTGAGACGTAGCCGCAGTAGATTCTGAGTTGAGACTTAGTTGCAGTAGATTCTGAGTTGAGACGTAGCCGCAGTAGATTCCGAGTTGAGACGTAGCCGCAGTAGATTCTGAGTTGAGACGTAGCCGCAGGAGATTCCTAGTTAAGACGTAGCCGCAGTAGATTCTGAGTTGAGACGTAGCCGCAGTAGATTCTGAGTTGAGACGTAGCCGCAGTAGATTCCGAGTTGAGACGTAGCCGCAGTAGATTCTGAGTTGACTTGTAGCCGCAGTAGATTCTGAGTTGACTTGTAGCCGCAGTAGATTCTGAGTTGAGACGTAGCCGCAGTAGATTCTGAGTTGAGACGTAGCCGCAGTAGATTCTTAGTTGACTTGTAGCCGCAGTAGATTCTGAGTTGACTTGTAACCGCAGTAGATTCTGAGTTGACTTGTAGCCGCAGTAGATTCTGAGTTGACTTGTAGTCGCAGTAGATTCTGAGTTGAGTCGTAGCCGCAGTAGATTCCGAGTTGAGACGTAGCCGCAGTAGATTCCGAGTTGAGACGTAGCCGCAGTAGATTCTGAGTTGACTTGTAGCCGCAGTAGATTCTGAGTTGAGACGTAGCCGCAGTAGATTCCGAGTTGAGACGTAGCCGCAGTAGATTCTGAGTTGAGACGTAGCCGCAGTAGATTCCGAGTTGAGACGTAGCCGCAGTAGATTCTGAGTTGACTTGTACCTGCAGTAGATTCTGAGTTGAGACGTAGCCGCAGTAGATTCTGAGTTGAAACTTAGCCGCAGTAGATTCTGAGTTGACTTGTAGCCGCAGTAGATTCTGAGTTGAGACGTAGCCGCAGTAGATTCTGAGTTGACTTGTAGCCGCAGTAGATTCTGAGTTGAGACGTAGCCGCAGTAGATTCTGAGTTGACTTGTAGCCGCAGTAGATTTTGAGTTGACTTGTAGCCGCAGTAGATTCTGAGTTGAGACGTAGCCGCAGTAGATTCCGAGTTGAGACGTAGCCGCAGTAGATCCCGAGTTGAGACGTAGCCGCAGTAGATTCTGAGTTGAGACGTAGCCGCAGTAGATTCCGAGTTGAGACGTAGCCGCAGTAGATTCTGAGTTGAGACGTAGCCGCAGTAGATTCCGTGTTGAGACGTAGCCGCAGTAGATTCTGAGTTGAGACGTAGCCGCAGTAGATTCTGAGTTGAGACGTAGCCGCAATAGATTCCGAGTTGAGACGTAGCCGCAGTAGATTCTGAGTTGACTTGTAGTCGCAGTAGATTCTGAGTTGACTTGTAGCCGCAGTAGATTCTGAGTTGACTTGTAGTTGCAGTAGATTCCGAGTTGACTTGTAGCCGCAGTAGATTCTGAGTTGAGACGTAGCCGCAGTAGATTCTGAGTTGAGACGTAGGCGCAGTAGATTCTTAGTTGAATTGTAGCCGCAGTAGATTCTGAGTTGAGTCGTAGCCGCAGTAGATTCCGAGTTGACTTGTAGCCGCAGTAGATTCTGAGTTGAGTCGTAGCCGCAGTAGATTCTGAGTTGAGACGTAGCCGCAGTAGATTCTGAGTTGACTTGAAGCCGCAGTAGATTCTGAGTTGACTTGTAGCCGCAGTAGATTCTGAATTGAGACGTAGCCGCAGAAGATTCTTAGTTGACTTGTAGCCGCAGTAGATTCTGAGTTGACTTGTAGCCGCAGTAGATTCTGAGTTGACTTGTAGCCGGAATAGATTCTGAGTTGACTTGTAGCCGCAGTAGATTCTGAGTTGACTTGTAGCCGCAGTAGATTCTGAGTTGACTTGTAGCCGCAGTAGATTCTGAGTTGACTTGTAGCCGCAGTAGATTCTGAGTTGACTTGTAGCCGCAGTAGATTCTGAGTTGAGACGTAGCCGCAGTAGATTCTGAGTTGAGACGTAGCCGCAGTAGATTCTTAGTTGACTTGTAGCCGCAGTAGATTCTGAGTTGACTTGTAGCCGCAGTATATTCCGAGTTGAATTGTAGCCGCAGTAGATTCTGAGTTGAGTCGTAGCCGCAGTAGATTCCGAGTTGACTTGTAGCCGCAGTAGATTCCGAGTTGAGACGTAGCCGCAGTAGATTCTGAGTTGACTTGTAGCCGCAGTAGATTCCGAGTTGAGACGTAGCCGCAGTAGATTCCGAGTTGAGACGTAGCCGCAGTAGATTCCGAGTTGAGACGTAGCCGCAGTAGATTCTGAGTTGAGACGTAGCCGCAGTAGATTCCGAGTTGAGACGTAGCCGCAGTAGATTCTGAGTTGTCTTGTAGCCGCAGTAGATTCTGAGTTGAGACGTAGCCGCAGTAGATTCTGAGTTGACTTGTAGCCGCAGTAGATTCTGAGTTGAGACGTAGCCGCAGTAGATTCTGAGTTGAGACTTAGTTGCAGTTAATTCTGAGTTGAGACGTAGCCGCAGTAGATTCCGAGTTGAGACGTAGCCGCAGTAGATTCTGAGTTGAGACGTAGCCGCAGTAGATTCCTAGTTAAGACGTAGCCGCAGTAGATTCTGAGTTGAGACGTAGCCGCAGTAGATTCTGAGTTGAGACGTAGCCGCAGTAGATTCCGAGTTGAGACGTAGCCGCAGTAGATTCTGAGTTGACTTGTAGCCGCAGTAGATTCTGAGTTGACTTGTAGCCGCAGTAGATTCTGAGTTGAGACGTAGCCGCAGTAGATTCTGAGTTGAGACGTAGCCGCAGTAGATTCTTAGTTGACTTGTAGCCGCAGTAGATTCTGAGTTGACTTGTAGCCGCAGTAGATTCTGAGTTGACTTGTAGCCGCAGTAGATTCTGAGTTGACTTGTAGCCGCAGTAGATTCTGAGTTGACTTGTAGTCGCAGTAGATTCTGAGTTGAGTCGTAGCCGCAGTAGATTCCGAGTTGAGACGTAGCCGCAGTAGATTCCGAGTTGAGACGTAGCCGCAGTAGATTCTGAGTTGACTTGTAGCCGCAGTAGATTCTGAGTTGAGACGTAGCCGCAGTAGATTCCGAGTTGAGACGTAGCCGCAGTAGATTCCGAGTTGAGACGTAGCCGCAGTAGATTCTGAGTTGAGACGTAGCCGCAGTAGATTCTGAGTTGAGACGTAGCCGCAATAGATTCCGAGTTGAGACGTAGCCGCAGTAGATTCTGAGTTGACTTGTAGTCGCAGTAGATTCTGAGTTGACTTGTAGCCGCAGTAGATTCTGAGTTGACTTGTAGTTGCAGTAGATTCCGAGTTGACTTGTAGCCGCAGTAGATTCTGAGTTGAGACGTAGCCGCAGTAGATTCTGAGTTGAGACGTAGGCGCAGTAGATTCTTAGTTGAATTGTAGCCGCAGTAGATTCTGAGTTGAGTCGTAGCCGCAGTAGATTCCGAGTTGACTTGTAGCCGCAGTAGATTCTGAGTTGAGTCGTAGCCGCAGTAGATTCTGAGTTGAGACGTAGCCGCAGTAGATTCTGAGTTGACTTGAAGCCTCAGTAGATTCTGAGTTGACTTGTAGCCGCAGTAGATTCTGAATTGAGACGTAGCCGCAGAAGATTCTTAGTTGACTTGTAGCCGCAGTAGATTCTGAGTTGACTTGTAGCCGCAGTAGATTCTGAGTTGACTTGTAGCCGGAATAGATTCTGAGTTGACTTGTAGCCGCAGTAGATTCTGAGTTGACTTGTAGCCGCAGTAGATTCTGAGTTGACTTGTAGTCGCAGTAGATTCTGAGTTGACTTGTAGCCGCAGTAGATTCTGAGTTGACTTGTAGCCGCAGTAGATTCTGAGTTGAGACGTAGCCGCAGTAGATTCTGAGTTGAGACGTAGCCGCAGTAGATTCTTAGTTGACTTGTAGCCGCAGTAGATTCCGAGTTGAGACGTAGCCGCAGTAGATTCTGAGTTGACTTGTAGCCGCAGTAGATTCTGAGTTGACTTGTAGCCGCAGTAGATTCCGAGTTGAGACGTAGCCGCAGTAGATTCCTAGTTAAGACGTAGCCGCAGTAGATTCTGAGTTGAGACGTAGCCGCAGTAGATTCTGAGTTGAGACGTAGCCGCAGTAGACTCCGAGTTGAGACGTAGCCGCAGTAGATTCTGAGTTGACTTGTAGCCGCAGTAGATTCTGAGTTGACTTGTAGCCGCAGTAGATTCTGAGTTGAGACGTAGCCGCAGTAGATTCTGAGTTGAGACGTAGCCGCAGTAGATTCTTAGTTGACTTGTAGCCGCAGTAGATTCTGAGTTGACTTGTAGCCGCAGTAGATTCTGAGTTGACTTGTAGCCGCAGTAGATTCTGAGTTGACTTGTAGCCGCAGTAGATTCTGAGTTGACTTGTAGTCGCAGTAGATTCTGAGTTGAGTCGTAGCCGCAGTAGATTCCGAGTTGAGACGTAGCCGCAGTAGATTCCGAGTTGAGACGTAGCCGCAGTAGATTCTGAGTTGACTTGTAGCCGCAGTAGATTCTGAGTTGAGACGTAGCCGCAGTAGATTCCGAGTTGAGACGTAGCCGCAGTAGATTCCGAGTTGAGACGTAGCCGCAGTAGATTCTGAGTTGAGACGTAGCCGCAGTAGATTCCGAGTTGAGACGTAGCCGCAGTAGATTCTGAGTTGACTTGTACCTGCAGTAGATTCTGAGTTGAGACGTAGCCGCAGTAGATTCTGAGTTGAAACTTAGCCGCAGTAGATTCTGAGTTGACTTGTAGCCGCAGTAGATTCTGAGTTGAGACGTAGCCGCAGTAGATTCTGAGTTGACTTGTAGCCGCAGTAGATTCTGAGTTGAGACGTAGCCGCAGTAGATTCTGAGTTGACTTGTAGCCGCAGTAGATTTTGAGTTGACTTGTAGCCGCAGTAGATTCTGAGTTGAGACGTAGCCGCAGTAGATTCCAAGTTGAGACGTAGCCGCAGTAGATCCCGAGTTGAGACGTAGCCGCAGTAGATTCTGAGTTGAGACGTAGCCGCAGTAGATTCCGAGTTGAGACGTAGCCGCAGTAGATTCTGAGTTGAGACGTAGCCGCAGTAGATTCCGTGTTGAGACGTAGCCGCAGTAGATTCTGAGTTGAGACGTAGCCGCAGTAGATTCTGAGTTGAGACGTAGCCGCAATAGATTCCGAGTTGAGACGTAGCCGCAGTAGATTCTGAGTTGACTTGTAGTCGCAGTAGATTCTGAGTTGACTTGTAGCCGCAGTAGATTCTGAGTTGACTTGTAGATGCAGTAGATTCCGAGTTGACTTGTAGCCGCAGTAGATTCTGAGTTGAGACGTAGCCGCAGTAGATTCTGAGTTGAGACGTAGGCGCAGTAGATTCTTAGTTGAATTGTAGCCGCAGTAGATTCTGAGTTGAGTCGTAGCCGCAGTAGATTCCGAGTTGACTTGTAGCCGCAGTAGATTCTGAGTTGAGTCGTAGCCGCAGTAGATTCTGAGTTGAGACGTAGCCGCAGTAGATTCTGAGTTGACTTGAAGCCGCAGTAGATTCTGAGTTGACTTGTAGCCGCAGTAGATTCTGAATTGAGACGTAGCCGCAGAAGATTCTTAGTTGACTTGTAGCCGCAGTAGATTCTGAGTTGACTTGTAGCCGCAGTAGATTCTGAGTTGACTTGTAGCCGCAGTAGATTCTGAGTTGACTTGTAGCCGCAGTAGATTCTGAGTTGAGACGTAGCCGCAGTAGATTCTGAGTTGAGACGTAGCCGCAGTAGATTCTTAGTTGACTTGTAGCCGCAGTAGATTCTGAGTTGACTTGTAGCCGCAGTATATTCCGAGTTGAATTGTAGCCGCAGTAGATTCTGAGTTGAGTCGTAGCCGCAGTAGATTCCGAGCTGACTTGTAGCCGCAGTAGATTCCGAGTTGAGACGTAGCCGCAGTAGATTCTGAGTTGACTTGTAGCCGCAGTAGATTCCGAGTTGAGACGTAGCCGCAGTAGATTCCGAGTTGAGACGTAGCCGCAGTAGATTCCGAGTTGAGACGTAGCCGCAGTAGATTCTGAGTTGAGACGTAGCCGCAGTAGATTCCGAGTTGAGACGTAGCCGCAGTAGATTCTGAGTTGTCTTGTAGCCGCAGTAGATTCTGAGTTGAGACGTAGCCGCAGTAGATTCTGAGTTGACTTGTAGCCGCAGTAGATTCTGAGTTGAGACGTAGCCGCAGTAGATTCTGAGTTGAGACTTAGTTGCAGTAGATTCTGAGTTGAGACGTAGCCGCAGTAGATTCCGAGTTGAGACGTAGCCGCAGTAGATTCTGAGTTGAGACGTAGCCGCAGGAGATTCCTAGTTAAGACGTAGCCGCAGTAGATTCTGAGTTGAGACGTAGCCGCAGTAGATTCTGAGTTGAGACGTAGCCGCAGTAGATTCCGAGTTGAGACGTAGCCGCAGTAGATTCTGAGTTGACTTGTAGCCGCAGTAGATTCTGAGTTGACTTGTAGCCGCAGTAGATTCTGAGTTGAGACGTAGCCGCAGTAGATTCTGAGTTGAGACGTAGCCGCAGTAGATTCTTAGTTGACTTGTAGCCGCAGTAGATTCTGAGTTGACTTGTAGCCGCAGTAGATTCTGAGTTGACTTGTAGCCGCAGTAGATTCTGAGTTGACTTGTAGCCGCAGTAGATTCTGAGTTGACTTGTAGTCGCAGTAGATTCTGAGTTGAGTCGTAGCCGCAGTAGATTCCGAGTTGAGACGTAGCCGCAGTAGATTCCGAGTTGAGACGTAGCCGCAGTAGATTCTGAGTTGACTTGTAGCCGCAGTAGATTCTGAGTTGAGACGTAGCCGCAGTAGATTCCGAGTTGAGACGTAGCCGCAGTAGATTCTGAGTTGAGACGTAGCCGCAGTAGATTCCGAGTTGAGACGTAGCCGCAGTAGATTCTGAGTTGACTTGTACCTGCAGTAGATTCTGAGTTGAGACGTAGCCGCAGTAGATTCTGAGTTGAAACTTAGCCGCAGTAGATTCTGAGTTGACTTGTAGCCGCAGTAGATTCTGAGTTGAGACGTAGCCGCAGTAGATTCTGAGTTGACTTGTAGCCGCAGTAGATTCTGAGTTGAGACGTAGCCGCAGTAGATTCTGAGTTGACTTGTAGCCGCAGTAGATTTTGAGTTGACTTGTAGCCGCAGTAGATTCTGAGTTGAGACGTAGCCGCAGTAGATTCCGAGTTGAGACGTAGCCGCAGTAGATCCCGAGTTGAGACGTAGCCGCAGTAGATTCTGAGTTGAGACGTAGCCGCAGTAGATTCCGAGTTGAGACGGAGCCGCAGTAGATTCTGAGTTGAGACGTAGCCGCAGTAGATTCCGTGTTGAGACGTAGCCGCAGTAGATTCTGAGTTGAGACGTAGCCGCAGTAGATTCTGAGTTGAGACGTAGCCGCAATAGATTCCGAGTTGAGACGTAGCCGCAGTAGATTCTGAGTTGACTTGTAGTCGCAGTAGATTCTGAGTTGACTTGTAGCCGCAGTAGATTCTGAGTTGACTTGTAGTTGCAGTAGATTCCGAGTTGACTTGTAGCCGCAGTAGATTCTGAGTTGAGACGTAGCCGCAGTAGATTCTGAGTTGAGACGTAGGCGCAGTAGATTCTTAGTTGAATTGTAGCCGCAGTAGATTCTGAGTTGAGTCGTAGCCGCAGTAGATTCCGAGTTGACTTGTAGCCGCAGTAGATTCTGAGTTGAGTCGTAGCCGCAGTAGATTCTGAGTTGAGACGTAGCCGCAGTAGATTCTGAGTTGACTTGAAGCCGCAGTAGATTCTGAGTTGACTTGTAGCCGCAGTAGATTCTGAATTGAGACGTAGCCGCAGAAGATTCTTAGTTGACTTGTAGCCGCAGTAGATTCTGAGTTGACTTGTAGCCGCAGTAGATTCTGAGTTGACTTGTAGCCGGAATAGATTCTGAGTTGACTTGTAGCCGCAGTAGATTCTGAGTTGACTTGTAGCCGCAGTAGATTCTGAGTTGACTTGTAGCCGCAGTAGATTCTGAGTTGACTTGTAGCCGCAGTAGATTCTGAGTTGACTTGTAGCCGCAGTAGATTCTGAGTTGAGACGTAGCCGCAGTAGATTCTGAGTTGAGACGTAGCCGCAGTAGATTCTTAGTTGACTTGTAGCCGCAGTAGATTCTGAGTTGACTTGTAGCCGCAGTATATTCCGAGTTGAATTGTAGCCGCAGTAGATTCTGAGTTGAGTCGTAGCCGCAGTAGATTCCGAGTTGACTTGTAGCCGCAGTAGATTCCGAGTTGAGACGTAGCCGCAGTAGATTCTGAGTTGACTTGTAGCCGCAGTAGATTCCGAGTTGAGACGTAGCCGCAGTAGATTCCGAGTTGAGACGTAGCCGCAGTAGATTCCGAGTTGAGACGTAGCCGCAGTAGATTCTGAGTTGAGACGTAGCCGCAGTAGATTCCGAGTTGAGACGTAGCCGCAGTAGATTCTGAGTTGTCTTGTAGCCGCAGTAGATTCTGAGTTGAGACGTAGCCGCAGTAGATTCTGAGTTGACTTGTAGCCGCAGTAGATTCTGAGTTGAGACGTAGCCGCAGTAGATTCTGAGTTGAGACTTAGTTGCAGTTAATTCTGAGTTGAGACGTAGCCGCAGTAGATTCCGAGTTGAGACGTAGCCGCAGTAGATTCTGAGTTGAGACGTAGCCGCAGTAGATTCCTAGTTAAGACGTAGCCGCAGTAGATTCTGAGTTGAGACGTAGCCGCAGTAGATTCTGAGTTGAGACGTAGCCGCAGTAGATTCCGAGTTGAGACGTAGCCGCAGTAGATTCTGAGTTGACTTGTAGCCGCAGTAGATTCTGAGTTGACTTGTAGCCGCAGTAGATTCTGAGTTGAGACGTAGCCGCAGTAGATTCTGAGTTGAGACGTAGCCGCAGTAGATTCTTAGTTGACTTGTAGCCGCAGTAGATTCTGAGTTGACTTGTAGCCGCAGTAGATTCTGAGTTGACTTGTAGCCGCAGTAGATTCTGAGTTGACTTGTAGCCGCAGTAGATTCTGAGTTGACTTGTAGTCGCAGTAGATTCTGAGTTGAGTCGTAGCCGCAGTAGATTCCGAGTTGAGACGTAGCCGCAGTAGATTCCGAGTTGAGACGTAGCCGCAGTAGATTCTGAGTTGACTTGTAGCCGCAGTAGATTCTGAGTTGAGACGTAGCCGCAGTAGATTCCGAGTTGAGACGTAGCCGCAGTAGATTCCGAGTTGAGACGTAGCCGCAGTAGATTCTGAGTTGAGACGTAGCCGCAGTAGATTCCGAGTTGAGACGTAGCCGCAGTAGATTCTGAGTTGACTTGTACCTGCAGTAGATTCTGAGTTGAGACGTAGCCGCAGTAGATTCTGAGTTGAAACTTAGCCGCAGTAGATTCTGAGTTGACTTGTAGCCGCAGTAGATTCTGAGTTGACTTGTAGCCGCAGTAGATTCTGAGTTGACTTGTAGCCGCAGTAGATTCTGAGTTGAGACGTAGACGCAGTAGATTCTGAGTTGACTTGTAGCCGCAGTAGATTTTGAGTTGACTTGTAGCCGCAGTAGATTCTGAGTTGAGACGTAGCCGCAGTAGATCCCGAGTTGAGACGTAGCCGCAGTAGATTCTGAGTTGAGACGTAGCCGCAGTAGATTCCGAGTTGAGACGTAGCCGCAGTAGATTCTGAGTTGAGACGTAGCCGCAGTAGATTCCGTGTTGAGACGTAGCCGCAGTAGATTCTGAGTTGAGACGTAGCCGCAGTAGATTCTGAGTTGAGACGTAGCCGCAATAGATTCCGAGTTGAGACGTAGCCGCAGTAGATTCTGAGTTGACTTGTAGTCGCAGTAGATTCTGAGTTGACTTGTAGCCGCAGTAGATTCTGAGTTGACTTGTAGTTGCAGTAGATTCCGAGTTGACTTGTAGCCGCAGTAGATTCTGAGTTGAGACGTAGCCGCAGTAGATTCTGAGTTGAGACGTAGGCGCAGTAGATTCTTAGTTGAATTGTAGCCGCAGTAGATTCTGAGTTGAGTCGTAGCCGCAGTAGATTCCGAGTTGACTTGTAGCCGCAGTAGATTCTGAGTTGAGTCGTAGCCGCAGTAGATTCTGAGTTGAGACGTAGCCGCAGTAGATTCTGAGTTGACTTGAAGCCTCAGTAGATTCTGAGTTGACTTGTAGCCGCAGTAGATTCTGAATTGAGACGTAGCCGCAGAAGATTCTTAGTTGACTTGTAGCCGCAGTAGATTCTGAGTTGACTTGTAGCCGCAGTAGATTCTGAGTTGACTTGTAGCCGGAATAGATTCTGAGTTGACTTGTAGCCGCAGTAGATTCTGAGTTGACTTGTAGCCGCAGTAGATTCTGAGTTGACTTGTAGTCGCAGTAGATTCTGAGTTGACTTGTAGCCGCAGTAGATTCTGAGTTGACTTGTAGCCGCAGTAGATTCTGAGTTGAGACGTAGCCGCAGTAGATTCTGAGTTGAGACGTAGCCGCAGTAGATTCTTAGTTGACTTGTAGCCGCAGTAGATTCCGAGTTGAGACGTAGCCGCAGTAGATTCTGAGTTGACTTGTAGCCGCAGTAGATTCTGAGTTGACTTGTAGCCGCAGTAGATTCCGAGTTGAGACGTAGCCGCAGTAGATTCTGAGTTGACTTGAAGCCGCAGTAGATTCTGTGTTGACTTGTAGCCGCAGTAGATTCTGTGTTGACTTGTAGCCGCAGTAGATTCTGAGTTGACTTGTAGCCGCAGTAGATTCTGAGTTGAGTCGTAGCCGCTGTAGATTCCGAGTTGACTTGTAGCCGCAGTAGATTCTGAGTTGACTTGTAGCCGCAGTAGATTCTGAGTTGACTTGTAGCCGCAGTATATTCCGAGTTGAATTGTAGCCGCAGTAGATTCTGAGTTTAGTCGTAGCCGCAGTAGATTCTGAGTTGACTTGTAGCCGCAGTAGATTC
This sequence comes from Coturnix japonica, assembly GCF_054131305.1. NCBI lineage: Eukaryota > Metazoa > Chordata > Aves > Galliformes > Phasianidae > Coturnix > Coturnix japonica. The sequence goes on along the minus strand of NC_140682.1, from coordinate 5,131,674 downwards.
CGAGTTGAGTCGTAGCCGCAGTATATTCCGAGTTGACTTGTAGCCGCAGTAGATTCTGAGTTGAGTCGTAGCCGCAGTAGATTCTGTGTTGACTTGTAGCCTCAGTAGATTCCGAGTTGAGACGTAGCCGCAGTAGATTCTGAGTTGAGACGTAGCCGCAGTAGATTCCGAGTTGAGACGTAGCCGCAGTATATTTCGAGTGGAGACGTAGCCGCAGTAGTTTCCGAGTTGAGACGTAGCCGCAGTAGATTCTGAGTTGAGACGTAGCCGCAGTAGATTCCGAGTTTAGACGTAGCCGCAGTAGATTCTGAGTTCACTTGTAGCTGCAGTAGATTCTGAGTTGACTTGTAGCCGCAGTAGATTCTGAGTTGACTTGTAGCCGCAGTAGATTCTGAGTTGAGACGTAGCCGCAGAAGATTCTTAGTTGACTTGTAGCCGCAGTAGATTCTGAGTTGACTTGTAGCCGCAGTAGATTCTGAGTTGACTTGTAGCCGCAGTAGATTCTGAGTTGACTTGTAGCCGCAGTAGATTCTGAGTTGACTTGTAGTCGCAGTAGATTCTGAGTTGACTTGTAGCCGCAGTAGATTCTGAGATGAGACGTAGCCGCAGTAGATTCTGAGTTGAGACATAGTTGCAGTAGATTCTGAGTTGAGACGTAGCCGCAGTAGATTCCGAGTTGAGACGTAGCCGCAGTAGATTCTGAGTTGAGACGTAGCCGCAGTAGATTCCTAGTTGAGACGTAGCCGCAGTAGATTCTGAGTTGAGACGTAGCCGCAGTAGATTCCGAGTTGAGACGCAGCCGCAGTAGATTCCGAGTTGAGACGTAGCCGCAGTAGATTCTGAGTTGAGACGTAGCCGCAGTAGATTCCGAGTTGAGACGTAGCCGCAGTAGATTCTGAGTTGACTTGTAGTCGCAGTAGATTCTGAGTTGACTTGTAGCCGCAGTAGATTCTGAGTTGAGACGTAGCCGCAGTAGATTCTGAGTTGAGACGTAGCCGCAGTAGATTCTGAGTTGAGACGTAGCCGCAGTAGATTCCGAGTTGAGACGTAGCCGCAGTAGATTCTGAGTTGACTTGTAGCCGCAGTAGATTCTGTGTTGACTTGTAGCCGCAGTAGATTCTGAGTTGACTTGTAGCCGCAGTAGATTCTGAGTTGAGACGTAGCCGCAGTAGATTCTGAGTTGAGACTTAGCCGCAGTAGATTCTGAGTTGACTTGTAGCCGCAGTAGATTCTGAGTTGACTTGTACCTGCAGTAGATTCTGAGTTGAGACGTAGCCGCAGTAGATTCTGAGTTGACTTGTACCTGCAGTAGATTCTGAGTTGAGACGTAGCCGCAGTAGATTCTGAGTTGAGACTTAGCCGCAGTAGATTCTGAGTTGACTTGTAGCCGCAGTAGATTCTGAGTTGACTTGTAGCCGCAGTAGATTCTGAGTTGAGACGTAGCCGCAGTAGATTCTGAGTTGACTTGTAGCCGCAGTAGATTTTGAGTTGACTTGTAGCCGCAGTAGATTCTGAGTTGAGACGTAGCCGCAGTAGATTCCGAGTTGAGACGTAGCCGCAGTAGATCCCGAGTTGAGACGTAGCCGCAGTAGATTCTGAGTTGAGACGTAGCCGCAGTAGATTCCGAGTTGAGACGTAGCCGCAGTAGATTCTGAGTTGAGACGTAGCCGCAGTAGATTCCGTGTTGAGACGTAGCCGCAGTAGATTCTGAGTTGAGACGTAGGCGCAGTAGATTCTTAGTTGAATTGTAGCCGCAGTAGATTCTGAGTTGAGTCGTAGCCGCAGTAGGTTCCGAGTTGACTTGTAGCCGCAGTGGATTCTGAGTTGAGTCGTAGCCGCAGTAGATTCTGAGTTGAGACGTAGCCGCAGTAGATTCTGAGTTGACTTGAAGCCGCAGTAGATTCTGAGTTGACTTGTAGCCGCAGTAGATTCTGAATTGAGACGTAGCCGCAGAAGATTCTTAGTTGACTTGTAGCCGCAGTAGATTCTGAGTTGACTTGTAGCCGCAGTAGATTCTGAGTTGACTTGTAGCCGGAATAGATTCTGAGTTGACTTGTAGCCGCAGTAGATTCTGAGTTGACTTGTAGCCGCAGTAGATTCTGAGTTGACTTGTAGTCGCAGTATATTCTGAGTTGACTTGTAGCCGCAGTAGATTCTGAGTTGACTTGTAGCCGCAGTAGATTCTGAGTTGAGACGTAGCCGCAGTAGATTCTGAGTTGAGACGTAGCCGCAGTAGATTCTTAGTTGACTTGTAGCCGCAGTAGATTCCGAGTTGAGACGTAGCCGCAGTAGTTTCTGAGTTGACTTGTAGCCGCAGTAGATTCTGAGTTGACTTGTAGCCGCAGTAGATTCCGAGTTGAGACGTAGCCGCAGTAGATTCTGAGTTGACTTGTAGCCGCAGTAGATTCTGTGTTGACTTGTAGCCGCAGTAGATTCTGTGTTGACTTGTAGCCGCAGTAGATTCTGAGTTGACTTGTAGCCGCAGTAGATTCTGAGTTGAGTCGTAGCTGCAGTAGATTCCGAGTTGACTTGTAGCCGCAGTAGATTCTGAGTTGACTTGTAGCCGCAGTAGATTCTGAGTTGACTTGTAGCCGCAGTATATTCTGAGTTGAATTGTAGCCGCAGTAGATTCTGAGTTGAGTCGTAGCCGCAGTAGATTCTGAGTTGACTTGTAGCCGCAATAGATTCCGAGTTGAGTCGTAGCCGCAGTATATTCCGAGTTGACTTGTAGCCGCAGTAGATTCTGAGTTGAGTCGTAGCCGCAGTATATTCCGAGTTGACTTGTAGCCTCAGTAGATTCCGAGTTGAGACGTAGCCGCAGTAGATTCTGAGTTGAGATGTAGCCGCAGTAGATTCCGAGTTGAGACGTAGCCGCAGTATATTTCGAGTTGAGACGTAGCCGCAGTAGATTCCGAGTTGAGACGTAGCCGCAGTAGATTCTGAGTTGAGACGTAGCCGCAGTAGATTCTGAGTTGACTTGTAGCCGCAGTAGATTCTGAGTTGATACGTAGCCGCAGTAGATTCTGAGTTGACTTGTAGCCGCAGTAGATTCTGAGTTGAGACGTAGCCGCAGAAGATTCTTAGTTGACTTGTAGCCGCAGTAGATTCTGAGTTGACTTGTAGCCGCAGTAGATTCTGAGTTGACTTGTAGCCGCAGTATATTCTGAGTTGACTTGTAGCCGCAGTAGATTCTGAGTTGACTTGTAGCCGCAGTAGATTCTGAGTTGACTTGTAGTCGCAGTAGATTCTGAGTTGAGACATAGTTGCAGTAGATTCTGAGTTGAGACGTAGCCGCAGTAGATTCCGAGTTGAGACGTAGCCGCAGTAGATTCTGAGTCGAGACGTAGCCGCAGTAGATTCCTAGTTGAGACGTAGCCGCAGTAGATTGTGAGTTGAGACGTAGCCGCAGTAGATTCCGAGTTGAGACGCAGCCGCAGTAGATTCCGAGTTGAGACGTAGCCGCAGTAGATTCTGAGTTGAGACGTAGCCGCAGTAGATTCCGAGTTGAGACGTAGCCGCAGTAGATTCTGAGTTGACTTTTAGCCGCAGTAGATTCTGAGTTGACTTGTAGCCGCAGTAGATTCTGAGTTGACTTGTAGCCGCAGTAGATTCTGAGTTGAGACGTAGCCGCAGTAGATTCTGAGTTGAGACGTAGCCGCAGTAGATTCTTAGTTGAGACGTAGCCGCAGTAGATTCTGAGTTGACTTGTAGCCGCAGTAGATTCTGTGTTGACTTGTAGCCGCAGTAGATTCTGAGTTGACTTGTAGCCGCAGTAGATTCTGAGTTGAGACGTAGCCGCAGTAGATTCTGAGTTGAGACGTAGCCGCAGTAGATTCTGAGTTGAGACGTCGCCGCAGTAGATTCTGCGTTGAGACGTAGCCGCAGTAGATTCTGAGTTGACTTGTAGCCGCAGTAGATTCTGAGTTGAGACGTAGCCGCAGTAGATTCTGAGTTGACTTGTAGCCGCAGTAGATTCTGAGTTGAGACGTAGCCGCAGTAGATTCTGAGTTGACTTGTAGCCGCAGTAGATTCTGAGTTGAGACGTAGCCGCAGTAGATTCTGAGTTGAGACGTAGCCGCAGTAGATTCTGAGTTGAGACGTAGCTGCAGTAGATTCCGAGTTGAGACGTAGCCGCAGTAGGTTCTGAGTTGAGACGTAGCCGCAGTAGATTCTGAGTTGAGACGTAGCCGCAGTAGATTCCGAGTTGAGACGTAGCCGCAGTAGACTCTGAGTTGAGACGTAGCTGCAGTAGATTCTGAGTTGAGACGTCGCCGCAGTAGATTCTGAGTTGAGACTTAGCTGCAGTAGGTTCTGAGTTGAGACGTAGCCGCAGTAGATTCTGAGTTGACTTGTAGCCGCAGTAGATTCCGAGTTGAGACGTAGCCGCAGTAGATTCTGAGTTGAGACGTAGCCGCAGTAGATTCTGAGATGACTTGTAGCCACAGTAGATTCCGAGTTGAGACGTAGCCGCTGTAGATTCTGAGTTGAGACGTAGCCGCAGTAGATTCTGAGTTGACTTGTAGCCGCAATAGATTCTGAGTTGACTTGTAGCCGCAGTAGATTCTGAGTTGACTTGTAGCCGCAGTAGATTCTGAGTTGACTTGTAGTCGCAGTAGATTCTGAGTTGACTTGTAGCCGCAGTAGATTCTGAGTTGACTTCTAGCCGCAGTAGATTCTGAGTTGAGACGTAGCCGCAGTAGATTCCGAGTTGAGACGTAGCCGCAGTAGATTCTTAGTTGACTTGTAGCCGCAGTAGATTCCGAGTTGAGACGTAGCCGCAGTAGATTCTGAGTTGACTTGTAGCCGCAGTAGATTCTGAGTTGACTTGTAGCCGCAGTAGATTCCGAGTTGAGACGTAGCCGCAGTAGATTCTGAGTTGACTTGTAGCCGCAGTAGATTCTGAGTTGAGACGTAGCCGCAGAAGATTCTTAGTTGACTTGTAGCCGCAGTAGATTCTGAGTTGACTTGTAGCCGCAGTAGATTCTGAGTTGACATGTAGTCGCAGTAGATTCTGAGTTGACTTGTAGCCGCAGTAGATTCTGAGTTGACTTCTAGCCGCAGTAGATTCTGAGTTGAGACGTAGCCGCAGTATATTTCGAGTTGAGACGTAGCCGCAGTAGATTCCGAGTTGAGACGTAGCCGCAGTAGATTCTGAGTTGAGACGTAGCCGCAGTAGATTCCGAGTTGAGACGTAGCCGCAGTAGATTCTGAGTTGACTTGTAGCTGCAGTAGATTCTGAGTTGAGACGTAGCCGCAGTAGATTCTGAGTTGACTTGTAGCCGCAGTAGATTCTGAGTTGAGACGTAGCCACAGAAGATTCTTAGTTGACTTGTAGCCGCAGTAGATTCTGAGTTGACTTGTAGCCGCAGTAGATTCTGAGTTGACTTGTAGCCGCAATAGATTCTGAGTTGACTTGTAGCCGCAGTAGATTCTGAGTTGACTTGTAGCCGCAGTAGATTCTGAGTTGACTTGTAGCCGCAGTAGATTCTGAGTTGACTTGTAGCCGCAGTAGATTCTGAGTTGAGACGTAGCCGCAGTAGATTCTGAGTTGAGACATAGTTGCAGTAGATTCTGAGTTGAGACGTAGCCGCAGTAGATTCCGAGTTGAGACGTAGCCGCAGTAGATTCTGAGTTGACTTGTAGCTGCAGTAGATTCTGAGTTGAGACGTAGCCGCAGTAGATTCTGAGTTGACTTGTAGCCGCAGTAGATTCTGGGTTGAGACGTAGCCGCAGAAGATTCTTAGTTGACTTGTAGCCGCAGTAGATTCTGAGTTGACTTGTAGCCGCAGTAGATTCTGAGTTGACTTGTAGCCGCTATAGATTCTGAGTTGACTTGTAGCCGCAGTAGATTCTGAGTTGACTTGTAGCCGCAGTAGATTCTGAGTTGACTTGTAGTCGCAGTAGATTCTGAGTTGACTTGTAGCCGCAGTAGATTCTGAGTTGAGACGTAGCCGCAGTAGATTCTGAGTTGAGACATAGTTGCAGTAGATTCTGAGTTGAGACGTAGCCGCAGTAGATTCCGAGTTGAGACGCAGCCGCAGTAGATTCCGAGTTGAGACGTAGCCGCAGTAGATTCTGAGTTGAGACGTAGCCGCAGTAGATTCCGAGTTGAGACGTAGCCGCAGTAGATTCTGAGTTGACTTGTAGTCGCAGTAGATTCTGAGTTTACTTGTAGCCGCAGTAGATTCTGAGTTGACTTGTAGCCGCAGTAGATTCTGAGTTGAGACGTAGCCGCAGTAGATTCTGAGTTGAGACGTAGCCGCAGTAGATTCTTAGTTGACTTGTAACCGCAGTAGATTCCGAGTTGAGACGTAGCCGCAGTAGATTCTGAGTTGACTTGTAGCCGCAGTAGATTCTGAGTTGACTTGTAGCCGCAGTAGATTCCGAGTTGAGACGTAGCCGCAGTAGATTCTGAGTTGACTTGTAGCCGCAGTAGATTCTGAGTTGAGACGTAGCCGCAGAAGATTCTTAGTTGACTTGTAGCCGCAGTAGATTCTGAGTTGACTTGTAGCCGCAGTAGATTCTGAGTTGACTTGTAGTCGCAGTAGATTCTGAGTTGACTTGTAGCCGCAGTAGATTCTGAGTTGACTTCTAGCCGCAGTAGATTCTGAGTTGAGACGTAGCCGCAGTATATTTCGAGTTGAGACGTAGCCGCAGTAGATTCCGAGTTGAGACGTAGCCGCAGTAGATTCTGAGTTGAGACGTAGCCGCAGTAGATTCCGAGTTGAGACGTAGCCGCAGTAGATTCTGAGTTGACTTGTAGCTGCAGTAGATTCTGAGTTGAGACGTAGCCGCAGTAGATTCTGAGTTGACTTGTAGCCGCAGTAGATTCTGAGTTGAGACGTAGCCGCAGAAGATTCTTAGTTGACTTGTAGCCGCAGTAGATTCTGAGTTGACTTGTAGCCGCAGTAAATTCTGAGTTGACTTGTAGCCGCAATAGATTCTGGGTTGACTTGTAGCCGCAGTAGATTCTGAGTTGACTTGTAGCCGCAGTAGATTCTGAGTTGACTTGTAGTCGCAGTAGATTCTGAGTTGACTTGTAGCCGCAGTAGATTCTGAGTTGAGACGTAGCCGCAGTAGATTCTGAGTTGAGACATAGTTGCAGTAGATTCTGAGTTGAGACGTAGCCGCAGTAGATTCCGAGTTGAGACGTAGCCGCAGTAGATTCTGAGTTGACTTGTAGCTGCAGTAGATTCTGAGTTGAGACGTAGCCGCAGTAGATTCTGAGTTGACTTGTAGCCGCAGTAGATTCTGGGTTGAGACGTAGCCGCAGAAGATTCTTAGTTGACTTGTAGCCGCAGTAGATTCTGAGTTGACTTGTAGCCGCAGTAGATTCTGAGTTTACTTGTAGCCGCAATAGATTCTGAGTTGACTTGTAGCCGCAGTAGATTCTGAGTTGACTTGTAGCCGCAGTAGATTCTGAGTTGAGACGTAGCCGCAGTAGATTCCGAGTTGAGACGTAGCGGCAGTAGATTCTGAGTTGAGACGTAGCCGCAGTAGATTCCTAGTTGAGACGTAGCCGCAGTAGATTCTGAGTTGAGACGTAGCCGCAGTAGATTCCGAGTTGAGACGCAGCCGCAGTAGATTCCGAGTTGAGACGTAGCCGCAGTAGATTCTGAGTTGAGACATAGCCGCAGTAGATTCCGAGTTGAGACGTAGCCGCAGTAGATTCTGAGTTGACTTGTAGTCGCAGTAGATTCTGAGTTTACTTGTAGCCGCAGTAGATTCTGAGTTGACTTGTAGCCGCAGTAGATTCTGAGTTGAGACGTAGCCGCAGTAGATTCTGAGTTGAGACGTAGCCGCAGTAGATTCTTAGTTGAGACGTAGCCGCAGTAGATTCTGAGTTGACTTGTAGCCGCAGTAGATTCTGTGTTGACTTGTAGCCGCAGTAGATTCTGAGTTGACTTGTAGCCGCAGTAGATTCTGAGTTGACTTGTAGCCGCAGTAGATTCTGAGTTGAGACGTAGCCGCAGTAGATTCTGAGTTGAGACGTAGCCGCAGTAGATTCTGAGTTGAGACGTCGCCGCAGTAGATTCTGAGTTGAGACGTAGCCGCAGTAGTTTCTGAGTTGACTTGTAGCCGCAGTAGATTCTGAGTTGAGACGTAGCCGCAGTATATTTCGAGTTGAGACGTAGCCGCAGTAGATTCCGAGTTGAGACGTAGCCGCAGTAGATTCTGAGTTGAGACGTAGCCGCAGTAGATTCCGAGTTGAGACGTAGCCGCAGTAGATTCTGAGTTGACTTGTAGCTGCAGTAGATTCTGAGTTGAGACGTAGCCGCAGTAGATTCTGAGTTGACTTGTAGCCGCAGTAGATTCTGAGTTGAGACGTAGCCGCAGAAGATTCTTAGTTGACTTGTAGCCGCAGTAGATTCTGAGTTGACTTGTAGCCGCAGTAGATTCTGAGTTGACTTGTAGCCGCAATAGATTCTGAGTTGACTTGTAGCCGCAGTAGATTCTGAGTTGACTTGTAGCCGCAGTAGATTCTGAGTTGACTTGTAGCCGCAGTAGATTCTGAGTTGACTTGTAGCCGCAGTAGATTCTGAGTTGAGACGTAGCCGCAGTAGATTCTGAGTTGAGACATAGTTGCAGTAGATTCTGAGTTGAGACGTAGCCGCAGTAGATTCCGAGTTGAGACGTAGCCGCAGTAGATTCTGAGTTGACTTGTAGCTGCAGTAGATTCTGAGTTGAGACGTAGCCGCAGTAGATTCTGAGTTGACTTGTAGCCGCAGTAGATTCTGGGTTGAGACGTAGCCGCAGAAGATTCTGAGTTGACTTGTAGCCGCAGTAGATTCTGAGTTGACTTGTAGCCGCAGTAGATTCTGAGTTGACTTGTAGCCGCAATAGATTCTGAGTTGACTTGTAGCCGCAGTAGATTCTGAGTTGACTTGTAGCCGCAGTAGATTCTGAGTTGACTTGTAGTCGCAGTAGATTCTGAGTTGACTTGTAGCCGCAGTAGATTCTGAGTTGAGACGTAGCCGCAGTAGATTCTGAGTTGAGACATAGTTGCAGTAGATTCTGTGTTGAGACGTAGCCGCAGTAGATTCCGAGTTGAGACGCAGCCGCAGTAGATTCCGAGTTGAGACGTAGCCGCAGTAGATTCTGAGTTGAGACGTAGCCGCAGAAGATTCTTAGTTGACTTGTAGCCGCAGTAGATTCTGAGTTGACTTGTAGCCGCAGTAGATTCTGAGTTGACTTGTAGTCGCAGTAGATTCTGAGTTGACTTGTAGCCGCAGGAGATTCTGAGTTGACTTCTAGCCGCAGTAGATTCTGAGTTGAGACGTAGCCGCAGTATATTTCGAGTTGAGACGTAGCCGCAGTAGATTCCGAGTTGAGACGTAGCCGCAGTAGATTCTGAGTTGAGACGTAGCCGCAGTAGATTCCGAGTAGAGACGTAGCCGCAGTAGATTCTGAGTTGACTTGTAGCTGCAGTAGATTCTGAGTTGAGACGTAGCCGCAGTAGATTCTGAGTTGACTTGTAGCCGCAGTAGATTCTGAGTTGAGACGTAGCCGCAGAAGATTCTTAGTTGACTTGTAGCCGCAGTAGATTCTGAGTTGACTTGTAGCCGCAGTAAATTCTGAGTTGACTTGTAGCCGCAATAGATTCTGAGTTGACTTGTAGCCGCAGTAGATTCTGAGTTGACTTGTAGCCGCAGTAGATTCTGAGTTGACTTGTAGTCGCAGTAGATTCTGAGTTGACTTGTAGCCGCAGTAGATTCTGAGTTGAGACGTAGCCGCAGTAGATTCTGAGTTGAGACATAGTTGCAGTAGATTCTGAGTTGAGACGTAGCCGCAGTAGATTCCGAGTTGAGACGTAGCCGCAGTAGATTCTGAGTTGACTTGTAGCTGCAGTAGATTCTGAGTTGAGACGTAGCCGCAGTAGATTCTGAGTTGACTTGTAGCCGCAGTAGATTCTGGGTTGAGACGTAGCCGCAGAAGATTCTTAGTTGACTTGTAGCCGCAGTAGATTCTGAGTTGACTTGTAGCCGCAGTAGATTCTGAGTTTACTTGTAGCCGCAATAGATTCTGAGTTGACTTGTAGCCGCAGTAGATTCTGAGTTGACTTGTAGCCGCAGTAGATTCTGAGTTGACTTGTAGTCGCAGTAGATTCTGAGTTGACTTGTAGCCGCAGTAGATTCTGAGTTGAGACGTAGCCGCAGTAGATTCTGAGTTGAGACATAGTTGCAGTAGATTCTGAGTTGAGACGTAGCCGCAGTAGATTCCGAGTTGAGACGTAGCGGCAGTAGATTCTGAGTTGAGACGTAGCCGCAGTAGATTCCTAGTTGAGACGTAGCCGCAGTAGATTCTGAGTTGAGACGTAGCCGCAGTAGATTCCGAGTTGAGACGCAGCCGCAGTAGATTCCGAGTTGAGACGTAGCCGCAGTAGATTCTGAGTTGAGACATAGCCGCAGTAGATTCCGAGTTGAGACGTAGCCGCAGTAGATTCTGAGTTGACTTGTAGTCGCAGTAGATTCTGAGTTTACTTGTAGCCGCAGTAGATTCTGAGTTGACTTGTAGCCGCAGTAGATTCTGAGTTGAGACGTAGCCGCAGTAGATTCTGAGTTGAGACGTAGCCGCAGTAGATTCTTAGTTGAGACGTAGCCGCAGTAGATTCTGAGTTGACTTGTAGCCGCAGTAGATTCTGTGTTGACTTGTAGCCGCAGTAGATTCTGAGTTGACTTGTAGCCGCAGTAGATTCTGAGTTGACTTGTAGCCGCAGTAGATTCTGAGTTGAGACGTAGCCGCAGTAGATTCTGAGTTGAGACGTAGCCGCAGTAGATTCTGAGTTGAGACGTCGCCGCAGTAGATTCTGAGTTGAGACGTAGCCGCAGTAGTTTCTGAGTTGACTTGTAGCCGCAGTAGATTCTGAGTTGAGACGTAGCCGCAGTATATTTCGAGTTGAGACGTAGCCGCAGTAGATTCCGAGTTGAGACGTAGCCGCAGTAGATTCTGAGTTGAGACGTAGCCGCAGTAGATTCCGAGTTGAGACGTAGCCGCAGTAGATTCTGAGTTGACTTGTAGCTGCAGTAGATTCTGAGTTGAGACGTAGCCGCAGTAGATTCTGAGTTGACTTGTAGCCGCAGTAGATTCTGAGTTGAGACGTAGCCACAGAAGATTCTTAGTTGACTTGTAGCCGCAGTAGATTCTGAGTTGACTTGTAGCCGCAGTAGATTCTGAGTTGACTTGTAGCCGCAATAGATTCTGAGTTGACTTGTAGCCGCAGTAGATTCTGAGTTGACTTGTAGCCGCAGTAGATTCTGAGTTGACTTGTAGCCGCAGTAGATTCTGAGTTGACTTGTAGCCGCAGTAGATTCTGAGTTGAGACGTAGCCGCAGTAGATTCTGAGTTGAGACATAGTTGCAGTAGATTCTGAGTTGAGACGTAGCCGCAGTAGATTCCGAGTTGAGACGTAGCCGCAGTAGATTCTGAGTTGACTTGTAGCTGCAGTAGATTCTGAGTTGAGACGTAGCCGCAGTAGATTCTGAGTTGACTTGTAGCCGCAGTAGATTCTGGGTTGAGACGTAGCCGCAGAAGATTCTTAGTTGACTTGTAGCCGCAGTAGATTCTGAGTTGACTTGTAGCCGCAGTAGATTCTGAGTTGACTTGTAGCCGCAATAGATTCTGAGTTGACTTGTAGCCGCAGTAGATTCTGAGTTGACTTGTAGCCGCAGTAGATTCTGAGTTGACTTGTAGTCGCAGTAGATTCTGAGTTGACTTGTAGCCGCAGTAGATTCTGAGTTGAGACGTAGCCGCAGTAGATTCTGAGTTGAGACATAGTTGCAGTAGATTCTGAGTTGAGACGTAGCCGCAGTAGATTCCGAGTTGAGACGCAGCCGCAGTAGATTCCGAGTTGAGACGTAGCCGCAGTAGATTCTGAGTTGAGACGTAGCCGCAGTAGATTCCGAGTTGAGACGTAGCCGCAGTAGATTCTGAGTTGACTTGTAGTCGCAGTAGATTCTGAGTTTACTTGTAGCCGCAGTAGATTCTGAGTTGACTTGTAGCCGCAGTAGATTCTGAGTTGAGACGTAGCCGCAGTAGATTCTGAGTTGAGACGTAGCCGCAGTAGATTCTTAGTTGACTTGTAACCGCAGTAGATTCCGAGTTGAGACGTAGCCGCAGTAGATTCTGAGTTGACTTGTAGCCGCAGTAGATTCTGAGTTGACTTGTAGCCGCAGTAGATTCCGAGTTGAGACGTAGCCGCAGTAGATTCTGAGTTGACTTGTAGCCGCAGTAGATTCTGAGTTGAGACGTAGCCGCAGAAGATTCTTAGTTGACTTGTAGCCGCAGTAGATTCTGAGTTGACTTGTAGCCGCAGTAGATTCTGAGTTGACTTGTAGTCGCAGTAGATTCTGAGTTGACTTGTAGCCGCAGTAGATTCTGAGTTGACTTCTAGCCGCAGTAGATTCTGAGTTGAGACGTAGCCGCAGTATATTTCGAGTTGAGACGTAGCCGCAGTAGATTCCGAGTTGAGACGTAGCCACAGTAGATTCTGAGTTGAGACGTAGCCGCAGTAGATTCCGAGTTGAGACGTAGCCGCAGTAGATTCTGAGTTGACTTGTAGCCGCAGTAGATTCTGAGTTGAGACGTAGCCGCAGTAGATTCTGAGTTGACTTGTAGCCGCAGTAGATTCTGAGTTGAGACGTAGCCGCAGAAGATTCTTAGTTGACTTGTAGCCGCAGTAGATTCTGAGTTGACTTGTAGCCGCAGTAAATTCTGAGTTGACTTGTAGCCGCAATAGATTCTGAGTTGACTTGTAGCCGCAGTAGATTCTGAGTTGACTTGTAGCCGCAGTAGATTCTGAGTTGACTTGTAGTCGCAGTAGATTCTGAGTTGACTTGTAGCCGCAGTAGATTCTGAGTTGAGACGTAGCCGCAGTAGATTCTGAGTTGAGACATAGTTGCAGTAGATTCTGAGTTGAGACGTAGCCGCAGTAGATTCCGAGTTGAGACGTAGCCGCAGTAGATTCTGAGTTGACTTGTAGCTGCAGTAGATTCTGAGTTGAGACGTAGCCGCAGTAGATTCTGAGTTGACTTGTAGCCGCAGTAGATTCTGGGTTGAGACGTAGCCGCAGAAGATTCTTAGTTGACTTGTAGCCGCAGTAGATTCTGAGTTGACTTGTAGCCGCAGTAGATTCTGAGTTTACTTGTAGCCGCAATAGATTCTGAGTTGACTTGTAGCCGCAGTAGATTCTGAGTTGACTTGTAGCCGCAGTAGATTCTGAGTTGACTTGTAGTCGCAGTAGATTCTGAGTTGACTTGTAGCCGCAGTAGATTCTGAGTTGAGACGTAGCCGCAGTAGATTCTGAGTTGAGACATAGTTGCAGTAGATTCTGAGTTGAGACGTAGCCGCAGTAGATTCCGAGTTGAGACGTAGCGGCAGTAGATTCTGAGTTGAGACGTAGCCGCAGTAGATTCCTAGTTGAGACGTAGCCGCAGTAGATTCTGAGTTGAGACGTAGCCGCAGTAGATTCCGAGTTGAGACGCAGCCGCAGTAGATTCCGAGTTGAGACGTAGCCGCAGTAGATTCTGAGTTGAGACATAGCCGCAGTAGATTCCGAGTTGAGACGTAGCCGCAGTAGATTCTGAGTTGACTTGTAGTCGCAGTAGATTCTGAGTTTACTTGTAGCCGCAGTAGATTCTGAGTTGACTTGTAGCCGCAGTAGATTCTGAGTTGAGACGTAGCCGCAGTAGATTCTGAGTTGAGACGTAGCCGCAGTAGATTCTTAGTTGAGACGTAGCCGCAGTAGATTCTGAGCTGACTTGTAGCCGCAGTAGATTCTGTGTTGACTTGTAGCCGCAGTAGATTCTGAGTTGACTTGTAGCCGCAGTAGATTCTGAGTTGACTTGTAGCCGCAGTAGATTCTGAGTTGAGACGTAGCCGCAGTAGATTCTGAGTTGAGACGTAGCCGCAGTAGATTCTGAGTTGAGACGTCGCCGCAGTAGATTCTGAGTTGAGACGTAGCCGCAGTAGTTTCTGAGTTGACTTGTAGCCGCAGTAGATTCTGAGTTGAGACGTAGCCGCAGTAGATTCTGAGTTGACTTGTAGCCGCAGTAGATTCTGAGTTGAGACGTAGCCGCAGTAGATTCTGAGTTGACTTGTAGCCGCAGTAGATTCTGAGTTGAGACGTAGCCGCAGTAGATTCTGAGTTGAGACGTAGCCGCAGTAGATTCTGAGTTGAGACGTAGCTGCAGTAGATTCCGAGTTGAGACGTAGCCGCAGTAGGTTCTGAGTTGAGACGTAGCCGCAGTAGATTCTGAGTTGAGACGTAGCCGCAGTGGATTCCGAGTTGAGACGTAGCTGCAGTAGACTCTGAGTTGAGACATAGCTGCAGTAGATTCTGAGTTGAGACGTAGCTGCAGTAGATTCCGAGTTGAGACGTAGCCGCAGTAGGTTCTGAGTTGAGACGTAGCCGCAGTAGATTCTGAGTTGACTTGTAGCCGCAGTAGATTCTGAGTTGAGACGTAGCCGCAGTAGATTCTGAGTTGAGACGTAGCCGCAGTAGATTCTGAGATGACTTGTAGCCACAGTAGATTCCGAGTTGAGACGTAGCCGCTGTAGATTCTGAGTTGAGACGTAGCCGCAGTAGATTCTGAGTTGACTTGTAGCCGCAATAGATTCTGAGTTGACTTGTAGCCGCAGTAGATTCTGAGTTGAGACGTAGCCGCAGTAGATTCTGAGTTGACTTGTAGACGCAGTAGATTTTGAGTTGACTTGTAGCCGCAGTAGATTCTGAGTTGACTTCTAGCCGCAGTAGATTCTGAGTTGAGACGTAGCCGCAGTAGATTCTGAGTTGAGACGTAGCCGCAGTAGATTCTGAGTTGACTTGTAGCCGCAGTAGATTCCGAGTTGAGACGTAGCCGCAGTAGATTCTGAGTTGACTTGTAGCCGCAGTAGATTCTGAGTTGACTTGTAGCCGCAGTAGATTCCGAGTTGAGACGTAGCCGCAGTAGATTCTGAGTTGACTTGTAGCCGCAGTAGATTCTGTGTTGACTTGTAGCCGCAGTAGATTCTGAGTTGACTTGTGGCCGCAGTAGATTCTGAGTTGACTTGTAGCCGCAGTAGATTCCGAGTTGAGACGTAGCCGCAGTAGATTCTGAGTTGACTTGTAGCCGCAGTAGATTCTGTGTTGACTTGTAGCCGCAGTAGATTCTGAGTTGACTTGTAGCCGCAGTAGATTCTGAGTTGACTTGTAGCCGCAATAGATTCTGAGTTGACTTGTAGCCGCAATAGATTCTGAGTTGACTTGTAGCCGCAGTAGATTCTGAGTTGACTTGTAGCCGCAGTAGATTCTGAGTTGACTTGTAGTCGCAGTAGATTCTGAGTTGAGACGTAGCCGCAGTAGATTCTGAGTTGAGACATAGTTGCAGTAGATTCTGAGTTGAGACGTAGCCGCAGTAGATTCCGAGTTGAGACGTAGTCGCAGTAGATTCTGAGTTGACTTGTAGCTGCAGTAGATTCTGAGTTGAGACGTAGCTGCAGTAGATTCTGAGTTGACTTGTAGCCGCAGTAGATTCTGGGTTGAGACGTAGCCGCAGAAGATTCTTACTTGACTTGTAGCCGCAGTAGATTCTTAGTTGACTTGTAGCCGCAGTAGATTCTGAGTTGACTTGTAGCCGCAATAGATTCTGAGTTGACTTGTAGCCGCAGTAGATTCTGAGTTGACTTGTAGCCGCAGTAGATTCTGAGTTGACTTGTAGTCGCAGTAGATTCTGAGTTGACTTGTAGCCGCAGTAGATTCTGAGTTGAGACGTAGCCGCAGTAGATTCTGAGTTGAGACGTAGCCGCTGTAGATTCTGAGTTGAGACGTAGCCGCAGTAGATTCCTAGTTGAGACGTAGCCGCAGTAGATTCTGAGTTGAGACGTAGCCGCAGTAGATTCCGAGTTGAGACGCAGCCGCAGTAGATTCCGAGTTGAGACGTAGCCGCAGTAGATTCTGAGTTGAGACGTAGCCGCAGTAGATTCCGAGTTGAGACGTAGCCGCAGTAGATTCTGAGTTGACTTGTAGTCGCAGTAGATTCTGAGTTTACTTGTAGCCGCAGTAGATTCTGAGTTGACTTGTAGCCGCAGTAGATTCTGAGTTGAGACATAGTTGCAGTAGATTCTGAGTTGAGACGTAGTAGCAGTAGATTCTTAGTTGAGACGTAGCCGCAGTAGATTCTGAGTTGACTTGTAGCCGCAGTAGATTCTGTGTTGACTTGTAGCCGCAGTAGATTCTGAGTTGACTTGTAGCCGCAGTAGATTCTGAGTTGACTTGTAGCCGCAGTAGATTCTGAGTTGAGACGTAGCCGCAGTAGATTCTGAGTTGAGACGTAGCCGCAGTAGATTCTGAGTTGAGACGTCGCCGCAGTAGATTCTGAGTTGAGACGTAGCCGCAGTAGTTTCTGAGTTGACTTGTAGCCGCAGTAGATTCTGAGTTGAGACGTAGCCGCAGTAGATTCTGAGTTGACTTGTAGCCGCAGTAGATTCTGAGTTGAGACGTAGCCGCAGTAGATTCTGAGTTGACTTGTAGCCGCAGTAGATTCTGAGTTGAGACGTAGCCGCAGTAGATTCTGAGTTGAGACGTAGCCGCAGTAGATTCTGAGTTGAGACGTAGCTGCAGTAGATTCCGAGTTGAGACGTAGCCGCAGTAGGTTCTGAGTTGAGACGTAGCCGCAGTAGATTCTGAGTTGAGACGTAGCCGCAGTAGATTCCGAGTTGAGACGTAGCTGCAGTAGACTCTGAGTTGAGACGTAGCTGCAGTAGATTCTGAGTTGAGACGTAGCTGCAGTAGATTCCGAGTTGAGACGTAGCCGCAGTAGGTTCTGAGTTGAGACGTAGCCGCAGTAGATTCTGAGTTGACTTGTAGCCGCAGTAGATTCTGAGTTGAGACGTAGCCGCAGTAGATTCTGAGTTGAGACGTAGCCGCAGTAGATTCTGAGATGACTTGTAGCCACAGTAGATTCCGAGTTGAGACGTAGCCGCTGTAGATTCTGAGTTGAGACGTAGCCGCAGTAGATTCTGAGTTGACTTGTAGCCGCAATAGATTCTGAGTTGACTTGTAGCCGCAGTAGATTCTGAGTTGAGACGTAGCCGCAGTAGATTCTGAGTTGACTTGTAGACGCAGTAGATTTTGAGTTGACTTGTAGCCGCAGTAGATTCTGAGTTGACTTCTAGCCGCAGTAGATTCTGAGTTGAGACGTAGCCGCAGTAGATTCTGAGTTGAGACGTAGCCGCATTAGATTCTGAGTTGACTTGTAGCCGCAGTAGATTCCGAGTTGAGACGTAGCCGCAGTAGATTCTGAGTTGACTTGTAGCCGCAGTAGATTCTGAGTTGACTTGTAGCCGCAGTAGATTCCGAGTTGAGACGTAGCCGCAGTAGATTCTGAGTTGACTTGTAGCCGCAGTAGATTCTGTGTTGACTTGTAGCCGCAGTAGATTCTGAGTTGACTTGTGGCCGCAGTAGATTCTGAGTTGACTTGTAGCCGCAGTAGATTCCGAGTTGAGACGTAGCCGCAGTAGATTCTGAGTTGACTTGTAGCCGCAGTAGATTCTGTGTTGACTTGTAGCCGCAGTAGATTCTGAGTTGACTTGTAGCCGCAGTAGATTCTGAGTTGACTTGTAGCCGCAATAGATTCTGAGTTGACTTGTAGCCGCAGTAGATTCTGAGTTGACTTGTAGCCGCAGTAGATTCTGAGTTGACTTGTAGTCGCAGTAGATTCTGAGTTGACTTGTAGCCGCAGTAGATTCTGAGTTGAGACGTAGCCGCAGTAGATTCTGAGTTGAGACATAGTTGCAGTAGATTCTGAGTTGAGACGTAGCCACAGTAGATTCCGAGTTGAGACGTAGTCGCAGTAGATTCTGAGTTGACTTGTAGCTGCAGTAGATTCTGAGTTGAGACGTAGCTGCAGTAGATTCTGAGTTGACTTGTAGCCGCAGTAGATTCTGGGTTGAGACGTAGCCGCAGAAGATTCTTAGTTGACTTGTAGCCGCAGTAGATTCTTAGTTGACTTGTAGCCGCAGTAGATTCTGAGTTGACTTGTAGCCGCAGTAGATTCTGAGTTGACTTGTAGTCGCAGTAGATTCTGAGTTGACTTGTAGCCGCAGTAGATTCTGAGTTGAGACGTCGCCGCAGTAGATTCTGAGTTGAGACGTAGCCGCAGTAGTTTCTGAGTTGACTTGTAGCCGCAGTAGATTCTGAGTTGAGACGTAGCCGCAGTAGATTCTGAGTTGACTTGTAGCCGCAGTAGATTCTGAGTTGAGACGTAGCCGCAGTAGATTCTGAGTTGACTTGTAGCCGCAGTAGATTCTGAGTTGAGACGTAGCCGCAGTAGATTCTGAGTTGAGACGTAGCCGCAGTAGATTCTGAGTTGAGACGTAGCTGCAGTAGATTCCGAGTTGAGACGTAGCCGCAGTAGGTTCTGAGTTGAGACGTAGCCGCAGTAGATTCTGAGTTGAGACGTAGCCGCAGTAGATTCCGAGTTGAGACGTAGCTGCAGTAGACTCTGAGTTGAGACGTAGCTGCAGTAGATTCTGAGTTGAGACGTAGCTGCAGTAGATTCCGAGTTGAGACGTAGCCGCAGTAGGTTCTGAGTTGAGACGTAGCCGCAGTAGATTCTGAGTTGACTTGTAGCCGCAGTAGATTCTGAGTTGAGACGTAGCCGCAGTAGATTCTGAGTTGAGACGTAGCCGCAGTAGATTCTGAGATGACTTGTAGCCACAGTAGATTCCGAGTTGAGACGTAGCCGCTGTAGATTCTGAGTTGAGACGTAGCCGCAGTAGATTCTGAGTTGACTTGTAGCCGCAATAGATTCTGAGTTGACTTGTAGCCGCAGTAGATTCTGAGTTGAGACGTAGCCGCAGTAGATTCTGAGTTGACTTGTAGACGCAGTAGATTTTGAGTTGACTTGTAGCCGCAGTAGATTCTGAGTTGACTTCTAGCCGCAGTAGATTCTGAGTTGAGACGTAGCCGCAGTAGATTCTGAGTTGAGACGTAGCCGCAGTAGATTCTGAGTTGACTTGTAGCCGCAGTAGATTCCGAGTTGAGACGTAGCCGCAGTAGATTCTGAGTTGACTTGTAGCCGCAGTAGATTCTGAGTTGACTTGTAGCCGCAGTAGATTCCGAGTTGAGACGTAGCCGCAGTAGATTCTGAGTTGACTTGTAGCCGCAGTAGATTCTGTGTTGACTTGTAGCCGCAGTAGATTCTGAGTTGACTTGTGGCCGCAGTAGATTCTGAGTTGACTTGTAGCCGCAGTAGATTCCGAGTTGAGACGTAGCCGCAGTAGATTCTGAGTTGACTTGTAGCCGCAGTAGATTCTGTGTTGACTTGTAGCCGCAGTAGATTCTGAGTTGACTTGTAGCCGCAGTAGATTCTGAGTTGACTTGTAGCCGCAATAGATTCTGAGTTGACTTGTAGCCGCAATAGATTCTGAGTTGACTTGTAGCCGCAGTAGATTCTGAGTTGACTTGTAGCCGCAGTAGATTCTGAGTTGACTTGTAGTCGCAGTAGATTCTGAGTTGAGACGTAGCCGCAGTAGATTCTGAGTTGAGACATAGTTGCAGTAGATTCTGAGTTGAGACGTAGCCGCAGTAGATTCCGAGTTGAGACGTAGTCGCAGTAGATTCTGAGTTGACTTGTAGCTGCAGTAGATTCTGAGTTGAGACGTAGCTGCAGTAGATTCTGAGTTGACTTGTAGCCGCAGTAGATTCTGGGTTGAGACGTAGCCGCAGAAGATTCTTACTTGACTTGTAGCCGCAGTAGATTCTTAGTTGACTTGTAGCCGCAGTAGATTCTGAGTTGACTTGTAGCCGCAATAGATTCTGAGTTGACTTGTAGCCGCAGTAGATTCTGAGTTGACTTGTAGCCGCAGTAGATTCTGAGTTGACTTGTAGTCGCAGTAGATTCTGAGTTGACTTGTAGCCGCAGTAGATTCTGAGTTGAGACGTAGCCGCAGTAGATTCTGAGTTGAGACGTAGCCGCTGTAGATTCTGAGTTGAGACGTAGCCGCAGTAGATTCCTAGTTGAGACGTAGCCGCAGTAGATTCTGAGTTGAGACGTAGCCGCAGTAGATTCCGAGTTGAGACGCAGCCGCAGTAGATTCCGAGTTGAGACGTAGCCGCAGTAGATTCTGAGTTGAGACGTAGCCGCAGTAGATTCCGAGTTGAGACGTAGCCGCAGTAGATTCTGAGTTGACTTGTAGTCGCAGTAGATTCTGAGTTTACTTGTAGCCGCAGTAGATTCTGAGTTGACTTGTAGCCGCAGTAGATTCTGAGTTGAGACATAGTTGCAGTAGATTCTGAGTTGAGACGTAGTAGCAGTAGATTCTTAGTTGAGACGTAGCCGCAGTAGATTCTGAGTTGACTTGTAGCCGCAGTAGATTCTGTGTTGACTTGTAGCCGCAGTAGATTCTGAGTTGACTTGTAGCCGCAGTAGATTCTGAGTTGAATTGTAGCCGCAGTAGATTCTGAGTTGAGACGTAGCCGCAGTAGATTCTGAGTTGAGACGTAGCCGCAGTAGATTCTGAGTTGAGACGTCGCCGCAGTAGATTCTGAGTTGAGACGTAGCCGCAGTAGTTTCTGAGTTGACTTGTAGCCGCAGTAGATTCTGAGTTGAGACGTAGCCGCAGTAGATTCTGAGTTGACTTGTAGCCGCAGTAGATTCTGAGTTGAGACGTAGCCGCAGTAGATTCTGAGTTGACTTGTAGCCGCAGTAGATTCTGAGTTGAGACGTAGCCGCAGTAGATTCTGAGTTGAGACGTAGCCGCAGTAGATTCTGAGTTGAGACGTAGCTGCAGTAGATTCCGAGTTGAGACGTAGCCGCAGTAGGTTCTGAGTTGAGACGTAGCCGCAGTAGATTCTGAGTTGAGACGTAGCCGCAGTAGATTCCGAGTTGAGACGTAGCTGCAGTAGACTCTGAGTTGAGACGTAGCTGCAGTAGATTCTGAGTTGAGACGTAGCTGCAGTAGATTCCGAGTTGAGACGTAGCCGCAGTAGGTTCTGAGTTGAGACGTAGCCGCAGTAGATTCTGAGTTGACTTGTAGCCGCAGTAGATTCTGAGTTGAGACGTAGCCGCAGTAGATTCTGAGTTGAGACGTAGCCGCAGTAGATTCTGAGATGACTTGTAGCCACAGTAGATTCCGAGTTGAGACGTAGCCGCTGTAGATTCTGAGTTGAGACGTAGCCGCAGTAGATTCTGAGTTGACTTGTAGCCGCAATAGATTCTGAGTTGACTTGTAGCCGCAGTAGATTCTGAGTTGAGACGTAGCCGCAGTAGATTCTGAGTTGACTTGTAGACGCAGTAGATTTTGAGTTGACTTGTAGCCGCAGTAGATTCTGAGTTGACTTCTAGCCGCAGTAGATTCTGAGTTGAGACGTAGCCGCAGTAGATTCTGAGTTGAGACGTAGCCGCATTAGATTCTGAGTTGACTTGTAGCCGCAGTAGATTCCGAGTTGAGACGTAGCCGCAGTAGATTCTGAGTTGACTTGTAGCCGCAGTAGATTCTGAGTTGACTTGTAGCCGCAGTAGATTCCGAGTTGAGACGTAGCCGCAGTAGATTCTGAGTTGACTTGTGGCCGCAGTAGATTCTGAGTTGACTTGTAGCCGCAGTAGATTCCGAGTTGAGACGTAGCCGCAGTAGATTCTGAGTTGACTTGTAGCCGCAGTAGATTCTGTGATGACTTGTAGCCGCAGTAGATTCTGAGTTGACTTGTAGCCGCAGTAGATTCTGAGTTGACTTGTAGCCGCAATAGATTCTGAGTTGACTTGTAGCCGCAGTAGATTCTGAGTTGACTTGTAGCCGCAGTAGATTCTGAGTTGACTTGTAGTCGCAGTAGATTCTGAGTTGACTTGTAGCCGCAGTAGATTCTGAGTTGAGACGTAGCCGCAGTAGATTCTGAGTTGAGACATAGTTGCAGTAGATTCTGAGTTGAGACGTAGCCGCAGTAGATTCCGAGTTGAGACGTAGTCGCAGTAGATTCTGAGTTGACTTGTAGCTGCAGTAGATTCTGAGTTGAGACGTAGCTGCAGTAGATTCTGAGTTGACTTGTAGCCGCAGTAGATTCTGGGTTGAGACGTAGCCGCAGAAGATTCTTAGTTGACTTGTAGCCGCAGTAGATTCTTAGTTGACTTGTAGCCGCAGTAGATTCTGAGTTGACTTGTAGCCGCAATAGATTCTGAGTTGACTTGTAGCCGCAGTAGATTCTGAGTTGACTTGTAGCCGCAGTAGATTCTGAGTTGACTTGTAGTCGCAGTAGATTCTGAGTTGACTTGTAGCCGCAGTAGATTCTGAGTTGAGACGTAGCCGCAGTAGATTCTGAGTTGAGACGTAGCCGCTGTAGATTCTGAGTTGAGACGTAGCCGCAGTAGATTCCTAGTTGAGACGTAGCCGCAGTAGATTCTGAGTTGAGACGTAGCCGCAGTAGATTCCGAGTTGAGACGCAGCCGCAGTAGATTCCGAGTTGAGACGTAGCCGCAGTAGATTCTGAGTTGAGACGTAGCCGCAGTAGATTCCGAGTTGAGACGTAGCCGCAGTAGATTCTGAGTTGACTTGTAGTCGCAGTAGATTCTGAGTTTACTTGTAGCCGCAGTAGATTCTGAGTTGACTTGTAGCCGCAGTAGATTCTGAGTTGAGACGTAGCCGCAGTAGATTCTGAGTTGAGACGTAGTAGCAGTAGATTCTTAGTTGAGACGTAGCCGCAGTAGATTCTGAGTTGACTTGTAGCCGCAGTAGATTCTGTGTTGACTTGTAGCCGCAGTAGATTCTGAGTTGACTTGTAGCCGCAGTAGATTCTGAGTTGACTTGTAGCCGCAGTAGATTCTGAGTTGAGACGTAGCCGCAGTAGATTCTGAGTTGAGACGTAGCCGCAGTAGATTCTGAGTTGAGACGTCGCCGCAGTAGATTCTGAGTTGAGACGTAGCCGCAGTAGTTTCTGAGTTGACTTGTAGCCGCAGTAGATTCTGAGTTGAGACGTAGCCGCAGTAGATTCTGAGTTGAGACGTAGCCGCAGTAGATTCTGAGTTGAGACGTAGCCGCAGTAGATTCTGAGTTGACTTGTAGCCGCAGTAGATTCTGAGTTGAGACGTAGCCGCAGTAGATTCTGAGTTGAGACGTAGCCGCAGTAGATTCTGAGTTGAGACGTAGCTGCAGTAGATTCCGAGTTGAGACGTAGCCGCAGTAGGTTCTGAGTTGAGACGTAGCCGCAGTAGATTCTGAGTTGACTTGTAGCCGCAATAGATTCTGAGTTGACTTGTAGCCGCAGTAGATTCTGAGTTGACTTGTAGCCGCAGTAGATTCTGAGTTGACTTGTAGTCGCAGTAGATTCTGAGTTGACTTGTAGCCGCAGTAGATTCTGAGTTGAGACGTAGCCGCAGTAGATTCTGAGTTGAGACATAGTTGCAGTAGATTCTGAGTTGAGACGTAGCCGCAGTAGATTCCGAGTTGAGACGTAGTCGCAGTAGATTCTGAGTTGACTTGTAGCTGCAGTAGATTCTGAGTTGAGACGTAGCTGCAGTAGATTCTGAGTTGACTTGTAGCCGCAGTAGATTCTGGGTTGAGACGTAGCCGCAGAAGATTCTTAGTTGACTTGTAGCCGCAGTAGATTCTTAGTTGACTTGTAGCCGCAGTAGATTCTGAGTTGACTTGTAGCCGCAATAGATTCTGAGTTGACTTGTAGCCGCAGTAGATTCTGAGTTGACTTGTAGCCGCAGTAGATTCTGAGTTGACTTGTAGTCGCAGTAGATTCTGAGTTGACTTGTAGCCGCAGTAGATTCTGAGTTGAGACGTAGCCGCAGTAGATTCTGAGTTGAGACGTAGCCGCTGTAGATTCTGAGTTGAGACGTAGCCGCAGTAGATTCCTAGTTGAGACGTAGCCGCAGTAGATTCTGAGTTGAGACGTAGCCGCAGTAGATTCCGAGTTGAGACGCAGCCGCAGTAGATTCCGAGTTGAGACGTAGCCGCAGTAGATTCTGAGTTGAGACGTAGCCGCAGTAGATTCCGAGTTGAGACGTAGCCGCAGTAGATTCTGAGTTGACTTGTAGTCGCAGTAGATTCTGAGTTTACTTGTAGCCGCAGTAGATTCTGAGTTGACTTGTAGCCGCAGTAGATTCTGAGTTGAGACGTAGCCGCAGTAGATTCTGAGTTGAGACGTAGTAGCAGTAGATTCTTAGTTGAGACGTAGCCGCAGTAGATTCTGAGTTGACTTGTAGCCGCAGTAGATTCTGTGTTGATTTGTAGCCGCAGTAGATTCTGAGTTGACTTGTAGCCGCAGTAGATTCTGAGTTGACTTGTAGCCGCAGTAGATTCTGAGTTGAGACGTAGCCGCAGTAGATTCTGAGTTGAGACGTAGCCGCAGTAGATTCTGAGTTGAGACGTCGCCGCAGTAGATTCTGAGTTGAGACGTAGCCGCAGTAGTTTCTGAGTTGACTTGTAGCCGCAGTAGATTCTGAGTTGAGACGTAGCCGCAGTAGATTCTGAGTTGACTTGTAGCCGCAGTAGATTCTGAGTTGAGACGTAGCCGCAGTAGATTCTGAGTTGACTTGTAGCCGCAGTAGATTCTGAGTTGAGACGTAGCCGCAGTAGATTCTGAGTTGAGACGTAGCCGCAGTAGATTCTGAGTTGAGACGTAGCTGCAGTAGATTCCGAGTTGAGACGTAGCCGCAGTAGGTTCTGAGTTGAGACGTAGCCGCAGTAGATTCTGAGTTGAGACGTAGCCGCAGTAGATTCCGAGTTGAGACGTAGCTGCAGTAGACTCTGAGTTGAGACGTAGCTGCAGTAGATTCTGAGTTGAGACGTAGCTGCAGTAGATTCCGAGTTGAGACGTAGCCGCAGTAGGTTCTGAGTTGAGACGTAGCCGCAGTAGATTCTGAGTTGACTTGTAGCCGCAGTAGATTCTGAGTTGAGACGTAGCCGCAGTAGATTCTGAGTTGAGACGTAGCCGCAGTAGATTCTGAGATGACTTGTAGCCACAGTAGATTCCGAGTTGAGACGTAGCCGCTGTAGATTCTGAGTTGAGACGTAGCCGCAGTAGATTCTGAGTTGACTTGTAGCCGCAATAGATTCTGAGTTGACTTGTAGCCGCAGTAGATTCTGAGTTGAGACGTAGCCGCAGTAGATTCTGAGTTGACTTGTAGACGCAGTAGATTTTGAGTTGACTTGTAGCCGCAGTAGATTCTGAGTTGACTTCTAGCCGCAGTAGATTCTGAGTTGAGACGTAGCCGCAGTAGATTCTGAGTTGAGACGTAGCCGCAGTAGATTCTGAGTTGACTTGTAGCCGCAGTAGATTCCGAGTTGAGACGTAGCCGCAGTAGATTCTGAGTTGACTTGTAGCCGCAGTAGATTCTGAGTTGACTTGTAGCCGCAGTAGATTCCGAGTTGAGACGTAGCCGCAGTAGATTCTGAGTTGACTTGTAGCCGCAGTAGATTCTGTGTTGACTTGTAGCTGCAGTAGATTCTGAGTTGACTTGTGGCCGCAGTAGATTCTGAGTTGACTTGTAGCCGCAGTAGATTCCGAGTTGAGACGTAGCCGCAGTAGATTCTGAGTTGACTTGTAGCCGCAGTAGATTCTGTGTTGACTTGTAGCCGCAGTAGATTCTGAGTTGACTTGTAGCCGCAGTAGATTCTGAGTTGACTTGTAGCCGCAATAGATTCTGAGTTGACTTGTAGCCGCAGTAGATTCTGAGTTGACTTGTAGCCGCAGTAGATTCTGAGTTGACTTGTAGTCGCAGTAGATTCTGAGTTGACTTGTAGCCGCAGTAGATTCTGAGTTGAGACGTAGCCGCAGTAGATTCTGAGTTGAGACATAGTTGCAGTAGATTCTGAGTTGAGACGTAGCCGCAGTAGATTCCGAGTTGAGACGTAGTCGCAGTAGATTCTGAGTTGACTTGTAGCTGCAGTAGATTCTGAGTTGAGACGTAGCTGCAGTAGATTCTGAGTTGACTTGTAGCCGCAGTAGATTCTGGGTTGAGACGTAGCCGCAGAAGATTCTTAGTTGACTTGTAGCCGCAGTAGATTCTTAGTTGACTTGTAGCCGCAGTAGATTCTGAGTTGACTTGTAGCCGCAATAGATTCTGAGTTGACTTGTAGCCGCAGTAGATTCTGAGTTGACTTGTAGTCGCAGTAGATTCTGAGTTGACTTGTAGCCGCAGTAGATTCTGAGTTGAGACGTAGCCGCAGTAGATTCTGAGTTGAGACGTAGCCGCTGTAGATTCTGAGTTGAGACGTAGCCGCAGTAGATTCTGAGTTGAGACGTAGCCGCAGTAGATTCTGAGTTGAGACGTAGCCGCAGTAGATTCCGAGTTGAGACGCAGCCGCAGTAGATTCCGAGTTGAGACGTAGCCGCAGTAGATTCTGAGTTGAGACGTAGAAGCAGTAGATTCCGAGTTGAGACGTAGCCGCAGTAGATTCTGAGTTGACTTGTAGTCGCAGTAGATTCTGAGTTTACTTGTAGCCGCAGTAGATTCTGAGTTGACTTGTAGCCGCAGTAGATTCTGAGTTGAGACGTAGCCGCAGTAGATTCTGAGTTGAGACGTAGTAGCAGTAGATTCTTAGTTGAGACGTAGCCGCAGTAGATTCTGAGTTGACTTGTAGCCGCAGTAGATTCTGTGTTGACTTGTAGCCGCAGTAGATTCTGAGTTGACTTGTAGCCGCAGTAGATTCTGAGTTGACTTGTAGCCGCAGTAGATTCTGAGTTGAGACGTAGCCGCAGTAGATTCTGAGTTGAGACGTAGCCGCAGTAGATTCTGAGTTGAGACGTCGCCGCAGTAGATTCTGAGTTGAGACGTAGCCGCAGTAGTTTCTGAGTTGACTTGTAGCCGCAGTAGATTCTGAGTTGAGACGTAGCCGCAGTAGATTCTGAGTTGAGACGTAGCCGCAGTAGATTCTGAGTTGACTTGTAGCCGCAGTAGATTCTGAGTTGACTTGTAGCCGCAGTAGATTCTGAGTTGAGACGTAGCCGCAGTAGATTCTGAGTTGACTTGTAGCCGCAGTAGATTCTGAGTTGAGACGTAGCTGCAGTAGATTCCGAGTTGAGACGTAGCCGCAGTAGGTTCTGAGTTGAGACGTAGCCGCAGTAGATTCTGAGTTGAGACGTAGCCGCAGTAGATTCCGAGTTGAGACGTAGCCGCAGTAGACTCTGAGTTGAGACGTAGCTGCAGTAGATTCTGAGTTGAGACGTAGCTGCAGTAGATTCCGAGTTGAGACGTAGCCGCATTAGGTTCTGAGTTGAGACGTAGCCGCAGTAGATTCTGAGTTGACTTGTAGCCGCAGTAGATTCCGAGTTGAGACGTAGCCGCAGTAGATTCTGAGTTGAGACGTAGCCGCAGTAGATTCTGAGATGACTTGTAGCCACAGTAGATTCCGAGTTGAGACGTAGCCGCTGTAGATTCTGAGTTGAGACGTAGCCGCAGTAGATTCTGAGTTGACTTGTAGCCGCAATAGATTCTGAGTTGACTTGTAGCCGCAGTAGATTCTGAGTTGAGACGTAGCCGCAGTAGATTCTGAGTTGACTTGTAGCCGCAGTAGATTTTGTGTTGACTTGTAGCCGCAGTAGATTCTGAGTTGACTTCTAGCCGCAGTAGATTCTGAGTTGAGACGTAGCCGCAGTAGATTCTGAGTTGAGACGTAGCCGCAGTAGATTCTTAGTTGACTTGTAGCCGCAGTAGATTCCGAGTTGAGACGTAGCCGCAGTAGATTCTGAGTTGACTTGTAGCCGCAGTAGATTCTGAGTTGACTTGTAGCCGCAGTAGATTCCGAGTTGAGACGTAGCCGCAGTAGATTCTGAGTTGACTTGTAGCCGCAGTAGATTCTGTGTTGACTTGTAGCCGCAGTAGATTCTGAGTTGACTTGTGGCCGCAGTAGATTCTGAGTTGAGTCGTAGCCGCAGTAGATTCCGAGTTGACTTGTAGCCGCAGTAGATTCTGAGTTGACTTGTAGCCGCAGTAGATTCTGAGTTGACTTGTAGCCGCAGTAGATTCTGAGTTGACTTGTAGCCGCAGTATATTCCGAGTTGAATTGTAGCCGCAGTAGATTCTGAGTTGAGTCGTAGCCGCAGTAGATTCCGAGTTGACTTGTAGCCGCAGTAGATTCCGAGTTGAGACGTAGCCGCAGTAGATTCTGAGTTGACTTGTAGCCGCAGTAGATTCCGAGTTGAGACGTAGCCGCAGTAGATTCCGAGTTGAGACGTAGCCGCAGTAGATTCCGAGTTGAGACGTAGCCGCAGTAGATTCTGAGTTGAGACGTAGCCGCAGTAGATTCCGAGTTGAGACGTAGCCGCAGTAGATTCTGAGTTGACTTGTAGCTGCAGTAGATTCTGAGTTGAGACGTAGCCGCAGTAGATTCTGAGTTGACTTGTAGCCGCAGTAGATTCTGAGTTGAGACGTAGCCGCAGTAGATTCTGAGTTGAGACTTAGTTGCAGTAGATTCTGAGTTGAGACGTAGCCGCAGTAGATTCTGAGTTGACTTGTAGCCGCAGTAGATTCCGAGTTGACTTGTAGCCGCAGTAGATTCTGAGTTGAGACGTAGCCGCAGTAGATTCTGAGTTGAGACGTAGGCGCAGTAGATTCTTATTTGAATTGTAGCCGCAGTAGATTCTGAGTTGAGTCGTAGCCGCAGTAGATTCCGAGTTGACTTGTAGCCGCAGTAGATTCTGAGTTGAGTCGTAGCCGCAGTAGATTCTGAGTTGAGACGTAGCCGCAGTAGATTCTGAGTTGACTTGTAGCCGCAGTAGATTCTGAGTTGACTTGTAGCCGCAGTAGATTCTGAGTTGAGACGTAGCCGCAGAAGATTCTTAGTTGACTTGTAGCCGCAGTAGATTCTGAGTTGACTTGTAGCCGCAGTAGATTCTGAGTTGACTTGTAGCCGGAATAGATTCTGAGTTGACTTGTAGCCGCAGTAGATTCTGAGTTGACTTGTAGCCGCAGTAGATTCTGAGTTGACTTGTAGCCGCAGTAGATTCTGAGTTGAGACGTAGCCGCAGTAGATTCTGAGTTGAGACGTAGCCGCAGTAAATTCTTAGTTGACTTGTAGCCGCAGTAGATTCCGAGTTGAGACGTAGCCGCAGTAGATTCTGAGTTGACTTGTAGCCGCAGTAGATTCTGAGTTGACTTGTAGCCGCAGTAGATTCCGAGTTGAGACGTAGCCGCAGTAGATTCTGAGTTGACTTGTAGCCGCAGTAGATTCTGTGTTGACTTGTAGCCGCAGTAGATTCTGAGTTGACTTGTAGCCGCAGTAGATTCTGAGTTGAGTCGTAGCCGCAGTAGATTCCGAGTTGACTTGTAGCCGCAGTAGATTCTGAGTTGACTTGTAGCCGCAGTAGATTCTGAGTTGACTTGTAGCCGCAGTAGATTCTGAGTTGACTTGTAGCCGCAGTATATTCCGAGTTGAATTGTAGCCGCAGTAGATTCTGAGTTGAGTCGTAGCCGCAGTAGATTCTGAGTTGACTTGTAGCCGCAGTAGATTCCGAGTTGAGTCGTAGCCGCAGTATATTCCGAGTTGACTTGTAGCCGCAGTAGATTCTGAGTTGAGTCGTAGCCGCAGTAGATTCCGAGTTGACTTGTAGCCTCAGTAGATTCCGAGTTGAGACGTAGCCGCAGTAGATTATGAGTTGAGACGTAGCCGCAGTAGATTCCGAGTTGAGACGTAGCCGCAGTATATTTCGAGTTGAGACGTAGCCGCAGTAGATTCCGAGTTGAGACGTAGCCGCAGTAGATTCTGAGTTGAGACGTAGTAGCAGTAGATTCTTAGTTGAGACGTAGCCGCAGTAGATTCTGAGTTGACTTGTAGCCGCAGTAGATTCTGTGTTGACTTGTAGCCGCAGTAGATTCTGAGTTGACTTGTAGCCGCAGTAGATTCTGAGTTGACTTGTAGCCGCAGTAGATTCTGAGTTGAGACGTAGCCGCAGTAGATTCTGAGTTGAGACGTAGCCGCAGTAGATTCTGAGTTGAGACGTCGCCGCAGTAGATTCTGAGTTGAGACGTAGCCGCAGTAGTTTCTGAGTTGACTTGTAGCCGCAGTAGATTCTGAGTTGAGACGTAGCCGCAGTAGATTCTGAGTTGAGACGTAGCTGCAGTAGATTCTGAGTTGAGACGTAGCCGCAGTAGATTCTGAGTTGACTTGTAGCCGCAGTAGATTCTGAGTTGAGACGTAGCCGCAGTAGATTCTGAGTTGAGACGTAGCCGCAGTAGATTCTGAGTTGAGACGTAGCTGCAGTAGATTCCGAGTTGAGACGTAGCCGCAGTAGGTTCTGAGTTGAGACGTAGCCGCAGTAGATTCTGAGTTGACTTGTAGCCGCAATAGATTCTGAGTTGACTTGTAGCCGCAGTAGATTCTGAGTTGACTTGTAGCCGCAGTAGATTCTGAGTTGACTTGTAGTCGCAGTAGATTCTGAGTTGACTTGTAGCCGCAGTAGATTCTGAGTTGAGACGTAGCCGCAGTAGATTCTGAGTTGAGACATAGTTGCAGTAGATTCTGAGTTGAGACGTAGCCGCAGTAGATTCCGAGTTGAGACGTAGTCGCAGTAGATTCTGAGTTGACTTGTAGCTGCAGTAGATTCTGAGTTGAGACGTAGCTGCAGTAGATTCTGAGTTGACTTGTAGCCGCAGTAGATTCTGGGTTGAGACGTAGCCGCAGAAGATTCTTAGTTGACTTGTAGCCGCAGTAGATTCTTAGTTGACTTGTAGCCGCAGTAGATTCTGAGTTGACTTGTAGCCGCAATAGATTCTGAGTTGACTTGTAGCCGCAGTAGATTCTGAGTTGACTTGTAGCCGCAGTAGATTCTGAGTTGACTTGTAGTCGCAGTAGATTCTGAGTTGACTTGTAGCCGCAGTAGATTCTGAGTTGAGACGTAGCCGCAGTAGATTCTGAGTTGAGACGTAGCCGCTGTAGATTCTGAGTTGAGACGTAGCCGCAGTAGATTCCTAGTTGAGACGTAGCCGCAGTAGATTCTGAGTTGAGACGTAGCCGCAGTAGATTCCGAGTTGAGACGCAGCCGCAGTAGATTCCGAGTTGAGACGTAGCCGCAGTAGATTCTGAGTTGAGACGTAGCCGCAGTAGATTCCGAGTTGAGACGTAGCCGCAGTAGATTCTGAGTTGACTTGTAGTCGCAGTAGATTCTGAGTTTACTTGTAGCCGCAGTAGATTCTGAGTTGACTTGTAGCCGCAGTAGATTCTGAGTTGAGACGTAGCCGCAGTAGATTCTGAGTTGAGACGTAGTAGCAGTAGATTCTTAGTTGAGACGTAGCCGCAGTAGATTCTGAGTTGACTTGTAGCCGCAGTAGATTCTGTGTTGATTTGTAGCCGCAGTAGATTCTGAGTTGACTTGTAGCCGCAGTAGATTCTGAGTTGACTTGTAGCCGCAGTAGATTCTGAGTTGAGACGTAGCCGCAGTAGATTCTGAGTTGAGACGTAGCCGCAGTAGATTCTGAGTTGAGACGTCGCCGCAGTAGATTCTGAGTTGAGACGTAGCCGCAGTAGTTTCTGAGTTGACTTGTAGCCGCAGTAGATTCTGAGTTGAGACGTAGCCGCAGTAGATTCTGAGTTGACTTGTAGCCGCAGTAGATTCTGAGTTGAGACGTAGCCGCAGTAGATTCTGAGTTGACTTGTAGCCGCAGTAGATTCTGAGTTGAGACGTAGCCGCAGTAGATTCTGAGTTGAGACGTAGCCGCAGTAGATTCTGAGTTGAGACGTAGCTGCAGTAGATTCCGAGTTGAGACGTAGCCGCAGTAGGTTCTGAGTTGAGACGTAGCCGCAGTAGATTCTGAGTTGAGACGTAGCCGCAGTAGATTCCGAGTTGAGACGTAGCTGCAGTAGACTCTGAGTTGAGACGTAGCTGCAGTAGATTCTGAGTTGAGACGTAGCTGCAGTAGATTCCGAGTTGAGACGTAGCCGCAGTAGGTTCTGAGTTGAGACGTAGCCGCAGTAGATTCTGAGTTGACTTGTAGCCGCAGTAGATTCTGAGTTGAGACGTAGCCGCAGTAGATTCTGAGTTGAGACGTAGCCGCAGTAGATTCTGAGATGACTTGTAGCCACAGTAGATTCCGAGTTGAGACGTAGCCGCTGTAGATTCTGAGTTGAGACGTAGCCGCAGTAGATTCTGAGTTGACTTGTAGCCGCAATAGATTCTGAGTTGACTTGTAGCCGCAGTAGATTCTGAGTTGAGACGTAGCCGCAGTAGATTCTGAGTTGACTTGTAGACGCAGTAGATTTTGAGTTGACTTGTAGCCGCAGTAGATTCTGAGTTGACTTCTAGCCGCAGTAGATTCTGAGTTGAGACGTAGCCGCAGTAGATTCTGAGTTGAGACGTAGCCGCAGTAGATTCTGAGTTGACTTGTAGCCGCAGTAGATTCCGAGTTGAGACGTAGCCGCAGTAGATTCTGAGTTGACTTGTAGCCGCAGTAGATTCTGAGTTGACTTGTAGCCGCAGTAGATTCCGAGTTGAGACGTAGCCGCAGTAGATTCTGAGTTGACTTGTAGCCGCAGTAGATTCTGTGTTGACTTGTAGCCGCAGTAGATTCTGAGTTGACTTGTGGCCGCAGTAGATTCTGAGTTGACTTGTAGCCGCAGTAGATTCCGAGTTGAGACGTAGCCGCAGTAGATTCTGAGTTGACTTGTAGCCGCAGTAGATTCTGTGTTGACTTGTAGCCGCAGTAGATTCTGAGTTGAATTGTAGCCGCAGTAGATTCTGAGTTGACTTGTAGCCGCAATAGATTCTGAGTTGACTTGTAGCCGCAGTAGATTCTGAGTTGACTTGTAGTCGCAGTAGATTCTGAGTTGACTTGTAGCCGCAGTAGATTCTGAGTTGAGACGTAGCCGCAGTAGATTCTGAGTTGAGACATAGTTGCAGTAGATTCTGAGTTGAGACGTAGCCGCAGTAGATTCCGAGTTGAGACGTAGTCGCAGTAGATTCTGAGTTGACTTGTAGCTGCAGTAGATTCTGAGTTGAGACGTAGCTGCAGTAGATTCTGAGTTGACTTGTAGCCGCAGTAGATTCTGGGTTGAGACGTAGCCGCAGAAGATTCTTAGTTGACTTGTAGCCGCAGTAGATTCTTAGTTGACTTGTAGCCGCAGTAGATTCTGAGTTGACTTGTAGCCGCAATAGATTCTGAGTTGACTTGTAGCCGCAGTAGATTCTGAGTTGACTTGTAGCCGCAGTAGATTCTGAGTTGACTTGTAGTCGCAGTAGATTCTGAGTTGACTTGTAGCCGCAGTAGATTCTGAGTTGAGACGTAGCCGCAGTAGATTCTGAGTTGAGACGTAGCCGCTGTAGATTCTGAGTTGAGACGTAGCCGCAGTAGATTCTGAGTTGAGACGTAGCCGCAGTAGATTCTGAGTTGAGACGTAGCCGCAGTAGATTCCGAGTTGAGACGCAGCCGCAGTAGATTCCGAGTTGAGACGTAGCCGCAGTAGATTATGAGTTGAGACGTAGCCGCAGTAGATTCCGAGTTGAGACGTAGCCGCAGTAGATTCTGAGTTGACTTGTAGTCGCAGTAGATTCTGAGTTTACTTGTAGCCGCAGTAGATTCTGAGTTGACTTGTAGCCGCAGTAGATTCTGAGTTGAGACGTAGCCGCAGTAGATTCTGAGTTGAGACGTAGTAGCAGTAGATTCTTAGTTGAGACGTAGCCGCAGTAGATTCTGAGTTGACTTGTAGCCGCAGTAGATTCTGTGTTGACTTGTAGCCGCAGTAGATTCTGAGTTGACTTGTAGCCGCAGTAGATTCTGAGTTGACTTGTAGCCGCAGTAGATTCTGAGATGAGACGTAGCCGCAGTAGATTCTGAGTTGAGACGTAGCCGCAGTAGATTCTGAGTTGAGACGTCGCCGCAGTAGATTCTGAGTTGAGACGTAGCCGCAGTAGTTTCTGAGTTGACTTGTAGCCGCAGTAGATTCTGAGTTGAGACGTAGCCGCAGTAGATTCTGAGTTGACTTGTAGCCGCAGTAGATTCTGAGTTGAGACGTAGCCGCAGTAGATTCTGAGTTGACTTGTAGCCGCAGTAGATTCTGAGTTGAGACGTAGCCGCAGTAGATTCTGAGTTGAGACGTAGCCGCAGTAGATTCTGAGTTGAGACGTAGCTGCAGTAGATTCCGAGTTGAGACGTAGCCGCAGTAGGTTCTGAGTTGAGACGTAGCCGCAGTAGATTCTGAGTTGAGACGTAGCCGCAGTAGATTCCGAGTTGAGACGTAGCCGCAGTAGACTCTGAGTTGAGACGTAGCTGCAGTAGATTCTGAGTTGAGACGTAGCTGCAGTAGATTCCGAGTTGAGACGTAGCCGCATTAGGTTCTGAGTTGAGACGTAGCCGCAGTAGATTCTGAGTTGACTTGTAGCCGCAGTAGATTCCGAGTTGAGACGTAGCCGCAGTAGATTCTGAGTTGAGACGTAGCCGCAGTAGATTCTGAGTTGAGACGTAGCCGCAGTAGATTCTTAGTTGACTTGTAGCCGCAGTAGATTCCGAGTTGAGACGTAGCCGCAGTAGATTCTGAGTTGACTTGTAGCCGCAGTAGATTCTGAGTTGACTTGTAGCCGCAGTAGATTCCGAGTTGAGACGTAGCCGCAGTAGATTCTGAGTTGACTTGTAGCCGCAGTAGATTCTGTGTTGACTTGTAGCCGCAGTAGATTCTGAGTTGACTTGTGGCCGCAGTAGATTCTGAGTTGAGTCGTAGCCGCAGTAGATTCCGAGTTGACTTGTAGCCGCAGTAGATTCTGAGTTGACTTGTAGCCGCAGTAGATTCTGAGTTGACTTGTAGCCGCAGTAGATTCTGAGTTGACTTGTAGCCGCAGTATATTCCGAGTTGAATTGTAGCCGCAGTAGATTCTGAGTTGAGTCGTAGCCGCAGTAGATTCCGAGTTGACTTGTAGCCGCAGTAGATTCCGAGTTGAGACGTAGCCGCAGTAGATTCTGAGTTGACTTGTAGCCGCAGTAGATTCCGAGTTGAGACGTAGCCGCAGTAGATTCCGAGTTGAGACGTAGCCGCAGTAGATTCCGAGTTGAGACGTAGCCGCAGTAGATTCTGAGTTGAGACGTAGCCGCAGTAGATTCCGAGTTGAGACGTAGCCGCAGTAGATTCTGAGTTGACTTGTAGCTGCAGTAGATTCTGAGTTGAGACGTAGCCGCAGTAGATTCTGAGTTGACTTGTAGCCGCAGTAGATTCTGAGTTGAGACGTAGCCGCAGTAGATTCTGAGTTGAGACTTAGTTGCAGTAGATTCTGAGTTGAGACGTAGCCGCAGTAGATTCCGAGTTGAGACGTAGCCGCAGTAGATTCTGAGTTGAGACGTAGCCGCAGTAGATTCCTAGTTAAGACGTAGCCGCAGTAGATTCTGAGTTGAGACGTAGCCGCAGTAGATTCCGAGTTGAGACGTAGCCGCAGTAGATTCTGAGTTGACTTGTAGCCGCAGTAGATTCTGAGTTGACTTGTAGCCGCAGTAGATTCTGAGTTGAGACGTAGCCGCAGTAGATTCTGAGTTGAGACATAGTTGCAGTAGATTCTGAGTTGAGACGTAGCCGCAGTAGATTCCGAGTTGAGACGTAGCCGCAGTAGATTCTGAGTTGAGACGTAGCCGCAGTAGATTCTGACTTGAGACGTAGCCGCAGTAGATTCCGAGTTGAGACGTAGCCGCAGTAGATTCTGAGTTGAGACGTAGCCGCACTAGATTCTGAGTTGACTTGTAGCCGCAGTAGATTCTGAGTTGACTTGTAGCCGCAGTAGATTCTGAGTTGAGACGTAGCCGCAGTAGATTCTGAGTTGACTTGTAGCCGCAGTAGATTTTGAGTTGACTTGTAGCCGCAGTAGATTCTGAGTTGAGACGTAGCCGCAGTAGATTCCGAGTTGAGACGTAGCCGCAGTAGATTCCGAGTTGAGACGTAGCCGCAGTAGATTCTGAGTTGAGACGTAGCCGCAGTAGATTCCGAGTTGAGACGTAGCCGCAGTAGATTCTGAGTTGAGACGTAGCCGCAGTAGATTCCGTGTTGAGACGTAGCCGCAGTAGATTCTGAGTTGAGACGTAGCCGCAGTAGATTCTGAGTTGAGACGTAGCCGCAATAGATTCCGAGTTGAGACGTAGCCGCAGTAGATTCTGAGTTGACTTGTAGTCGCAGTAGATTCTGAGTTGACTTGTAGCCGCAGTAGATTCTGAGTTGACTTGTAGCCGCAGTAGATTCCGAGTTGACTTGTAGCCGCAGTAGATTCTGAGTTGAGACGTAGCCGCAGTAGATTCTGAGTTGAGACGTAGGCGCAGTAGATTCTTAGTTGAATTGTAGCCGCAGTAGATTCTGAGTTGAGTCGTAGCCGCAGTAGATTCCGAGTTGACTTGTAGCCGCAGTAGATTCTGAGTTGAGTCGTAGCCGCAGTAGATTCTGAGTTGAGACGTAGCCGCAGTAGATTCTGAGTTGACTTGTAGCCGCAGTAGATTCTGAGTTGACTTGTAGCCGCAGTAGATTCTGAGTTGAGACGTAGCCGCAGAAGATTCTTAGTTGACTTGTAGCCGCAGTAGATTCTGAGTTGACTTGTAGCCGCAGTAGATTCTGAGTTGACTTGTAGCCGGAATAGATTCTGAGTTGACTTGTAGCCGCAGTAGATTCTGAGTTGACTTGTAGCCGCAGTAGATTCTGAGTTGACTTGTAGCCGCAGTAGATTCTGTGTTGAGACGTAGCCGCAGTAGATTCTGAGTTGAGACGTAGCCGCAGTAAATTCTTAGTTGACTTGTAGCCGCAGTAGATTCCGAGTTGAGACGTAGCCGCAGTAGATTCTGAGTTGACTTGTAGCCGCAGTAGATTCTGAGTTGACTTGTAGCCGCAGTAGATTCCGAGTTGAGACGTAGCCGCAGTAGATTCTGAGTTGACTTGTAGCCGCAGTAGATTCTGTGTTGACTTGTAGCCGCAGTAGATTCTGAGTTGACTTGTAGCCGCAGTAGATTCTGAGTTGAGTCGTAGCCGCAGTAGATTCCGAGTTGACTTGTAGCCGCAGTAGATTCTGAGTTGACTTGTAGCCGCAGTAGATTCTGAGTTGACTTGTAGCCGCAGTAGATTCTGAGTTGACTTGTAGCCGCAGTATATTCCGAGTTGAATTGTAGCCGCAGTAGATTCTGAGTTGAGTCGTAGCCGCAGTAGATTCTGAGTTGACTTGTAGCCGCAGTAGATTCCGAGTTGAGTCGTAGCCGCAGTATATTCCGAGTTGACTTGTAGCCGCAGTAGATTCTGAGTTGAGTCGTAGCCGCAGTAGATTCCGAGTTGACTTGTAGCCTCAGTAGATTCCGAGTTGAGACGTAGCCGCAGTAGATTCTGAGTTGAGACGTAGCCGCAGTAGATTCTGAGTTGACTTGTAGTCGCAGTAGATTCTGAGTTGACTTGTAGCCGCAGTAGATTCTGAGTTGACTTGTAGCCGCAGTAGATTCCGAGTTGACTTGTAGCCGCAGTAGATTCTGAGTTGAGACGTAGCCGCAGTAGATTCTGAGTTGACTTGTAGTCGCAGTAGATTCTGAGTTGACTTGTAGCCGCAGTAGATTCTGAGTTGACTTGTAGCCGCAGTAGATTCCGAGTTGACTTGTAGCCGCAGTAGATTCTGAGTTGAGACGTAGCCGCAGTAGATTCTGAGTTGAGACGTAGGCGCAGTAGATTCTTAGTTGAATTGTAGCCGCAGTAGATTCTGAGTTGAGTCGTAGCCGCAGTAGATTCCGAGTTGACTTGTAGCCGCAGTAGATTCTGAGTTGAGTCGTAGCCGCAGTAGATTCTGAGTTGAGACGTAGCCGCAGTAGATTCTGAGTTGACTTGTAGCCGCAGTAGATTCTGAGTTGACTTGTAGCCGCAGTAGATTCTGAGTTGAGACGTAGCCGCAGAAGATTCTTAGTTGACTTGTAGCCGCAGTAGATTCTGAGTTGACTTGTAGCCGCAGTAGATTCTGAGTTGACTTGTAGCCGGAATAGATTCTGAGTTGACTTGTAGCCGCAGTAGATTCTGAGTTGACTTGTAGCCGCAGTAGATTCTGAGTTGACTTGTAGCCGCAGTAGATTCTGAGTTGAGACGTAGCCGCAGTAGATTCTGAGTTGAGACGTAGCCGCAGTAGATTCTGAGTTGAGACGTAGCCGCAGTAGATTCTGAGTTGAGACGTAGGCGCAGTAGATTCTTAGTTGAATTGTAGCCGCAGTAGATTCTGAGTTGAGTCGTAGCCGCAGTAGATTCCGAGTTGACTTGTAGCCGCAGTAGATTCTGAGTTGAGTCGTAGCCGCAGTAGATTCTGAGTTGAGACGTAGCCGCAGTAGATTCTGAGTTGACTTGTAGCCGCAGTAGATTCTGAGTTGACTTGTAGCCGCAGTAGATTCTGAGTTGAGACGTAGCCGCAGAAGATTCTTAGTTGACTTGTAGCCGCAGTAGATTCTGAGTTGACTTGTAGCCGCAGTAGATTCTGAGTTGACTTGTAGCCGGAATAGATTCTGAGTTGACTTGTAGCCGCAGTAGATTCTGAGTTGAGACGTAGCCGCAGTAGATTCTGAGTTGAGACTTAGTTGCAGTAGATTCTGAGTTGAGACGTAGCCGCAGTAGATTCCGAGTTGAGACGTAGCCGCAGTAGATTCTGAGTTGAGACGTAGCCGCAGTAGATTCCTAGTTAAGACGTAGCCGCAGTAGATTCTGAGTTGAGACGTAGCCGCAGTAGATTCCGAGTTGAGACGTAGCCGCAGTAGATTCTGAGTTGACTTGTAGCCGCAGTAGATTCTGAGTTGACTTGTAGCCGCAGTAGATTCTGAGTTGAGACGTAGCCGCAGTAGATTCTGAGTTGAGACATAGTTGCAGTAGATTCTGAGTTGAGACGTAGCCGCAGTAGATTCCGAGTTGAGACGTAGCCGCAGTAGATTCTGAGTTGAGACGTAGCCGCAGTAGATTCTGACTTGAGACGTAGCCGCAGTAGATTCCGAGTTGAGACGTAGCCGCAGTAGATTCTGAGTTGAGACGTAGCCGCACTAGATTCTGAGTTGACTTGTAGCCGCAGTAGATTCTGAGTTGACTTGTAGCCGCAGTAGATTCTGAGTTGACTTGTAGCCGCAGTAGATTCTGAGTTGAGACGTAGCCGCAGTAGATTCTGAGTTGACTTGTAGCCGCAGTAGATTTTGAGTTGACATGTAGCCGCAGTAGATTCTGAGTTGAGACGTAGCCGCAGTAGATTCCGAGTTGAGACGTAGCCGCAGTAGATTCCGAGTTGAGACGTAGCCGCAGTAGATTCTGAGTTGAGACGTAGCCGCAGTAGATTCCGAGTTGAGACGTAGCCGCAGTAGATTCTGAGTTGAGACGTAGCCGCAGTAGATTCCGTGTTGAGACGTAGCCGCAGTAGATTCTGAGTTGAGACGTAGCCGCAGTAGATTCTGAGTTGAGACGTAGCCGCAATAGATTCCGAGTTGAGACGTAGCCGCAGTAGATTCTGAGTTGACTTGTAGTCGCAGTAGATTCTGAGTTGACTTGTAGCCGCAGTAGATTCTGAGTTGACTTGTAGCCGCAGTAGATTCCGAGTTGACTTGTAGCCGCAGTAGATTCTGAGTTGAGACGTAGCCGCAGTAGATTCTGAGTTGAGACGTAGGCGCAGTAGATTCTTAGTTGAATTGTAGCCGCAGTAGATTCTGAGTTGAGTCGTAGCCGCAGTAGATTCCGAGTTGACTTGTAGCCGCAGTAGATTCTGAGTTGAGTCGTAGCCGCAGTAGATTCTGAGTTGAGACGTAGCCGCAGTAGATTCTGAGTTGACTTGTAGCCGCAGTAGATTCTGAGTTGACTTGTAGCCGCAGTAGATTCTGAGTTGAGACGTAGCCGCAGAAGATTCTTAGTTGACTTGTAGCCGCAGTAGATTCTGAGTTGACTTGTAGCCGCAGTAGATTCTGAGTTGACTTGTAGCCGGAATAGATTCTGAGTTGACTTGTAGCCGCAGTAGATTCTGAGTTGACTTGTAGCCGCAGTAGAT
Source organism: Coturnix japonica (assembly GCF_054131305.1). Classification (NCBI taxonomy): domain Eukaryota; kingdom Metazoa; phylum Chordata; class Aves; order Galliformes; family Phasianidae; genus Coturnix; species Coturnix japonica. The sequence goes on along the minus strand of NC_140682.1, from coordinate 5,091,776 downwards.
TCTGAGTTGACTTGTAGCCGCAGTAGATTCTGAGTTGAGACGTAGCCGCAGTAGATTCTGAGTTGAGACGTAGCCGCAGTAAATTCTTAGTTGACTTGTAGCCGCAGTAGATTCCGAGTTGAGACGTAGCCGCAGTAGATTCTGAGTTGACTTGTAGCCGCAGTAGATTCTGAGTTGACTTGTAGCCGCAGTAGATTCCGAGTTGAGACGTAGCCGCAGTAGATTCTGAGTTGACTTGTAGCCGCAGTAGATTCTGTGTTGACTTGTAGCCGCAGTAGATTCTGAGTTGACTTGTAGCCGCAGTAGATTCTGAGTTGAGTCGTAGCCGCAGTAGATTCCGAGTTGACTTGTAGCCGCAGTAGATTCTGAGTTGACTTGTAGCCGCAGTAGATTCTGAGTTGACTTGTAGCCGCAGTAGATTCTGAGTTGACTTGTAGCCGCAGTATATTCCGAGTTGAATTGTAGCCGCAGTAGATTCTGAGTTGAGTCGTAGCCGCAGTAGATTCTGAGTTGACTTGTAGCCGCAGTAGATTCCGAGTTGAGTCGTAGCCGCAGTATATTCCGAGTTGACTTGTAGCCGCAGTAGATTCTGAGTTGAGTCGTAGCCGCAGTAGATTCCGAGTTGACTTGTAGCCTCAGTAGATTCCGAGTTGAGACGTAGCCGCAGTAGATTCTGAGTTGAGACGTAGCCGCAGTAGATTCTGAGTTGACTTGTAGTCGCAGTAGATTCTGAGTTGACTTGTAGCCGCAGTAGATTCTGAGTTGACTTGTAGCCGCAGTAGATTCCGAGTTGACTTGTAGCCGCAGTAGATTCTGAGTTGAGACGTAGCCGCAGTAGATTCTGAGTTGACTTGTAGTCGCAGTAGATTCTGAGTTGACTTGTAGCCGCAGTAGATTCTGAGTTGACTTGTAGCCGCAGTAGATTCCGAGTTGACTTGTAGCCGCAGTAGATTCTGAGTTGAGACGTAGCCGCAGTAGATTCTGAGTTGAGACGTAGGCGCAGTAGATTCTTAGTTGAATTGTAGCCGCAGTAGATTCTGAGTTGAGTCGTAGCCGCAGTAGATTCCGAGTTGACTTGTAGCCGCAGTAGATTCTGAGTTGAGTCGTAGCCGCAGTAGATTCTGAGTTGAGACGTAGCCGCAGTAGATTCTGAGTTGACTTGTAGCCGCAGTAGATTCTGAGTTGACTTGTAGCCGCAGTAGATTCTGAGTTGAGACGTAGCCGCAGAAGATTCTTAGTTGACTTGTAGCCGCAGTAGATTCTGAGTTGACTTGTAGCCGCAGTAGATTCTGAGTTGACTTGTAGCCGGAATAGATTCTGAGTTGACTTGTAGCCGCAGTAGATTCTGAGTTGACTTGTAGCCGCAGTAGATTCTGAGTTGACTTGTAGCCGCAGTAGATTCTGAGTTGAGACGTAGCCGCAGTAGATTCTGAGTTGAGACGTAGCCGCAGTAAATTCTTAGTTGACTTGTAGCCGCAGTAGATTCCGAGTTGAGACGTAGCCGCAGTAGATTCTGAGTTGACTTGTAGCCGCAGTAGATTCTGAGTTGACTTGTAGCCGCAGTAGATTCCGAGTTGAGACGTAGCCGCAGTAGATTCTGAGTTGACTTGTAGCCGCAGTAGATTCTGTGTTGACTTGTAGCCGCAGTAGATTCTGAGTTGACTTGTAGCCGCAGTAGATTCTGAGTTGAGTCGTAGCCGCAGTAGATTCCGAGTTGACTTGTAGCCGCAGTAGATTCTGAGTTGACTTGTAGCCGCAGTAGATTCTGAGTTGACTTGTAGCCGCAGTAGATTCTGAGTTGACTTGTAGCCGCAGTATATTCCGAGTTGAATTGTAGCCGCAGTAGATTCTGAGTTGAGTCGTAGCCGCAGTAGATTCTGAGTTGACTTGTAGCCGCAGTAGATTCCGAGTTGAGTCGTAGCCGCAGTATATTCCGAGTTGACTTGTAGCCGCAGTAGATTCTGAGTTGAGTCGTAGCCGCAGTAGATTCCGAGTTGACTTGTAGCCTCAGTAGATTCCGAGTTGAGACGTAGCCGCAGTAGATTCTGAGTTGAGACGTAGCCGCAGTAGATTCCGAGTTGAGACGTAGCCGCAGTATATTTCGAGTTGAGACGTAGCCGCAGTAGATTCCGAGTTGAGACGTAGCCGCAGTAGATTCTGAGTTGAGACGTAGCCGCAGTAGATTCCGAGTTGAGACGTAGCCGCAGTAGATTCTGAGTTGACTTGTAGCTGCAGTAGATTCTGAGTTGAGACGTAGCCGCAGTAGATTCTGAGTTGACTTGTAGCCGCAGTAGATTCTGAGTTGAGACGTAGCCGCAGTAGATTCTTAGTTGACTTGTAGCCGCAGTAGATTCTGAGTTGACTTGTAGCCGCAGTAGATTCTGAGTTGACTTGTAGCCGCAATAGATTCTGAGTTGACTTGTAGCCGCAGTAGATTCTGAGTTGACTTGTAGCCGCAGTAGATTCTGAGTTGACTTGTAGTCGCAGTAGATTCTGAGTTGACTTGTAGCCGCAGTAGTTTCTGAGTTGACTTGTAGCCGCAGTAGATTCCGAGTTGAGACGTAGCCGCAGTAGATTCCGAGTTGAGACGTAGCCGCAGTAGATTCTGAGTTGAGACGTAGCCGCAGTAGATTCCGAGTTGAGACGTAGCCGCAGTAGATTCTGAGTTGACTTGTAGCTGCAGTAGATTCTGAGTTGAGACGTAGCCGCAGTAGATTCTGAGTTGACTTGTAGCCGCAGTAGATTCTGAGTTGACTTGTAGTCGCAGTAGATTCTGAGTTGAGACTTAGTTGCAGTAGATTCTGAGTTGAGACGTAGCCGCAGTAGATTCCGAGTTGAGACGTAGCCGCAGTAGATTCTGAGTTGAGACGTAGCCGCAGTAGATTCCTAGTTAAGACGTAGCCGCAGTAGATTCTGAGTTGAGACGTAGCCGCAGTAGATTCTGAGTTGAGACGTAGCCGCAGTAGATTCCGAGTTGAGACGTAGCCGCAGTAGATTCTGAGTTGACTTGTAGCCGCAGTAGATTCTGAGTTGACTTGTAGCCGCAGTAGATTCTGAGTTGAGACGTAGCCGCAGTAGATTCTGAGTTGAGACATAGTTGCAGTAGATTCTGAGTTGAGACGTAGCCGCAGTAGATTCCGAGTTGAGACGTAGCCGCAGTAGATTCTGAGTTGAGACGTAGCCGCAGTAGATTCTGAGTTGAGACGTAGCCGCAGTAGATTCTGAGTTGAGACGTAGCCGCAGTAGATTCTGAGTTGACTTGTACCTGCAGTAGATTCTGAGTTGAGACGTAGCCGCAGTAGATTCTGAGTTGAGACGTAGCCGCACTAGATTCTGAGTTGACTTGTAGCCGCAGTAGATTCTGAGTTGAGACGTAGCCGCAGTAGATTCTGAGTTGACTTGTAGCCGCAGTAGATTCTGAGTTGAGACGTAGCCGCAGTAGATTCTGAGTTGACTTGTAGCCGCAGTAGATTCTGAGTTGACTTGTAGCCGCAGTAGATTCTGAGTTGACTTGTAGCCGCAGTATATTCCGAGTTGAATTGTGGCCGCAGTAGATTCTGAGTTGACTTGTAGCCGCAGTAGATTCCGAGTTGTGACGTAGCCGCAGTAGATTCTGAGTTGAGACGTAGCCGCAGTAGATTCCGAGTTGAGACGTAGCCGCAGTAGATTCTGAGTTGACTTGTAGTCGCAGTAGATTCTGAGTTAACTTGTAGCCGCAGTAGATTCTGAGTTGACTTGTAGCCGCAGTTGATTCTGAGTTGACTTGTAGCCGCAGTAGATTCTGAGTTGAGACGTAGCCGCAGAAGATTCTTAGTTGACTTGTAGCCGCAGTAGATTCTGAGTTGACTTGTAGCCGCAGTAGATTCCGAGTTGACTTGTAGCCGCAGTAGATTCTGAGTTGAGACGTAGCCGCAGTAGATTCTGAGTTGAGACGTAGGCGCAGTAGATTCTTAGTTGAATTGTAGCCGCAGTAGATTCTGAGTTGAGTCGTAGCCGCAGTAGATTCCGAGTTGACTTGTAGCCGCAGTAGATTCTGAGTTGAGTCGTAGCCGCAGTAGATTCTGAGTTGAGACGTAGCCGCAGTAGATTCTGAGTTGACTTGTAGCCGCAGTAGATTCTGAGTTGACTTGTAGCAGCAGTAGATTCTGAGTTGAGACGTAGCCGCAGAAGATTCTTAGTTGACTTGTAGCCGCAGTAGATTCTGAGTTGACTTGTAGCCGCAGTAGATTCTGAGTTGACTTGTAGCCGGAATAGATTCTGAGTTGACTTGTAGCCGCAGTAGATTCTGAGTTGACTTGTAGCCGCAGTAGATTCTGAGTTGACTTGTAGCCGCAGTAGATTCTGAGTTGACTTGTAGCCGCAGTAGATTCTGAGTTGAGACGTAGCCGCAGTAAATTCTTAGTTGACTTGTAGCCGCAGTAGATTCCGAGTTGAGACGTAGCCGCAGTAGATTCTGAGTTGACTTGTAGCCGCAGTAAATTCTGAGTTGACTTGTAGCCGCAGTAGATTCCGAGTTGAGACGTAGCCGCAGTAGATTCTGAGTTGACTTGTAGCCGCAGTAGATACTGTGTTGACTTGTAGCCGCAGTAGATTCTGAGTTGACTTGTAGCCGCAGTAGATTCTGAGTTGAGTCGTAGCCGCAGTAGATTCCGAGTTGACTTGTAGCCGCAGTAGATTCTGAGTTGACTTGTAGCCGCAGTAGATTCTGAGTTGACTTGTAGCCGCAGTAGATTCCGAGTTGAATTGTAGCCGCAGTAGATTCTGAGTTGAGTCGTAGCCGCAGTAGATTCTGAGTTGACTTGTAGCCGCAGTAGATTCCGAGTTGAGTCGTAGCCGCAGTATATTCCGAGTTGACTTGTAGCCGCAGTAGATTCTGAGTTGAGTCGTAGCCGCAGTAGATTCCGAGTTGACTTGTAGCCTCAGTAGATTCCGAGTTGAGACGTAGCCGCAGTAGATTCTGAGTTGAGACGTAGCCGCAGAAGATTCCGAGTTGAGACGTAGCCGCAGTATATTTAGAGTTGAGACGTAGCCGCAGTAGATTCCGAGTTGAGACGTAGCCGCAGTAGATTCTGAGTTGAGACGTAGCCGCAGTAGATTCCGAGTTGAGACGTAGCCGCAGTAGATTCTGAGTTGACTTGTAGCTGCAGTAGATTCTGAGTTGAGACGTAGCCGCAGTAGATTCTGAGTTGACTTGTAGCCGCAGTAGATTCTGAGTTGAGACGTAGCCGCAGAAGATTCTTAGTTGACTTGTAGCCGCAGTAGATTCTGAGTTGACTTGTAGCCGCAGTAGATTCTGAGTTGACTTGTAGCCGCAATAGATTCTGAGTTGACTTGTAGCCGCAGTAGATTCTGAGTTGACTTGTAGCCGCAGTAGATTCTGAGTTGACTTGTAGTCGCAGTAGATTCTGAGTTGACTTGTAGCCGCAGTAGTTTCTGAGTTGACTTGTAGCCGCAGTAGATTCTGAGTTGAGACGTAGCCGCAGTAGATTCCGAGTTGAGACGTAGCCGCAGTAGATTCTTAGTTGACTTGTAGCCGCAGTAGATTCCGAGTTGAGACATAGCCGCAGTAGATTCTGAGTTGACTTGTAGCCGCAGTAGATTCTGAGTTGACTTGTAGCCGCAGTAGATTCCGAGTTGAGACGTAGCCGCAGTAGATTCTGAGTTGACTTGTAGCCGCAGTAGATTCTGAGTTGAGACGTAGCCGCAGTAGATTCTGAGTTGAGACGTAGCCGCAGTAGATTCTGAGTTGACTTGTTGCCGCAGTAGATTCTGAGTTGACTTGTAGCCGCAGTATATTCCGAGTTGAATTGTAGCCGCAGTAGATTCTGAGTTGACTTGTAGCCGCAGTAGATTCCGAGTTGAGACGTAGCCGCAGTAGATTCTGAGTTGAGACGTAGCCGCAGTAGATTCCGAGTTGAGACGTAGCCGCAGTAGATTCTGAGTTGACTTGTAGTCGCAGTAGATTCTGAGTTAACTTGTAGCCGCAGTAGATTCTGAGTTGACTTGTAGCCGCAGTAGATTCTGAGTTGACTTGTAGCCGCAATAGATTCTGAGTTGTCTTGTAGCCGCAGTAGATTCTGAGTTGACTTTTAGCCGCAGTAGATTCTGAGTTGACTTGTAGTCGCAGTAGATTCTGAGTTGACTTGTAGCCGCAGTAGATTCTGAGTTGACTTGTAGCCGCAGTAGATTCTGAGTTGAGACGTAGCCGCAGTAGATTCTTAGTTGACTTGTAGCCGCAGTAGATTCCGAGTTGACTTGTAGCCGCAGTAGATTCTGAGTTGACTTGTAGCCGCAGTAGATTCTGAGTTGACTTGTAGCCGCAGTAGATTCCGAGTTGAGACGTAGCCGCAGTAGATTCTGAGTTGACTTGTAGCCGCAGTAGATTCTGTGTTGACTTGTAGCCGCAGTAGATTCTGAGTTGACTTGTAGCCGCAGTAGATTCTGAGTTGAGTCGTAGCCTCAGTAGATTCCGAGTTGACTTGTAGCCGCAGTAGATTCTGAGTTGACTTGTAGCCGCAGTAGATTCTGAGTTGACTTGTAGCCGCAGTAGATTCTGAGTTGACTTGTAGCCGCAGTATATTCCGAGTTGAATTGTAGCCGCAGTAGATTCTGAGTTGAGTCGTAGCCGCAGTAGATTCTGAGTTGACTTGTAGCCGCAGTAGATTCCGAGTTGAGTCGTAGCCGCAGTATATTCCGAGTTGACATGTAGCCGCAGTAGATTCTGAGTTGAGTCGTAGCCGCAGTAGATTCTGAGTTGACTTGTAGCCTCAGTATATTCCGAGTTGAGACGTAGTCGCAGTAGATTCTGAGTTGAGACGTAGCCGCAGTAGATTCCGAGTTGAGACGTAGCCGCAGTAGATTCTGAGTTGAGACGTAGCCGCAGTAGATTCCGAGTTGAGTCGTAGCCGCAGTAGATTCCGAGTTGACTTGTAGCCGCAGTAGATTCTGAGTTGAGTCGTAGCCGCAGTAGATTCTGAGTTGAGACGTAGCCGCAGTAGATTCTGAGTTGACTTGTAGCCGCAGTAGATTCTGAGTTGACTTGTAGCCGCAGTAGATTCTGAGTTGAGACGTAGCCGCAGAAGATTCTTAGTTGACTTGTAGCCGCAGTAGATTCTGAGTTGACTTGTAGCCGCAGTAGATTCTGAGTTGACTTGTAGCCGGAATAGATTCTGAGTTGACTTGTAGCCGCAGTAGATTCTGAGTTGACTTGTAGCCGCAGTAGATTCTGAGTTGACTTGTAGCCGCAGTAGATTCTGAGTTGAGACGTAGCCGCAGTAGATTCTGAGTTGAGACGTAGCCGCAGTAAATTCTTAGTTGACTTGTAGCCGCAGTAGATTCCGAGTTGAGACGTAGCCGCAGTAGATTCTGAGTTGACTTGTAGCCGCAGTAGATTCTGAGTTGACTTGTAGCCGCAGTAGATTCCGAGTTGAGACGTAGCCGCAGTAGATTCTGAGTTGACTTGTAGCCGCAGTAGATTCTGTGTTGACTTGTAGCCGCAGTAGATTCTGAGTTGACTTGTAGCCGCAGTAGATTCTGAGTTGAGTCGTAGCCGCAGTAGATTCCGAGTTGACTTGTAGCCGCAGTAGATTCTGAGTTGACTTGTAGCCGCAGTAGATTCTGAGTTGACTTGTAGCCGCAGTAGATTCTGAGTTGACTTGTAGCCGCAGTATATTCCGAGTTGAATTGTAGCCGCAGTAGATTCTGAGTTGAGTCGTAGCCGCAGTAGATTCTGAGTTGACTTGTAGCCGCAGTAGATTCCGAGTTGAGTCGTAGCCGCAGTATATTCCGAGTTGACTTGTAGCCGCAGTAGATTCTGAGTTGAGTCGTAGCCGCAGTAGATTCCGAGTTGACTTGTAGCCTCAGTAGATTCCGAGTTGAGACGTAGCCGCAGTAGGTTCTGAGTTGAGACGTAGCCGCAGTAGATTCCGAGTTGAGACGTAGCCGCAGTATATTTCGAGTTGAGACGTAGCCGCAGTAGATTCCGAGTTGAGACGTAGCCGCAGTAGATTCTGAGTTGAGACGTAGCCGCAGTAGATTCCGAGTTGAGACGTAGCCGCAGTAGATTCTGAGTTGACTTGTAGCTGCAGTAGATTCTGAGTTGAGACGTAGCCGCAGTAGATTCTGAGTTGACTTGTAGCCGCAGTAGATTCTGAGTTGAGACGTAGCCGCAGAAGATTCTTAGTTGACTTGTAGCCGCAGTAGATTCTGAGTTGACTTGTAGCCGCAGTAGATTCTGAGTTGACTTGTAGCCGCAATAGATTCTGAGTTGACTTGTAGCCGCAGTAGATTCTGAGTTGACTTGTAGCCGCAGTAGATTCTGAGTTGACTTGTAGTCGCAGTAGATTCTGAGTTGACTTGTAGCCGCAGTAGTTTCTGAGTTGACTTGTAGCCGCAGTAGATTCCGAGTTGAGACGTAGCCGCAGTAGATTCTGAGTTGAGACGTAGCCGCAGAAGATTCTGAGTTGAGACGTAGCCGCAGTAGATTCCGAGTTGAGACGTAGCCGCAGTAGATTCTGAGTTGACTTGTAGCCGCAGTAGATTCTGAGTTGACTTGTAGCCGCAGTAGATTCTGAGTTGACTTGTAGTCGCAGTAGATTCTGAGTTGAGACTTAGTTGCAGTAGATCCTGAGTTGAGACGTAGCCGCAGTAGATTCCGAGTTGAGACGTAGCCGCAGTAGATTCTGAGTTGAGACGTAGCCGCAGTAGATTCCTAGTTAAGACGTAGCCGCAGTAGATTCTGAGTTGAGACGTAGCCGCAGTAGATTCTGAGTTGAGACGTAGCCGCAGTAGATTCCGAGTTGAGACGTAGCCGCAGTAGATTCTGAGTTGACTTGTAGCCGCAGTAGATTCTGAGTTGACTTGTAGCCGCAGTAGATTCTGAGTTGAGACGTAGCCGCAGTAGATTCTGAGTTGAGACATAGTTGCAGTAGATTCTGAGTTGAGACGTAGCCGCAGTAGATTCCGAGTTGAGACGTAGCCGCAGTAGATTCTGAGTTGAGACGTAGCCGCAGTAGATTCTGAGTTGAGACGTAGCCGCAGTAGATTCTGAGTTGAGACGTAGCCGCAGTAGATTCTGAGTTGACTTGTACCTGCAGTAGATTCTGAGTTGAGACGTAGCCGCAGTAGATTCTGAGTTGAGACGTAGCCGCACTAGATTCTGAGTTGACTTGTAGCCGCAGTAGATTCTGAGTTGACTTGTAGCCGCAGTAGATTCTGAGTTGACTTGTAGCCGCAGTAGATTCTGAGTTGAGACGTAGCCGCAGTAGATTCTGAGTTGACTTGTAGCCGCAGTAGATTCTGAGTTGACTTGTAGTCGCAGTAGATTCTGAGTTGAGACTTAGTTGCAGTAGATTCTGAGTTGAGACGTAGCCGCAGTAGATTCCGAGTTGAGACGTAGCCGCAGTAGATTCTGAGTTGAGACGTAGCCGCAGTAGATTCCTAGTTAAGACGTAGCCGCAGTAGATTCTGAGTTGAGACGTAGCCGCAGTAGATTCTGAGTTGAGACGTAGCCGCAGTAGATTCCGAGTTGAGACGTAGCCGCAGTAGATTCTGAGTTGACTTGTAGCCGCAGTAGATTCTGAGTTGACTTGTAGCCGCAGTAGATTCTGAGTTGAGACGTAGCCGCAGTAGATTCTGAGTTGAGACATAGTTGCAGTAGATTCTGAGTTGAGACGTAGCCGCAGTAGATTCCGAGTTGAGACGTAGCCGCAGTAGATTCTGAGTTGAGACGTAGCCGCAGTAGATTCTGAGTTGAGACGTAGCCGCAGTAGATTCTGAGTTGAGACGTAGCCGCAGTAGATTCTGAGTTGACTTGTACCTGCAGTAGATTCTGAGTTGAGACGTAGCCGCAGTAGATTCTGAGTTGAGACGTAGCCGCACTAGATTCTGAGTTGACTTGTAGCCGCAGTAGATTCTGAGTTGAGACGTAGCCGCAGTAGATTCTGAGTTGACTTGTAGCCGCAGTAGATTCTGAGTTGAGACGTAGCCGCAGTAGATTCTGAGTTGACTTGTAGCCGCAGTAGATTCTGAGTTGACTTGTAGCCGCAGTAGATTCTGAGTTGACTTGTAGCCGCAGTATATTCCGAGTTGAATTGTGGCCGCAGTAGATTCTGAGTTGACTTGTAGCCGCAGTAGATTCCGAGTTGAGACGTAGCCGCAGTAGATTCTGAGTTGAGACGTAGCCGCAGTAGATTCCGAGTTGAGACGTAGCCGCAGTAGATTCTGAGTTGACTTGTAGTCGCAGTAGATTCTGAGTTAACTTGTAGCCGCAGTAGATTCTGAGTTGACTTGTAGCCGCAGTTGATTCTGTGTTGACTTGTAGCCGCAGTAGATTCTGAGTTGAGACGTAGCCGCAGAAGATTCTTAGTTGACTTGTAGCCGCAGTAGATTCTGAGTTGACTTGTAGCCGCAGTAGATTCCGAGTTGACTTGTAGCCGCAGTAGATTCTGAGTTGAGACGTAGCCGCAGTAGATTCTGAGTTGAGACGTAGGCGCAGTAGATTCTTAGTTGAATTGTAGCCGCAGTAGATTCTGAGTTGAGTCGTAGCCGCAGTAGATTCCGAGTTGACTTGTAGCCGCAGTAGATTCTGAGTTGAGTCGTAGCCGCAGTAGATTCTGAGTTGAGACGTAGCCGCAGTAGATTCTGAGTTGACTTGTAGCCGCAGTAGATTCTGAGTTGACTTGTAGCAGCAGTAGATTCTGAGTTGAGACGTAGCCGCAGTAGATTCTTAGTTGACTTGTAGCCGCAGTAGATTCTGAGTTGACTTGTAGCCGCAGTAGATTCTGAGTTGACTTGTAGCCGGAATAGATTCTGAGTTGACTTGTAGCCGCAGTAGATTCTGAGTTGACTTGTAGCCGCAGTAGATTCTGAGTTGACTTGTAGCCGCAGTAGATTCTGAGTTGACTTGTAGCCGCAGTAGATTCTGAGTTGAGACGTAGCCGCAGTAAATTCTTAGTTGACTTGTAGCCGCAGTAGATTCCGAGTTGAGACGTAGCCGCAGTAGATTCTGAGTTGACTTGTAGCCGCAGTAGATTCTGAGTTGACTTGTAGCCGCAGTAGATTCCGAGTTGAGACGTAGCCGCAGTAGATTCTGAGTTGACTTGTAGCCGCAGTAGATACTGTGTTGACTTGTAGCCGCAGTAGATTCTGAGTTGACTTGTAGCCGCAGTAGATTCTGAGTTGAGTCGTAGCCGCAGTAGATTCCGAGTTGACTTGTAGCCGCAGTAGATTCTGAGTTGACTTGTAGCCGCAGTAGATTCTGAGTTGACTTGTAGCCGCAGTAGATTCCGAGTTGAATTGTAGCCGCAGTAGATTCTGAGTTGAGTCGTAGCCGCAGTAGATTCTGAGTTGACTTGTAGCCGCAGTAGATTCCGAGTTGAGTCGTAGCCGCAGTATATTCCGAGTTGACTTGTAGCCGCAGTAGATTCTGAGTTGAGTCGTAGCCGCAGTAGATTCCGAGTTGACTTGTAGCCTCAGTAGATTCCGAGTTGAGACGTAGCCGCAGTAGATTCTGAGTTGAGACGTAGCCGCAGTAGATTCCGAGTTGAGACGTAGCCGCAGTATATTTCGAGTTGAGACGTAGCCGCAGTAGATTCCGAGTTGAGACGTAGCCGCAGTAGATTCTGAGTTGAGACGTAGCCGCAGTAGATTCCGAGTTGAGACGTAGCCGCAGTAGATTCTGAGTTGACTTGTAGCTGCAGTAGATTCTGAGTTGAGACGTAGCCGCAGTAGATTCTGAGTTGACTTGTAGCCGCAGTAGATTCTGAGTTGAGACGTAGCCGCAGAAGATTCTTAGTTGACTTGTAGCCGCAGTAGATTCTGAGTTGACTTGTAGCCGCAGTAGATTCTGAGTTGACTTGTAGCCGCAATAGATTCTGAGTTGACTTGTAGCCGCAGTAGATTCTGAGTTGACTTGTAGCCGCAGTAGATTCTGAGTTGACTTGTAGTCGCAGTAGATTCTGAGTTGACTTGTAGCCGCAGTAGTTTCTGAGTTGACTTGTAGCCGCAGTAGATTCTGAGTTGAGACGTAGCCGCAGTAGATTCCGAGTTGAGACGTAGCCGCAGTAGATTCTTAGTTGACTTGTAGCCGCAGTAGATTCCGAGTTGAGACATAGCCGCAGTAGATTCTGAGTTGACTTGTAGCCGCAGTAGATTCTGAGTTGACTTGTAGCCGCAGTAGATTCCGAGTTGAGACGTAGCCGCAGTAGATTCTGAGTTGACTTGTAGCCGCAGTAGATTCTGTGTTGACTTGTAGCCGCAGTAGATTCTGAGTTGACTTGTAGCCGCAGTAGATTCTGAGTTGACTTGTAGCCGCAGTAGATTCTGAGTTGACTTGTAGACGCAGTAGATTCTGAGTTGACTTGTAGACGCAGTATATTCCGAGTAGAATTGTAGCCGCAGTAGATTCTGAGTTGAGTCGTAGCCGCAGTAGATTCTGAGTTGACTTGTAGCCGCAGTAGATTCCGAGTTGAGTCGTAGCCGCAGTATATTCCGAGTTGACTTGTAGCCGCAGTAGATTCTGAGTTGAGTCGTAGCCGCAGTAGATTCCGAGTTGACTTGTAGCCTCAGTAGATTCCGAGTTGAGACGTAGCCGCAGTAGATTCCGAGTTGAGACATAGCCGCAGTAGATTCCGAGTTGAGACGTAGCCGCAGTAGATGCTGAGTTGAGACGTAGCCGCAGTAGATTCCGAGTTGAGACGTAGCCGCAGTAGATTCTGAGTTGAGACGTAGCCGCAGTAGATTCCGAGTTGAGACGTAGCCGCAGTAGATTCTGAGTTGACTTGTAGCTGCAGTAGATTCTGAGTTGAGACGTAGCCGCAGTAGATTCTGAGTTCACTACTAGCCGCAGTAGATTCTGAGTTGACTTGCAGCCGCAGTAGATTCTGAGTTGAGACGTAGCCGCAGTAGATTCCGAGTTGAGACGTAGCCGCAGTAGATTCTGAGTTGAGACGTAGCCGCAGTAGATTCCTAGTTGAGACGTAGCCGCAGTAGATTCTGAGTTGAGACGTAGCCGCAGTAGATTCTGAGTTGAGACGTAGCCGCAGTAGATTCCGAGTTGAGACGTAGCCGCAGTAGATTCTGAGTTGACTTGTAGCCGCAGTAGATTCTGAGTTGACTTGTAGCCGCAGTAGATTCTGAGTTGAGACGTAGCCGCAGTAGATTCTGAGTTGAGACGTAGCCGCAGTAGATTCTTAGTTGACTTGTAGCCGCAGTAGATTCTGAGTTGACTTGTAGCCGCAGTAGATTCTTTGTTGACTTGTAGCCGCAGTAGATTCTGAGTTGACTTGTAGCCGCAGTAGATTCTGAGTTTAGACGTAGCCGCAGTAGATTCTGAGTTGAGACGTAGCCGCAGTAGATTCTGAGTTGAGACGTAGCCGCAGTATATTCTGAGTTGACTTGTAGCCGCAGTAGATTCTGAGTTGACTTGTAGCCGCAGTAGATTCTGAGTTGAGACGTAGCCGCAGTAGATTCTGAGTTGAGACGTAGCCGCAGTAGATTCTGAGTTGACTTGTTGCCGCAGTAGATTCTGAGTTGACTTGTAGCCGCAGTATATTCCGAGTTGAATTGTAGCCGCAGTAGATTCTGAGTTGACTTGTAGCCGCAGTAGATTCCGAGTTGAGACGTAGCCGCAGTAGATTCTGAGTTGAGACGTAGCCGCAGTAGATTCCGAGTTGAGACGTAGCCGCAGTAGATTCTGAGTTGACTTGTAGTCGCAGTAGATTCTGAGTTAACTTGTAGCCGCAGTAGATTCTGAGTTGACTTGTAGCCGCAGTAGATTCTGAGTTGACTTGTAGCCGCAGTAGATTCTGAGTTGAGACGTAGCCGCAGAAGATTCTTAGTTGACTTGTAGCCGCAGTAGATTCTGAGTTGACTTGTAGCCGCAATAGATTCTGAGTTGACTTGTAGCCGCAGTAGATTCTGAGTTGACTTTTAGCCGCAGTAGATTCTGAGTTGACTTGTAGTCGCAGTAGATTCTGAGTTGACTTGTAGCCGCAGTAGATTCTGAGTTGACTTGTAGCCGCAGTAGATTCTGAGTTGAGACGTAGCCGCAGTAGATTCTTAGTTGACTTGTAGCCGCAGTAGATTCCGAGTTGACTTGTAGCCGCAGTAGATTCTGAGTTGACTTGTAGCCGCAGTAGATTCTGAGTTGACTTGTAGCCGCAGTAGATTCCGAGTTGAGACGTAGCCGCAGTAGATTCTGAGTTGACTTGTAGCCGCAGTAGATTCTGTGTTGACTTGTAGCCGCAGTAGATTCTGAGTTGACTTGTAGCCGCAGTAGATTCTGAGTTGAGTCGTAGCCTCAGTAGATTCCGAGTTGACTTGTAGCCGCAGTAGATTCTGAGTTGACTTGTAGCCGCAGTAGATTCTGAGTTGACTTGTAGCCGCAGTATATTCCGAGTTGAATTGTAGCCGCAGTAGATTCTGAGTTGAGTCGTAGCCGCAGTAGATTCTGAGTTGACTTGTAGCCGCAGTAGATTCCGAGTTGAGTCGTAGCCGCAGTATATTCCGAGTTGACATGTAGCCGCAGTAGATTCTGAGTTGAGTCGTAGCCGCAGTAGATTCCGAGTTGACTTGTAGCCTCAGTATATTCCGAGTTGAGACGTAGTCGCAGTAGATTCTGAGTTGAGACGTAGCCGCAGTAGATTCCGAGTTGAGACGTAGCCGCAGTAGATTCTGAGTTGACTTGTAGCCGCAGTAGATTCTGAGTTGACTTGTAGCCGCAGTAGATTCTGAGTTGAGACGTAGCCGCAGAAGATTCTTAGTTGACTTGTAGCCGCAGTAGATTCTGAGTTGACTTGTAGCCGCAGTAGATTCTGAGTTGACTTGTAGCCGGAATAGATTCTGAGTTGACTTGTAGCCGCAGTAGATTCTGAGTTGACTTGTAGCCGCAGTAGATTCTGAGTTGACTTGTAGCCGCAGTAGATTCTGAGTTGAGACGTAGCCGCAGTAGATTCTGAGTTGAGACGTAGCCGCAGTAAATTCTTAGTTGACTTGTAGCCGCAGTAGATTCCGAGTTGAGACGTAGCCGCAGTAGATTCTGAGTTGACTTGTAGCCGCAGTAGATTCTGAGTTGACTTGTAGCCGCAGTAGATTCCGAGTTGAGACGTAGCCGCAGTAGATTCTGAGTTGACTTGTAGCCGCAGTAGATTCTGTGTTGACTTGTAGCCGCAGTAGATTCTGAGTTGACTTGTAGCCGCAGTAGATTCTGAGTTGAGTCGTAGCCGCAGTAGATTCCGAGTTGACTTGTAGCCGCAGTAGATTCTGAGTTGACTTGTAGCCGCAGTAGATTCTGAGTTGACTTGTAGCCGCAGTAGATTCTGAGTTGACTTGTAGCCGCAGTATATTCCGAGTTGAATTGTAGCCGCAGTAGATTCTGAGTTGAGTCGTAGCCGCAGTAGATTCTGAGTTGACTTGTAGCCGCAGTAGATTCCGAGTTGAGTCGTAGCCGCAGTATATTCCGAGTTGACTTGTAGCCGCAGTAGATTCTGAGTTGAGTCGTAGCCGCAGTAGATTCCGAGTTGACTTGTAGCCTCAGTAGATTCCGAGTTGAGACGTAGCCGCAGTAGGTTCTGAGTTGAGACGTAGCCGCAGTAGATTCCGAGTTGAGACGTAGCCGCAGTATATTTCGAGTTGAGACGTAGCCGCAGTAGATTCCGAGTTGAGACGTAGCCGCAGTAGATTCTGAGTTGAGACGTAGCCGCAGTAGATTCCGAGTTGAGACGTAGCCGCAGTAGATTCTGAGTTGACTTGTAGCTGCAGTAGATTCTGAGTTGAGACGTAGCCGCAGTAGATTCTGAGTTGACTTGTAGCCGCAGTAGATTCTGAGTTGAGACGTAGCCGCAGAAGATTCTTAGTTGACTTGTAGCCGCAGTAGATTCTGAGTTGACTTGTAGCCGCAGTAGATTCTGAGTTGACTTGTAGCCGCAGTAGATTCTGAGTTGACTTGTAGCCGCAATAGATTCTGAGTTGACTTGTAGCCGCAGTAGATTCTGAGTTGACTTGTAGCCGCAGTAGATTCTGAGTTGACTTGTAGTCGCAGTAGATTCTGAGTTGACTTGTAGCCGCAGTAGATTCCGAGTTGAGACGTAGCCGCAGTAGATTCCGAGTTGAGACGTAGCCGCAGTAGATTCCGAGTTGAGACGTAGCCGCAGAAGATTCTGAGTTGAGACGTAGCCGCAGTAGATTCCGAGTTGAGACGTAGCCGCAGTAGATTCTGAGTTGACTTGTAGCCGCAGTAGATTCTGAGTTGACTTGTAGTCGCAGTAGATTCTGAGTTGAGACTTAGTTGCAGTAGATTCTGAGTTGAGACGTAGCCGCAGTAGATTCCGAGTTGAGACGTAGCCGCAGTAGATTCTGAGTTGAGACGTAGCCGCAGTAGATTCCTAGTTAAGACGTAGCCGCAGTAGATTCTGAGTTGAGACGTAGCCGCAGTAGATTCTGAGTTGAGACGTAGCCGCAGTAGATTCCGAGTTGAGACGTAGCCGCAGTAGATTCTGAGTTGACTTGTAGCCGCAGTAGATTCTGAGTTGACTTGTAGCCGCAGTAGATTCTGAGTTGAGACGTAGCCGCAGTAGATTCTGAGTTGAGACATAGTTGCAGTAGATTCTGAGTTGAGACGTAGCCGCAGTAGATTCCGAGTTGAGACGTAGCCGCAGTAGATTCTGAGTTGAGACGTAGCCGCAGTAGATTCTGAGTTGAGACGTAGCCGCAGTAGATTCTGAGTTGAGACGTAGCCGCAGTAGATTCTGAGTTGACTTGTACCTGCAGTAGATTCTGAGTTGAGACGTAGCCGCAGTAGATTCTGAGTTGAGACGTAGCCGCACTAGATTCTGAGTTGACTTGTAGCCGCAGTAGATTCTGAGTTGACTTGTAGCCGCAGTAGATTCTGAGTTGACTTGTAGCCGCAGTAGATTCTGAGTTGAGACGTAGCCGCAGTAGATTCTGAGTTGACTTGTAGCCGCAGTAGATTCTGAGTTGACTTGTAGCCGCAGTAGATTCCGAGTTGAGACGTAGCCGCAGTAGATTCTGAGTTGAGACGTAGCCGCAGTAGATTCCGAGTTGAGACGTAGCCGCAGTAGATTCTGAGTTGACTTGTAGTCGCAGTAGATTCTGAGTTAACTTGTAGCCGCAGTAGATTCTGAGTTGACTTGTAGCCGCAGTAGATTCTGAGTTGACTTGTAGCCGCAGTAGATTCTGAGTTGAGACGTAGCCGCAGAAGATTCTTAGTTGACTTGTAGCCGCAGTAGATTCTGAGTTGACTTGTAGCCGCAATAGATTCTGAGTTGACTTGTAGCCGCAGTAGATTCTGAGTTGACTTTTAGCCGCAGTAGATTCTGAGTTGACTTGTAGTCGCAGTAGATTCTGAGTTGACTTGTAGCCGCAGTAGATTCTGAGTTGACTTGTAGCCGCAGTAGATTCTGAGTTGAGACGTAGCCGCAGTAGATTCTTAGTTGACTTGTAGCCGCAGTAGATTCCGAGTTGACTTGTAGCCGCAGTAGATTCTGAGTTGACTTGTAGCCGCAGTAGATTCTGAGTTGACTTGTAGCCGCAGTAGATTCCGAGTTGAGACGTAGCCGCAGTAGATTCTGAGTTGACTTGTAGCCGCAGTAGATTCTGTGTTGACTTGTAGCCGCAGTAGATTCTGAGTTGACTTGTAGCCGCAGTAGATTCTGAGTTGAGTCGTAGCCTCAGTAGATTCCGAGTTGACTTGTAGCCGCAGTAGATTCTGAGTTGACTTGTAGCCGCAGTAGATTCTGAGTTGACTTGTAGCCGCAGTATATTCCGAGTTGAATTGTAGCCGCAGTAGATTCTGAGTTGAGTCGTAGCCGCAGTAGATTCTGAGTTGACTTGTAGCCGCAGTAGATTCCGAGTTGAGTCGTAGCCGCAGTATATTCCGAGTTGACATGTAGCCGCAGTAGATTCTGAGTTGAGTCGTAGCCGCAGTTGATTCCGAGTTGACTTGTAGCCTCAGTATATTCCGAGTTGAGACGTAGTCGCAGTAGATTCTGAGTTGAGACGTAGCCGCAGTAGATTCCGAGTTGAGACGTAGCCGCAGTAGATTCTGAGTTGAGACGTAGCCGCAGTAGATTCCGAGTTGAGACGTAGCCGCAGTAGATTCTGAGTTGACTTGTAGCTGCAGTAGATTCTGAGTTGAGACGTAGCCACTGTAGATTCTGAGTTGACTTGTAGCCGCAGTAGATTCTGAGTTGACTTGTAGCCGCAGTAGATTCTGAGTTGAGACGTAGCCGCAGTAGATTCTGAGTTGAGACTTAGTTGCAGTAGATTCTGAGTTGAGACGTAGCCGCAGTAGATTCCGAGTTGAGACGTAGCCGCAGTAGATTCTGAGTTGACTTGTAGCTGCAGTAGATTCTGAGTTGAGACGTAGCCGCAGTAGATTCTGAGTTGACTTGTAGCCGCAGTAGATTCTGAGTTGACTTGTAGCCGCAGTAGATTCTGAGTTGAGACGTAGCCGCAGTAGATTCTGAGTTGAGACTTAGTTGCAGTAGATTCTGAGTTGAGACGTAGCCGCAGTAGATTCCGAGTTGAGACGTAGCCGCAGTAGATTCTGAGTTGAGACGTAGCCGCAGTAGATTCTGAGTTGAGACGTAGCCGCAGTAGATTCCGAGTTGAGACGTAGCCGCAGTAGATTCTGAGTTGACTTGTAGCTGCAGTAGATTCTGAGTTGACTTGTAGCCGCAGTAGATTCTGAGTTGAGACGTAGCCGCAGTAGATTCTGAGTTGAGACGTAGCCGCAGTAGATTCTGAGTTGACTTGTAGCCGCAGTAGATTCTGAGTTGAGACGTAGCCGCAGTAGATTCTGAGTTGAGACGTAGCCGCAGTAGATTCTGAGTTGAGACGTAGCCGCAGTAGATTCTGAGTTGAGACGTAGCCACAGTAGATTCTGAGTTGACTTGTAGCCGCAGTAGATTCTGAGTTGACTTGTAGCCGCAGTAGATTCCGAGTTGAGACGTAGCCGCAGTAGATTCTGAGTTGAGACGTAGCCGCAGTAGATTCCGAGTTGAGACGTAGCCGCAGTAGATTCCGAGTTGAGACGTAGCCGCAGTAGATTCTGAGTTGAGACGTAGCCGCAGTAGATTCCGAGTTGAGACGTAGCTGCAGTAGATTCTGAGTTGACTTGTAGCTGCAGTATATTCCGAGTTGAATTGTAGCCGCAGTAGATTCTGAGTTGACTTGTAGCCGCAGTAGATTCTGAGTTGACTTGTAGCCGCAGTAGATTACGAGTTGAGACGTAGCCGCAGTAGATTCTGAGTTGACTTGTAGCCGCAGTAGATTCTGTGTTGACTTGTAGCCGCAGTAGATTCTGAGTTGACTTGTAGCCGCAGTAGATTCTGAGTTGACTTGTAGCCGCAGTAGATTCTGTGTTGACTTGTAGCCGCAGTAGATTCTGAGTTGACTTGTAGCCGCAGTAGATTCTGAGTTGACTTGTAGCCGCAGTAGATTCTGAGTTGACTTTTAGCCGCAGTAGATTCTGAGTTGACTTGTAGTCGCAGTAGATTCTGAGTTGACTTGTAGCCGCAGTAGATTCTGAGTTGACTTGTAGCCGCAGTAGATTCTGAGTTGAGACGTAGCCGCAGTAGATTCTTAGTTGACTTGTAGCCGCAGTAGATTCCGAGTTGACTTGTAGCCGCAGTAGATTCTGAGTTGACTTGTAGCCGCAGTAGATTCTGAGTTGACTTGTAGCCGCAGTAGATTCCGAGTTGAGACGTAGCCGCAGTAGATTCTGAGTTGACTTGTAGCCGCAGTAGATTCTGTGTTGACTTGTAGCCGCAGTAGATTCTGAGTTGACTTGTAGCCGCAGTAGATTCTGAGTTGAGTCGTAGCCTCAGTAGATTCCGAGTTGACTTGTAGCCGCAGTAGATTCTGAGTTGACTTGTAGCCGCAGTAGATTCTGAGTTGACTTGTAGCCGCAGTAGATTCTGAGTTGACTTGTAGCCGCAGTATATTCCGAGTTGAATTGTAGCCGCAGTAGATTCTGAGTTGAGTCGTAGCCGCAGTAGATTCTGAGTTGACTTGTAGCCGCAGTAGATTCCGAGTTGAGTCGTAGCCGCAGTATATTCCGAGTTGACATGTAGCCGCAGTAGATTCTGAGTTGAGTCGTAGCCGCAGTAGATTCCGAGTTGACTTGTAGCCTCAGTATATTCCGAGTTGAGACGTAGTCGCAGTAGATTCTGAGTTGAGACGTAGCCGCAGTAGATTCCGAGTTGAGACGTAGCCGCAGTAGATTCTGAGTTGAGACGTAGCCGCAGTAGATTCCGAGTTGAGACGTAGCCGCAGTAGATTCTGAGTTGACTTGTAGCTGCAGTAGATTCTGAGTTGAGACGTAGCCACTGTAGATTCTGAGTTGACTTGTAGCCGCAGTAGATTCTGAGTTGACTTGTAGCCGCAGTAGATTCTGAGTTGAGACGTAGCCGCAGTAGATTCTGAGTTGAGACTTAGTTGCAGTAGATTCTGAGTTGAGACGTAGCCGCAGTAGATTCCGAGTTGAGACGTAGCCGCAGTAGATTCTGAGTTGACTTTTAGCTGCAGTAGATTCTGAGTTGAGACGTAGCCGCAGTAGATTCTGAGTTGACTTGTAGCCGCAGTAGATTCTGAGTTGACTTGTAGCCGCAGTAGATTCTGAGTTGAGACGTAGCCGCAGTAGATTCTGAGTTGAGACTTAGTTGCAGTAGATTCTGAGTTGAGACGTAGCCGCAGTAGATTCCGAGTTGAGACGTAGCCGCAGTAGATTCTGAGTTGAGACGTAGCCGCAGTAGATTCCTAGTTGAGACGTAGCCGCAGTAGATTCTGAGTTGAGACGTAGCCGCAGTAGATTCTGAGTTGACTTGTAGCCGCAGTAGATTCTGAGTTGAGACGTAGCCGCAGTAGATTCTGAGTTGAGACTTAGCCGCAGTAGATTCTTAGTTGACTTGTAGCCGCAGTAGATTCTGAGTTGACTTGTAGTCGCAGTAGATTCTGAGTTGACTTGTAGCCGCAGTAGATTCTGAGTTGACTTGTAGCCGCAGTAGATTCTGAGTTGAGACGTAGCTGCAGTAGATTCTGAGTTGAGACGTAGCCGCAGTAGATTCTGAGTTGAGACGTAGCCGCAGTAGATTCTGAGTTGAGACGTAGCCGCAGTAGATTCTGAGTTGAGACGTAGCCGCAGTAGATTCTGAGTTGACTTGTAGCCGCAGTAGATTCTGAGTTGAGACGTAGCCGCAGTAGATTCTGAGTTGAGACGTAGCCGCAGTAGATTCTGAGTTGAGACGTAGCCGCAGTAGATTCTGAGTTGAGACGTAGCCGCAGTAGATTCTGAGTTGACTTGTAGCCGCAGAAGATTCTGAGTTGACTTGTAGCCGCAGTAGATTCCGAGTTGAGACGTAGCCGCAGTAGATTCTGAGTTGAGACGTAGCCGCAGTAGATTCCGAGTTGAGACGTAGCCGCAGTAGATTCCGAGTTGAGACGTAGCCGCAGTAGATTCTGAGTTGAGACGTAGCCGCAGTAGATTCCGAGTTGAGACGTAGCTGCAGTAGATTCTGAGTTGACTTGTAGCTGCAGTAGATTCTGAGTTGAGATGTAGCCGCAGTAGATTCTGAGTTGACTTGTAGCCGCAGTAGATTCTGAGTTGACTTGTAGCCGCAGTAGATTACGAGTTGAGACGTAGCCGCAGTAGATTCTGAGTTGAGACGTAGCCGCAGAAGATTCTTAGTTGACTTGTAGCCGCAGTAGATTCTGAGTTGACTTGTAGCCGCAGTAGATTCTGTGTTGACTTGTAGCCGCAGTAGATTCTGAGTTGACTTGTAGCCGCAGTAGATTCTGAGTTGACTTGTAGCCGCAGTAGATTCTGAGTTGAGACGTAGCCGCAGTAGATTCTGAGTTGAGACGTAGCCGCAGTAGATTCTGAGTTGAGACGTAGCCGCAGTAGATTCTGAGTTGAGACGTAGCCGCAGTAGATTCTGAGTTGACTTGTAGCCGCAGTAGATTCTGAGTTGACTTGTAGCCGCAGTAGATTCTGAGTTGAGACGTAGCCGCAGTAGATTCTGAGTTGAGACGTAGCCGCAGTAGATTCTGAGTTGAGACGTAGCCGCAGTAGATTCTGAGTTGAGACGTAGCCGCAGTAGATTCTGAGTTGAGACGTAGCCGCAGTAGATTCTGAGTTGACTTGTAGCCGCAGTAGATTCTGAGTTGACTTGTAGCCGCAGTAGATTCCGAGTTGAGACGTAGCCGCAGTAGATTCTGAGTTGAGACGTAGCCGCAGTAGATTCCGAGTTGAGACGTAGCCGCAGTAGATTCTGAGTTGACTTGTAGTCGCAGTAGATTCTGAGTTGACTTGTAGCCGCAGTAAATTCTGAGTTGACTTGTAGCCGCAGTAGATTCTGAGTTGACTTGTAGCCGCAGTAGATTCTGAGTTGAGACGTAGCCGCAGAAGATTCTTAGTTGACTTTTAGCCGCAGTAGATTCTGAGTTGACTTGTAGCCGCAGTAGATTCTGAGTTGACTTGTAGCCGCAATAGATTCTGAGTTGACTTGTAGCCGCAGTAGATTCTGAGTTGACTTGTAGCCGCAGTAGATTCTGAGTTGACTTGTAGTCGCAGTAGATTCTGAGTTGACTTGTAGCCGCAGTAGATTCTGAGTTGAATTGTAGCCGCAGTAGATTCTGAGTTGAGACGTAGCCGCAGTAGATTCTGAGTTGAGACGTCGCCGCAGTAGATTCTGAGTTGACTTGTAGCCGCAGTAGATTCCGAGTTGAGACGTAGCCGCAGTAGATTCTGAGTTGACTTGTAGCCGCAGTAGATTCCGAGTTGAGACGTAGCCGCAGTAGATTCTGAGTTGACTTGTAGCCGCAGTAGATTCTGTGTTGACTTGTAGACGCAGTAGATTCTGAGTTGACTTGAAGCCGCAGTAGATTCTGAGTTGAGTCGTAGCCGCAGTAGATTCCGAGTTGACTTGTAGCCGCAGTAGATTCTGAGTTGACTTGTAGCCGCAGTAGATTCTGAGTTGACTTGTAGCCGCAGTATATTCCGAGTTGAATTGTAGCCGCAGTAGATTCTGAGTTGAGTCGTAGCCGCAGTAGATTCTGAGTTGACTTGTAGCCGCAGTAGATTCCGAGTTGAGTCGTAGCCGCAGTATACTCCGAGTTGACTTGTAGCCGCAGTAGATTCTGAGTTGAGTCGTAGCCGCAGTAGATTCCGAGTTGACTTGTAGCCTCAGTAGATTCCGAGTTGAGACGTAGCCGCAGTAGATTCTGAGTTGAGACGTAGCCGCAGTAGATTCCGAGTTGAGACGTAGCCGCAGTAGATTCTGAGTTGAGACGTAGCCGCAGTAGATTCCGAGTTGAGACGTAGCCGCAGTAGATTCTGAGTTGACTTGTAGCTGCAGTAGATTCTGAGTTGAGACGTAGCCGCAGTAGATTCTGAGTTGACTTGTAGCCGCAGTAGATTCTGAGTTGACTTGTAGCCGCAGTAGATTCTGATTTGAGACGTAGCCGCAGTAGATTCTGAGTTGAGACTTAGTTGCAGTAGATTCTGAGTTGAGACGTAGCCGCAGTAGATTCCGAGTTGAGACGTAGCCGCAGTAGATTCTGAGTTGAGACGTAGCCGCAGTAGATTCCTAGTTGTGACGTAGCCGCAGTAGATTCTGAGTTGAGACGTAGCCGCAGTAGATTCTGAGTTTAGACGTAGCCGCAGTAGATTCCGAGTTGAGACGTAGCCGCAGTAGATTCTGAGTTGACTTGTAGCCGCAGTAGATTCTGAGTTGACTTGTAGCCGCAGTAGATTCTGAGTTGAGATGTAGCCGCAGTAGATTCTGAGTTGAGACGTAGCCGCAGTAGATTCTTAGTTGAGACGTAGCCACAGTAGATTCTGAGTTGACTTGTAGCCGCAGTAGTTTCTGTGTTGACTTGTAGCCGCAGTAGATTCTGAGTTGACTTGTAGCCGCAGTATATTCTGAGTTGACTTTTAGCCGCAGTAGATTCTGAGTTGACTTGTAGTCGCAGTAGATTCCGAGTTGAGTCGTAGCCGCAGTATACTCCGAGTTGACTTGTAGCCGCAGTAGATTCTGAGTTGAGTCGTAGCCGCAGTAGATTCCGAGTTGAGACGTAGCCGCAGTAGATTCTGAGTTGAGACGTAGCCGCAGTAGATTCTGAGTTGACTTGTAGCCGCAGTAGATTCTGAGTTGAGACGTAGCCGCAGTAGATTCTGAGTTGACTTGTAGCCGCAGTAGATTCTGAGTTGAGACGTAGCCGCAGTAGATTCTGAGTTGACTTGTAGCCGCAGTAGATTCTGAGTTGACTTGTAGCCGCAGTAGATTCCGAGTTGAGACGTAGCCGCAGTAGATTCTGAGTTGACTTGTAGCCGCAGTAGATTCGGAGTGGAGACGTAGCCGCAGTAGATTCCGAGTTGAGACGTAGCCACAGTAGATTCTGAGTTGAGACGTAGCCGCAGTAGATTCCGAGTTGAGACGTAGCCGCAGTAGATTCTGAGTTGACTTGTAGCCGCAGTAGATTCTGAGTTGAGACGTAGCCGCAGTAGATTCTGAGTTGAGACGTAGCCGCAGTAGATTCTGAGTTGAGACGTAGCCACAGTAGATTCTGAGTTGAGACGTAGCCGCAGTAGATTCTGAGTTGACTTGTAGCCGCAGTAGATTCTGAGTTGACTTGTAGCCGCAGTAGATTCTGAGTTGAGACGTAGCCGCAGTAGATTCTGAGTTGAGACGTAGCCGCAGTAGATTCTGAGTTGACTTGTAGCCGCAGTAGATTCTGAGTTGAGACGTAGCCGCAGTAGATTCTGAGTTGACTTGTAGCCGCAGTAGATTCTGAGTTGACTTGTAGCCGCAGTAGATTCCGAGTTGAGACGTAGCCGCAGTAGATTCTGAGTTGAGACGTAGCCGCAGTAGATTCCGAGTTGAGACGTAGCCGCAGTAGATTCTGAGTTGACTTGTAGTCGCAGTAGATTCTGAGTTGACTTGTAGCCGCAGTAGATTCTGAGTTGACTTGTAGCCGCAGTAGATTCTGAGTTGACTTGTAGCCGCAGTAGATTCTGAGTTGAGACGTAGCCGCAGAAGATTCTTAGTTGACTTTTAGCCGCAGTAGATTCTGAGTTGACTTGTAGCCGCAGTAGATTCTGAGTTGACTTGTAGCCGCAATAGATTCTGAGTTGACTTGTAGCCGCAGTAGATTCTGAGTTGACTTGTAGCCGCAGTAGATTCTGAGTTGACTTGTAGTCGCAGTAGATTCTGAGTTGACTTGTAGCCGCAGTAGATTCTGAGTTGAATTGTAGCCGCAGTAGATTCTGAGTTGAGACGTAGCCGCAGTAGATTCTGAGTTGACTTGTAGCCGCAGTAGATTCTTAGTTGACTTGTAGCCGCAGTAGATTCCGAGTTGAGACGTAGCCGCAGTAGATTCTGAGTTGACTTGTAGCCGCAGTAGATTCCGAGTTGAGACGTAGCCGCAGTAGATTCTGAGTTGACTTGTAGCCGCAGTAGATTCTGTGTTGACTTGTAGCCGCAGTAGATTCTGAGTTGACTTGTAGCCGCAGTAGATTCTGAGTTGAGACGTAGCCGCAGTAGATTCTGAGTTGAGACGTAGCCGCAGTAGATTCTGAGTTGACTTGTAGCCGCAGTAGATTCTGAGTTGACTTGTAGCCGCAGTATATTCCGAGTTGAATTGTAGCCGCAGTAGATTCTGAGTTGAGTCGTAGCCGCAGTAGATTCCGAGTTGACTTGTAGCCTCAGTAGATTCCGAGTTGAGACGTAGCCGCAGTAGATTCTGAGTTGACTTGTAGCCGCAGTAGATTCCGAGTTGAGACGTAGCCGCAGTAGATTCTGAGTTGAGACGTAGCCGCAGTAGATTCCGAGTTGAGACGTAGCCGCAGTAGATTCTGAGTTGACTTGTAGCTGCAGTAGATTCTGAGTTGAGACGTAGCCGCAGTAGATTCTGAGTTGACTTGTAGCCGCAGTAGATTCTGAGTTGACTTGTAGCCGCAGTAGATTCTGAGTTGAGACGTAGCCGCAGTAGATTCTGAGTTGAGACTTAGTTGCAGTAGATTCTGAGTTGAGACGTAGCCGCAGTAGATTCCGAGTTGAGACGTAGCCGCAGTAGATTCTGAGTTGAGACGTAGCCGCAGTAGATTCCTAGTTGAGACGTAGCCGCAGTAGATTCTGAGTTGAGACGTAGCCGCAGTAGATTCTGAGTTGAGACGTAGCCGCAGTAGATTCTTAGTTGAGACGTAGCCGCAGTAGATTCTGAGTTGACTTGTAGCCGCAGTAGATTCCGAGTTGAGACGTAGCCGCAGTAGATTCTGAGTTGACTTGTAGCCGCAGTAGATTCTGTGTTGACTTGTAGCCGCAGTAGATTCTGAGTTGACTTGTAGCCGCAGTAGATTCTGAGTTGAGACGTAGCCGCAGTAGATTCTGAGTTGAGACGTAGCCGCAGTAGATTCTGAGTTGACTTGTAGCCGCAGTAGATTCTGAGATGACTTGTAGCCGCAGTATATTCCGAGTTGAATTGTAGCCGCAGTAGATTCTGAGTTGAGTCGTAGCCGCAGTAGATTCTGAGTTGACTTGTAGCCGCAGTAGATTCCGAGTTGAGTCGTAGCCGCAGTATATTCCGAGTTGACTTGTAGCCGCAGTAGATTCTGAGTTGAGTCGTAGCCGCAGTTGATTCCGAGTTGAGACGTAGCCGCAGTAGATTCCGAGTTGAGACGTAGCCGCAGTAGATTCCGAGATGAGACGTAGGCGCAGTAGATTCCGAGTTGAGACGTAGCCGCAGTAGATTCTGAGTTGACACGTCGCCGCAGTAGATTCCGAGTTGAGACGTAGCCGCAGTAGATTCTGAGTTGAGACGTAGCCGCAGTAGATTCCGAGTTGAGACGTAGCCGCAGTAGATTCTGAGTTGAGACGTAGCCGCAGTAGATTCCGAGTTGAGACGTAGCCGCAGTAGATTCTGAGTTGACTTGTAGCTGCAGTAGATTCTGAGTTGAGACGTAGCCGCAGTAGATTCTGAGTTGACTTGTAGCCGCAGTAGATTCTGAGTTGACTTGTAGCCGCAGTAGATTCTGAGTTGAGACGTAGCCGCAGTAGATTCTGAGTTGAGACTTAGTTGCAGTAGATTCTGAGTTGAGACGTAGCCGCAGTAGATTCCGAGTTGAGACGTAGCCGCAGTAGATTCTGAGTTGAGACGTAGCCGCAGTAGATTCCTAGTTGAGACGTAGCCGCAGTAGATTCTGAGTTGAGACGTAGCCGCAGTAGATTCTGAGTTGAGACGTAGCCGCAGTAGATTCCGAGTTGAGACGTAGCCGCAGTAGATTCTGAGTTGACTTGTAGCCGCAGTAGATTCTGAGTTGACTTGTAGCCGCAGTAGATTCTGAGTTGAGACGTAGCCGCAGTAGATTCTGAGTTGAGACGTAGCCGCAGTAGATTCTTAGTTGAGACGTAGCCGCAGTAGATTCTGAGTTGACTTGTAGCGGCAGTAGATTCTGTGTTGACTTGTAGCCGCAGTAGATTCTGAGTTGACTTGTAGCCGCAGTAGATTCTGAGTTGACTTGTAGCTGCAGTAGATTCCGAGTTGAGACGTAGCCGCAGTAGATTCTGAGTTGAGACGTAGCCGCAGTAGATTCTGAGTTGAGACGTAGCCGCAGAAGATTCTGAGTTGAGACGTAGCCGCAGTAGATTCTGAGTTGACTTGTAGCCGCAGTAGATTCTGAGTTGAGACATAGCCGCAGTAGATTCTGAGTTGAGACGTAGCCGCAGTAGATTCTGAGTTGACTTGTAGCCGCAGTAGATTCTGAGTTGAGACGTAGCCGCAGTAGATTCTGAGTTGACTTGTAGCCGCAGTAGATTCTGAGTTGACTTGTAGCCGCAGTAGATTCCGAGTTGAGACGTAGCCGCAGTAGATTCTGAGTTGACTTGTAGTCGCAGTAGATTCTGAGTTGACTTGTAGCCGCAGTAGATTCTGAGTTGACTTGTAGCCGCAGAAGATCCTGAGTTGACTTGTAGCCGCAGTAGATTCTGAGTTGAGACGTAGCCGCAGAAGATTCTTAGTTGACTTGTAGCGGCAGTAGATTCTGAGTTGACTTGTAGCCGCAGTAGATTCTGAGTTGACTTGTAGCCGCAGTAGATTCTGAGTTGAGACGTAGCCGCAGTAGATTCCTAGTTGTGACGTAGCCGCAGTAGATTCTGAGTTTGGACGTAGCCGCAGTAGATTCTGAGTTGAGACGTAGCCGCAGTAGATTCCGAGTTGAGACGTAGCCGCAGTAGATTCTGAGTTGACTTGTAGCCGCAGTAGATTCTGAGTTGACTTGTAGCCGCAGTAGATTCTGAGTTGAGACGTAGCCGCAGTAGATTCTGAGTTGAGACGTAGCCGCAGTAGATTCCGAGTTGAGACGTAGCCGCAGTAGATTCTGAGTTGACTTGTAGCCGCAGTAGATTCTGAGTTGACTTGTAGCCGCAGTAGATTCTGAGTTGAGACGTAGCCGCAGTAGATTCTGAGTTGAGACGTAGCCGCAGTAGATTCTTAGTTGAGACGTAGCCGCAGTAGATTCTGAGTTGACTTGTAGCCGCAGTAGATTCTGTGTTGACTTGTAGCCGCAGTAGATTCTGAGTTGACTTGTAGCTGCAGTAGATTCCGAGTTGAGACGTAGCCGCAGTAGATTCTGAGTTGAGACGTAGCCGCAGTAGATTCTGAGTTGAGACGTAGCCGCAGTAGATTCTGAGTTGACTTGTAGCCGCAGTAGATTCTGAGTTGAGACGTAGCCGCAGTAGATTCTGAGTTGACTTGTAGCCGCAGTAGATTCTGAGTTGAGACGTAGCCGCAGTAGATTCTGAGTTGAGACGTAGCCGCAGTAGATTCTGAGTTGACTTGTAGCCGCAGTAGATTCTGAGTTGACTTGTAGCCGCAGTAGATTCCGAGTTGAGACGTAGCCGCAGTAGATTCTGAGTTGACTTGTAGTCGCAGTAGATTCTGAGTTGACTTGTAGCCGCAGTAGATTCTGAGTTGACTTGTAGCCGCAGAAGATCCTGAGTTGACTTGTAGCCGCAGTAGATTCTGAGTTGAGACGTAGCCGCAGAAGATTCTTAGTTGACTTGTAGCCGCAGTAGATTCTGAGTTGACTTGTAGCCGCAGTAGATTCCGAGTTGAGACGTAGCCGCAGTAGATTCTGAGTTGAGACGTAGCCGCAGTAGATTCCTAGTTGTGATGTAGCCGCAGTAGATTCTGAGTTGGGACGTAGCCGCAGTAGATTCTGAGTTGAGACGTAGCCGCAGTAGATTCCGAGTTGAGACGTAGCCGCAGTAGATTCTGAGTTGACTTGTAGCCGCAGTAGATTCTGAGTTGACTTGTAGCCGCAGTAGATTCTGAGTTGAGACGTAGCCGCAGTAGATTCTGAGTTGAGACGTAGCCGCAGTAGATTCTTAGTTGAGACGTAGCCGCAGTAGATTCTGAGTTGACTTGTAGCCGCAGTAGATTCTGTGTTGACTTGTAGCCGCAGTAGATTCTGAGTTGACTTGTAGCCGCAGTAGATTCTGAGTTGACTTTTAGCCGCAGTAGATTCTGAGTTGACTTGTAGTCGCAGTAGATTCCGAGTTGAGTCGTAGCCGCAGTATACTCCGAGTTGACTTGTAGTCGCAGTAGATTCTGAGTTGAGTCGTAGCCGCAGTAGATTCCGAGTTGAGACGTAGCCGCAGTAGATTCTGAGTTGAGACGTAGCCGCAGTAGATTCTGAGTTGACTTGTAGCCGCAGTAGATTCTGAGTTGAGACGTAGCCGCAGTAGATTCTGAGTTGACTTGTAGCCGCAGTAGATTCTGAGTTGAGACGTAGCCGCAGTAGATTCTGAGTTGACTTGTAGCCGCAGTAGATTCTGAGTTGACTTGTAGCCGCAGTAGATTCCGAGTTGAGACGTAGCCGCAATAGATTCTGAGTTGACTTGTAGCCGCAGTAGATTCGGAGTGGAGACGTAGCCGCAGTAGATTCCGAGTTGAGACGTAGCCGCAGTAGATTCTGAGTTGAGACGTAGCCGCAGTAGATTCCGAGTTGAGACGTAGCCGCAGTAGATTCTGAGTTGACTTGTAGCCGCAGTAGATTCTGAGTTGAGACGTAGCCGCAGTAGATTCTGAGTTGAGACGTAGCCGCAGTAGATTCTGAGTTGAGACGTAGCCGCAGTAGTTTCCGAGTTGAGACGTAGCCGCAGTAGATTCTGAGTTGACTTGTAGCCGCATTAGATTCCGAGTTGAGACGTAGCCGCAGTAGATTCTGAGTAGAGTCGTAGCCGCAGTAGATTCTGAGTTGAGACGTAGCCGCAGTAGATTCTGAGTTGACTTGTAGCCGCAGTAGATTCTGAGTTGAGACGTAGCCGCAGTAGATTCTGAGTTGACTTGTAGCCGCAGTAGATTCTGAGTTGACTTGTAGCCGCAGTAGATTCCGAGTTGAGACGTAGCCGCAGTAGATTCTGAGTTGAGACGTAGCCGCAGTAGATTCCGAGTTGAGACGTAGCCGCAGTAGATTCTGAGTTGACTTGTAGTCGCAGTAGATTCTGAGTTGACTTGTAGCCGCAGTAGATTCTGAGTTGACTTGTAGCCGCAGTAGATTCTGAGTTGACTTGTAGCCGCAGTAGATTCTGAGTTGAGACGTAGCCGCAGAAGATTCTTAGTTGAATTTTGGCCGCAGTAGATTCTGAGTTGACTTGTAGCCGCAGTAGATTCTGAGTTGACTTGTAGCCGCAATAGATTCTGAGTTGACTTGTAGCCGCAGTAGATTCTGAGTTGACTTGTAGCCGCAGTAGATTCTGAGTTGACTTGTAGTCGCAGTAGATTCTGAGTTGACTTGTAGCCGCAGTAGATTCTGAGTTGAATTGTAGCCGCAGTAGATTCTGAGTTGACTTGTAGCCGCAGTAGATTCTGAGTTGACTTGTAGCCGCAGTAGATTCTTAGTTGACTTGTAGCCGCAGTAGATTCCGAGTTGAGACGTAGCCGCAGTAGATTCTGAGTTGACTTGTAGCCGCAGTAGATTCCGAGTTGAGACGTAGCCGCAGTAGATTCTGAGTTGACTTGTAGCCGCAGTAGATTCTGTGTTGACTTGTAGCCGCAGTAGATTCTGAGTTGACTTGTAGCCGCAGTAGATTCTGAGTTGAGACGTAGCCGCAGTAGATTCTGAGTTGAGACGTAGCCGCAGTAGATTCTGAGTTGACTTGTAGCCGCAGTAGATTCTGAGTTGACTTGTAGCTGCAGTATATTCCGAGTTGAATTGTAGCCGCAGTAGATTCTGAGTTGAGTCGTAGCCGCAGTAGATTCCGAGTTGACTTGTAGCCTCAGTAGATTCCGAGTTGAGACGTAGCCGC
Source organism: Coturnix japonica (assembly GCF_054131305.1). Lineage (NCBI taxonomy): Eukaryota > Metazoa > Chordata > Aves > Galliformes > Phasianidae > Coturnix > Coturnix japonica. Next base: position 5,060,451 of record NC_140682.1, on the reverse strand, counting down.
AGTAGATTCTGAGTTGACTTGTAGCCGCAGTAGATTCCGAGTTGAGACGTAGCCGCAGTAGATTCTGAGTTGAGACGTAGCCGCAGTAGATTCCGAGTTGAGACGTAGCCGCAGTAGATTCTGAGTTGACTTGTAGCTGCAGTAGATTCTGAGTTGAGACGTAGCCGCAGTAGATTCTGAGTTGACTTGTAGCCGCAGTAGATTCTGAGTTGACTTGTAGCCGCAGTAGATTCTGAGTTGAGACGTAGCCGCAGTAGATTCTGAGTTGAGACTTAGTTGCAGTAGATTCTGAGTTGAGACGTAGCCGCAGTAGATTCCGAGTTGAGACGTAGCCGCAGTAGATTCTGAGTTGAGACGTAGCTGCAGTAGATTCCTAGTTGAGACGTAGCCGCAGTAGATTCTGAGTTGAGACGTAGCCGCAGTAGATTCTGAGTTGAGACGTAGCCGCAGTAGATTCTTAGTTGAGACGTAGCCGCAGTAGATTCTGAGTTGACTTGTAGCCGCAGTAGATTCTGAGTTGACTTGTAGCCGCAGTATATTCCGAGTTGAATTGTAGCCGCAGTAGATTCTGAGTTGAGTCGTAGCCGCAGTAGATTCTGAGTTGACTTGTAGCCGCAGTAGATTCCGAGTTGAGTCGTAGCCGCAGTATATTCCGAGTTGACTTGTAGCCGCAGTAGATTCTGAGTTGACTTGTAGCCGCAGTAGATTCTGAGTTGACTTGTAGCCGCAGTAGATTCTGAGTTGAGACGTAGCCGCAGTAGATTCTGAGTTGACTTGTAGCCGCAGTAGATTCTGAGTTGAGACGTAGCCGCAGTAGATTCTGAGTTGACTTGTAGCCGCAGTAGATTCTGAGTTGAGACGTAGCCGCAGTAGATTCTGAGTTGACTTGTAGCCGCAGTAGATTCTGAGTTGACTTGTAGCCGCAGTAGATTCCGAGTTGAGACGTAGCCGCAATAGATTCTGAGTTGACTTGTAGCCGCAGTAGATTCGGAGTGGAGACGTAGCCGCAGTAGATTCCGAGTTGAGACGTAGCCGCAGTAGATTCTGAGTTGAGACGTAGCCGCAGTAGATTCCGAGTTGAGACGTAGCCGCAGTAGATTCTGAGTTGACTTGTAGCCGCAGTAGATTCTGAGTTGAGACGTAGCCGCAGTAGATTCTGAGTTGAGACGTAGCCGCAGTAGATTCTGAGTTGAGACGTAGCCGCAGTAGTTTCCGAGTTGAGACGTAGCCGCAGTAGATTCTGAGTTGACTTGTAGCCGCATTAGATTCCGAGTTGAGACGTAGCCGCAGTAGATTCTGAGTAGAGTCGTAGCCGCAGTAGATTCTGAGTTGAGACGTAGCCGCAGTAGATTCTGAGTTGACTTGTAGCCGCAGTAGATTCTGAGTTGAGACGTAGCCGCAGTAGATTCTGAGTTGACTTGTAGCCGCAGTAGATTCTGAGTTGACTTGTAGCCGCAGTAGATTCCGAGTTGAGACGTAGCCGCAGTAGATTCTGAGTTGAGACGTAGCCGCAGTAGATTCCGAGTTGAGACGTAGCCGCAGTAGATTCTGAGTTGACTTGTAGTCGCAGTAGATTCTGAGTTGACTTGTAGCCGCAGTAGATTCTGAGTTGACTTGTAGCCGCAGTAGATTCTGAGTTGACTTGTAGCCGCAGTAGATTCTGAGTTGAGACGTAGCCGCAGAAGATTCTTAGTTGAATTTTGGCCGCAGTAGATTCTGAGTTGACTTGTAGCCGCAGTAGATTCTGAGTTGACTTGTAGCCGCAATAGATTCTGAGTTGACTTGTAGCCGCAGTAGATTCTGAGTTGACTTGTAGCCGCAGTAGATTCTGAGTTGACTTGTAGTCGCAGTAGATTCTGAGTTGACTTGTAGCCGCAGTAGATTCTGAGTTGAATTGTAGCCGCAGTAGATTCTGAGTTGACTTGTAGCCGCAGTAGATTCTGAGTTGACTTGTAGCCGCAGTAGATTCTTAGTTGACTTGTAGCCGCAGTAGATTCCGAGTTGAGACGTAGCCGCAGTAGATTCTGAGTTGACTTGTAGCCGCAGTAGATTCCGAGTTGAGACGTAGCCGCAGTAGATTCTGAGTTGACTTGTAGCCGCAGTAGATTCTGTGTTGACTTGTAGCCGCAGTAGATTCTGAGTTGACTTGTAGCCGCAGTAGATTCTGAGTTGAGACGTAGCCGCAGTAGATTCTGAGTTGAGACGTAGCCGCAGTAGATTCTGAGTTGACTTGTAGCCGCAGTAGATTCTGAGTTGACTTGTAGCTGCAGTATATTCCGAGTTGAATTGTAGCCGCAGTAGATTCTGAGTTGAGTCGTAGCCGCAGTAGATTCCGAGTTGACTTGTAGCCTCAGTAGATTCCGAGTTGAGACGTAGCCGCAGTAGATTCTGAGTTGACTTGTAGCCGCAGTAGATTCCGAGTTGAGACGTAGCCGCAGTAGATTCTGAGTTGAGACGTAGCCGCAGTAGATTCCGAGTTGAGACGTAGCCGCAGTAGATTCTGAGTTGACTTGTAGCTGCAGTAGATTCTGAGTTGAGACGTAGCCGCAGTAGATTCTGAGTTGACTTGTAGCCGCAGTAGATTCTGAGTTGACTTGTAGCCGCAGTAGATTCTGAGTTGAGACGTAGCCGCAGTAGATTCTGAGTTGAGACTTAGTTGCAGTAGATTCTGAGTTGAGACGTAGCCGCAGTAGATTCCGAGTTGAGACGTAGCCGCAGTAGATTCTGAGTTGAGACGTAGCTGCAGTAGATTCCTAGTTGAGACGTAGCCGCAGTAGATTCTGAGTTGAGACGTAGCCGCAGTAGATTCTGAGTTGAGACGTAGCCGCAGTAGATTCTTAGTTGAGACGTAGCCGCAGTAGATTCTGAGTTGACTTGTAGCCGCAGTAGATTCTGAGTTGACTTGTAGCCGCAGTATATTCCGAGTTGAATTGTAGCCGCAGTAGATTCTGAGTTGAGTCGTAGCCGCAGTAGATTCTGAGTTGACTTGTAGCCGCAGTAGATTCCGAGTTGAGTCGTAGCCGCAGTATATTCCGAGTTGACTTGTAGCCGCAGTAGATTCTGAGTTGACTTGTAGCCGCAGTAGATTCTGAGTTGACTTGTAGCCGCAGTAGATTCTGAGTTGAGACGTAGCCGCAGTAGATTCTGAGTTGACTTGTAGCCGCAGTAGATTCTGAGTTGAGACGTAGCCGCAGTAGATTCTGAGTTGAGACGTAGCCGCAGTAGATTCTGAGTTGAGACGTAGCCGCAGTAGATTCTGAGTTGACTTGTAGCCGCAGTAGATTCTGAGTTGACTTGTAGCCGCAGTAGATTCCGAGTTGAGACGTAGCCGCAGTAGATTCTGAGTTGACTTGTAGTCGCAGTAGATTCTGAGTTGACTTGTAGCCGCAGTAGATTCTGAGTTGACTTGTAGCCGCAGAAGATCCTGAGTTGACTTGTAGCCGCAGTAGATTCTGAGTTGAGACGTAGCCGCAGAAGATTCTGAGTTGACTTGTAGCCGCAGTAGATTCTGAGTTGACTTGTAGCCGCAGTAGATTCTGAGTTGACTTGTAGCCGCAATAGATTCTGAGTTGACTTGTAGCCGCAGTAGATTCTGAGTTGACTTGTAGCCGCAGTAGATTCTGAGTTGACTTGTAGTCGCAGTAGATTCTGAGTTGACTTGTAGCCGCAGTAGATTCTGAGTTGACTTGTAGCCGCAGTAGATTCTGAGTTGAATTGTAGCCGCAGTAGATTCTGAGTTGACTTGTAGCCGCAGTAGATTCTGAGTTGACTTGTAGCCGCAGTAGATTCTTAGTTGACTTGTAGCCGCAGTAGATTCCGAGTTGAGACGTAGCCGCAGTAGATTCTGAGTTGACTTGTAGCCGCAGTAGATTCCGAGTTGAGACGTAGCCGCAGTAGATTCTGAGTTGACTTGTAGCCGCAGTAGATTCTGTGTTGACTTGTAGCCGCAGTAGATTCTGAGTTGACTTGTAGCCGCAGTAGATTCTGAGTTGAGACGTAGCCGCAGTAGATTCTGAGTTGAGACGTAGCCGCAGTAGATTCTGAGTTGACTTGTAGCCGCAGTAGATTCTGAGTTGACTTGTAGCTGCAGTATATTCCGAGTTGAATTGTAGCCGCAGTAGATTCTGAGTTGAGTCGTAGCCGCAGTAGATTCCGAGTTGACTTGTAGCCTCAGTAGATTCCGAGTTGAGACGTAGCCGCAGTAGATTCTGAGTTGACTTGTAGCCGCAGTAGATTCCGAGTTGAGACGTAGCCGCAGTAGATTCTGAGTTGAGACGTAGCCGCAGTAGATTCCGAGTTGAGACGTAGCCGCAGTAGATTCTGAGTTGACTTGTAGCTGCAGTAGATTCTGAGTTGAGACGTAGCCGCAGTAGATTCTGAGTTGACTTGTAGCCGCAGTAGATTCTGAGTTGACTTGTAGCCGCAGTAGATTCTGAGTTGAGACGTAGCCGCAGTAGATTCTGAGTTGAGACTTAGTTGCAGTAGATTCTGAGTTGAGACGTAGCCGCAGTAGATTCCGAGTTGAGACGTAGCCGCAGTAGATTCTGAGTTGAGACGTAGCTGCAGTAGATTCCTAGTTGAGACGTAGCCGCAGTAGATTCTGAGTTGAGACGTAGCCGCAGTAGATTCTGAGTTGAGACGTAGCCGCAGTAGATTCTTAGTTGAGACGTAGCCGCAGTAGATTCTGAGTTGACTTGTAGCCGCAGTAGATTCCGAGTTGAGACGTAGCCGCAGTAGATTCTGAGTTGAGACGTAGCCGCAGTAGATTCTGAGTTGAGACGTAGCCGCAGTAGATTCTGAGTTGACTTGTAGCCGCAGTAGATTCTGAGTTGACTTGTAGCCGCAGTATATTCCGAGTTGAATTGTAGCCGCAGTAGATTCTGAGTTGAGTCGTAGCCGCAGTAGATTCTGAGTTGACTTGTAGCCGCAGTAGATTCCGAGTTGAGTCGTAGCCGCAGTATATTCCGAGTTGACTTGTAGCCGCAGTAGATTCTGAGTTGACTTGTAGCCGCAGTAGATTCTGAGTTGACTTGTAGCCGCAGTAGATTCTGAGTTGAGACGTAGCCGCAGTAGATTCTGAGTTGACTTGTAGCCGCAGTAGATTCTGAGTTGAGACGTAGCCGCAGTAGATTCTGAGTTGAGACGTAGCCGCAGTAGATTCTGAGTTGACTTGTAGCCGCAGTAGATTCTGAGTTGACTTGTAGCCGCAGTAGATTCTGAGTTGACTTGTAGCCGCAGTAGATTCCGAGTTGAGACGTAGCCGCAGTAGATTCTGAGTTGACTTGTAGTCGCAGTAGATTCTGAGTTGACTTGTAGCCGCAGTAGATTCTGAGTTGACTTGTAGCCGCAGAAGATCCTGAGTTGACTTGTAGCCGCAGTAGATTCTGAGTTGAGACGTAGCCGCAGAAGATTCTTAGTTGACTTGTAGCCGCAGTAGATTCTGAGTTGACTTGTAGCCGCAGTAGATTCTGAGTTGACTTGTAGCCGCAATAGATTCTGAGTTGACTTGTAGCCGCAGTAGATTCTGAGTTGACTTGTAGCCGCAGTAGATTCTGAGTTGACTTGTAGTCGCAGTAGATTCTGAGTTGACTTGTAGCCGCAGTAGATTCTGAGTTGACTTGTAGCCGCAGTAGATTCTGAGTTGAGACGTAGCCGCAGTAGATTCTGAGTTGAGACGTAACCGCAGTAGATTCTTAGTTGACTTGTAGCCGCAGTAGATTCTGAGTTGACTTGTAGCCGCAGTAGATCACGAGTTGAGACGTAGCCGCAGTAGATTCTGAGTTGACTTGTAGCCGCAGTAGATTCTGAGTTGAGTCGTAGCCGCAGTAGATTCCGAGTTGACTTGTAGCCTCAGTAGATTCCGAGTTGAGACGTAGCCGCAGTAGATTCTGAGTTGAGACGTAGCCGCAGTAGATTCCGAGTTGAGACGTAGCCGCAGTAGATTCTGAGTTGAGTCGTAGCCGCAGTAGATTCTGAGTTGACTTGTAGCCGCAGTAGATTCCGAGTTGAGTCGTAGCCGCAGTTTATTCCGAGTTGACTTGTAGCCGCAGAAGATTCTGAGTTGAGTCGTAGCCGCAGTAGATTCCGAGTTGACTTGTAGCCTCAGTAGATTCCGAGTTGAGATGTAGCCGCAGTAGATTCTGAGTTGAGACGTAGCCGCAGTAGATTCCGAGTTGAGACGTAGCCGCAGTAGATTCCGAGTTGAGACGTAGCCGCAGTAGATTCCGAGTTGAGACGTAGCCGCAGTAGATTCTGAGTTGAGACGTAGCCGCAGTAGATTCCTAATTGAGACGTAGCCGCAGTAGATTCTGAGTTGAGACGTAGCCGCAGTAGATTCTGAGTTGAGACGTAGCCGCAGTAGATTCCGAGTTGAGACGTAGCCGCAGTAGATTCTGAGTTGACCTGTAGCCGCAGTAGATTCTGAGTTGACTTGTAGCCGCAGTAGATTCTGAGTTGAGACGTAGCCGCAGTAGATTCTGAGTTGAGACGTAGCCGCAGTAGATTCTTAGTTGAGACGTAGCCGCAGTAGATTCTGAGTTGACTTGTAGCCGCAGTAGATTCTGTGTTGACTTGTAGCCGCAGTAGATTCTGAGTTGACTTGTAGCCGCAGTAGATTCTGAGTTGACTTGTAGCCGCAGTAGATTCCGAGTTGAGACGTAGCCGCAGTAGATTCTGAGTTGAGACGTAGCCGCAGTAGATTCTGAGTTGAGACGTAGCCGCAGTAGATTCTGAGTTGACTTGTAGCCGCAGTAGATTCTGAGTTGAGACGTAGCCGCAGTAGATTCTGAGTTGAGACGTAGCCGCAGTAGATTCTGAGTTGACTTGTAGCCGCAGTAGATTCTGAGTTGAGACGTAGCCGCAGTAGATTCTGAGTTGACTTGTAGCCGCAGTAGATTCTGAGTTGAGACGTAGCCGCAGTAGATTCTGAGTTGACTTGTAGCCGCAGTAGATTCTGAGTTGACTTGTAGCCGCAGTAGATTCCGAGTTGAGACGTAGCCGCAGTAGATTCTGAGTTGACTTGTAGCCGCAGTAGATTCTGAGTTGACTTGTAGCCGCAGTAGATTCTGAGTTGACTTGTAGCCGCAGTAGATTCTGAGTTGAGACGTAGCCGCAGTAGATTCCGAGTTGAGACGTAGCCGCAGTAGATTCTGAGTTGACTTGTAGCCGCAGTAGATTCTGAGTTGAGACGTAGCCGCAGTAGATTCTGAGTTGAGACGTAGCCGCAGTAGATTCTGAGTTGAGACGTAGCCGCAGTAGATTCTGAGTTGAGACGTAGCCGCAGTAGATTCTGAGTTGACTTGTAGCCGCAGTAGATTCTGAGTTGACTTGTAGCCGCAGTAGATTCTGAGTTGAGACGTAGCCGCAGTAGATTCTGAGTTGAGACGTAGCCGCAGTAGATTCTGAGTTGACTTGTAGCCGCAGTAGATTCTGAGTTGAGACGTAGCCGCAGTAGATTCTGAGTTGACTTGTAGCCGCAGTAGATTCTGAGTTGACTTGTAGCCGCAGTAGATTCCGAGTTGAGACGTAGCCGCAGTAGATTCTGAGTTGAGACGTAGCCGCAGTAGATTCCGAGTTGAGACGTAGCCGCAGTAGATTCTGAGTTGACTTGTAGTCGCAGTAGATTCTGAGTTGACTTGTAGCCGCAGTAGATTCTGAGTTGACTTGTAGCCGCAGTAGATTCTGAGTTGACTTGTAGCCGCAGTAGATTCTGAGTTGAGACGTAGCCGCAGAAGATTCTTAGTTGACTTTTAGCCGCAGTAGATTCTGAGTTGACTTGTAGCCGCAGTAGATTCTGAGTTGACTTGTAGCCGCAGTAGATTCTGAGTTGACTTGTAGCCGCAGTAGATTCTGAGTTGACTTGTAGTCGCAGTAGATTCTGAGTTGACTTGTAGCCGCAGTAGATTCTGAGTTGAATTGTAGCCGCAGTAGATTCTGAGTTGAGACGTAGCCGCAGTAGATTCTGAGTTGACTTGTAGCCGCAGTAGATTCTTAGTTGACTTGTAGCCGCAGTAGATTCCGAGTTGAGACGTAGCCGCAGTAGATTCTGAGTTGACTTGTAGCCGCAGTAGATTCCGAGTTGAGACGTAGCCGCAGTAGATTCTGAGTTGACTTGTAGCCGCAGTAGATTCTGTGTTGACTTGTAGCCGCAGTAGATTCTGAGTTGACTTGTAGCCGCAGTAGATTCTGAGTTGAGACGTAGCCGCAGTAGATTCTGAGTTGACTTGTAGCCGCAGTAGATTCTGAGTTGACTTGTAGCCGCAGTAGATTCTGAGTTGACTTGTAGCCGCAGTATATTCCGAGTTGAATTGTAGCCGCAGTAGATTCTGAGTTGAGTCGTAGCCGCAGTAGATTCTGAGTTGACTTGTAGCCGCAGTAGATTCCGAGTTGAGTCGTAGCCGCAGTATATTCCGAGTTGACTTGTAGCCGCAGTAGATTCTGAGTTGACTTGTAGCCGCAGTAGATTCCGAGTTGAGACGTAGCCGCAGTAGATTCTGAGTTGAGACGTAGCCGCAGTAGATTCCGAGTTGAGACGTAGCCGCAGTAGATTCTGAGTTGAGACGTAGCCGCAGTAGATTCCGAGTTGAGACGTAGCCGCAGTAGATTCTGAGTTGACTTGTAGCTGCAGTAGATTCTGAGTTGAAACGTAGCCGCAGTAGATTCTGAGTTGACTTGTAGCCGCAGTAGATTCTGAGTTGACTTGTAGCCGCAGTAGATTCTGAGTTGACTTGTAGTCGCAGTAGATTCTGAGTTGACTTGTAGCCGCAGTAGATTCTGAGTTGAATTGTAGCCGCAGTAGATTCTGAGTTGAGACGTAGCCGCAGTAGATTCTGAGTTGACTTGTAGCCGCAGTAGATTCTTAGTTGACTTGTAGCCGCAGTAGATTCCGAGTTGAGACGTAGCCGCAGTAGATTCTGAGTTGACTTGTAGCCGCAGTAGATTCCGAGTTGAGACGTAGCCGCAGTAGATTCTGAGTTGACTTGTAGCCGCAGTAGATTCTGTGTTGACTTGTAGCCGCAGTAGATTCTGAGTTGACTTGTAGCCGCAGTAGATTCTGAGTTGAGACGTAGCCGCAGTAGATTCTGAGTTGACTTGTAGCCGCAGTAGATTCTGAGTTGACTTGTAGCCGCAGTAGATTCTGAGTTGACTTGTAGCCGCAGTATATTCCGAGTTGAATTGTAGCCGCAGTAGATTCTGAGTTGAGTCGTAGCCGCAGTAGATTCTGAGTTGACTTGTAGCCGCAGTAGATTCCGAGTTGAGTCGTAGCCGCAGTATATTCCGAGTTGACTTGTAGCCGCAGTAGATTCTGAGTTGACTTGTAGCCGCAGTAGATTCCGAGTTGAGACGTAGCCGCAGTAGATTCTGAGTTGAGACGTAGCCGCAGTAGATTCCGAGTTGAGACGTAGCCGCAGTAGATTCTGAGTTGAGACGTAGCCGCAGTAGATTCCGAGTTGAGACGTAGCCGCAGTAGATTCTGAGTTGACTTGTAGCTGCAGTAGATTCTGAGTTGAAACGTAGCCGCAGTAGATTCTGAGTTGACTTGTAGCCGCAGTAGATTCTGAGTTGACTTGTAGCCGCAGTAGATTCTGAGTTGAGACGTAGCCGCAGTAGATTCTGAGTTGAGACTTAGTTGCAGTAGATTCTGAGTTGAGACGTAGCCGCAGTAGATTCCGAGTTGAGACGTAGCCGCAGTAGATTCTGAGTTGAGACGTAGCCGCAGTAGATTCCTAGTTGAGACGTAGCCGCAGTAGATTCTGAGTTGAGACGTAGCCGCAGTAGATTCTGAGTTGAGACGTAGCCGCAGTAGATTCCGAGTTGAGACGTAGCCGCAGTAGATTCTGAGTTGACTTGTAGCCGCAGTAGATTCCGAGTTGAGACGTAGCCGCAGTAGATTCTGAGTTGACTTGTAGCCGCAGTAGATTCTGTGTTGACTTGTAGCCGCAGTAGATTCTGAGTTGACTTGTAGCCGCAGTAGATTCTGAGTTGAGACGTAGCCGCAGTAGATTCTGAGTTGAGACGTAGCCGCAGTAGATTCTGAGTTGACTTGTAGCCGCAGTAGATTCTGAGTTGACTTGTAGCCGCAGTATATTCCGAGTTGAATTGTAGCCGCAGTAGATTCTGAGTTGAGTCGTAGCCGCAGTAGATTCTGAGTTGTCTTGTAGCCGCAGTAGATTCCGAGTTGAGTCGTAGCCGCAGTATATTCCGAGTTGACTTGTAGCCGCAGTAGATTCTGAGTTGAGTCGTAGCCGCAGTAGATTCCGAGTTGACTTGTAGCCTCAGTAGATTCCGAGTTGAGACGTAGCCGCAGTAGATTCTGAGTTGAGACGTAGCCGCAGTAGATTCCGAGTTGAGACGTAGCCGCAGTAGATTCTGAGTTGAGACGTAGCCGCAGTAGATTCCGAGTTGAGACGTAGCCGCAGTAGATTCTGAGTTGAGACGTAGCCGCAGTAGATTCCGAGTTGAGACGTAGCCGCAGTAGATTCTGAGTTGACTTGTAGCTGCAGTAGATTCTGAGTTGAGACGTAGCCGCAGTAGATTCTGAGTTGACTTGTAGCCGCAGTAGATTCTGAGTTGACTTGTAGCCGCAGTAGATTCTGAGTTGAGACGTAGCCGCAGTAGATTCTGAGTTGAGACTTAGTTGCAGTAGATTCTGAGTTGAGACGTAGCCGCAGTAGATTCCGAGTTGAGACGTAGCCGCAGTAGATTCTGAGTTGAGACGTAGCCGCAGTAGATTCCTAGTTGAGACGTAGCCGCAGTAGATTCTGAGTTGAGACGTAGCCGCAGTAGATTCTGAGTTGAGACGTAGCCGCAGTAGATTCCGAGTTGAGACGTAGCCGCAGTAGATTCTGAGTTGACTTGTAGCCGCAGTAGATTCTGAGTTGACTTGTAGCCGCAGTAGATTCTGAGTTGAGACGTAGCCGCAGTAGATTCTGAGTTGAGACGTAGCCGCAGTAGATTCTGAGTTGACTTGTAGCCGCAGTAGATTCTGTGTTGACTTGTAGCCGCAGTAGATTCTGAGTTGACTTGTAGCCGCAGTAGATTCTGAGTTGACTTGTAGCCGCAGTAGATTCCGAGTTGAGACGTAGCCGCAGTAGATTCTGAGTTGAGACGTAGCCGCAGTAGATTCTGAGTTGAGACGTAGCCGCAGTAGATTCTGAGTTGAGACGTAGCCGCAGTAGATTCTGAGTTGACTTGTAGCCGCAGTAGATTCTGAGTTGAGACGTAGCCGCAGTAGATTCTGAGTTGAGACGTAGCCGCAGTAGATTCTGAGTTGAGACGTAGCCGCAGTAGATTCTGAGTTGACTTGTAGCCGCAGTAGATTCTGAGTTGAGACGTAGCCGCAGTAGATTCCGAGTTGAGACGTAGCCGCAGTAGATTCTGAGTTGACTTGTAGTCGCAGTAGATTCTGAGTTGACTTGTAGCCGCAGTAGATTCTGAGTTGACTTGTAGCCGCAGAAGATCCTGAGTTGACTTGTAGCCGCAGTAGATTCTGAGTTGAGACGTAGCCGCAGAAGATTCTTAGTTGACTTGTAGCCGCAGTAGATTCTGAGTTGACTTGTAGCCGCAGTAGATTCTGTGTTGACTTGTAGCCACAGTAGATTCTGAGTTGACTTGTAGCCGCAGTAGATTCTGAGTTGAGTCGTAGCCGCAGTAGATTCCGAGTTGACTTGTAGCCGCAGTAGATTCTGAGTTGACTTGTAGCCGCAGTAGATTCTGAGTTGACTTGTAGCCGCAGTATATTCCGAGTTGAATTGTAGCCGCAGTAGATTCTGAGTTGAGTCGTAGCCGCAGTAGATTCTGAGTTGACTTGTAGCCGCAGTAGATTCCGAGTTGAGTCGTAGCCGCAGTATACTCCGAGTTGACTTGTAGCCGCAGTAGATTCTGAGTTGAGTCGTAGCCGCAGTAGATTCCGAGTTGACTTGTAGCCTCAGTAGATTCCGAGTTGAGACGTAGCCGCAGTAGATTCTGAGTTGAGACGTAGCCGCAGTAGATTCCGAGTTGAGACGTAGCCGCAGTAGATTCTGAGTTGAGACGTAGCCGCAGTAGATTCCGAGTTGAGACGTAGCCGCAGTAGATTCTGAGTTGAGACGTAGCCACAGTAGATTCCGAGTTGAGACGTAGCCGCAGTAGATTCTGAGTTGACTTGTAGCTGCAGTAGATTCTGAGTTGAGACGTAGCCGCAGTAGATTCTGAGTTGACTTGTAGCCGCAGTAGATTCTGAGTTGAGACGTAGCCGCAGTAGATTCTGAGTTGAGACTTAGTTGCAGTAGATTCTGAGTTGACTTGTAGCCGCAGTAGATTCTGAGTTGAGACGTAGCCGCAGTAGATTCCGAGTTGAGACGTAGCCGCAGTAGATTCCTAGTTGTGACGTAGCCGCAGTAGATTCTGAGTTGAGACGTAGCCGCAGTAGATTCTGAGTTGAGACGTAGCCGCAGTAGATTCCGAGTTGAGACGTAGCCGCAGTAGATTCTGAGTTGACTTGTAGCCGCAGTAGATTCTGAGTTGACTTGTAGCCGCAGTAGATTCTGAGTTGAGACGTAGCCGCAGTAGATTCTGAGTTGAGACGTAGCCGCAGTAGATTCTTAGTTGAGACGTAGCCGCAGTAGATTCTGAGTTGACTTGTAGCCGCAGTAGATTCTGTGTTGACTTGTAGCCGCAGTAGATTCTGAGTTGACTTGTAGCCGCAGTAGATTCTGAGTTGACTTTTAGCCGCAGTAGATTCTGAGTTGACTTGTAGTCGCAGTAGATTCCGAGTTGAGTCGTAGCCGCAGTATACTCCGAGTTGACTTGTAGCCGCAGTAGATTCTGAGTTGAGTCGTAGCCGCAGTAGATTCCGAGTTGAGACGTAGCCGCAGTAGATTCTGAGTTGAGACGTAGCCGCAGTAGATTCTGAGTTGACTTGTAGCCGCAGTAGATTCTGAGTTGAGACGTAGCCGCAGTAGATTCTGAGTTGACTTGTAGCCGCAGTAGATTCTGAGTTGAGACGTAGCCGCAGTAGATTCTGAGTTGACTTGTAGCCGCAGTAGATTCTGAGTTGACTTGTAGCCGCAGTAGATTCCGAGTTGAGACGTAGCCGCAGTAGATTCTGAGTTGACTTGTAGCCGCAGTAGATTCGGAGTGGAGACGTAGCCGCAGTAGATTCCGAGTTGAGACGTAGCCGCAGTAGATTCTGAGTTGAGACGTAGCCGCAGTAGATTCCGAGTTGAGACGTAGCCGCAGTAGATTCTGAGTTGACTTGTAGCCGCAGTAGATTCTGAGTTGAGACGTAGCCGCAGTAGATTCTGAGTTGAGACGTAGCCGCAGTAGATTCTGAGTTGAGACGTAGCCGCAGTAGATTCTGAGTTGAGACGTAGCCGCAGTAGATTCTGAGTTGACTTGTAGCCGCAGTAGATTCTGAGTTGACTTGTAGCCGCAGTAGATTCTGAGTTGAGACGTAGCCACAGTAGATTCTGAGTTGAGACGTAGCCGCAGTAGATTCTGAGTTGACTTGTAGCCGCAGTAGATTCTGAGTTGAGACGTAGCCGCAGTAGATTCTGAGTTGACTTGTAGCCGCAGTAGATTCTGAGTAGACTTGTAGCCGCAGTAGATTCCGAGTTGAGACGTAGCCGCAGTAGATTCTGAGTTGAGACGTAGCCGCAGTAGATTCCGAGTTGAGACGTAGCCGCAGTAGATTCTGAGTTGACTTGTAGTCGCAGTAGATTCTGAGTTGACTTGTAGCCGCAGTAGATTCTGAGTTGACTTGTAGCCGCAGTAGATTCTGAGTTGACTTGTAGCCGCAGTAGATTCTGAGTTGAGACGTAGCCGCAGAAGATTCTTAGTTGACTTTTAGCCGCAGTAGATTCTGAGTTGACTTGTAGCCGCAGTAGATTCTGAGTTGACTTGTAGCCGCAATAGATTCTGAGTTGACTTGTAGCCGCAGTAGATTCTGAGTTGACTTGTAGCCGCAGTAGATTCTGAGTTGACTTGTAGTCGCAGTAGATTCTGAGTTGACTTGTAGCCGCAGTAGATTCTGAGTTGAATTGTAGCCGCAGTAGATTCTGAGTTGAGACGTAGCCGCAGTAGATTCTGAGTTGAGACGTAGCCGCAGTAGATTCTTAGTTGACTTGTAGCCGCAGTAGATTCTTAGTTGACTTGTAGCCGCAGTAGATTCCGAGTTGAGACGTAGCCGCAGTAGATTCTGAGTTGACTTGTAGCCGCAGTAGATTCCGAGTTGAGACGTAGCCGCAGTAGATTCTGAGTTGACTTGTAGCCGCAGTAGATTCTGTGTTGACTTGTAGCCGCAGTAGATTCTGAGTTGACTTGTAGCCGCAGTAGATTCTGAGTTGAGACGTAGCCGCAGTAGATTCTGAGTTGAGACGTAGCCGCAGTAGATTCTGAGTTGACTTGTAGCCGCAGTAGATTCTGAGTTGACTTGTAGCCGCAGTATATTCCGAGTAGAATTGTAGCCGCAGTAGATTCTGAGTTGAGTCGTAGCCGCAGTAGATTCTGAGTTGACTTGTAGCCGCAGTAGATTCCGAGTTGAGTCGTAGCCGCAGTATATACCGAGTTGACTTGTAGCCGCAGTAGATTCTGAGTTGAGTCGTAGCCGCAGTAGATTCCGAGTTGACTTGTAGCCTCAGTAGATTCCGAGTTGAGACGTAGCCGCAGTAGATTCTGAGTTGACTTGTAGCCGCAGTAGATTCCGAGTTGAGACGTAGCCGCAGTAGATTCTGAGTTGAGACGTAGCCGCAGTAGATTCCGAGTTGAGACGTAGCCGCAGTAGATTCTGAGTTGAGACGTAGCCGCAGTAGATTCCGAGTTGAGACGTAGCCGCAGTAGATTCTGAGTTGACTTGTAGCTGCAGTAGATTCTGAGTTGAGACGTAGCCGCAGTAGATTCTGAGTTGACTTGTAGCCGCAGTAGATTCTGAGTTGACTTGTAGCCGCAGTAGATTCTGAGTTGAGACGTAGCCGCAGTAGATTCTGAGTTGAGACTTAGTTGCAGTAGATTCTGAGTTGAGACGTAGCCGCAGTAGATTCCGAGTTGAGACGTAGCCGCAGTAGATTCTGAGTTGAGACGTAGCCGCAGTAGATTCCTAGTTGAGCCGTAGCCGCAGTAGATTCTGAGTTGAGACGTAGCCGCAGTAGATTCTGAGTTGAGACGTAGCCGCAGTAGATTCCGAGTTGAGACGTAGCCGCTGTAGATTCTGAGTTGACTTGTAGCCGCAGTAGATTCCGAGTTGAGACGTAGCCGCAGTAGATTCTGAGTTGACTTGTAGCCGCAGTAGATTCTGTGTTGACTTGTAGCCGCAGTAGATTCTGAGTTGACTTGTAGCCGCAGTAGATTCTGAGTTGAGACGTAGCCGCAGTAGATTCTGAGTTGAGACGTAGCCGCAGTAGATTCTGAGTTGACTTGTAGCCGCAGTAGATTCTGAGTTGACTTGTAGCCGCAGTATATTCCGAGTTGAATTGTAGCCGCAGTAGATTCTGAGTTGAGTCGTAGCCGCAGTAGATTCTGAGTTGACTTGGAGCCGCAGTAGATTCCGAGTTGACTTGTAGCCGCAGTAGATTCTGAGTTGAGACGTAGCCGCAGTAGATTCTGAGTTGAGACGTAGCCGCAGTAGATTCTTAGTTGAGACATAGCCGCAGTAGATTCTGAGTTGACTTGTAGCCGCAGTAGATTCTGTGTTGACTTGTAGCCGCAGTAGATTCTGAGTTGACTTGTAGCCGCAGTAGATTCTGAGTTGACTTTTAGCCGCAGTAGATTCTGAGTTGACTTGTAGTCGCAGTAGATTCCGAGTTGAGTCGTAGCCGCAGTATACTCCGAGTTGACTTGTAGCCGCAGTAGATTCTGAGTTGAGTCGTAGCCGCAGTAGATTCCGAGTTGAGACGTAGCCGCAGTAGATTCTGAGTTGAGACGTAGCCGCAGTAGATTCTGAGTTGACTTGTAGCCGCAGTAGATTCTGAGTTGAGACGTAGCCGCAGTAGATTCTGAGTTGACTTGTAGCCGCAGTAGATTCTGAGTTGAGACGTAGCCGCAGTAGATTCTGAGTTGACTTGTAGCCGCAGTAGATTCTGAGTTGACTTGTAGCCGCAGTAGATTCCGAGTTGAGACGTAGCCGCAGTAGATTCTGAGTTGACTTGTAGCCGCAGTAGATTCGGAGTGGAGACGTAGCCGCAGTAGATTCCGAGTTGAGACGTAGCCGCAGTAGATTCTGAGTTGAGACGTAGCCGCAGTAGATTCCGAGTTGAGACGTAGCCGCAGTAGATTCTGAGTTGACTTGTAGCCGCAGTAGATTCTGAGTTGAGACGTAGCCGCAGTAGATTCTGAGTTGAGACGTAGCCGCAGTAGATTCTGAGTTGAGACGTAGCCGCAGTAGATTCTGAGTTGAGACGTAGCCGCAGTAGATTCTGAGTTGACTTGTAGCCGCAGTAGATTCTGAGTTGACTTGTAGCCGCAGTAGATTCTGAGTTGAGACGTAGCCGCAGTAGATTCTGAGTTGAGACGTAGCCGCAGTAGATTCTGAGTTGACTTGTAGCCGCAGTAGATTCTGAGTTGAGACGTAGCCGCAGTAGATTCTGAGTTGACTTGTAGCCGCAGTAGATTCTGAGTTGACTTGTAGCCGCAGTAGATTCCGAGTTGAGACGTAGCCGCAGTAGATTCTGAGTTGAGACGTAGCCGCAGTAGATTCCGAGTTGAGACGTAGCCGCAGTAGATTCTGAGTTGACTTGTAGCCGCAGTAGATTCTGAGTTGACTTGTAGCCGCAGTAGATTCTGAGTTGACTTGTAGCCGCAGTAGATTCTGAGTTGAGACGTAGCCGCAGTAGATTCTGAGTTGAGACTTAGTTGCAGTAGATTCTGAGTTGAGACGTAGCCGCAGTAGATTCCGAGTTGAGACGTAGCCGCAGTAGATTCTGAGTTGAGACGTAGCCGCAGTAGATTCCTAGTTGAGCCGTAGCCGCAGTAGATTCTGAGTTGAGACGTAGCCGCAGTAGATTCTGAGTTGAGACGTAGCCGCAGTAGATTCCGAGTTGAGACGTAGCCGCTGTAGATTCTGAGTTGACTTGTAGCCGCAGTAGATTCCGAGTTGAGACGTAGCCGCAGTAGATTCTGAGTTGACTTGTAGCCGCAGTAGATTCTGTGTTGACTTGTAGCCGCAGTAGATTCTGAGTTGACTTGTAGCCGCAGTAGATTCTGAGTTGAGACGTAGCCGCAGTAGATTCTGAGTTGAGACGTAGCCGCAGTAGATTCTGAGTTGACTTGTAGCCGCAGTAGATTCTGAGTTGACTTGTAGCCGCAGTATATTCCGAGTTGAATTGTAGCCGCAGTAGATTCTGAGTTGAGTCGTAGCCGCAGTAGATTCTGAGTTGACTTGGAGCCGCAGTAGATTCCGAGTTGACTTGTAGCCGCAGTAGATTCTGAGTTGAGACGTAGCCGCAGTAGATTCTGAGTTGAGACGTAGCCGCAGTAGATTCTTAGTTGAGACGTAGCCGCAGTAGATTCTGAGTTGACTTGTAGCCGCAGTAGATTCTGTGTTGACTTGTAGCCGCAGTAGATTCTGAGTTGACTTGTAGCCGCAGTAGATTCTGAGTTGACTTTTAGCCGCAGTAGATTCTGAGTTGACTTGTAGTCGCAGTAGATTCCGAGTTGAGTCGTAGCCGCAGTATACTCCGAGTTGACTTGTAGCCGCAGTAGATTCTGAGTTGAGTCGTAGCCGCAGTAGATTCCGAGTTGAGACGTAGCCGCAGTAGATTCTGAGTTGAGACGTAGCCGCAGTAGATTCTGAGTTGACTTGTAGCCGCAGTAGATTCCGAGTTGAGACGTAGCCGCAGTAGATTCTGAGTTGACTTGTAGCCGCAGTAGATTCTGAGTTGAGACGTAGCCGCAGTAGATTCTGAGTTGACTTGTAGCCGCAGTAGATTCTGAGTTGACTTGTAGCCGCAGTAGATTCCGAGTTGAGACGTAGCCGCAGTAGATTCTGAGTTGACTTGTAGCCGCAGTAGATTCGGAGTGGAGACGTAGCCGCAGTAGATTCCGAGTTGAGACGTAGCCGCAGTAGATTCTGAGTTGAGACGTAGCCGCAGTAGATTCCGAGTTGAGACGTAGCCGCAGTAGATTCTGAGTTGACTTGTAGCCGCAGTAGATTCTGAGTTGAGACGTAGCCGCAGTAGATTCTGAGTTGAGACGTAGCCGCAGTAGATTCTGAGTTGAGACGTAGCCGCAGTAGATTCTGAGTTGAGACGTAGCCGCAGTAGATTCTGAGTTGACTTGTAGCCGCAGTAGATTCTGAGTTGACTTGTAGCCGCAGTAGATTCTGAGTTGAGACGTAGCCGCAGTAGATTCTGAGTTGACTTGTAGCCGCAGTAGATTCTGAGTTGACTTGTAGCCGCAGTAGATTCTGAGTTGAGACGTAGCCGCAGTAGATTCTGAGTTGACTTGTAGCCGCAGTAGATTCTGAGTTGACTTGTAGCCGCAGTAGATTCCGAGTTGAGACGTAGCCGCAGTAGATTCTGAGTTGAGACGTAGCCGCAGTAGATTCCGAGTTGAGACGTAGCCGCAGTAGATTCTGAGTTGACTTGTAGTCGCAGTAGATTCTGAGTTGACTTGTAGCCGCAGTAGATTCTGAGTTGACTTGTAGCCGCAGTAGATTCTGAGTTGACTTGTAGCCGCAGTAGATTCTGAGTTGAGACGTAGCCGCAGAAGATTCTTAGTTGACTTTTAGCCGCAGTAGATTCTGAGTTGACTTGTAGCCGCAGTAGATTCTGAGTTGACTTGTAGCCGCAATAGATTCTGAGTTGACTTGTAGCCGCAGTAGATTCTGAGTTGACTTGTAGCCGCAGTAGATTCTGAGTTGACTTGTAGTCGCAGTAGATTCTGAGTTGACTTGTAGCCGCAGTAGATTCTGAGTTGACTTGTAGCCGCAGTAGATTCTGAGTTGAGACGTAGCCGCAGTAGATTCTGAGTTGACTTGTAGCCGCAGTAGATTCTTAGTTGACTTGTAGCCGCAGTAGATTCCGAGTTGAGACGTAGCCGCAGTAGATTCTGAGTTGACTTGTAGCCGCAGTAGATTCCGAGTTGAGACGTAGCCGCAGTAGATTCTGAGTTGACTTGTAGCCGCAGTAGATTCTGTGTTGACTTGTAGCCGCAGTAGATTCTGAGTTGACTTGTAGCCGCAGTAGATTCTGAGTTGAGACGTAGCCGCAGTAGATTCTGAGTTGAGACGTAGCCGCAGTAGATTCTGAGTTGACTTGTAGCCGCAGTAGATTCTGAGTTGACTTGTAGCCGCAGTATATTCCGAGTTGAATTGTAGCCGCAGTAGATTCTGAGTTGAGTCGTAGCCGCAGTAGATTCTGAGTTGACTTGTAGCCGCAGTAGATTCCGAGTTGAGTCGTAGCCGCAGTATATACCGAGTTGACTTGTAGCCGCAGTAGATTCTGAGTTGAGTCGTAGCCGCAGTAGATTCCGAGTTGACTTGTAGCCTCAGTAGATTCCGAGTTGAGACGTAGCCGCAGTAGATTCTGAGTTGACATGTAGCCGCAGTAGATTCCGAGTTGAGACGTAGCCGCAGTAGATTCTGAGTTGAGACGTAGCCGCAGTAGATTCCGAGTTGAGACGTAGCCGCAGTAGATTCTGAGTTGAGACGTAGCCGCAGTAGATTCCGAGTTGAGACGTAGCCGCAGTAGATTCTGAGTTGACTTGTAGCTGCAGTAGATTCTGAGTTGAGACGTAGCCGCAGTAGATTCTGAGTTGACTTGTAGCCGCAGTAGATTCTGAGTTGACTTGTAGCCGCAGTAGATTCTGAGTTGAGACGTAGCCGCAGTAGATTCTGAGTTGAGACTTAGTTGCAGTAGATTCTGAGTTGAGACGTAGCCGCAGTAGATTCCGAGTTGAGACGTAGCCGCAGTAGATTCTGAGTTGAGACGTAGCCGCAGTAGATTCCTAGTTGAGCCGTAGCCGCAGTAGATTCTGAGTTGAGACGTAGCCGCAGTAGATTCTGAGTTGAGACGTAGCCGCAGTAGATTCCGAGTTGAGACGTAGCCGCTGTAGATTCTGAGTTGACTTGTAGCCGCAGTAGATTCCGAGTTGAGACGTAGCCGCAGTAGATTCTGAGTTGACTTGTAGCCGCAGTAGATTCTGTGTTGACTTGTAGCCGCAGTAGATTCTGAGTTGACTTGTAGCCGCAGTAGATTCTGAGTTGAGACGTAGCCGCAGTAGATTCTGAGTTGAGACGTAGCCGCAGTAGATTCTGAGTTGACTTGTAGCCGCAGTAGATTCTGAGTTGACTTGTAGCCGCAGTATATTCCGAGTTGAATTGTAGCCGCAGTAGATTCTGAGTTGAGTCGTAGCCGCAGTAGATTCTGAGTTGACTTGTAGCCGCAGTAGATTCCGAGTTGAGTCGTAGCCGCAGTATATTCCGAGTTGACTTGTAGCCGCAGTAGATTCTGAGTTGAGTCGTAGCCGCAGTAGATTCCGAGTTGACTTGTAGCCTCAGTAGATTCCGAGTTGAGACGTAGCCGCAGTAGATTCTGAGTTGAGACGTAGCCGCAGTAGATTCCGAGTTGAGACGTAGCCGCAGTAGATTCTGAGTTGAGACGTAGCCGCAGTAGATTCCGAGTTGAGACGTAGCCGCAGTAGATTCTGAGTTGAGACGTAGCCGCAGTAGATTCCGAGTTGAGACGTAGCCGCAGTAGATTCTGAGTTGACTTGTAGCTGCAGTAGATTCTGAGTTGAGACGTAGCCGCAGTAGATTCTGAGTTGACTTGTAGCCGCAGTAGATTCTGAGTTGACTTGTAGCCGCAGTAGATTCTGAGTTGAGACGTAGCCGCAGTAGATTCTGAGTTGAGACTTAGTTGCAGTAGATTCTGAGTTGAGACGTAGCCGCAGTAGTTTCCGAGTTGAGACGTAGCCGCAGTAGATTCTGAGTTGAGACGTAGCCGCAGTAGATTCCTAGTTGAGACGTAGCCGCAGTAGATTCTGAGTTGAGACGTAGCCGCAGTAGATTCTGAGTTGAGACGTAGCCGCAGTAGATTCCGAGTTGAGACGTAGCCGCAGTAGATTCTGAGTTGACTTGTAGCCGCAGTAGATTCTGAGTTGAGACGTAGCCGCAGTAGATTCTGAGTTGAGACGTAGCCGCAGTAGATTCTGAGATGACTTGTAGCCGCAGTAGATTCTTAGTTGAGACGTAGCCGCAGTAGATTCTGAGTTGACTTGTAGCCGCAGTAGATTCTGTGTTGACTTGTAGCCGCAGTAGATTCTGAGTTGACTTGTAGCCGCAGTAGATTCTGAGTTGACTTGTAGCCGCAGTAGATTCCGAGTTGAGACGTAGCCGCAGTAGATTCTGAGTTGAGACGTAGCCGCAGTAGATTCTGAGTTGAGACGTAGCCGCAGTAGATTCTGAGTTGAGACGTAGCCGCAGTAGATTCTGAGTTGACTTGTAGCCGCAGTAGATTCTGAGTTGAGACGTAGCCGCAGTAGATTCTGAGTTGACTTGTAGCCGCAGTAGATTCTGAGTTGAGACGTAGCCACAGTAGATTCTGAGTTGACTTGTAGCCGCAGTAGATTCTGAGTTGACTTGTAGCCGCAGTAGATTCCGAGTTGAGACGTAGCCGCAGTAGATTCTGAGTTGACTTGTAGTCGCAGTAGATTCTGAGTTGACTTGTAGCCGCAGTAGATTCTGAGTTGACTTGTAGCCGCAGAAGATCCTGAGTTGACTTGTAGCCGCAGTAGATTCTGAGTTGAGACGTAGCCGCAGAAGATTCTTAGTTGACTTGTAGCCGCAGTAGATTCTGAGTTGACTTGTAGCCGCAGTAGATTCTGAGTTGACTTGTAGCCGCAATAGATTCTGAGTTGACTTGTAGCCGCAGTAGATTCTGAGTTGACTTGTAGCCGCAGTAGATTCTGAGTTGACTTGTATTCGCAGTAGATTCTGAGTTGACTTGTAGCCGCAGTAGATTCTGAGTTGACTTGTAGCCGCAGTAGATTCTGAGTTGAGACGTAGCCGCAGTAGATTCTGAGTTGACTTGTAGCCGCAGTAGATTCTTAGTTGACTTGTAGCCGCAGTAGATTCTGAGTTGACTTGTAGCCGCAGTAGATTCCGAGTTGAGACGTAGCCGCAGTAGATTCTGAGTTGACTTGTAGCCGCAGTAGATTCTGAGTTGACTTGTAGCCGCAGCAGATTCTGAGTTGACTTGTAGCCGCAGTATATTCCGAGTTGAATTGTAGCCGCAGTAGATTCTGAGTTGAGTCGTAGCCGCAGTAGATTCTGAGTTGACTTGTAGCCGCAGTAGATTCCGAGTTGAGTCGTAGCCGCAGTTTATTCCGAGTTGACTTGTAGCCGCAGAAGATTCTGAGTTGAGTCGTAGCCGCAGTAGATTCCGAGTTGACTTGTAGCCTCAGTAGATTTTGAGTTGAGACGTAGCCGCAGTAGATTCTGAGTTGAGACGTAGCCGCAGTAGATTCCGAGCAGAGACGTAGCCGCAGTAGATTCCGAGTTGAGACGTAGCCGCAGTAGATTCCGAGTTGAGACGTAGCCGCAGTAGATTCTGAGTTGAGACGTAGCCGCAGTAGATTCCGAGTTGAGACGTAGCCGCAGTAGATTCTGAGTTGACTTGTAGCTGCAGTAGATTCTGAGTTGAGACGTAGCCGCAGTAGATTCTGAGTTGAGACTTAGTTGCAGTAGATTCTGAGTTGAGACGTAGCCGCAGTAGATTCCGAGTTGAGACGTAGCCGCAGTAGATTCTGAGTTGAGACGTAGCCGCAGTAGATTCCTAGTTGAGACGTAGCCGCAGTAGATTCTGAGTTGAGACGTAGCCGCAGTAGATTCTGAGTTGAGACGTAGCCGCAGTAGATTCCGAGTTGAGACGTAGCCGCAGTAGATTCTGAGTTGACTTGTAGCCGCAGTAGATTCTGAGTTGACTTGTAGCCGCAGTAGATTCTGAGTTGAGACGTAGCCGCAGTAGATTCTGAGTTGAGACGTAGCCGCAGTAGATTCTTAGTTGACTTGTAGCCGCAGTAGATTCTGAGTTGACTTGTAGCCGCAGTAGATTCTGTGTTGACTTGTAGCCGCAGTAGATTCTGAGTTGAGACGTAGCCGCAGTAGATTCTGAGTTGAGATGTAGCCGCAGTAGATTCTGAGTTGAGACGTAGCCGCAGTAGATTCTGAGTTGAGACGTAGCCGCAGTAGATTCTGAGTTGAGACGTAGCCGCAGTAGATTCTGAGTTGACTTGTAGCCGCAGTAGATTCTTAGTTGACTTGTAGCCGCAGTAGATTCCGAGTTGAGACGTAGCCGCAGTAGATTCTGAGTTGACTTGTAGCCGCAGTAGATTCCGAGTTGAGACGTAGCCGCAGTAGATTCTTAGTTGACTTGTAGCCGCAGTAGATTCTGAGTTGACTTGTAGCCGCAGTAGATTCTGTGTTGACTTGTAGCCGCAGTAGATTCTGAGTTGAGACGTAGCCGCAGTAGATTCTGAGTTGACTTGTAGCCGCAGTAGATTCTGAGTTGACTTGTAGTCGCAGTAGATTCTGAGTTGACTTGTAGCCGCAGTAGATTCTGAGTTGAATTGTAGCCGCAGTAGATTCTGAGTTGAGACGTAGCCGCAGTAGATTCTGAGTTGACTTGTAGCCGCAGTAGATTCTTAGTTGACTTGTAGCCGCAGTAGATACCGAGTTGAGACTTAGTTGCAGTAGATTCTGAGTTGAGACGTAGCCGCAGTAGATTCCGAGTTGAGACGTAGCCGCAGTAGATTCTGAGTTGAGACGTAGCCGCAGTAGATTCCTAGTTGAGCCGTAGCCGCAGTAGATTCTGAGTTGAGACGTAGCCGCAGTAGATTCTGAGTTGAGACGTAGCCGCAGTAGATTCCGAGTTGAGACGTAGCCGCTGTAGATTCTGAGTTGACTTGTAGCCGCAGTAGATTCCGAGTTGAGACGTAGCCGCAGTAGATTCTGAGTTGACTTGTAGCCGCAGTAGATTCTGTGTTGACTTGTAGCCGCAGTAGATTCTGAGTTGACTTGTAGCCGCAGTAGATTCTGAGTTGAGACGTAGCCGCAGTAGATTCTGAGTTGAGACGTAGCCGCAGTAGATTCTGAGTTGACTTGTAGCCGCAGTAGATTCTGAGTTGACTTGTAGCCGCAGTATATTCCGAGTTGAATTGTAGCCGCAGTAGATTCTGAGTTGAGTCGTAGCCGCAGTAGATTCTGAGTTGACTTGTAGCCGCAGTAGATTCCGAGTTGAGTCGTAGCCGCAGTATATTCCGAGTTGACTTGTAGCCGCAGTAGATTCTGAGTTGAGTCGTAGCCGCAGTAGATTCCGAGTTGACTTGTAGCCTCAGTAGATTCCGAGTTGAGACGTAGCCGCAGTAGATTCTGAGTTGAGACGTAGCCGCAGTAGATTCCGAGTTGAGACGTAGCCGCAGTAGATTCTGAGTTGAGACGTAGCCGCAGTAGATTCCGAGTTGAGACGTAGCCGCAGTAGATTCTGAGTTGAGACGTAGCCGCAGTAGATTCCGAGTTGAGACGTAGCCGCAGTAGATTCTGAGTTGACTTGTAGCTGCAGTAGATTCTGAGTTGAGACGTAGCCGCAGTAGATTCTGAGTTGACTTGTAGCCGCAGTAGATTCTGAGTTGACTTGTAGCCGCAGTAGATTCTGAGTTGAGACGTAGCCGCAGTAGATTCTGAGTTGAGACTTAGTTGCAGTAGATTCTGAGTTGAGACGTAGCCGCAGTAGTTTCCGAGTTGAGACGTAGCCGCAGTAGATTCTGAGTTGAGACGTAGCCGCAGTAGATTCCTAGTTGAGACGTAGCCGCAGTAGATTCTGAGTTGAGACGTAGCCGCAGTAGATTCTGAGTTGAGACGTAGCCGCAGTAGATTCCGAGTTGAGACGTAGCCGCAGTAGATTCTGAGTTGACTTGTAGCCGCAGTAGATTCTGAGTTGACTTGTAGCCGCAGTAGATTCTGAGTTGAGACGTAGCCGCAGTAGATTCTGAGTTGAGACGTAGCCGCAGTAGATTCTTAGTTGAGACGTAGCCGCAGTAGATTCTGAGTTGACTTGTAGCCGCAGTAGATTCTGTGTTGACTTGTAGCCGCAGTAGATTCTGAGTTGACTTGTAGCCGCAGTAGATTCTGAGTTGACTTGTAGCCGCAGTAGATTCCGAGTTGAGACGTAGCCGCAGTAGATTCTGAGTTGAGACGTAGCCGCAGTAGATTCTGAGTTGAGACGTAGCCGCAGTAGATTCTGAGTTGACTTGTAGCCGCAGTAGATTCTGAGTTGAGACGTAGCCGCAGTAGATTCTGAGTTGACTTGTAGCCGCAGTAGATTCTGAGTTGAGACGTAGCCGCAGTAGATTCTGAGTTGACTTGTAGCCGCAGTAGATTCTGAGTTGACTTGTAGCCGCAGTAGATTCCGAGTTGAGACGTAGCCGCAGTAGATTCTGAGTTGACTTGTAGTCGCAGTAGATTCTGAGTTGACTTGTAGCCGCAGTAGATTCTGAGTTGACTTGTAGCCGCAGAAGATCCTGAGTTGACTTGTAGCCGCAGTAGATTCTGAGTTGAGACGTAGCCGCAGAAGATTCTTAGTTGACTTGTAGCCGCAGTAGATTCTGAGTTGACTTGTAGCCGCAGTAGATTCTGAGTTGACTTGTAGCCGCAATAGATTCTGAGTTGACTTGTAGCCGCAGTAGATTCTGAGTTGACTTGTAGCCGCAGTAGATTCTGAGTTGACTTGTATTCGCAGTAGATTCTGATTTGACTTGTAGCCGCAGTAGATTCTGAGTTGACTTGTAGCCGCAGTAGATTCTGAGTTGAGACGTAGCCGCAGTAGATTCTGAGTTGACTTGTAGCCGCAGTAGATTCTTAGTTGACTTGTAGCCGCAGTAGATTCTGAGTTGACTTGTAGCCGCAGTAGATTCCGAGTTGAGACGTAGCCGCAGTAGATTCTGAGTTGACTTGTAGCCGCAGTAGATTCTGTGTTGACTTGTAGCCGCAGCAGATTCTGAGTTGACTTGTAGCCGCAGTATATTCCGAGTTGAATTGTAGCCGCAGTAGATTCTGAGTTGAGTCGTAGCCGCAGTAGATTCTGAGTTGACTTGTAGCCGCAGTAGATTCCGAGTTGAGTCGTAGCCGCAGTTTATTCCGAGTTGACTTGTAGCCGCAGAAGATTCTGAGTTGAGTCGTAGCCGCAGTAGATTCCGAGTTGACTTGTAGCCTCAGTAGATTCCGAGTTGAGACGTAGCCGCAGTAGATTCTGAGTTGAGACGTAGCCGCAGTAGATTCCGAGCAGAGACGTAGCCGCAGTAGATTCCGAGTTGAGACGTAGCCGCAGTAGATTCCGAGTTGAGACGTAGCCGCAGTAGATTCTGAGTTGAGACGTAGCCGCAGTAGATTCCGAGTTGAGACGTAGCCGCAGTAGATTCTGAGTTGACTTGTAGCTGCAGTAGATTCTGAGTTGAGACGTAGCCGCAGTAGATTCTGAGTTGAGACTTAGTTGCTGTAGATTCTGAGTTGAGACGTAGCCGCAGTAGATTCCGAGTTGAGACGTAGCCGCAGTAGATTCTGAGTTGAGACGTAGCCGCAGTAGATTCCTAGTTGAGACGTAGCCGCAGTAGATTCTGAGTTGAGACGTAGCCGCAGTAGATTCTGAGTTGAGACGTAGCCGCAGTAGATTCCGAGTTGAGACGTAGCCGCAGTAGATTCTGAGTTGATTTGTAGCCGCAGTAGATTCTGAGTTGACTTGTAGCCGCAGTAGATTCTGAGTTGAGACGTAGCCGCAGTAGATTCTGAGTTGAGACGTAGCCGCAGTAGATTCTTAGTTGACTTGTAGCCGCAGTAGATTCTGAGTTGACTTGTAGCCGCAGTAGATTCTGTGTTGACTTGTAGCCGCAGTAGATTCTGAGTTGAGACGTAGCCGCAGTAGATTCTGAGTTGACTTGTAGCCGCAGTAGATTCTGAGTTGAGATGTAGCCGCAGTAGATTCTGAGTTGAGACGTAGCCGCAGTAGATTCTGAGTTGAGACGTAGCCGCAGTAGATTCTGAGTTGACTTGTAGCCGCAGTAGATTCTGAGTTGAGACGTAGGCGCAGTAGATTCTGAGTTGAGACGTAGCCGCAGTAGATTCTGAGTTGACTTGTAGCCGCAGTAGATTCTGAGTTGAGACGTAGCCGCAGTAGATTCTGAGTTGACTTGTAGCCGCAGTAGATTCTGAGTTGACTTGTAGCCGCAGTATATTCTGAGTTGACTTGTAGCCGCAGTATATTCTGAGTTGAGACGTAGCCGCAGTAGATTCTGAGTTGAGACGTAGCTGCAGTAGATTCCGAGTTGAGACGTAGCCGCAGTAGGTTCTGAGTTGAGACGTAGCCGCAGTAGATTCCGAGTTGAGACGTAGCCGCAGTAGATTCTGAGTTGAGACGTAGCCGCAGTAGATTCTGAGTTGAGACGTAGCCGCAGTAGATTCCGAGTTGAGACGTAGCCGCAGTAGATTCCGAGTTGAGACGTAGCCGCAGTAGATTCTGAGTTGAGACGTAGCCGCAGTAGATTCTGAGTTGAGACGTATCCGCAGTAGATTCCGAGTTAACTTGTAGCCGCAGTAGATTCTGAGTTGACTTGTAGCCGCAGTAGATTCTGAGTTGAGACGTAGCCGCAGTAGATTCTGAGTTGAGACGTAGCCGCAGTAGATTCTGAGTTGACTTGTAGCCGCAGTAGATTCTGAGTTGACTTGTAGCCGCAGTAGATTCTGTGTTGACTTGTAGCCGCAGTAGATTCTGAGTTGACTTGTAGCCGCAGTAGATTCTGAGTTGAGACGTAGCCGCAGTAGATTCTGAGTTGAGACGTAGCCGCAGTAGATTCTGAGTTGAGACGTAGCTGCAGTAGATTCCGAGTTGAGACGTAGCCGCAGTAGATTCTGAGTTGACTTGTAGTCGCAGTAGATTCTGAGTTGACTTGTAGCCGCAGTAGATTCTGAGTTGAGACGTAGCCGCAGTAGATTCTGAGTTGAGACGTAGCCGCAGTAGATTCTGAGTTGAGACGTAGCCGCAGTAGATTCTGAGTTGACTTGTAGCCGCAGTAGATTCTGAGTTGAGACGTAGCCGCAGCAGATTCTGAGTTGAGACGTAGCCGCAGTAGATTCTGAGTTGACTTGTAGCCGCAGTAGATTCTGAGTTTACTTGTAGCCGCAGTAGATTCTGAGTTGACTTGTAGCCGCAGTAGATTCTGAGTTGACTTGTAGCCGCAGTAGATTCTGAGTTGAGACGTAGCCGCAGTAGATTCTGAGTTGAGACGTAGCCGCAGTAGATTCTGAGTTGACTTGTAGCCGCAGTAGATTCTGAGTTGACTTGTAGCCGCAGTAGATTCTGAGTTGAGTCGTAGCCGCAGTAGATTCCGAGTTGAGACGTAGCCGCAGTAGATTCTGAGTTGAGACGTAGCCGCAGTAGATTCTAAGTTGACTTGTAGCCGCAGTAGATTCTGAGTTGACTTGTAGCCGCAGTAGATTCCGAGTTGAATTGTAGCCGCAGTAGATTCTGAGTTGACTTGTAGCCGCAGTAGATTCTGAGTTGACTTGTAGCCGCAGTAGATTCCGAGTTGAGTCGTAGCCGCAGTAGATTCTGAGTTGACTTGTAGCCGCAGTAGATTCTGAGTTGAGACGTAGCCGCAGTAGATTCCGAGTTGACTTGTAGCCGCAGTAGATTCCGAGTTGAGACGTAGCCGCAGTAGATTCTGAGTTGAGACGTAGCCGCAGTAGATTCCGAGTTGAGACGTAGCCGCAGTAGATTCCGAGTTGAGACGTAGCCGCAGTAGATTCTGAGTTGACTTGTAGCCGCAGTAGATTCTGAGTTGAGACGTAGCTGTAGTAGATTCCGAGTTGAGACGTAGCCGCAGTAGGTTCTGAGTTGAGAGGTAGCCGCAGTAGATTCTGAGATGACTTGTAGCCACAGTAGATTCCGAGTTGAGACGTCGCCGCTGTAGATTCTGAGTTGAGACGTAGCCGCAGTAGATTCCGAGTTGAGACGTAGCCGCAGTAGATTCTGAGTTGAGACGTAGCCGCAGTAGATTCTGAGTTGAGACGTAGCCGCAGTAGATTCCGAGTTGAGACGTAGCCGCAGTAGATTCCGAGTTGAGACGTAGCCGCAGTAGATTCTGAGTTGAGACGTAGCCGCAGTAGATTCTGAGTTGAGACGTATCCGCAGTAGATTCCGAGTTGACTTGTAGCCGCAGTAGATTCTGAGTTGACTTGTAGCTGCAGTAGATTCTGAGTTGAGACGTAGCCGCAGTAGATTCTGAGTTGAGACGTAGCCGCAGTAGATTCTGAGTTGACTTGTAGCCGCAGTAGATTCTGAGTTGACTTGTAGCCGCAGTAGATTCCGAGTTGAATTGTAGCCGCAGTAGATTCTGAGTTGACTTGTAGCCGCAGTAGATTCTGAGTTGACTTGTAGTCGCAGTAGATTCCGAGTTGAGTCGTAGCCGCAGTAGATTCTGAGTTGACTTGTAGCCGCAGTAGATTCTGAGTTGAGTCGTAGCCGCAGTAGATTCCGAGTTGACTTGTAGCCGCAGTAGATTCCGAGTTGAGACGTAGCCGCAGTAGATTCTGAGTTGAGACGTAGCCGCAGTAGATTCCGAGTTGAGACGTAGCCGCAGTAGATTCCGAGTTGAGACGTAGCCGCAGTAGATTCTGATTTGACTTGTAGCCGCAGTAGATTCTGAGTTGAGACGTAGCTGCAGTAGATTCCGAGTTGAGACGTAGCCGCAGTAGGTTCTGAGTAGAGAGGTAGCCGCAGTAGATTCTGAGATGACTTGTAGCCACAGTAGATTCCGAGTTGAGACGTAGCCGCTGTAGATTCTGAGTTGAGACGTAGCCGCAGTAGATTCCGAGTTGAGACGTAGCCGCAGTAGATTCTGAGTTGAGACGTAGCCGCAGTAGATTCCGAGTTGAGAAGTAGCCGCAGTAGATTCCGAGTTGAGACGTAGCCGCAGTAGATTCCGAGTTGAGACGTAGCCGCAGTAGATTCTTAGTTGAGACGTAGCCGCAGTAGATTCTGAGTTGAGACGTATCCGCAGTAGATTCCGAGTTAACTTGTAGCCGCAGTAGATTCTGAGTTGACTTGTAGCCGCAGTAGATTCTGAGTTGAGACGTAGCTGCAGTAGATTCTGAGTTGAGACGTAGCCGCAGTAGATTCTTAGTTGACTTGTAGCCGCAGTAGATTCTGAGTTGACTTGTAGCCGCAGTAGATTCTGTGTTTACTTGTAGCCGCAGTAGATTCTGAGTTGACTGGTAGCCGCAGTAGATTCTGAGTTGAGACGTAGCCGCAGTAGATTCTGAGTTGAGACGTAGCCGCAGTAGATTCTGAGTTGAGACGTAGCCGCAGTAGATTCCGAGTTGAGACGTAGCCGCAGTAGATTCTGAGTTGACTTGTAGTCGCAGTAGATTCTGAGTTTACTTGTAGCCGCAGTAGATTCTGAGTTGACTTGTAGCCGCAGTAGTTTCTGAGTTGACTTGTAGCCGCAGTAGATTCTGAGTTGAGACGTAGCCGCAGTAGATTCTGAGTTGAGACGTAGCCGCAGTAGATTCTGAGTTGACTTGTAGCCGCAGTAGATTCTGAGTTGACTTGTAGCCGCAGTAGATTCTGAGTTGAGTCGTAGCCGCAGTAGATTCCGAGTTGAGACGTAGCCGCAGTAGATTCCGAGTTGACTTGTAGCCGCAGTAGATTCTGAGTTGACTTGTAGCCGCAGTAGATTCTGAGTTGACTTGTAGCCGCAGTAGATTCCGAGTTGAATTGTAGCCGCAGTAGATTCTGAGTTGAGTCGTAGCCGCAGTAGATTCTGAGTTGACTTGTAGCCGCAGTAGATTCCGAGTTGAGTCGTAGCCGCAGTAGATTCTGAGTTGACTTGTAGCCGCAGTAGATTCTGAGTTGAGTCGTAGCCGCAGTAGATTCCGAGTTGACTTGTAGCCGCAGTAGATTCCGAGTTGAGACGTAGCCGCAGTAGATTCTGAGTTGAGACGTAGCCGCAGTAGATTCCGAGTTGAGACGTAGCCGCAGTAGATTCTGAGTTGACTTGTAGCTGCAGTAGATTCTGAGTTGAGACGTAGCCGCAGTAGATTCTGAGTTGACTTGTAGCCGCAGTAGATTCTGAGTTGACTTGTAGCCGCAGTAGATTCTGAGTTGAGACGTAGCCGCAGTAGATTCTGAGTTGAGACTTAGCCGCAGTAGATTCTGAGTTGACTTGTAGCCGCAGTAGATTCCGAGTTGAGTCGTAGCCGCAGTAAATTCCGAGTTGAGTTGTAGCCGCAGTAGATTCTGAGTTGAGTCGTAGCCGCAGTAGATTCCGAGTTGACTTGTAGCCGCAGTAGATTCCGAGTTGAGACGTAGCCGCAGTAGATTCTGAGTTGAGACGTAGCCGCAGTAGATTCCGAGTTGAGACGTAGCCGCAGTAGATTCCGAGTTGAGACGTAGCCGCAGTAGATTCCGAGTTGAGACGTAGCCGCAGTAGATTCTGAGTTGAGACGTAGCCGCAGTAGATTCCGAGTTGAGACATAGCCGCAGTAGATTCTGAGTTGACTTGTAGCTGCAGTAGATTCTGAGTTGAGACGTAGCCGCAGTAGATTCTGAGTTGACTTGTAGCCGCAGTAGATTCTGAGTTGACTTGTAGCCTCAGTAGATTCTGAGTTGAGACGTAGCCGCAGTAGATTCTGAGTTGAGACATAGTTGCAGTAGATTCTGAGTAGAGACGTAGCCGCAGTAGACTCCGAGTTGAGACGTAGCCGCAGTAGATTCTGAGTTGAGACGTAGCCGCAGTAGATTCCTAGTTGAGACGTAGCCGCAGTAGATTCTGAGTTGAGACGTAGCCGCAGTAGATTCCGAGTTGAGACGTAGCCGCAGTAGATTCCGAGTTGAGACGTAGCCGCAGTAGATTCTGAGTTGAGACGTAGCCGCAGTAGATTCCGAGTTGAGACGTAGCCGCAGTAGATTCTGAGTTGACTTGTAGTCGCAGTAGATTCTGAGTTGACTTGTAGCTGCAGTAGATTCTGAGTTGAGACGTAGCCGCAGTAGATTCTGAGTTGACTTGTAGCCGCAGTAGATTCTGAGTTGTCTTGTAGCTGCAGTAGATTCTGAGTTGAGACGTAGCCGCAGTAGATTCTGAGTTGAGACGTAGCCGCAGTAGGTTCTGAGTTGAGACGTAGCCGCAGTAGATTCTGAGTTGAGTCGTAGCCGCAGTAGATTCTGAGTTGACTTGTAGCCGCAGTAGATTCCGAGTTGAGTCGTAGCCGCAGTATATTCCGAGTTGACTTGTAGCCGCAGTAGATTCTGAGTTGAGTCGTAGCCGCAGTAGATTTCGAGTTGACTTGTCGCCTCAGTAGATTCCGAGTTGAGACGTAGCCGCAGTAGATTCTGAGTTGAGACGTAGCCGCAGTAGATTCCGAGTTGAGACGTAGCCGCAGTAGATTCCGAGTTTAGACGTAGCCGCAGTAGATTCTGAGTTGAGACGTAGCCGCAGTAGATTCCGAGTTGAGACGTAGCCGCAGTAGATTCTGAGTTGACTTGTAGCTGCAGTAGATTCTGAGTTGAGACGTAGCCGCAGTAGATTCTGAGTTGAGACGTAGCCACAGTAGATTCTGAGTTGACTTGTAGCCGCAGTAGATTCTGAGTTGAGACGTAGCCGCAGTAGATTCTGAGTTGAGACTTAGTTGCAGTAGATTCTGAGTTCAGACGTAGCCGCAGTAGATTCCGAGTTGAGACGTAGCCGCAGTAGATTCTGAGTTGAGACGTAGCCGCAGT
This sequence comes from Coturnix japonica, assembly GCF_054131305.1. Classification (NCBI taxonomy): domain Eukaryota; kingdom Metazoa; phylum Chordata; class Aves; order Galliformes; family Phasianidae; genus Coturnix; species Coturnix japonica. Next base: position 5,027,716 of record NC_140682.1, on the reverse strand, counting down.
AGATTCCTAGTTGAGACGTAGCCGCAGTAGATTCTGAGTTGAGACGTAGCCGCAGTAGATTCTGAGTTGAGACGTAGCCGCAGTAGATTCCTAGTTGAGACGTAGCCGCAGTAGATTCTGAGTTGACTTGTAGCCGCAGTAGATTCTGAGTTGACTTGTAGCCGCAGTAGATTCTGAGTTGAGACGTAGCCGCAGTAGATTCTTAGTTTACTTGTAGCCGCAGTAGATTCTGAGTTGACTTGTAGCCGCAGTAGATTCTGTGTTGACTTGTAGCCGCAGTAGATTCTGAGTTGACTTGTAGCCGCAGTAGATTCTGAGTTGACTTGTAGCCGCAGTAGATTCTGAGTTGAGACGTAGCCGCAGTAGATTCTGAGTTGAGACGTAGCCGCAGTAGATTCTGAGTTGACTTGTAGCCGCAGTAGATTCTGAGTTGAGACGTAGCCGCAGTAGATTCTGAGTTGAGACGTAGCCGCAGTAGATTCCGAGTTGACTTGTAGCCGCAGTAGATTCTGAGTTGAGACGTAGCCGCAGTAGATTCTGAGTTGACTTGTAGCCGCAGTAGATTCTGAGTTGACTTGTAGCCGCAGTAGATTCTGAGTTGAGACGTAGCCGCAGTAGATTCTGAGTTGAGATGTAGCTGCAGTAGATTCCGAGTTGAGACGTAGCCGCAGTAGGTTCTGAGTTGAGACGTAGCCGCAGTAGATTCTGAGTTGACTTGTAGCCACAGTAGATTCCGAGTTGAGACGTAGCCGCAGTAGATTCTGAGTTGAGAGGTAGCCGCAGTAGATTCTGAGATGACTTGTTGCCACAGTAGATTCCGAGTTGAGACGTAGCCGCTGTGGATTCTGAGTTGAGACGTAGCCACAGTAGATTCCGAGTTGAGACGTAGCCGCAGTAGATTCCGAGTTGAGACGTAGCCGCAGTAGATTCTGAGTTGAGACGTAGCCGCTGTAGATTCTGAGTTGAGACGTAGCCGCAGTAGATTCCGAGTTGACTTGTAGCCGCAGTAGATTCTGAGTTGAGACGTAGCCGCAGTAGATTCCGAGTTGAGACGTAGCCGCAATAGATTCCGAGTTGACTTGTAGTTGCAGTAGATTCCGAGTTGACTTGTAGTTGCAGTAGATTATGGGTTGAGTCGTAGCCGCCGTAGATTCCGAGTTGACTTATAGCCGCAGTAGATTCTGAGTTGAGACGTAGCCGCAGTAGATTCCGAGTTGAGACGTAGCCGCAGTAGATTCTTAGTTGACTTGTAGCCGCAGTAGATTCTGAGTTGACTTGTAGCCGCAGTAGATTCTGTGTTTACTTGTAGCCGCAGTAGATTCTGAGTTGACTTGTAGCCGCAGTAGATTCTGAGTTGAGACGTAGCCGCAGTAGATTCTGAGTTGAGACGTAGCCGCAGTAGATTCTGAGTTGAGACGTAGCCGCAGTAGATTCCGAGTTGAGACGTAGCCGCAGTAGATTCTGAGTTGACTTGTAGTCGCAGTAGATTCTGAGTTTACTTGTAGCCGCAGTAGATTCTGAGTTGACTTGTAGCCGCAGTAGATTCTGAGTTGACTTGTAGCCGCAGTAGATTCTGAGTTGAGACGTAGCCGCAGTAGATTCTGAGTTGAGACGTAGCCGCAGTAGATTCTGAGTTGACTTGTAGCCGCAGTAGATTCTGAGTTGACTTGTAGCCGCAGTAGATTCTGAGTTGAGTCGTAGCCGCAGTAGATTCCGAGTTGAGACGTAGCCGCAGTAGATTCCGAGTTGACTTGTAGCCGCAGTAGATTCTGAGTTGACTTGTAGCCGCAGTAGATTCTGAGTTGACTTGTAGCCGCAGTAGATTCCGAGTTGAATTGTAGCCGCAGTAGATTCTGAGTTGAGTCGTAGCCGCAGTAGATTCTGAGTTGACTTGTAGCCGCAGTAGATTCCGAGTTGAGTCGTAGCCGCAGTAGATTCTGAGTTGACTTGTAGCCGCAGTAGATTCTGAGTTGAGTCGTAGCCGCAGTAGATTCCGAGTTGACTTGTAGCCGCAGTAGATTCCGAGTTGAGACGTAGCCGCAGTAGATTCTGAGTTGAGACGTAGCCGCAGTAGATTCCGAGTTGAGACGTAGCCGCAGTAGATTCCGAGTTGAGACGTAGCCGCAGTAGATTCTGAGTTGAGACGTAGCCGCAGTAGATTCCGAGTTGAGACGTAGCCGCAGTAGATTCTGAGTTGACTTGTAGCTGCAGTAGATTCTGAGTTGAGACGTAGCCGCAGTAGATTCTGAGTTGACTTGTAGCCGCAGTAGATTCTGAGTTGACTTGTAGCCGCAGTAGATTCTGAGTTGAGACGTAGCCGCAGTAGATTCTGAGTTGAGACTTAGCCGCAGTAGATTCTGAGTTGACTTGTAGCCGCAGTAGATTCCGAGTTGAGTCGTAGCCGCAGTAAATTCCGAGTTGAGTTGTAGCCGCAGTAGATTCTGAGTTGAGTCGTAGCCGCAGTAGATTCCGAGTTGACTTGTAGCCGCAGTAGATTCCGAGTTGAGACGTAGCCGCAGTAGATTCTGAGTTGAGACGTAGCCGCAGTAGATTCCGAGTTGAGACGTAGCCGCAGTAGATTCCGAGTTGAGACGTAGCCGCAGTAGATTCCGAGTTGAGACGTAGCCGCAGTAGATTCTGAGTTGAGACGTAGCCGCAGTAGATTCCGAGTTGAGACATAGCCGCAGTAGATTCTGAGTTGACTTGTAGCTGCAGTAGATTCTGAGTTGAGACGTAGCCGCAGTAGATTCTGAGTTGACTTGTAGCCGCAGTAGATTCTGAGTTGACTTGTAGCCTCAGTAGATTCTGAGTTGAGACGTAGCCGCAGTAGATTCTGAGTTGAGACATAGTTGCAGTAGATTCTGAGTAGAGACGTAGCCGCAGTAGACTCCGAGTTGAGACGTAGCCGCAGTAGATTCTGAGTTGAGACGTAGCCGCAGTAGATTCCTAGTTGAGACGTAGCCGCAGTAGATTCTGAGTTGAGACGTAGCCGCAGTAGATTCCGAGTTGAGACGTAGCCGCAGTAGATTCCGAGTTGAGACGTAGCCGCAGTAGATTCTGAGTTGAGACGTAGCCGCAGTAGATTCCGAGTTGAGACGTAGCCGCAGTAGATTCTGAGTTGACTTGTAGTCGCAGTAGATTCTGAGTTGACTTGTAGCTGCAGTAGATTCTGAGTTGAGACGTAGCCGCAGTAGATTCTGAGTTGACTTGTAGCCGCAGTAGATTCTGAGTTGTCTTGTAGCTGCAGTAGATTCTGAGTTGAGACGTAGCCGCAGTAGATTCTGAGTTGAGACGTAGCCGCAGTAGGTTCTGAGTTGAGACGTAGCCGCAGTAGATTCTGAGTTGAGTCGTAGCCGCAGTAGATTCTGAGTTGACTTGTAGCCGCAGTAGATTCCGAGTTGAGTCGTAGCCGCAGTATATTCCGAGTTGACTTGTAGCCGCAGTAGATTCTGAGTTGAGTCGTAGCCGCAGTAGATTTCGAGTTGACTTGTAGCCTCAGTAGATTCCGAGTTGAGACGTAGCCGCAGTAGATTCTGAGTTGAGACGTAGCCGCAGTAGATTCCGAGTTGAGACGTAGCCGCAGTAGATTCCGAGTTGAGACGTAGCCGCAGTAGATTCTGAGTTGAGACGTAGCCGCAGTAGATTCCGAGTTGAGACGTAGCCGCAGTAGATTCTGAGTTGACTTGTAGCTGCAGTAGATTCTGAGTTGAGACGTAGCCGCAGTAGATTCTGAGTTGAGACGTAGCCACAGTAGATTCTGAGTTGACTTGTAGCCGCAGTAGATTCTGAGTTGAGACGTAGCCGCAGTAGATTCTGAGTTGAGACTTAGTTGCAGTAGATTCTGAGTTCAGACGTAGCCGCAGTAGATTCCGAGTTGAGACGTAGCCGCAGTAGATTCTGAGTTGAGACGTAGCCGCAGTAGATTCCTAGTTGAGACGTAGCCGCAGTAGATTCTGAGTTGAGACGTAGCCGCAGTAGATTCTGAGTTGAGACGTAGCCGCAGTAGATTCCTAGTTGAGACGTAGCCGCAGTAGATTCTGAGTTGACTTGTAGCCGCAGTAGATTCTGAGTTGACTTGTAGCCGCAGTAGATTCTGAGTTGAGACGTAGCCGCAGTAGATTCTTAGTTTACTTGTAGCCGCAGTAGATTCTGAGTTGACTTGTAGCCGCAGTAGATTCTGTGTTGACTTGTAGCCGCAGTAGATTCTGAGTTGACTTGTAGCCGCAGTAGATTCTGAGTTGACTTGTAGCCGCAGTAGATTCTGAGTTGAGACGTAGCCGCAGTAGATTCTGAGTTGAGACGTAGCCGCAGTAGATTCTGAGTTGACTTGTAGCCGCAGTAGATTCTGAGTTGAGACGTAGCCGCAGTAGATTCTGAGTTGAGACGTAGCCGCAGTAGATTCCGAGTTGACTTGTAGCCGCAGTAGATTCTGAGTTGAGACGTAGCCGCAGTAGATTCTGAGTTGACTTGTAGCCGCAGTAGATTCTGAGTTGACTTGTAGCCGCAGTAGATTCTGAGTTGAGACGTAGCCGCAGTAGATTCTGAGTTGAGATGTAGCTGCAGTAGATTCCGAGTTGAGACGTAGCCGCAGTAGGTTCTGAGTTGAGACGTAGCCGCAGTAGATTCTGAGTTGACTTGTAGCCGCAGTAGATTCCGAGTTGAGACGTAGCCGCAGTAGATTCTGAGTTGAGAGGTAGACGCAGTAGATTCTGAGATGACTTGTTGCCACAGTAGATTCCGAGTTGAGACGTAGCCGCTGTGGATTCTGAGTTGAGACGTAGCCACAGTAGATTCCGAGTTGAGACGTAGCCGCAGTAGATTCCGAGTTGAGACGTAGCCGCAGTAGATTCCGAGTTGAGACGTAGCCGCAGTAGATTCTGAGTTGAGACGTAGCCGCTGTAGATTCTGAGTTGAGACGTAGCCGCAGTAGATTCCGAGTTGACTTGTAGCCGCAGTAGATTCTGAGTTGAGACGTAGCCGCAGTAGATTCCGAGTTGAGACGTAGCCGCAATAGATTCCGAGTTGACTTGTAGTTGCAGTAGATTCCGAGTTGACTTGTAGTTGCAGTAGATTATGGGTTGAGTCGTAGCCGCCGTAGATTCCGAGTTGACTTATAGCCGCAGTAGATTCTGAGTTGAGACGTAGCCGCAGTAGATTCCGAGTTGAGACGTAGCCGCAGTAGATTCCGAGTTGAGACGTAGCCGCAGTAGATTCCGAGTTGAGACGTAGCCGCAGTAGATTCCGAGTTGAGACGTAGCCGCAGTAGATTCCGAGTTGACTTGTAGTCGCAGTAGATTCTGAGTTTACTTGTAGCCGCAGTCGATTCTGAGTTGACTTGTAGCCGCAGTAGATTCTGAGTTGACTTGTAGCTGCAGTAGATTCTGAGTTGAGACGTAGCCGCAGTAGATTCTGAGTTGACTTGTAGCCGCAGTAGATTCTGAGTTGACTTGTAGCCGCAGTAGATTCTGAGTTGAGTCGTAGCCGCAGTAGATTCCGAGTTGAGACGTAGCCGCAGTAGATTCTGAGTTGACTTGTAGCCGCAGTAGATTCTGAGTTGACTTGTAGCCGCAGTAGATTCTGAGTTGAGTCGTAGCCGCAGTAGATTCCGAGTTGAGACGTAGCCGCAGTAGATTCCGAGTTGACTTGTAGCCGCAGTAGATTCTGAGTTGACTTGTAGCCGCATTAGATTCCGAGTTGAATTGTAGCCGCAGTAGATTCTGAGTTGAGTCGTAGCCGCAGTAGATTCCGAGTTGAATTGTAGCCGCAGTAGATTCTGAGTTGAGTCGTAGCCGCAGTAGATTCTGAGTTGACTTGTAGCCGCAGTAGATTCCGAGTTGAGTCGTAGCCGCAGTAGATTCTGAGTTGACTTGTAGCCGCAGTAGATTCTGAGTTGAGTCGTAGCCGCAGTAGATTCCGAGTTGACTTGTAGCCGCAGTAGATTCCGAGTTGAGACGTAGCCGCAGTAGATTCTGAGTTGAGACGTAGCCGCAGTAGATTCCGAGTTGAGACGTAGCCGCAGTAGATTCCGAGTTGAGTCGTAGCCGCAGTAGATTCCGAGTTGAGTTGTAGCCGCAGTAGATTCTGAGTTGAGTCGTAGCCGCAGTAGATTCCGAGTTTACTTTTAGCCGCAGTAGATTCTGAGTTGAGTCGTAGCCGCAGTAGATTCCGAGTTGAATTGTAGCCGCAGTAGATTCTGAGTTGAGACGTAGCCGCAGTAGATTCTGAGTTGAGACGTAGCCGCAGTAGATTCCGAGTTGAGACGTAGCCGCAGTAGATTCTGAGTTGACTTGTAGCTGCAGTAGATTCTGAGTTGAGACGTAGCCGCAGTAGATTCTGAGTTGACTTGTAGCCGCAGTAGATTCTGAGTTGAGACGTAGCCGCAGTAGATTCTGAGTTGAGACTTAGCCGCAGTAGATTCTGAGTTGACTTCTAGCCGCAGTAGATTCCGAGTTGAGTCGTAGCCGCAGTAGATTCCGAGTTGAGTTGTAGCCGCAGTAGATTCTGAGTTGAGTCGTAGCCGCAGTAGATTCCGAGTTTACTTGTAGCCGCAGTAGATTCCGAGTTGAGACGTAGTCGCAGTAGATTCTGAGTTGAGACGTAGCCGCAGTAGATTCCGAGTTGAGACGTAGCCGCAGTAGATTCCGAGTTGAGACGTAGCCGCAGTAGATTCCGAGTTGAGACGTAGCCGCAGTAGATTCTGAGTTGAGACGTAGCCGCAGTAGATTCCGAGTTGAGACGTAGCCGCAGTAGATTCTGAGTTGACTTGTAGCCGCAGTAGATTCTGAGTTGAGACGTAGCCGCAGTAGATTCTGAGTTGAGACATAGTTGCAGTAGATTCTGAGTTGAGACGTAGCCGCAGTAGATTCCGAGTTGAGACGTAGCCGCAGTTGATTCTGAGTTGAGACGTAGCCACAGTAGATTCCTAGTTGAGACGTAGCCGCAGTAGATTCTGAGTTGAGACGTAGCCGCAGTAGATTCCGAGTTGAGACGTAGCCGCAGTAGATTCCGAGTTGAGACGTAGCCGCAGTAGATTCTGAGTTGAGACGTAGCCGCAGTAGATTCTGAGTTGACTTGTAGTCGCAGTAGATTCTGAGTTTACTTGTAGCCGCAGTAGATTGTGAGTTGAGACGTAGCCGCAGTAGATTCTTAGTTGAGACGTAGCCGCAGTAGATTCTGAGTTGACTTGTAGCCGCAGTAGATTCTGTGTTGACTTGTAGCCGCTGTAGATTCTGAGTTGACTTGTAGCCGCAGTAGATTCTGAGTTGACTTGTAGCCGCAGTAGATTCCGAGTTGAGACGTAGCCGCAGTAGATTCCGAGTTGAGACGTAGCCGCAGTAGATTCTGAGTTGAGACGTAGCCGCAGTTGATTCCGAGTTGAGACGTAGCCGCAGTAGATTCTGAGTTGACTTGTAGTCGCAGTAGATTCTGAGTTTACTTGTAGCCGCAGTAGATTCTGAGTTGACTTGTAGCCGCAGTAAATTCTGAGTTGACTTGTAGCCGCAGTAGATTCTGAGTTGAGACGTAGCCGCAGTAGATTCTGAGTTGAGACGTAGCCGCAGTAGATTCTTAGTTGAGACGTAGCCGCAGTAGATTCTGAGTTGACTTGTAGCCGCAGTAGATTCTGTGTTGACTTGTAGCCGCAGTAGATTCTGAGTTGACTTGTAGCCGCAGTAGATTCTGAGTTGACTTGTAGCCGCAGTAGATTCTGAGTTGAGACGTCGCCGCAGTAGATTCTGAGTTGAGACGTAGCCGCAGTAGATTCTGAGTTGACTTGGAGCCGCAGTAGATTCTGAGTTGAGACGTAGCCGCAGTAGATTCTGAGTTGACTTGTAGCCGCAGTAGATTCTGAGTTGAGACGTAGCCGCAGTAGATTCTGAGTTGACTTGTAGCCGCAGTAGATTCTGAGTTGAGACGTAGCCGCAGTAGATTCTGAGTTGAGACGTAGCCGCAGTAGATTCTGAGTTGAGACGTAGCTGCAGTAGATTCCGAGTTGAGACGTAGCCGCAGTAGGTTCTGAGTTGAGACGTAGCCGCAGTAGATTCTGAGTTGAGACGTAGCCGCAGTAGATTCCGAGTTGAGACGTAGCCGCAGTAGACTCTGAGTTGAGACGTAGCTGCAGTAGATTCTGAGTTGAGACGTAGCTGCAGTAGATTCCGAGTTGAGACGTAGCCGCAGTAGGTTCTGAGTTGAGACGTAGCCGCAGTAGATTCTGAGTTGACTTGTAGCCGCAGTAGATTCCGAGTTGAGACGTAGCCGCAGTAGATTCTGAGTTGAGACGTAGCCGCAGTAGATTCTGAGATGACTTGTAGCCATAGTAGATTCCGAGTTGAGACGTAGCCGCTGTAGATTCTGAGTTGAGACGTAGCCCCAGTAGACTCTGAGTTGACTTGTAGCCGCAATAGATTCTGAGTTGACTTGTAGCCGCAGTAGATTCTGAGTTGACTTGTAGCCGCAGTAGATTCTGAGTTGACTTGTAGTCGCAGTAGATTCTGAGTTGACTTGTAGCCGCAGTAGATTCTGAGTTGACTTCTAGCCGCAGTAGATTCTGAGTTGAGACGTAGCCGCAGTAGATTCTGAGTTGAGACGTAGCCGCAGTAGATTCTTAGTTGACTTGTAGCCGCAGTAGATTCCGAGTTGAGACGTAGCCGCAGTAGATTCTGAGTTGACTTGTAGCCGCAGTAGATTCTGAGTTGACTTGTAGCCACAGTAGATTCCGAGTTGAGACGTAGCCGCAGTAGATTCTGAGTTGACTTGTAGCCGCAGTAGATTCTGTGTTGACTTGTAGCAGCAGTAGATTCTGAGTTGACTTGTGGCCGCAGTAGATTCTGAGTTGAGTCGTAGCCGCAGTAGATTCCGAGTTGACTTGTAGCCGCAGTAGATTCTGAGTTGACTTGTAGCCGCAGTAGATTCTGAGTTGACTTGTAGCCGCAGTATATTCCGAGTTGAATTGTAGCCGCAGTAGATTCTGAGTTGAGTCGTAGCCGCAGTAGATTCTGAGTTGACTTGTAGCCGCAGTAGATTCCGAGTTGAGTCGTAGCCGCAGTAGATTCCGAGTTGAATTGTAGCCGCAGTAGATTCTGAGTTGAGTCGTAGCCGCAGTAGATTCCGAGTTGACTTGTAGCCGCAGTAGATTCCGAGTTGAGACGTAGCCGCAGTAGATTCTGAGTTGACTTGTAGCCGCAGTAGATTCCGAGTTGAGACGTAGCCGCAGTAGATTCCGAGTTGAGACGTAGCCGCAGTAGATTCCGAGTTGAGACGTAGCCGCAGTAGATTCTGAGTTGAGACGTAGCCGCAGTAGATTCCGAGTTGAGACGTAGCCGCAGTAGATTCTGAGTTGACTTGTAGCTGCAGTAGATTCTGAGTTGAGACGTAGCCGCAGTAGATTCTGAGTTGACTTGTAGCCGCAGTAGATTCTGAGTTGAGACGTAGCCGCAGTAGATTCTGAGATGAGACTTAGTTGCAGTAGATTCTGAGTTGAGACGTAGCCGCAGTAGATTCCGAGTTGAGACGTAGCCGCAGTAGATTCTGAGTTGAGACGTAGCCGCAGTAGATTCCTAGTTGAGACGTAGCCGCAGTAGATTCTGAGTTGATTTGTAGCCGCAGTAGATTCTGAGTTGAGACGTAGCCGCAGTAGATTCCGAGTTGAGACGTAGCCGCAGTAGATTCTGAGTTGAGACGTAGCCGCAGTAGATTCTGAGTTGACTTGTAGCCGCAGTAGATTCTGAGTTGACTTGTAGCCGCAGTAGATTCTGAGTTGAGACGTAGCCGCAGTAGATTCTTAGTTGACTTGTAGCCGCAGTAGATTCTGAGTTGACTTGTAGCCGCAGTAGATTCTGAGTTGACTTGTAGCCGCAGTAGATTCTGAGTTGAGACGTAGCCGCAGTAGATTCTGAGTTGAGACGTAGCCGCAGTAGATTCTGAGTTGAGACGTAGCCGCAGTAGATTCTGAGTTGACTTGTAGCCGCAGTAGATTCTGAGTTGAGACGTAGCCGCAGTAGATTCTGAGATGACTTGTAGCCGCAGTAGATTCTGAGTTGAGACGTAGCCGCAGTAGATTCTGAGTTGAGACGTAGCCGCAGTAGATTCCGAGTTGAGACGTAGCCGCAGTAGATTCTGAGTTGAGACGTAGCCGCAGTAGATTCTGAGTTGACTTGTAGCCGCAGTAGATTCTGAGTTGACTTGTAGCCGCAGTAGATTCTGAGTTGAGACGTAGCCGCAGTAGATTCTGAGTTGAGACGTAGCCGCAGTAGATTCCGAGTTGAGACGTAGCCGCAGTAGATTCTGAGTTGACTTGTAGCTGCAGTAGATTCTGAGTTGAGACGTAGCCGCAGTAGATTCTGAGTTGACTTGTAGCCGCAGTAGATTCTGTGTTGAGACGTAGCCGCAGTAGATTCTGAGTTGAGACTTAGTTGCAGTAGATTCTGAGTTGAGACGTAGCCGCAGTAGATTCCGAGTTGAGACGTAGCCGCAGTAGATTCTGAGTTGAGACGTAGCCGCAGTAGATTCCTAGTTGAGACGTAGCCGCAGTAGATTCTGAGTTGAGTCGTAGCCGCAGTAGATTCCGAGTTGAGACGTAGCCGCAGTAGATTCTGAGTTGACTTGTAGCCGCAGTAGATTCTGAGTTGACTTGTAGCCGCAGTAGATTCTGAGTTGAGACGTAGCCGCAGTAGATTCTTAGTTGACTTGTAGCCGCAGTAGATTCTGAGTTGACTTGTAGCCGCAGTAGATTCTGAGTTGACTTGTAGCCGCAGTTGATTCTGAGTTGAGACGTAGCCGCAGTAGATTCTGAGTTGAGACGTAGCCGCAGTAGATTCTGAGTTGAGACGTAGCCGCAGTAGATTCTGAGTTGACTTGTAGCCGCAGTAGATTCTGAGTTGAGACGTAGCCGCAGTAGATTCTGAGATGACTTGTAGCCGCAGTAGATTCTGAGTTGAGACGTAGCCGCAGTAGATTCTGAGTTGAGACGTAGCCGCAGTAGATTCCGAGTTGAGACGTAGCCGCAGTAGATTCTGAGTTGAGACGTAGCCGCAGTAGATTCTGAGTTGACTTGTAGCCGCAGTAGATTCTGAGTTGACTTGTAGCCGCAGTAGATTCTGAGTTGAGACGTAGCCGCAGTAGATTCTGAGTTGAGACGTAGCTGCAGTAGATTCCGTGTTGAGACGTAGCCGCAGTAGGTTCTGAGTTGAGACGTAGCCGCAGTAGATTCTGAGTTGAGACGTAGCTGCAGTAGATTCCAAGTTGAGACGTAGCCGCAGTAGGTTCTGAGTTGAGACGTAGCCGCAGTAGATTCTGAGTTGACTTGTAGCCGCAGTAGATTCCGATTTGAGACGTAGCCGCAGTAGATTCTGAGTTGAGAGGTAGCCGCAGTAGTTTCTGAGATGACTTGTAGCCGCTGTAGATTCCGAGTTGAGACGTAGCCGCAGTAGATTCCGAGTTGAGACGTAGCCGCAGTAGATTCCGAGTTGAGACGTAGCCGCAGTAGATTCCGAGTTGAGACGTAGCCGCAGTAGATTCTGAGTTGAGACGTAGCCGCAGTAGATTCCGAGTTGACTTGTAGCCGCAGTAGATTCTGAGTTGGGACGTAGCTGCAGTAGATTCCGAGTTGAGACGTAGCCGCAGTAGATTATGAGCTGAGTCGTAGCCGCAGTAGATTCCGAGTTGACTTGTAGTTGCAGTAGATTCTGAGTTGAGTCGTAGCCGCCGTAGATTCCGAGTTGACTTGTAGCCGCAGTAGATTCCGAGTTGAGTCGTAGCCGCAGTAGATTCCGAGTTGAATTGTAGCCGCAGTAGATTCTGAGTTGAGTCGTAGCCGCAGTAGATTCCGAGTTGACTTGTAGCCGCAGTAGATTCCGAGTTGAGACGTAGCCGCAGTAGATTCTGAGTTGACTTGTAGCCGCAGTAGATTCCGAGTTGAGACGTAGCCGCAGTAGATTCCGAGTTGAGACGTAGCCGCAGTAGATTCCGAGTTGAGACGTAGCCGCAGTAGATTCTGAGTTGAGACGTAGCCGCAGTAGATTCCGAGTTGAGACGTAGCCGCAGTAGATTCTGAGTTGACTTGTAGCTGCAGTAGATTCTGAGTTGAGACGTAGCCGCAGTAGATTCTGAGTTGACTTGTAGCCGCAGTAGATTCTGAGTTGAGACGTAGCCGCAGTAGATTCTGAGATGAGACTTAGTTGCAGTAGATTCTGAGTTGAGACGTAGCCGCAGTAGATTCCGAGTTGAGACGTAGCCGCAGTAGATTCTGAGTTGAGACGTAGCCGCAGTAGATTCCTAGTTGAGACGTAGCCGCAGTAGATTCTGAGTTGATTTGTAGCCGCAGTAGATTCTGAGTTGAGACGTAGCCGCAGTAGATTCCGAGTTGAGACGTAGCCGCAGTAGATTCTGAGTTGACTTGTAGCCGCAGTAGATTCTGAGTTGACTTGTAGCCGCAGTAGATTCTGAGTTGAGACGTAGCCGCAGTAGATTCTTAGTTGACTTGTAGCCGCAGTAGATTCTGAGTTGACTTGTAGCCGCAGTAGATTCTGAGTTGACTTGTAGCCGCAGTAGATTCTGAGTTGAGACGTAGCCGCAGTAGATTCTGAGTTGAGACGTAGCCGCAGTAGATTCTGAGTTGAGACGTAGCCGCAGTAGATTCTGAGTTGACTTGTAGCCGCAGTAGATTCTGAGTTGAGACGTAGCCGCAGTAGATTCTGAGATGACTTGTAGCCGCAGTAGATTCTGAGTTGAGACGTAGCCGCAGTAGATTCTGAGTTGAGACGTAGCCGCAGTAGATTCCGAGTTGAGACTTAGCCGCAGTAGATTCTGAGTTGAGACGTAGCCGCAGTAGATTCTGAGTTGACTTGTAGCCGCAGTAGATTCTGAGCTGACTTGTAGCCGCAGTAGATTCTGAGTTGAGACGTAGCCGCAGTAGATTCTGAGTTGAGACGTAGCCGCAGTAGATTCCGAGTTGAGACGTAGCCGCAGTAGATTCTGAGTTGACTTGTAGCTGCAGTAGATTCTGAGTTGAGACGTAGCCGCAGTAGATTCTGAGTTGACTTGTAGCCGCAGTAGATTCTGAGTTGAGACGTAGCCGCAGTAGATTCTGAGTTGAGACTTAGTTGCAGTAGATTCTGAGTTGAGACGTAGCCGCAGTAGATTCCGAGTTGAGACGTAGCCGCAGTAGATTCTGAGTTGAGACGTAGCCGCAGTAGATTCCTAGTTGAGACGTAGCCGCAGTAGATTCTGAGTTGAGTCGTAGCCGCAGTAGATTCCGAGTTGAGACGTAGCCGCAGTAGATTCTGAGTTGACTTGTAGCCGCAGTAGATTCTGAGTTGACTTGTAGCCGCAGTAGATTCTGAGTTGAGACGTAGCCGCAGTAGATTCTTAGTTGACTTGTAGCCGCAGTAGATTCTGAGTTGACTTGTAGCCGCAGTAGATTCTGAGTTGACTTGTAGCCGCAGTTGATTCTGAGTTGAGACGTAGCCGCAGTAGATTCTGAGTTGAGACGTAGCCGCAGTAGATTCTGAGTTGAGACGTAGCCGCAGTAGATTCTGAGTTGACTTGTAGCCGCAGTAGATTCTGAGTTGAGACGTAGCCGCAGTAGATTCTGAGATGACTTGTAGCCGCAGTAGATTCTGAGTTGAGACGTAGCCGCAGTAGATTCTGAGTTGAGACGTAGCCGCAGTAGATTCCGAGTTGAGACGTAGCCGCAGTAGATTCTGAGTTGAGACGTAGCCGCAGTAGATTCTGAGTTGACTTGTAGCCGCAGTAGATTCTGAGTTGACTTGTAGCCGCAGTAGATTCTGAGTTGAGACGTAGCCGCAGTAGATTCTGAGTTGAGACGTAGCTGCAGTAGATTCCGTGTTGAGACGTAGCCGCAGTAGGTTCTGAGTTGAGACGTAGCCGCAGTAGATTCTGAGTTGAGACGTAGCTGCAGTAGATTCCGAGTTGAGACGTAGCCGCAGTAGGTTCTGAGTTGAGACGTAACCGCAGTAGATTCTGAGTTGACTTGTAGCCGCAGTAGATTCCGATTTGAGACGTAGCCGCAGTAGATTCTGAGTTGAGAGGTAGCCGCAGAAGTTTCTGAGATGACTTGTAGCCGCTGTAGATTCCGAGTTGAGACGTAGCCGCAGTAGATTCCGAGTTGAGACGTAGCCGCAGTAGATTCCGAGTTGAGACGTAGCCGCAGTAGATTCCGAGTTGAGACGTAGCCGCAGTAGATTCCGAGTTGAGACGTAGCCGCAGTAGATTCTGAGTTGAGACGTAGCCGCAGTAGATTCCGAGTTGACTTGTAGCCGCAGTAGATTCTGAGTTGGGACGTAGCTGCAGTAGATTCCGAGTTGAGACGTAGCCGCAGTAGATTATGAGCTGAGTCGTAGCCGCAGTAGATTCCGAGTTGACTTGTAGTTGCAGTAGATTCTGAGTTGAGTCGTAGCCGCCGTAGATTCCGAGTTGACTTGTAGCCGCAGTAGATTCTGAGTTGAGACGTAGCCTCAGTAGATTCCGAGTTGAGACGTAGCCGCAGTAGATTCCGAGTTGAGACGTAGCCGCAGTAGAATCTGAGTTGAGACGTAGCCGCAGTAGATTCCGAGTTGACTTGTAGTCGCAGTAGATTCTGAGTTTACTTGTAGCCGCAGTAGATTCTGAGTTGACTTGTAGCCGCAGTAGATTCTGAGTTGAGACGTAGCCGAAGTAGATTCTGAGTTGACTTGTAGCCGCAGTAGATTCTGAGTTGACTTGTAGCCGCAGTAGATTCTGAGTTGAGTCGTAGCCGCAGTAGATTCCGATTTGAGACGTAGCCGCAGTAGATTCCGAGTTGACTTGTAGCCGCAGTAGATTCTGAGTTGACTTGTAGCCGCAGTAGATTCCGAGTTGAATTGTAGCCGCAGTAGATTCTGAGTTGAGTCGTAGCCGCAGTAGATTCTGAGTTGACTTGTAGCCGCAGTAGATTCCGAGTTGAGTCGTAGTCGCAGTAGATTCTGAGTTGACTTGTAGCCGCAGTAGATTCTGAGTTGAGTCGTAGCGGCAGTATATTCCGAGTTGACTTGTAGCCGCAGTAGATTCCGAGTTGAGACGTAGCCGCAGTAGATTCTGAGTTGAGTCGTAGCCGCAGTAGATTCCGAGTTGACTTGTAGCCGCAGTAGATTCCGAGTTGAGACGTAGCCGCAGTAGATTCTGAGTTGAGACGTAGCCGCAGTAGATTCCGAGTTGAGACGTAGCCGCAGTAGATTCTGAGTTGACTTGTAGCTGCAGTAGATTCTGAGTTGAGACGTAGCCGCAGTAGATTCTGAGTTGACTTGTAGCCGCAGTAGATTCTGAGTTGAGACGTAGCCGCAGTAGATTCTGAGTTGAGACTTAGCCGCAGTAGATTCTGAGTTGACTTGTAGCCGCAGTAGATTGCGAGTTGAGTCGTAGCCGCAGTAGATTCCGAGTTGAGTTGTAGCCGCAGTAGATTCTGAGTTGAGTCGTAGCCGCAGTAGATTCCGAGTTGACTTGTAGCCGCAGTAGATTCCGAGTTGAGACGTAGCCGCAGTAGATTCTGAGTTGAGACGTAGCCGCAGTAGATTCCGAGTTGAGACGTAGCCGCAGTAGATTCCGAGTTGAGACGTAGCCGCAGTAGATTCCGAGTTGAGACGTAGCCGCAGTAGATTCTGAGTTGAGACGTAGCCGCACTAGATTCTGAGTTGACTTGTGGCCGCAGTAGATTCTCAGTTGAGTCGTAGCCGCAGTAGATTCCGAGTTGACTTGTAGCCGCAGTAGATTCTGAGTTGACTTGAGCCGCAGTAGATTCTGAGTTGACTTGTAGCCGCAGTAGATTCTGAGTTGACTTGTAGCCGCAGTATATTCCGAGTTGAATTGTAGCCGCAGTAGATTCTGAGTTGAGTCGTAGCCGCAGTAGATTCTGAGTTGACTTGTAGCCGCAGTAGATTCCGAGTTGAGTCGTAGCCGCAGTAGATTCCGAGTTGAATTGTAGCCGCAGTAGATTCTGAGTTGAGTCGTAGCCGCAGTAGATTCCGAGTTGACTTGTAGCCGCAGTAGATTCCGAGTTGAGACGTAGCCGCAGTAGATTCTGAGTTGACTTGTAGCCGCAGTAGATTCCGAGTTGAGACGTAGCCGCAGTAGATTCTGAGTTGACTTGTAGCCGCAGTAGATTCCGAGTTGAGACGTAGCCGCAGTAGATTCCGAGTTGAGACGTAGCCGCAGTAGATTCCGAGTTGAGACGTAGCCGCAGTAGATTCTGAGTTGAGACGTAGCCGCAGTAGATTCCGAGTTGAGACGTAGCCGCAGTAGATTCTGAGTTGACTTGTAGCTGCAGTAGATTCTGAGTTGAGACGTAGCCGCAGTAGATTCTGAGTTGACTTGTAGCCGCAGTAGATTCTGAGTTGAGACGTAGCCGCAGTAGATTCTGAGATGAGACTTAGTTGCAGTAGATTCTGAGTTGAGACGTAGCCGCAGTAGATTCCGAGTTGAGACGTAGCCGCAGTAGATTCTGAGTTGAGACGTAGCCGCAGTAGATTCCTAGTTGAGACGTAGCCGCAGTAGATTCTGAGTTGAGACGTAGCCGCAGTAGATTCTGAGTTGAGACGTAGCCGCAGTAGATTCCGAGTTGAGACGTAGCCGCAGTAGATTCTGAGTTGACTTGTAGCCGCAGTAGATTCTGAGTTGACTTGTAGCCACAGTAGATTCTGAGTTGAGACGTAGCCGCAGTAGATTCTTAGTTGACTTGTAGCCGCAGTAGATTCTGAGTTGACTTGTAGCCGCAGTAGATTCTGAGTTGAGACGTAGCCGCAGTAGATTCTGAGTTGAGACGTAGCCGCAGTAGATTCTGAGTTGAGACGTAGCCGCAGTAGATTCTGAGTTGACTTGTAGCCGCAGTAGATTCTGAGTTGAGACGTAGCCGCAGTAGATTCTGAGATGACTTGTAGCCGCAGTAGATTCTGAGTTGAGACGTAGCCGCAGTAGATTCTGAGTTGAGACGTAGCCGCAGTAGATTCCGAGTTGAGACGTAGCCGCAGTAGATTCTGAGTTGAGACGTAGCCGCAGTAGATTCTGAGTTGACTTGTAGCCGCAGTAGATTCTGAGTTGACTTGTAGCCGCAGTAGATTCTGAGTTGAGACGTAGCCGCAGTAGATTCTGAGTTGAGACGTAGCCGCAGTAGATTCCGAGTTGAGACGTAGCCGCAGTAGATTCTGAGTTGACTTGTAGCTGCAGTAGATTCTGAGTTGAGACGTAGCCGCAGTAGATTCTGAGTTGACTTGTAGCCGCAGTAGATTCTGAGTTGAGACGTAGCCGCAGTAGATTCTGAGTTGAGACTTAGTTGCAGTAGATTCTGAGTTGAGACGTAGCCGCAGTAGATTCCGAGTTGAGACGTAGCCGCAGTAGATTCTGAGTTGAGACGTAGCCGCAGTAGAATCCTAGTTGAGACGTAGCCGCAGTAGATTCTGAGTTGAGACGTAGCCGCAGTAGATTCCGAGTTGAGACGTAGCCGCAGTAGATTCTGAGTTGACTTGTAGCCGCAGTAGATTCTGAGTTGACTTGTAGCCGCAGTAGATTCTGAGTTGAGACGTAGCCGCTGTAGATTCTTAGTTGACTTGTAGCCGCAGTAGATTCTGAGTTGACTTGTAGCCGCAGTAGATTCTGAGTTGAGACGTAGCCGCAGTAGATTCTGAGTTGAGACGTAGCCGCAGTAGATTCTGAGTTGAGACGTAGCCGCAGTAGATTCTGAGTTGACTTGTAGCCGCAGTAGATTCTGAGTTGAGACGTAGCCGCAGTAGATTCTGAGATGACTTGTAGCCGCAGTAGATTCTGAGTTGAGACGTAGCCGCAGTAGATTCTGAGTTGAGACGTAGCCGCAGTAGATTCCGAGTTGAGACGTAGCCGCAGTAGATTCTGAGTTGAGACGTAGCCGCAGTAGATTCTGAGTTGACTTGTAGCCGCAGTAGATTCTGAGTTGACTTGTAGCCGCAGTAGATTCTGAGTTGAGACGTAGCCGCAGTAGATTCTGAGTTGAGACGTAGCTGCAGTAGATTCCGTGTTGAGACGTAGCCGCAGTAGGTTCTGAGTTGAGACGTAGCCGCAGTAGATTCTGAGTTGAGACGTAGCTGCAGTAGATTCCGAGTTGAGACGTAGCCGCAGTAGGTTCTGAGTTGAGACGTAGCCGCAGTAGATTCTGAGTTGACTTGTAGCCGCAGTAGATTCCGATTTGAGACGTAGCCGCAGTAGATTCTGAGTTGACAGGTAGCCGCAGTAGTTTCTGAGATGACTTGTAGCCGCTGTAGATTCCGAGTTGAGACGTAGCCGCAGTAGATTCCGAGTTGAGACGTAGCCGCAGTAGATTCCGAGTTGAGACGTAGCCGCAGTAGATTCCGAGTTGAGACGTAGCCGCAGTAGATTCCGAGTTGAGACGTAGCCGCAGTAGATTCTGAGTTGAGACGTAGCCGCAGTAGATTCCGAGTTGACTTGTAGCCGCAGTAGATTCTGAGTTGGGACGTAGCTGCAGTAGATTCCGAGTTGAGACGTAGCCGCAGTAGATTATGAGCTGAGTCGTAGCCGCAGTAGATTCCGAGTTGACTTGTAGTTGCAGTAGATTCTGAGTTGAGTCGTAGCCGCCGTAGATTCCGAGTTGACTTGTAGCCGCAGTAGATTCTGAGTTGAGACGTAGCCGCAGTAGATTCCGAGTTGAGACGTAGCCGCAGTAGATTCCGAGTTGAGACGTAGCCGCAGTAGAATCTGAGTTGAGACGTAGCCGCAGTAGATTCCGAGTTGACTTGTAGTCGCAGTAGATTCTGAGTTTACTTGTAGCCGCAGTAGATTCTGAGTTGACTTGTAGCCGCAGTAGATTCTGAGTTGACTTGTAGCCGCAGTAGATTCTGAGTTGAGACGTAGCCGAAGTAGATTCTGAGTTGACTTGTAGCCGCAGTAGATTCTGAGTTGACTTGTAGCCGCAGTAGATTCTGAGTTGAGTCGTAGTCGCAGTAGATTCCGATTTGAGACGTAGCCGCAGTAGATTCCGAGTTGACTTGTAGCCGCAGTAGATTCTGAGTTGACTTGTAGCCGCAGTAGATTCCGAGTTGAATTGTAGCCGCAGTAGATTCTGAGTTGAGTCGTAGCCGCAGTAGATTCTGAGTTGACTTGTAGCCGCAGTAGATTCCGAGTTGAGTCGTAGTCGCAGTAGATTCTGAGTTGACTTGTAGCCGCAGTAGATTCTGAGTTGAGTCGTAGCGGCAGTATATTCCGAGTTGACTTGTAGCCGCAGTAGATTCCGAGTTGAGACGTAGCCGCAGTAGATTCTGAGTTGAGTCGTAGCCGCAGTAGATTCCGAGTTGACTTGTAGCCGCAGTAGATTCCGAGTTGAGACGTAGCCGCAGTAGATTCTGAGTTGAGACGTAGCCGCAGTAGATTCCGAGTTGAGACGTAGCCGCAGTAGATTCTGAGTTGACTTGTAGCTGCAGTAGATTCTGAGTTGAGACGTAGCCGCAGTAGATTCTGAGTTGACTTGTAGCCGCAGTAGATTCTGAGTTGAGACGTAGCCGCAGTAGATTCTGAGTTGAGACTTAGCCGCAGTAGATTCTGAGTTGACTTGTAGCCGCAGTAGATTCCGAGTTGAGTCGTAGCCGCAGTAGATTCCGAGTTGAGTTGTAGCCGCAGTAGATTCTGAGTTGAGTCGTAGCCGCAGTAGATTCCGAGTTGACTTGTAGCCGCAGTAGATTCCGAGTTGAGACGTAGCCGCAGTAGATTCTGAGTTGACTTGTAGCCGCAGTAGATTCTGAGTTGACTTGTAGCCGCAGTAGATTCCGAGTTGAGACGTAGCCGCAGTAGATTCCGAGTGAGTTGAGACGTAGCCGCAGTAGATTCTGAGTTGACTTGTAGCTGCAGTAGATTCTGAGTTGAGACGTAGCCGCAGTAGATTCTGAGTTGACTTGTAGCCGCAGTAGATTCTGAGTTGAATTGTAGCCGCAGAAGATTCTGAGTTGAGACGTAGCCGCAGTAGATTCTGAGTTGAGACATAGTTGCAGTAGATTCTGAGTTGAGACGTAGCCGCAGTAGATTCCGAGTTGAGACGTAGCCGCAGTAGATTCTGAGTTGAGACGTAGCCGCAGTAGATTCCGAGTTGAGACGTAGCCGCAGTAGATTCTGAGTTGAGACGTAGCCGCAGTAGATTCCGAGTTGAGACGTAGCCGCAGTAGATTCCGAGTTGAGACGTAGCCGCAGTAGATTCTGAGTTGAGACGTAGCCGCAGTAGATTCTGAGTTGACTTGTAGTCGCAGTAGATTCTGAGTTTACTTGTAGCCGCAGTAGATTCTGAGTTGACTTGTAGCCGCAGTAGATTCTGAGTTGACTTGTAGCCGCAGTAGATTCTGAGTTGAGACGTAGCCGCAGTAGATTCTGAGTTGAGACGTAGCCGCAGTAGATTCTTAGTTGACTTGTAGCCGCAGTAGATTCTGAGTTGACTTGTAGCCGCAGTAGATTCTGTGTTGACTTGTAGCCGCAGTAGATTCTGAGTTGACTTGTAGCCGCAGTAGATTCCGAGTTGAGACGTAGCCGCAGTAGATTCTGAGTTGAGACGTAGCCGCAGTAGATTCTGAGTTGAGACGTAGCCGCAGTAGATTCTGAGTTGACTTGTAGCTGCAGTAGATTCTGAGTTGAGACGTAGCCGCAGTAGATTCTGAGTTGACTTGTAGCCGCAGTAGATTCTGAGTTGAGACGTAGCCGCAGTAGATTCTGAGTTGACTTGTAGCCGCAGTAGATTCTGAGTTGAGACGTAGCCGCAGTAGATTCTGAGTTGAGACGTAGCCGCAGTAGATTCTGAGTTGAGACGTAGCTGCAGTAGATTCCGAGTTGAGACGTAGCCGCAGTAGGTTCTGAGTTGAGACGTAGCCGCAGTAGATTCTGAGTTGAGACGTAGCCGCAGTAGATTCCGAGTTGAGACGTAGCCGCAGTAGATTCTGAGTTGAGACGTAGCCGCAGTAGATTCTGAGTTGAGACGTAGCTGCAGTAGATTCCGAGTTGAGACGTAGCCGCAGTAGGTTCTGAGTTGAGACGTAGCCGCAGTAGATTCTGAGTTGAGACGTAGCCGCAGTAGATTCCGAGTTGAGACATAGCCGCAGTAGATTCTGAGTTGAGACGTAGCCGCAGTAGATTCTGAGATGACTTGTAGCCACAGTAGATTCCGAGTTGAGACGTAGCCGCTGTAGATTCTGAGTTGAGACGTAGCCGCAGTAGATTCCGAGTTGAGACGTAGCCGCAGTAGATTCTGAGTTGAGACGTAGCCGCAGTAGATTCCGAGTTGAGACGTAGCCGCAGTAGATTCCGAGTTGAGACGTAGCCGCAGTAGATTCTGAGTTGAGACGTAGCCGCAGTAGATTCTGAGTTGACTTGTAGCCGCAGTAGATTCTGAGTTGACTTGTAGCCGCAGTAGATTCTGAGTTGAGACGTAGCCGCAGTAGATTCCGAGTTGAGACGTAGCCGCAGTAGATTCTGAGCTGAGTCGTAGCCGCAGTAGATTCCGAGTTGACTTGTAGTTGCAGTAGATTCCGAGTTGAGACGTAGCCGCAGTAGATTCCGAGTTGAGACGTAGCCGCAGTAGTTTCTGAGTTGAGACGTAGCCGCAGTAGATTCCGAGTTGACTTGTAGTCGCAGTAGATTCTGAGTTTACTTGTAGCCGCAGTAGATTCTGAGTTGACTTGTAGCCGCAGTAGATTCTGAGTTGAGACGTAGCCGCAGTAGATTCTGAGTTGACTTGTAGCCGCAGTAGATTCTGAGTTGAATTGTAGCCGCAGTAGATTCTGAGTTGAGTCGTAGCCGCAGTAGATTCCGATTTGAGACGTAGCCGCAGTAGATTCCGAGTTGACTTGTAGCCGCAGTAGATTCTGAGTTGACTTGTAGCCGCAGTAGATTCCGAGTTGAATTGTAGCCGCAGTAGATTCTGAGTTGAGTCGTAGCCGCAGTAGATTCTGAGTTGACTTGTAGCCGCAGTAGATTCCGAGTTGAGTCGTAGCCGCAGTAGATTCTGAGTTGACTTGTAGCCGCAGTAGATTCCGAGTTGAGACGTAGCCGCAGTAGATTCTGAGTTGAGACGTAGCCGCAGTAGATTCCGAGTTGAGACGTAGCCGCAGTAGATTCCGAGTTGAGACGTAGCCGCAGTAGATTCTGAGTTGAGACGTAGCCGCAGTAGATTCCGAGTTGAGACGTAGCCGCAGTAGATTCTGAGTTGACTTGTAGCTGCAGTAGATTCTGAGTTGAGACGTAGCCGCAGTAGATTCTGAGTTGACTTGTAGCCGCAGTAGATTCTGAGTTGAGACGTAGCCGCAGTAGATTCTGATTTGAGTCTTAGCCGCAGTAGATTCTGAGTTGACTTGTAGCAGCAGTAGATTCCGAGTTGAGTCGTAGCCGCAGTAGATTCCGAGTTGAGTTGTAGCCGCAGTAGATTCTGAGTTGAGTCGTAGCCGCAGTAGATTCCGAGTTGACTTGTAGCCGCAGTAGATTCTGAGTTGACTTGTAGCCGCAGTAGATTCTGAGTTGACTTGTAGCCGCAGTAGATTCCGAGTTGAGACGTAGCCGCAGTAGATTCCGAGTGAGTTGAGACGTAGCCGCAGTAGATTCTGAGTTGACTTGTAGCTGCAGTAGATTCTGAGTTGAGACGTAGCCGCAGTAGATTCTGAGTTGACTTGTAGCCGCAGTAGATTCTGAGTTGAATTGTAGCCGCAGAAGATTCTGAGTTGAGACGTAGCCGCAGTAGATTCTGAGTTGAGACATAGTTGCAGTAGATTCTGAGTTGAGACGTAGCCGCAGTAGATTCCGAGTTGAGACGTAGCCGCAGTAGATTCTGAGTTGAGACGTAGCCGCAGTAGATTCCGAGTTGAGACGTAGCCGCAGTAGATTCTGAGTTGAGACGTAGCCGCAGTAGATTCCGAGTTGAGACGTAGCCGCAGTAGATTCCGAGTTGAGACGTAGCCGCAGTAGATTCTGAGTTGAGACGTAGCCGCAGTAGATTCTGAGTTGACTTGTAGTCGCAGTAGATTCTGAGTTTACTTGTAGCCGCAGTAGATTCTGAGTTGACTTGTAGCCGCAGTAGATTCTGAGTTGACTTGTAGCCGCAGTAGATTCTGAGTTGAGACGTAGCCGCAGTAGATTCTGAGTTGAGACGTAGCCGCAGTAGATTCTTAGTTGACTTGTAGCAGCAGTAGATTCTGAGTTGACTTGTAGCCGCAGTAGATTCTGTGTTGACTTGTAGCCGCAGTAGATTCTGAGTTGACTTGTAGCCGCAGTAGATTCCGAGTTGAGACGTAGCCGCAGTAGATTCTGAGTTGAGACGTAGCCGCAGTAGATTCTGAGTTGAGACGTAGCCGCAGTAGATTCTGAGTTGACTTGTAGCTGCAGTAGATTCTGAGTTGAGACGTAGCCGCAGTAGATTCTGAGTTGACTTGTAGCCGCAGTAGATTCTGAGTTGAGACGTAGCCGCAGTAGATTCTGAGTTGACTTGTAGCCGCAGTAGATTCTGAGTTGAGACGTAGCCGCAGTAGATTCTGAGTTGAGACGTAGCCGCAGTAGATTCTGAGTTGAGACGTAGCTGCAGTAGATTCCGAGTTGAGACGTAGCCGCAGTAGGTTCTGAGTTGAGACGTAGCCGCAGTAGATTCTGAGTTGAGACGTAGCCGCAGTAGATTCCGAGTTGAGACGTAGCCGCAGTAGATTCTGAGTTGAGACGTAGCCGCAGTAGATTCTGAGTTGAGACGTAGCTGCAGTAGATTCCGAGTTGAGACGTAGCCGCAGTAGGTTCTGAGTTGAGACGTAGCCGCAGTAGATTCTGAGTTGAGACGTAGCCGCAGTAGATTCCGAGTTGAGACATAGCCGCAGTAGATTCTGAGTTGAGACGTAGCCGCAGTAGATTCTGAGATGACTTGTAGCCACAGTAGATTCCGAGTTGAGACGTAGCCGCTGTAGATTCTGAGTTGAGACGTAGCCGCAGTAGATTCCGAGTTGAGACGTAGCCGCAGTAGATTCTGAGTTGAGACGTAGCCGCAGTAGATTCCGAGTTGAGACGTAGCCGCAGTAGATTCCGAGTTGAGACGTAGCCGCAGTAGATTCTGAGTTGAGACGTAGCCGCAGTAGATTCTGAGTTGACTTGTAGCCGCAGTAGATTCTGAGTTGACTTGTAGCCGCAGTAGATTCTGAGTTGAGACGTAGCCGCAGTAGATTCCGAGTTGAGACGTAGCCGCAGTAGATTCTGAGCTGAGTCGTAGCCGCAGTAGATTCCGAGTTGACTTGTAGTTGCAGTAGATTCCGAGTTGAGACGTAGCCGCAGTAGATTCCGAGTTGAGACGTAGCCGCAGTAGTTTCTGAGTTGAGACGTAGCCGCAGTAGATTCCGAGTTGACTTGTAGTCGCAGTAGATTCTGAGTTTACTTGTAGCCGCAGTAGATTCTGTGTTGACTTGTAGCCGCAGTAGATTCTGAGTTGAGACGTAGCCGCAGTAGATTCTGAGTTGACTTGTAGCCGCAGTAGATTCTGAGTTGAATTGTAGCCGCAGTAGATTCTGAGTTGAGTCGTAGCCGCAGTAGATTCCGATTTGAGACGTAGCCGCAGTAGATTCCGAGTTGACTTGTAGCCGCAGTAGATTCTGAGTTGACTTGTAGCCGCAGTAGATTCCGAGTTGAATTGTAGCCGCAGTAGATTCTGAGTTGAGTCGTAGCCGCAGTAGATTCTGAGTTGACTTGTAGCCGCAGTAGATTCCGAGTTGAGTCGTAGCCGCAGTAGATTCTGAGTTGACTTGTAGCCGCAGTAGATTCCGAGTTGAGACGTAGCCGCAGTAGATTCTGAGTTGAGACGTAGCCGCAGTAGATTCCGAGTTGAGACGTAGCCGCAGTAGATTCCGAGTTGAGACGTAGCCGCAGTAGATTCTGAGTTGAGACGTAGCCGCAGTAGATTCCGAGTTGAGACGTAGCCGCAGTAGATTCTGAGTTGACTTGTAGCTGCAGTAGATTCTGAGTTGAGACGTAGCCGCAGTAGATTCTGAGTTGACTTGTAGCCGCAGTAGATTCTGAGTTGAGACGTAGCCGCAGTAGATTCTGATTTGAGTCTTAGCCGCAGTAGATTCTGAGTAGACTTGTAGCAGCAGTAGATTCCGAGTTGAGTCGTAGCCGCAGTAGATTCCGAGTTGAGTTGTAGCCGCAGTAGATTCTGAGTTGAGTCGTAGCCGCAGTAGATTCCGAGTTGACTTGTAGCCGCAGTAGATTCCGAGCTGAGACGTAGCCGCAGTAGATTCTGAGTTGAGACGTAGCCGCAGTAGATTCCGAGTTGAGACGTAGCCGCAGTAGATTCCGAGTTGAGACGTAGCCGCAGTAGATTCCGAGTTTAGACGTAGCCACAGTAGATTCTGAGTTGAGACGTAGCCGCAGTAGATTCCGAGTTGAGACGTAGCCGCAGTAGATTCTGAGTTGACTTGTAGCTGCTGTAGATTCTGAGTTGAGACGTAGCCGCAGTAGATTCTGAGTTGAGTCGTAGCCGCAGTAGATTCTGAGTTGAGACGTAGCCGCAGTAGATTCTGAGTTGAGACGTAGCCGCAGTAGATTCTGAGTTGAGACATAGTTGCAGTAGATTCTGAGTTGAGACGTAGCCGCAGTAGATTCCGAGTTGAGACGTAGCCGCAGTAGATTCTGAGTTGAGACGTAGCCGCAGTAGATTCCGAGTTGAGACGTAGCCGCAGTAGATTCTGAGTTGAGACGTAGCCGCAGTAGTTTCCGAGTTGAGACGTAGCCGCAGTAGATTCCGAGTTGAGACGTAGCCGCAGTAGATTCTGAGTTGAGACGTAGCCGCAGTAGATTCCGAGTTGAGACGTAGCCGCAGTAGATTCTGAGTTGACTTGTAGTCGCAGTAGATTCTGAGTTTACTTGTAGCCGCAGTAGATTCTGAGTTGACTTGTAGCCGCAGTAGATTCTGAGTTGACTTGTAGCCGCAGTAGATTCTGAGTTGAGACGTAGCCGCAGTAGATTCTGAGTTGAGACGTAGCCGCAGTAGATTCTTAGTTGACTTTTAGCCGCAGTAGATTCTGAGTTGACTTGTAGCCGCAGTAGATTCTGTGTTGACTTGTAGCCGCAGTAGATTCTGAGTTGACTTGTAGCCGCAGTAGATTCTGAGTTGACTTGTAGCCGCAGTAGATTCTGAGTTGACTTGTAGCCGCAGTAGATTCTGAGTTGAGACGTAGCCGCAGTAGATTCTGAGTTGAGACGTAGCCGCAGTAGATTCTTAGTTGACTTTTAGCCGCAGTAGATTCTGAGTTGACTTGTAGCCGCAGTAGATTCTGTGTTGACTTGTAGCCGCAGTAGATTCTGAGTTGACTTGTAGCCGCAGTAGATTCCGAGTTGAGACGTAGCCGCAGTAGATTCTGAGTTGAGACGTAGCCGCAGTAGATTCTGAGTTGAGACGTAGCCGCAGTAGATTCTGAGTTGACTTGTAGCCGCAGTAGATTCTGAGTTGAGACGTAGCCGCAGTAGATTCTGAGTTGACTTGTAGCCGCAGTAGATTCTGAGTTGAGACTTTGCCGCTGTAGATTCTGAGTTGACTTGCAGCCGCAGTAGATTCTGAGTTGAGACGTAGCCGCAGTAGATTCTGAGTTGAGACGTAGCCGCAGTAGATTCTGAGTTGAGACGTAGCTGCAGTAGATTCCGAGTTGAGACGTAGCCGCTATAGGTTCTGAGTTGAGACGTAGCCGCAGTAGATTCTGAGTTGAGACGTAGCCGCAGTAGATTCCGAGTTGAGACGTAGCCGCAGTAGATTCTGAGTTGAGACGTAGCCGCAGTAGATTCTGAGTTGAGACGTAGCTGCAGTAGATTCCGAGTTGAGACGTAGCCGCAGTAGGTTCTGAGTTGAGACGTAGCCGCAGTAGATTCTGAGTTGACTTGTAGCCGCAGTAGATTCCGAGTTGAGACGTAGCCACAGTAGATTCTGAGTTGAGACGTAGCCGCAGTAGATTCTGAGATGAGTTGTAGCCACAGTAGATTCCGAGTTGAGACGTAGCCGCTGTAGATTCTGAGTTGAGACGTAGCCGCAGTAGATTCCGAGTTGAGACGTAGCCTCAGTAGATTCTGAGTTGAGACGTAGCCGCAGTAGATTCCGAGTTGAGACGTAGCCGCAGTAGATTCCGATTTGAGACGTAGCCGCAGTAGATTCTGAGTTGAGACGTAGCCGCAGTAGATTCTGAGTTGAGACGTAGCCGCAGTAGATTCTGAGTTGACTTGTAGCCGCAGTAGATTCTGAGTTGAGACGTAGCCGCAGTAGATGCCGAGTTGAGACGTAGCCGCAGTAGATTCTGAGCTGAGTCGTAGCCGCAGTAGATTCCGAGTTGACTTGTAGTTGCAGTAGATTCCGAGTTGAGACGTAGCCGCAGTAGATTCCAAGTTGAGACGTAGCCGCAGTAGATTCTGAGTTGAGACGTAGCCGCAGTAGATTCTGAGTTGAGACGTAGCCGCAGTAGATTCTGAGTTGACTTGTAGCCGCAGTAGATTCTGAGTTGACTTGTAGCCGCAGTAGATTCTGAGTTGAGACGTAGCCGCAGTAGATTCTGAGTTGAGACGTAGCCGCAGTAGATTCTGAGTTGACTTGTAGCCGCAGTAGATTCTGAGTTGAGACGTAGCCGCAGTAGATTCTGAGTTGACTTGTAGCCGCAGTAGATTCTGAGTTGAGACGTAGCCGCAGTAGATTCCGAGTTGAGACGTAGCCGCAGTAGATTCTGAGCTGAGTCGTAGCCGCAGTAGATTCCGAGTTGACTTGTAGTTGCAGTAGATTCCGAATTGAGACGTAGCCGCAGTAGATTCCGAGTTGAGACGTAGCCGCAGTAGATTCTGAGTTGAGACGTAGCCGCAGTAGATTCTGAGTTGAGACGTAGCCGCAGTAGATTCTGAGTTGACTTGTAGCCGCAGTAGATTCTGAGTTGACTTGTAGCCGCAGTAGATTCTGAGTTGAGACGTAGCCGCATTAGATTCTGAGTTGAGACGTAGCCGCAGTAGATTCTGAGTTGACTTGTAGCCGCAGTAGATTCTGAGTTGAGGCGTAGCCGCAGTAGATTCTGAGTTGACTTGTAGCCGCAGTAGATTCTGAGTTGAGACGTAGCCGCAGTAGATTCTGAGTTGAGACGTAGCCGCAGTAGATTCTGAGTTGAGACGTAGCTGCAGTAGATTCCGAGTTGAGACGTAGCCGCAGTAGGTTCTGAGTTGAGACGTAGCCGCAGTAGATTCTGAGTTGAGACGTAGCCGCAGTAGATTCCGAGTTGAGACGTAGCCGCAGTAGATTCTGAGTTGAGACGTAGCCGCAGTAGATTCTGAGTTGAGACGTAGCTGCAGTAGATTCCGAGTTGAGACGTAGCCGCAGTAGGTTCTGAGTTGAGACGTAGCCGCAGTAGATTCTGAGTTGACTTGTAGCCGCAGTAGATTCCGAGTTGAGACGTAGCCGCAGTAGATTCTGAGTTGAGACGTAGCCGCAGTAGATTCTGAGATGACTTGTAGCCACAGTAGATTCCGAGTTGAGACGTAGCCGCAGTAGATTCTGAGTTGAGACGTAGCCGCAAGAGATTCCGAGTTGACTTGTAGCCGCAGTAGATTCTGAGTTGAGACGTAGCCGCAGTAGATTCCGAGTTGAGACGTAGCCGCAGTAGATTCTGAGCTGAGTCGTAGCCGCAGTAGATTCCGAGTTGACTTGTAGTTGCAGTAGATTCCGAGTTGAGACGTAGCCGCAGTAGATTCTGAGTTGAGACGTAGCCGCAGTAGATTCTGAGTTGAGACGTAGCCGTAGTAGATTCCGAGTTGACTTGTAGCCGCAGTAGATTCTGAGTTGAGACGTAGCCGCAGTAGATTCCGAGTTGAGACGTAGCCGCAGTAGATTCTGAGCAGAGTCGTAGCCGCAGTAGATTCTGAGTTGACTTGTAGTTGCAGTAGATTCCGAGTTGAGACGTAGCCGCAGTAGATTCCGAGTTGAGACGTAGCTGCAGTAGATTCTGAGTTGAGACGTAGCCGTAGTAGATTCTGAGTTGACTTGTAGCCGCAGTAGATTCTGAGTTGAGACGTAGCCGCAGTAGATTCTGAGTTGACTTGTAGCCGCAGTAGATTCTGAGTTGAGACGTAGCCGCAGTAGATTCTGAGTTGAGACGTAGCCGCAGTAGATTCTGTGTTGACTTGTAGCCGCAGTAGATTCTGAGTTGAGACGTAGCCGCAGTAGATTCTGAGTTGACTTGTAGCCGCAGTAGATTCTGAGTTGAGACGTAGCCGCAGTAGATTCCGAGTTGAGACGTAGCCGCAATAGATTCTGAGCTGAGTCGTAGCCGCAGTAGATTCCGAGTTGACTTGTAGTTGCAGTAGATTCCGAGTTGAGACGTAGCCGCAGTAGATTCCGAGTTGAGACGTAGCCGCAGTAGATTCTGAGTTGAGACGTAGCCGCAGTAGATTCTGAGTTGACTTGTAGCCGCAGTAGATTCTGAGTTGACTTGTAGCCGCAGTAGATTCTGAGTTGAGACGTAGCCGCAGTAGATTCTGAGTTTAGACGTAGCCGCAGTAGATTCTGAGTTGACTTGTAGCCGCAGTAGATTCTGAGTTGAGACGTAGCCGCAGTAGATTCTGAGTTGACTTGTAGCCGCAGTAGATTCTGAGTTGAGACGTAGCCGCAGTAGATTCTGAGTTGAGACGTAGCCGCAGTAGATTCTGAGTTGAGACGTAGCTGCAGTAGATTCCGAGTTGAGACGTAGCCGCAGTAGGTTCTGAGTTGAGACGTAGCCGCAGTAGATTCCGAGTTGAGACATAGCCGCAGTAGATTCTGAGTTGAGACGTAGCCGCAGTAGATTCTGAGTTGAGACGTAGCTGCAGTAGATTCCGAGTTGAGACGTAGCCGCAGTAGGTTCTGAGTTGAGACGTAGCCGCAGTAGATTCTGAGTTGACTTGTAGCCGCAGTAGATTCCGAGTTGAGACGTAGCCGCAGTAGATTCTGAGTTGAGACGTAGCCGCAGTAGATTCTGAGATGACTTGTAGCCACAGTAGATTCCGAGTTGAGACGTAGCCGCTGTAGATTCTGAGTTGAGACGTAGCCACAGTAGATTCCGAGTTGAGACGTAGCCGCAGTAGATTCTGAGTTGAGACGTAGCCGTAGTAGATTCCGAGTTTAGACGTAGCCGCAGTAGATTCCGAGTTGAGACGTAGCCGCAGTAGATTCTGAGTTGAGACGTAGCCGCAGTAGATTCTGAGTTGAGACGTAGCCGCAGTAGATTCCGAGTTGACTTGTAGCCGCAGTACATTCTGAGTTGAGACGTAGCCGCAGTAGATTCCGAGTTGAGACGTAGCCGCAGTAGATTCTGAGCTGAGTCGTAGCCGCAGTAGATTCCGAGTTGACTTGTAGTTGCAGTAGATTCCGAGTTGAGACGTAGCCGCAGTAGATTCCGAGTTGAGACGTAGCCGCAGTAGATTCTGAATTGAGACGTAGCCGCAGTAGATTCTGAGTTGAGACGTAGCCGCAGTAGATTCCGAGTTGACTTGTAGCCGCAGTAGATTCTGAGTGGAGACGTAGCCGCAGTAGATACCGAGTTGAGACGTAGCCGCAGTAGATTCTGAGCTGAGTCGTAGCCGCAGTAGATTCCGAGTTGACTTGTAGTTGCAGTAGATTCTGAGTTGAGTCGTAGCCGCCGTAGATTCCGAGTTGACTTGTAGCCGCAGTAGATTCCGAGTTGAGACGTAGCCGCAGTAGATTCCGAGTTGAGACGTAGCCGCAGTAGATTCCGAGTTGAGACGTAGCCGCAGTAGATTCTGAGTTGAGACGTAGCCGCAGTAGATTCCGAGTTGAGACGTAGCCGCAGTAGATTCTGAGTTGACTTGTAGCTGCAGTAGATTCTGAGTTGAGACGTAGCCGCAGTAGATTCTGAGTTGACTTGTAGCCGCAGTAGATTCTGAGTTGACTTGTAGCCGCAGTAGATTCCGAGTTGAGACGTAGCCGCAGTAGATTCTGAGTTGAGACTTAGTTGCAGTAGATTCTGAGTTGACTTGTAGCCGCAGTAGATTCTGAGTTGAGACGTAGCCGCAGTAGATTCTGAGTTGACTTGTAGCCGCAGTAGATTCTGAGTTGACTTGTAGCCGCAGTAGATTCTGAGTTGAGACGTAGCCGCAGTAGATTCTGAGTTGAGACGTAGCCGCAGTAGATTCTGTGTTGACTTGTAGCCGCAGTAGATTCTGAGTTGAGACGTAGCCGCAGTAGATTCTGAGTTGACTTGTAGCCGCAGTAGATTCTGAGTTGAGACGTAGCCGCAGTAGATTCCGAGTTGAGACGTAGCCGCAATAGATTCTGAGCTGAGTCGTAGCCGCAGTAGATTCCGAGTTGACTTCTAGTTGCAGTAGATTCCGAGTTGAGACGTAGCCGCAGTAGATTCCGAGTTGAGACGTAGCCGCAGTAGATTCTGAGTTGAGACGTAGCCGCAGTAGATTCTGAGTTGACTTGTAGCCGCAGTAGATTCTGAGTTGACTTGTAGCCGCAGTAGATTCTGAGTTGAGACGTAGCCGCAGTAGATTCTGAGTTTAGACGTAGCCGCAGTAG
Organism: Coturnix japonica; assembly: GCF_054131305.1. Classification (NCBI taxonomy): domain Eukaryota; kingdom Metazoa; phylum Chordata; class Aves; order Galliformes; family Phasianidae; genus Coturnix; species Coturnix japonica. Next base: position 4,996,179 of record NC_140682.1, on the reverse strand, counting down.
ATTCTGAGTTGACTTGTAGCCGCAGTAGATTCTGAGTTGAGACGTAGCCGCAGTAGATTCTGAGTTGACTTGTAGCCGCAGTAGATTCTGAGTTGAGACGTAGCCGCAGTAGATTCTGAGTTGAGACGTAGCCGCAGTAGATTCTGAGTTGAGACGTAGCTGCAGTAGATTCCGAGTTGAGACGTAGCCGCAGTAGGTTCTGAGTTGAGACGTAGCCGCAGTAGATTCTGAGTTGAGACGTAGCCGCAGTAGATTCCGAGTTGAGACATAGCCGCAGTAGATTCTGAGTTGAGACGTAGCCGCAGTAGATTCTGAGTTGAGACGTAGCTGCAGTAGATTCCGAGTTGAGACGTAGCCGCAGTAGGTTCTGAGTTGAGACGTAGCCGCAGTAGATTCTGAGTTGACTTGTAGCCGCAGTAGATTCCGAGTTGAGACGTAGCCGCAGTAGATTCTGAGTTGAGACGTAGCCGCAGTAGATTCTGAGATGACTTGTAGCCACAGTAGATTCCGAGTTGAGACGTAGCCGCTGTAGATTCTGAGTTGAGACGTAGCCGCAGTAGATTCCGAGTTGAGACGTAGCCGCAGTAGATTCTGAGTTGAGACGTAGCCGTAGTAGATTCCGAGTTTAGACGTAGCCGCAGTAGATTCCGAGTTGAGACGTAGCCGCAGTAGATTCTGAGTTGAGACGTAGCCGCAGTAGATTCTGAGTTGAGACGTAGCCGCAGTAGATTCCGAGTTGACTTGTAGCCGCAGTACATTCTGAGTTGAGACGTAGCCGCAGTAGATTCCGAGTTGAGACGTAGCCGCAGTAGATTCTGAGCTGAGTCGTAGCCGCAGTAGATTCCGAGTTGACTTGTAGTTGCAGTAGATTCCGAGTTGAGACGTAGCCGCAGTAGATTCCGAGTTGAGACGTAGCCGCAGTAGATTCTGAATTGAGACGTAGCCGCAGTAGATTCTGAGTTGAGACGTAGCCGCAGTAGATTCCGAGTTGACTTGTAGCCGCAGTAGATTCTGAGTGGAGACGTAGCCGCAGTAGATACCGAGTTGAGACGTAGCCGCAGTAGATTCTGAGCTGAGTCGTAGCCGCAGTAGATTCCGAGTTGACTTGTAGTTGCAGTAGATTCTGAGTTGAGTCGTAGCCGCCGTAGATTCCGAGTTGACTTGTAGCCGCAGTAGATTCCGAGATGAGACGTAGCCGCAGTAGATTCCGAGTTGAGACGTAGCCGCAGTAGATTCCGAGTTGAGACGTAGCCGCAGTAGATTCTGAGTTGGGACGTAGCCGCAGTAGATTCCGAGTTGAGACGTAGCCGCAGTAGATTCTGAGTTGACTTGTAGCTGCAGTAGATTCTGAGTTGAGACGTAGCCGCAGTAGATTCTGAGTTGACTTGTAGCCGCAGTAGATTCTGAGTTGACTTGTAGCCGCAGTAGATTCCGAGTTGAGACGTAGCCGCAGTAGATTCTGAGTTGAGACTTAGTTGCAGTAGATTCTGAGTTGAGACGTAGCCGCAGTAGATTCCGAGTTGAGACGTAGCCGCAGTAGATTCTGAGTTGAGACGTAGCCGCAGTAGATTCTGAGTTGAGACGTAGCCGCAGTAGATTCTGAGTTGACTTGTAGCCGCAGTAGATTCTGAGTTGAGACGTAGCCGCAGTAGATTCCGAGTTGAGACGTAGCCGCAGTAGATTCTGAGTTGACTTGTAGCCGCAGTAGATTCTGAGTTGACTTGTAGCCGCAGTAGATTCTGAGTTGAGACGTAGCCGCAGTAGATTCTGAGTTGAGACGTAGCCGCAGTAGATTCTTAGTTGACTTGTAGCCGCAGTAGAGTCTGAGTTGAATTGTAGGCGCAGAAGATTCTGAGTTGACTTGTAGCCGCAGTAGATTCTGAGCTGACTTGTAGCCGCAGTAGATTCTGAGTTGAGACGTAGCCGCAGTAGATTCTGAGTTGACTTGTAGCCGCAGTAGATTCTGAGTTGAGGCGTAGCCGCAGTAGATTCTGAGTTGACTTGTAGCCGCAGTAGATTCTGAGTTGAGACGTAGCCGCAGTAGATTCTGAGTTGAGACGTAGCCGCAGTAGATTCTGAGTTGAGACGTAGCTGCAGTAGATTCCGAGTTGAGACGTAGCCGCAGTAGGTTCTGAGTTGAGACGTAGCCGCAGTAGATTCTGAGTTGAGACGTAGCCGCAGTAGATTCCGAGTTGAGACGTAGCCGCAGTAGATTCTGAGTTGAGACGTAGCCGCAGTAGATTCTGAGTTGAGACGTAGCTGCAGTAGATTCCGAGTTGAGACGTAGCCGCAGTAGGTTCTGAGTTGAGACGTAGCCGCAGTAGATTCTGAGTTGACTTGTAGCCGCAGTAGATTCCGAGTTGAGACGTAGCCGCAGTAGATTCTGAGTTGAGACGTAGCCGCAGTAGATTCTGAGATGACTTGTAGCCACAGTAGATTCCGAGTTGAGACGTAGCCGCTGTAGATTCTGAGTTGAAACGTAGCCGCAGTAGATTCCGAGTTGAGACGTAGCCGCAGTAGATTCTGAGTTGAGACGTAGCCGCAGTAGATTCCGAGTTGAGACGTAGCCGCAGTAGATTCCGAGTTGAGACGTAGCCGCAGTAGATTCTGAGTTGAGACGTAGCCGCAGTAGATTCTGAGTTGAGACGTAGCCGCAAGAGATTCCGAGTTGACTTGTAGCCGCAGTAGATTCTGAGTTGAGACGTAGCCGCAGTAGATTCCGAGTTGAGACGTAGCCGCGGTAGATTCTGAGCTGAGTCGTAGCCGCAGTAGATTCCGAGTTGACTTGTAGTTGCAGTAGATTCCGAGTTGAGACGTAGCCGCAGTAGATTCCGAGTTGAGACGTAGCCGCAGTAGATTCTGAGTTGAGACGTAGCCGCAGTAGATTCTGAGTTGAGACGTAGCCGTAGTAGATTCCGAGTTGACTTGTAGCCGCAGTAGATTCTGAGTTGAGACGTAGCCGCAGTAGATTCCGAGTTGAGACGTAGCCGCAGTAGATTCTGAGCAGAGTCGTAGCCGCAGTAGATTCTGAGTTGACTTGTAGTTGCAGTAGATTCCGAGTTGAGACGTAGCCGCAGTAGATTCCGAGTTGAGACGTAGCTGCAGTAGATTCTGAGTTGAGACGTAGCCGCAGTAGATTCTGAGTTGACTTGTAGCCGCAGTAGATTCTGAGTTGAGACGTAGCCGCAGTAGATTCTGAGTTGAGACGTAGCCGCAGTAGATTCTGTGTTGACTTGTAGCCGCAGTAGATTCTGAGTTGAGACGTAGCCGCAGTAGATTCTGAGTTGACTTGTAGCCGCAGTAGATTCTGAGTTGAGACGTAGCCGCAGTAGATTCTGAGTTGAGACGTAGCCGCAGTAGATTCTGAGTTGACTTGTAGCCGCAGTAGATTCTGAGTTGACTTGTAGCCGCAGTAGATTCTGAGTTGAGACGTAGCCGCAGTAGATTCTGAGTTTAGACGTAGCCGCAGTAGATTCTGAGTTGACTTGTAGCCGCAGTAGATTCTGAGTTGAGACGTAGCCGCAGTAGATTCTGAGTTGACTTGTAGCCGCAGTAGATTCTGAGTTGAGACGTAGCCGCAGTAGATTCTGAGTTGAGACGTAGCCGCAGTAGATTCTGAGTTGAGACGTAGCTGCAGTAGATTCCGAGTTGAGACGTAGCCGCAGTAGGTTCTGAGTTGAGACGTAGCCGCAGTAGATTCTGAGTTGAGACGTAGCCGCAGTAGATTCCGAGTTGAGACATAGCCGCAGTAGATTCTGAGTTGAGACGTAGCCGCAGTAGATTCTGAGTTGAGACGTAGCTGCAGTAGATTCCGAGTTGAGACGTAGCCGCAGTAGGTTCTGAGTTGAGACGTAGCCGCAGTAGATTCTGAGTTGACTTGTAGCCGCAGTAGATTCCGAGTTGAGACGTAGCCGCAGTAGATTCTGAGTTGAGACGTAGCCGCAGTAGATTCTGAGATGACTTGTAGCTACAGTAGATTCCGAGTTGAGACGTAGCCGCTGTAGATTCTGAGTTGAGACGTAGCCGCAGTAGATTCCGAGTTGAGACGTAGCCGCAGTAGATTCTGAGTTGAGACGTAGCCGTAGTAGATTCCGAGTTTAGACGTAGCCGCAGTAGATTCCGAGTTGAGACGTAGCCGCAGTAGATTCTGAGTTGAGACGTAGCCGCAGTAGATTCTGAGTTGAGACGTAGCCGCAGTAGATTCCGAGTTGACTTGTAGCCGCAGTAGATTCTGAGTTGAGACGTAGCCGCAGTAGATTCCGAGTTGAGACGTAGCCGCAGTAGATTCTGAGCTGAGTCGTAGCCGCAGTAGATTCCGAGTTGACTTGTAGTTGCAGTAGATTCCGAGTTGAGACGTAGCCGCAGTAGATTCCGAGTTGAGACGTAGCCGCAGTAGATTCTGAATTGAGACGTAGCCGCAGTAGATTCTGAGTTGAGACGTAGCCGCAGTAGATTCCGAGTTGACTTGTAGCCGCAGTAGATTCTGAGTGGAGACGTAGCCGCAGTAGATACCGAGTTGAGACGTAGCCGCAGTAGATTCTGAGCTGAGTCGTAGCCGCAGTAGATTCCGAGTTGACTTGTAGTTGCAGTAGATTCTGAGTTGAGTCGTAGCCGCCGTAGATTCCGAGTTGACTTGTAGCCGCAGTAGATTCCGAGTTGAGACGTAGCCGCAGTAGATTCCGAGTTGAGACGTAGCCGCAGTAGATTCCGAGTTGAGACGTAGCCGCAGTAGATTCTGAGTTGAGACGTAGCCGCAGTAGATTCCGAGTTGAGACGTAGCCGCAGTAGATTCTGAGTTGACTTGTAGCTGCAGTAGATTCTTAGTTGAGACGTAGCCGCAGTAGATTCTGAGTTGACTTGTAGCCGCAGTAGATTCTGAGTTGACTTGTAGCCGCAGTAGATTCCGAGTTGAGACGTAGCCGCAGTAGATTCTGAGTTGAGACGTAGTTGCAGTAGATTCTGAGTTGAGACGTAGCCGCAGTAGATTCCGAGTTGAGACGTAGCCGCAGTAGATTCTGAGTTGAGACGTAGCCGCAGTAGATTCCTAGTTGAGACGTAGCCGCAGTAGATTCTGAGTTGAGACGTAGCCGCAGTAGATTCTGAGTTGAGACGTAGCCGCAGTAGATTCCGAGTTGAGACGTAGCCGCAGTAGATTCTGAGTTGACTTGTAGCCGCAGTAGATTCTGAGTTGACTTGTAGCTGCAGTAGATTCTGAGTTGAGACGTAGCCGCAGTAGATTCTGAGTTGAGACGTAGCTGCAGTAGATTCTTAGTTGACTTGTAGCCGCAGTAGATTCTGAGTTGAATTGTAGGCGCAGAAGATTCTGAGTTGACTTGTAGCCGCAGTAGAGTCTGAGTTGACTTGTAGCCGCAGTAGATTCTGAGTTGAGACGTAGCCGCAGTAGATTCTGAGTTGAGACGTAGCCGCAGTAGATTCTGAGTTGAGACGTAGCCGCAGTAGATTCTGAGTTGACTTGTAGCCGCAGTAGATTCTGAGTTGAGACGTAGCCGCAGTAGATTCTGAGTTGAGACGTAGCCGCAGTAGATTCTGAGTTGAGACGTAGCTGCAGTAGATTCCGAGTTGAGACGTAGCCGCAGTAGGTTCTGAGTTGAGACGTAGCCGCAGTAGATTCTGAGTTGAGACGTAGCTGCAGTAGATTCCGAGTTGAGACGAAGACGCAGTAGGTTCTGAGTTGAGACGTAGCCGCAGTAGATTCTGAGTTGAGACGTAGCCGCAGTAGGTTCTGAGTTGAGACGTAGCCGCAGTAGATTCTGAGTTGACTTGTAGCCGCAGTAGATTTTGAGTTGAGACGTAGCCGCAGTAGATTCTGAGTTGAGACGTAGCCGCAGTAGATTCTGAGATGACTTGTAGCCGCAGTAGATTCCGAGTTGAGACGTAGCCGCTGTAGATTCCGAGTTGAGACGTAGCCGCAGTAGATTCTGAGTTGAGACGTAGCCGCAGTAGATTCTGAGTTGAGACGTAGCCGCAGTAGATTCTGAGATGACTTGTAGCCGCAGTAGATTCTGAGTTGAGACGTAGCCGCAGTAGATTCCGAGTTGACTTGTAGCCGCAGTAGATTCTGAGTTGAGACGTAGCCGCAGTAGATTCCGTGTTGAATTGTAGCCGCAGTAGATTCTGAGTTGACTTGTAGCCGCAGTAGATTCTGAGTTGACTTGTAGCCGCAGTAGATTCTGAGTTGAGACGTAGCCGCAGTAGATTCCGAGTTGAGACGTAGCCGCAGTAGATTCCGAGTTGAGACGTAGCCGCAGTAGATTCTGAGTTGAGACGTAGCCTCAGTAGATTCCGAGTTGAGACGTAGCCGCAGTAGATTCTGAGTTGAGACGTAGCCGCAGTAGATTCCGAGTTGAGACGTAGCCGCAGTAGATTCTGAGTTGACTTGTAGCCGCAGTAGATTCTGAGTTGACTTGTAGCTGCAGTAGATTCTGAGTTGACTTGTAGCCGCAGTAGATTCGGAGTTGAGACGTAGCCGCAGTAGATTCCGAGTTGAGACGTAGCCGCAGTAGATTCTGAGTTGACTTGTAGCCGCAGTAGATTCTGAGCTGAGACGTAGCCGCAGTAGATTCTGAGTTGAGACTTAGCCGCAGTAGATTCTGAGTTGACTTGTAGCCACAGTAGATTCAGAGTTGAGTCGTAGCCGCAGTAGATTCCGAGTTGAGTTGTAGCCGCAGTAGATTCTGAGTTGAGTCGTAGCCGCAGTAGATTCCGAGTTGACTTGTAGCCGCAGTAGATTCCGAGTTGAGACGTAGCCGCAGTAGATTCTGAGTTGAGACGTAGCCGCAGTAGATTCCGAGTTGAGACGTAGCCGCAGTAGATTCCGAGTTGAGACGTAGCCGCAGTAGATTCCGAGTTGAGACGTAGCCGCAGTAGATTCTGAGTTGAGACGTAGCCGCAGTAGATTCCGAGTTGAGACGTAGCCGCAGTAGATTCTGAGTTGACTTGTAGCTGCAGTAGATTCTGAGTTGAGACGTAGCCGCAGTAGATTCTGAGTTGACTTGTAGCCGCAGTAGATTCTGAGTTGACTTGTAGCCGCAGTAGATTCTGAGTTGAGACGTAGCCGCAGTAGATTCTGAGTTGAGACATAGTTGCAGTAGATTCTGAGTTGAGACGTAGCCGCAGTAGATTCCGAGTTGAGACGTAGCCGCAGTAGATTCTGAGTTGAGACGTAGCCGCAGTAGATTCTGAGTTGAGACGTAGCCGCAGTAGATTCCGAGTTGAGATGTAGCCGCAGTAGATTCCGAGTTGAGACGTAGCCGCAGTAGATTCTGAGTTGAGACATAGCCGCAGTAGATTCCGAGTTGAGACGTAGCCGCAGTAGATTCTGAGTTGACTTGTAGTCGCAGTAGATTCTGAGTTGACTTGTAGCCGCAGTAGATTCTGAGTTGACTTGTAGCCGCAGTAGATTCTGAGTTGAGACGTAGCCGCAGTAGATTCTGAGTTGAGACGTAGCCGCAGTAGATTCTTAGTTGACTTGTAGCCGCAGTAGATTCTGAGTTGACTTGTAGCCGCAGTAGATTCTGTGTTGACTTGTAGCCGCAGTAGATTCCTAGTTGAGACGTAGCCGCAGTAGATTCCGAGTTGAGACGTAGCCGCAGTAGATTCTGAGTTGAGACGTAGCCGCAGTAGATTCTGAGTTGACTTGTAGCCGCAGTAGATTCTGAGTTGAGACGTAGCCGCAGTAGATTCTGAGTTGACTTGTAGCCGCAGTAGATTCTGAGTTGAGACGTAGCCGCAGTAGATTCTGAGTTGACTTGTAGCCGCAGTAGATTCCGAGTTGAGACGTAGCCGCAGTAGATTCTGAGTTGAGACGTAGCCGCAGTAGATTCTGAGTTGAGACGTAGCTGCAGTAGATTCCGAGTTGAGACGTAGCCGCAGTAGGTTCTGAGTTGAGACGTAGCCGCAGTAGATTCTGAGTTGAGACGTAGCCGCAGTAGATTCCGAGTTGAGACGTAGCCGCAGTAGATTCTGAGTTGAGACGTAGCCGCAGTAGATTCTGAGTTGAGACGTAGCTGCAGTAGATTCCGAGTTGAGACGTAGCCGCAGTAGGTTCTGAGTTGAGACGTAGCCGCAGTAGATTCTGAGTTGAGACGTAGCCGCAGTAGATTCTGAGTTGAGACGTAGCCGCAGTAGATTCTGAGTTGAGACGTAGCCGCAGTAGATTCTGAGATGACTTGTAGCCACAGTAGATTCCGAGTTGAGACGTAGCCGCAGTAGATTCTGAGTTGAGACGTAGCCGCAGTAGATTCTGAGTTGACTTGTAGCCGCAGTAGATTCTGAGTTGACTTGTAGCCGCAGTAGATTCTGAGTTGAGACGTAGCCGCAGTAGATTCTGAGTTGAGACATAGTTGCAGTAGATTCTGAGTTGAGACGTAGCCGCAGTAGATTCCGAGTTGAGACGTAGCCGCAGTAGATTCTGAGTTGAGACGTAGCCGCAGTAGATTCTGAGTTGACTTGTAGCCGCAGTAGATTCTGAGTTGAGACGTAGCCGCAGTAGATTCTGAGTTGAGACGTAGCCGCAGTAGATTCCTAGTTGAGACGTAGCTGCAGTAGATTCCGAGTTGAGACGTAGCCGCAGTAGGTTCTGAGTTGAGACGTAGCCGCAGTAGATTCTGAGTTGAGACGTAGCCGCAGTAGATTCCGAGTTGAGACGTAGCCGCAGTAGATTCTGAGTTGAGACGTAGCCGCAGTAGATTCTGAGTTGAGACGTAGCTGCAGTAGATTCCGAGTTGAGACGTAGCCGCAGTAGGTTCTGAGTTGAGACGTAGCCGCAGTAGATTCTGAGTTGAGACGTAGCCGCAGTAGAGTCCGAGTTGAGACGTAGCCGCAGTAGATTCTGAGTTGAGACGTAGCCGCAGTAGATTCTGAGATGACTTGTAGCCACAGTAGATTCCGAGTTGAGACGTAGCCGCTGTAGATTCTGAGTTGAGACGTAGCCGCAGTAGATTCCGAGTTGAGACGTAGCCGCAGTAGATTCTGAGTTGAGACGTAGCCGCAGTAGATTCCGAGTTGAGACGTAGCCGCAGTAGATTCTGAGTTGAGACGTAGCCGCAGTAGATTCCGAGTTGAGACGTAGCCGCAGTAGATTCCGAGTTGACTTGTAGCCGCAGTAAAATCTGAGTTGAGACGTAGCCGCAGTAGATTCCGAGTTGAGACGTAGCCGCAGTAGATTCTGAGCTGAGACGTAGCCGCAGTAGATTCTGAGTTGACTTGTAGCCGCAGTAGATTCCGAGTTGAGACGTAGCCGCAGTAGATTCTGAGTTGAGAGGTAGCCGCAGTAGATTCTGAGATGACTTGTAGCCGCAGTAGATTCCGAGTTGAGACGTAGCCGCAGTAGATTCCGAGTTGAGACGTAGCCGCAGTAGAATCCGAGTTGAGACGTAGCCGCAGTAGATTCCGAGTTGAGACGTAGCCGCAGTAGATTCCGAGTTGAGACGTAGCCGCAGTAGATTCTGAGTTGAGACGTAGCCGCAGTAGATTCCGAGTTGACTTGTAGCCGCAGTAGATTCTGAGTTGAGACGTAGCCGCAGTAGATTCTGAGTTGAGACGTAGCCGCAGTAGATTCTGAGCTGAGTCGTAGCCGCAGTAGATTCCGAGTTGACTTGTAGTTGCAGTAGATTCTGAGTTGAGTCGTAGCCGCCGTAGATTCCGAGTTGACTTGTAGCCGCAGTAGATTCTGAGTTGAGACGTAGCCGCAGTAGATTCCGAGTTGAGACGTAGCCGCAGTAGATTCCGAGTTGAGACGTAGCCGCAGTAGATTCCGAGTTGACTTGTAGTCGCAGTAGATTCCGAGTTTACTTGTAGCCGCAGTAGATTCTGAGTTGACTTGTAGCCGCAGTAGATTCTGAGTTGAGACGTAGCCGCAGTAGATTCTGAGTTGAGTCGTAGCCGCAGTAGATTCTGAGTTGACTTGTAGCCGCAGTAGATTCTGAGTTGAGACGTAGCCGCAGTAGATTCTGAGTTGAGACGTAGCCGCAGTAGATTCTGAGTTGACTTGTAGCCGCAGTAGATTCTGAGTTGAGACGTAGCCGCAGTAGATTCCGAGTTGAGACGTAGCCACAGTAGATTCCGAGTTGAGACGTAGCCGCAGTAGATTCTGAGTTGACTTGTAGCTGCAGTAGATTCTGAGTTGAGACGTAGCCGCAGTAGATTCTGAGTTGAGTCGTAGCCGCAGTAGATTCTGAGTTGACTTGTAGCCGCAGTAGATTCCGAGTTGAGACGTAGCCGCAGTAGATTCCGAGTTGACTTGTAGCCGCAGTAGATTCTGAGTTGACTTGTAGCCGCAGTAGATTCCGAGTTGACTTGTAGCCGCAGTAGATTCCGAGTTGAATTGTAGCTGCTGTAGATTCTGAGTTGAGTCGTAGCCGCAGTAGATTCTGAGTTGACTTGTAGCCGCAGTAGATTCCGAGTTGAGTCGTAGCCGCAGTAGTTTCTGAGTTGACTTGTAGCCGCAGTAGATTCTGAGTTGAGTCGTAGCCGCAGTAGATTCCGAGTTGACTTGTAGCCGCAGTAGATTCCGAGTTGAGACGTAGCCGCAGTAGATTCTGAGTTGAGACGTAGCCGCAGTAGATTCCGAGTTGAGACGTAGCCGCAGTAGATTCCGAGTTGAGACGTAGCCGCAGTAGATTCTGAGTTGAGACGTAGCCACAGTAGATTCCGAGTTGAGACGTAGCCGCAGTAGATTCTGAGTTGACTTGTAGCTGCAGTAGATTCTGAGTTGAGACGTAGCCGCAGTAGATTCTGAGTTGACTTGTAGCCGCAGTAGATTCTGAGTTGACTTGTAGCCGCAGTAGATTCCGAGTTGAGACGTAGCCGCAGTAGATTCTGAGTTGAGACTTAGCCGCAGTAGATTCTGAGTTGACTTGTAGCCGCAGTAGATTCCGAGTTGAGTCGTAGCTGCAGTAGATTCCGAGTTGAGTTGTAGCCGCAGTAGATTCTGAGTTGAGACGTAGCCGCAGTAGATTCCGAGTTGACTTGTAGCCGCAGTAGATTCCGAGTTGAGACGTAGCCGCAGTAGATTCTGAGTTGAGACGTAGCCGTAGTAGATTCCGAGTTGAGACGTAGCCGCAGTAGATTCTGAGTTGACTTGTAGCCGCAGTAGATTCTGAGTTGACTTGTAGCCGCAGTAGATTCTGAGTTGAGACGTAGCCGCAGTAGATTCTGAGTTGAGACATAGTTGCAGTAGATTCTGAGTTGAGACGTAGCCGCAGTAGATTCCGAGTTGAGACGTAGCCGCAGTAGATTCTGAGTTGAGACGTAGCCGCAGTAGATTCTGAGTTGACTTGTAGCCGCAGTAGATTCTGAGTTGAGACGTAGCCGCAGTAGATTCCGAGTTGAGACGTAGCCGCAGTAGATTCCGAGTTGAGACGTAGCCGCAGTAGATTCTGAGTTGAGACGTAGCCGCAGTAGATTCCGAGTTGAGACGTAGCCGCAGTAGATTCTGAGTTGACTTGTAGTCGCAGTAGATTCTGAGTTTACTTGTAGCTGCAGTAGATTCTGTGTTGACTTGTAGCCGCAGTAGATTCTGAGTTGACTTGTAGCCGCAGTAGATTCTGAGTTGAGACGTAGCCGCAGTAGATTCTGAGTTGAGACGTAGACGCAGTAGATTCTTAGTTGACTTGTAGCCGCAGTAGATTCTGAGTTGACTTGTAGCCGCAGTAGATTCTGTGTTGACTTGTAGCCGCAGTAGATTCTGAGTTGACTTGTAGCTGCAGTAGATTCTGAGTTGACTTGTAGCCGCAGTAGATTCTGAGTTGAGACGTAGGCGCAGTAGATTCTGAGTTGACTTGTAGCCGCAGTAGATTCTGAGTTGAGACGTAGCCGCAGTAGATTCTGAGTTGACTTGTAGCCGCAGTAGATTCTGAGTTGAGACGTAGCCGCAGTAGATTCTGAGTTGAGACGTAGCCGCAGTAGATTCTGAGTTGAGACATAGCCGCAGTAGATTCCGAGTTGAGACGTAGCCGCAGTAGGTTATGAGTTGAGACGTAGCCGCAGTAGATTCTGAGTTGAGACGTAGCCGCAGTAGATTCCGAGTTGAGACGTAGCCGCAGTAGATTCCGAGTTGAGACGTAGCCGCAGTAGATTCTGAGTTGAGACGTAGCTGCAGTAGATTCTGAGTTGAGACGTAGCCACAGTAGGTTCTGAGTTGAGACGTAGCCGCAGTAGATTCTGAGTTGACTTGTAGCCGCAGTAGATTCCCAGTTGAGACGTAGCCGCAGTAGATTCTGAGTTGAGACGTAGCCGCAGTAGATTCTGAGATGACTTGTAGCCACAGTAGATTCCGAGTTGAGACATAGCCGCTGTAGATTCTTAGTTGAGACGTAGCCGCAGTAGATTCCGAGTTGAGACGTAGCCGCAGTAGATTCTGAGTTGAGACGTAGCCGCAGTAGATTCCGAGTTGAGACGTAGCCGCAGTAGATTCTGAGTTGAGACGTAGCCGCAGTAGATTCTGAGTTGAGACGTAGCCGCAGTAGATTCCGAGTTGACTTGTAGCCGCATTAGATTCTGAGTTGAGACGTAGCCGCAGTAGATTGCGAGTTGAGACGTAGCCGCAGTAGATTCTGAGCTGAGTCGTAGCCGCAGTAGATTCCGAGTTGACTTGTAGTGTCTGTAGATTCTGAGTTGAGTCGTAGCCGCCGTAGATTCCGAGTTGACTTGTAGCTGCAGTAGATTCCGAGTTGACTTGTAGCCGCAGTAGATTCTGAGTTGACTTGTAGCCGCAGTAGATTATGAGTGGAGACGTAGCCGCAGTAGATTCCGAGTTGAGACGTAGCCGCAGTAGATTCTGAGTTGAGACGTAGCCGCAGTAGATTCCGAGTTGAGACGTAGCCGCAGTAGATTCTGAGTTGAGACGTAGCCGCAGTAGATTCCGAGTTGAGACGTAGCCGCAGTAGATTCTGAGTTGAGACGTAGCCGCAGTAGATTCTGAGTTGAGACGTAGCCGCAGTAGATTCTGAGATGATTGTAGCCACAGTAGATTCCGAGTTGAGACGTAGCCGCTGTAGATTCTGAGTGGAGACGTAGCCGCAGTAGATTCCGAGTTGAGACGTAGCCGCAGCAGTTTCTGAGTTGAGACGTAGCCGCAGTAGATTCCGAGTTGAGACGTAGCCGCAGTAGATTCCGAGTTGAGACGTAGCCGCAGTAGATTCTGAGTTGAGACGTAGCCGCAGTAGATTCCGAGTTGACTTGTAGCCGCAGTAGATTCTGAGTTGAGACGTAGCCGCAGTAGATTCCGAGTTGAGACGTAGCCGCAGTAGATTCTGAGCTGAGTCGTAGCCGCAGTAGATTCCGAGTTGACTTGCAGTTGCAGTAGATTCTGACTTGAGTCGTAGCCGCCGTAGATTCCGAGTTGACTTGTAGCCGCAGTAGATTCCGAGTTGACTTGTAGCCGCAGTAGATTCTGAGTTGACTTGTAGCCACAGTAGATTCTGAGTGGAGACGTAGCCGCAGTAGATTCCGAGTTGAGACGTAGCCGCAGTAGATTCTGAGTTGAGACGTAGCCGCAGTAGATTCCGAGTTGAGACGTAGCCGCAGTAGATTCTGAGTTGAGACGTAGCCGCAGTAGATTCCGAGTTGAGACGTAGCCGCAGTAGATTCTGAGTTGAGACGTAGCCGCAGTAGATTCTGAGTTGAGATGTAGCCGCAGTAGATTCTGAGTTGACTTGTAGCCGCAGTAGATTCTGAGTTGACTTGTAGCCGCAGTAGATTCCGAGTTGAATTGTAGCCGCAGTAGATTCTGAGTTGAGTCGTAGCCGCAGTAGATTCTGAGTTGACTTGTAGCCGCAGTAGATTCCGAGTTGAGTCGTAGCCGCAGTAGATTCCGAGTTGAGACGTAGCCGCAGTAGATTCTGAGTTGATTCGTAGATGCAGTAGATTCCGAGTTGACTTGTAGCCGCAGTAGATTCCGAGTTGAGACGTAGCCGCAGTAGATTCCGAGTTGAGACGTAGCCGCAGTAGATTCCGAGTTGAGACGTAGCCGCAGTAGATTCCGAGTTGAGACGTAGCCGCAGTAGATTCTGAGTTGAGACGTAGCCGCAGTAGATTCTGAGTTGACTTGTAGCCGCAGTAGATTCTGAGTTGACTTGTAGCCGCAGTAGATTCTGAGTTGACTTGTAGTTGCAGTAGATTCTGAGTTGAGACGTAGCCGCAGTAGATTCTGAGTTGAGACTTAGCCGCAGTAGATTCTGAGTTGAGACGTAGCGGCAGTAGATTCCGAGTTGAGACGTAGCCGCAGTAGATTCTGAGTTGACTTGTAGCCGCAGTAGATTCTGAGTTGACTTGTAGCCGCAGTAGATTCTGTGTTGACTTGTAGCCGCAGTAGATTCTGAGTTGAGACGTAGCCGCAGTAGATTCTGAGTTGAGTCGTAGCCGCAGTAGATTCTGAGTTGACTTGTAGCCGCAGTAGATTCTGAGTTGAGACGTAGCCGCAGTAGATTCTGAGTTGAGACTTAGCCGCAGTAGATTCTGAGTTGAGACGTAGCCGCAGTAGATTCCGAGTTGAGACGTAGCCGCAGTAGATTCTGAGTTGACTTGTAGCCGCAGTAGATTCTGAGTTGAGACGTAGCCGCAGTAGATTCTGAGTTGAGACGTAGCCGCAGTAGATTCTGAGTTGACTTGTAGCCGCAGTAGATTCTGAGTTGAGACGTAGCCGCAGTAGATTCTGAGTTGAGACGTAGCCGCAGTAGTTTCCATGTTGACTTGTAGCCGCAGTAGATTCTGAGTTGAGACGTAGCCGCAGTAGATTCCGAGTTGAGACGTAGCCGCAGTAGATTCCGAGTTGAGACGTAGCCGCAGTAGATTCTGAGTTGAGACGTAGCCGCAGTAGATTCCGAGTTGACTTGTAGCCGCAGTAGATTCTGAGTTGAGACGTAGCCGCAGTAGATTCCGAGTTGAGACGTAGCCGCAGTAGATTCTGAGCTGAGTCGTAGCCGCAGTAGATTCCGAGTTGACTTGCAGTTGCAGTAGATTCTGACTTGAGTCGTAGCCGCCGTAGATTCCGAGTTGACTTGTAGCCGCAGTAGATTCCGAGTTGACTTGTAGCCGCAGTAGATTCTGAGTTGACTTGTAGCCACAGTAGATTCTGAGTGGAGACGTAGCCGCAGTAGATTCCGAGTTGAGACGTAGCCGCAGTAGATTCTGAGTTGAGACGTAGCCGCAGTAGATTCCGAGTTGAGACGTAGCCGCAGTAGATTCTGAGTTGAGACGTAGCCGCAGTAGATTCCGAGTTGAGACGTAGCCGCAGTAGATTCTGAGTTGAGACGTAGCCGCAGTAGATTCTGAGTTGAGACGTAGCCGCAGTAGATTCTGAGTTGACTTGTAGCCGCAGTAGATTCTGAGTTGACTTGTAGCCGCAGTAGATTCCGAGTTGAATTGTAGCCGCAGTAGATTCTGAGTTGAGTCGTAGCCGCAGTAGATTCTGAGTTGACTTGTAGCCGCAGTAGATTCCGAGTTGAGTCGTAGCCGCAGTAGATTCCGAGTTGAGACGTAGCCGCAGTAGATTCTGAGTTGATTCGTAGATGCAGTAGATTCCGAGTTGACTTGTAGCCGCAGTAGATTCCGAGTTGAGACGTAGCCGCAGTAGATTCCGAGTTGAGACGTAGCCGCAGTAGATTCCGAGTTGAGACGTAGCCGCAGTAGATTCCGAGTTGAGACGTAGCCGCAGTAGATTCTGAGTTGAGACGTAGCCGCAGTAGATTCTGAGTTGACTTGTAGCCGCAGTAGATTCTGAGTTGACTTGTAGCCGCAGTAGATTCTGAGTTGACTTGTAGTTGCAGTAGATTCTGAGTTGAGACGTAGCCGCAGTAGATTCTGAGTTGAGACTTAGCCGCAGTAGATTCTGAGTTGAGACGTAGCGGCAGTAGATTCCGAGTTGAGACGTAGCCGCAGTAGATTCTGAGTTGACTTGTAGCCGCAGTAGATTCTGAGTTGACTTGTAGCCGCAGTAGATTCTGAGTTGACTTGTAGCCGCAGTAGATTCTGAGTTGAGACGTAGCCGCAGTAGATTCTGAGTTGAGTCGTAGCCGCAGTAGATTCTGAGTTGACTTGTAGCCGCAGTAGATTCTGAGTTGAGACGTAGCCGCAGTAGATTCTGAGTTGAGACTTAGCCGCAGTAGATTCTGAGTTGAGACGTAGCCGCAGTAGATTCCGAGTTGAGACGTAGCCGCAGTAGATTCTGAGTTGACTTGTAGCCGCAGTAGATTCTGAGTTGAGACGTAGCCGCAGTAGATTCTGAGTTGAGACGTAGCCGCAGTAGATTCTGAGTTGACTTGTAGCCGCAGTAGATTCTGAGTTGAGACGTAGCCGCAGTAGATTCTGAGTTGAGACGTAGCCGCAGTAGTTTCCATGTTGACTTGTAGCCGCAGTAGATTCTGAGTTGACTTGTAGCCGCAGTAGATTCTGAGTTGAGACGTAGCCGCAGTAGATTCTGAGTTGAGACGTAGCCGCAGTAGATTCTGAGTTGAGACGTAGCTGCAGTAGATTCCGAGTTGAGACGTAGCCGCAGTAGATTCTGAGTTGAGACGTAGCCGCAGTAGATTCTGAGTTGAGACGTAGCCGCAGTAGATTCTGAGATGACTTGTAGCCACAGTAGATTCCGAGTTGAGACGTAGCCGCAGTAGATTCTGAGTTGAGACGTAGCCGCAGTAAATTCCGAGTTGAGACGTAGCCGCAGTAGATTCTGAGTTGAGACGTAGCCGCAGTAGATTCCGAGTTGAGACGTAGCCGCAGTAGATTCCGAGTTGAGACGTAGCCGCAGTAGATTCTGAGTTGAGACGTAGCCGCAGTAGATTCTGAGTTGAGACGTAGCCGCAGTAGATTCCGAGTTGACTTGTAGCCGCAGTAGATTCCGAGTTGACTTGTAGTTGCAGTAGATTATGAGTTGAGTCGTAGCCGCCGTAGATTCCGAGTTGACTTGTAGCCGCAGTAGATTCTGAGTTGAGACGTAGCCGCAGTAGATTCCGAGCTGAGACGTAGCCGCAGTATATTCCGAGTTGAGACGTAGCCGCAGTAGAATCTGAGTTGAGACGTAGCCGCAGTAGATTCCGAGTTGACTTGTAGTCGCAGTAGATTCTGAGTTTACTTGTAGCCGCAGTAGATTCTGAGTTGACTTGTAGCCGCAGTAGATTCTGAGTTGAGACGTAGCCGCAGTAGATTCCGAGTTGAGACCTAGCCGCAGTAGATTCCGAGTTGAGACGTAGCCGCAGGAGGTTCTGAGTTGAGACGTAGCCGCAGTAGATTCTGAGTTGAGACGTAGCCGCAGTAGATTCCGAGTTGAGACGTAGCCGCAGTAGATTCTGAGTTGAGACGTAGCCGCAGTAGATTCTGAGTTGACTTGTAGCCGCAGTAGATTCCGAGTTGAGACGTAGCCGCAGTAGATTCTGAGTTGAGACGTAGCCGCAGTAGATTCTGAGATGACTTGTAGCCACAGTAGATTCCGAGTTGAGACGTAGCCGCTGTAGATTCTGAGTTGATACGTAGCCGCAGTAGATTTTGAGTTGAGACGTAGCTGCAGTAGATTCTGAGTTGAGACGTAGCCGCCGTAGATTCCGAGTTGAGACGTAGCCGCAGTAGATTCCGAGTTGAGACGTAGCCGCAGTAGATTCTGAGTTGAGACGTAGCCGCAGTAGATTCTGAGATGACTTGTAGCCACAGTAGATTCCGAGTTGAGACGTAGCCGCTGTAGATTCTGAGTTGAGACGTAGCCGCAGTAGATTCTGAGATGACTTGTAGCCACAGTAGATTCCGAGTTGAGACGTAGCCGCTGTAGATTCTGAGTTGAGACGTAGCCGCAGTAGATTCTGAGATGACTTGTAGCCACAGTAGATTCCGAGTTGAGACGTAGCCGCTGTAGATTCTGAGTTGATACGTAGCCGCAGTAGATTTTGAGTTGAGACGTAGCTGCAGTAGATTCTGAGTTGAGACGTAGCCGCCGTAGATTCCGAGTTGAGACGTAGCCGCAGTAGATTCCGAGTTGAGACGTAGCCGCAGTAGATTCTGAGTTGAGACGTAGCCGCAGTAGATTCCGAGTTGACTTGTAGCCGCAGTAGATTCTGAGTTGAGACGTAGCCGCAGTAGATCCCGAGTTGAGACGTAGCCGCAGTAGATTCTGAGCTGAGTCGTAGCCGCAGTAGATTCCGAGTTGACTTGTAGTTGCAGTAGATTCTGAGTTGAGTCGTAGCCGCCGTAGATTCCGAGTTGACTTGTAGCCGCAGTAGATTCCGAGTTGACTTGTAGCCGCAGTAGATTCTGAATTGACTTGTAGCCGCAGTAGATTCTGAGTGGAGACGTAGCCGCAGTAGATTCCGAGTTGAGACGTAGCCGCAGTAGATTCTGAGTTGAGACGTAGCCGCAGTAGATTCTGAGTTGAGACGTAGCCGCAGTAGATTCTGAGTTGAGACGTAGCCGCAGTAGATTCCGAGTTGAGACGTAGCCGCAGTAGATTCTGAGTTGAGACGTAGCCGCAGTAGATTCTGAGTTGTGACGTAGCCGCAGTAGATTCTGAGTTGACTTGTAGCCGCAGTATATTCTGAGTTGACTTGTAGCCGCAGTAGATTCTGAGTTGACTTGTAGCCGCAGTAGATTCTGAGTTGAGTCGTAGCCGCAGTAGATTCCGAGTTGAGACGTAGCCGCAGTAGATTCCGAGTTGACTTGTAGCCGCAGTAGATTCTGAGTTGACTTGTAGCCGCAGTAGATTCTGAGTTGAGACGTAGCCGCAGTAGATTCTGAGTTGAGACGTAGCCGCAGTAGATTCTGAGTTGAATTGTAGCCGCAGTAGATTCTGAGTTGAGAAGTAGCCGCAGTAGATTCCGAGTTGAGACGTAGCCGCAGTAGATTCTGAGTTGTGACGTAGGCGCAGTAGATTCCGAGTTGAGACGTAGCCGCAGTAGATTCCGAGTTGAGACGTAGCCGCAGTAGATTCCGAGTTGAGACGTAGCCGCAGTAGATTCTGAGTTGAGACGTAGCCGCAGTATATTCTGAGTTGACTTGTAGCCGCAGTAGATTCTGAGTTGACTTGTAGCCGCAGTAGATTCTGAGTTGAGACGTAGCCGCAGTAGATTCCGAGTTGAGACGTAGCCGCAGTAGATTCTGAGTTGAGACGTAGCCGCAGTAGATTCCGAGTTGAGACGTAGCCGCAGTAGATTCTGAGTTGACTTGTAGCCGCAGTAGATTCTGAGTTGACTTGTAGCCGCAGTAGATTCTGAGTTGACTTGTAGCCGCAGTAGATTCTGAGTTGAGACGTAGCCGCAGTAGATTCTGAGTTGAGACTTAGCCGCAGTAGATTCTGAGTTGAGACGTAGCCGCAGTAGATTCCGAGTTGAGACGTAGCCGCAGTAGATTCTGAGTTGAGACGTAGCCGCAGTAGATTCCTAGTTGAGACGTAGCCGCAGTAGATTCCGAGTTGAGACGTAGCCGCAGTAGATTCCGAGTTGAGACGTAGCCGCAGTAGATTCCGAGTTGACTTGTAGCCGCAGTAGATTCTGAGTTGAGACGTAGCCGCAGTAGATTCCGAGTTGAGACGTAGCCGCAGTAGATTCTGAGTTGACTTGTAGCCGCAGTAGATTCTGAGTTGAGACGTAGCCGCAGTAGATTCTGAGTTGAGACGTAGCCGCAGTAGATTCCGAGTTGACTTGTAGCCGCAGTAGATTCTGAGTTGAGACGTAGCCGCAGTAGATTCTGAGTTGTGACGTAGCCGCAGTCGATTCTGAGTTGACTTGTAGCCGCAGTAGATTCTGAGTTGAGACGTAGCCGCAGTAGATTCTGAGTTGAGACGTAGCCGCAGTAGATTCTGAGTTGAGTCGTAGCCGCAGTAGATTCCGAGTCGAGACGTAGCCGCAGTAGATTCCGAGTTGACTTGTAGCCGCAGTAGATTCTGAGTTGACTTGTAGCCGCAGTAGATTCTGAGTTGAGACGTAGCCGCAGTAGATTCTGAGTTGAGACGTAGCCGCAGTAGATTCTGAGTTGACTTGTAGCCGCAGTAGATTCTGAGTTGAGAAGTAGCCGCAGTAGATTCCGAGTTGAGACGTAGCCGCAGTAGATTCTGAGTTGTGACGTAGCCGCAGTAGATTCCGAGTTGAGACGTAGCCGCAGTAGATTCCGAGTTGAGACGTAGCCGCAGTAGATTCCGAGTTGAGACGTAGCCGCAGTAGATTCTGAGTTGAGACGTAGCCGCAGTATATTCTGAGTTGACTTGTAGCCGCAGTAGATTCTGAGTTGACTTGTAGCCGCAGTAGATTCTGAGTTGACTTGTAGCCGCAGTAGATTCTGAGTTGACTTGTAGCCGCAGTAGATTCCGAGTTGAGACGTAGCCGCAGTAGATTCTGAGTTGAGACGTAGCCGCAGTAGATTCTGAGTTGAGACGTAGCCGCAGTAGATTCCGAATTGAGACGTAGCTGCAGTAGATTCTGAGTTGAGACGTAGCCGCAGTAGATTCTGAGTTGAGACGTAGTC
Organism: Coturnix japonica; assembly: GCF_054131305.1. NCBI lineage: Eukaryota > Metazoa > Chordata > Aves > Galliformes > Phasianidae > Coturnix > Coturnix japonica. Next base: position 4,975,719 of record NC_140682.1, on the reverse strand, counting down.
GCAGTAGATTCTGAGTTGAGACGTAGCCGCAGTAGATTCCGAGTTGAGACGTAGCCGCAGTAGATTCTGAGTTGACTTGTAGCCGCAGTAGATTCTGAGTTGAGACGTAGCCGCAGTAGATTCTGAGTTGAGACGTAGCCGCAGTAGATTCCGAGTTGACTTGTAGCCGCAGTAGATTCTGAGTTGAGACGTAGCCGCAGTAGATTCTGAGTTGTGACGTAGCCGCAGTCGATTCTGAGTTGACTTGTAGCCGCAGTAGATTCTGAGTTGAGACGTAGCCGCAGTAGATTCTGAGTTGAGACGTAGCCGCAGTAGATTCTGAGTTGAGTCGTAGCCGCAGTAGATTCCGAGTCGAGACGTAGCCGCAGTAGATTCCGAGTTGACTTGTAGCCGCAGTAGATTCTGAGTTGACTTGTAGCCGCAGTAGATTCTGAGTTGAGACGTAGCCGCAGTAGATTCTGAGTTGAGACGTAGCCGCAGTAGATTCTGAGTTGACTTGTAGCCGCAGTAGATTCTGAGTTGAGAAGTAGCCGCAGTAGATTCCGAGTTGAGACGTAGCCGCAGTAGATTCTGAGTTGTGACGTAGCCGCAGTAGATTCCGAGTTGAGACGTAGCCGCAGTAGATTCCGAGTTGAGACGTAGCCGCAGTAGATTCCGAGTTGAGACGTAGCCGCAGTAGATTCTGAGTTGAGACGTAGCCGCAGTATATTCTGAGTTGACTTGTAGCCGCAGTAGATTCTGAGTTGACTTGTAGCCGCAGTAGATTCTGAGTTGACTTGTAGCCGCAGTAGATTCCGAGTTGAGACGTAGCCGCAGTAGATTCTGAGTTGAGACGTAGCCGCAGTAGATTCCGAGTTGAGACGTAGCCGCAGTAGATTCTGAGTTGACTTGTAGCCGCAGTAGATTCTGAGTTGACTTGTAGCCGCAGTAGATTCTGAGTTGACTTGTAGCCGCAGTAGATTCTGAGTTGACTTGTAGCCGCAGTAGATTCTGAGTTGAGACGTAGCCGCAGTAGATTCTGAGTTGAGACTTAGCCGCAGTAGATTCTGAGTTGAGACATAGCCGCAGTAGATTCCGAGTTGAGACGTAGCCGCAGTAGATTCTGAGTTGAGACGTAGCCGCAGTAGATTCCTAGTTGAGACGTAGCCGCAGTAGATTCCGAGTTGAGACGTAGCCGCAGTAGATTCCGAGTTGAGACGTAGCCGCAGTAGATTCCGAGTTGACTTGTAGCCGCAGTAGATTCTGAGTTGAGACGTAGCCGCAGTAGATTCCGAGTTGAGACGTAGCCGCAGTAGATTCTGAGTTGACTTGTAGCCGCAGTAGATTCTGAGTTGAGACGTAGCCGCAGTAGATTCCGAGTTGAGACGTAGCCGCAGTAGATTCCGAGTTGAGACGTAGCCGCAGTAGATTCCGAGTTGACTTGTAGTCGCAGTAGATTCCGAGTTTACTTGTAGCCGCAGTAGATTCCGAGTTGACTTGTAGCCGCAGTAGATTCTGAGTTGACTTGTAGCCGCAGTAGATTCTGAGTTGAGACGTAGCCGCAGTAGATTCTGAGTTGAGACGTAGCCACAGTAGATTCTGAGTTGACTTGTAGCCGCAGTAGATTCTGAGTTGAGAAGTAGCCGCAGTAGATTCCGAGTTGAGACGTAGCCGCAGTAGATTCTGAGTTGTGACGTAGCCGCAGTAGATTCCGAGTTGAGACGTAGCCGCAGTAGATTCCGAGTTGAGACGTAGCCGCAGTAGATTCCGAGTTGAGACGTAGCCGCAGTAGATTCTGAGTTGAGACGTAGCCGCAGTATATTCTGAGTTGACTTGTAGCCGCAGTAGATTCTGAGTTGACTTGTAGCCGCAGTAGATTCTGAGTTGACTTGTAGCCGCAGTAGATTCTGAGTTGACTTGTAGCCGCAGTAGATTCTGAGTTGAGACGTAGCCGCAGTAGATTCTGAGTTGAGACTTAGCCGCAGTAGATTCTGAGTTGAGACGTAGCCGCAGTAGATTCCGAGTTGAGACGTAGCCGCAGTAGATTCTGAGTTGAGACGTAGCCGCAGTAGATTCCTAGTTGAGACGTAGCCGCAGTAGATTCCGAGTTGAGACGTAGCCGCAGTAGATTCCGAGTTGAGACGTAGCCGCAGTAGATTCCGAGTTGACTTGTAGCCGCAGTAGATTCTGAGTTGAGACGTAGCCGCAGTAGATTCCGAGTTGAGACGTAGCCGCAGTAGATTCTGAGTTGACTTGTAGCCGCAGTAGATTCTGAGTTGAGACGTAGCCGCAGTAGATTCTGAGATGACTTGTAGCCACAGTAGATTGCGAGTTGAGACGTAGCCGCTGTAGATTCTGAGTTGAGACGTAGCCGCAGTAGATTTTGAGTTGAGACGTAGCCGCAGTAGATTCTGAGTTGAGACGTAGCCGCAGTAGATTCTGAGTTGACTTGTAGCCGCAGTAGATTCTGAGTTGAGACTTAGCCGCAGTAGATTCTGAGTTGACTTGTAGCCGCAGTAGATTCTGAGTTGACTTGTAGCCGCAGTAGATTCTGAGTTGAGACGTAGCCGCAGTAGATTCTGAGTTGAGACGTAGCCGCAGTAGATTCTGAGTTGAGACGTAGCTGCAGTAGATTCCGAGTTGAGACGTAGCCGCAGTAGGTTCTGAGTTGAGACGTAGCCGCAGTAGATTCTGAGTTGACTTGTAGCCGCAGTAGATTCCGAGTTGAGACGTAGCCGCAGTAGATTCTGAGTTGAGACGTAGCCGCAGTAGATTCTGAGTTGAGACGTAGCCGCAGTAGATTCTGAGTTGACTTGTAGCCGCAGTAGATTCTGAGTTGAGACGTAGCCGCAGTAGATTCTGAGTTGACTTGTAGCCGCAGTATATTCTGAGTTGACTTGTAGCCGCAGTAGATTCTGAGTTGACTTGTAGCCGCAGTAGATTCTGAGTTGAGACGTAGCCGCAGTAGATTCTGAGTTGAGACGTAGCCGCAGTAGATTCTGAGTTGACTTGTAGCCGCAGTAGATTCTGAGTTGACTTGTAGCCGCAGTAGATTCTGAGTTGACTTGTAGCCGCAGTAGATTCTGAGTTGAGACGTAGCCGCAGTAGATTCTGAGTTGACTTGTAGCCGCAGTAGATTCTGAGTTGAGACGTAGCCGCAATAGATTCTGAGTTGACTTGTAGCCGCAGTAGATTCTGAGTTGAGACGTAGCCGCAGTAGATTCTGAGTTGAGACGTAGCCGCAGTAGATTCTGAGTTGAGACGTAGCTGCAGTAGATTCCGAGTTGAGACGTAGCCGCAGGAGGTTCTGAGTTGAGACGTAGCCGCAGTAGATTCTGAGTTGACTTGTAGCCGCAGTAGATTCCGAGTTGAGACGTAGCCGCAGTAGATTCTGAGTTGAGACGTAGCCGCAGTAGATTCTGAGATGACTTGTAGCCACAGTAGATTCCGAGTTGAGACGTAGCCGCTGTAGATTCTGAGTTGAGACGTAGCCGCAGTAGATTTTGAGTTGAGACGTAGCCGCAGTAGATTCTGAGTTGAGACGTAGCCGCCGTAGATTCCGAGTTGAGACGTAGCCGCAGTAGATTCCGAGTTGAGACGTAGCCGCAGTAGATTCTGAGTTGAGACGTAGCCGCAGTAGATTCTGAGTTGAGACGTAGCCGCAGTAGATTCCGAGTTGACTTGTAGCCGCAGTAGATTCTGAGTTGAGACGTAGCCGCAGTAGATTCCGAGTTGAGACGTAGCCGCAGTAGATTCTGAGCTGAGTCGTAGCCGCAGTAGATTCCGAGTTGACTTGTAGTGTCTGTAGATTCTGAGTTGAGTCGTAGCCGCCGTAGATTCCGAGTTGACTTGTAGCCGCAGTAGATTCCGAGTTGACTTGTAGCCGCAGTAGATTCTGAGTTGACTTGTAGCCTGTCACGGTTTTAACTAAAAATCCACCTGCACCCGTGACAGGGGCCGTGGGCCCCGGAGGGGCCCTAGGCCGAAAGGAAAAAGTTAATTAGGAAAAGAAAACAGCGGCAACGATCTAAGGAGGCACACTTATTTACTAAATACTATATCGAAATACAGGATAACACAATATAATAAAATATAATTGAAAATTGAGCTAACGAATCAAGCAAAATAGGAGAGAGAATGAGTCCCGTAACCGAGAGGCCTACTGTAAATCTAGGCGAACGGCTGAAGGCTCCCACACACTCCCCTGAACGCCAGAACTCGAAAGACGTCAGTCTGTTCTGCGACAGAGTTAATATAGAGTCCAGGTCCCGTGACCTATCGTGTTGTTCCCTGGGAGATGTAGTCTTCTTCTGTAAGTTGCAGATTCAGTAAAATTATTCATGCTTTATATGATGTTATGATGTGGAATACTGATAGCAAAAAATACAAAATTATTAAACCATGACATTCCACCCCTTATTCTACATCATTACATTATGTTTATACATACATACACACTCATATGTATAATTGTGAATAATCAGCAACCTTATTTTTCTCAACAATTTATATTTATTCCATACAAATCCCTAAGTTGAGAACAAAACTCTATAACCTAACCTACTATTTATTAATTTTGAGAAAATGGCAAAACTGCCAGAAAAAGGAAAACATGTCAGCGGTAGAGGGGAAAGGCAGCGCTAGTAGGGCGTCCCCCACATCAAGGTGCACTCATCCTTTCCCAGCCACCACAGCAGATTTCCTTTTGACTTATACTTCTTTCCATGTGTGCTCTACATATGCATGGCCAGTGCAGGATATAGAGTCCAGATGGAAAACTTGCTTACAGAATGCCTAATTAAGGTATATAGAGAAAAAGTGTTTCCTTAACATTAATCCACTCTATCTTAAGTCCTATACCTAATTGAACTATTCTGTACCTAATTGAAATATTTTCTGAGACTCTACCTATATATTTACAGGAAAATCATTGGCTGCACTCCCCCAACATCAAATTCCCTTGTGGTACACATTGAACATTCCCATTTTTGTCCATCACCCACCATGTGCACCCAGGTCCCTGGGCAAAGACAGTACCCCGGAGAGGTTTGCCCTTTCCAGACGCTGGAAGGACCCAAACCGTCTTTCCCAACACGCTCTTTATGTGTACTACAGGAACCTTATCTCCCTCCACGGTACGTAGGGAGCTGGATTGGTTAGGACCATTGCGATTACTAGATCCTCGAGTGTTGACCAACCAGGTGGCTTCTGCTAAATGGTTCTCCCAATTTTTATACGTTCCGCCACCCATTGCTTTCAACATAGTTTTCAACAACCCATTGAATCGTTCAATCTTACCAGAAGCTGGTGCATGATAGGGAATATGGTAAATCCACTCAATGCCATGATTTTTGGCCCAAGTGGTTACAAGGGAATTTTTAAAATGGGTCCCATTATCTGATTCAATTCTTTCTGGAGTGCCATGCCGCCACAGGATTTGCTTTTCCAACCCTAATATGGTGTTTCGGGCGGTAGCATGGGGTACTGCGTATGTTTCGAGCCACCCAGTGGTTGCCTCCACCATGGTGAGTACATAACGCTTACCATTGCGAGATCGTGGCAAGGTGATATAATCAACCTGCCATGCCTCTCCATATTTATACTTTTGCCATCGCCCTTCCCCCCAAAGAGGTTTCATCCTCTTGGCTTGTTTAATTATGGCACGTGTTTCACAATCATGAATAACCTGAGCAATAGCGTCCATAGTTAAGTCCACCCCTCAGTCTCTGGCCCACTTATATGTTGCATCCCTTCCTTGATGACCTGAAGTCTCATGGGCCCACCGAGCTAGGAATAATTCACCCTTGTTCTGCCAGTCCAAGTCTATTTGAGCCACCTCAATTTTGGCAGCTCGATCAACCTGATGGTTATTTTTATGTTCTTCAGTAGCCTTACTTTTAGGCACATGAGCATCTACATGGCGCACCTTTACAACAATGTTCCTTATTCGGGCAGCAATGTCTTTCCACAGTTCAGCAGCCCAAACAGGTTTACCCTTTCGTTGCCAATTATCATCTTCCCACTGTTGCAACCACCCCCATAAGGCATTTGCCACCATCCATGAATCAGTATAAAGATGAAGCATTGGCCACCTCTCCCGTTCAGCCACATCTAAAGCCAGCTGAACAGCCTTTACCTCTGCAAATTGACTTGATTCTCCTTTACCTTCAGTGGCCTCTGCAACTTGTCGTGTGGGGCTCCATACAGCAGCTTTCCATCTGCGATGCTTCCCTACAATACGACATGATCCGTCTGTGAATAGGGCAAATTACTTTTCGTTTTCTGGTAGCTCATTGTATGGTGGTGCCTCTTTAGCACGTGATACCTCTTCTGTAGGTGGTATTTCAATTTTTTTACTCTCAGGCCAGTCCATGATCACTTCTAGAATTCCAGGACGGCTGAGTTTTCCCATTCGAGCTCGTTGAGTAATTAATGAAATCCACTTACTCCAAGTGGCATCAGTAGCATGATGGGTGGAGGGAACCTGTCCTTTAAACATCCAGTTTATTACTGGCAAGCGAGGTGCTAGAAGAAGCTGAACCTCTGTCCCAACTACTTCAGAAGCAGCCCGAACCCCCTCATACACGGCTAAGATCTCCTTCTCAGTTGGAGTGTAGCGCTCCTCAGACCCTTTATATGCTCGACTCCAAAATCCTAGGGGTCGGCCTCGGGTCTCTCCTGAGGCTCTTTGCCACAAACTCCAGGTGGGACCTTTCTCTCCAGCAGCAGTGTAGAGGATGTTCTTCACATCCTGCCCCGTCCGTACTGGCCCCAAGGCCACGGCACGGGCTATTTCTTGTTTTATCTGCTCAAAAGCCTGCTGCTGCTCAGGACCCCATGAGAAATTATTCTTCTTCCGTGTTACCTGATAGAGGGGGCTCACTATGTGGCTGTAGTTTGGGACATGCATTCTCCAAAAGCCCACTACTCCCAGAAAAGATTGGGTCTCTGTTTTATTTGTGGGCGGAGACATAGCAGTGATTTTGTCAATCACATCTGCTGGGATGTGACGACGTCCATCTTGCCATTTTATGCCTAAGAACTGGATTTCCTGGGCAGGCCCCTTCACCTTGCTGCGCTTAATGACAAAACCAGCTTTCAAAAGAATTTGGATTATCTGTTTCCCTTTCTTGGAAACCTCTGCTGCTGTATGGCCCCACACCACAATGTCATCAATATACTGCAAGTGCTCAGGAGCATTACCCTGTTCCAAAACAGCTTGGATCAATCCATGGCAAATTGTTGGGCTGTGCTTCCACCCCTGGGGTAAACGGTTCCAGGTATACTGAATACCTCTCCAGGTAAAAGCAAACTGTGGCCTACATTTTGCAGCCAATGGGATGGAAAAGAAGGCATTAGCAATATCAATGGTGGCATACCACCTAGCTTCTTTTGACTCCAATTCATACTGGAGTTCTAGCATGTCTGGTACAGCAGCACTTAATGGAGGTGTGACTTCATTCAGGCCACGGTAATCTACCGTCAGCCTCCATTCCCCACTGGTTTTACGCACTGGCCATATGGGGCTGTTAAAAGGCGAGTGCGTTTTGCTAATCACTCCCTGATTTTCTAATTGGCGAATCAGCTTGTGAATGGGGAGCAATGAGTCCCTATTGGTGCGGTACTGCCGTCTGTGAACCACTTTGGTGGCAATTGGTACCTCTTGGTCTTTTACCTGGAGCAACCCCACAGCAGAAGGATCATCTGACAGACCAGGTAAAGTTGACAGCTGCTTAACACCATTTGTGTTTACAGCAGCTATCCCAAAGGCCCATCGATACCCCTTGGGATCCTTGAAATATCCCATCCTAAGGTAATCGATTCCCAGTATACATGGAGCCTCTGGACCAGTCACAATAGGGTGCCTTCGCCAGTTTTTACCAGTGAGGCTTATTTCGGCCTCCAACATAGTCAATTCTTGGGAACCCCCAGTCACTCCATGGATATATATTGGTTGTGTCCCTTGGTGACTTGAGGGCATTAGGGTGCATTGTGCACCAGTGTCCACCAAGGCTTTATATTTCTGTGGTTGAGATGTGCCAGGCCACTTAATCCACACAGTCCAGTATACTCTGTTGTCCCTTTCCCCCCCCTGGCTGGGGGCAGGGCCCCTCTATTGTTTACCTCGTTGACTTGCAGCAACTGGAACTCTCCCCTTCTTGGAAGAGTTCACCTTGGTAGTTGTTTCACCTTGTAATTCTTTCACTCGTGCCTGAAGTGCAGAAGTGGATGAATTACACCACTTCTTCATGTCCTCCCCATGACTACAGAGGAAAAGCAACAAGGCAAGACGTGTAGTCTCATTGTTGATTCGAGGTGACTTATCATCGTCATTTGCTTGAATACGAGGACGTCTCTTTTTAATGGTTGAGATTTTCGATGATACAGGTCGAGAGGAACTCATGTTGTTTAGCTTCCTCAAGAGGCGATTGTGGAAATCCTGGTTTCCATCATCTTGTACCACCGTGGATTCATCTACATCAGGCACATTAGCCAATTTGTCAATAATATCATTTTGTGTTCCCTCCACTTCGTTTAACCTTTCCACAATTTTGACAATGGCTGAAGTATACAGATTAACTTCTGTGGCGCTTATAAATAATTCAAGTTCCTGAAGTCTGCCAATTAGTTCATTCACAAAGGGTTTCCTGTCCCCTTTGCCATATACTAATGCAAGTGCACTGGCATGCTTTTCTGGAGCTGCTTTTGTAAAGTCACGCCACATTTGTCGTGGAACGCGGACTGCTTCGGGATCATGTAATTGGTCTGGATCATTACGATTGAACTCGCGGCTGTATAGCATTTCCACCAGAGCATTTTCTCTCAAAAACTGGATACCTTTCTCAATATCAGTCCATTTCTTTCTCTCAGGCTCCAAGTCCCGTTTAAAGGGGAATCTATCTCTTACTGCTATCAACATCCGCTTCCAGAGGGTGTAGGACCGATTTTGGCATGTGCCAATACCTCTGTCCACACGTGGGTCCCTGGAAATGCTACCCAGTTGGCGAGCTTCACTGCCATTGAGCCATGCACTGTTGGCACCATTGTCCAAGCAGCGAAGTAACCAAGTGACCATATTTTCTTTTGGCTGACGTGTGTAATCCTTTCTTAGATCTCGAATTTCACTCAGTTTAAAAGATCGATCAATAATGGTCGTAATACTTTGCTCACCTTTTGCTCTATCAAGAGTCCCAGGTGTTGATGGTGGCAACTGTGTTGATGAGGCTGCCCCATCTACGAGTTTGGACTTGAGAAATTCTCGTAAAGAAAAAGGAGCTTTTGGCTCCTCTTCTGACTCTGACCCTGACCCTGATGCTTGTGTTATTTCCTCCAGGTAACCCTCCTTCTTTTTCCTCTCTCCTAACTTTCTCTGCTCCTCTAACTTCTTCTGCTCCTCTATCATCTTCTGCTCCTCTATCATCTTCTGCTCCTCTATCATCTTCTTATACCCCTCTAACATCCTCTGCTCCTCCAACTTCTTCTGGTCTTCTGACTCCCCCTGCTCCCCTGAGTCTCCTGAGTCCTGCTCTCCTAACTCCCTCCGCTCTTCTAACTCCTTCTGCATTTTCTCTAACTGAGTTGAAACTTGTTTTGTCTTTCGCCCTCTTACAGGGGCAACCAACATTGTATCTGGTGTCCCAGATGGTTGGTCCAATTGGACTACCTGTGCCCCCGGTGGCTGGTCAGATTGGACTACATGTGCCCCCAATGGCTGGCCAAATTGGACTACATGTGCCCCTGGTAGTTGGTTAAATACATTCAACTCACCCTGGAGGGCACATAGCTGGTCTCGGAGAGTGTTCCGCTCAAACTGGACAGCACCAAGCTCAGTCTGGAGGCTGTTGTAGTTGGACTGGAGAGTGTTGTACCCGAGCCGGAGGACGTTATGCTCGGCCTGGAGGGCAGTGTGCTCAGTCTGGAGAGTGTTGAGCTTGGTCTGGAGGGCATTGTGCTCGGTCTGAAGAGCGTTATGCTCGGACTGGAGGGCATTATGCTCGGACTGAAGAGTGTTGTGCTCGGTCCGGAGGGCATTGTGCTCAGTCTGAAGAGCGTTATGCTCGGACCGGAGGGCATTATGCACAGACTGAAGAGTGTTGTGCTCGGACTGGAGGGTGTCGCAGTTGGATTGGAAGGCATCATGCTTGGCCTGGAGGGTGCCGCACTCAGACTGGACGGCGTCATACTTGGACTGGAGAGTGTTGTGCTCGGTCTGGAGGGCATTGTGCTCGGTCCGGAGGGCATCGCGCTCAGTCTGGAGCGTGTTGTACTCGGACCGGAGGGCGCTGTGCTCGGACTGGAGAGTGTCGTGCTCGGACCGGAGGGCGCCGTGCTCGGACTGGAGAGTGTCGTGCTCGGACCGGAGGGCATCGCGCTCAGTCTGGAGAGTGTCATGCTCGGACCGGAGGGCGCCGTGCTCGGACTGGAGAGTGTCGTGCTCGGACCGGAGGGCGCCATGCTCGGACTGGAGAGTGTCGTGCTCGGACCGGAGGGCGCTGTGCTCAGACTGGAGAGTGTCGTGCTCGGACTGGAGGGCGCTGTGCTCGGACTGGAGAGTGTTGAGTTGGGATTGCAGGGAGCTTTTCTCATCCCAAAGTTTTTCTGCGTCAGCTCTAAGATTCTCTTTCTCATACCAGATTGAGTCTCGTTGGTACAGGAGATCTTTTCTCTCAGCTTCGAAAACTTTTTCTCTCTCTACCTTCTCATCCCAAAGTTTTTCCGCGTCAGCTCTAAGACTCTCTTTCTCGTACCAGATTGAGTCTCGTTGGTACAGAAGATCTTTTCTCTCAGCTTCAAAAGCTTTTTCTCTCTCTACCTTCTCAGTCCAAAGTTTTTCTGCCTCAGCTCTAAGACTCTCCTTCTCGGCCCTGAGACTCTCTCTCTCAGCTTCAAAAACTTCCCTCTCAGGAATGGTATTGAATAAGGCCCGATAAGCATTAGCTAGGCCCAAAATCATTTGTGCCTCCTGAGATCTGCCTGAGCCACAACATTCCTGCCTCAAATATGCAATCAAACTCTCAGGATTCTTCAAGTGTTCAGGAGTGAAGCTCCATAACACTGAAGATGTCTGTCCTTTGAGAATCTCTTCAAAGCCTCTCCACACTCCCTGCCACTCAGTATTCTCTGGTTCTAGAGAAGACTTCCTCCGGATGTTATAAATCCAGATACTGAGTGAGATTATTACAATAATCAACAGTAAGATCAGGGAGATTAAGAGTGTGGCCCACTGATCATTCAAAAACTGCATAAAGGATTCATAGAAAGAAAGAGGAGCACGCTTAAAAATCACCATTTCTGTATAATTAGTTGCATTAGTTGCTCCCTCTGGAGCTGTATACAGATACGAAGTGAGCATTGCTAACCATGCTTTCAATCCATTATACAATTGTATAGCTCCATAAGAAAAAGTGGCTAGCTTAAACATGGCCCAATATGTTCGGAGCGTCTCAAAAAAGGAACCAATGGCACACAGTCCCTGGTAAAACAAATTTAGTAGAGAAAACATTTTTTTTTTTTTTTTTCCTCCAATAGAGAGAAAAAAGTAAAAGAAAACAAAGCTCAGCAGTGTTTATAAAATATACCGGAGTATTGGCAGTCCGCCTGGACTTTCAAGGTCAAGCTCGCAGGTGCAGAATCGCAAACACGAGATAGCTCCTTAACAGGGAAAAAAACTCGTAGCTCTGTTAAAAGCTAAAAGAGCAACAGAAGAAAACACAGAAAAAACAGCAACTCAATTTGCCCGCATTCTCCACCAAAATCTGTCACGGTTTGAACTAAAAATCCACCTGCACCCGTGACAGGGGCCGTGGGCCCCGGAGGGGCCCTAGGCCGAAAGGAAAAAGTTAATTAGGAAAAGAAAACAGCGGCAACGATCTAAGGAGGCACACTTATTTACTAAATACTATATCGAAATACAGGATAACACAATATAATAAAATATAATTGAAAAATGAGCTAACGAATCAAGCAAAATAGGAGAGAGAATGAGTCCCGTAACCGAGAGGCCTACTGTAAATCTAGGCGAACGGCTGAAGGCTCCCACACACTCCCCTGAACGCCAGAACTCGAAAGACGTCAGTCTGTTCTGCGACAGAGTTAATATAGAGTCCAGGTCCTGTGACCTATCGTGTTGTTCCCTGGGAGATGTAGTCTTCTTCTGTAAGTTGCAGATTCAGTAAAATTATTCATGCTTTATATGATGTTATGATGTGGAATACTGATAGCAAAAAATACAAAATTATTAAACCATGACAGTAGATTCTGAGTGGAGACGTAGCCGCAGTAGATTCCGAGTTGAGACGTAGCCGCAGTAGATTCTGAGTTGAGACGTAGCCGCAGTAGATTCCGAGTTGACTTGTAGCCGCAGTAGATTCCGAGTTGAGACGTAGCCGCAGTAGATTCCGAGTTGAGACGTAGCCGCAGTAGATTCTGAGTTGAGACGTAGCCGCAGTAGATTCTGAGTTGACTTGTAGCCGCAGTAGATTCTGAGTTGAGACGTAGCCGCAGTAGATTCTGAGTTGACTTGTAGCCGCAGTAGATTCTGAGTTGACTTGTAGCCGCAGTAGATTCTGAGTTGACTTGTAGCCGCAGTAGATTCTGAGTTGAGACGTAGCCGCAGTAGATTCTGAGTTGAGACGTAGCCGCAGTAGATTCTTAGTTGAGACGTAGCCGCAGTAGATTCTGAGTTGACTTGTAGCCGCAGTAGATTCTGAGTTGACTTGTAGCCGCAGTAGATTCTGAATTGACTTGTAGCCGCAGTAGATTCCGAGTTGACTTGTAGCCGCAGTAGATTCTGAGTTGACTTTTAGCCGCAGTAGATTCTGAGTTGACTTGTAGCCGCTGTAGATTCTGTGTTGACTTGTAGCCGCAGTAGATTCTCAGTTGAATTGTAGCCGCAGTAGATTCTGAGTTGACTTGTAGCCGCAGTAGATTCTGAGTTGACTTGTAGCCGCAGTAGATTCTGAGTTGAGACGTAGCCGCAGTAGATTCTGAGTTGAGACGTAGCCGCAGTAGATTCTGAGTTGACTTGTAGCCGCAGTAGATTCTGAGTTGAGACGTAGCCGCAGCAGATTCTGAGTTGAGACGTAGCCGCAGTAGATTCTGAGTTGACTTGTAGCCGCAGTAGATTCTGAGTTGACTTGTAGCCGCAGTAGATTCTGAGTTGAGACGTAGCCGCAGTAGATTCTGAGTTGAGAAGTAGCCGCAGTAGATTCTGAGTTGAGACGTAGCCGCAGTAGATTCTGAGTTGAGACGTAGCCGCAGTAGATTCTGAGTTGAGACGTAGCTGCAGTAGATTCCGAGTTGAGACGTAGCCGCAGTAGGTTCTGAGTTGAGACGTAGCCGCAGTACATTCTGAGTTGAGACGTAGCCGCAGTAGATTCCGAGTTGAGACGTAGCCGCAGTAGATTCTGAGTTGAGACGTAGCCGCAGTGGATTCTGAGTTGAGACGTAGCTGCAGTAGATTCCGAGTTGAGACGTAGCCGCAGTAGGTTCTGAGTTGAGACGTAGCCGCAGTAGATTCTGAGTTGAGACGTAGCCGCAGTAGATTCCGAGTTGAGACGTAGCCGCAGTAGATTCTGAGTTGAGACGTAGCCGCAGTAGATTCTGAGTTGACTTGTAGCCACAGTAGATTCCGAGTTGAGACGTAGCCGCTGTAGATTCTGAGTTGAGACGTAGCCGCAGTAGATTCCGAGTTGAGACGTAGCCGCAGTAGATTCTGAGTTGAGACGTAGCCGCAGTAGATTCCGAATTGAGACGTAGCCGCAGTAGATTCTGAGTTGAGACGTAGCCGCAGTAGATTCTGAGTTGAGACGTAGCCGCAGTAGATTCTGAGTTGACTTGTAGCCGCAGTAGATTCCCAGTTGACTTGTAGCCGCAGTAGATTCTGAGTTGAGACGTAGCCGCAGTAAGATTCCGAGTTGAGACGTAGCCGCAGTAGATTCTGAGTTGAGACGTAGCCGCAGTAGCTTCCGAGTTGACTTGTAGTTGCAGTAGATTCTGAGTTGAGACATAGCCGCAGTAGATTCTGAGTTGACTTGTAGCCGCCGTAGATTCCGAGTTGACTTGTAGCCGCAGTAGATTCCGAGTTGACTTGTAGCCGCAGTAGATTCTGACTTGTAGCCGCAGTAGATTCCGAGTGGAGACGTAGCCGCAGTAGATTCCGAGTTGAGACGTAGCCGCAGTAGATTCTGAGTTGAGACGTAGCCGCAGTAGATTCCGAGTTGAGACGTAGCCGCAGTAGATTCTGAGTTGAGACGTAGCCGCAGTAGATTCCGAGTTGACTTGTAGCCGCAGTAGATTCTGAGTTGAGACGTAGCCGCAGTAGATTCTGAGTTGAGACGTAGCCGCAGTAGATTCTGAGCTGAGTCGTAGCCGCCGTAGATTCCGAGTTGACTTGTAGTTGCAGTAGATTCTGAGTTGAATTGTAGCCGCAGTAGTTTCTGAGTTGAATTGTAGCCGCAGTAGATTCCGAGTTGACTTGTAGCCGCAGTAGATTCTGAGTTGACTTGTAGCCGCAGTAGATTCGGAGTGGAGACGTAGCCGCAGTAGATTCCGAGTTGAGACGTAGCCGCAGTAGATTCTGAGTTGAGACGTAGCCGCAGTAGATTCCGAGTTGAGACGTAGCCGCAGTAGATTCTGAGTTGACTTGTAGCCGCAGTAGATTCTGAGTTGAGACGTAGCCGCAGTAGATTCTGAGTTGAGACGTAGCCGCAGTAGATTCCGAGTTAAGTCGTAGCCGCAGTAGATTCTGAGTTGAGACGTAGCCGCAGTAGATTCCGAGTTGAGACGTAGCTGCAGTAGATTCCGAGTTGAGACGTAGCCGCAGTAGGTTCTGAGTTGAGACGTAGCCGCAGTAGATTCTGAGTTGAGACGTAGCCGCAGTAGATTCCGAGTTGAGACGTAGCCGCAGTAGATTCTGAGTTGAGACGTTTCCGCAGTAGATTCTGAGGTGACTTGTAGCCACAGTAGATTCCGAGTTGAGACGTAGCCGCTGTAGATTCTGAGTTGAGACGTAGCCGCAGTAGATTCCGAGTTGACACGTAGCCGCAGTAGATTCTGAGTTGAGACGTAGCCGCAGTAGATTCCGAATTGAGACGTAGCCGCAGTAGATTCTGAGTTGAGACGTAGCCGCAGTAGATTCTGAGTTGACTTGTAGCCGCAGTAGATTCCCAGTTGACTTGTAGCCGCAGTAGATTCTGAGTTGAGACGTAGCCGCAGTAGATTCCGAGTTGACTTGTAGCCGCAGTAGATTCTGAGTTGACTTGTAGCCGCAGTAGATTCCGAGTTGACTTGTAGTTGCAGTAGATTCTGAGTTGAGACGTAGCCGCAGTAGATTCTGAGTTGACTTGTAGCCGCCGTAGATTCCGAGTTGACTTGTAGCCGCAGTAGATTCCGAGTTGACTTGTAGCCGCAGTAGATTCTGACTTGTAGCCGCAGTAGATTCTGAGTGGAGACGTAGCCGCAGTAGATTCCGAGTTGCGATGTAGCGGCAGTAGATTCTGAGTTGAGACGTAGCCGCAGTAGATTCCGAGTTGAGACGTAGCCGCAGTAGATTCTGAGTTGAAACGTAGCCGCAGTAGATTCCGAGTTGACTTGTAGCCACAGTAGATTCTGAGTTGATACGTAGCCGCAGTAGATTCTGAGTTGAGACGTAGCCGCAGTAGATTCTGAGCTGAGTCGTAGGCGCAGTAGATTCCGAGTTGACTTGTAGTTGCAGTAGATTCTGAGTTGAATTGTAGCCGCAGTAGTTTCTGAGTTGAATTGTAGCCGCAGTAGATTCCGAGTTGACTTGTAGCCGCAGTAGATTCTGAGTTGACTTGTAGCCGCAGTAGATTCTGAGTGGAGACGTAGCCGCAGTAGATTCCGAGTTGAGACGTAGCCGCAGTAGATTCTGAGTTGAGACGTAGCCGCAGTAGATTCCGAGTTGAGACGTAGCCGCAGTAGATTCTGAGTTGACTTGTAGCCGCAGTAGATTCTGAGTTGAGACGTAGCCGCAGTAGATTCTGAGTTGAGACGTAGCCGCATTAGATTCCGAGTTGAGACGTAGCCGCAGTAGATTCTGAGTTGAGACGTAGCCGCAGTAGATTCAGAGTTGAGACGTAGCCGCAGTAGATTCTGAGTTGACTTGTAGTCGCAGTAGATTCTGAGTTGAATTGTAGCCGCAGTAGATTCTGAGTTGACTTGTAGCCGCAGTAGATTCTGAGTTGACTTGTAGCCGCAGTAGATTCTGAGTTGAGACGTAGCCGCCGTAGATTCTTAGTTGACTTGTAGCCGCAGTAGATTCTGAGTTGACTTGTAGCCGCAGTAGATTCTGAGTTGACTTGTAGCCGCAGTAGATTCTGAGTTGACTTGTAGCCGCAGTAGATTCTGAGTTGACTTGTAGTCGCAGTAGATTCTGAGTTGACTTGTAGCCGCAGTAGATTCTGAGTTGAGACGTAGCCGCAGTAGATTCTGAGTTGAGACAAAGATGCAGTAGATTCTTAGTTGACTTGTGTCCGCAGTAGATTCCGAGTTTAGACGTAGCCGCAGTAGATTCTGAGTTGACTTGTAGCCGCAGTAGATTCTGAGTTGACTTGTAGCCGCAGTAGATTCCGAGTTGAGACGTAGCCGCAGTAGATTTTGAGTTGACTTGTAGCCGCAGTAGATTCTGAGTTGACTTGTAGCCGCAGTAGATTCTGAGTTGACTTGTAGCCGCAGTAGATTCTGAGTTGAGTCGTAGCCGCAGTAGATTCCGAGTTGACTTGTAGCCGCAGTAGATTCCGAGTTGACTTGTAGCCGCAGTAGATTCTGAGTTGACTTGTAGCCGCAGTAGATTCTGAGTTGACTTGTAGCCGCAGTAGATTCCGAGTTGAATTGTAGCCGCAGTAGATTCTGAGTTGAGTCGTAGCCGCTGTAGATTCTGAGTTGACTTGTAGCCGCAGTAGATTCCGAGTTGACTTGTAGCCGCAGTAGATTCCGAGTTGACTTCTAGCCGCAGTAGATTCTGAGTTGAGTCGTAGCCGCAGTAGATTCCGAGTTGACTTCTAGCCGCAGTAGATTCTGAGTTGAGTCGTAGCCGCTGTAGATTCTGAGTTGACTTGTAGCCGCAGTAGATTCCGAGTTGACTTGTAGCCGCAGTAGATTCCGAGTTGACTTCTAGCCGCAGTAGATTCTGAGTTGAGACGTAGCCGCAGTAGATTCCGAGTTGAGTCGTAGCCGCAGTAGATTCCGAGTTGAGACGTAGCCGCAGTAGATTCTGAGTTGAGACGTAGCCGCAGTAGATTCCGAGTTGAGAAGTAGCCGCAGTAGATTCTGAGTTGACTTGTAGCCGCAGTAGATTCCCAGTTGACTTGTAGCCGCAGTAGATTCTGAGTTGAGACGTAGCCGCAGTAAGATTCCGAGTTGAGACGTAGCCGCAGTAGATTCTGAGTTGAGACGTAGCCGCAGTAGCTTCCGAGTTGACTTGTAGTTGCAGTAGATTCTGAGTTGAGACGTAGCCGCAGTAGATTCTGAGTTGACTTGTAGCCGCCGTAGATTCCGAGTTGACTTGTAGCCGCAGTAGATTCCGAGTTGACTTGTAGCCGCAGTAGATTCTGACTTGTAGCCGCAGTAGATTCCGAGTGGAGACGTAGCCGCAGTAGATTCCGAGTTGAGACGTAGCCGCAGTAGATTCTGAGTTGAGACGTAGCCGTAGTAGATTCCGAGTTGAGACGTAGCCGCAGTAGATTCTGAGTTGAGACGTAGCCGCAGTAGATTCCGAGTTGACTTGTAGCCGCAGTAGATTCTGAGTTGAGACGTAGCCGCAGTAGATTCTGAGCTGAGTCGTAGCCGCAGTAGATTCCGAGTTGACTTGTAGTTGCAGTAGATTCTGAGTTGAATTGTAGCCGCAGTAGTTTCTGAGTTGAATTGTAGCCGCAGTAGATTCCGAGTTGACTTGTAGCCGCAGTAGATTCTGAGTTGACTTGTAGCCGCAGTAGATTCGGAGTGGAGACGTAGCCGCAGTAGATTCCGAGTTGAGACGTAGCCGCAGTAGATTCTGAGTTGAGACGTAGCCGCAGTAGATTCCGAGTTGAGACGTAGCCGCAGTAGATTCTGAGTTGACTTGTAGCCGCAGTAGATTCTGAGTTGAGACGTAGCCGCAGTAGATTCTGAGTTGACTTGTAGCCGCAGTAGATTCCGAGTTGAGACGTAGCCGCAGTAGATTCTGAGTTGAGACGTAGCCGCAGTAAGATTCCGAGTTGAGACGTAGCTGCAGTAGATTCCGAGTTGAATTGTAGCTGCAGTAGGTTCTGAGTTGAGACGTAGCCGCAGTAGATTCTGAGTTGAGACGTAGCCGCAGTAGATTCCGAGTTGAGACGTAGCCGCAGTAGATTCTGAGTTGAGACGTTTCCGCAGTAGATTCTGAGTTGACTTGTAGCCACAGTAGATTCCGAGTTGAGACGTAGCCGCTGTAGATTCTGAGTTGAGACGTAGCCGCAGTAGATTCCGAGTTGAGACGTAGCCGCAGTAGATTCTGAGTTGAGACGTAGCCGCAGTAGATTCCGAATTGAGACGTAGCCGCAGTAGATTCTGAGTTGAGACGTAGCCGCAGTAGATTCTGAGTTGAGACGTAGCCGCAGTAGATTCTGAGTTGACTTGTAGCCGCAGTAGATTCCCAGTTGACTTGTAGCCGCAGTAGATTCTGAGTTGAGACGTAGCCGCAGTAGATTCCGAGTTGACTTGTAGCCGTAGTAGATTCTGAGTTGACTTGTAGCCGCAGTAGATTCCGAGTTGACTTGTAGTTGCAGTAGATTCTGAGTTGAGACGTAGCCGCAGTAGATTCTGAGTTGACTTGTAGCCGCCGTAGATTCCGAGTTGACTTGTAACCGCAGTAGATTCCGAGTTGACTTGTAGCCGCAGTAGATTCTGACTTGTAGCCGCAGTAGATTCTGAGTGGAGACGTAGCCGCAGTAGATTCCGAGTTGCGATGTAGCGGCAGTAGATTCTGAGTTGAGACGTAGCCGCAGTAGATTCCGAGTTGAGACGTAGCCGCAGTAGATTCTGAGTTG
This sequence comes from Coturnix japonica, assembly GCF_054131305.1. Lineage (NCBI taxonomy): Eukaryota > Metazoa > Chordata > Aves > Galliformes > Phasianidae > Coturnix > Coturnix japonica. The sequence goes on along the minus strand of NC_140682.1, from coordinate 4,956,715 downwards.
AGACGTAGCCGCAGTAGATTCCGAGTTGACTTGTAGCCACAGTAGATTCTGAGTTGATACGTAGCCGCAGTAGATTCCGAGTTGAGACGTAGCCGCAGTAGATTCTGAGCTGAGTCGTAGGCGCAGTAGATTCCGAGTTGACTTGTAGTTGCAGTAGATTCTGAGTTGAATTGTAGCCGCAGTAGTTTCTGAGTTGAATTGTAGCCGCAGTAGATTCCGAGTTGACTTGTAGCCGCAGTAGATTCTGAGTTGACTTGTAGCCGCAGTAGATTCTGAGTGGAGACGTAGCCGCAGTAGATTCCGAGTTGAGACGTAGCCGCAGTAGATTCTGAGTTGAGACGTAGCCGCAGTAGATTCCGAGTTGAGACGTAGCCGCAGTAGATTCTGAGTTGACTTGTAGCCGCAGTAGATTCTGAGTTGAGACGTAGCCGCAGTAGATTCTGAGTTGAGTCGTAGCCGCATTACATTCCGAGTTGAGACGTAGCCGCAGTAGATTCTGAGTTGAGACGTAGCCGCAGTAGATTCAGAGTTGAGACGTAGCCGCAGTACATTCTGAGTTGATTTGTAGTCGCAGTAGATTCTGAGTTGAATTGTAGCCGCAGTAGATTCTGAGTTGACTTGTAGCCGCAGTAGATTCTGAGTTGACTTGTAGCCGCAGTAGATTCTGAGTTGAGACGTAGCCGCAGTAGATTCTTAGTTGACTTGTAGCCGCAGTAGATTCTGAGTTGACTTGTAGCCGCAGTAGATTCTGAGTTGACTTGTAGCCGCAATAGATTCTGAGTTGACTTGTAGCCGCAGTAGATTCTGAGTTGACTTGTAGCCGCAGTAGATTCTGAGTTGACTTGTAGTCGCAGTAGATTCTGAGTAGACTTGTAGCCGCAGTAGATTCTAAGTTGACTTGTAGCCGCAGTAGATTCTGAGTTGAGACGTAGCCGCAGTAGATTCTGAGTTGAGACGTAGATGCAGTAGATTCTTAGTTGACTTGTGTCCGCAGTAGATTCCGAGTTGAGACGTAGCCGCAGTAGATTCTGAGTTGAGACGTAGCCGCAGTAGATTCTGAGTTGACTTGTAGCCGCAGTAGATTCCGAGTTGAGACGTAGCCGCAGTAGATTCTGAGTTGACTTGTAGCCGCAGTAGATTCTGAGTTGACTTGTAGCCGCAGTAGATTCTGAGTTGACTTGTAGCCGCAGTAGATTCTGAGTTGAGTCGTAGCCGCAGTAGATTCCGAGTTGAGACGTAGCCGCAGTAGATTCTGAGTTGACTTGTAGCCGCAGTAGATTCTGAGTTGACTTGTAGCCGCAGTAGATTCTGAGTTGACTTGTAGCCGCAGTAGATTCCGAGTTGAATTGTAGCCGCAGTAGATTCTGAGCTGAGTCGTAGCCGCTGTAGATTCTGAGTTGACTTGTAGCCGCAGTAGATTCCGAGTTGACTTGTAGCCGCAGAAGATTCCGAGTTGACTTCTAGCCGCAGTAGATTCTGAGTTGAGTCGTAGCCGCAGTAGATTCCGAAGAGACTTGTAGCCGCAGTAGATTCCGAGTTGAGACGTAGCCGCAGTAGATTCTGAGTTGAGACGTAGCCGCAGTAGATTCCGAGTTGAGACGTAGAAGAAGTAGATTCCGAGTTGAGACGTAGCCGCAGTAGATTCCGAGTTGAGACGTAGCCGCAGTAGATTCTGAGTTGAGACGTAGCCGCTGTAGATTCTGAGTTGAGACGTAGCCGAGGTAGATTCCGAGTTGAGACGTAGCCGCAGTAGATTCTGAGTTGAGACGTAGCCGCAGTAGATTCCGAGTTGAGACGTAGCCGCAGTAGATTCTGAGTTGAGACGTAGCCGCAGTAGATTCTGAGTTGAGACGTAGCCGCAGTAGATTCTGAGTTGAGACTTAGCCGCAGTAGATTCTGAGTTGAGACGTAGCCGCAGTAGATTCCGAGTTGAGACGTAGCCGCAGTAGATTCTGAGTTGAGACGTAGCCGCAGTAGATTCCTAGTTGAGACGTAGCCGCAGTAGATTCTGAGTTGAGACGTAGCCGCAGTAGATTCCGAGTTGAGACGTAGCCGCAGTAGATTCCGAGTTGAGACGTAGCCGCAGTAGATTCCGAGATGAGACGTAGCCGCAGTAGATTCTGAGTTGACTTGTAGTCGCAGTAGATTCTGAGTTTACTTGTTGCCGCAGTAGATTCTGAGTTGACTTGTAGCCGCAGTAGATTCTGAGTTGATTTGTAGCCGCAGTAGATTCTGAGTTGACTTGTAGCCGCAGTAGATTCTGAGTTGAGACGTAGCCGCAGTAGATTCTTAGTTGACTTGTAGCCGCAGTAGATTCAGAGTTGACATGTAGCCGCAGTAGATTCTGTGTTGACTTGTAGCCGCAGTAGATTCTGAGTTGACTTGTAGCCGCAGTAGATTCTGAGTTGACTTGTAGCCGCAGTAGATTCTGAGTTGACTTGTAGCCGCAGTAGATTCTGAGTTGAGACGTAGCCGCAGTAGATTCAGAGTTGAGACGTAGCCGCAGTAGATTCTGAGTTGACTTGTAGCCGCAGTAGATTCTGAGTTGACCTGTAGCCGCAGTAGATTCTGAGTTGACTTGTAGCCGCAGTAGATTCTGAGTTGACTTGTAGCCGCAGTAGATTCTGAGTTGAGACGTAGCCGCAGTAGATTCTGAGTTGACTTGTAGCCGCAGTAGATTCTGAGTTGAGACGTAGCCGCAGTAGATTCTGAGTTGACTTGTAGCCGCAGTAGATTCTGAGTTGACTTGTAGCCGCAGTAGATTCTGAGTTGAGACGTAGCCGCAGTAGATTCTGAGTTGAGACGTAGCCGCAGTAGATTCTGAGTTGAGACGTAGCTGCAGTAGATTCCGAGTTGAGACGTAGCCGCAGTAGGTTCTGAGTTGAGACGTAGCCGCAGTAGATTCTGAGTTGAGACGTAGCCGCAGTAGATTCTGAGTTGACTTGTAGCCGCAGTAGATTCTGAGTTGACTTGTAGCCACAGTAGATTCTGAATTGACTTGTAAACGCAGTAGATTCTGTGTTGACTTGTAGCCGCAGTAGATTCTGAGTTGACTTGTAGCCGCAGTAGATTCTGAGTTGACTTGTAGCCGCAGTAGATTCTGAGTTGAGACGTAGCCGCAGTAGATTCTGAGTTGAGACGTAGCCGCAGTAGATTCTGAGTTGAGACGTAGCCGCAGTAGATTCTTAGTTGACTTGTAGCCGCAGTAGATTCTGAGTTGAGACGTAGCCGCAGTAGATTCTGAGTTGACTTGTAGCCGCAGTAGATTCTGAGCTGAGACGTAGCCGCAGTAGATTCTGAGTTGACTTGTAGCCGCAGTAGATTCTGAGTTGACTTGTAGCCGCAGTAGATTCTGAGTTGAGACGTAGCCGCAGTAGATTCTGAGTTGAGACGTAGCCGCAGTAGATTCTGAGTTGAGACGTAGCTGCAGTAGATTCCGAGTTGAGACGTAGCCGCAGTAGGTTCTGAGTTGAGACGTAGCCGCAGTAGATTCTGAGTTGACTTGTAGCTGCAGTAGATTCCGAGTTGAGACGTAGCCGCAGTAGATTCTGAGTTGAGACGTAGCCGCAGTAGATTCTGAGTTGAGACGTAGCTGCAGTAGATTCCGAGTTGAGACGTAGCCGCAGTAGGTTCTGAGTTGAGACGTAGCCGCAGTAGATTCTGAGTTGAGACGTAGCCGCAGTAGATTCCGAGTTGAGACGTAGCCGCAGTAGATTCTGAGTTGAGACGTAGCCGCAGTAGATTCTGAGTTGAGACGTAGCCGCAGTAGATTCCGAGTTGAGACGTAGCCGCTGTAGATTCTGAGTTGAGACGTAGCCGCAGTAGATTCCGAGTTGAGACGTAGCCGCAGTAGATTCTGAGTTGAGACGTAGCCGCAGTAGATTCCGAGTTGAGACGTAGCCGCAGTAGATTCTGAGCTGAGTCGTGGCCGCAGTAGATTCCGAGTTGACTTGTAGTTGCAGTAGATTCTGAGTTGAGTCGTAGCCGCCGTAGATTCCGAGTTGACTTGTAGCCGCAGTAGATTCCGAGTTGACTTGTAGCCGCATAAGATTCTGAGTTGACTTGTAGCCGCAGTAGATTCTGAGTTGACTTGTAGCCGCTGTAGATTCTGTGTTGACTTGTAGCCGCAGTAGATTCTCAGTTGACTTGTAGCCGCAGTAGATTCTGAGTTGACTTGTAGCCGCAGTAGATTCTGAGTTGAGACGTAGCCGCAGTAGATTCTGAGTTGAGACGTAGCCGCAGTAGATTCTGAGTTGACTTGTAGCCGCAGTAGATTCTGAGTTGAGACGTAGCCGCAGTAGATTCTGAGTTGAGACGTAGCCGCAGTAGATTCTGAGTTGACTTGTAGCCGCAGTAGATTCTGAGTTGAGACGTAGCCGCAGTAGATTCTGAGTTGACTTGTAGCCGCAGTAGATTCTGAGTTGAGACGTAGCCGCAGTAGATTCTGAGTTGAGACGTAGCCGCAGTAGATTCTGAGTTGAGACGTAGCCGCAGTAGATTCTGAGTTGAGACGTAGCCGCAGTAGATTCTGAGTTGAGACGTAGCCGCAGTAGATTCTGAGTTGAGACGTAGCCGCAGTAGATTCTGAGTTGAGACGTAGCTGCAGTAGATTCCGAGTTGAGACGTAGCCGCAGTAGGTTCTGAGTTGAGACGTAGCCGCAGTACATTCTGAGTTGAGACGTAGCCGCAGTAGATTCCGAGTTGACTTGTAGCCGCAGTAGATTCTGAGTTGACTTGTAGCCACAGTAGATTCTGAATTGACTTGTAGCCACAGTAGATTCTGTGTTGACTTGTAGCCGCAGTAGATTCTGAGTTGACTTGTAGCCGCAGTAGATTCTGAGTTGAGACGTAGCCGCAGTAGATTCTGAGTTGAGACGTAGCCGCAGTAGATTCTGAGTTGAGACGTAGCCGCAGTAGATTCCGAGTTGAGACGTAGCCGCAGTAGATTCCGAGTTGAGACGTAGCCGCAGTAGATTCTTAGTTGAGACGTAGCCGCAGTAGATTCCGAGTTGAGACGTAGCCGCAGTAGATTCTGAGTTGACTTGTAGCTGCAGTAGATTCTGAGTTGAGACGTACCCGCAGTAGATTCTGAGTTGACTTGTAGCCGCAGTAGATTCTGAGTTGACTTGTAGCCGCAGTAGAATCTGAGTTGACTTGTAGCCGCAGTAGATTCTGAGTTGAGACTTAGCTGCAGTAGATTCTGAGTTGAGACGTAGCCGCAGTAGATTCCGAGTTGAGACGTAGCCGCAGTAGATTCTGAGTTGAGACGTAGCCGCAGTAGATTCCTAGTTGAGACGTAGCCGCAGTAGATTCCGTGTTGAGACGTAGCCGCAGTAGATTCCGAGTTGAGACGTAGCCGCAGTAGATTCCGAGTTGAGACGTAGCCGCAGTAGATTCCGAGTTGAGACGTAGCCGCTGTAGATTCTGAGTTGACTTGTAGTCGCAGTAGATTTTGAGTTGACTTGTAGCCGCAGTAGATTCTGAGTTGACTTGTAGCCGCAGTAGATTCTGAGTTGAGACGTAGCCGCAGTAGATTCTGAGTTGAGACGTAGCCGCAGTAGATTCTTAGTTGACTTGTAGCCGCAGAAGATTCTGAGTTGACTTGTAGCCGCAGTAGATTCTGAGTTGACTTGTAGCCGCAGTAGATTCTGAGTTGACTTGTAGCCACAGTAGATTCTGAATTGACTTGTAGCCACAGTAGATTCTGTGTTGACTTGTAGCCGCAGTAGATTCTGAGTTGACTTGTAGCCGCAGTAGATTCTGAGTTGAGACGTAGCCGCAGTAGATTCTGAGTTGACTTGTAGCCGCAGTAGATTCTGAGTTGACTTGTAGCCGCAGTAGATTCTGAGTTGACTTGTAGCCGCAGTAGATTCTGAGTTGAGACGTAGCCGCAGTAGATTCTGAGTTGAGACGTAGCCGCAGTAGATTCTGAGTTGACTTGTAGCCGCAGTAGATTCTGAGCTGAGACGTAGCCGCAGTAGATTCTGAGTTGACTTGTAGCCGCAGTAGATTCTGAGTTGACTTGTAGCCGCAGTAGATTCTGAGTTGAGACGTAGCCGCAGTAGATTGTGAGTTGAGACGTAGCCGCAGTAGATTCTGAGTTGAGACGTAGCTGCAGTAGATTCCGAGTTGAGACGTAGCCGCAGTAGATTCTGAGTTGAGACGTAGCCGCAGTAGATTCTGAGTTGACTTGTAGCTGCAGTAGATTCCGAGTTGAGACGTAGCCGCAGTAGATTCTGAGTTGAGACGTAGCCGCAGTAGATTCTGAGTTGAGACGTAGCTGCAGTAGATTCCGAGTTGAGACGTAGCCGCAGTAGGTTCTGAGTTGAGACGTAGCCGCAGTAGATTCTGAGTTGAGACGTAGCCGCAGTAGATTCCGAGTTGAGACGTAGCCGCAGTAGATTCTGAGTTGAGACGTAGCCGCAGTAGATTCTGAGTTGACTGGTAGCCACAGTAGATTCCGAGTTGAGACGTAGCCGCTGTAGATTCTGAGTTGAGACGTAGCCGCAGTAGATTCCGAGTTGAGACGTAGCCGCAGTAGATTCTGAGTTGAGACGTAGCCGCAGTAGATTCCGAGTTGAGACGTAGCCGCAGTAGATTCTGAGTTGAGACGTAGCCACAGTAGATTCTGAGTTGAGACGTAGCCGCAGTAGATTCTGAGTTGACTTGTAGCCGCAGTAGATTCCGAGTTGACTTGTAGCCGCAGTAGATTCTGAGTTGAGACGTAGCCGCAGTAGATTCCAAGTTGAGACGTAGCCGCAGTAGATTCTGAGCTGAGTCGTGGCCGCAGTAGATTCCGAGTTGACTTGTAGTTGCAGTAGATTCTGAGTTGAGTCGTAGCCGCCGTAGATTCCGAGTTGACTTGTAGCCGCAGTAGATTCCGAGTTGACTTGTAGCCGCAGTAGATTCTGAGTTGACTTTTAGCCGCAGTAGATTCTGAGTTGACTTGTAGCCGCTGTAGATTCTGTGTTGACTTGTAGCCGCAGTAGATTCTCAGTTGACTTGTAGCCGCAGTAGATTCTGAGTTGACTTGTAGCCGCAGTAGATTCTGAGTTGACTTGTAGCCGCAGTAGATTCTGAGTTGAGACGTAGCCGCAGTAGATTCTGAGTTGAGACGTAGCCGCAGTAGATTCTGAGTTGAGACGTAGCCGCAGTAGATTCTCAGTTGACTTGTAGCCGCAGTAGATTCTGAGTTGAGACATAGCCGCAGTAGATTCTGAGTTGAGACGTAGCCGCAGTAGATTCTGAGTTGACTTGTAGCCGCAGTAGATTCTGAGTTGAGACGTAGCCGCAGTAGATTCTGAGTTGAGACGTAGCCGCAGTAGATTCTGAGTTGAGACGTAGCCGCAGTAGATTCTGAGTTGAGACGTAGCTGCAGTAGATTCCGAGTTGAGACGTAGCCGCAGTAGGTTCTGAGTTGAGACGTAGCCACAGTACATTCTGAGTTGAGACGTAGCCGCAGTAGATTCCGAGTTGAGACGTAGCCGCAGTAGATTCTGAGTTGAGACGTAGCCGCAGTGGATTCTGAGTTGAGACGTAGCTGCAGTAGATTCCGAGTTGAGACGTAGCCGCAGTAGATTCTGAGTTGAGACGTAGCCGCAGTAGATTCTGAGTTGAGACATAGCCGCAGTAGATTTTGAGTTGAGACGTAGCCGCAGTAGATTCTGAGTTGAGACGTAGCCGCAGTAGATTCTGAGTTGACTTGTAGCCACAGTAGATTCCGAGTTGAGACGTAGCCGCTGTAGATTCTGAGTTGAGACGTAGCCGCAGTAGATTCCGAGTTGAGACGTAGCCGCAGTAGATTCTGAGTTGCGACGTAGCCGCAGTAGATTCCGAATTGAGACGTAGCCGCAGTAGATTCTGAGTTGAGACGTAGCCGCAGTAGATTCCGAGTTGAGACGTAGCCGCAGTAGATTCTGAGTTGAGACGTAGCCGCAGTAGATTCCGAGTTGAGACGTAGCCGCAGTAGATTCTGAGTTGAGACGTAGCCGCAGTAGATTCCGAGTTGACTTGTAGTTGCAGTAGATTCTGAGTTGAGACGTAGCCGCAGTAGATTCTGAGTTGATTTGTAGCCGCCGTAGATTCCGAGTTGACTTGTAGCCGCAGTAGATTCCGAGTTGACTTGTAGCCGCAGTAGATTCTGACTTGTAGCCGCAGTAGATTCCGAGTGGAGACGTAGCCGCAGTAGATTCCGAGTTGAGACGTAGCCGCAGTAGATTCTGAGTTGAGACTTAGCCGCAGTAGATTCCGAGTTGAGACGTAGCCGCAGTAGATTCTGAGTTGAGACGTAGCCGCAGTAGATTCCGAGTTGACTTGTAGCCGCAGTAGATTCTGAGTTGAGACGTAGAAGCAGTAGATTCTGAGTTGAGACGTAGCCGCAGTAGATTCTGAGCTGAGTCGTAGGCGCAGTAGATTCCGAGTTGACTTGTAGTTGCAGTAGATTCTGAGTTGAATTGTAGCCGCAGTAGTTTCTGAGTTGAATTGTAGCCGCAGTAGATTCCGAGTTGACTTGTAGCCGCAGTAGATTCTGAGTTGACTTGTAGCCGCAGTAGATTCGGAGTGGAGACGTAGCCGCAGTAGATTCCGAGTTGAGACGTAGCCGCAGTAGATTCTGAGTTGAGACGTAGCCGCAGTAGATTCCGAGTTGAGACGTAGCCGCAGTAGATTCTGAGTTGACTTGTAGCCGCAGTAGATTCTGAGTTGAGACGTAGCCGCAGTAGATTCTGAGTTGAGACGTAGCCGCAGTAGATTCCGAGTTGAGACGTAGCCGCAGTAGATTCTGAGTTGAGACGTAGCCGCAGTAGATTCTGAGTTGAGACGTAGCTGCAGTAGATTCCGAGTTGAGACGTAGCCGCAGTAGGTTCTGAGTTGAGACGTAGCCGCAGTAGATTCTGAGTTGAGACGTAGCCGCAGTAGATTCCGAGTTGAGACGTAGCCGCAGTAGATTCTGAGTTGAGACGTAGCCGCAGTAGATTCTGAGTTGACTTGTAGCCACAGTAGATTCCGAGTTGAGACGTAGCCGCTGTAGATTCTGAGTTGAGACGTAGCCGCAGTAGATTCCGAGTTGAGACGTAGCCGCAGTAGATTCTGAGTTGAGACGTAGCCGCAGTAGATTCCGAATTGAGACGTAGCCGCAGTAGATTCTGAGTTGAGACGTAGCCGCAGTAGATTCTGAGTTGAGACGTAGCCGCAGTAGATTCTGAGTTGACTTGTAGCCGCAGTAGATTCCCAGTTGACTTGTAGCCGCAGTAGATTCTGAGTTGAGACGTTGCCGCAGTAGATTCCGAGTTGACTTGTAGCCGCAGTAGATTCTGAGTTGACTTGTAGCCGCAGTAGATTCCGAGTTGACTTGTAGTTGCAGTAGATTCTGAGTTGAGACGTAGCCGCGGTAGATTCTGAGTTGACTTGTAGCCGCCGTAGATTCCGAGTTGACTTGTAGCCGCAGTAGATTCCGAGTTGACTTGTAGCCGCAGTAGATTCTGACTTGTAGCCGCAGTAGATTCTGAGTGGAGACGTAGCCGCAGTAGATTCCGAGTTGCGACGTAGCCGCAGTAGATTCTGAGTTGAGACGTAGCCGCAGTAGATTCCGAGTTGAGACGTAGCCGCAGTAGATTCTGAGTTGAGACGTAGCCGCAGTAGATTCCGAGTTGACTTGTAGCCACAGTAGATTCTGAGTTGATACGTAGCCGCAGTAGATTCCGAGTTGAGACGTAGCCGCAGTAGATTCTGAGCTGAGTCGTAGCCGCAGTAGATTCCGAGTTGACTTGTAGTTGCAGTAGATTCTGAGTTGAATTGTAGCCGCAGTAGTTTCTGAGTTGAATTGTAGCCGCAGTAGATTCCGAGTTGACTTGTAGCCGCAGTAGATTCTGAGTTGACTTGTAGCCGCAGTAGATTCTGAGTGGAGACGTAGCCGCAGTAGATTCCGAGTTGAGACGTAGCCGCAGTAGATTCTGAGTTGAGACGTAGCCGCAGTAGATTCCGAGTTGAGACGTAGCCGCAGTAGATTCTGAGTTGACTTGTAGCCGCAGTAGATTCTGAGTTGAGACGTAGCCGCAGTAGATTCTGAGTTGAGACGTAGCCGCATTAGATTCCGAGTTGACTTGTAGTCGCAGTAGATTCTGAGTTGAATTGTAGCCGCAGTAGATTCTGAGTTGACTTGTAGCCGCAGTAGATTCTGAGTTGACTTGTAGCCGCAGTAGATTCTGAGTTGAGACGTAGCCGCAGTAGATTCTTAGTTGACTTGTAGCCGCAGTAGATTCTGAGTTGACTTGTAGCCGCAGCAGATTCTGAGTTGACTTGTAGCCGCAATAGATTCTGAGTTGACTTGTAGCCGCAGTAGATTCTGAGTTGACTTGTAGCCGCAGTAGATTCTGAGTTGACTTGTAGTCGCAGTAGATTCTGAGTAGACTTGTAGCCGCAGTAGATTCTAAGTTGACTTGTAGCCGCAGTAGATTCTGAGTTGAGACGTAGCCGCAGTAGATTCTGAGTTGAGACGTAGATGCAGTAGATTCTTAGTTGACTTGTGTCCGCAGTAGATTCCGAGTTGAGACGTAGCCGCAGTAGATTCTGAGTTGACTTGTAGCCGCAGTAGATTCTGAGTTGACTTGTAGCCGCAGTAGATTCCGAGTTGAGACGTAGCCGCAGTAGATTCTGAGTTGACTTGTAGCCGCAGTAGATTCTGAGTTGACTTGTAGCCGCAGTAGATTCTCAGTTGAGTCGTAGCCGCAGTAGATTCCGAGTTGACTTGTAGCCGCAGTAGATTCCGAGTTGACTTGTAGCCGCAGTAGATTCTGAGTTGACTTGTAGCCGCAGTAGATTCTGAGTTGACTTGTAGCCGCAGTAGATTCCGAGTTGAATTGTAGCCGCAGTAGATTCTGAGTTGAGTCGTAGCCGCTGTAGATTCTGAGTTGACTTGTAGCCGCAGTAGATTCCGAGTTGACTTGTAGCTGCAGTAGATTCCGAGTTGACTTCTAGTCGCAGTAGATTCTGAGTTGAGTCGTAGCAGCAGTAGATTCCGAGTTGACTTGTAGCCGCAGTAGATTCCGAGTTGAGACGTAGCCGCAGTAGATTCTGAGTTGAGACGTAGCCGCAGTAGATTCCGAGTTGAGACGTAGCCGAAGTAGATTCTGAGTTGAGACGTAGCCGCAGTAGATTCCGAGTTGAGACGTAGCCGCAGTAGATTCTGAGTTGAGACGTAGCCGCTGTAGATTCTGAGTTGAGACGTAGCCGAATTAGATTCCGAGTTGAGACGTAGCCGCAGTAGATTCTGAGTTGAGACGTAGCCGCAGTAGATTCCGAGTTTAGACGTAGCCGCAGTAGATTCTGAGTTGAGACGTAGCCGCAGTAGATTCTGAGTTGAGACGTAGCCGCAGTAGATTCTGAGTTGAGACTTAGCCGCAGTGGATTCTGAGTTGAGACGTAGCCGCAGTAGATTCCGAGTTGAGACGTAGCCGCAGTAGATTCTGAGTTGAGACGTAGCCGCAGTAGATTCCTAGTTGAGACGTAGCCGCAGTAGATTCTGAGTTGAGACGTAGCCGCAGTAGATTCCGAGTTGAGACGTAGCCGCAGTAGATTCCGAGTTGAGACGTAGCCGCAGTAGATTCCGAGATGAGACGTAGCCGCAGTAGATTCTGAGTTGACTTGTAGTCGCAGTAGATTCTGAGTTTACTTGTTGCCGCAGTAGATTCTGAGTTGACTTGTAGCCGCAGTAGATTCTGAGTTGACTTGTAGCCGCAGTAGATTCTGAGTTGAGACGTAGCCGCAGTAGATTCTGACTTGAGACGTAGCCGCAGTAGATTCTTAGTTGACTTGTAGCCGCAGTAGATTCAGAGTTGACTTGTAGCCGCAGTAGATTCTGTGTTGACTTGTAGCCGCAGTAGATTCTGAGTTGACTTGTAGCCGCAGTAGATTCTGAGTTGACTTGTAGCCGCAGTAGATACTGAGTTGACTTATAGCCGCAGTAGATTCTGAGTTGAGACATAGCCGCAGTAGATTCTGAGTTGAGACGTAGCCGCAGTAGATTCTGAGTTGAGACGTAGCCGCAGTAGATTCTGAGTTGACTTGTAGCCGCAGTAGATTCTGAGTTGACCTGTAGCCGCAGTAGATTCTGAGTTGACTTGTAGCCGCAGTAGATTCTGAGTTGAGACGTAGCCGCAGTAGATTCTGAGTTGAGACGTAGCCGCAGTAGATTCTGAGTTGACTTGTAGCCGCAGTAGATTCTGAGTTGACTTGTAGCCGCAGTAGATTCTGAGTTGAGACGTAGCCGCAGTAGATTCTGAGTTGAGACGTAGCCGCAGTAGATTCTGAGTTGAGACGTAGCTGCAGTAGATTCCGAGTTGAGACGTAGCCGCAGTAGGTTCTGAGTTGAGACGTAGCCGCAGTAGATTCTGAGTTGAGACGTAGCCGCAGTAGATTCTGAGTTGACTTGTAGCCGCAGTAGATTCTGAGTTGACTTGTAGCCGCAGTAGATTCTGAGTTGACTTGTAGCCACAGTAGATTCTGAATTGACTTGTAACCGCAGTAGATTCTGTGTTGACTTGTAGCCGCAGTAGATTCTGAGTTGACTTGTAGCCGCAGTAGATTCTGAGTTGACTTGTAGCCGCAGTAGATTCTGAGTTGAGACGTAGCCGCAGTAGATTCTGAGTTGAGACGTAGCCGCAGTAGATTCTGAGTTGACTTGTAGCCGCAGTAGATTCTGAGTTGACTTGTAGCCGCAGTAGATTCTGAGTTGAGACGTAGCCGCAGTAGATTCCGAGTTGAGACGTAGCCGCAGTAGATTCTGAGTTGACTTGTAGCCGCAGTAGATTCTGAGCTGAGACGTAGCCGCAGTAGATTCTGAGTTGACTTGTAGCCGCAGTAGATTCTGAGTTGACTTGTAGCCGCAGTAGATTCTGAGTTGAGACGTAGCCGCAGTAGATTCTGAGTTGAGACGTAGCCGCAGTAGATTCTGAGTTGAGACGTAGCTGCAGTAGATTCCGAGTTGAGACGTAGCCGCAGTAGGTTCTGAGTTGAGACGTAGCCGCAGTAGATTCTGAGTTGACTTGTAGCTGCAGTAGATTCCGAGTTGAGACGTAGCCGCAGTAGATTCTGAGTTGAGACGTAGCCGCAGTAGATTCTGAGTTGAGACGTAGCTGCAGTAGATTCCGAGTTGAGACGTAGCCGCAGTAGGTTCTGAGTTGAGACGTAGCCGCAGTAGATTCTGAGTTGAGACGTAGCCGCAGTAGATTCCGAGTTGAGACGTAGCCGCAGTAGATTCTGAGTTGAGGCGTAGCCGCAGTAGATTCTGAGTTGACTGGTAGCCACAGTAGATTCCGAGTTGAGACGTAGCCGCTGTAGATTCTGAGTTGAGACGTAGCCGCAGTAGATTCTGAGTTGAGACGTAGCCGCAGTAGATTCTGAGTTGAGACGTAGCCGCAGTAGATTCCGAGTTGAGACGTAGCCGCAGTAGATTCTGAGCTGAGTCTTGGCCGCAGTAGATTCCGAGTTGACTTGTAGTTGCAGTAGATTCTGAGTTGAGTCGTAGCCGCAGTAGATTCCGAGATGAGACGTAGCCGCAGTAGATTCTGAGTTGACTTGTAGTCGCAGTAGATTCTGAGTTTACTTGTTGCCGCAGTAGATTCTGAGTTGACTTGTAGCCGCAGTAGATTCTGAGTTGACTTGTAGCCGCAGTAGATTCTGAGTTGAGACGTAGCCGCAGTAGATTCTGACTTGAGACGTAGCCGCAGTAGATTCTTAGTTGACTTGTAGCCGCAGTAGATTCAGAGTTGACTTGTAGCCGCAGTAGATTCTGTGTTGACTTGTAGCCGCAGTAGATTCTGAGTTGACTTGTAGCCGCAGTAGATTCTGAGTTGACTTGTAGCCGCAGTAGATACTGAGTTGACTTGTAGCCGCAGTAGATTCTGAGTTGAGACATAGCCGCAGTAGATTCTGAGTTGAGACGTAGCCGCAGTAGATTCTGAGTTGAGACGTAGCCGCAGTAGATTCTGAGTTGACTTGTAGCCGCAGTAGATTCTGAGTTGACCTGTAGCCGCAGTAGATTCTGAGTTGACTTGTAGCCGCAGTAGATTCTGAGTTGAGACGTAGCCGCAGTAGATTCTGAGTTGAGACGTAGCCGCAGTAGATTCTGAGTTGACTTGTAGCCGCAGTAGATTCTGAGTTGACTTGTAGCCGCAGTAGATTCTGAGTTGAGACGTAGCCGCAGTAGATTCTGAGTTGAGACGTAGCCGCAGTAGATTCTGAGTTGAGACGTAGCTGCAGTAGATTCCGAGTTGAGACGTAGCCGCAGTAGGTTCTGAGTTGAGACGTAGCCGCAGTAGATTCTGAGTTGAGACGTAGCCGCAGTAGATTCTGAGTTGACTTGTAGCCGCAGTAGATTCTGAGTTGACTTGTAGCCGCAGTAGATTCTGAGTTGACTTGTAGCCACAGTAGATTCTGAATTGACTTGTAACCGCAGTAGATTCTGTGTTGACTTGTAGCCGCAGTAGATTCTGAGTTGACTTGTAGCCGCAGTAGATTCTGAGTTGACTTGTAGCCGCAGTAGATTCTGAGTTGAGACGTAGCCGCAGTAGATTCTGAGTTGAGACGTAGCCGCAGTAGATTCTGAGTTGACTTGTAGCCGCAGTAGATTCTGAGTTGACTTGTAGCCGCAGTAGATTCTGAGTTGAGACGTAGCCGCAGTAGATTCTGAGTTGAGACGTAGCCGCAGTAGATTCTGAGTTGACTTGTAGCCGCAGTAGATTCTGAGCTGAGACGTAGCCGCAGTAGATTCTGAGTTGACTTGTAGCCGCAGTAGATTCTGAGTTGACTTGTAGCCGCAGTAGATTCTGAGTTGAGACGTAGCCGCAGTAGATTCTGAGTTGAGACGTAGCCGCAGTAGATTCTGAGTTGAGACGTAGCTGCAGTAGATTCCGAGTTGAGACGTAGCCGCAGTAGGTTCTGAGTTGAGACGTAGCCGCAGTAGATTCTGAGTTGACTTGTAGCTGCAGTAGATTCCGAGTTGAGACGTAGCCGCAGTAGATTCTGAGTTGAGACGTAGCCGCAGTAGATTCTGAGTTGAGACGTAGCCGCAGTAGATTCTGAGTTGAGACGTAGCCGCAGTAGATTCCGAGTTGAGACGTAGCCGCAGTAGATTCTGAGCTGAGTCTTGGCCGCAGTAGATTCCGAGTTGACTTGTAGTTGCAGTAGATTCTGAGTTGAGTCGTAGCCGCCGTAGATTCCGAGTTGACTTGTAGCCGCAGTATATTCCGAGTTGACTTGTAGCCGCAGTAGATTCTGAGTTGACTTGTAGCCGCAGTAGATTCTGAGTTGACTTGTAGCCGCTGTAGATTCTGTGTTGACTTGTAGCCGCAGTAGATTCTCAGTTGACTTGTAGCCGCAGTAGATTCTGAGTTGACTTGTAGCCGCAGTAGATTCTGAGTTGAATTGTAGCCGCAGTAGATTCTGAGTTGAGACGTAGCCGCAGTAGATTCTGAGTTGAGACGTAGCCGCAGTAGATTCTGAGTTGACTTGTAGCCGCAGTAGATTCTGAGTTGAGACGTAGCCGCAGTAGATTCTGAGTTGAGACGTAGCCGCAGTAGATTCTGAGTTGAGACGTAGCCGCAGTAGATTCTGAGTTGAGACGTAGCCGCAGTAGATTCCGAGTTGAGACGTAGCCGCAGTAGATTCTGAGTTGAGACGTAGCCGCAGTAGATTCTGAGTTGACTTGTAGCCACAGTAGATTCCGAGTTGAGACGTAGCCGCTGTAGATTCTGAGTTGAGACGTAGCCGCAGTAGATTCCGAGTTGAGACGTAGCCGCAGTAGATTCTGAGTTGAGACGTAGCCGCAGTAGATTCCGAATTGAGACGTAGCTGCAGTAGATTCTGAGTTGAGACGTAGCCGCAGTAGATTCTGAGTTGAGACGTAGTCGCAGTAGATTCTGAGTTGACTTGTAGCCGCAGTAGATTCCCAGTTGACTTGTAGCCGCAGTAGATTCTGAGTTGAGACGTAGCCGCAGTAGATTCCGAGTTGAGACGTAGCCGCAGTAGATTCTGAGCTGAGACGTAGCCGCAGTAGATTCTGAGTTGAGACGTAGCTGCAGTAGATTCCGAGTTGAGACGTAGCCGCAGTAGGTTCTGAGTTGAGACGTAGCCGCAGTAGATTCTGAGTTGAGACGTAGCCGCAGTAGATTCCGAGTTGAGACGTAGCCGCAGTAGATTCTGAGTTGAGGCGTAGCCGCAGTAGATTCTGAGTTGACTGGTAGCCACAGTAGATTCCGAGTTGAGACGTAGCCGCTGTAGATTCTGAGTTGAGACGTAGCCGCAGTAGATTCCGAGTTGAGACGTAGCCGCAGTAGATTCTGAGTTGAGACGTAGCCGCAGTAGATTCCGAGTTGAGACGTAGCCGCAGTAGATTCTGAGCTGAGTCTTGGCCGCAGTAGATTCCGAGTTGACTTGTAGTTGCAGTAGATTCTGAGTTGAGTCGTAGCCGCCGTAGATTCCGAGTTGACTTGTAGCCGCAGTATATTCCGAGTTGACTTGTAGCCGCAGTAGATTCTGAGTTGACTTGTAGCCGCAGTAGATTCTGAGTTGACTTGTAGCCGCTGTAGATTCTGTGTTGACTTGTAGCCGCAGTAGATTCTCAGTTGACTTGTAGCCGCAGTAGATTCTGAGTTGACTTGTAGCCGCAGTAGATTCTGAGTTGAATTGTAGCCGCAGTAGATTCTGAGTTGAGACGTAGCCGCAGTAGATTCTGAGTTGAGACGTAGCCGCAGTAGATTCTGAGTTGACTTGTAGCCGCAGTAGATTCTGAGTTGAGACGTAGCCGCAGTAGATTCCGAGTTGAGACGTAGCCGCAGTAGATTCTGAGTTGACTTGTAGCCGCAGTAGATTCTGAGTTGAGACGTAGCCGCAGTAGATTCTGAGTTGAGACGTAGCCGCAGTAGATTCTGAGTTGAGACGTAGCCGCAGTAGATTCTGAGTTGAGACGTAGCCGCAGTAGATTCTGAGTTGAGACGTAGCCGCAGTAGATTCCGAGTTGAGACGTAGCCGCAGTAGATTCTGAGTTGAGACGTAGCCGCAGTAGATTCTGAGTTGACTTGTAGCCACAGTAGATTCCGAGTTGAGACGTAGCCGCTGTAGATTCTGAGTTGAGACGTAGCCGCAGTAGATTCCGAGTTGAGACGTAGCCGCAGTAGATTCTGAGTTGAGACGTAGCCGCAGTAGATTCCGAATTGAGACGTAGCTGCAGTAGATTCTGAGTTGAGACGTAGCCGCAGTAGATTCTGAGTTGAGACGTAGTCGCAGTAGATTCTGAGTTGACTTGTAGCCGCAGTAGATTCCCAGTTGACTTGTAGCCGCAGTAGATTCTGAGTTGAGACGTAGCCGCAGTAGATTCCGAGTTGAGACGTAGCCGCAGTAGATTCTGAGCTGAGTCGTAGCCGCAGTAGATTCCGAGTTGACTTGTAGTTGCAGTAGATTCTGAGTTGAGACGTAGCCGCAGTAGATTCTGAGTTGACTTGTAGCCGCCGTAGATTCCGAGTTGACTTGTAGCCGCAGTAGATTCCGAGTTGACTTGTAGCCGCAGTAGATTCTGACTTGTAGCCGCAGTAGATTCCGAGTGGAGACGTAGCCGCAGTAGATTCCGAGTTGAGACGTAGCCGCAGTAGATTCTGAGTTGAGACGTAGCCGCAGTAGATTCCGAGTTGAGACGTAGCCGCAGTAGATTCTGAGTTGAGACGTAGCCGCAGTAGATTCCGAGTTGACTTGTAGCCGCAGTAGATTCTGAGTTGAGACGTAGCCGCAGTAGATTCTGAGTTGAGACGTAGCCGCATTAGATTCTGAGCTGAGTCGTAGCCGCAGTAGATTCCGAGTTGACTTGTAGTTGCAGTAGATTCTGAGTTGAATTGTAGCCGCAGTAGTTTCTGAGTTGAATTGTAGCCGCAGCAGATTCCGAGTTGACTTGTAGCCGCAGTAGATTCTGAGTTGACTTGTAGCCGCAGTAGATTCTGAGTTGAGACGTAGCCGCAGTAGATTCCGAGTTGAGACCTAGCCGCAGTAGATTCTGAGTTGAGACGTAGCCGCAGTAGATTCCGAGTTGAGACGTAGCCGCAGTAGATTCTGAGTTGACTTGTAGCCGCAGTAGATTCTGAGTTGAGACGTAGCCGCAGTAGATTCTGAGTTGAGACGTAGCCGCAGTAGATTCCGAGTTGAGACGTAGCCGCAGTAGATTCTGAGTTGAGACGTAGCCGCAGTAGATTCTGAGTTGAGACGTAGCTGCAGTAGATTCCGAGTTGAGACGTAGCCGCAGTAGGTTCTGAGTTGAGACGTAGCCGCAGTAGATTCTGAGTTGAGACGTAGCCGCAGTAGATTCCGAGTTGAGACGTAGCCGCAGTAGATTCTGAGTTGAGACGTAGCCGCAGTAGATTCTGAGTTGACTTGTAGCCACAGTAGATTCCGAGTTGAGACGTAGCCGCTGTAGATTCTGAGTTGAGACGTAGCCGCAGTAGATTCCGAGTTGAGACGTAGCCGCAGTAGATTCTGAGTTGAGACGTAGCCGCAGTAGATTCCGAATTGAGACGTAGCCGCAGTAGATTCTGAGTTGAGACGTAGCCGCAGTAGATTCTGAGTTGAGACGTAGCCGCAGTAGATTCCGAGTTGACTTGTAGCCGCAGTAGATTCCCAGTTGACTTGTAGCCGCAGTAGATTCTGAGTTGAGACGTAGCCGCAGTAGATTCCGAGTTGAGACGTAGCCGCAGTAGATTCTGAGCTGAGTCGTAGCCGCAGTAGATTCCGAGTTGACTTGTAGTTGCAGTAGATTCTGAGTTGAGACGTAGCCGCAGTAGATTCTGAGTTGACTTGTAGCCGCCGTAGATTCCGAGTTGACTTGTAGCCGCAGTAGATTCCGAGTTGACTTGTAGCCGCAGTAGATTCTGACTTGTAGCCGCAGTAGATTCTGAGTGGAGACGTAGCCGCAGTAGATTCCGAGTTGAGACTTAGCCGCAGTAGATTCTGAGTTGAGACGTAGCCGCAGTAGATTCCGAGTTGAGACGTAGCCGCAGTAGATTCTGAGTTGAGACGTAGCCGCAGTAGATTCCGAGTTGACTTGTAGCCACAGTAGATTCTGAGTTGAGAAGTAGCCGCAGTAGATTCCGAGTTGAGACGTAGCCGCAGTAGATTCTGAGCTGAGTCGTAGCCGCAGTAGATTCCGAGTTGACTTGTAGCCGCAGTAGATTCTGAGATGATTTGTAGCCGCAGTAGATTCCGAGTTGAGACGTAGCCGCAGTAGATTCCGAGTTGAGACGTAGCCGCAGTAGATTCTGAGTTGACTTGTAGCCACAGTAGATTCTGAGTTGAGACGTAGCCGCAGTAGATTCCGAGTTGAGACGTAGCCGCAGTAGATTCTGAGTTGACTTGTAGCCGCAGTAGATTCTGAGTTGACTTGTAGCCGCAGTAGATTCTGAGATGATTTGTAGCCGCAGTAGATTCTGAGTTGAGTCGTAGCCGCAGTAGATACCGAGTTGACTTGTAGCCGCAGTAGATTCCGAGTTGACTTGTAGCCGCAGTAGATTCTGAGTTGACTTGTAGCCGCAGTAGATTCCGAGTTGAATTGTAGCCGCAGTAGATTCTGAGTTGAGTCGTAGCCGCTGTAGATTCTGAGTTGACTTGTAGCCGCAGTAGATTCCGAGTTGACTTGTAGCCGCAGTAGATTCCGAGTTGACTTCTAGCCGCAGTAGATTCTGAGTTGAGTCGTAGCCGCAGTAGATTCCGAGTTGACTTGTAGCCGCAGTAGATTCCGAGTTGAGACGTAGCCGCAGTAGATTCTGAGTTGAGACGTAGCCGCAGTAGATTCCGAGTTGAGACGTAGCCGAAGTAGATTCCGAGTTGAGACGTAGCCGCAGTAGATTCCGACTTGAGACATAGCCGCAGTAGATTCTGAGTTGAGACGTAGCCGCTGTAGATTCTGAGTTGAGACGAAGCCGCAGTAGATTCCGAGTTGAGACGTAGCCGCAGTAGATTCTGAGTTGAGATGTAGCCGCAGTAGATTCTGAGTTGAGACGTAGCCGCAGTAGATTCTGAGTTGAGACTTAGCCGCAGTAGATTCTGAGTTGAGACGTAGCCGCTGTAGATTCTGAGTTGAGACGTAGCCGCAGTAGATTCCGAGTTGAGACGTAGCCGCAGTAGATTCTGAGTTGAGACGTAGCCGCAGTAGATTCCGAGTTGAGACGTAGCCGCAGTAGATTCTGAGTTGAGACGTAGCCGCAGTAGATTCTGAGTTGAGACGTAGCCGCAGTAAATTCTGAGTTGAGACTTAGCCGCAGTAGATTCTGAGTTGAGACGTAGTCGCAGTAGATTCCGAGTTGAGACGTAGCCGCAGTAGATTCTGAGTTGAGACGTAGCCGCAGTAAGATTCCGAGTTGAGACGTAGCCGCAGTAGATTCTGAGTTGAGACGTAGCCGCAGTAGCTTCCGAGTTGACTTGTAGTTGCAGTAGATTCTGAGTTGAGACGTAGCCGCAGTAGATTCTGAGTTGACTTGTAGCCGCCGTAGATTCCGAGTTGACTTGTAGCCGCAGTAGATTCCGAGTTGACTTGTAGCCGCAGTAGATTCTGACTTGTAGCCGCAGTAGATTCCGAGTGGAGACGTAGCCGCAGTAGATTCCGAGTTGAGACGTAGCCGCAGTAGATTCTGAGTTGAGACGTAGCCGCAGTAGATTCCGAGTTGAGACGTAGCCGCAGTAGATTCTGAGTTGAGACGTAGCCGCAGTAGATTCCGAGTTGACTTGTAGCCGCAGTAGATTCTGAGTTGAGACGTAGCCGCAGTAGATTCTGAGTTGAGACGTAGCCGCAGTAGATTCTGAGCTGAGTCGTAGCCGCCGTAGATTCCGAGTTGACTTGTAGTTGCAGTAGATTCTGAGTTGAATTGTAGCCGCAGTAGTTTCTGAGTTGAATTGTAGCCGCAGTAGATTCCGAGTTGACTTGTAGCCGCAGTAGATTCTGAGTTGACTTGTAGCCGCAGTAGATTCGGAGTGGAGACGTAGCCGCAGTAGATTCCGAGTTGAGACGTAGCCGCAGTAGATTCTGAGTTGAGACGTAGCCGCAGTAGATTCCGAGTTGAGACGTAGCCGCAGTAGATTCTGAGTTGACTTGTAGCCGCAGTAGATTCTGAGTTGAGACGTAGCCGCAGTAGATTCTGAGTTGAGACGTAGCCGCAGTAGATTCCGAGTTGAGACGTAGCCGCAGTAGATTCTGAGTTGAGACGTAGCCGCAGTAGATTCCGAGTTGAGACGTAGCTGCAGTAGATTCCGAGTTGAGACGTAGCCGCAGTAGGTTCTGAGTTGAGACGTAGCCGCAGTAGATTCTGAGTTGAGACGTAGCCGCAGTAGATTCCGAGTTGAGACGTAGCCGCAGTAGATTCTGAGTTGAGACGTTTCCGCAGTAGATTCTGAGGTGACTTGTAGCCACAGTAGATTCCGAGTTGAGACGTAGCCGCTGTAGATTCTGAGTTGAGACGTAGCCGCAGTAGATTCCGAGTTGACACGTAGCCGCAGTAGATTCTGAGTTGAGACGTAGCCGCAGTAGATTCCGAATTGAGATGTAGCCGCAGTAGATTCTGAGTTGAGACGTAGCCGCAGTAGATTCTGAGTTGAGACGTAGCCGCAGTAGATTCTGAGTTGACTTGTAGCCGCAGTAGATTCCCAGTTGACTTGTAGCCGCAGTAGATTCTGAGTTGAGACGTAGCCGCAGTAGATTCCGAGTTGACTTGTAGCCGCAGTAGATTCTGAGTTGACTTGTAGCCGCAGTAGATTCCGAGTTGACTTGTAGTTGCAGTAGATTCTGAGTTGAGACGTAGCCGCAGTAGATTCTGAGTTGACTTGTAGCCGCCGTAGATTCCGAGTTGACTTGTAGCCGCAGTAGATTCCGAGTTGACTTGTAGCCGCAGTAGATTCTGACTTGTAGCCGCAGTAGATTCTGAGTGGAGACGTAGCCGCAGTAGATTCCGAGTTGCGATGTAGCGGCAGTAGACTCTGAGTTGAGACGTAGCCGCAGTAGATTCCGAGTTGAGACGTAGCCGCAGTAGATTCTGAGTTGAAACGTAGCCGCAGTAGATTCCGAGTTGACTTGTAGCCACAGTAGATTCTGAGTTGATACGTAGCCGCAGTAGATTCTGAGTTGAGACGTAGCCGCAGTAGATTCCGAGTTGAGACGTAGCCGCAGTAGATTCTGAGTTGACTTGTAGCCGCAGTAGATTCTGAGTTGAGACGTAGCCGCAGTAGATTCTGAGTTGAGACGTAGCCGCATTAGATTCCGAGTTGAGACGTAGCCGCAGTAGATTCTGAGTTGAGACGTAGCCGCAGTAGATTCAGAGTTGAGACGTAGCCGCAGTAGATTCTGAGTTGACTTGTAGTCGCAGTAGATTCTGAGTTGAATTGTAGCCGCAGTAGATTCTGAGTTGACTTGTAGCAGCAGTAGATTCTGAGTTGACTTGTAGCCGCAGTAGATTCTGAGTTGAGACGTAGCCGCAGTAGATTCTTAGTTGACTTGTAGCCGCGGTAGATTCTGAGTTGACTTGTAGCCGCAGTAGATTCTGAGTTGACTTGTAGCCGCAATAGATTCTGAGTTGACTTGTAGCCGCAGTAGATTCTGAGTTGACTTGTAGCCGCAGTAGATTCTGAGTTGAGACGTAGCCGCAGTAGATTCTGAGTTGAGACGTAGATGCAGTAGATTCTTAGTTGACTTGTGTCCGCAGTAGATTCCGAGTTGAGACGTAGCCGCAGTAGATTCTGAGTTGACTTGTAGCCGCAGTAGATTCTGAGTTGACTTGTAGCCGCAGTAGATTCCGAGTTGAGACGTAGCCGCAGTAGATTCTGAGTTGACTTGTAGCCGCAGTAGATTCTGAGTTGACTTGTAGCCGCAGTAGATTCTGAGTTGACTTGTAGCCGCAGTAGATTCTGAGTTGAGTCGTAGCCACAGTAGATTCCGAGTTGACTTGTAGCCGCAGTAGATTCCGAGTTGACTTGTAGCCGCAGTAGATTCTGAGTTGACTTGTAGCCGCAGTAGATTCTGAGTTGACTTGTAGCCGCAGTAGATTCCGAGTTGAATTGTAGCCGCAGTAGATTCTGAGTTGAGTCGTAGCCGCTGTAGATTCTGAGTTGACTTGTAGCCGCAGTAGATTCCGAGTTGACTTGTAGCCGCAGTAGATTCCGAGTTGACTTCTAGCCGCAGTAGATTCTGAGTTGAGTCGTAGCCGCAGTAGATTCCGAGTTGACTTGTAGCCGCAGTAGATTCCGAGTTGAGACGTAGCCGCAGTAGATTCCGAGTTGAGACGTAGCCGCAGTAGATTCTGAGTTGACTTGTAGCCGCAGTAGATTCTGAGTTGAGACGTAGCCGCAGTAGATTCTGAGTTGAGACGTAGCCGCATTAGATTCCGAGTTGAGACGTAGCCGCAGTAGATTCTGAGTTGAGACGTAGCCGCAGTAGATTCAGAGTTGAGACGTAGCCGCAGTAGATTCTGAGTTGACTTGTAGTCGCAGTAGATTCTGAGTTGAATTGTAGCCGCAGTAGATTCTGAGTTGACTTGTAGCCGCAGTAGATTCTGAGTTGAGACGTAGCCGCAGTAGATTCTGAGTTGAGACGTAGCCGCAGTAGATTCTTAGTTGACTTGTAGCCGCAGTAGATTCTGAGTTGACTTGTAGCCGCAGTAGATTCTGAGTTGACTTGTAGCCGCAATAGATTCTGAGTTGACTTGTAGCCGCAGTAGATTCTGAGTTGACTTGTAGCCGCAGTAGATTCTGAGTTGACTTGTAGTCGCAGTAGATTCTGAGTTGACTTGTAGCCGCAGTAGATTCTAAGTTGACTTGTAGCCGCAGTAGATTCTGAGTTGAGACGTAGCCGCAGTAGATTCTGAGTTGAGACGTAGATGCAGTAGATTCTTAGTTGACTTGTGTCCGCAGTAGATTCCGAGTTGAGACGTAGCCGCAGTAGATTCTGAGTTGACTTGTAGCCGCAGTAGATTCTGAGTTGACTTGTAGCCGCAGTAGATTCCGAGTTGAGACGTAGCCGCAGTAGATTCTGAGTTGACTTGTAGCCGCAGTAGATTCTGAGTTGACTTGTAGCCGCAGTAGATTCTGAGTTGAGTCGTAGCCGCAGTAGATTCCGAGTTGACTTGTAGCCGCAGTAGATTCCGAGTTGACTTGTAGCCGCAGTAGATTCTGAGTTGACTTGTAGCCGCAGTAGATTCTGAGTTGACTTGTAGCCGCAGTATATTCCGAGTTGAATTGTAGCCGCAGTAGATTCTGAGTTGAGTCGTAGCCGCTGTAGATTCTGAGTTGACTTGTAGCCGCAGTAGATTCCGAGTTGACTTGTAGCCGCAGTAGATTCCGAGTTGACTTCTAGCCGCAGTAGATTCTGAGTTGAGTCGTAGCCGCAGTAGATTCCGAGTTGACTTGTAGCCGCAGTAGATTCCGAGTTGAGACGTAGCCGCAGTAGATTCTGAGTTGAGACGTAGCCGCAGTAGATTCCGAGTTGAGACGTAGCCGCAGTAGATTCTGAGTTGAGAAGTAGCCGCAGTAGATTCTGAGTTGACTTGTAGCCGCAGTAGATTCCCAGTTGACTTGTAGCCGCAGTAGATTCTGAGTTGAGACGTAGCCGCAGTAAGATTCCGAGTTGAGACGTAGCCGCAGTAGATTCTGAGTTGAGACGTAGCCGCAGTAGCTTCCGAGTTGACTTGTAGTTGCAGTAGATTCTGAGTTGAGACGTAGCCGCAGTAGATTCTGAGTTGACTTGTAGCCGCCGTAGATTCCGAGTTGACTTGTAGCCGCAGTAGATTCCGAGTTGACTTGTAGCCGCAGTAGATTCTGACTTGTAGCCGCAGTAGATTCCGAGTTGAGACGTAGCCGCAGTAGATTCCGAGTTGAGACGTAGCCGCAGTAGATTCTGAGTTGAGACGTAGCCGTAGTAGATTCCGAGTTGAGACGTAGCCGCAGTAGATTCTGAGTTGAGACGTAGCCGCAGTAGATTCCGAGTTGACTTGTAGCCGCAGTAGATTCTGAGTTGAGACGTAGCCGCAGTAGATTCTGAGTTGAGACGTAGCCGCAGTAGATTCTGAGCTGAGTCGTAGCCGCAGTAGATTCCGAGTTGACTTGTAGTTGCAGTAGATTCTGAGTTGAATTGTAGCCGCAGTAGTTTCTGAGTTGAATTGTAGCCGCAGTAGATTCCGAGTTGACTTGTAGCCGCAGTAGATTCTGAGTTGACTTGTAGCCGCAGTAGATTCGGAGTGGAGACGTAGCCGCAGTAGATTCCGAGTTGAGACGTAGCCGCAGTAGATTCTGAGTTGAGACGTAGCCGCAGTAGATTCCGAGTTGAGACGTAGCCGCAGTAGATTCTGAGTTGACTTGTAGCCGCAGTAGATTCTGAGTTGAGACGTAGCCGCAGTAGATTCTGAGTTGACTTGTAGCCGCAGTAGATTCCGAGTTGAGACGTAGCCGCAGTAGATTCTGAGTTGAGACGTAGCCGCAGTAAGATTCCGAGTTGAGACGTAGCTGCAGTAGATTCCGAGTTGAGACGTAGCTGCAGTAGGTTCTGAGTTGAGACGTAGCCGCAGTAGATTCTGAGTTGAGACGTAGCCGCAGTAGATTCCGAGTTGAGACGTAGCCGCAGTAGATTCTGAGTTGAGACGTTTCCGCAGTAGATTCTGAGTTGACTTGTAGCCACAGTAGATTCCGAGTTGAGACGTAGCCGCTGTAGATTCTGAGTTGAGACGTAGCCGCAGTAGATTCCGAGTTGAGACGTAGCCGCAGTAGATTCTGAGTTGAGACGTAGCCGCAGTAGATTCCGAATTGAGACGTAGCCGCAGTAGATTCTGAGTTGAGACGTAGCCGCAGTAGATTCTGAGTTGAGACGTAGCCGCAGTAGATTCTGAGTTGACTTGTAGCCGCAGTAGATTCCCAGTTGACTTGTAGCCGCAGTAGATTCTGAGTTGAGACGTAGCCGCAGTAGATTCCGAGTTGACTTGTAGCCGCAGTAGATTCTGAGTTGACTTGTAGCCGCAGTAGATTCCGAGTTGACTTGTAGTTGCAGTAGATTCTGAGTTGAGACGTAGCCGCAGTAGATTCTGAGTTGACTTGTAGCCGCCGTAGATTCCGAGTTGACTTGTAACCGCAGTAGATTCCGAGTTGACTTGTAGCCGCAGTAGATTCTGACTTGTAGCCGCAGTAGATTCTGAGTTGAGTCGTAGCCGCAGTAGATTCCGAGTTGCGATGTAGCGGCAGTAGATTCTGAGTTGAGACGTAGCCGCAGTAGATTCCGAGTTGAGACGTAGCCGCAGTAGATTCTGAGTTGAGACGTAGCCGCAGTAGATTCCGAGTTGACTTGTAGCCACAGTAGATTCTGAGTTGATACGTAGCCGCAGTAGATTCCGAGTTGAGACGTAGCCGCAGTAGATTCTGAGCTGAGTCGTAGGCGCAGTAGATTCCGAGTTGACTTGTAGTTGCAGTAGATTCTGAGTTGAATTGTAGCCGCAGTAGTTTCTGAGTTGAATTGTAGCCGCAGTAGATTCCGAGTTGACTTGTAGCCGCAGTAGATTCTGAGTTGACTTGTAGCCGCAGTAGATTCTGAGTGGAGACGTAGCCGCAGTAGATTCCGAGTTGAGACGTAGCCGCAGTAGATTCTGAGTTGAGACGTAGCCGCAGTAGATTCCGAGTTGAGACGTAGCCGCAGTAGATTCTGAGTTGACTTGTAGCCGCAGTAGATTCTGAGTTGAGACGTAGCCGCAGTAGATTCTGAGTTGAGTCGTAGCCGCATTAGATTCCGAGTTGAGACGTAGCCGCAGTAGATTCTGAGTTGAGACGTAGCCGCAGTAGATTCAGAGTTGAGACGTAGCCGCAGTACATTCTGAGTTGATTTGTAGTCGCAGTAGATTCTGAGTTGAATTGTAGCCGCAGTAGATTCTGAGTTGACTTGTAGCCGCAGTAGATTCTGAGTTGACTTGTAGCCGCAGTAGATTCTGAGTTGAGACGTAGCCGCAGTAGATTCTTAGTTGACTTGTAGCCGCAGTAGATTCTGAGTTGACTTGTAGCCGCAGTAGATTCTGAGTTGACTTGTAGCCGCAATAGATTCTGAGTTGACTTGTAGCCGCAGTAGATTCTCAGTTGACTTGTAGCCGCAGTAGATTCTGAGTTGACTTGTAGTCGCAGTAGATTCTGAGTAGACTTGTAGCCGCAGTAGATTCTAAGTTGACTTGTAGCCGCAGTAGATTCTGAGTTGAGACGTAGCCGCAGTAGATTCTGAGTTGAGACGTAGATGCAGTAGATTCTTAGTTGACTTGTGTCCGCAGTAGATTCCGAGTTGAGACGTAGCCGCAGTAGATTCTGAGTTGAGACGTAGCCGCAGTAGATTCTGAGTTGACTTGTAGCCGCAGTAGATTCCGAGTTGAGACGTAGCCGCAGTAGATTCTGAGTTGACTTGTAGCCGCAGTAGATTCTGAGTTGACTTGTAGCCGCAGTAGATTCTGAGTTGACTTGTAGCCGCAGTAGATTCTGAGTTGAGTCGTAGCCGCAGTAGATTCCGAGTTGACTAGTAGCCGCAGTAGATTCCGAGTTGACTTGTAGCCGCAGTAGATTCTGAGTTGACTTGTAGCCGCAGTAGATTCCGAGTTGAATTGTAGCCGCAGTAGATTCCGAGTTGACTTCTAGCCGCAGTAGATTCTGAGTTGAGTCGTAGCCACAGTAGATTCCGAGTTGACTTGTAGCCGCAGTAGATTCCGAGTTGAGACGTAGCCGCAGTAGATTCTGAGTTGAGACGTAGACGCAGTAGATTCCGAGTTGAGACGTAGCCGAAGTAGATTCCGAGTTGAGACGTAGCCGCAGTAGATTCCGAGTTGAGACGTAGCCGCAGTAGATTCTGAGTTGAGACGTAGCCGCTGTAGATTCTGAGTTGAGACGTAGCCGAAGTAGATTCCGAGTTGAGACGTAGCCGCAGTAGATTCTGAGTTGAGACGTAGCCGCAGTAGATTCCGAGTTGAGACGTAGCCGCAGTAGATTCTGAGTTGAGACGTAGCCGCAGTAGATTCTGAGTTGAGACGTAGCCGCAGTAGATTCTGAGTTGAGACTTAGCCGCAGTAGATTCTGAGTTGAGACGTAGCCGCAGTAGATTCCGAGTTGAGACGTAGCCGCAGTAGATTCTGAGTTGAGACGTAGCCGCAGTAGATTCCTAGTTGAGACGTAGCCGCAGTAGATTCTGAGTTGAGACGTAGCCGCAGTAGATTCCGAGTTGAGACGTAGCCGCAGTAGATTCCGAGTTGAGACGTAGCCGCAGTAGATTCCGAGATGAGACGTAGCCGCAGTAGATTCTGAGTTGACTTGTAGTCGCAGTAGATTCTGAGTTTACTTGTTGCCGCAGTAGATTCTGAGTTGACTTGTAGCCGCAGTAGATTCTGAGTTGATTTGTAGCCGCAGTAGATTCTGAGTTGACTTGTAGCCGCAGTAGATTCTGAGTTGAGACGTAGCCGCAGTAGATTCTTAGTTGACTTGTAGCCGCAGTAGATTCAGAGTTGACATGTAGCCGCAGTAGATTCTGTGTTGACTTGTAGCCGCAGTAGATTCTGAGTTGACTTGTAGCCGCAGTAGATTCTGAGTTGACTTGTAGCCGCAGTAGATACTGAGTTGACTTGTAGCCGCAGTAGATTCTGAGTTGAGACGTAGCCGCAGTAGATTCAGAGTTGAGACGTAGCCGCAGTAGATTCTGAGTTGACTTGTAGCCGCAGTAGATTCTGAGTTGACCTGTAGCCGCAGTAGATTCTGAGTTGACTTGTAGCCGCAGTAGATTCTGAGTTGACTTGTAGCCGCAGAAGATTCTGAGTTGAGACGTAGCCGCAGTAGATTCTGAGTTGACTTGTAGCCGCAGTAGATTCTGAGTTGAGACGTAGCCGCAGTAGATTCTGAGTTGACTTGTAGCCGCAGTAGATTCTGAGTTGACTTGTAGCCGCAGTAGATTCTGAGTTGAGACGTAGCCGCAGTAGATTCTGAGTTGAGACGTAGCCGCAGTAGATTCTGAGTTGAGACGTAGCTGCAGTAGATTCCGAGTTGAGACGTAGCCGCAGTAGGTTCTGAGTTGAGACGTAGCCGCAGTAGATTCTGAGTTGAGACGTAGCCGCAGTAGATTCTGAGTGGAGACGTAGCCGCAGTAGATTCCGAGTTGAGACGTAGCCGCAGTAGATACTGAGTTGAGACGTAGCCGCAGTAGATTCCGAGTTGAGACGTAGCCGCAGTAGATTCTGAGTTGACTTGTAGCCGCAGTAGATTCTGAGTTGAGACGTAGCCGCAGTAGATTCTGAGTTGAGACGTAGCCGCAGTAGATTCTGAGTTGAGACGTAGCCGCAGTAGATTCTTAGTTGACTTGTAGCCGCAGTAGATTCTGAGTTGAGACGTAGCCGCAGTAGATTCTGAGTTGACTTGTAGCCGCAGTAGATTCTGAGCTGAGACGTAGCCGCAGTAGATTCTGAGTTGACTTGTAGCCGCAGTAGATTCTGAGTTGACTTGTAGCCGCAGTAGATTCTGAGTTGAGACGTAGCCGCAGTAGATTCTGAGTTGAGACGTAGCCGCAGTAGATTCTGAGTTGACTTGTAGCCGCAGTAGATTCCGAGTTGAGACGTAGCCGCAGTAGATTCTGAGTTGACTTGTAGCCGCAGTAGATTCTGAGTTGACTTGTAGCCGCAGTAGATTCTGAGTTGACTTGTAGCCGCAGTAGATTCTGAGTTGAGTCGTAGCCGCAGTAGATTCCGAGTTGACTAGTAGCCGCAGTAGATTCCGAGTTGACTTGTAGCCGCAGTAGATTCTGAGTTGACTTGTAGCCGCAGTAGATTCTGAGTTGACTTGTATCCGCAGTAGATTCCGAGTTGAATTGTAGCCGCAGTAGATTCTGAGCTGAGTCGTAGCCGCTGTAGATTCTGAGTTGACTTGTAGCCGCAGTAGATTCCGAGTTGACTTGTAGCCGCAGTAGATTCCGAGTTGACTTCTAGCCGCAGTAGATTCTGAGTTGAGTCGTAGCCGCAGTAGATTCCGAGTTGACTTGTAGCCGCAGTAGATTCCGAGTTGAGACGTAGCCGCAGTAGATTCTGAGTTGAGACGTAGACGCAGTAGATTCCGAGTTGAGACGTAGCCGAAGTAGATTCCGAGTTGAGACGTAGCCGCAGTAGATTCCGAGTTGAGACGTAGCCGCAGTAGATTCTGAGTTGAGACGTAGCCGCTGTAGATTCTGAGTTGAGACGTAGCCGAAGTAGATTCCGAGTTGAGACGTAGCCGCAGTAGATTCTGAGTTGAGACGTAGCCGCAGTAGATTCCGAGTTGAGACGTAGCCGCAGTAGATTCTGAGTTGAGACGTAGCCGCAGTAGATTCTGAGTTGAGACGTAGCCGCAGTAGATTCTGAGTTGAGACTTAGCCGCAGTAGATTCTGAGTTGAGACGTAGCCGCAGTAGATTCCGAGTTGAGACGTAGCCGCAGTAGATTCTGAGTTGAGACGTAGCCGCAGTAGATTCCTAGTTGAGACGTAGCCGCAGTAGATTCTGAGTTGAGACGTAGCCGCAGTAGATTCCGAGTTGAGACGTAGCCGCAGTAGATTCCGAGTTGAGACGTAGCCGCAGTAGATTCCGAGATGAGACGTAGCCGCAGTAGATTCTGAGTTGACTTGTAGTCGCAGTAGATTCTGAGTTTACTTGTTGCCGCAGTAGATTCTGAGTTGACTTGTAGCCGCAGTAGATTCTGAGTTGATTTGTAGCCGCAGTAGATTCTGAGTTGACTTGTAGCCGCAGTAGATTCTGAGTTGAGACGTAGCCGCAGTAGATTCTTAGTTGACTTGTAGCCGCAGTAGATTCAGAGTTGACATGTAGCCGCAGTAGATTCTGTGTTGACTTGTAGCCGCAGTAGATTCTGAGTTGACTTGTAGCCGCAGTAGATTCTGAGTTGACTTGTAGCCGCAGTAGATACTGAGTTGACTTGTAGCCGCAGTAGATTCTGAGTTGAGACGTAGCCGCAGTAGATTCAGAGTTGAGACGTAGCCGCAGTAGATTCTGAGTTGACTTGTAGCCGCAGTAGATTCTGAGTTGACCTGTAGCCGCAGTAGATTCTGAGTTGACTTGTAGCCGCAGTAGATTCTGAGTTGACTTGTAGCCGCAGAAGATTCTGAGTTGAGACGTAGCCGCAGTAGATTCTGAGTTGACTTGTAGCCGCAGTAGATTCTGAGTTGAGACGTAGCCGCAGTAGATTCTGAGTTGACTTGTAGCCGCAGTAGATTCTGAGTTGACTTGTAGCCGCAGTAGATTCTGAGTTGAGACGTAGCCGCAGTAGATTCTGAGTTGAGACGTAGCCGCAGTAGATTCTGAGTTGAGACGTAGCTGCAGTAGATTCCGAGTTGAGACGTAGCCGCAGTAGGTTCTGAGTTGAGACGTAGCCGCAGTAGATTCTGAGTTGAGACGTAGCCGCAGTAGATTCTGAGTGGAGACGTAGCCGCAGTAGATTCCGAGTTGAGACGTAGCCGCAGTAGATACTGAGTTGAGACGTAGCCGCAGTAGATTCCGAGTTGAGACGTAGCCGCAGTAGATTCTGAGTTGACTTGTAGCCGCAGTAGATTCTGAGTTGAGACGTAGCCGCAGTAGATTCTGAGTTGAGACGTAGCCGCAGTAGATTCTGAGTTGAGACGTAGCCGCAGTAGATTCTGAGTTGAGACGTAGCCGCAGTAGATTCTTAGTTGACTTGTAGCCGCAGTAGATTCTGAGTTGAGACGTAGCCGCAGTAGATTCTGAGTTGACTTGTAGCCGCAGTAGATTCTGAGCTGAGACGTAGCCGCAGTAGATTCTGAGTTGACTTGTAGCCGCAGTAGATTCTGAGTTGACTTGTAGCCGCAGTAGATTCTGAGTTGAGACGTAGCCGCAGTAGATTCTGAGTTGAGACGTAGCCGCAGTAGATTCTGAGTTGAGACGTAGCTGCAGTAGATTCCGAGTTGAGACGTAGCCGCAGTAGGTTCTGAGTTGAGACGTAGCCGCAGTAGATTCTGAGTTGACTTGTAGCCGCTGTAGATTCCGAGTTGAGACGTAGCCGCAGTAGATTCTGAGTTGAGACGTAGCCGCAGTAGATTCTGAGTTGAGACGTAGCTGCAGTAGATTCCGAGTTGAGACGTAGCCGCAGTAGGTTCTGAGTTGAGACGTAGCCGCAGTAGATTCTGAGTTGAGACGTAGCCGCAGTAGATTCCGAGTTGAGACGTAGCCGCAGTAGATTCTGAGTTGAGACGTAGCCGCAGTAGATTCTGAGTTGAGACGTAGCCGCAGTAGATTCCGAGTTGAGACGTAGCCGCTGTAGATTCTGAGTTGAGACGTAGCCGCAGTAGATTCCGAGTTGAGACGTAGCCGCAGTAGATTCTGAGTTGAGACGTAGCCGCAGTAGATTCCGAGTTGAGACGTAGCCGCAGTAGATTCTGAGCTGAGTCGTGGCCGCAGTAGATTCCGAGTTGACTTGTAGTTGCAGTAGATTCTGAGTTGAGTCGTAGCCGCCGTAGATTCCGAGTTGACTTGTAGCCGCAGTAGATTCCGAGTTGACTTGTAGCCGCAGTAGATTCTGAGTTGACTTGTAGCCGCAGTAGATTCTGAGTTGACTTGTAGCCGCTGTAGATTCTGTGTTGACTTGTAGCCGCAGTAGATTCTCAGTTGACTTGTAGCCGCAGTAGATTCTGAGTTGACTTGTAGCCGCAGTAGATTCTGAGTTGAGACGTAGCCACAGTAGATTCTGAGTTGAGACGTAGCCGCAGTAGATTCTGAGTTGACTTGTAGCCGCAGTAGATTCTGAGTTGAGACGTAGCCGCAGTAGATTCTGAGTTGAGACGTAGCCGCAGTAGATTCTGAGTTGACTTGTAGCCGCAGTAGATTCTGAGTTGAGACGTAGCCGCAGTAGATTCTGAGTTGAGACGTAGCCGCAGTAGATTCTGAGTTGAGACGTAGCCGCAGTAGATTCTGAGTTGAGACGTAGCCGCAGTAGATTCTGAGTTGAGACGTAGCTGCAGTAGATTCCGAGTTGAGACGTAGCCGCAGTAGGTTCTGAGTTGAGACGTAGCCGCAGTACATTCTGAGTTGAGACGTAGCCGCAGTAGATTCCGAGTTGACTTGTAGCCGCAGTAGATTCTGAGTTGACTTGTAGCCACAGTAGATTCTGAATTGACTTGTAGCCACAGTAGATTCTGTGTTGACTTGTAGCCGCAGTAGATTCTGAGTTGACTTGTAGCCGCAGTAGATTCTGAGTTGAGACGTAGCCGCAGTAGATTCTGAGTTGAGACGTAGCCGCAGTAGATTCTGAGTTGAGACGTAGCCGCAGTAGATTCCGAGTTGAGACGTAGCCGCAGTAGATTCCGAGTTGAGACGTAGCCGCAGTAGATTCTTAGTTGAGACGTAGCCGCAGTAGATTCCGAGTTGAGACGTAGCCGCAGTAGATTCTGAGTTGACTTGTAGCTGCAGTAGATTCTCAGTTGAGACGTAGCCGCAGTAGATTCTGAGTTGACTTGTAGCCGCAGTAGATTCTGAGTTGACTTGTAGCCGCAGTAGATTCTGAGTTGAGACTTAGCTGCAGTAGATTCTGAGTTGAGACGTAGCCGCAGTAGATTCCGAGTTGAGACGTAGCCGCAGTAGATTCTGAGTTGAGACGTAGCCGCAGTAGATTCCTAGTTGAGACGTAGCCGCAGTAGATTCCGTGTTGAGACGTAGCCACAGTAGATTCCGAGTTGAGACGTAGCCGCAGTAGATTCCGAGTTGATACGTAGCCGCAGTAGATTCCGAGTTGAGACGTAGCCGCAGTAGATTCTGAGTTGACTTGTAGTCGCAGTAGATTTTGAGTTGACTTGTAGCCGCAGTAGATTCTGAGTTGACTTGTAGCCGCAGTAGATTCTGAGTTGAGACGTAGCCGCAGTAGATTCTTAGTTGACTTGTAGCCGCAGTAGATTCTGAGTTGACTTGTAGCCGCAGTAGATTCTGAGTTGACTTGTAGCCGCAGTAGATTCTGAGTTGACTTGTAGCCACAGTAGATTCTGAATTGACTTGTAGCCACAGTAGATTCTGTGTTGACTTGTAGCCGCAGTAGATTCTGAGTTGACTTGTAGCCGCAGTAGATTCTGAGTTGAGACGTAGCCGCAGTAGATTCTGAGTTGACTTGTAGCCGCAGTAGATTCTGAGTTGACTTGTAGCCGCAGTAGATTCTGAGTTGACTTGTAGCCGCAGTAGATTCTGAGTTGAGACGTAGCCGCAGTAGATTCTGAGTTGAGACGTAGCCGCAGTAGATTCTGAGTTGACTTGTAGCCGCAGTAGATTCTGAGCTGAGACGTAGCCGCAGTAGATTCTGAGTTGACTTGTAGCCGCAGTAGATTCTGAGTTGACTTGTAGCCGCAGTAGATTCTGAGTTGAGACGTAGCCGCAGTAGATTGTGAGTTGAGACGTAGCCGCAGTAGATTCTGAGTTGAGACGTAGCTGCAGTAGATTCTGAGTTGACTTGTAGCCGCAGTAGATTCTGAGTTGAGACGTAGCCGCAGTAGATTCTGAGTTGACTTGTAGCTGCAGTAGATTCCGAGTTGAGACGTAGCCGCAGTAGATTCTGAGTTGAGACGTAGCCGCAGTAGATTCTGAGTTGAGACGTAGCTGCAGTAGATTCCGAGTTGAGACGTAGCCGCAGTAGGTTCTGAGTTGAGACGTAGCCGCAGTAGATTCTGAGTTGAGACGTAGCCGCAGTAGATTCCGAGTTGAGACGTAGCCGCAGTAGATTCTGAGTTGAGACGTAGCCGCAGTAGATTCTGAGTTGACTGGTAGCCACAGTAGATTCCGAGTTGAGACGTAGCCGCTGTAGATTCTGAGTTGAGACGTAGCCGCAGTAGATTCCGAGTTGAGACGTAGCCGCAGTAGATTCTGAGTTGAGACGTAGCCGCAGTAGATTCTGAGTTGAGACGTAGCCGCAGTAGATTCTGAGTTGACTTGTAGCCGCAGTAGATTCCGAGTTGACTTGTAGCCGCAGTAGATTCTGAGTTGAGACGTAGCCGCAGTAGATTCCGAGTTGAGACGTAGCCGCAGTAGATTCTGAGCTGAGTCGTGGCCGCAGTAGATTCCGAGTTGACTTGTAGTTGCAGTAGATTCTGAGTTGAGTCGTAGCCGCCGTAGATTCCGAGTTGACTTGTAGCCGCAGTAGATTCCGAGTTGACTTGTAGCCGCAGTAGATTCTGAGTTGACTTTTAGCCGCAGTAGATTCTGAGTTGACTTGTAGCCGCTGTAGATTCTGTGTTGACTTGTAGCCGCAGTAGATTCTCAGTTGACTTGTAGCCGCAGTAGATTCTGAGTTGACTTGTAGCCGCAGTAGATTCTGAGTTGACTTGTAGCCGCAGTAGATTCTGAGTTGAGACGTAGCCGCAGTAGATTCTGAGTTGAGACGTAGCCGCAGTAGATTCTGAGTTGAGACGTAGCCGCAGTAGATTCTCAGTTGACTTGTAGCCGCAGTAGATTCTGAGTTGAGACATAGCCGCAGTAGATTCTGAGTTGAGACGTAGCCGCAGTAGATTCTGAGTTGACTTGTAGCCGCAGTAGATTCTGAGTTGAGACGTAGCCGCAGTAGGTTCTGAGTTGAGACGTAGCCACAGTACATTCTGAGTTGAGACGTAGCCGCAGTAGATTCCGAGTTGAGACGTAGCCGCAGTAGATTCTGAGTTGAGACGTAGCCGCAGTGGATTCTGAGTTGAGACGTAGCTGCAGTAGATTCCGAGTTGAGACGTAGCCGCAGTAGATTCTGAGTTGAGACGTAGCCGCAGTAGATTCTGAGTTGAGACATAGCCGCAGTAGATTTTGAGTTGAGACGTAGCCGCAGTAGATTCTGAGTTGAGACGTAGCCGCAGTAGATTCTGAGTTGACTTGTAGCCACAGTAGATTCCGAGTTGAGACGTAGCCGCTGTAGATTCTGAGTTGAGACGTAGCCGCAGTAGATTCCGAGTTGAGACGTAGCCGCAGTAGATTCTGAGTTGAGACGTAGCCGCAGTAGATTCCGAATTGAGACGTAGCCGCAGTAGATTCTGAGTTGAGACGTAGCCGCAGTAGATTCTGAGTTGAGACGTAGCCGCTGTAGATTCTGAGTTGAGACGTAGCCGCAGTAGATTCCGAGTTGAGACGTAGCCGCAGTAGATTCTGAGTTGAGACGTAGCCGCAGTAGATTCCGAGTTGAGACGTAGCCGCAGTAGATTCTGAGTTGAGACGTAGCCGCAGTAGATTCCGAGTTGACTTGTAGTTGCAGTAGATTCTGAGTTGAGACGTAGCCGCAGTAGATTCTGAGTTGATTTGTAGCCGCCGTAGATTCCGAGTTGACTTGTAGCCGCAGTAGATTCCGAGTTGACTTGTAGCCGCAGTAGATTCTGACTTGTAGCCGCAGTAGATTCCGAGTGGAGACGTAGCCGCAGTAGATTCCGAGTTGAGACGTAGCCGCAGTAGATTCTGAGTTGAGACTTAGCCGCAGTAGATTCCGAGTTGAGACGTAGCCGCAGTAGATTCTGAGTTGAGACGTAGCCGCAGTAGATTCCGAGTTGACTTGTAGCCGCAGTAGATTCTGAGTTGAGACGTAGAAGCAGTAGATTCTGAGTTGAGACGTAGCCGCAGTAGATTCTGAGCTGAGTCGTAGGCGCAGTAGATTCCGAGTTGACTTGTAGTTGCAGTAGATTCTGAGTTGAATTGTAGCCGCAGTAGTTTCTGAGTTGAATTGTAGCCGCAGTAGATTCCGAGTTGACTTGTAGCCGCAGTAGATTCTGAGTTGACTTGTAGCCGCAGTAGATTCGGAGTGGAGACGTAGCCGCAGTAGATTCCGAGTTGAGACGTAGCCGCAGTAGATTCTGAGTTGAGACGTAGCCGCAGTAGATTCCGAGTTGAGACGTAGCCGCAGTAGATTCTGAGTTGACTTGTAGCCGCAGTAGATTCTGAGTTGAGACGTAGCCGCAGTAGATTCTGAGTTGAGACGTAGCCGCAGTAGATTCCGAGTTGAGACGTAGCCGCAGTAGATTCTGAGTTGAGACGTAGCCGCAGTAGATTCTGAGTTGAGACGTAGCTGCAGTAGATTCCGAGTTGAGACGTAGCCGCAGTAGGTTCTGAGTTGAGACGTAGCCGCAGTAGATTCTGAGTTGAGACGTAGCCGCAGTAGATTCCGAGTTGAGACGTAGCCGCAGTAGATTCTGAGTTGAGACGTAGCCGCAGTAGATTCTGAGTTGACTTGTAGCCACAGTAGATTCCGAGTTGAGACGTAGCCGC
Source organism: Coturnix japonica (assembly GCF_054131305.1). NCBI lineage: Eukaryota > Metazoa > Chordata > Aves > Galliformes > Phasianidae > Coturnix > Coturnix japonica. The sequence continues at coordinate 4,919,449 of NC_140682.1, read as the reverse complement.
TGTAGATTCTGAGTTGAGACGTAGTCGCAGTAGATTCCGAGTTGAGACGTAGCCGCAGTAGATTCTGAGTTGAGACGTAGCCGCAGTAGATTCCGAATTGAGACGTAGCCGCAGTAGATTCTGAGTTGAGACGTAGCCGCAGTAGATTCTGAGTTGAGACGTAGCCGCAGTAGATTCTGAGTTGACTTGTAGCCGCAGTAGATTCCCAGTTGACTTGTAGCCGCAGTAGATTCTGAGTTGAGACGTAGCCGCAGTAGATTCCGAGTTGACTTGTAGCCGCAGTAGATTCTGAGTTGACTTGTAGCCGCAGTAGATTCCGAGTTGACTTGTAGTTGCAGTAGATTCTGAGTTGAGACGTAGCCGCGGTAGATTCTGAGTTGACTTGTAGCCGCCGTAGATTCCGAGTTGACTTGTAGCCGCAGTAGATTCCGAGTTGACTTGTAGCCGCAGTAGATTCTGACTTGTAGCCGCAGTAGATTCTGAGTGGAGACGTAGCCGCAGTAGATTCCGAGTTGCGACGTAGCCGCAGTAGATTCTGAGTTGAGACGTAGCCGCAGTAGATTCCGAGTTGAGACGTAGCCGCAGTAGATTCTGAGTTGAGACGTAGCCGCAGTAGATTCCGAGTTGACTTGTAGCCACAGTAGATTCTGAGTTGATACGTAGCCGCAGTAGATTCCGAGTTGAGACGTAGCCGCAGTAGATTCTGAGCTGAGTCGTAGCCGCAGTAGATTCCGAGTTGACTTGTAGTTGCAGTAGATTCTGAGTTGAATTGTAGCCGCAGTAGTTTCTGAGTTGAATTGTAGCCGCAGTAGATTCCGAGTTGACTTGTAGCCGCAGTAGATTCTGAGTTGACTTGTAGCCGCAGTAGATTCTGAGTGGAGACGTAGCCGCAGTAGATTCCGAGTTGAGACGTAGCCGCAGTAGATTCTGAGTTGAGACGTAGCCGCAGTAGATTCCGAGTTGAGACGTAGCCGCAGTAGATTCTGAGTTGACTTGTAGCCGCAGTAGATTCTGAGTTGAGACGTAGCCGCAGTAGATTCTGAGTTGAGACGTAGCCGCATTAGATTCCGAGTTGAGACGTAGCCGCAGTAGATTCTGAGATGAGACGTAGCCGCAGTAGATTCAGAGTTGAGACGTAGCCGCAGTAGATTCTGAGTTGACTTGTAGTCGCAGTAGATTCTGAGTTGAATTGTAGCCGCAGTAGATTCTGAGTTGACTTGTAGCCGCAGTAGATTCTGAGTTGACTTGTAGCCGCAGTAGATTCTGAGTTGAGACGTAGCCGCAGTAGATTCTTAGTTGACTTGTAGCCGCAGTAGATTCTGAGTTGACTTGTAGCCGCAGCAGATTCTGAGTTGACTTGTAGCCGCAATAGATTCTGAGTTGACTTGTAGCCGCAGTAGATTCTGAGTTGACTTGTAGCCGCAGTAGATTCTGAGTTGACTTGTAGTCGCAGAAGATTCTGAGTAGACTTGTAGCCGCAGTAGATTCTAAGTTGACTTGTAGCCGCAGTAGATTCTGAGTTGAGACGTAGCCGCAGTAGATTCTGAGTTGAGACGTAGATGCAGTAGATTCTTAGTTGACTTGTGTCCGCAGTAGATTCCGAGTTGAGACGTAGCCGCAGTAGATTCTGAGTTGACTTGTAGCCGCAGTAGATTCTGAGTTGACTTGTAGCCGCAGTAGATTCCGAGTTGAGACGTAGCCGCAGTAGATTCTGAGTTGACTTGTAGCCGCAGTAGATTCTGAGTTGACTTGTAGCCGCAGTAGATTCTGAGTTGAGTCGTAGCCGCAGTAGATTCCGAGTTGACTTGTAGCCGCAGTAGATTCCGAGTTGACTTGTAGCCGCAGTAGATTCTGAGTTGACTTGTAGCCGCAGTAGATTCTGAGTTGACTTGTAGCCGCAGTAGATTCCGAGTTGAATTGTAGCCGCAGTAGATTCTGAGTTGAGTCGTAGCCGCTGTAGATTCTGAGTTGACTTGTAGCCGCAGTAGATTCCGAGTTGACTTGTAGCTGCAGTAGATTCCGAGTTGACTTCTAGTCGCAGTAGATTCTGAGTTGAGTCGTAGCAGCAGTAGATTCCGAGTTGACTTGTAGCCGCAGTAGATTCCGAGTTGAGACGTAGCCGCAGTAGATTCTGAGTTGAGACGTAGCCGCAGTAGATTCCAAGTTGAGACGTAGCCGAAGTAGATTCTGAGTTGAGACGTAGCCGCAGTAGATTCCGAGTTGAGACGTAGCCGCAGTAGATTCTGAGTTGAGACGTAGCCGCTGTAGATTCTGAGTTGAGACGTAGCCGAAGTAGATTCCGAGTTGAGACGTAGCCGCAGTAGATTCTGAGTTGAGACGTAGCCGCAGTAGATTCTGAGTTGACTTGTAGCCGCAGTAGATTCTGAGTTGAGACGTAGCCGCAGTAGATTCTGAGTTGAGACGTAGCCGCAGTAGATTCTGAGTTGACTTGTAGCCGCAGTAGATTCTGAGTTGACTTGTAGCCGCAGTAGATACTGAGTTGACTTGTAGCCGCAGTAGATTCTGAGTTGAGACATAGCCGCAGTAGATTCTGAGTTGAGACGTAGCCGCAGTAGATTCTGAGTTGAGACGTAGCCGCAGTAGATTCTGAGTTGACTTGTAGCCGCAGTAGATTCTGAGTTGACCTGTAGCCGCAGTAGATTCTGAGTTGACTTGTAGCCGCAGTAGATTCTGAGTTGAGACGTAGCCGCAGTAGATTCTGAGTTGAGACGTAGCCGCAGTAGATTCTGAGTTGACTTGTAGCCGCAGTAGATTCTGAGTTGACTTGTAGCCGCAGTAGATTCCGAGTTGAGACGTAGCCGCAGTAGATTCTGAGTTGAGACGTAGCCGCAGTAGATTCTGAGTTGAGACGTAGCTGCAGTAGATTCCGAGTTGAGACGTAGCCGCAGTAGGTTCTGAGTTGAGACGTAGCCGCAGTAGATTCTGAGTTGAGACGTAGCCGCAGTAGATTCTGAGTTGACTTGTAGCCGCAGTAGATTCTGAGTTGACTTGTAGCCACAGTAGATTCTGAATTGACTTGTAACCGCAGTAGATTCTGTGTTGACTTGTAGCCGCAGTAGATTCTGAGTTGACTTGTAGCCGCAGTAGATTCTGAGTTGAGACGTAGCCGCAGTAGATTCTGAGTTGAGACGTAGCCGCAGTAGATTCTGAGTTGACTTGTAGCCGCAGTAGATTCTGAGTTGACTTGTAGCCGCAGTAGATTCTGAGTTGAGACGTAGCCGCAGTAGATTCTGAGTTGAGACGTAGCCGCAGTAGATTCTGAGTTGACTTGTAGCCGCAGTAGATTCTGAGCTGAGACGTAGCCGCAGTAGATTCTGAGTTGACTTGTAGCCGCAGTAGATTCTGAGTTGACTTGTAGCCGCAGTAGATTCTGAGTTGAGACGTAGCCGCAGTAGATTCTGAGTTGAGACGTAGCCGCAGTAGATTCTGAGTTGAGACGTAGCTGCAGTAGATTCCGAGTTGAGACGTAGCCGCAGTAGGTTCTGAGTTGAGACGTAGCCGCAGTAGATTCTGAGTTGACTTGTAGCTGCAGTAGATTCCGAGTTGAGACGTAGCCGCAGTAGATTCTGAGTTGAGACGTAGCCGCAGTAGATTCTGAGTTGAGACGTAGCTGCAGTAGATTCCGAGTTGAGACGTAGCCGCAGTAGGTTCTGAGTTGAGACGTAGCCGCAGTAGATTCTGAGTTGAGACGTAGCCGCAGTAGATTCTGAGTTGAGACGTAGCCGCAGTAGATTCCGAGTTGAGACGTAGCCGCAGTAGATTCTGAGTTGACTGGTAGCCACAGTAGATTCCGAGTTGAGACGTAGCCGCTGTAGATTCTGAGTTGAGACGTAGCCGCAGTAGATTCCGAGTTGAGACGTAGCCGCAGTAGATTCTGAGTTGAGACGTAGCCGCAGTAGATTCCGAGTTGAGACGTAGCCGCAGTAGATTCTGAGCTGAGTCTTGGCCGCAGTAGATTCCGAGTTGACTTGTAGTTGCAGTAGATTCTGAGTTGAGTCGTAGCCGCCGTAGATTCCGAGTTGACTTGTAGCCGCAGTATATTCCGAGTTGACTTGTAGCCGCAGTAGATTCTGAGTTGACTTGTAGCCGCAGTAGATTCTGAGTTGACTTGTAGCCGCTGTAGATTCTGTGTTGACTTGTAGCCGCAGTAGATTCTCAGTTGACTTGTAGCCGCAGTAGATTCTGAGTTGACTTGTAGCCGCAGTAGATTCTGAGTTGAATTGTAGCCGCAGTAGATTCTGAGTTGAGACGTAGCCGCAGTAGATTCTGAGTTGAGACGTAGCCGCAGTAGATTCTGAGTTGACTTGTAGCCGCAGTAGATTCTGAGTTGAGACGTAGCCGCAGTAGATTCTGAGTTGAGACGTAGCCGCAGTAGATTCTGAGTTGACTTGTAGCCGCAGTAGATTCTGAGTTGAGACGTAGCCGCAGTAGATTCTGAGTTGAGACGTAGCCGCAGTAGATTCTGAGTTGAGACGTAGCCGCAGTAGATTCTGAGTTGAGACGTAGCCGCAGTAGATTCTGAGTTGAGACGTAGCCGCAGTAGATTCCGAGTTGAGACGTAGCCGCAGTAGATTCTGAGTTGAGACGTAGCCGCAGTAGATTCTGAGTTGACTTGTAGCCACAGTAGATTCCGAGTTGAGACGTAGCCGCTGTAGATTCTGAGATGAGACGTAGCCGCAGTAGATTCCGAGTTGAGACGTAGCCGCAGTAGATTCTGAGTTGAGACGTAGCCGCAGTAGATTCCGAATTGAGACGTAGCTGCAGTAGATTCTGAGTTGAGACGTAGCCGCAGTAGATTCTGAGTTGAGACGTAGTCGCAGTAGATTCTGAGTTGACTTGTAGCCGCAGTAGATTCCCAGTTGACTTGTAGCCGCAGTAGATTCTGAGTTGAGACGTAGCCGCAGTAGATTCCGAGTTGAGACGTAGCCGCAGTAGATTCTGAGCTGAGTCGTAGCCGCAGTAGATTCCGAGTTGACTTGTAGTTGCAGTAGATTCTGAGTTGAGACGTAGCCGCAGTAGATTCTGAGTTGACTTGTAGCCGCCGTAGATTCCGAGTTGACTTGTAGCCGCAGTAGATTCCGAGTTGACTTGTAGCCGCAGTAGATTCTGACTTGTAGCCGCAGTAGATTCCGAGTGGAGACGTAGCCGCAGTAGATTCCGAGTTGAGACGTAGCCGCAGTAGATTCTGAGTTGAGACGTAGCCGCAGTAGATTCCGAGTTGAGACGTAGCCGCAGTAGATTCTGAGTTGAGACGTAGCCGCAGTAGATTCCGAGTTGACTTGTAGCCGCAGTAGATTCTGAGTTGAGACGTAGCCGCAGTAGATTCTGAGTTGAGACGTAGCCGCAGTAGATTCTGAGCTGAGTCGTAGCCGCAGTAGATTCCGAGTTGACTTGTAGTTGCAGTAGATTCTGAGTTGAATTGTAGCCGCAGTAGTTTCTGAGTTGAATTGTAGCCGCAGCAGATTCCGAGTTGACTTGTAGCCGCAGTAGATTCTGAGTTGACTTGTAGCCGCAGTAGATTCTGAGTTGATACGTAGCCGCAGTAGATTCCGAGTTGAGACGTAGCCGCAGTAGATTCTGAGTTGAGACGTAGCCGCAGTAGATTCCGAGTTGAGACGTAGCCGCAGTAGATTCTGAGTTGACTTGTAGCCGCAGTAGATTCTGAGTTGAGACGTAGCCGCAGTAGATTCTGAGTTGAGACGTAGCCGCAGTAGATTCCGAGTTGAGACGTAGCCGCAGTAGATTCTGAGTTGAGACGTAGCCGCAGTAGATTCTGAGTTGAGACGTAGCTGCAGTAGATTCCGAGTTGAGACGTAGCCGCAGTAGGTTCTGAGTTGAGACGTAGCCGCAGTAGATTCTGAGTTGAGACGTAGCCGCAGTAGATTCCGAGTTGAGACGTAGCCGCAGTAGATTCTGAGTTGAGACGTAGCCGCAGTAGATTCTGAGTTGACTTGTAGCCACAGTAGATTCCGAGTTGAGACGTAGCCGCTGTAGATTCTGAGTTGAGACGTAGCCGCAGTAGATTCCGAGTTGAGACGTAGCCGCAGTAGATTCTGAGTTGAGACGTAGCCGCATTAGATTCCGAGTTGAGACGTAGCCGCAGTAGATTCTGAGATGAGACGTAGCCGCAGTAGATTCAGAGTTGAGACGTAGCCGCAGTAGATTCTGAGTTGACTTGTAGTCGCAGTAGATTCTGAGTTGAATTGTAGCCGCAGTAGATTCTGAGTTGACTTGTAGCCGCAGTAGATTCTGAGTTGACTTGTAGCCGCAGTAGATTCTGAGTTGAGACGTAGCCGCAGTAGATTCTTAGTTGACTTGTAGCCGCAGTAGATTCTGAGTTGACTTGTAGCCGCAGCAGATTCTGAGTTGACTTGTAGCCGCAATAGATTCTGAGTTGACTTGTAGCCGCAGTAGATTCTGAGTTGACTTGTAGCCGCAGTAGATTCTGAGTTGACTTGTAGTCGCAGTAGATTCTGAGTAGACTTGTAGCCGCAGTAGATTCTAAGTTGACTTGTAGCCGCAGTAGATTCTGAGTTGAGACGTAGCCGCAGTAGATTCTGAGTTGAGACGTAGATGCAGTAGATTCTTAGTTGACTTGTGTCCGCAGTAGATTCCGAGTTGAGACGTAGCCGCAGTAGATTCTGAGTTGACTTGTAGCCGCAGTAGATTCTGAGTTGACTTGTAGCCGCAGTAGATTCCGAGTTGAGACGTAGCCGCAGTAGATTCTGAGTTGACTTGTAGCCGCAGTAGATTCTGAGTTGACTTGTAGCCGCAGTAGATTCTGAGTTGAGTCGTAGCCGCAGTAGATTCCGAGTTGACTTGTAGCCGCAGTAGATTCCGAGTTGACTTGTAGCCGCAGTAGATTCTGAGTTGACTTGTAGCCGCAGTAGATTCTGAGTTGACTTGTAGCCGCAGTAGATTCCGAGTTGAATTGTAGCCGCAGTAGATTCTGAGTTGAGTCGTAGCCGCTGTAGATTCTGAGTTGACTTGTAGCCGCAGTAGATTCCGAGTTGACTTGTAGCTGCAGTAGATTCCGAGTTGACTTCTAGTCGCAGTAGATTCTGAGTTGAGTCGTAGCAGCAGTAGATTCCGAGTTGACTTGTAGCCGCAGTAGATTCCGAGTTGAGACGTAGCCGCAGTAGATTCTGAGTTGAGACGTAGCCGCAGTAGATTCCGAGTTGAGACGTAGCCGAAGTAGATTCTGAGTTGAGACGTAGCCGCAGTAGATTCCGAGTTGAGACGTAGCCGCAGTAGATTCTGAGTTGAGACGTAGCCGCTGTAGATTCTGAGTTGAGACGTAGCCGAAGTAGATTCCGAGTTGAGACGTAGCCGCAGTAGATTCTGAGTTGAGACGTAGCCGCAGTAGATTCCGAGTTTAGACGTAGCCGCAGTAGATTCTGAGTTGAGACGTAGCCGCAGTAGATTCTGAGTTGAGACTTAGCCGCAGTGGATTCTGAGTTGAGACGTAGCCGCAGTAGATTCCGAGTTGAGACGTAGCCGCAGTAGATTCTTAGTTGAGACGTAGCCGCAGTAGATTCCTAGTTGAGACGTAGCCGCAGTAGATTCTGAGTTGAGACGTAGCCGCAGTAGATTCCGAGTTGAGACGTAGCCGCAGTAGATTCCGAGTTGAGACGTAGCCGCAGTAGATTCCGAGATGAGACGTAGCCGCAGTAGATTCTGAGTTGACTTGTAGTCGCAGTAGATTCTGAGTTTACTTGTTGCCGCAGTAGATTCTGAGTTGACTTGTAGCCGCAGTAGATTCTGAGTTGACTTGTAGCCGCAGTAGATTCTGAGTTGAGACGTAGCCGCAGTAGATTCTGAGTTGAGACGTAGCCGCAGTAGATTCTTAGTTGACTTGTAGCCGCAGTAGATTCAGAGTTGACTTGTAGCCGCAGTAGATTCTGTGTTGACTTGTAGCCGCAGTAGATTCTGAGTTGACTTGTAGCCGCAGTAGATTCTGAGTTGACTTGTAGCCGCAGTAGATACTGAGTTGACTTGTAGCCGCAGTAGATTCTGAGTTGAGACATAGCCGCAGTAGATTCTGAGTTGAGACGTAGCCGCAGTAGATTCTGAGTTGAGACGTAGCCGCAGTAGATTCTGAGTTGACTTGTAGCCGCAGTAGATTCTGAGTTGACCTGTAGCCGCAGTAGATTCTGAGTTGACTTGTAGCCGCAGTAGATTCTGAGTTGAGACGTAGCCGCAGTAGATTCTGAGTTGAGACGTAGCCGCAGTAGATTCTGAGTTGACTTGTAGCCGCAGTAGATTCTGAGTTGACTTGTAGCCGCAGTAGATTCCGAGTTGAGACGTAGCCGCAGTAGATTCTGAGTTGAGACGTAGCCGCAGTAGATTCTGAGTTGAGACGTAGCTGCAGTAGATTCCGAGTTGAGACGTAGCCGCAGTAGGTTCTGAGTTGAGACGTAGCCGCAGTAGATTCTGAGTTGAGACGTAGCCGCAGTAGATTCTGAGTTGACTTGTAGCCGCAGTAGATTCTGAGTTGACTTGTAGCCACAGTAGATTCTGAATTGACTTGTAACCGCAGTAGATTCTGTGTTGACTTGTAGCCGCAGTAGATTCTGAGTTGACTTGTAGCCGCAGTAGATTCTGAGTTGAGACGTAGCCGCAGTAGATTCTGAGTTGAGACGTAGCCGCAGTAGATTCTGAGTTGACTTGTAGCCGCAGTAGATTCTGAGTTGACTTGTAGCCGCAGTAGATTCTGAGTTGAGACGTAGCCGCAGTAGATTCTGAGTTGAGACGTAGCCGCAGTAGATTCTGAGTTGACTTGTAGCCGCAGTAGATTCTGAGCTGAGACGTAGCCGCAGTAGATTCTGAGTTGACTTGTAGCCGCAGTAGATTCTGAGTTGACTTGTAGCCGCAGTAGATTCTGAGTTGAGACGTAGCCGCAGTAGATTCTGAGTTGAGACGTAGCCGCAGTAGATTCTGAGTTGAGACGTAGCTGCAGTAGATTCCGAGTTGAGACGTAGCCGCAGTAGGTTCTGAGTTGAGACGTAGCCGCAGTAGATTCTGAGTTGACTTGTAGCTGCAGTAGATTCCGAGTTGAGACGTAGCCGCAGTAGATTCTGAGTTGAGACGTAGCCGCAGTAGATTCTGAGTTGAGACGTAGCTGCAGTAGATTCCGAGTTGAGACGTAGCCGCAGTAGGTTCTGAGTTGAGACGTAGCCGCAGTAGATTCTGAGTTGAGACGTAGCCGCAGTAGATTCCGAGTTGAGACGTAGCCGCAGTAGATTCTGAGTTGAGGCGTAGCCGCAGTAGATTCTGAGTTGACTGGTAGCCACAGTAGATTCCGAGTTGAGACGTAGCCGCTGTAGATTCTGAGTTGAGACGTAGCCGCAGTAGATTCCGAGTTGAGACGTAGCCGCAGTAGATTCTGAGTTGAGACGTAGCCGCAGTAGATTCCGAGTTGAGACGTAGCCGCAGTAGATTCTGAGCTGAGTCTTGGCCGCAGTAGATTCCGAGTTGACTTGTAGTTGCAGTAGATTCTGAGTTGAGTCGTAGCCGCCGTAGATTCCGAGTTGACTTGTAGCCGCAGTATATTCCGAGTTGACTTGTAGCCGCAGTAGATTCTGAGTTGACTTGTAGCCGCAGTAGATTCTGAGTTGACTTGTAGCCGCTGTAGATTCTGTGTTGACTTGTAGCCGCAGTAGATTCTCAGTTGACTTGTAGCCGCAGTAGATTCTGAGTTGACTTGTAGCCGCAGTAGATTCTGAGTTGAATTGTAGCCGCAGTAGATTCTGAGTTGAGACGTAGCCGCAGTAGATTCTGAGTTGAGACGTAGCCGCAGTAGATTCTGAGTTGACTTGTAGCCGCAGTAGATTCTGAGTTGAGACGTAGCCGCAGTAGATTCTGAGTTGAGACGTAGCCGCAGTAGATTCTGAGTTGACTTGTAGCCGCAGTAGATTCTGAGTTGAGACGTAGCCGCAGTAGATTCTGAGTTGAGACGTAGCCGCAGTAGATTCTGAGTTGAGACGTAGCCGCAGTAGATTCTGAGTTGAGACGTAGCCGCAGTAGATTCTGAGTTGAGACGTAGCCGCAGTAGATTCCGAGTTGAGACGTAGCCGCAGTAGATTCTGAGTTGAGACGTAGCCGCAGTAGATTCTGAGTTGACTTGTAGCCACAGTAGATTCCGAGTTGAGACGTAGCCGCTGTAGATTCTGAGTTGAGACGTAGCCGCAGTAGATTCCGAGTTGAGACGTAGCCGCAGTAGATTCTGAGTTGAGACGTAGCCGCAGTAGTTTCCGAATTGAGACGTAGCTGCAGTAGATTCTGAGTTGAGACGTAGCCGCAGTAGATTCTGAGTTGAGACGTAGTCGCAGTAGATTCTGAGTTGACTTGTAGCCGCAGTAGATTCCCAGTTGACTTGTAGCCGCAGTAGATTCTAAGTTGAGACGTAGCCGCAGTAGATTCCGAGTTGAGACGTAGCCGCAGTAGATTCTGAGCTGAGTCGTAGCCGCAGTAGATTCCGAGTTGACTTGTAGTTGCAGTAGATTCTGAGTTGAGACGTAGCCGCAGTAGATTCTGAGTTGACTTGTAGCCGCCGTAGATTCCGAGTTGACTTGTAGCCGCAGTAGATTCCGAGTTGACTTGTAGCCGCAGTAGATTCTGACTTGTAGCCGCAGTAGATTCCGAGTGGAGACGTAGCCGCAGTAGATTCCGAGTTGAGACGTAGCCGCAGTAGATTCTGAGTTGAGACGTAGCCGCAGTAGATTCCGAGTTGAGACGTAGCCGCAGTAGATTCTGAGTTGAGACGTAGCCGCAGTAGATTCCGAGTTGACTTGTAGCCGCAGTAGATTCTGAGTTGAGACGTAGCCGCAGTAGATTCTGAGTTGAGACGTAGCCGCAGTAGATTCTGAGCTGAGTCGTAGCCGCAGTAGATTCCGAGTTGACTTGTAGTTGCAGTAGATTCTGAGTTGAATTGTAGCCGCAGTAGTTTCTGAGTTGAATTGTAGCCGCAGCAGATTCCGAGTTGACTTGTAGCCGCAGTAGATTCTGAGTTGACTTGTAGCCGCAGTAGATTCTGAGTTGAGACGTAGCCGCAGTAGATTCCGAGTTGAGACGTAGCCGCAGTAGATTCTGAGTTGAGACGTAGCCGCAGTAGATTCCGAGTTGAGACGTAGCCGCAGTAGATTCTGAGTTGACTTGTAGCCGCAGTAGATTCTGAGTTGAGACGTAGCCGCAGTATATTCTGAGTTGAGACGTAGCCGCAGTAGATTCCGAGTTGAGACGTAGCCGCAGTAGATTCTGAGTTGAGACGTAGCCGCAGTAGATTCTGAGTTGAGACGTAGCTGCAGTAGATTCCGAGTTGAGACGTAGCCGCAGTAGGTTCTGAGTTGAGACGTAGCCGCAGTAGATTCTGAGTTGAGACGTAGCCGCAGTAGATTCCGAGTTGAGACGTAGCCGCAGTAGATTCTGAGTTGAGACGTAGCCGCAGTAGATTCTGAGTTGACTTGTAGCCACAGTAGATTCCGAGTTGAGACGTAGCCGCTGTAGATTCTGAGTTGAGACGTAGCCGCAGTAGATTCCGAGTTGAGACGTAGCCGCAGTAGATTCTGAGTTGAGACGTAGCCGCAGTAGATTCCGAATTGAGACGTAGCCGCAGTAGATTCTGAGTTGAGACGTAGCCGCAGTAGATTCTGAGTTGAGACGTAGCCGCAGTAGATTCCGAGTTGACTTGTAGCCGCAGTAGATTCCCAGTTGACTTGTAGCCGCAGTAGATTCTGAGTTGAGACGTAGCCGCAGTAGATTCCGAGTTGAGACGTAGCCGCAGTAGATTCTGAGCTGAGTCGTAGCCGCAGTAGATTCCGAGTTGACTTGTAGTTGCAGTAGATTCTGAGTTGAGACGTAGCCGCAGTAGATTCTGAGTTGACTTGTAGCCGCCGTAGATTCCGAGTTGACTTGTAGCCGCAGTAGATTCCGAGTTGACTTGTAGCCGCAGTAGATTCTGACTTGTAGCCGCAGTAGATTCTGAGTGGAGACGTAGCCGCAGTAGATTCCGAGTTGAGACTTAGCCGCAGTAGATTCTGAGTTGAGACGTAGCCGCAGTAGATTCCGAGTTGAGACGTAGCCGCAGTAGATTCTGAGTTGAGACGTAGCCGCAGTAGATTCCGAGTTGACTTGTAGCCACAGTAGATTCTGAGTTGAGAAGTAGCCGCAGTAGATTCCGAGTTGAGACGTAGCCGCAGTAGATTCTGAGCTGAGTCGTAGCCGCAGTAGATTCCGAGTTGACTTGTAGCCGCAGTAGATTCTGAGATGATTTGTAGCCGCAGTAGATTCCGAGTTGAGACGTAGCCGCAGTAGATTCCGAGTTGAGACGTAGCCGCAGTAGATTCTGAGTTGACTTGTAGCCACAGTAGATTCTGAGTTGACTTGTAGCCGCAGTAGATTCCGAGTTGAGACGTAGCCGCAGTAGATTCTGAGTTGACTTGTAGCCGCAGTAGATTCTGAGTTGACTTGTAGCCGCAGTAGATTCTGAGATGATTTGTAGCCGCAGTAGATTCTGAGTTGAGTCGTAGCCGCAGTAGATACCGAGTTGACTTGTAGCCGCAGTAGATTCCGAGTTGACTTGTAGCCGCAGTAGATTCTGAGTTGACTTGTAGCCGCAGTAGATTCCGAGTTGAATTGTAGCCGCAGTAGATTCTGAGTTGAGTCGTAGCCGCTGTAGATTCTGAGTTGACTTGTAGCCGCAGTAGATTCCGAGTTGACTTGTAGCCGCAGTAGATTCCGAGTTGACTTCTAGCCGCAGTAGATTCTGAGTTGAGTCGTAGCCGCAGTAGATTCCGAGTTGACTTGTAGCCGCAGTAGATTCCGAGTTGAGACGTAGCCGCAGTAGATTCTGAGTTGAGACGTAGCCGCAGTAGATTCCGAGTTGAGACGTAGCCGAAGTAGATTCCGAGTTGAGACGTAGCCGCAGTAGATTCCGAGTTGAGACATAGCCGCAGTAGATTCTGAGTTGAGACGTAGCCGCTGTAGATTCTGAGTTGAGACGTAGCCGCAGTAGATTCCGAGTTGAGACGTAGCCGCAGTAGATTCTGAGTTGAGATGTAGCCGCAGTAGATTCTGAGTTGAGACGTAGCCGCAGTAGATTCTGAGTTGAGACTTAGCCGCAGTAGATTCTGAGTTGAGACGTAGCCGCTGTAGATTCTGAGTTGAGACGTAGCCGCAGTAGATTCCGAGTTGAGACGTAGCCGCAGTAGATTCTGAGTTGAGACGTAGCCGCAGTAGATTCCGAGTTGAGACGTAGCCGCAGTAGATTCTGAGTTGAGACGTAGCCGCAGTAGATTCTGAGTTGAGACGTAGCCGCAGTAAATTCTGAGTTGAGACTTAGCCGCAGTAGATTCTGAGTTGAGACGTAGTCGCAGTAGATTCCGAGTTGAGACGTAGCCGCAGTAGATTCTGAGTTGAGACGTAGCCGCAGTAAGATTCCGAGTTGAGACGTAGCCGCAGTAGATTCTGAGTTGAGACGTAGCCGCAGTAGCTTCCGAGTTGACTTGTAGTTGCAGTAGATTCTGAGTTGAGACGTAGCCGCAGTAGATTCTGAGTTGACTTGTAGCCGCCGTAGATTCCGAGTTGACTTGTAGCCGCAGTAGATTCCGAGTTGACTTGTAGCCGCAGTAGATTCTGACTTGTAGCCGCAGTAGATTCCGAGTGGAGACGTAGCCGCAGTAGATTCCGAGTTGAGACGTAGCCGCAGTAGATTCTGAGTTGAGACGTAGCCGCAGTAGATTCCGAGTTGAGACGTAGCCGCAGTAGATTCTGAGTTGAGACGTAGCCGCAGTAGATTCCGAGTTGACTTGTAGCCGCAGTAGATTCTGAGTTGAGACGTAGCCGCAGTAGATTCTGAGTTGAGACGTAGCCGCAGTAGATTCTGAGCTGAGTCGTAGCCGCCGTAGATTCCGAGTTGACTTGTAGTTGCAGTAGATTCTGAGTTGAATTGTAGCCGCAGTAGTTTCTGAGTTGAATTGTAGCCGCAGTAGATTCCGAGTTGACTTGTAGCCGCAGTAGATTCTGAGTTGACTTGTAGCCGCAGTAGATTCGGAGTGGAGACGTAGCCGCAGTAGATTCCGAGTTGAGACGTAGCCGCAGTAGATTCTGAGTTGAGACGTAGCCGCAGTAGATTCCGAGTTGAGACGTAGCCGCAGTAGATTCTGAGTTGACTTGTAGCCGCAGTAGATTCTGAGTTGAGACGTAGCCGCAGTAGATTCTGAGTTGAGACGTAGCCGCAGTAGATTCCGAGTTGAGACGTAGCCGCAGTAGATTCTGAGTTGAGACGTAGCCGCAGTAGATTCCGAGTTGAGACGTAGCTGCAGTAGATTCCGAGTTGAGACGTAGCCGCAGTAGGTTCTGAGTTGAGACGTAGCCGCAGTAGATTCTGAGTTGAGACGTAGCCGCAGTAGATTCCGAGTTGAGACGTAGCCGCAGTAGATTCTGAGTTGAGACGTAGCCGCAGTAGATTCTGAGTTGACTTGTAGCCACAGTAGATTCCGAGTTGAGACGTAGCCGCTGTAGATTCTGAGTTGAGACGTAGCCGCAGTAGATTCCGAGTTGAGACGTAGCCGCAGTAGATTCTGAGTTGAGACGTAGCCGCAGTAGATTCCGAATTGAGACGTAGCCGCAGTAGATTCTGAGTTGAGACGTAGCCGCAGTAGATTCTGAGTTGAGACGTAGCCGCAGTAGATTCCGAGTTGACTTGTAGCCGCAGTAGATTCCCAGTTGACTTGTAGCCGCAGTAGATTCTGAGTTGAGACGTAGCCGCAGTAGATTCCGAGTTGAGACGTAGCCGCAGTAGATTCTGAGCTGAGTCGTAGCCGCAGTAGATTCCGAGTTGACTTGTAGTTGCAGTAGATTCTGAGTTGAGACGTAGCCGCAGTAGATTCTGAGTTGACTTGTAGCCGCCGTAGATTCCGAGTTGACTTGTAGCCGCAGTAGATTCCGAGTTGACTTGTAGCCGCAGTAGATTCTGACTTGTAGCCGCAGTAGATTCTGAGTGGAGACGTAGCCGCAGTAGATTCCGAGTTGAGACTTAGCCGCAGTAGATTCCGAGTTGAGACGTAGCCGCAGTAGATTCCGAGTTGAGACGTAGCCGCAGTAGATTCTGAGTTGACTTGTAGCCACAGTAGATTCTGAGTTGACTTGTAGCCGCAGTAGATTCCGAGTTGAGACGTAGCCGCAGTAGATTCTGAGTTGACTTGTAGCCGCAGTAGATTCTGAGTTGACTTGTAGCCGCAGTAGATTCTGAGATGATTTGTAGCCGCAGTAGATTCTGAGTTGAGTCGTAGCCGCAGTAGATACCGAGTTGACTTGTAGCCGCAGTAGATTCCGAGTTGACTTGTAGCCGCAGTAGATTCTGAGTTGACTTGTAGCCGCAGTAGATTCCGAGTTGAATTGTAGCCGCAGTAGATTCTGAGTTGAGTCGTAGCCGCTGTAGATTCTGAGTTGACTTGTAGCCGCAGTAGATTCCGAGTTGACTTGTAGCCGCAGTAGATTCCGAGTTGACTTCTAGCCGCAGTAGATTCTGAGTTGAGTCGTAGCCGCAGTAGATTCCGAGTTGACTTGTAGCCGCAGTAGATTCCGAGTTGAGACG
This sequence comes from Coturnix japonica, assembly GCF_054131305.1. NCBI lineage: Eukaryota > Metazoa > Chordata > Aves > Galliformes > Phasianidae > Coturnix > Coturnix japonica. The sequence goes on along the minus strand of NC_140682.1, from coordinate 4,903,833 downwards.
TAGCCGCAGTAGATTCTGAGTTGAGACGTAGCCGCAGTAGATTCCGAGTTGAGACGTAGCCGAAGTAGATTCCGAGTTGAGACGTAGCCGCAGTAGATTCCGAGTTGAGACATAGCCGCAGTAGATTCTGAGTTGAGACGTAGCCGCTGTAGATTCTGAGTTGAGACGTAGCCGCAGTAGATTCCGAGTTGAGACGTAGCCGCAGTAGATTCTGAGTTGAGATGTAGCCGCAGTAGATTCTGAGTTGAGACGTAGCCGCAGTAGATTCTGAGTTGAGACTTAGCCGCAGTAGATTCTGAGTTGAGACGTAGCCGCTGTAGATTCTGAGTTGAGACGTAGCCGCAGTAGATTCCGAGTTGAGACGTAGCCGCAGTAGATTCTGAGTTGAGACGTAGCCGCAGTAGATTCCGAGTTGAGACGTAGCCGCAGTAGATTCTGAGTTGAGACGTAGCCGCAGTAGATTCTGAGTTGAGACGTAGCCGCAGTAAATTCTGAGTTGAGACTTAGCCGCAGTAGATTCTGAGTTGAGACGTAGTCGCAGTAGATTCCGAGTTGAGACGTAGCCGCAGTAGATTCTGAGTTGAGACGTAGCCGCAGTAAGATTCCGAGTTGAGACGTAGCCGCAGTAGATTCTGAGTTGAGACGTAGCCGCAGTAGCTTCCGAGTTGACTTGTAGTTGCAGTAGATTCTGAGTTGAGACGTAGCCGCAGTAGATTCTGAGTTGACTTGTAGCCGCCGTAGATTCCGAGTTGACTTGTAGCCGCAGTAGATTCCGAGTTGACTTGTAGCCGCAGTAGATTCTGACTTGTAGCCGCAGTAGATTCCGAGTGGAGACGTAGCCGCAGTAGATTCCGAGTTGAGACGTAGCCGCAGTAGATTCTGAGTTGAGACGTAGCCGCAGTAGATTCCGAGTTGAGACGTAGCCGCAGTAGATTCTGAGTTGAGACGTAGCCGCAGTAGATTCCGAGTTGACTTGTAGCCGCAGTAGATTCTGAGTTGAGACGTAGCCGCAGTAGATTCTGAGTTGAGACGTAGCCGCAGTAGATTCTGAGCTGAGTCGTAGCCGCCGTAGATTCCGAGTTGACTTGTAGTTGCAGTAGATTCTGAGTTGAATTGTAGCCGCAGTAGTTTCTGAGTTGAATTGTAGCCGCAGTAGATTCCGAGTTGACTTGTAGCCGCAGTAGATTCTGAGTTGACTTGTAGCCGCAGTAGATTCGGAGTGGAGACGTAGCCGCAGTAGATTCCGAGTTGAGACGTAGCCGCAGTAGATTCTGAGTTGAGACGTAGCCGCAGTAGATTCCGAGTTGAGACGTAGCCGCAGTAGATTCTGAGTTGACTTGTAGCCGCAGTAGATTCTGAGTTGAGACGTAGCCGCAGTAGATTCTGAGTTGAGACGTAGCCGCAGTAGATTCCGAGTTGAGACGTAGCCGCAGTAGATTCTGAGTTGAGACGTAGCCGCAGTAGATTCCGAGTTGAGACGTAGCTGCAGTAGATTCCGAGTTGAGACGTAGCCGCAGTAGATTCCGAGTTGAGACGTAGCCGCAGTAGATTCTGAGTTGACTTGTAGCCACAGTAGATTCTGAGTTGACTTGTAGCCGCAGTAGATTCCGAGTTGAGACGTAGCCGCAGTAGATTCTGAGTTGACTTGTAGCCGCAGTAGATTCTGAGTTGACTTGTAGCCGCAGTAGATTCTGAGATGATTTGTAGCCGCAGTAGATTCTGAGTTGAGTCGTAGCCGCAGTAGATACCGAGTTGACTTGTAGCCGCAGTAGATTCCGAGTTGACTTGTAGCCGCAGTAGATTCTGAGTTGACTTGTAGCCGCAGTAGATTCCGAGTTGAATTGTAGCCGCAGTAGATTCTGAGTTGAGTCGTAGCCGCTGTAGATTCTGAGTTGACTTGTAGCCGCAGTAGATTCCGAGTTGACTTGTAGCCGCAGTAGATTCCGAGTTGACTTGTAGCCGCAGTAGATTCTGAGTTGAGACGTAGCCGCAGTAGATTCTGAGTTGAGACGTAGCCGCAGTAGATTCTGAGCTGAGTCGTAGCCGCCGTAGATTCCGAGTTGACTTGTAGTTGCAGTAGATTCTGAGTTGAATTGTAGCCGCAGTAGTTTCTGAGTTGAATTGTAGCCGCAGTAGATTCCGAGTTGACTTGTAGCCGCAGTAGATTCTGAGTTGACTTGTAGCCGCAGTAGATTCGGAGTGGAGACGTAGCCGCAGTAGATTCCGAGTTGAGACGTAGCCGCAGTAGATTCTGAGTTGAGACGTAGCCGCAGTAGATTCCGAGTTGAGACGTAGCCGCAGTAGATTCTGAGTTGACTTGTAGCCGCAGTAGATTCTGAGTTGAGACGTAGCCGCAGTAGATTCTGAGTTGAGACGTAGCCGCAGTAGATTCCGAGTTGAGACGTAGCCGCAGTAGATTCTGAGTTGAGACGTAGCCGCAGTAGATTCCGAGTTGAGACGTAGCTGCAGTAGATTCCGAGTTGAGACGTAGCCGCAGTAGATTCCGAGTTGAGACGTAGCCGCAGTAGATTCTGAGTTGACTTGTAGCCACAGTAGATTCTGAGTTGACTTGTAGCCGCAGTAGATTCCGAGTTGAGACGTAGCCGCAGTAGATTCTGAGTTGACTTGTAGCCGCAGTAGATTCTGAGTTGACTTGTAGCCGCAGTAGATTCTGAGATGATTTGTAGCCGCAGTAGATTCTGAGTTGAGTCGTAGCCGCAGTAGATACCGAGTTGACTTGTAGCCGCAGTAGATTCCGAGTTGACTTGTAGCCGCAGTAGATTCTGAGTTGACTTGTAGCCGCAGTAGATTCCGAGTTGAATTGTAGCCGCAGTAGATTCTGAGTTGAGTCGTAGCCGCTGTAGATTCTGAGTTGACTTGTAGCCGCAGTAGATTCCGAGTTGACTTGTAGCCGCAGTAGATTCCGAGTTGACTTCTAGCCGCAGTAGATTCTGAGTTGAGTCGTAGCCGCAGTAGATTCCGAGTTGACTTGTAGCCGCAGTAGATTCCGAGTTGAGACGTAGCCGCAGTAGATTCTGAGTTGAGACGTAGCCGCAGTAGATTCCGAGTTGAGACGTAGCCGCAGTAGATTCCGAGTTGACTTGTAGCCGCAGTAGATTCCGAGTTGACTTCTAGCCGCAGTAGATTCTGAGTTGAGTCGTAGCCGCAGTAGATTCTGAGTTGAGTCGTAGCCGCAGTAGATACCGAGTTGACTTGTAGCCGCAGTAGATTCCGAGTTGACTTGTAGCCGCAGTAGATTCTGAGTTGACTTGTAGCCGCAGTAGATTCTGAGTTGACTTGTAGCCGCAGTAGATTCTGAGTTGACTTGTAGCCGCAGTAGATTCTGAGTTGAGTCGTAGCCACAGTAGATTCCGAGTTGACTTGTAGCCGCAGTAGATTCCGAGTTGACTTGTAGCCGCAGTAGATTCTGAGTTGACTTGTAGCCGCAGTAGATTCTGAGTTGACTTGTAGCCGCAGTAGATTCCGAGTTGAATTGTAGCCGCAGTAGATTCTGAGTTGAGTCGTAGCCGCTGTAGATTCTGAGTTGACTTGTAGCCGCAGTAGATTCCGAGTTGACTTGTAGCCGCAGTAGATTCCGAGTTGACTTCTAGCCGCAGTAGATTCTGAGTTGAGTCGTAGCCGCAGTAGATTCCGAGTTGACTTGTAGCCGCAGTAGATTCCGAGTTGAGACGTAGCCGCAGTAGATTCCGAGTTGAGACGTAGCCGCAGTAGATTCTGAGTTGACTTGTAGCCGCAGTAGATTCTGAGTTGAGACGTAGCCGCAGTAGATTCTGAGTTGAGACGTAGCCGCATTAGATTCCGAGTTGAGACGTAGCCGCAGTAGATTCTGAGTTGAGACGTAGCCGCAGTAGATTCAGAGTTGAGACGTAGCCGCAGTAGATTCTGAGTTGACTTGTAGTCGCAGTAGATTCTGAGTTGAATTGTAGCCGCAGTAGATTCTGAGTTGACTTGTAGCCGCAGTAGATTCTGAGTTGACTTGTAGCCGCAGTAGATTCTGAGTTGAGACGTAGCCGCAGTAGATTCTTAGTTGACTTGTAGCCGCAGTAGATTCTGAGTTGACTTGTAGCCGCAGTAGATTCTGAGTTGACTTGTAGCCGCAATAGATTCTGAGTTGACTTGTAGCCGCAGTAGATTCTGAGTTGACTTGTAGCCGCAGTAGATTCTGAGTTGACTTGTAGTCGCAGTAGATTCTGAGTAGACTTGTAGCCGCAGTAGATTCTAAGTTGACTTGTAGCCGCAGTAGATTCTGAGTTGAGACGTAGCCGCAGTAGATTCTGAGTTGAGACGTAGATGCAGTAGATTCTTAGTTGACTTGTGTCCGCAGTAGATTCCGAGTTGAGACGTAGCCGCAGTAGATTCTGAGTTGACTTGTAGCCGCAGTAGATTCTGAGTTGACTTGTAGCCGCAGTAGATTCCGAGTTGAGACGTAGCCGCAGTAGATTCTGAGTTGACTTGTAGCCGCAGTAGATTCTGAGTTGACTTGTAGCCGCAGTAGATTCTGAGTTGACTTGTAGCCGCAGTAGATTCTGAGTTGAGTCGTAGCCGCAGTAGATTCCGAGTTGACTTGTAGCCGCAGTAGATTCCGAGTTGACTTGTAGCCGCAGTAGATTCTGAGTTGACTTGTAGCCGCAGTAGATTCTGAGTTGACTTGTAGCCGCAGTATATTCCGAGTTGAATTGTAGCCGCAGTAGATTCTGAGTTGAGTCGTAGCCGCTGTAGATTCTGAGTTGACTTGTAGCCGCAGTAGATTCCGAGTTGACTTGTAGCCGCAGTAGATTCCGAGTTGACTTCTAGCCGCAGTAGATTCTGAGTTGAGTCGTAGCCGCAGTAGATTCCGAGTTGACTTGTAGCCGCAGTAGATTCCGAGTTGAGACGTAGCCGCAGTAGATTCTGAGTTGAGACGTAGCCGCAGTAGATTCCGAGTTGAGACGTAGCCGCAGTAGATTCTGAGTTGAGAAGTAGCCGCAGTAGATTCTGAGTTGACTTGTAGCCGCAGTAGATTCCCAGTTGACTTGTAGCCGCAGTAGATTCTGAGTTGAGACGTAGCCGCAGTAAGATTCCGAGTTGAGACGTAGCCGCAGTAGATTCTGAGTTGAGACGTAGCCGCAGTAGCTTCCGAGTTGACTTGTAGTTGCAGTAGATTCTGAGTTGAGACGTAGCCGCAGTAGATTCTGAGTTGACTTGTAGCCGCCGTAGATTCCGAGTTGACTTGTAGCCGCAGTAGATTCCGAGTTGACTTGTAGCCGCAGTAGATTCTGACTTGTAGCCGCAGTAGATTCCGAGTTGAGACGTAGCCGCAGTAGATTCCGAGTTGAGACGTAGCCGCAGTAGATTCTGAGTTGAGACGTAGCCGTAGTAGATTCCGAGTTGAGACGTAGCCGCAGTAGATTCTGAGTTGAGACGTAGCCGCAGTAGATTCCGAGTTGACTTGTAGCCGCAGTAGATTCTGAGTTGAGACGTAGCCGCAGTAGATTCTGAGTTGAGACGTAGCCGCAGTAGATTCTGAGCTGAGTCGTAGCCGCAGTAGATTCCGAGTTGACTTGTAGTTGCAGTAGATTCTGAGTTGAATTGTAGCCGCAGTAGTTTCTGAGTTGAATTGTAGCCGCAGTAGATTCCGAGTTGACTTGTAGCCGCAGTAGATTCTGAGTTGACTTGTAGCCGCAGTAGATTCGGAGTTGAGACGTAGCCGCAGTAGATTCCGAGTTGAGACGTAGCCGCAGTAGATTCTGAGTTGAGACGTAGCCGCAGTAGATTCCGAGTTGAGACGTAGCCGCAGTAGATTCTGAGTTGACTTGTAGCCGCAGTAGATTCTGAGTTGAGACGTAGCCGCAGTAGATTCTGAGTTGACTTGTAGCCGCAGTAGATTCCGAGTTGAGACGTAGCCGCAGTAGATTCTGAGTTGAGACGTAGCCGCAGTAAGATTCCGAGTTGAGACGTAGCTGCAGTAGATTCCGAGTTGAGACGTAGCTGCAGTAGGTTCTGAGTTGAGACGTAGCCGCAGTAGATTCTGAGTTGAGACGTAGCCGCAGTAGATTCCGAGTTGAGACGTAGCCGCAGTAGATTCTGAGTTGAGACGTTTCCGCAGTAGATTCTGAGTTGACTTGTAGCCACAGTAGATTCCGAGTTGAGACGTAGCCGCTGTAGATTCTGAGTTGAGACGTAGCCGCAGTAGATTCCGAGTTGAGACGTAGCCGCAGTAGATTCTGAGTTGAGACGTAGCCGCAGTAGATTCCGAATTGAGACGTAGCCGCAGTAGATTCTGAGTTGAGACGTAGCCGCAGTAGATTCTGAGTTGAGACGTAGCCGCAGTAGATTCTGAGTTGACTTGTAGCCGCAGTAGATTCCCAGTTGACTTGTAGCCGCAGTAGATTCTGAGTTGAGACGTAGCCGCAGTAGATTCCGAGTTGACTTGTAGCCGCAGTAGATTCTGAGTTGACTTGTAGCCGCAGTAGATTCCGAGTTGACTTGTAGTTGCAGTAGATTCTGAGTTGAGACGTAGCCGCAGTAGATTCTGAGTTGACTTGTAGCCGCCGTAGATTCCGAGTTGACTTGTAACCGCAGTAGATTCCGAGTTGACTTGTAGCCGCAGTAGATTCTGACTTGTAGCCGCAGTAGATTCTGAGTGGAGACGTAGCCGCAGTAGATTCCGAGTTGCGATGTAGCGGCAGTAGATTCTGAGTTGAGACGTAGCCGCAGTAGATTCCGAGTTGAGACGTAGCCGCAGTAGATTCTGAGTTGAGACGTAGCCGCAGTAGATTCCGAGTTGACTTGTAGCCACAGTAGATTCTGAGTTGATACGTAGCCGCAGTAGATTCCGAGTTGAGACGTAGCCGCAGTAGATTCTGAGCTGAGTCGTAGGCGCAGTAGATTCCGAGTTGACTTGTAGTTGCAGTAGATTCTGAGTTGAATTGTAGCCGCAGTAGTTTCTGAGTTGAATTGTAGCCGCAGTAGATTCCGAGTTGACTTGTAGCCGCAGTAGATTCTGAGTTGACTTGTAGCCGCAGTAGATTCTGAGTGGAGACGTAGCCGCAGTAGATTCCGAGTTGAGACGTAGCCGCAGTAGATTCTGAGTTGAGACGTAGCCGCAGTAGATTCCGAGTTGAGACGTAGCCGCAGTAGATTCTGAGTTGACTTGTAGCCGCAGTAGATTCTGAGTTGAGACGTAGCCGCAGTAGATTCTGAGTTGAGTCGTAGCCGCATTAGATTCCGAGTTGAGACGTAGCCGCAGTAGATTCTGAGTTGAGACGTAGCCGCAGTAGATTCAGAGTTGAGACGTAGCCGCAGTACATTCTGAGTTGATTTGTAGTCGCAGTAGATTCTGAGTTGAATTGTAGCCGCAGTAGATTCTGAGTTGACTTGTAGCCGCAGTAGATTCTGAGTTGACTTGTAGCCGCAGTAGATTCTGAGTTGAGACGTAGCCGCAGTAGATTCTTAGTTGACTTGTAGCCGCAGTAGATTCTGAGTTGACTTGTAGCCGCAGTAGATTCTGAGTTGACTTGTAGCCGCAATAGATTCTGAGTTGACTTGTAGCCGCAGTAGATTCTCAGTTGACTTGTAGCCGCAGTAGATTCTGAGTTGACTTGTAGTCGCAGTAGATTCTGAGTAGACTTGTAGCCGCAGTAGATTCTAAGTTGACTTGTAGCCGCAGTAGATTCTGAGTTGAGACGTAGCCGCAGTAGATTCTGAGTTGAGACGTAGATGCAGTAGATTCTTAGTTGACTTGTGTCCGCAGTAGATTCCGAGTTGAGACGTAGCCGCAGTAGATTCTGAGTTGAGACGTAGCCGCAGTAGATTCTGAGTTGACTTGTAGCCGCAGTAGATTCCGAGTTGAGACGTAGCCGCAGTAGATTCTGAGTTGACTTGTAGCCGCAGTAGATTCTGAGTTGACTTGTAGCCGCAGTAGATTCTGAGTTGACTTGTAGCCGCAGTAGATTCTGAGTTGAGTCGTAGCCGCAGTAGATTCCGAGTTGACTAGTAGCCGCAGTAGATTCCGAGTTGACTTGTAGCCGCAGTAGATTCTGAGTTGACTTGTAGCCGCAGTAGATTCCGAGTTGAATTGTAGCCGCAGTAGATTCCGAGTTGACTTCTAGCCGCAGTAGATTCTGAGTTGAGTCGTAGCCGCAGTAGATTCCGAGTTGACTTGTAGCCGCAGTAGATTCCGAGTTGAGACGTAGCCGCAGTAGATTCTGAGTTGAGACGTAGACGCAGTAGATTCCGAGTTGAGACGTAGCCGAAGTAGATTCCGAGTTGAGACGTAGCCGCAGTAGATTCCGAGTTGAGACGTAGCCGCAGTAGATTCTGAGTTGAGACGTAGCCGCTGTAGATTCTGAGTTGAGACGTAGCCGAAGTAGATTCCGAGTTGAGACGTAGCCGCAGTAGATTCTGAGTTGAGACGTAGCCGCAGTAGATTCCGAGTTGAGACGTAGCCGCAGTAGATTCTGAGTTGAGACGTAGCCGCAGTAGATTCTGAGTTGAGACGTAGCCGCAGTAGATTCTGAGTTGAGACTTAGCCGCAGTAGATTCTGAGTTGAGACGTAGCCGCAGTAGATTCCGAGTTGAGACGTAGCCGCAGTAGATTCTGAGTTGAGACGTAGCCGCAGTAGATTCCTAGTTGAGACGTAGCCGCAGTAGATTCTGAGTTGAGACGTAGCCGCAGTAGATTCCGAGTTGAGACGTAGCCGTAGTAGATTCCGAGTTGAGACGTAGCCGCAGTAGATTCCGAGATGAGACGTAGCCGCAGTAGATTCTGAGTTGACTTGTAGTCGCAGTAGATTCTGAGTTTACTTGTTGCCGCAGTAGATTCTGAGTTGACTTGTAGCCGCAGTAGATTCTGAGTTGATTTGTAGCCGCAGTAGATTCTGAGTTGACTTGTAGCCGCAGTAGATTCTTAGTTGACTTGTAGCCGCAGTAGATTCAGAGTTGACATGTAGCCGCAGTAGATTCTGTGTTGACTTGTAGCCGCAGTAGATTCTGAGTTGACTTGTAGCCGCAGTAGATTCTGAGTTGACTTGTAGCCGCAGTAGATACTGAGTTGACTTGTAGCCGCAGTAGATTCTGAGTTGAGACGTAGCCGCAGTAGATTCAGAGTTGAGACGTAGCCGCAGTAGATTCTGAGTTGACTTGTAGCCGCAGTAGATTCTGAGTTGACCTGTAGCCGCAGTAGATTCTGAGTTGACTTGTAGCCGCAGTAGATTCTGAGTTGACTTGTAGCCGCAGAAGATTCTGAGTTGAGACGTAGCCGCAGTAGATTCTGAGTTGAGACTTAGCCGCAGTAGATTCTGAGTTGAGACGTAGCCGCAGTAGATTCTGAGTTGACTTGTAGCCGCAGTAGATTCTGAGTTGACTTGTAGCCGCAGTAGATTCTGAGTTGAGACGTAGCCGCAGTAGATTCTGAGTTGAGACGTAGCCGCAGTAGATTCTGAGTTGAGACGTAGCTGCAGTAGATTCCGAGTTGAGACGTAGCCGCAGTAGGTTCTGAGTTGAGACGTAGCCGCAGTAGATTCTGAGTTGAGACGTAGCCGCAGTAGATTCTGAGTGGAGACGTAGCCGCAGTAGATTCCGAGTTGAGACGTAGCCGCAGTAGATACTGAGTTGAGACGTAGCCGCAGTAGATTCCGAGTTGAGACGTAGCCGCAGTAGATTCTGAGTTGACTTGTAGCCGCAGTAGATTCTGAGTTGAGACGTAGCCGCAGTAGATTCTGAGTTGAGACGTAGCCGCAGTAGATTCTGAGTTGAGACGTAGCCGCAGTAGATTCTGAGTTGAGACGTAGCCGCAGTAGATTCTTAGTTGACTTGTAGCCGCAGTAGATTCTGAGTTGAGACGTAGCCGCAGTAGATTCTGAGTTGACTTGTAGCCGCAGTAGATTCTGAGCTGAGACGTAGCCGCAGTAGATTCTGAGTTGACTTGTAGCCGCAGTAGATTCTGAGTTGACTTGTAGCCGCAGTAGATTCTGAGTTGAGACGTAGCCGCAGTAGATTCTGAGTTGAGACGTAGCCGCAGTAGATTCTGAGTTGACTTGTAGCCGCAGTAGATTCCGAGTTGAGACGTAGCCGCAGTAGATTCTGAGTTGACTTGTAGCCGCAGTAGATTCTGAGTTGACTTGTAGCCGCAGTAGATTCTGAGTTGACTTGTAGCCGCAGTAGATTCTGAGTTGAGTCGTAGCCGCAGTAGATTCCGAGTTGACTAGTAGCCGCAGTAGATTCCGAGTTGACTTGTAGCCGCAGTAGATTCTGAGTTGACTTGTAGCCGCAGTAGATTCTGAGTTGACTTGTAGCCGCAGTAGATTCCGAGTTGAATTGTAGCCGCAGTAGATTCTGAGCTGAGTCGTAGCCGCTGTAGATTCTGAGTTGACTTGTAGCCGCAGTAGATTCCGAGTTGACTTGTAGCCGCAGTAGATTCCGAGTTGACTTCTAGCCGCAGTAGATTCTGAGTTGAGTCGTAGCCGCAGTAGATTCCGAGTTGACTTGTAGCCGCAGTAGATTCCGAGTTGAGACGTAGCCGCAGTAGATTCTGAGTTGAGACGTAGACGCAGTAGATTCCGAGTTGAGACGTAGCCGAAGTAGATTCCGAGTTGAGACGTAGCCGCAGTAGATTCCGAGTTGAGACGTAGCCGCAGTAGATTCTGAGTTGAGACGTAGCCGCTGTAGATTCTGAGTTAAGACGTAGCCGAAGTAGATTCCGAGTTGAGACGTAGCCGCAGTAGATTCTGAGTTGAGACGTAGCCGCAGTAGATTCCGAGTTGAGACGTAGCCGCAGTAGATTCTGAGTTGAGACGTAGCCGCAGTAGATTCTGAGTTGAGACGTAGCCGCAGTAGATTCTGAGTTGAGACTTAGCCGCAGTAGATTCTGAGTTGAGACGTAGCCGCAGTAGATTCCGAGTTGAGACGTAGCCGCAGTAGATTCTGAGTTGAGACGTAGCCGCAGTAGATTCCTAGTTGAGACGTAGCCGCAGTAGATTCTGAGTTGAGACGTAGCCGCAGTAGATTCCGAGTTGAGACGTAGCCGCAGTAGATTCCGAGTTGAGACGTAGCCGCAGTAGATTCCGAGATGAGACGTAGCCGCAGTAGATTCTGAGTTGACTTGTAGTCGCAGTAGATTCTGAGTTTACTTGTTGCCGCAGTAGATTCTGAGTTGACTTGTAGCCGCAGTAGATTCTGAGTTGATTTGTAGCCGCAGTAGATTCTGAGTTGACTTGTAGCCGCAGTAGATTCTGAGTTGAGACGTAGCCGCAGTAGATTCTTAGTTGACTTGTAGCCGCAGTAGATTCAGAGTTGACATGTAGCCGCAGTAGATTCTGTGTTGACTTGTAGCCGCAGTAGATTCTGAGTTGACTTGTAGCCGCAGTAGATTCTGAGTTGACTTGTAGCCGCAGTAGATACTGAGTTGACTTGTAGCCGCAGTAGATTCTGAGTTGAGACGTAGCCGCAGTAGATTCAGAGTTGAGACGTAGCCGCAGTAGATTCTGAGTTGACTTGTAGCCGCAGTAGATTCTGAGTTGACCTGTAGCCGCAGTAGATTCTGAGTTGACTTGTAGCCGCAGTAGATTCTGAGTTGACTTGTAGCCGCAGAAGATTCTGAGTTGAGACGTAGCCGCAGTAGATTCTGAGTTGACTTGTAGCCGCAGTAGATTCTGAGTTGAGACGTAGCCGCAGTAGATTCTGAGTTGACTTGTAGCCGCAGTAGATTCTGAGTTGACTTGTAGCCGCAGTAGATTCTGAGTTGAGACGTAGCCGCAGTAGATTCTGAGTTGAGACGTAGCCGCAGTAGATTCTGAGTTGAGACGTAGCTGCAGTAGATTCCGAGTTGAGACGTAGCCGCAGTAGGTTCTGAGTTGAGACGTAGCCGCAGTAGATTCTGAGTTGAGACGTAGCCGCAGTAGATTCTGAGTGGAGACGTAGCCGCAGTAGATTCCGAGTTGAGACGTAGCCGCAGTAGATACTGAGTTGAGACGTAGCCGCAGTAGATTCCGAGTTGAGACGTAGCCGCAGTAGATTCTGAGTTGACTTGTAGCCGCAGTAGATTCTGAGTTGAGACGTAGCCGCAGTAGATTCTGAGTTGAGACGTAGCCGCAGTAGATTCTGAGTTGAGACGTAGCCGCAGTAGATTCTGAGTTGAGACGTAGCCGCAGTAGATTCTTAGTTGACTTGTAGCCGCAGTAGATTCTGAGTTGAGACGTAGCCGCAGTAGATTCTGAGTTGACTTGTAGCCGCAGTAGATTCTGAGCTGAGACGTAGCCGCAGTAGATTCTGAGTTGACTTGTAGCCGCAGTAGATTCTGAGTTGACTTGTAGCCGCAGTAGATTCTGAGTTGAGACGTAGCCGCAGTAGATTCTGAGTTGAGACGTAGCCGCAGTAGATTCTGAGTTGAGACGTAGCTGCAGTAGATTCCGAGTTGAGACGTAGCCGCAGTAGGTTCTGAGTTGAGACGTAGCCGCAGTAGATTCTGAGTTGACTTGTAGCCGCTGTAGATTCCGAGTTGAGACGTAGCCGCAGTAGATTCTGAGTTGAGACGTAGCCGCAGTAGATTCTGAGTTGAGACGTAGCTGCAGTAGATTCCGAGTTGAGACGTAGCCGCAGTAGGTTCTGAGTTGAGACGTAGCCGCAGTAGATTCTGAGTTGAGACGTAGCCGCAGTAGATTCCGAGTTGAGACGTAGCCGCAGTAGATTCTGAGTTGAGACGTAGCCGCAGTAGATTCTGAGTTGAGACGTAGCCGCAGTAGATTCCGAGTTGAGACGTAGCCGCTGTAGATTCTGAGTTGAGACGTAGCCGCAGTAGATTCCGAGTTGAGACGTAGCCGCAGTAGATTCTGAGTTGAGACGTAGCCGCAGTAGATTCCGAGTTGAGACGTAGCCGCAGTAGATTCTGAGCTGAGTCGTGGCCGCAGTAGATTCCGAGTTGACTTGTAGTTGCAGTAGATTCTGAGTTGAGTCGTAGCCGCCGTAGATTCCGAGTTGACTTGTAGCCGCAGTAGATTCCGAGTTGACTTGTAGCCGCAGTAGATTCTGAGTTGACTTGTAGCCGCAGTAGATTCTGAGTTGACTTGTAGCCGCTGTAGATTCTGTGTTGACTTGTAGCCGCAGTAGATTCTCAGTTGACTTGTAGCCGCAGTAGATTCTGAGTTGACTTGTAGCCGCAGTAGATTCTGAGTTGAGACGTAGCCGCAGTAGATTCTGAGTTGAGACGTAGCTGCAGTAGATTCCGAGTTGAGACGTAGCCGCAGTAGGTTCTGAGTTGAGACGTAGCCGCAGTACATTCTGAGTTGAGACGTAGCCGCAGTAGATTCCGAGTTGACTTGTAGCCGCAGTAGATTCTGAGTTGACTTGTAGCCACAGTAGATTCTGAATTGACTTGTAGCCACAGTAGATTCTGTGTTGACTTGTAGCCGCAGTAGATTCTGAGTTGACTTGTAGCCGCAGTAGATTCTGAGTTGAGACGTAGCCGCAGTAGATTCTGAGTTGAGACGTAGCCGCAGTAGATTCTGAGTTGAGACGTAGCCGCAGTAGATTCCGAGTTGAGACGTAGCCGCAGTAGATTCCGAGTTGAGACGTAGCCGCAGTAGATTCTTAGTTGAGACGTAGCCGCAGTAGATTCCGAGTTGAGACGTAGCCGCAGTAGATTCTGAGTTGACTTGTAGCTGCAGTAGATTCTCAGTTGAGACGAGGCCGCAGTAGATTCTGAGTTGACTTGTAGCCGCAGTAGATTCTGAGTTGACTTGTAGCCGCAGTAGATTCTGAGTTGAGACTTAGCTGCAGTAGATTCTGAGTTGAGACGTAGCCGCAGTAGATTCCGAGTTGAGACGTAGCCGCAGTAGATTCTGAGTTGAGACGTAGCCGCAGTAGATTCCTAGTTGAGACGTAGCCGCAGTAGATTCCGTGTTGAGACGTAGCCACAGTAGATTCCGAGTTGAGACGTAGCCGCAGTAGATTCCGAGTTGATACGTAGCCGCAGTAGATTCCGAGTTGAGACGTAGCCGCAGTAGATTCTGAGTTGACTTGTAGTCGCAGTAGATTTTGAGTTGACTTGTAGCCGCAGTAGATTCTGAGTTGACTTGTAGCCGCAGTAGATTCTGAGTTGAGACGTAGCCGCAGTAGATTCTTAGTTGACTTGTAGCCGCAGTAGATTCTGAGTTGACTTGTAGCCGCAGTAGATTCTGAGTTGACTTGTAGCCGCAGTAGATTCTGAGTTGACTTGTAGCCACAGTAGATTCTGAATTGACTTGTAGCCACAGTAGATTCTGTGTTGACTTGTAGCCGCAGTAGATTCTGAGTTGACTTGTAGCCGCAGTAGATTCTGAGTTGACTTGTAGCCGCAGTAGATTCTGAGTTGAGACGTAGCCGCAGTAGATTCTGAGTTGACTTGTAGCCGCAGTAGATTCTGAGTTGACTTGTAGCCGCAGTAGATTCTGAGTTGACTTGTAGCCGCAGTAGATTCTGAGTTGACTTGTAGCCGCAGTAGATTCTGAGTTGAGACGTAGCCGCAGTAGATTGTGAGTTGAGACGTAGCCGCAGTAGATTCTGAGTTGAGACGTAGCTGCAGTAGATTCTGAGTTGACTTGTAGCCGCAGTAGATTCTGAGTTGAGACGTAGCCGCAGTAGATTCTGAGTTGACTTGTAGCTGCAGTAGATTCCGAGTTGAGACGTAGCCGCAGTAGATTCTGAGTTGAGACGTAGCCGCAGTAGATTCTGAGTTGAGACGTAGCTGCAGTAGATTCCGAGTTGAGACGTAGCCGCAGTAGGTTCTGAGTTGAGACGTAGCCGCAGTAGATTCTGAGTTGAGACGTAGCCGCAGTAGATTCCGAGTTGAGACGTAGCCGCAGTAGATTCTGAGTTGAGACGTAGCCGCAGTAGATTCTGAGTTGACTGGTAGCCACAGTAGATTCCGAGTTGAGACGTAGCCGCTGTAGATTCTGAGTTGAGACGTAGCCGCAGTAGATTCCGAGTTGAGACGTAGCCGCAGTAGATTCTGAGTTGAGACGTAGCCGCAGTAGATTCTGAGTTGAGACGTAGCCGCAGTAGATTCTGAGTTGACTTGTAGCCGCAGTAGATTCCGAGTTGACTTGTAGCCGCAGTAGATTCTGAGTTGAGACGTAGCCGCAGTAGATTCCGAGTTGAGACGTAGCCGCAGTAGATTCTGAGCTGAGTCGTGGCCGCAGTAGATTCCGAGTTGACTTGTAGTTTCAGTAGATTCTGAGTTGAGTCGTAGCCGCCGTAGATTCCGAGTTGACTTGTAGCCGCAGTAGATTCCGAGTTGACTTGTAGCCGCAGTAGATTCTGAGTTGACTTTTAGCCGCAGTAGATTCTGAGTTGACTTGTAGCCGCTGTAGATTCTGTGTTGACTTGTAGCCGCAGTAGATTCTCAGTTGACTTGTAGCCGCAGTAGATTCTGAGTTGACTTGTAGCCGCAGTAGATTCTGAGTTGACTTGTAGCCGCAGTAGATTCTGAGTTGAGACGTAGCCGCAGTAGATTCTGAGTTGAGACGTAGCCGCAGTAGATTCTGAGTTGAGACGTAGCCGCAGTAGATTCTCAGTTGACTTGTAGCCGCAGTAGATTCTGAGTTGAGACATAGCCGCAGTAGATTCTGAGTTGAGACGTAGCCGCAGTAGATTCTGAGTTGACTTGTAGCCGCAGTAGATTCTGAGTTGAGACGTAGCCGCAGTAGGTTCTGAGTTGAGACGTAGCCACAGTACATTCTGAGTTGAGACGTAGCCGCAGTAGATTCCGAGTTGAGACGTAGCCGCAGTAGATTCTGAGTTGAGACGTAGCCGCAGTGGATTCTGAGTTGAGACGTAGCTGCAGTAGATTCCGAGTTGAGACGTAGCCGCAGTAGATTCTGAGTTGAGACGTAGCCGCAGTAGATTCTGAGTTGAGACATAGCCGCAGTAGATTTTGAGTTGAGACGTAGCCGCAGTAGATTCTGAGTTGAGACGTAGCCGCAGTAGATTCTGAGTTGACTTGTAGCCACAGTAGATTCCGAGTTGAGACGTAGCCGCAGTAGATTCTGAGTTGAGACGTAGCCGCAGTAGATTCCGAGTTGAGACGTAGCCGCAGTAGATTCTGAGTTGAGACGTAGCCGCAGTAGATTCCGAATTGAGACGTAGCCGCAGTAGATTCTGAGTTGAGACGTAGCCGCAGTAGCTTCTGAGTTGAGACGTAGCCGCTGTAGATTCTGAGTTGAGACGTAGCCGCAGTAGATTCCGAGTTGAGACGTAGCCGCAGTAGATTCTGAGTTGAGACGTAGCCGCAGTAGATTCCGAGTTGAGACGTAGCCGCAGTAGATTCTGAGTTGAGACGTAGCCGCAGTAGATTCCGAGTTGACTTGTAGTTGCAGTAGATTCTGAGTTGAGACGTAGCCGCAGTAGATTCTGAGTTGATTTGTAGCCGCCGTAGATTCCGAGTTGACTTGTAGCCGCAGTAGATTCCGAGTTGACTTGTAGCCGCAGTAGATTCTGACTTGTAGCCGCAGTAGATTCCGAGTGGAGACGTAGCCGCAGTAGATTCCGAGTTGAGACGTAGCCGCAGTAGATTCTGAGTTGAGACTTAGCCGCAGTAGATTCCGAGTTGAGACGTAGCCGCAGTAGATTCTGAGTTGAGACGTAGCCGCAGTAGATTCCGAGTTGACTTGTAGCCGCAGTAGATTCTGAGTTGAGACGTAGAAGCAGTAGATTCTGAGTTGAGACGTAGCCGCAGTAGATTCTGAGCTGAGTCGTAGGCGCAGTAGATTCCGAGTTGACTTGTAGTTGCAGTAGATTCTGAGTTGAATTGTAGCCGCAGTAGTTTCTGAGTTGAATTGTAGCCGCAGTAGATTCCGAGTTGACTTGTAGCCGCAGTAGATTCTGAGTTGACTTGTAGCCGCAGTAGATTCGGAGTGGAGACGTAGCCGCAGTAGATTCCGAGTTGAGACGTAGCCGCAGTAGATTCTGAGTTGAGACGTAGCCGCAGTAGATTCCGAGTTGAGACGTAGCCGCAGTAGATTCTGAGTTGACTTGTAGCCGCAGTAGATTCTGAGTTGAGACGTAGCCGCAGTAGATTCTGAGTTGAGACGTAGCCGCAGTAGATTCCGAGTTGAGACGTAGCCGCAGTAGATTCTGAGTTGAGACGTAGCCGCAGTAGATTCTGAGTTGAGACGTAGCTGCAGTAGATTCCGAGTTGAGACGTAGCCGCAGTAGGTTCTGAGTTGAGACGTAGCCGCAGTAGATTCTGAGTTGAGACGTAGCCGCAGTAGATTCCGAGTTGAGACGTAGCCGCAGTAGATTCTGAGTTGAGACGTAGCCGCAGTAGATTCTGAGTTGACTTGTAGCCACAGTAGATTCCGAGTTGAGACGTAGCCGCTGTAGATTCTGAGTTGAGACGTAGCCGCAGTAGATTCCGAGTTGAGACGTAGCCGCAGTAGATTCTGAGTTGAGACGTAGCCGCAGTAGATTCCGAATTGAGACGTAGCCGCAGTAGATTCTGAGTTGAGACGTAGCCGCAGTAGATTCTGAGTTGAGACGTAGCCGCAGTAGATTCTGAGTTGACTTGTAGCCGCAGTAGATTCCCAGTTGACTTGTAGCCGCAGTAGATTCTGAGTTGAGACGTAGCCGCAGTAGATTCCGAGTTGACTTGTAGCCGCAGTAGATTCTGAGTTGACTTGTAGCCGCAGTAGATTCCGAGTTGACTTGTAGTTGCAGTAGATTCTGAGTTGAGACGTAGCCGCGGTAGATTCTGAGTTGACTTGTAGCCGCCGTAGATTCCGAGATGACTTGTAGCCGCAGTAGATTCCGAGTTGACTTGTAGCCGCAGTAGATTCTGACTTGTAGCCGCAGTAGATTCTGAGTGGAGACGTAGCCGCAGTAGATTCCGAGTTGCGACGTAGCCGCAGTAGATTCTGAGTTGAGACGTAGCCGCAGTAGATTCCGAGTTGAGACGTAGCCGCAGTAGATTCTGAGTTGAGACGTAGCCGCAGTAGATTCCGAGTTGACTTGTAGCCACAGTAGATTCTGAGTTGATACGTAGCCGCAGTAGATTCCGAGTTGAGACGTAGCCGCAGTAGATTCTGAGCTGAGTCGTAGCCGCAGTAGATTCCGAGTTGACTTGTAGTTGCAGTAGATTCTGAGTTGAATTGTAGCCGCAGTAGTTTCTGAGTTGAATTGTAGCCGCAGTAGATTCCGAGTTGACTTGTAGCCGCAGTAGATTCTGAGTTGACTTGTAGCCGCAGTAGATTCTGAGTGGAGACGTAGCCGCAGTAGATTCCGAGTTGAGACGTAGCCGCAGTAGATTCTGAGTTGAGACGTAGCCGCAGTAGATTCCGAGTTGAGACGTAGCCGCAGTAGATTCTGAGTTGACTTGTAGCCGCAGTAGATTCTGAGTTGAGACGTAGCCGCAGTAGATTCTGAGTTGAGACGTAGCCGCATTAGATTCCGAGTTGAGACGTAGCCGCAGTAGATTCTGAGATGAGACGTAGCCGCAGTAGATTCAGAGTTGAGACGTAGCCGCAGTAGATTCTGAGTTGACTTGTAGTCGCAGTAGATTCTGAGTTGAATTGTAGCCGCAGTAGATTCTGAGTTGACTTGTAGCCGCAGTAGATTCTGAGTTGACTTGTAGCCGCAGTAGATTCTGAGTTGAGACGTAGCCGCAGTAGATTCTTAGTTGACTTGTAGCCGCAGTAGATTCTGAGTTGACTTGTAGCCGCAGCAGATTCTGAGTTGACTTGTAGCCGCAATAGATTCTGAGTTGACTTGTAGCCGCAGTAGATTCTGAGTTGACTTGTAGCCGCAGTAGATTCTGAGTTGACTTGTAGTCGCAGTAGATTCTGAGTAGACTTGTAGCCGCAGTAGATTCTAAGTTGACTTGTAGCCGCAGTAGATTCTGAGTTGAGACGTAGCCGCAGTAGATTCTGAGTTGAGACGTAGATGCAGTAGATTCTTAGTTGACTTGTGTCCGCAGTAGATTCCGAGTTGAGACGTAGCCGCAGTAGATTCTGAGTTGACTTGTAGCCGCAGTAGATTCTGAGTTGACTTGTAGCCGCAGTAGATTCCGAGTTGAGACGTAGCCGCAGTAGATTCTGAGTTGACTTGTAGCCGCAGTAGATTCTGAGTTGACTTGTAGCCGCAGTAGATTCTGAGTTGAGTCGTAGCCGCAGTAGATTCCGAGTTGACTTGTAGCCGCAGTAGATTCCGAGTTGACTTGTAGCCGCAGTAGATTCTGAGTTGACTTGTAGCCGCAGTAGATTCTGAGTTGACTTGTAGCCGCAGTAGATTCCGAGTTGAATTGTAGCCGCAGTAGATTCTGAGTTGAGTCGTAGCCGCTGTAGATTCTGAGTTGACTTGTAGCCGCAGTAGATTCCGAGTTGACTTGTAGCTGCAGTAGATTCCGAGTTGACTTCTAGTCGCAGTAGATTCTGAGTTGAGTCGTAGCAGCAGTAGATTCCGAGTTGACTTGTAGCCGCAGTAGATTCCGAGTTGAGACGTAGCCGCAGTAGATTCTGAGTTGAGACGTAGCCGCAGTAGATTCCGAGTTGAGACGTAGCCGAAGTAGATTCTGAGTTGAGACGTAGCCGCAGTAGATTCCGAGTTGAGACGTAGCCGCAGTAGATTCTGAGTTGAGACGTAGCCGCTGTAGATTCTGAGTTGAGACGTAGCCGAAGTAGATTCCGAGTTGAGACGTAGCCGCAGTAGATTCTGAGTTGAGACGTAGCCGCAGTAGATTCCGAGTTTAGACGTAGCCGCAGTAGATTCTGAGTTGAGACGTAGCCGCAGTAGATTCTGAGTTGAGACTTAGCCGCAGTGGATTCTGAGTTGAGACGTAGCCGCAGTAGATTCCGAGTTGAGACGTAGCCGCAGTAGATTCTGAGTTGAGACGTAGCCGCAGTAGATTCCTAGTTGAGACGTAGCCGCAGTAGATTCTGAGTTGAGACGTAGCCGCAGTAGATTCCGAGTTGAGACGTAGCCGCAGTAGATTCCGAGTTGAGACGTAGCCGCAGTAGATTCCGAGATGAGACGTAGCCGCAGTAGATTCTGAGTTGACTTGTAGTCGCAGTAGATTCTGAGTTTACTTGTTGCCGCAGTAGATTCTGAGTTGACTTGTAGCCGCAGTAGATTCTGAGTTGACTTGTAGCCGCAGTAGATTCTGAGTTGAGACGTAGCCGCAGTAGATTCTGAGTTGAGACGTAGCCGCAGTAGATTCTTAGTTGACTTGTAGCCGCAGTAGATTCAGAGTTGACTTGTAGCCGCAGTAGATTCTGTGTTGACTTGTAGCCGCAGTAGATTCTGAGTTGACTTGTAGCCGCAGTAGATTCTGAGTTGACTTGTAGCCGCAGTAGATACTGAGTTGACTTGTAGCCGCAGTAGATTCTGAGTTGAGACATAGCCGCAGTAGATTCTGAGTTGAGACGTAGCCGCAGTAGATTCTGAGTTGAGACGTAGCCGCAGTAGATTCTGAGTTGACTTGTAGCCGCAGTAGATTCTGAGTTGACCTGTAGCCGCAGTAGATTCTGAGTTGACTTGTAGCCGCAGTAGATTCTGAGTTGAGACGTAGCCGCAGTAGATTCTGAGTTGAGACGTAGCCGCAGTAGATTCTGAGTTGACTTGTAGCCGCAGTAGATTCTGAGTTGACTTGTAGCCGCAGTAGATTCCGAGTTGAGACGTAGCCGCAGTAGATTCTGAGTTGAGACGTAGCCGCAGTAGATTCTGAGTTGAGACGTAGCTGCAGTAGATTCCGAGTTGAGACGTAGCCGCAGTAGGTTCTGAGTTGAGACGTAGCCGCAGTAGATTCTGAGTTGAGACGTAGCCGCAGTAGATTCTGAGTTGACTTGTAGCCGCAGTAGATTCTGAGTTGACTTGTAGCCACAGTAGATTCTGAATTGACTTGTAACCGCAGTAGATTCTGTGTTGACTTGTAGCCGCAGTAGATTCTGAGTTGACTTGTAGCCGCAGTAGATTCTGAGTTGAGACGTAGCCGCAGTAGATTCTGAGTTGAGACGTAGCCGCAGTAGATTCTGAGTTGACTTGTAGCCGCAGTAGATTCTGAGTTGACTTGTAGCCGCAGTAGATTCTGAGTTGAGACGTAGCCGCAGTAGATTCTGAGTTGAGACGTAGCCGCAGTAGATTCTGAGTTGACTTGTAGCCGCAGTAGATTCTGAGCTGAGACGTAGCCGCAGTAGATTCTGAGTTGACTTGTAGCCGCAGTAGATTCTGAGTTGACTTGTAGCCGCAGTAGATTCTGAGTTGAGACGTAGCCGCAGTAGATTCTGAGTTGAGACGTAGCCGCAGTAGATTCTGAGTTGAGACGTAGCTGCAGTAGATTCCGAGTTGAGACGTAGCCGCAGTAGGTTCTGAGTTGAGACGTAGCCGCAGTAGATTCTGAGTTGACTTGTAGCTGCAGTAGATTCCGAGTTGAGACGTAGCCGCAGTAGATTCTGAGTTGAGACGTAGCCGCAGTAGATTCTGAGTTGAGACGTAGCTGCAGTAGATTCCGAGTTGAGACGTAGCCGCAGTAGGTTCTGAGTTGAGACGTAGCCGCAGTAGATTCTGAGTTGAGACGTAGCCGCAGTAGATTCCGAGTTGAGACGTAGCCGCAGTAGATTCTGAGTTGAGACGTAGCCGCAGTAGATTCTGAGTTGACTGGTAGCCACAGTAGATTCCGAGTTGAGACGTAGCCGCAGTAGATTCTGAGTTGAGACGTAGCCGCAGTAGATTCCGAGTTGAGACGTAGCCGCAGTAGATTCTGAGTTGAGACGTAGCCGCAGTAGATTCCGAGTTGAGACGTAGCCGCAGTAGATTCTGAGCTGAGTCTTGGCCGCAGTAGATTCCGAGTTGACTTGTAGTTGCAGTAGATTCTGAGTTGAGTCGTAGCCGCCGTAGATTCCGAGTTGACTTGTAGCCGCAGTATATTCCGAGTTGACTTGTAGCCGCAGTAGATTCTGAGTTGACTTGTAGCCGCAGTAGATTCTGAGTTGACTTGTAGCCGCTGTAGATTCTGTGTTGACTTGTAGCCGCAGTAGATTCTCAGTTGACTTGTAGCCGCAGT
Source organism: Coturnix japonica (assembly GCF_054131305.1). Lineage (NCBI taxonomy): Eukaryota > Metazoa > Chordata > Aves > Galliformes > Phasianidae > Coturnix > Coturnix japonica. The sequence goes on along the minus strand of NC_140682.1, from coordinate 4,881,809 downwards.
AGATTCTCAGTTGACTTGTAGCCGCAGTAGATTCTGAGTTGAATTGTAGCCGCAGTAGATTCTGAGTTGAGACGTAGCCGCAGTAGATTCTGAGTTGAGACGTAGCCGCAGTAGATTCTGAGTTGACTTGTAGCCGCAGTAGATTCTGAGTTGAGACGTAGCCGCAGTAGATTCTGAGTTGAGACGTAGCCGCAGTAGATTCTGAGTTGACTTGTAGCCGCAGTAGATTCTGAGTTGAGACGTAGCCGCAGTAGATTCTGAGTTGAGACGTAGCCGCAGTAGATTCTGAGTTGAGACGTAGCCGCAGTAGATTCTGAGTTGAGACGTAGCCGCAGTAGATTCCGAGTTGAGACGTAGCCGCAGTAGATTCTGAGTTGAGACGTAGCCGCAGTAGATTCTGAGTTGACTTGTAGCCACAGTAGATTCCGAGTTGAGACGTAGCCGCTGTAGATTCTGAGTTGAGACGTAGCCGCAGTAGATTCCGAGTTGAGACGTAGCCGCAGTAGATTCTGAGTTGAGACGTAGCCGCAGTAGATTCCGAATTGAGACGTAGCTGCAGTAGATTCTGAGTTGAGACGTAGCCGCAGTAGATTCTGAGTTGAGACGTAGTCGCAGTAGATTCTGAGTTGACTTGTAGCCGCAGTAGATTCCCAGTTGACTTGTAGCCGCAGTAGATTCTGAGTTGAGACGTAGCCGCAGTAGATTCCGAGTTGAGACGTAGCCGCAGTAGATTCTGAGCTGAGTCGTAGCCGCAGTAGATTCCGAGTTGACTTGTAGTTGCAGTAGATTCTGAGTTGAGACGTAGCCGCAGTAGATTCTGAGTTGACTTGTAGCCGCCGTAGATTCCGAGTTGACTTGTAGCCGCAGTAGATTCCGAGTTGACTTGTAGCCGCAGTAGATTCTGACTTGTAGCCGCAGTAGATTCCGAGTGGAGACGTAGCCGCAGTAGATTCCGAGTTGAGACGTAGCCGCAGTAGATTCTGAGTTGAGACGTAGCCGCAGTAGATTCCGAGTTGAGACGTAGCCGCAGTAGATTCTGAGTTGAGACGTAGCCGCAGTAGATTCCGAGTTGACTTGTAGCCGCAGTAGATTCTGAGTTGAGACGTAGCCGCAGTAGATTCTGAGTTGAGACGTAGCCGCAGTAGATTCTGAGCTGAGTCGTAGCCGCAGTAGATTCCGAGTTGACTTGTAGTTGCAGTAGATTCTGAGTTGAATTGTAGCCGCAGTAGTTTCTGAGTTGAATTGTAGCCGCAGCAGATTCCGAGTTGTCTTGTAGCCGCAGTAGATTCTGAGTTGACTTGTAGACGCAGTAGATTCTGAGTTGAGACGTAGCCGCAGTAGATTCCGAGTTGAGACGTAGCCGCAGTAGATTCTGAGTTGAGACGTAGCCGCAGTAGATTCCGAGTTGAGACGTAGCCGCAGTAGATTCTGAGTTGACTTGTAGCCGCAGTAGATTCTGAGTTGAGACGTAGCCGCAGTAGATTCTGAGTTGAGACGTAGCCGCAGTAGATTCCGAGTTGAGACGTAGCCGCAGTAGATTCTGAGTTGAGACGTAGCCGCAGTAGATTCTGAGTTGAGACGTAGCTGCAGTAGATTCCGAGTTGAGACGTAGCCGCAGTAGGTTCTGAGTTGAGACGTAGCCGCAGTAGATTCTGAGTTGAGACGTAGCCGCAGTAGATTCCGAGTTGAGACGTAGCCGCAGTAGATTCTGAGTTGAGACGTAGCCGCAGTAGATTCTGAGTTGACTTGTAGCCACAGTAGATTCCGAGTTGAGACGTAGCCGCTGTAGATTCTGAGTTGAGACGTAGCCGCAGTAGATTCCGAGTTGAGACGTAGCCGCAGTAGATTCTGAGTTGAGACGTAGCCGCAGTAGATTCCGAATTGAGACGTAGCCACAGTAGATTCTGAGTTGAGACGTAGCCGCAGTAGATTCTGAGTTGAGACGTAGCCGCAGTAGATTCCGAGTTGACTTGTAGCCGCAGTAGATTCCCAGTTGACTTGTAGCCGCAGTAGATTCTGAGTTGAGACGTAGCCGCAGTAGATTCCGAGTTGAGACGTAGCCGCAGTAGATTCTGAGCTGAGTCGTAGCCGCAGTAGATTCCGAGTTGACTTGTAGTTGCAGTAGATTCTGAGTTGAGACGTAGCCGCAGTAGATTCTGAGTTGACTTGTAGCCGCCGTAGATTCCGAGTTGACTTGTAGCCGCAGTAGATTCCGAGTTGACTTGTAGCCGCAGTAGATTCTGACTTGTAGCCGCAGTAGATTCTGAGTGGAGACGTAGCCGCAGTAGATTCCGAGTTGAGACGTAGCCGCAGTAGATTCTGAGTTGAGACGTAGCCGCAGTAGATTCCGAGTTGAGACGTAGCCGCAGTAGATTCTGAGTTGAGACGTAGCCGCAGTAGATTCCGAGTTGACTTGTAGCCACAGTAGATTCTGAGTTGAGACGTAGCCGCAGTAGATTCCGAGTTGAGACGTAGCCGCAGTAGATTCTGAGCTGAGTCGTAGCCGCAGTAGATTCCGAGTTGACTTGTAGTTGCAGTAGATTCTGAGTTGAATTGTAGCCGCAGTAGTTTCTGAGTTGAATTGTAGCCGCAGTAGATTCCGAGTTGACTTGTAGCCGCAGTAGATTCTGAGTTGACTTGTAGCCGCAGTAGATTCTGAGTGGAGACGTAGCCGCAGTAGATTCCGAGTTGAGACGTAGCCGCAGTAGATACTGAGTTGAGACGTAGCCGCAGTAGATTCCGAGTTGAGACGTAGCCGCAGTAGATTCTGAGTTGACTTGTAGCCGCAGTAGATTCTGAGTTGAGACGTAGCCGCAGTAGATTCTGAGTTGAGACGTAGCCGCATTAGATTCCGAGTTGAGACGTAGCCGCAGTAGATTCTGAGTTGAGACGTAGCCGCAGTAGATTCAGAGTTGAGACGTAGCCGCAGTAGATTCTTAGTTGACTTGTAGTCGCAGTAGATTCTGAGTTGACTTGTAGCCGCAGTAGATTCTGAGTTGACTTGTAGCCGCAGTAGATTCTGAGTTGACTTGTAGCCGCAGTAGATTCTGAGTTGAGACGTAGCCGCAGTAGATTCTTAGTTGACTTGTAGCCGCAGTAGATTCTGAGTTGACTTGTAGCCGCAGTAGATTCTGAGTTGACTTGTAGCCGCAATAGATTCTGAGTTGACTTGTAGCCGCAGTAGATTCTGAGTTGACTTGTAGCCGCAGTAGATTCTGAGTTGACTTGTAGTCGCAGTAGATTCTGAGTAGACTTGTAGCCGCAGTAGATTCTAAGTTGACTTGTAGCCGCAGTAGATTCTGAGTTGAGACGTAGCCGCAGTAGATTCTGAGTTGAGACGATGATGCAGTAGATTCTTAGTTGACTTGTGTCCGCAGTAGATTCCGAGTTGAGACGTAGCCGCAGTAGATTCTGAGTTGACTTGTAGCCACAGTAGATTCTGAGTTGACTTGTAGCCGCAGTAGATTCCGAGTTGAGACGTAGCCGCAGTAGATTCTGAGTTGACTTGTAGCCGCAGTAGATTCTCAGTTGACTTGTAGCCGCAGTAGATTCTGAGATGATTTGTAGCCGCAGTAGATTCTGAGTTGAGTCGTAGCCGCAGTAGATACCGAGTTGACTTGTAGCCGCAGTAGATTCCGAGTTGACTTGTAGCCGCAGTAGATTCTGAGTTGACTTGTAGCCGCAGTAGATTCCGAGTTGAATTGTAGCCGCAGTAGATTCTGAGTTGAGTCGTAGCCGCTGTAGATTCTGAGTTGACTTGTAGCCGCAGTAGATTCCGAGTTGACTTGTAGCCGCAGTAGATTCCGAGTTGACTTCAAGCCGCAGTAGATTCTGAGTTGAGTCGTAGCCGCAGTAGATTCCGAGTTGACTTGTAGCCGCAGTAGATTCCGAGTTGAGACGTAGCCGCAGTAGATTCTGAGTTGAGACGTAGCCGCAGTAGATTCCGAGTTGAGACGTAGCCGAAGTAGATTCCGAGTTGAGACGTAGCCGCAGTAGATTCCGAGTTGAGACATAGCCGCAGTAGATTCTGAGTTGAGACGTAGCCGCTGTAGATTCTGAGTTGAGACGTAGCCGCAGTAGATTCCGAGTTGAGACGTAGCCGCAGTAGATTCTGAGTTGAGATGTAGCCGCAGTAGATTCTGAGTTGAGACGTAGCCGCAGTAGATTCTGAGTTGAGACTTAGCCGCAGTAGATTCTGAGTTGAGACGTAGCCGCTGTAGATTCTGAGTTGAGACGTAGCCGCAGTAGATTCCGAGTTGAGACGTAGCCGCAGTAGATTCTGAGTTGAGACGTAGCCGCAGTAGATTCCGAGTTGAGACGTAGCCGCAGTAGATTCTGAGTTGAGACGTAGCCGCAGTAGATTCTGAGTTGAGACGTAGCCGCAGTAAATTCTGAGTTGAGACTTAGCCGCAGTAGATTCTGAGTTGAGACGTAGTCGCAGTAGATTCCGAGTTGAGACGTAGCCGCAGTAGATTCTGAGTTGAGACGTAGCCGCAGTAGATTCCTAGTTGAGACGTAGCCGCAGTAGATTCTGAGTTGAGACGTAGCCGCAGTAGATTCCGAGTTGAGACGTAGCCGCAGTAGATTCTGAGTTGAGACGTAGCCGCAGTAGATTCCGAGATGAGACGTAGCCGCAGTAGATTCTGAGTTGACTTGTAGTCGCAGTAGATTCTGAGTTTACTTGTTGCCGCAGTAGATTCTGAGTTGACTTCTAGCCGCAGTAGATTCTGAGTTGACTTGTAGCCGCAGTAGATTCTGAGTTGAGACGTAGCCGCAGTAGATTCTGAGTTGAGACGTAGCCGCAGTAGATTCTTAGTTGACTTGTAGCCGCAGTAGATTCTGAGTTGACTTGTAGCCGCAGTAGATTCTGAGTTGACTTGTAGCCGCAGTAGATACTGAGTTGACTTGTAGCCGCAGTAGATTCTGAGTTGAGCTGTAGCCGCAGTAGATTCTGAGTTGAGACGTAGCCGCAGTAGATTCTGAGTTGACTTGTAGCCGCAGTAGATTCTGAGTTGACCTGTAGCCGCAGTAGATTCTGAGTTGACTTGTAGCCGCAGTAGATTCTGAGTTGAGACGTAGCCGCAGTAGATTCTGAGTTGAGACGTAGCCGCAGTAGATTCTGAGTTGACTTGTAGCCGCAGTAGATTCTGAGTTGAGACGTAGCCGCAGTAGATTCTGAGTTGACTTGTAGCCGCAGTAGATTCTGAGTTGACTTGTAGCCGCAGTAGATTCTGAGTTGAGACGTAGCCGCAGTAGATTCTGAGTTGAGACGTAGCTGCAGTAGATTCCGAGTTGAGACGTAGCCGCAGTAGATTCTGAGTTGAGACGTAGCCGCAGTAGATTCTGAGTTGAGACGTAGCTGCAGTAGATTCCGAGTTGAGACGTAGCCGCAGTAGGTTCTGAGTTGAGACGTAGCCGCAGTAGATTCTGAGATGATTTGTAGCCGCAGTAGATTCTGAGTTGACTTGTAGCCACAGTAGATTCTTAGTTGAGACGTAGCCGCAGTAGATTCTGAGTTGACTTGTAGCCACAGTAGATTCCGAGTTGAGACGTAGCCCCTGTAGATTCTGAGTTGAGACGTAGCCGAAGTAGATTCCAAGTTGAGACGTAGCCGCAGTAGATTCTGAGTTGAGACGTAGCCGCAGTAGATTCCGAGTTGAGACGTAGCCGCAGTAGATTCTGAGTTGAGACGTAGCCGCAGTAGATTCTGAGTTTATACGTAGCCGCAGTAGATTCTGAGTTGACTTGTAGCCGCAGTAGATTCTGAGTTGACTTGTAGCCGCAGTAGATTCTGAGTTGAGACGTAGCCGCAGTAGATTCCGAGTTGACTTGTAGTTGCAGTAGATTCTGAGTTGAGTCGTAGCCGCCGTAGATTCCGAGTTGACTTTTAGCCGCAGTAGATTCCGAGTTGACTTGTAGCCGCAGTAGATTCTGAGTTGACTTGTAGCCGCGGTAGATTCTGAGTGGAGACGTAGCCGCAGTAGATTCTGAGTTGAGACGTAGCCGCAGTAGATTCCGAGTTGACTTGTAGCCGCAGTAGATTCTTTGTTGAGACGTAGCCGCAGTAGATTCTGAGTTGAGACGTAGCCGCAGTAGATTCTGAGTTGACTTGTAGCCGCAGTAGATTCTGAGTTGAGTCGTAGCCGCAGTAGATTCCGAGTTGAGACGTAGCCGCAGTAGATTCCGAGTTGAGACGTAGCCGCAGTAGATTCTGAGTTGACTTGTAGTCGCAGTAGATTCTGAGTTGACTTGTAGCCGCAGTAGATTCTGAGTTGACTTGTAGCCGCAGTAGATTCTGAGTTGAGACGTAGCCACAGTTGATTCTGAGTTGAGACGTAGCCGCAGTAGATTCTTAGTTGACTTGTAGCCGCAGTAGATTCTGAGTTGACTTGTAGTCGCAGTAGATTCTGAGTTGACTTGTAGCCGCAGTAGATTCTGACTTGACTTGTAGCCGCAGTAGATTCTGAGTTGAGACGTAGCCACAGTTGATTCTGAGTTGAGACGTAGCCGCAGTAGATTCTGAGCTGAGTCGTAGCCGCAATAGATTCCGAGTTGACTTGTAGTTGCAGTAGATTCTGAGTTGAGACGTAGCCGCAGTAGATTCTGAGTTGACTTGTAGCCGCCGTAGATTCCGAGTTGACTTGTAGCCGCAGTAGATTCCGAGTTGATTTGTAGCCGCAGTAGATTCTGACTTGTAGCCGCAGTAGATTCTGAGTGGAGACGTAGCCGCAGTAGATTCCGAGTTGAGACGTAGCCGCAGTAGATTCTGAGTTGAGACGTAGCCGCAGTAGATTCCGAGTTGAGACGTAGCCGCAGTAGATTCTGAGTTGAGACGTAGCCGCAGTAGATTCCGAGTTGACTTGTAGCCACAGTAGATTCTGAGTTGAGACGTAGCCGCAGTAGATTCCGAGTTGAGACGTAGCCGCAGTAGATTCTGAGCCGAGTCGTAGCCACAGTAGATTCCGAGTTGACTTGTAGTTGCAGTTGATTCTGAGTTGAATTGTAGCCGCAGTAGTTTCTGAGTTGAATTGTAGCCGCAGTAGATTCTGAGTTGACTTCTAGCCGCAGTAGATTCTGAGTTGAGACGTAGCCGCAGTAGATTCTGAGCTGAGTCGTAGCCGCAGTAGATTCCGAGTTGACTTGTAGTTGCAGTAGATTCTGAGTTGAGACGTAGCCGCAGTAGTTTCTGAGTTGAGACGTAGCCGCCGTAGATTCCGAGATGAGACGTAGCCGCAGTAGATTCTGAGTTGACTTGTAGTCGCAGTAGATTCTGAGTTTACTTGTTGCCGCAGTAGATTCTGAGTTGACTTCTAGCCGCAGTAGATTCTGAGTTGACTTGTAGCCGCAGTAGATTCTGAGTTGAGACGTAGCCGCAGTAGATTCTGAGTTGAGACGTAGCCGCAGTAGATTCTTAGTTGACTTGTAGCCGCAGTAGATTCTGAGTTGACTTGTAGCCGCAGTAGATTCTGAGTTGACTTGTAGCCGCAGTAGATTCTGAGTTGACTTGTAGCCGCAGTAGATACTGAGTTGACTTGTAGCCGCAGTAGATTCTGAGTTGACCTGTAGCCGCAGTAGATTCTGAGTTGAGACGTAGCCGCAGTAGATTCTGAGTTGACTTGTAGCCGCAGTAGATTCTGAGTTGACCTGTAGCCGCAGTAGATTCTGAGTTGACTTGTAGCCGCAGTAGATTCTGAGTTGAGACGTAGCCGCAGTAGATTCTGAGTTGACTTGTAGCCGCAGTAGATTCTGAGTTGAGACGTAGCCGCAGTAGATTCTGAGTTGACTTGTAGCCGCAGTAGATTCTGAGTTGACTTGTAGCCGCAGTAGATTCTGAGTTGAGACGTAGCCGCAGTAGATTCTGAGTTGAGACGTAGCTGCAGTAGATTCCGAGTTGAGACGTAGCCGCAGTAGATTCTGAGTTGAGACGTAGCCGCAGTAGATTCTGAGTTGAGACGTAGCCGCAGTAGATTCCGAGTTGAGACGTAGCCGCAGTAGATTCTGAGTTGAGACGTAGCCGCAGTAGATTCTGAGTTGAGACGTAGCTGCAGTAGATTCCGAGTTGAGACGTAGCCGCAGTAGGTTCTGAGTTGAGACGTAGCCGCAGTAGATTCTGAGATGATTTGTAGCCGCAGTAGATTCTGAGTTGACTTGTAGCCGCAGTAGATTCTTAGTTGAGACGTAGCCGCAGTAGATTCTGAGTTGACTTGTAGCCACAGTAGATTCCGAGTTGAGACGTAGCCGCTGTAGATTCTGAGTTGAGACGTAGCCGAAGTAGATTCCAAGTTGAGACGTAGCCGCAGTAGATTCTGAGTTGAGACGTAGCCGCAGTAGATTCCGAGTTGAGACGTAGCCGCAGTAGATTCTGAGTTGAGACGTAGCCGCAGTAGATTCTGAGTTTATACGTAGCCGCAGTAGATTCTGAGTTGACTTGTAGCCGCAGTAGATTCCGAGTTGACTTGTAGCCGCAGTAGATTCTGAGTTGAGACGTAGCCGCAGTAGATTCCGAGTTGACTTGTAGTTGCAGTAGATTCTGAGTTGAGTCGTAGCCGCCGTAGATTCCGAGTTGACTTTTAGCCGCAGTAGATTCCGAGTTGACTTGTAGCCGCAGTAGATTCTGAGTTGACTTGTAGCCGCGGTAGATTCTGAGTGGAGACGTAGCCGCAGTAGATTCTGAGTTGAGACGTAGCCGCAGTAGATTCCGAGTTGACTTGTAGCCGCAGTAGATTCTTTGTTGAGACGTAGCCGCAGTAGATTCTGAGTTGAGACGTAGCCGCAGTAGATTCTGAGTTGACTTGTAGCCGCAGTAGATTCTGAGTTGAGTCGTAGCCGCAGTAGATTCCGAGTTGAGACGTAGCCGCAGTAGATTCCGAGTTGAGACGTAGCCGCAGTAGATTCTGAGTTGACTTGTAGTCGCAGTAGATTCTGAGTTGACTTGTAGCCGCAGTAGATTCTGAGTTGACTTGTAGCCGCAGTAGATTCTGAGTTGAGACGTAGCCACAGTTGATTCTGAGTTGAGACGTAGCCGCAGTAGATTCTTAGTTGACTTGTAGCCGCAGTAGATTCTGAGTTGACTTGTAGTCGCAGTAGATTCTGAGTTGACTTGTAGCCGCAGTAGATTCTGAGTTGACTTGTAGCCGCAGTAGATTCTGAGTTGAGACGTAGCCACAGTTGATTCTGAGTTGAGACGTAGCCGCAGTAGATTCTGAGCTGAGTCGTAGCCGCAGTAGATTCCGAGTTGACTTGTAGTTGCAGTAGATTCTGAGTTGAGACGTAGCCGCAGTAGATTCTGAGTTGACTTGTAGCCGCCGTAGATTCCGAGTTGACTTGTAGCCGCAGTAGATTCCGAGTTGATTTGTAGCCGCAGTAGATTCTGACTTGTAGCCGCAGTAGATTCTGAGTGGAGACGTAGCCGCAGTAGATTCCGAGTTGAGACGTAGCCGCAGTAGATTCTGAGTTGAGACGTAGCCGCAGTAGATTCCGAGTTGAGACGTAGCCGCAGTAGATTCTGAGTTGAGACGTAGCCGCAGTAGATTCCGAGTTGACTTGTAGCCACAGTAGATTCTGAGTTGAGACGTAGCCGCAGTAGATTCCGAGTTGAGACGTAGCCGCAGTAGATTCTGAGCTGAGTCGTAGCCACAGTAGATTCCGAGTTGACTTGTAGTTGCAGTAGATTCTGAGTTGAATTGTAGCCGCAGTAGTTTCTGAGTTGAATTGTAGCCGCAGTAGATTCTGAGTTGACTTCTAGCCGCAGTAGATTCTGAGTTGAGACGTAGCCGCAGTAGATTCTGAGCTGAGTCGTAGCCGCAGTAGATTCCGAGTTGACTTGTAGTTGCAGTAGATTCTGAGTTGAGACGTAGCCGCAGTAGTTTCTGAGTTGAGACGTAGCCGCCGTAGATTCCGAGTTGACTTGTAGCCGCAGTAGATTCCGAGTTGACTTGTAGCCGCAGTAGATTCTGAGTTGACTTGTAGCCGCAGTAGATTCTGAGTGGAGACGTAGCCGCAGTAGATTCCGAGTTGAGACGTAGCCGCAGTAGATTCTGAGTTGAGACGTAGCCGCAGTAGATTCCGAGTTGAGACGTAGCCGCAGTAGATTCTGAGTTGACTTGTAGCCGCAGTAGATTCTGAGTTGAGACGTAGCCGCAGTAGATTCTGAGTTGAGACGTAGCCGCATTAGATTCCGAGTTGAGACGTAGCCGCAGTAGATTCTGAGTTGAGACGTAGCCGCAGTAGATTCAGAGTTGAGACGTAGCCGCAGTAGATTCTGAGTTGACTTGTAGTCGCAGTAGATTCTGAGTTGACTTGTAGCCGCAGTAGATTCTGAGTTGACTTGTAGCCGCAGTAGATTCTGAGTTGAGACGTAGCCGCAGTAGATTCTTAGTTGACTTGTAGCCGCAGTAGATTCTGAGTTGACTTGTTGCCGCAGTAGATTCTGAGTTGACTTGTAGCCGCAATAGATTCTGAGTTGACTTGTAGCCGCAGTAGATTCTGAGTTGACTTGTAGCCGCAGTAGATTCTGAGTTGACTTGTAGTCGCAGTAGATTCTGAGTAGACTTGTAGCCGCAGTAGATTCTAAGTTGACTTGTAGCCGCAGTAGATTCTGAGTTGAGACGTAGCCGCAGTAGATTCTGAGTTGAGACGTAGATGCAGTAGATTCTTAGTTGACTTGTGTCCGCAGTAGATTCCGAGTTGAGACGTAGCCGCAGTAGATTCTGAGTTGACTTGTAGCCGCAGTAGATTCTGAGTTGACTTGTAGCCGCAGTAGATTCCGAGTTGAGACGTAGCCGCAGTAGATTCTGAGTTGACTTGTAGCCGCAGTAGATTCTGAGTTGACTTGTAGCCGCAGTAGATTCTGAGTTGACTTGCAGCCGCAGTAGATTCTGAGTTGAGTCGTAGCCGCAGTAGATTCCGAGTTGACTTGTAGCCGCAGTAGATTCCGAGTTGATTTGTAGCCGCAGTAGATTCTGAGTTGACTTGTAGCCGCAGTAGATTCTGAGTTGACTTGTAGCCGCAGTAGATTCCGAGTTGAATTGTAGCCGCAGTAGATTCTGAGTTGAGTCGTAGCCGCTGTAGATTCTGAGTTGACTTGTAGCCGCAGTAGATTCCGAGTTGACTTGTAGCCGCAGTAGATTCCGAGTTGACTTCTAGCCGCAGTAGATTCTGAGTTGAGTCGTAGCCGCAGTAGATTCCGAGTTGACTTGTAGCCGCAGTAGATTCCGAGTTGAGACGTAGCCGCAGTAGATTCTGAGTTGAGACGTAGCCGCAGTAGATTCCGAGTTGAGACGTAGCCAAAGTAGATTCCGAGTTGAGACGTAGCCGCAGTAGATTCCGAGTTGAGACGTAGCCGCAGTAGATTCTGAGTTGAGACGTAGCCGCTGTAGATTCTGAGTTGAGACGTAGCCGCAGTAGATTCCGAGTTGAGACGTAGCCGCAGTAGATTCTGAGTTGAGACGTAGCCGCAGTAGATTCCGAGTTGAGACGTAGCCGCAGTAGATTCTGAGTTGAGACGTAGCCGCAGTAGATTCTGAGTTGAGACGTAGCCGCAGTAGATTCTGAGTTGAGACTTAGCCGCAGTAGATTCTGAGTGGAGACGTAGCCGCAGTAGATTCTGAGTTGAGACGTAGCCGCAGTAGATTCCGAGTTGAGACGTAGCCGCAGTAGATTCCGAGTTGAGACGTAGCCGCAGTAGATTCTGAGATGAGACGTAGCCGCAGTAGATTCTGAGTTGACTTGTAATCGCAGTAGATTCTGAGTTTACTTGTTGCCGCAGTAGATTCTGAGTTGACTTGTAGCCGCAGTAGATTCTGAGTTGACTTGTAGCCGCAGTAGATTCTGAGTTGAGACGTAGCCGCAGTAGATTCTGAGTTGAGACGTAGCCGCAGTAGATTCTTAGTTGACTTGTAGCCGCAGTAGATTCTGAGTTGACTTCTAGCCGCAGTAGATTCTGTGTTGACTTGTAGCCGCAGTAGATTCTGAGTTGACTTGTAGCCGCAGTAGATTCTGAGTTGACTTGTAGCCGCAGTAGATACTGAGTTGACTTGTAGCCGCAGTAGATTCTGAGTTGAGACGTAGCCGCAGTAGATTCTGAGTTGAGACGTAGCCGCAGTAAATTCTGAGTTGACTTGTAGCCGCAGTAGATTCTGAGTTGACTTGTAGCCGCAGTAGATTCTGAGTTGACCTGTAGCCGCAGTAGATTCTGAGTTGACTTGTAGCCGCAGTAGATTCTGAGTTGAGATGTAGCCGCAGTAGATTCTGAGTTGAGACGTAGCCGCAGTAGATTCTGAGTTGACTTGTAGCCGCAGTAGATTCTGAGTTGAGACGTAGCCGCAGTAGATTCTGAGTTGACTTGTAGCCGCAGTAGATTCTGAGTTGACTTGTAGCCGCAGTAGATTCTGAGTTGACTTGTAGCCGCAGTAGATTCTGAGTTGAGACGTAGCCGCAGTAGATTCTGAGTTGAGACGTAGCTGCAGTAGATTCCGAGTTGAGACGTAGCCGCAGTAGGTTCTGAGTTGAGACGTAGCCGCAGTAGATTCTGAGTTGAGACGTAGCCGCAGTAGATTCCGAGTTGAGACGTTGCCGCAGTAGATTCTGAGTTGAGACGTAGCCGCAGTAGATTCTGAGTTGAGACGTAGCTGCAGTAGATTCCGAGTTGAGACGTAGCCGCAGTAGGTTCTGAGTTGAGACGTAGCCGCAGTAGATTCTGAGATGATTTGTAGCCGCAGTAGATTCTGAGTTGACTTGTAGCCGCAGTAGATTCTGAGTTGAGACGTAGCCGCAGTAGATTCTGAGTTGACTTGTAGCCACAGTAGATTCCGAGTTGAGACGTAGCCGCTGTAGATTCTGAGTTGAGACGTAGCCGCAGTAGATTCTGAGTTGAGACGTAGCCGCAGTAGATTCTGAGTTTATACGTAGCCGCAGTAGATTCTGAGTTGACTTGTAGCCGCAGTAGATTCCGAGTTGACTTGTAGCCGCAGTAGATTCCGAGTTGACTTGTAGCCGCAGTAGATTCTGTGTTGAGTCGTAGCCGCAGTAGATTCCGAGTTGACTTGTAGTTGCAGTAGATTCTGAGTTGAGTCGTAGCCGCCGTAGATTCCGAGTTGAGACGTAGCCGCAGTAGATTCCTAGTTGACTTGTAGCCGCAGTAAATTCTGAGTTGACTTGTAGCCGCGGTAGATTCTGAGTGGAGACGTAGCCGCAGTAGATTCTGAGTTGAGACGTAGCCGCAGTAGATTCCGAGTTGAGACGTAGCCGCAGTAGATTCTTTGTTGAGACGTAGCCGCAGTAGATTCTGAGTTGAGACGTAGCCGCAGTAGATTCTGAGTTGACTTGTAGCCGCAGTAGATTCTGAGTTGAGTCGTAGCCGCAGTAGTTTCCGAGTTGAGACGTAGCCGCAGTAGATTCCGAGTTGACTTGTAGCCGCAGTAGATTCTGAGTTGACTTGTAGTCGCAGTAGATTCTGAGTTGACTTGTAGCCGCAGTAGATTCCGAGTTGAATTGTAGCCGCAGTAGATTCTGAGTTGACTTGTAGCCGCAGTAGATTCTGAGTTGACTTGTAGCCGCAGTAGATTCCGAGTTGAGTCGTAGCCGCAGTAGATTCCGAGTTGACTTGTAGCCGCAGTAGATTCCGAGTTGAGACGTAGCCGCAGTAGATTCTGAGTTGAGACTTAGCCGCAGTAGATTCTGAGTTGAGACGTAGCCGCAGTAGATTCCGAGTTGAGACGTAGCCGCAGTAGATTCTGAGTTGAGACGTAGCCGCAGTAGATTCCTAGTTGAGACGTAGCCGCAGTAGATTCCGAGTTGAGACGTAGCCGCAGTAGATTCCGAGTTGAGACGTAGCCGCAGTAGATTCCGAGTTGAGACGTAGCCGCAGTAGATTCTGAGTTGACTTGTAGTCGCAGTAGATTCTGAGTTGACTTGTAGCCGCAGTAGATTCTGAGTTGACTTGTAGCCGCAGTAGATTCTGAGTTGACTTGTAGCCGCAGTAGATTCTGAGTTGAGACGTAGCCACAGTAGATTCTGAGTTGAGACGTAGCCGCAGTAGATTCTTAGTTGACTTGTAGCCGCAGTAGATTCTGAGTTGACTTGTAGCCGCAGTAGATTCTGAGTTGACTTGTAGCCGCAGTAGATTCTGTGTTGACTTGTAGCCGCAGTAGATTCTGAGTTGACTTCTAGCCGCAGTAGATTCTGAGTTGACTTGTAGCCGCAGTAGATTCTGAGTTGACTTGTAGCCGCAGTAGATTCTGAGTTGAGACGTAGCCGCAGTAGATTCTGAGTTGAGACGTAGCCGCAGTAGATTCTGAGTTGACTTGTAGCCGCAGTAGATTCTGAGTTGAATTGTAGACGCAGTAGATTCTGAGTTGAGACGTAGCCGCAGTAGATTCTGAGTTGACTTGTAGCCGCAGTAGATTCTGAGTTGAGACGTAGCCGCAGTAGATTCTTAGTTGAGACGTAGCCGCAGTAGATTCTGAGTTGACTTGTAGCCGCAGTAGATTCTGAGGTGACTTGTAGCCGCAGTAGATTCTGAGTTGAGACGTAGCCGCAGTAGATTCTGAGTTGAGACGTAGCTGCAGTAGATTCCGAGTTGAGACGTAGCCGCAGTAGGTTCTGAGTTGACTTGTAGCCGCAGTAGATTCTGAGTTGAGGCGTAGCCGCAGTAGATTCTGAGTTGACTTGTAGCCACAGTGGATTCCGAGTTGAGACGTAGCCGCTGTAGATTCTGAGTTGACTTGTAGCCGCAGTAGATTCCGAGTTGAGACGTAGCCGCTGTAGATTCTGAGTTGAGACGTAGCCGCAGTAGATTCCGAGTTGAGACGTAGCCGCAGTAGATTCTGAGTTGACTTGTAGCCGCAGTAGATTCTGAGTTGAGACGTAGCCGCAGTAGATTCCGAGTTGAGACGTAGCTGCAGTAGATTCTGAGTTGACTTGTAGCCGCAGTAGATTCTGAGTTGAGACGTAGCCGCAGTATATTCCGAGTTGAGACGTAGCCGCAGTAGATTCTGAGCTGAGTCGTAGCCGCAGTAGATTCCGAGTAGACTTGTAGTTGCAGTAGATTCTGAGTTGAGTCGTAGCCGCCGTAGATTCCGAGTTGACTTGTAGCCGCAGTAGATTCCGAGTTGACTTGTAGCCGCAGTAGATTCTGAGTTGAGACGTAGCCGCAGTAGATTCCGAGTTGACTTGTAGCCGCAGTAGATTCTGAGTTGAAACGTAGCCGCAGTAGATTCCGAGTTGAGACGTAGCCGCAGTAGATTCTGAGTTGAGACGTAGCCGCAGTAGATTCCGAGTTGAGACGTAGCCGCAGTAGATTCTGAGTTGAGACGTAGCCGTAGTAGATTCTGAGTTGAGACGTAGCCGCAGTAGATTCTGAGCTGAGTCGTAGCCGCAGTAGATTCTGAGTTGAGACATAGCCGCAGTAGATTCTGAGTTGAGACGTAGCCGCAGTAGATTCTGAGTTGACTTGTAGCCGCAGTAGATTCTGAGTTGAGTCCTAGCTGTAGTAGATTCCGAGTTGAGACGTATCCGCAGTAGATTCCGAGTTGAGACGTAGCCGCAGTAGATTCTGAGTTGAGACGTAGCCGCAGTAGATTCTGAGTTGAGACGTAGCCGCAGTAGATTCTGAGTTGACTTGTAGCTGCAGTAGATTCCGAGTTGACTTGTAGCCGCAGTAGATTCTGAGTTGAGACGTAGCCGCAGTAGATTCTGAGTTGAGACGTAGCCGCAGTAGATTCTGGATTGACTTGTAGCCGCAGTAGATTCTGAGTTGACTTGTAGCCGCAGTAGATTCTGAGTTGACTTGTAGCCGCAGTAGATTCTGAGTTGAGACGTAGCCGCAGTAGATTCTGAGTTGAGACGTAGCCGCAGTAGATTCTGAGTTGACTTGTAGCCGCAGTAGATTCCGAGTTGACTTGTAGCCGCAGTAGATTCTGAGTTGAGACGTAGCCGCAGTAGATTCCGAGTTGAGACGTAGCCGCAGTAGATTCTGAGCTGAGTCGTAGCCGCAGTAGATTCCGAGTTGACTTGTAGTTGCAGTAGATTCTGAGTTGAGTCGTAGCCGCCGTAGATTCCGAGTTGACTTTTAGCCGCAGTAGATTCCGAGTTTACTTGTAGCCGCAGTAGATTCTGAGTTGACTTGTAGCCGCGGTAGATTCTGAGTGGAGACGTAGCCGCAGTAGATTCTGAGTTGAGACGTAGCCGCAGTAGATTCCGAGTTGAGACGTAGCCGCAGTAGATTCTGAGTTGAGACGTAGCCGCAGTAGATTCTGAGTTGAGACGTAGCCGCAGTAGATTCTGAGTTGAGACGTAGCCGCAGTAGATTCTGAGTTGAGTCGTAGCCGCAGTAGATTCTGAGTTGAGACGTAGCCGCAGTAGATTCCGAGTTGACTTGTAGCCGCAGTAGATTCTGAGTTGACTTGTAGTCGCAGTAGATTCTGAGTTGACGTGTAGCCGCAGTAGATTCCGAGTTGAATTGTAGCCGCAGTAGATTCTGAGTTGAGTCTTAGCCGCAGTAGATTCTGAGTTGACTTGTAGCCGCAGTAGATTCCGAGTTGAGTCCTAGCCGCAGTAGATTCCGAGTTGACTTGTAGCCGCAGTAGATTCTGAGTTGAGTCGTAGCCGCAGTAGTTTCCGAGTTGACTTGTAGCCGCAGTAGATTCCGAGTTGAGACGTAGCCGCAGTAGATTCTGAGTTGAGACTTGTAGCCGCAGTAGATTCCGAGTTGAGACGTAGCCGCAGTAGATTCTGAGTTGAGACGTAGCCGCAGTAGATTCCTAGTTGAGACGTAGCCGCAGTAGATTCCGAGTTGAGACGTAGCCGCAGTAGATTCCGAGTTGAGACGTAGCCGCAGTAGATTCCGAGTTGAGACAAAGCCGCAGTAGATTCTGAGTTGACTTGTAGTCGCAGTAGATTCTGAGTTGACTTGTAGCCGCAGTAGATTCTGAGTTGACTTGTAGCCGCAGTAGATTCTGAGTTGACTTGTAGCCGCAGTAGATTCTGAGTTGAGACGTAGCCGCAGTAGATTCTTAGTTGACTTGTAGCCGCAGTAGATTCTGAGTTGACTTGTAGCCGCAGTAGATTCTGAGTTGAGACGTAGCCGCAGTAGATTCTGAGTTGAGACGTAGCCGCAGTAGATTCTGAGTTGACTTGTAGCCGCAGTAGATTCTGAGTTGACTTGTAGCCGCAGTAGATTCTGAGTTGAGACGTAGCCGCAGTAGATTCTGAGTTGAGACGTAGCCGCAGTAGATTCTGAGTTGACTTGTAGCCGCAGTAGATTCTGAGTTGAATTGTAGCCGCAGTAGATTCTGAGTTGAGACGTAGCCGCAGTAGATTCTGAGTTGACTTGTAGCCGCAGTAGATTCTGAGTTGAGACGTAGCCGCAGTAGATTCTTAGTTGAGACGTAGCCGCAGTAGATTCTGAGTTGACTTGTAGCCGCAGTAGATTCTGAGGTGACTTGTAGCCGCAGTAGATTCTGAGTTGAGACGTAGCCGCAGTAGATTCTGAGTTGAGACGTAGCTGCAGTAGATTCCGAGTTGAGACGTAGCCGCAGTAGGTTCTGAGTTGACTTGTAGCCGCAGTAGATTCTGAGTTGAGGCGTAGCCGCAGTAGATTCTGAGTTGACTTGTAGCCACAGTGGATTCCGAGTTGAGACGTAGCCGCTGTAGATTCTGAGTTGACTTGTAGCCGCAGTAGATTCCGAGTTGAGACGTAGCCGCTGTAGATTCTGAGTTGAGACGTAGCCGCAGTAGATTCCGAGTTGAGACGTAGCCGCAGTAGATTCTGAGTTGAGACGTAGCCGCAGTAGATTCTGAGTTGAGACGTAGCCGCAGTAGATTCCGAGTTGAGACGTAGCTGCAGTAGATTCTGAGTTGACTTGTAGCCGCAGTAGATTCTGAGTTGAGACGTAGCCGCAGTAGATTCCGAGTTGAGACGTAGCCGCAGTAGATTCTGAGCTGAGTCGTAGCCGCAGTAGATTCCGAGTAGACTTGTAGTTGCAGTAGATTCTGAGTTGAGTCGTAGCCGCCGTAGATTCCGAGTTGACTTGTAGCCGCAGTAGATTCCGAGTTGACTTGTAGCCGCAGTAGATTCTGAGTTGAGACGTAGCCGCAGTAGATTCCGAGTTGAGACGTAGCCGCAGTAGATTCTGAGTTGAGACTTAGCCGCAGTAGATTCCGAGTTGAGACGTAGCCGCAGTAGATTCTGAGTTGAGACGTAGCCGTAGTAGATTCCGAGATGAGACGTAGCCGCAGTAGATTCTGAGTTGAGACGTAGCCGCAGTAGATTCTGAGCTGAGTCGTAGCCGCAGTAGATTCTGAGTTGACTTGTAGCCGCAGTAGATTCTGAGTTGAGACGTAGCCGCAGTAGATTCTGAGTTGACTTGTAGCCGCAGTAGATTCTGAGTTGAGTCCTAGCTGTAGTAGATTCCGAGTTGAGACGTATCCGCAGTAGATTCCGAGTTGAGACGTAGCCGCAGTAGATTCTGAGTTGAGACGTAGCCGCAGTAGATTCTGAGTTGAGACGTAGCCGCAGTAGATTCTGAGTTGACTTGTAGCTGCAGTAGATTCCGAGTTGACTTGTAGCCGCAGTAGATTCTGAGTTGAGACGTAGCCGCAGTAGATTCTGAGTTGAGACGTAGCCGCAGTAGATTCTGGATTGACTTGTAGCCGCAGTAGATTCTGAGTTGACTTGTAGCCGCAGTAGATTCTGAGTTGACTTGTAGCCGCAGTAGATTCTGAGTTGAGACGTAGCCGCAGTAGATTCTGAGTTGAGACGTAGCCGCAGTAGATTCTGAGTTGACTTGTAGCCGCAGTAGATTCCGAGTTGACTTGTAGCCGCAGTAGATTCTGAGTTGAGACGTAGCCGCAGTAGATTCCGAGTTGAGACGTAGCCGCAGTAGATTCTGAGTTGAGACGTAGCCGCAGTAGATTCTGAGTTGAGACGTAGCCGCAGTAGATTCTGAGTTGACTTGTAGCCGCAGTAGATTCTGAGTTGAGTCGTAGCCGCAGTAGATTCTGAGTTGAGACGTAGCCGCAGTAGATTCTGAGTTGACGTGTAGCCGCAGTAGATTCCGAGTTGAATTGTAGCCGCAGTAGATTCTGAGTTGAGTCGTAGCCGCAGTAGATTCTGAGTTGACTTGTAGCCGCAGTAGATTCCGAGTTGAGTCCTAGCCGCAGTAGATTCCGAGTTTACTTGTAGCCGCAGTAGATTCTGAGTTGAGTCGTAGCCGCAGTAGTTTCCGAGTTGACTTGTAGCCGCAGTAGATTCCGAGTTGAGACGTAGCCGCAGTAGATTCTGAGTTGAGACTTGTAGCCGCAGTCGATTCCGAGTTGAGACGTAGCCGCAGTAGATTCTGAGTTGAGACGTAGCCGCAGTAGATTCCTAGTTGAGACGTAGCCGCAGTAGATTCTGAGTTGAGACGTAGCCGCAGTAGATTCCGAGTTGAGACGTAGCCGCAGTAGATTCCGAGTTGAGACGTAGCCGCAGTAGATTCTGAGTTGACTTGTAGTCGCAGTAGATTCTGAGTTGACTTGTAGCCGCAGTAGATTCTGAGTTGACTTGTAGCCGCAGTAGATTCTGAGTTGAGACGTAGCCGCAGTAGATTCTTAGTTGACTTGTAGCCGCAGTAGATTCTGAGTTGACTTGTAGCCGCAGTAGATTCTGAGTTGAGACGTAGCCGCAGTAGATTCTGAGTTGACTTGTAGCCGCAGTAGATTCTGAGTTGACTTGTAGCCGCAGTAGATTCTGAGTTGACTTGTAGCCGCAGTAGATTCTGAGTTGAGACGTAGCCGCAGTAGATTCCGAGTTGAGACGTAGCCGCAGTAGATTCTGAGTTGACTTGTAGCCGCAGTAGATTCTGAGTTGACTTGTAGCCGCAGTAGATTCTGAGTTGAGACGTAGCCGCAGTAGATTCTGAGTTGAGACGTAGCCGCAGTAGATTCTGAGTTGACTTGTAGCCGCAGTAGATTCTGAGTTGAGACGTAGCCGCAGTAGATTCTGAGTTGACTTGTAGCCGCAGTAGATTCTGAGTTGACTTGTAGCCGCAGTAGATTCTGAGTTGAGACGTAGCCGCAGTAGATTCTGAGTTGAGATGTAGCCGCAGTAGATTCTGAGTTGACTTGTAGCCGCAGTAGATTCTGAGTTGACTTGTAGCCGCAGTAGATTCTGAGTTCAGACGTAGCCGCAGTAGATTCTGAGTTGAGACGTAGCCGCAGTAGATTCTGAGTTGACTTGTAGCCGCAGTAGATTCTGAGTTGAGACGTAGCCGCAGTAGATTCTGAGTTGACTTGTAGCCGCAGTAGATTCTGAGTTGACTTGTAGCCGCAGTAGATTCTGAGTTGAGACGTAGCCGCAGTAGATTCTGAGTTGAGACGTAGCTGCAGTAGATTCCAAGTTGAGACGTAGCCGCAGTAGGTTCTGAGTTGAGACGTAGCCGCAGTAGATTCTGAGTTGAGACGTAGCCGCAGTAGATTCCGAGTTGAGACGTAGCCGCAGTAGATTCTGAGTTGAGACGTAGCCGCAGTAGATTCTGAGTTGAGACGTAGCTGCAGTAGATTCCGAGTTGAGACGTAGCCGCAGTAGGTTCTGAGTTGAGACGTAGTCGCAGTAGATTCTGAGTTGAGACGTAGCCGCAGTAGATTCCGAGTTGAGACGTAGCCGCAGTAGATTCTGAGTTGAGACGTAGCCGCAGTAGATTCTGAGTTGACTTGTAGCCACAGTGGATTCCGAGTTGAGACGTAGCCGCTGTAGATTCCGAGTTGAGACGTAGCCGCAGTAGATTCTGAGTTGAGACGTAGCCGCAGTAGATTCTGAGTTGAGACGTAGCCGCAGTAGATTCCGAGTTGAGACGTAGCCGCAGTAGATTCTGAGTTGAGACGTAGCCGCAGTAGATTCTGAGTTGAGACGTAGCCGCAGTAGATTCCGAGTTGAGACGTAGCCGCAGTAGATTCTGAGTTGACTTGTAGCCGCAGTAGATTCTGAGTTGAGACGTAGCCGCAGTAGATTCCGAGTTGAGACGTAGCCGCAGTAGATTCTGAGCTGAGTTGTAGCCGCAGTAGATTCCGAGTTGACTTGTAGTTGCAGTAGATTCTGAGTTGAGTCGTAGCCGCAGTAGTTTCTGAGTTGACTTGTAGCCGCAGTAGATTCCGAGTTGACTTGTAGCCGCAATAGATTCTGAGTTGAGAGGTAGCCGCAGTAGATTCTGAGTGGAGACGTAGCCGCAGTAGATTCCGAGTTGAGACGTAGCCGCAGTAGATTCTGAGTTGAGACGTAGCCGCAGTAGATTCTGAGTTGAGACGTAGCCGCAGTAGATTCCGAGTTGAGACGTAGCCGCAGTAGATTCTGAGTTGAGACGTAGCCGCAGTAGATTCTGAGTTGAGACATTGCCGCAGTAGATTCTGAGTTGAGACGTAGCCGCAGTAGATTCTGAGTTGACTTGTAGCCGCAGTAGATTCTGAGTTGAGTCGTAGCCGTAGTAGATTCCGAGTTGAGACATATCCGCAGTAGATTCCGAGTTGAGACGTAGCCGCAGTAGATTCTGAGTTGACTTGTAGCCGCAGTAGATTCTGAGTTGAGACGTAGCCGCAGTAGATTCTGAGTTGACTTGTAGCCGCAGTAGATTCTGAGTTGACTTGTAGCCGCAGTAGATTCTGAGTTGAGACGTAGCCGCAGTAGATTCTGAGTTGACTTGTAGCCGCAGTAGATTCTGAGTTGACTTGTAGCCGCAGTAGATTCTGAGTTGAGACGTAGCCGCAGTAGATTCTGAGTTGAGACGTAGCCGCAGTAGATTCTGAGTTGACTTGTAGCCGCAGTAGATTCTGAGTTGACTTGTAGCCGCAGTAGATTCTGAGTTGAGACGTAGCCGCAGTAGATTCTGAGTTGAGACGTAGCCGCAGTAGATTCTGAGTTGACTTGTAGCCGCAGTAGATTCTGAGTTGAGACGTAGCCGCAGTAGATTCTGAGTTGACTTGTAGCCGCAGTAGATTCTGAGTTGACTTGTAGCCGCAGTAGATTCTGAGTTGAGACGTAGCCGCAGTAGATTCTGAGTTGAGATGTAGCCGCAGTAGATTCTGAGTTGACTTGTAGCCGCAGTAGATTCTGAGTTGACTTGTAGCCGCAGTAGATTCTGAGTTGAGACGTAGCCGCAGTAGATTCTGAGTTGAGACGTAGCCGCAGTAGATTCTGAGTTGACTTGTAGCCGCAGTAGATTCTGAGTTGAGACGTAGCCGCAGTAGATTCTGAGTTGACTTGTAGCCGCAGTAGATTCTGAGTTGACTTGTAGCCGCAGTAGATTCTGAGTTGAGACGTAGCCGCAGTAGATTCTGAGTTGAGACGTAGCTGCAGTAGATTCCGAGTTGAGACGTAGCCGCAGTAGGTTCTGAGTTGAGACGTAGCCGCAGTAGATTCTGAGTTGAGACGTAGCCGCAGTAGATTCCGAGTTGAGACGTAGCCGCAGTAGATTCGGAGTTGAGACGTAGCCGCATTAGATTCTGAGTTGACTTGTAGCCACAGTAGATTCCGAGTTGAGACGTAGCTGCAGTAGATTCCGAGTTGAGACGTAGCCGCAGTAGGTTCTGAGTTGAGACGTAGCCGCAGTAGATTCTGAGTTGAGACGTAGCCGCAGTAGATTCTGAGTTGAGACGTAGCCGCAGTAGATTCTGAGTTGAGACGTAGCCGCAGTAGATTCCGAGTTGAGACGTAGCCGCAGTAGATTCTGAGTTGAGACGTAGCCGCAGTAGATTCTGAGTTGAGACGTAGCCGCAGTAGATTCCGAGTTGAGACGTAGCCGCAGTAGATTCTGAGTTGACTTGTAGCCGCAGTAGATTCTGAGTTGAGACGTAGCCGCAGTAGATTCCGAGTTGAGACGTAGCCGCAGTAGATTCTGAGCTGAGTTGTAGCCGCAGTAGATTCCGAGTTGACTTGTAGTTGCAGTAGATTCTGAGTTGAGTCGTAGCCGCAGTAGTTTCTGAGTTGACTTGTAGCCGCAGTAGATTCCGAGTTGACTTGTAGCCGCAATAGATTCTGAGTTGAGAGGTAGCCGCAGTAGATTCTGAGTGGAGACGTAGCCGCAGTAGATTCCGAGTTGAGACGTAGCCGCAGTAGATTCTGAGTTGAGACGTAGCCGCAGTAGATTCTGAGTTGAGACGTAGCCGCAGTAGATTCCGAGTTGAGACGTAGCCGCAGTAGATTCTGAGTTGAGACGTAGCCGCAGTAGATTCTGAGTTGAGACATTGCCGCAGTAGATTCTGAGTTGAGACGTAGCCGCAGTAGATTCTGAGTTGACTTGTAGCCGCAGTAGATTCTGAGTTGAGTCGTAGCCGTAGTAGATTCCGAGTTGAGACATATCCGCAGTAGATTCCGAGTTGAGACGTAGCCGCAGTAGATTCTGAGTTGACTTGTAGCCGCAGTAGATTCTGAGTTGAGACGTAGCCGCAGTAGATTCTGAGTTGACTTGTAGCCGCAGTAGATTCTGAGTTGACTTGTAGCCGCAGTAGATTCTGAGTTGAGACGTAGCCGCAGTAGATTCTGAGTTGACTTGTAGCCGCAGTAGATTCTGAGTTGACTTGTAGCCGCAGTAGATTCTGAGTTGAGACGTAGCCGCAGTAGATTCTGAGTTGAGACGTAGCCGCAGTAGATTCTGAGTTGACTTGTAGCCGCAGTAGATTCTGAGTTGACTTGTAGCCGCAGTAGATTCTGAGTTGAGACGTAGCCGCAGTAGATTCTGAGTTGAGACGTAGCCGCAGTAGATTCTGAGTTGACTTGTAGCCGCAGTAGATTCTGAGTTGAGACGTAGCCGCAGTAGATTCTGAGTTGACTTGTAGCCGCAGTAGATTCTGAGTTGACTTGTAGCCGCAGTAGATTCTGAGTTGAGACGTAGCCGCAGTAGATTCTGAGTTGAGATGTAGCCGCAGTAGATTCTGAGTTGACTTGTAGCCGCAGTAGATTCTGAGTTGACTTGTAGCCGCAGTAGATTCTGAGTTGAGACGTAGCCGCAGTAGATTCTGAGTTGAGACGTAGCCGCAGTAGATTCTGAGTTGACTTGTAGCCGCAGTAGATTCTGAGTTGAGACGTAGCCGCAGTAGATTCTGAGTTGACTTGTAGCCGCAGTAGATTCTGAGTTGACTTGTAGCCGCAGTAGATTCTGAGTTGAGACGTAGCCGCAGTAGATTCTGAGTTGAGACGTAGCTGCAGTAGATTCCGAGTTGAGACGTAGCCGCAGTAGGTTCTGAGTTGAGACGTAGCGGCAGTAGATTCTGAGTTGAGACGTAGCCGCAGTAGATTCCGAGTTGAGACGTAGCCGCAGTAGATTCTGAGTTGAGACGTAGCCGCAGTAGATTCTGAGTTGAGACGTAGCTGCAGTAGATTCCGAGTTGAGACGTAGCCGCAGTAGGTTCTGAGTTGAGACGTAGTCGCAGTAGATTCTGAGTTGAGACGTAGCCGCAGTAGATTCCGAGTTGAGACGTAGCCGCAGTAGATTCTGAGTTGAGACGTAGCCGCAGAAGATTCTGAGTTGACTTGTAGCCACAGTGGATTCCGAGTTGAGACGTAGCCGCTGTAGATTCCGAGTTGAGACGTAGCCGCAGTAGATTCTGAGTTGAGACGTAGCCGCAGTAGATTCTGAGTTGAGACGTAGCCGCAGTAGATTCCGAGTTGAGACGTAGCCGCAGTAGATTCTGAGTTGAGACGTAGCCGCAGTAGATTCTGAGTTGAGACGTAGCCGCAGTAGATTCCGAGTTGAGACGTAGCCGCAGTAGATTCTGAGTTGACTTGTAGCCGCAGTAGATTCTGAGTTGAGACGTAGCCGCAGTAGATTCCGAGTTGAGACGTAGCCGCAGTAGATTCTGAGCTGAGTTGTAGCCGCAGTAGATTCCGAGTTGACTTGTAGTTGCAGTAGATTCTGAGTTGAGTCGTAGCCGCAGTAGATTCTGAGTTGACTTGTAGCCGCAGTAGATTCCGAGTTGACTTGTAGCCGCAATAGATTCTGAGTTGAGAGGTAGCCGCAGTAGATTCTGAGTGGAGACGTAGCCGCAGTAGATTCCGAGTTGAGACGTAGCCGCAGTAGATTCTGAGTTGAGACGTAGCCGCAGTAGATTCCGAGTTGAGACGTAGCCGCAGTAGATTCTGAGTTGAGACGTAGCCGCAGTAGATTCCGAGTTGAGACATAGCCGCAGTAGATACCGAGTTGAGACGTAGCCGCAGTAGATTCTGAGTTGAGACATAGCCGCAGTAGATTCTGAGTTGAGACGTAGCTGCAGTAGATTCTGAGTTGACTTGTAGCCGCAGTAGATTCTGAGTTGAGTCGTAGCCGTAGTAGATTCCGAGTTGAGACGTATCCGCAGTAGATTCCGAGTTGAGACGTAGCCGCAGTAGATTCTGAGTTGACTTGTAGCCGCAGTAGATTCTGAGTTGAGACGTAGCCGCAGTAGATTCTGAGTTGACTTGTAGCCGCAGTAGATTCTGAGTTGACTTGTAGCCGCAGTAGATTCTGAGTTGAGACGTAGCCGCAGTAGATTCTGAGTTGAGACGTAGCCGCAGTAGATTCTGAGTTGACTTGTCGCCGCAGTAGATTCTGAGTTGACTTGTAGCCGCAGTAGATTCTGAGTTGAGACGTAGCCGCAGTAGATTCTGAGTTGAGACGTAGCCGCAGTAGATTCTGAGTTGACTTGTAGCCGCAGTAGATTCTGAGTTGAGACGTAGCCGCAGTAGATTCTGAGTTGACTTGTAGCCGCAGTAGATTCTGAGTTGACTTGTAGCCGCAGTAGATTCTGAGTTGAGACGTAGCCGCAGTAGATTCCGAGTTGAGACGTAGCCGCAGTAGATTCTGAGTTGAGACGTAGCCGCAGTAGATTCTGAGTTGAGACGTAGCCGCAGTAGATTCCGAGTTGAGACGTAGCCGCAGTAGGTTCTGAGTTGAGACGTAGCCGCAGTAGATTCTGAGTTGAGACGTAGCCGCAGTAGATTCCGAGTTGAGAGGTAGCCGCAGTAGATTCTGAGTTGAGACGTAGCCGCAGTAGATTCTGAGTTGACTTGTAGCCACAGTGGATTCCGAGTTGAGACGTAGCCGCTGTAGATTCCGAGTTGAGACATAGCCGCAGTAGATTCCGAGTTGAGACGTAGCCGCAGTAGATTCTGAGTTGAGACGTAGCCGCAGTAGATTCCGAGTTGACTTGTAGCCGCAGTAGATTCTGAGTTGAGACGTAGCCGCAGTAGATTCTGAGTTGAGACGTAGCTGCAGTAGATTCCGAGTTGAGACGTAGCCGCAGTAGGTTCTGAGTTGAGACGTAGCCGCAGTAGATTCTGAGTTGAGACGTAGCCGCAGTAGATTCCGAGTTGAGACGTAGTCGCAGTAGATTCTGAGTTGAGACGTAGCCGCAGTAGATTCTGAGTTGAGACGTAGCTGCAGTAGATTCCGAGTTGAGACGTAGCCGCAGTAGGTTCTGAGTTGAGACGTAGTCGCAGTAGATTCTGAGTTGAGACGTAGCCGCAGTAGATTCCGAGTTGAGACGTAGCCGCAGTAGATTCTGAGTTGAGACGTAGCCGCAGTAGATTCTGAGTTGACTTGTAGCCACAGTGGATTCCGAGTTGAGACGTAGCCGCTGTAGATTCCAAGTTGAGACGTAGCCGCAGTAGATTCTGAGTTGAGACGTAGCCGCAGTAGATTCTGAGTTGAGACGTAGCCGCAGTAGATTCCGAGTTGAGACGTAGCCGCAGTAGATTCTGAGTTGAGACGTAGCCGCAGTAGATTCTGAGATGAGACGTAGCCGCAGTAGATTCCGAGTTGAGACGTAGCCGCAGTAGATTCTGAGTTGACTTGTAGCCGCAGTAGATTCTGAGTTGAGACGTAGCCGCAGTAGATTCCGAGTTGAGACGTAGCCGCAGTAGATTCTGAGCTGAGTTGTAGCCGCAGTAGATTCCGAGTTGACTTGTAGTTGCAGTAGATTCTGAGTTGAGTCGTAGCCGCCGTAGATTCCGAGTTGACTTGTAGCCGCAGTAGATTCCGAGTTGACTTGTAGCCGCAATAGATTCTGAGTTGAGAGGTAGCCGCAGTAGATTCTGAGTGGAGACGTAGCCGCAGTAGATTCCGAGTTGAGACGTAGCCGCAGTAGATTCTGAGTTGAGACGTAGCCGCAGTAGATTCCGAGTTGAGACGTAGCCGCAGTAGATTCTGAGTTGAGACGTAGCCGCAGTAGATTCCGAGTTGAGACGTAGCCGCAGTAGATTCTGAGTTGAGACGTAGCCGCAGTAGATTCTGAGTTGAGACATAGCCGCAGTAGATTCTGAGTTGAGACGTAGCCGCAGTAGATTCTGAGTTGACTTGTAGCCGCAGTAGATTCTGAGTTGAGTCGTAGCCGTAGTAGATTCCGAGTTGAGACGTATCCGCAGTAGATTCCGAGTTGAGACGTAGCCGCAGTAGATAATGAGTTGAGACGTAGCCGCAGTAGATTCTGAGTTGAGACGTAGCCGCAGTAGATTCTGAGTTGACTTGTAGCCGCAGTAGATTCCGAGTTGACTTGTAGCCACAGTGGATTCCGAGTTGAGACGTAGCCGCTGTAGATTCCGAGTTGAGACGTAGCCGCTGTAGATTCCGAGTTGAGACGTAGCCGCAGTAGATTCCGAGTTGAGACGTAGCCGCAGTAGATTCTGAGTTGAGACGTAGCCGCAGTAGATTCTGAGTTGAGACGTAGCCGCAGTAGATTCCGAGTTGAGACGTAGCCGCAGTAGATTCTGAGTTGAGACGTAGCCGCAGTAGATTCTGAGTTGAGACGTAGCCGCAGTAGATTCCGAGTTGACTTGTAGCCGCAGTAGATTCTGAGTTGACTTGTAGCCGCAGTAGATTCTGAGTTGAGACGTAGCCGCAGTAGATTCCGAGTTGAGACGTAGCCGCAGTAGATTCTGAGCTGAGTCGTAGCCGCAGTAGATTCCGCGTTGACTTGTAGTTGCAGTAGATTCTGAGTTGAGTCGTAGCCGCAGTAGATTCCTAGTTGAGACGTAGCCGCAGTAGATTCTGAGTTGAGACGTAGCCGCAGTAGATTCCGAGTTGAGACGTAGCCGCAGTAGATTCTGAGTTGAGACGTAGCCGCAGTAGATTCTGAGTTGAGACGTAGCCGTAGTAGATTCCGAGATGAGACGTAGCCGCAGTAGATTCTGAGTTGAGACGTAGCCGCAGTAGATTCTGAGTTCAATTATAGCCGCAGTAGATTCTGAGTTGAGACATAGCCGCAGTAGATTCTGAGTTGAGACGTAGCCGCAGTAGATTCTGAGTTGACTTGTAGCCGCAGTAGATTCTGAGTTGAGTCCTAGCTGTAGTAGATTCCGAGTTGAGACGTATCCGCAGTAGATTCCGAGTTGAGACGTAGCCGCAGTAGATTCTGAGTTGAGACGTAGCCGCAGTAGATTCTGAGTTGACTTGTAGCCGCAGTAGATTCCGAGTTGACTTGTAGCCGCAGTAGATTCTGAGTTGAGACGTAGCCGCAGTAGATTCTGAGTTGAGACGTAGCCGCAGTAGATTCTGGATTGACTTGTAGCCGCAGTAGATTCTGAGTTGACTTGTAGCCACAGTAGATTCTGAGTTGATTTGTAGCCGCAGTAGATTCTGAGTTGAGACGTAGCCGCAGTAGATTCTGAGTTGAGACGTAGCCGCAGTAGATTCTGAGTTGAGACGTAGCCGCAGTAGATTCTGAGTTGACTTGTAGCCGCAGTAGATTCCGAGTTGACTTGTAGCCGCAGTAGATTCTGAGTTGAGACGTAGCCGCAGTAGATTCCGAGTTGAGACGTAGCCGCAGTAGATTCTGAGCTGTGTCGTAGCCGCAGTAGATTGCGAGTTGACTTGTAGTTGCAGTAGATTCTGAGTTGAGTCGTAGCCGCCGTAGATTCCGAGTTGACTTTTAGCCGCAGTAGATTCCGAGTTTACTTTTAGCCGCAGTAGATTCTGAGTTGACTTGTAGCCGCGGTAGATTCTGAGTGGAGACGTAGCCGCAGTAGATTCTGAGTTGAGACGTAGCCGCAGTAGATTCCGAGTTGAGACGTAGCCGCAGTAGATTCTGAGTTGAGACGTAGCCGCAGTAGATTCTGAGTTGAGACGTAGCCGCAGTAGATTCTGAGTTGACTTGTAGCCGCAGTAGATTCTGAGTTGAGTCGTAGCCGCAGTAGATTCTGAGTTGAGACGTAGCCGCAGTAGATTCCGAGTTGACTTGTAGCCGCAGTAGATTCTGAGTTGACTTGTAGTCGCAGTAGATTCTGAGTTGACGTGTAGCCGCAGTAGATTCCGAGTTGAATTGTAGCCGCAGTAGATTCTGAGTTGAGTCGTAGCTGCAGTAGATTCTGAGTTGACTTGTAGCCGCAGTAGATTCCGAGTTGAGTCGTAGCCGCAGTAGATTCCGAGTTGACTTGTAGCCGCAGTAGATTCTGAGTTGAGTCGTAGCCGCAGTAGTTTCCGAGTTGACTTGTAGCCGCAGTAGATTCCGAGTTGAGACTTGTAGCCGCAGTAGATTCCGAGTTGAGACGTAGCCGCAGTAGATTCTGAGTTGAGACGTAGCCGCAGTAGATTCCTAGTTGAGACGTAGCCGCAGTAGATTCTGAGTTGAGACGTAGCCGCAGTAGATTCCGAGTTGAGACGTAGCCGCAGTAGATTCCGAGTTGAGACGTAGCCGCAGTAGATTCCGAGTTGAGATGTAGCCGCAGTAGATTCTGAGTTGACTTGTAGTCGCAGTAGATTCTGAGTTGACTTGTAGCCGCAGTAGATTCTGAGTTGACTTGTAGCCGCAGTAGATTCTGAGTTGAGACGTAGCCGCAGTAGATTCTGAGTTGAGACGTAGCCGCAGTAGATTCTGAGTTGACTTGTAGCCGCAGTAGATTCCGAGTTGACTTGTAGCCGCAGTAGATTCTGAGTTGAGACGTAGCCGCAGTAGATTCCGAGTTGAGACGTAGCCGCAGTAGATTCTGAGCTGAGTCGTAGCCGCAGTAGATTCCGAGTTGACTTGTAGTTGCAGTAGATTCTGAGTTGAGTCGTAGCCGCCGTAGATTCCGAGTTGACTTTTAGCCGCAGTAGATTCCGAGTTTACTTTTAGCCGCAGTAGATTCTGAGTTGACTTGTAGCCGCGGTAGATTCTGAGTGGAGACGTAGCCGCAGTAGATTCTGAGTTGAGACGTAGCCGCAGTAGATTCCGAGTTGAGACGTAGCCGCAGTAGATTCTGAGTTGAGACGTAGCCGCAGTAGATTCTGAGTTGAGACGTAGCCGCAGTAGATTCTGAGTTGACTTGTAGCCGCAGTAGATTCTGAGTTGAGTCGTAGCCGCAGTAGATTCTGAGTTGAGACGTAGCCGCAGTAGATTCCGAGTTGACTTGTAGCCGCAGTAGATTCTGAGTTGACTTGTAGTCGCAGTAGATTCTGAGTTGACGTGTAGCCGCAGTAGATTCCGAGTTGAATTGTAGCCGCAGTAGATTCTGAGTTGAGTCGTAGCTGCAGTAGATTTTGAGTTGACTTGTAGCCGCAGTAGATTCCGAGTTGACTTGTAGCCGCAGTAGATTCTGAGTTGAGACGTAGCCGCAGTAGATTCCGAGTTGAATTGTAGCCGCAGTAGATTCTGAGTTGAGTCGTAGCTGCAGTAGATTCTGAGTTGACTTGTAGCCGCAGTAGATTCCGAGTTGAGTCGTAGCCGCAGTAGATTCCGAGTTGACTTGTAGCCGCAGTAGATTCTGAGTTGAGTCGTAGCCGCAGTAGTTTCCGAGTTGACTTATAGCCGCAGTAGATTCCGAGTTGAGACGTAGCCGCAGTAGATTCTGAGTTGAGACTTGTAGCCGCAGTAGATTCCGAGTTGAGACGTAGCCGCAGTAGATTCTGAGTTGAGACGTAGCCGCAGTAGATTCCTAGTTGAGACGTAGCCGCAGTAGATTCTGAGTTGAGACGTAGCCGCAGTAGATTCCGAGTTGAGACGTAGCCGCAGTAGATTCCGAGTTGAGACGTAGCCGCAGTAGATTCCGAGTTGAGATGTAGCCGCAGTAGATTCTGAGTTGACTTGTAGTCGCAGTAGATTCTGAGTTGACTTGTAGCCGCAGTAGATTCTGAGTTGACTTGTAGCCGCAGTAGATTCTGAGTTGAGACGTAGCCGCAGTAGATTCTGAGTTGAGACGTAGCCGCAGTAGATTCTGAGTTGAGACGTAGCCGCAGTAGATTCCGAGTTGAGACGTAGCCGCAGTAGATTCTGAGTTGAGACGTAGCCGCAGTAGATTCTGAGTTGAGACGTAGCCGCAGTAGATTCCGAGTTGAGACGTAGCCGCAGTAGATTCTGAGTTGACTTGTAGCCGCAGTAGATTCTGAGTTGAGACGTAGCCGCAGTAGATTCCGAGTTGAGACGTACTCGCAGTAGATTCTGAGCTGAGTTGTAGCCGCAGTAGATTCCGAGTTGACTTGTAGTTGCAGTAGATTCTGAGTTGAGTCGTAGCCGCCGTAGATTCCGAGTTGACTTGTAGCCGCAGTAGATTCCGAGTTGACTTGTAGCCGCAATAGATTCTGAGTTGAGAGGTAGCCGCAGTAGATTCTGAGTGGAGACGTAGCCGCAGTAGATTCCGAGTTGAGACGTAGCCGCAGTAGATTCTGAGTTGAGACGTAGCCGCAGTAGATTCCGAGTTGAGACGTAGCCGCAGTAGATTCTGAGTTGAGACGTAGCCGCAGTAGATTCCGAGTTGAGACGTAGCCGCAGTAGATTCTGAGTTGAGACGTAGCCGCAGTAGATTCTGAGTTGAGACATAGCCGCAGTAGATTCTGAGTTGAGACGTAGCCGCAGTAGTTTCCGAGTTGACTTGTAGCCGCAGTAGATTCCGAGTTGAGACTTGTAGCCGCAGTAGATTCCGAGTTGAGACGTAGCCGCAGTAGATTCTGAGTTGAGACGTAGCCGCAGTAGATTCCTAGTTGAGACGTAGCCGCAGTAGATTCTGAGTTGAGACGTAGCCGCAGTAGATTCCGAGATGAGACGTAGCCGCAGTAGATTCCGAGTTGAGACGTAGCCGCAGTAGATTCCGAGTTGAGATGTAGCCGCAGTAGATTCTGAGTTGACTTGTAGTCGCAGTAGATTCTGAGTTGACTTGTAGCCGCAGTAGATTCTGAGTTGACTTGTAGCCGCAGTAGATTCTGAGTTGAGACGTAGCCGCAGTAGATTCTGAGTTGAGACGTAGCCGCAGTAGATTCTGAGTTGACTTGTAGCCGCAGTAGATTCCGAGTTGACTTGTAGCCGCAGTAGATTCTGAGTTGAGACGTAGCCGCAGTAGATTCCGAGTTGAGACGTAGCCGCAGTAGATTCTGAGCTGAGTCGTAGCCGCAGTAGATTGCGAGTTGACTTGTAGTTGCAGTAGATTCTGAGTTGAGTCGTAGCCGCCGTAGATTCCGAGTTGACTTTTAGCCGCAGTAGATTCCGAGTTTACTTTTAGCCGCAGTAGATTCTGAGTGGACTTGTAGCCGCGGTAGATTCTGAGTGGAGACGTAGCCGCAGTAGATTCTGAGTTGAGACGTAGCCGCAGTAGATTCCGAGTTGAGACGTAGCCGCAGTAGATTCTGAGTTGAGACGTAGCCGCAGTAGATTCTGAGTTGAGACGTAGCCGCAGTAGATTCTGAGTTGACTTGTAGCCGCAGTAGATTCTGAGTTGAGTCGTAGCCGCAGTAGATTCTGAGTTGAGACGTAGCCGCAGTAGATTCCGAGTTGACTTGTAGCCGCAGTAGATTCTGAGTTGACTTGTAGTCGCAGTAGATTCTGAGTTGACGTGTAGCCGCAGTAGATTCCGAGTTGAATTGTAGCCGCAGTAGATTCTGAGTTGAGTCGTAGCTGCAGTAGATTTTGAGTTGACTTGTAGCCGCAGTAGATTCCGAGTTGACTTGTAGCCGCAGTAGATTCTGAGTTGAGACGTAGCCGCAGTAGATTCCGAGTTGAATTGTAGCCGCAGTAGATTCTGAGTTGAGTCGTAGCTGCAGTAGATTCTGAGTTGACTTGTAGCCGCAGTAGATTCCGAGTTGAGTCGTAGCCGCAGTAGATTCCGAGTTGACTTGTAGCCGCAGTAGATTCTGAGTTGAGTCGTAGCCGCAGTAGTTTCCGAGTTGACTTGTAGCCGCAGTAGATTCCGAGTTGAGACGTAGCCGCAGTAGATTCTGAGTTGAGACTTGTAGCCGCAGTAGATTCCGAGTTGAGACGTAGCCGCAGTAGATTCTGAGTTGAGACGTAGCCGCAGTAGATTCCTAGTTGAGACGTAGCCGCAGTAGATTCTGAGTTGAGACGTAGCCGCAGTAGATTCCGAGTTGAGACGTAGCCGCAGTAGATTCCGAGTTGAGACGTAGCCGCAGTAGATTCCGAGTTGAGATGTAGCCGCAGTAGATTCTGAGTTGACTTGTAGTCGCAGTAGATTCTGAGTTGACTTGTAGCCGCAGTAGATTCTGAGTTGACTTGTAGCCGCAGTAGATTCTGAGTTGAGACGTAGCCGCAGTAGATTCTGAGTTGAGACGTAGCCGCAGTAGATTCTGAGTTGAGACGTAGCCGCAGTAGATTCCGAGTTGAGACGTAGCCGCAGTAGATTCTGAGTTGAGACGTAGCCGCAGTAGATTCTGAGTTGAGACGTAGCCGCAGTAGATTCCGAGTTGAGACGTAGCCGCAGTAGATTCTGAGTTGACTTGTAGCCGCAGTAGATTCTGAGTTGAGACGTAGCCGCAGTAGATTCCGAGTTGAGACGTAGTCGCAGTAGATTCTGAGCTGAGTTGTAGCCGCAGTAGATTCCGAGTTGACTTGTAGTTGCAGTAGATTCTGAGTTGAGTCGTAGCCGCCGTAGATTCCGAGTTGACTTGTAGCCGCAGTAGATTCCGAGTTGACTTGTAGCCGCAATAGATTCTGAGTTGAGAGGTAGCCGCAGTAGATTCTGAGTGGAGACGTAGCCGCAGTAGATTCCGAGTTGAGACGTAGCCGCAGTAGATTCTGAGTTGAGACGTAGCCGCAGTAGATTCCGAGTTGAGACGTAGCCGCAGTAGATTCTGAGTTGAGACGTAGCCGCAGTAGATTCCGAGTTGAGACGTAGCCGCAGTAGGTTCTGAGTTGAGACGTAGCCGCAGTAGATTCTGAGTTGAGACGTAGCCGCAGTAGATTCCGAGTTGAGACGTAGCCGCAGTAGATTCCGAGTTGACTTGTAGCCGCAGTAGATTCTGAGTTGAGTCGTAGCCGTAGTAGATTCCGAGTTGAGACGTATCCGCAGTAGATTCCGAGTTGAGACGTAGCCGCAGTAGATTCTGAGTTGAGACGTAGCCGCAGTAGATTCTGAGTTGAGACGTAGCCGCAGTAGATTCTGAGTTGACTTGTAGCCGCAGTAGATTCCGAGTTGACTTGTAGCCTCAGTGGATTCCGAGTTGAGACGTAGCCGCTGTAGATTCCGAGTTGAGACGTAGCCGCAGTAGATTCCGAGTTGAGACGTAGCCGCAGTAGATTCTGAGTTGAGACGTAGCCGCAGTAGATTCTGAGTTGACTTGTAGCCGCAGTAGATTCTGAGTTGAGACGTAGCCGCAGTAGATTCCGAGTTGAGACGTAGCCGCAGTAGATTCTGAGCTGAGTCGTAGCCGCAGTAGATTCCGAGTTGACTTGTAGTTGCAGTAGATTCTGAGTTGAGTCGTAGCCGCCGTAGATTCCCAGTTGACTTGTAGCCGCAGTAGATTCCGAGTTGACTTGTAGCCGCAGTAGATTCTGAGTTGACTTGTAGCCGCAGTAGATTCTGAGTTGAGACGTAGCCGCAGTAGATTCCGAGTTGAGACGTAGCCGCAGTAGATTCTGAGTTGAGACGTAGCCGCAGTAGATTCTGAGTTGAGACGTAGCCGCAGTAGATTCTGAGTTGACTTGTAGCCGCAGTAGATTCTGAGTTGAGACGTAGCCGCAGTAGATTCTGAGTTGAGACGTAGCCGCAGTAGATTCTGAGTTGACTTGTAGCCGCAGTAGATTCTGAGTTGAGACGTAGCCGCAGTAGATTCTGAGTTGAGACGTAGCCGCAGTAGATTCTGAGTTGACTTGTAGCCGCAGTAGATTCTGAGTTGAGACGTAGCCGAAGTAGATTCTGAGTTGACTTGTAGCCACAGTAGATTCTGAGTTGACTTGTAGCCGCAGTAGATTCTGAGTTGAGACGTAGCCGCAGTAGATTCCGAGTTGAGACGTAGCCGCAGTAGATTCTGAGTTGAGACGTAGCCGCAGTAGATTCTGAGTTGAGACGTAGCTGCAGTAGATTCCGAGTTGAGACGTAGCCGCAGTAGGTTCTGAGTTGAGACGTAGCCGCAGTAGATTCTGAGTTGAGACGTAGCCGCAGTAGATTCCGAGTTGAGACGTAGCCGCAGTAGATTCTGAGTTGAGACGTAGCCGCAGTAGATTCTGAGTTGACTTGTAGCCACAGTGGATTCCGAGTTGAGACGTAGCCGCTGTAGATTCCGAGTTGAGACGTAGCCGCAGTAGATTCTGAGTTGAGACGTAGCCGCAGTAGATTCTGAGTTGAGACGTAGCCGCAGTAGATTCTGAGTTGAGACGTAGCCGCAGTAGATTCCGAGTTGAGACGTAGCCGCAGTAGATTCTGAGTTGAGACGTAGCCGCAGTAGATTCTGAGTTGAGACGTAGCCGCAGTAGATTCCGAGTTGACTTGTAGCCGCAGTAGATTCTGAGTTGACTTGTAGCCGCAGTAGATTCTGAGTTGAGACGTAGCCGCAGTAGATTCCGAGTTGAGACGTAGCCGCAGTAGATTCTGAGCTGAGTCGTAGCCGCAGTAGATTCCGCGTTGACTTGTAGTTGCAGTAGATTCTGAGTTGAGTCGTAGCCGCCGTAGATTCCGAGTTGACTTGTAGCCGCAGTAGATTCCGAGTTGACTTGTAGCCGCAGTAGATTCTGAGTTGACCTTTAGCCGCAGTAGATTCTGAGTGGAGACGTAGCCGCAGTAGATTCCGAGTTGAGACGTAGCCGCAGTAGATTCTGAGTTGAGACGTAGCCGCAGTAGATTCCGAGTTGAGACGTAGCCGCAGTAGATTCTGAGTTGAGACGTAGCCGCAGTAGATTCCGAGTTGAGACGTAGCCGCAGTAGATTCTGAGTTGAGACGTAGCCGCAGTAGATTCTGAGTTGAGACATAGCCGCAGTAGATTCTGAGTTGAGACGTAGCCGCAGTAGATTCTGAGTTGACTTGTAGCCGCAGTAGATTCTGAGTTGAGACGTAGCCGCAGTAGATTCCGAGTTGAGACGTAGCCGCAGTAGATACCGAGTTGAGACGTAGCCGCAGTAGATTCTGAGTTGAGACGTAGCCGCAGTAGATTCTGAGTTGAGACGTAGCCGCAGTAGATTCTGAGTTGAGACGTAGCCGCAGTAGATTCTGAGTTGACTTGTAGCCGCAGTAGATTCTGAGTTGAGACGTAGCCGCAGTAGATTCCGAGTTGAGACGTAGCCGCAGTAGATTCTGAGCTGAGTCGTAGCCGCAGTAGATTCCGAGTTGACTTGTAGCCGCAGTAGATTCTGAGTTGAGTCGTAGCCGCAGTAGATTCCGAGTTGACTTGTAGCCGCAGTAGATTCCGAGTTGAGACGTAGCCGCAGTAGATTCTGAGTTGAGACGTAGCCGCAGTAGATTCCGAGTTGAGACGTAGCCGCAGTAGATTCTGAGTTGAGACGTAGCCGCAGTAGATTCCGAGTTGAGACGTAGCCGCAGTAGATTCTGAGTTGAGACGTAGCCGCAGTAGATTCCGAGTTGAGACGTAGCCGCAGTAGGTTCTGAGTTGAGACGTAGCCGCAGTAGATTCTGAGTAGAGACATAGCCGCAGTAGATTCTGAGTTGAGACGTAGCCGCAGTAGATTCTGAGTTGACTTGTAGCCGCAGTAGATTCTGAGTTGAGTCGTAGCCGTAGTAGATTCCGAGTTGAGACGTATCCGCAGTAGATTCCGAGTTGAGACGTAGCCGCAGTAGATTCTGAGTTGAGACGTAGCCGCAGTAGATTCTGAGTTGAGAAGTAGCCGCAGTAGATTCTGAGTTGACTTGTAGCCGCAGTAGATTCCGAGTTGACTTGTAGCCGCAGTAGATTCTGAGTTGAGACGTAGCCGCAGTAGATTCTGAGTTGAGACGTAGCCGCAGTAGATTCTGGATTGACTTGTAGCCGCAGTAGATTCTGAGTTGACTTGTTGTCGCAGTAGATTCTGAGTTGACTTATAGCCGCAGTAGATTCTGAGTTGAGATGTAGCCGCAGTAGATTCTGAGTTGAGTCGTAGCCGCCGTAGATTCCGAGTTGACTTGTAGCCGCAGTAGATTCCGAGTTGACTTGTAGCCGCAATAGATTCTGAGTTGAGAGGTAGCCGCAGTAGATTCTGAGTGGAGACGTAGCCGCAGTAGATTCCGAGTTGAGACGTAGCCGCAGTAGATTCTGAGTTGAGACGTAGCCGCAGTAGATTCCGAGTTGAGACGTAGCCGCAGTAGATTCTGAGTTGAGACGTAGCCGCAGTAGATTCCGAGTTGAGACGTAGCCGCAGTAGATTCTGAGTTGAGACGTAGCCGCAGTAGATTCTGAGTTGAGACATAGCCGCAGTAGATTCTGAGTTGAGACGTAGCCGCAGTAGATTCTGAGTTGACTTGTAGCCGCAGTAGATTCTGAGTTGAGTCGTAGCCGTAGTAGATTCCGAGTTGAGACGTATCCGCAGTAGATTCCGAGTTGAGACGTAGCCGCAGTAGATTCTGAGTTGAGACGTAGCCACAGTAGATTCTGAGTTGAGACGTAGCCGCAGTAGATTCTGAGTTGACTTGTAGCCGCAGTAGATTCCGAGTTGACTTGTAGCCACAGTGGATTCCGAGTTGAGACGTAGCCGCTGTAGATTCCGAGTTGAGACGTAGCCGCAGTAGATTCCGAGTTGAGACGAAGCCGCAGTAGATTCTGAGTTGAGACGTAGCCGCAGTAGATTCCGAGTTGAGACGTAGCCGCAGTAGATTCTGAGTTGAGACGTAGCCGCAGTAGATTCTGAGTTGAGACGTAGCCGCAGTAGATTCCGAGTTGAGACGTAGCCGCAGTAGATTCTGAGTTGACTTGTAGCCGCAGTAGATTCTGAGTTGAGACGTAGCCGCAGTAGATTCCGAGTTGAGACGTAGCCGCAGTAGATTCTGAGCTGAGTCGTAGCCGCAGTAGATTCCGAGTTGACTTGTAGTTGCAGTAGATTCTGAGTTGAGTCGTAGCCGCCGTAGATTCCCATTTGACTTGTAGCCGCAGTAGATTCCGAGTTGACTTGTAGCCGCAGTAGATTCTGAGTTGACTTGTAGCCGCAGTAGATTCTGAGTTGAGACGTAGCCGCAGTAGATTCCGAGTTGAGACGTAGCCGCAGTAGATTCTGAGTTGAGACGTAGCCGCAGTAGATTCCGAGTTGAGACGTAGCCGCAGTAGATTCTGAGTTGAGACGTAGCCGCAGTAGATTCTGAGTTGACTTGTAGCCGCAGTAGATTCTGAGTTGACTTGTAGCCGCAGTAGATTCCGAGTTGAGACGTAGCCGCAGTAGATTCTGAGTTGAGACGTAGCCGCAGTAGATTCCGAGTTGAGACGTAGCCGCAGTAGATTCTGAGTTGAGACGTAGCCGCAGTAGATTCCGAGTTGAGACGTAGCCGCAGTAGATTCTGAGTTGAGACGTAGCCGCAGTAGATTCCGAGTTGAGACGTAGCCGCAGTAGATTCTGAGTTGACTTGTAGTCGCAGTAGATTCTGAGTTGACTTATAGCCGCAGTAGATTCTGAGTTGAGATGTAGCCGCAGTAGATTCTGAGTTGAGACGTAGCCGCAGTAGATTCTTAGTTGAGACGTAGCCGCAGTAGATTCTGAGTTGACTTGTAGCCGCAGTAGATTCTGAGTTGACTTGTAGCCGCAGTAGATTCTGAGTTGACTTGTAGCCACAGTAGATTCCGAGTTGAGACGTAGCCGCAGTAGATTCTGAGTTGACTTGTAGCCACAGTAGATTCTGAGTTGACTTGTAGCCTCAGTAGATTCTGAGTTGACTTGTAGCCGCAGTAGATTCTGAGTTGAGTCGTAGCCGCAGTAGATTCCGAGTTGACTTGTAGCCGCAGTAGATTCCGAGTTGACTTGTAGCCGCAGTAGATTCTGAGTTGACTTGTAGCCGCAGTAGATTCTGAGTTGACTTGTAGCCGCAGTAGATTCCGAGTTGAATTGTAGCCGCAGTAGATTCTGAGTTGAGTAATAGCCGCAGTAGATTCTGAGTTGAATTGTAGCCGCAGTAGATTCCGAGTTGAGACGTAGCCGCAGTAGATTCTGAGTTGAGACGTAGCCGCAGTAGATTCCGAGTTGAGACGTAGCCGCAGTAGATTCTGAGTTGACTTGTAGTTGCAGTAGATTCCGAGTTGAGACGTAGCCGCAGTAGATTCCGAGTTGAGACGTAGCCGCAGTAGATTCTGAGTTGACTTGTAGCCGCAGTAGATTCCGAGTTGAGACGTAGCCGCAGTAGATTCTGAGCTGAGTTGTAGCCGCAGTAGATTCCGAGTTGACTTGTAGTTGCAGTAGATTCTGAGTTGAGTCGTAGCCGCCGTAGATTCCCAGTTGACTTGTAGCCGCAGTAGATTCTGAGTTGACTTGTAGCCGCAGTAGATTCTGAGTTGAGACGTAGCCGCAGTAGATTCCGAGTTGAGACGTAGCCGCAGTAGATTCTGAGTTGAGACGTAGCCGCAGTAGATTCCGAGTTGAGACGTAGCCGCAGTAGATTCTGAGTTGACTTGTAGCCGCAGTAGATTCTGAGTTGACTTGTAGCCGCAGTAGATTCTGAGTTGAGACGTAGCCGCAGTAGATTCTGAGTTGAGACGTAGCCGCAGTAGATTCTGAGTTGACTTGTAGCCGCAGTAGATTCTGAGTTGACTTGTAGCCGCAGTAGATTCTGAGTTGAGACGTAGCCGCAGTAGATTCTGAGTTGAGACGTAGCCGCAGTAGATTCCGAGTTGAGACGTAGCCGCAGTAGGTTCTGAGTTGAGACGTAGCCGCAGTAGATTCTGAGTTGAGACGTAGCCGCAGTAGATTCCGAGTTGAGACGTAGCCGCAGTAGATTCTGAGTTGAGACGTAGCCGCAGTAGATTCTGAGTTGACTTGTAGCCACAGTGGATTCCGAGTTGAGACGTAGCCGCTGTAGATTCCGAGTTGAGACATAGCCGCAGTAGATTCCGAGTTGAGACGTAGCCGCAGTAGATTCTGAGTTGAGACGTAGCCGCAGTAGATTCCGAGTTGACTTGTAGCCGCAGTAGATTCTGAGTTGAGACGTAGCCGCAGTAGATTCTGAGTTGAGACGTAGCTGCAGTAGATTCCGAGTTGAGACGTAGCCGCAGTAGGTTCTGAGTTGAGACGTAGCCGCAGTAGATTCTGAGTTGAGACGTAGCCGCAGTAGATTCCGAGTTGAGATGTAGTCGCAGTAGATTCTGAGTTGAGACGTAGCCGCAGTAGATTCTGAGTTGAGACGTAGCTGCAGTAGATTCCGAGTTGAGACGTAGCCGCAGTAGGTTCTGAGTTGAGACGTAGTCGCAGTAGATTCTGAGTTGAGACGTAGCCGCAGTAGATTCCGAGTTGAGACGTAGCCGCAGTAGATTCTGAGTTGAGACGTAGCCGCAGTAGATTCTGAGTTGACTTGTAGCCACAGTGGATTCCGAGTTGAGACGTAGCCGCTGTAGATTCCGAGTTGAGACGTAGCCGCAGTAGATTCTGAGTTGAGACGTAGCCGCAGTAGATTCTGAGTTGAGACGTAGCCGCAGTAGATTCCGAGTTGAGACGTAGCCGCAGTAGATTCTGAGTTGAGACGTAGCCGCAGTAGATTCTGAGTTGAGACGTAGCCGCAGTAGATTCCGAGTTGAGACGTAGCCGCAGTAGATTCTGAGTTGACTTGTAGCCGCAGTAGATTCTGAGTTGAGACGTAGCCGCAGTAGATTCCGAGTTGAGACGTAGCCGCAGTAGATTCTGAGCTGAGTTGTAGCCGCAGTAGATTCCGAGTTGACTTGTAGTTGCAGTAGATTCTGAGTTGAGTCGTAGCCGCCGTAGATTCCGAGTTGACTTGTAGCCGCAGTAGATTCCGAGTTGACTTGTAGCCGCAATAGATTCTGAGTTGAGAGGTAGCCGCAGTAGATTCTGAGTGGAGACGTAGCCGCAGTAGATTCCGAGTTGAGACGTAGCCGCAGTAGATTCTGAGTTGAGACGTAGCCGCAGTAGATTCTGAGTTGAGACGTAGCCGCAGTAGATTCTGAGTTGAGACGTAGCCGCAGTAGATTCCGAGTTGAGACGTAGCCGCAGTAGATTCTGAGTTGAGACGTAGCCGCAGTAGATTCTGAGTTGAGACATAGCCGCAGTAGATTCTGAGTTGAGACGTAGCCGCAGTAGATTCTGAGTTGACTTGTAGCCGCAGTAGATTCTGAGTTGAGTCGTAGCCGTAGTAGATTCCGAGTTGAGACGTATCCGCAGTAGATTCCGAGTTGAGACGTAGCCGCAGTAGATAATGAGTTGAGACGTAGCCGCAGTAGATTCTGAGTTGAGACGTAGCCGCAGTAGATTCTGAGTTGACTTGTAGCCGCAGTAGATTCCGAGTTGACTTGTAGCCACAGTGGATTCCGAG
This sequence comes from Coturnix japonica, assembly GCF_054131305.1. Classification (NCBI taxonomy): domain Eukaryota; kingdom Metazoa; phylum Chordata; class Aves; order Galliformes; family Phasianidae; genus Coturnix; species Coturnix japonica. The sequence goes on along the minus strand of NC_140682.1, from coordinate 4,840,227 downwards.
TTGAGACGTAGCCGCTGTAGATTCCGAGTTGAGACGTAGCCGCTGTAGATTCCGAGTTGAGACGTAGCCGCAGTAGATTCCGAGTTGAGACGTAGCCGCAGTAGATTCTGAGTTGAGACGTAGCCGCAGTAGATTCCGAGTTGAGACGTAGCCGCAGTAGATTCCGAGTTGAGACGTAGCCGCAGTAGATTCTGAGTTGAGACGTAGCCGCAGTAGATTCTGAGTTGAGACGTAGCCGCAGTAGATTCCGAGTTGACTTGTAGCCGCAGTAGATTCTGAGTTGACTTGTAGCCGCAGTAGATTCTGAGTTGAGACGTAGCCGCAGTAGATTCCGAGTTGAGACGTAGCCGCAGTAGATTCTGAGCTGAGTCGTAGCCGCAGTAGATTCCGCGTTGACTTGTAGTTGCAGTAGATTCTGAGTTGAGTCGTAGCCGCAGTAGATTCCTAGTTGAGACGTAGCCGCAGTAGATTCTGAGTTGAGACGTAGCCGCAGTAGATTCCGAGTTGAGAAGTAGCCGCAGTAGATTCTGAGTTGAGACGTAGCCGCAGTAGATTCTGAGTTGAGACGTAGCCGTAGTAGATTCCGAGATGAGACGTAGCCGCAGTAGATTCTGAGTTGAGACGTAGCCGCAGTAGATTCTGAGTTCAATTATAGCCGCAGTAGATTCTGAGTTGAGACATAGCCGCAGTAGATTCTGAGTTGAGACGTAGCCGCAGTAGATTCTGAGTTGACTTGTAGCCGCAGTAGATTCTGAGTTAAGTCCTAGCTGTAGTAGATTCCGAGTTGAGACGTATCCGCAGTAGATTCCGAGTTGAGACGTAGCCGCAGTAGATTCTGAGTTGAGACGTAGCCGCAGTAGATTCTGAGTTGACTTGTAGCCGCAGTAGATTCCGAGTTGACTTGTAGCCGCAGTAGATTCTGAGTTGAGACGTAGCCGCAGTAGATTCTGAGTTGAGACGTAGCCGCAGTAGATTCTGGATTGACTTGTAGCCGCAGTAGATTCTGAGTTGACTTGTAGCCACAGTAGATTCTGAGTTGATTTGTAGCCGCAGTAGATTCTGAGTTGAGACGTAGCCGCAGTAGATTCTGAGTTGAGACGTAGCCGCAGTAGATTCTGAGTTGAGACGTAGCCGCAGTAGATTCTGAGTTGACTTGTAGCCGCAGTAGATTCCGAGTTGACTTGTAGCCGCAGTAGATTCTGAGTTGAGACGTAGCCGCAGTAGATTCCGAGTTGAGACGTAGCTGCAGTAGATTCTGAGCTGAGTCGTAGCCGCAGTAGATTGCGAGTTGACTTGTAGTTGCAGTAGATTCTGAGTTGAGTCGTAGCCGCCGTAGATTCCGAGTTGACTTTTAGCCGCAGTAGATTCCGAGTTTACTTTTAGCCGCAGTAGATTCTGAGTTGACTTGTAGCCGCGGTAGATTCTGAGTGGAGACGTAGCCGCAGTAGATTCTGAGTTGAGACGTAGCCGCAGTAGATTCCGAGTTGAGACGTAGCCGCAGTAGATTCTGAGTTGAGACGTAGCCGCAGTAGATTCTGAGTTGTGACGTAGCCGCAGTAGATTCTGAGTTGACTTGTAGCCGCAGTAGATTCTGAGTTGAGTCGTAGCCGCAGTAGATTCTGAGTTGAGACGTAGCCGCAGTAGATTCCGAGTTGACTTGTAGCCGCAGTAGATTCTGAGTTGACTTGTAGTCGCAGTAGATTCTGAGTTGACGTGTAGCCGCAGTAGATTCCGAGTTGAATTGTAGCCGCAGTAGATTCTGAGTTGAGTCGTAGCTGCAGTAGATTCTGAGTTGACTTGTAGCCGCAGTAGATTCCGAGTTGAGTCGTAGCCGCAGTAGATTCCGAGTTGACTTGTAGCCGCAGTAGATTCTGAGTTGAGTCGTAGCCGCAGTAGTTTCCGATTTGACTTGTAGCCGCAGTAGATTCCGAGTTGAGACGTAGCCGCAGTAGATTCTGAGTTGAGACTTGTAGCCGCAGTAGATTCCGAGTTGAGACGTAGCCGCAGTAGATTCTGAGTTGAGACGTAGCCGCAGTAGATTCCTAGTTGAGACGTAGCCGCAGTAGATTCTGAGTTGAGACGTAGCCGCAGTAGATTCCGAGTTGAGACGTAGCCGCAGTAGATTCCGAGTTGAGACGTAGCCGCAGTAGATTCTTAGTTGAGATGTAGCCGCAGTAGATTCTGAGTTGACTTGTAGTCGCAGTAGATTCTGAGTTGACTTGTAGCCGCAGTAGATTCTGAGTTGACTTGTAGCCGCAGTAGATTCTGAGTTGACTTGTAGCCGCAGTAGATTCTGAGTTGAGACGTAGCCGCAGTAGATTCTGAGTTGAGACGTAGCCGCAGTAGATTCTGAGTTGACTTGTAGCCGCAGTAGATTCCGAGTTGACTTGTAGCCGCAGTAGATTCTGAGTTGAGACGTAGCCGCAGTAGATTCCGAGTTGAGACGTAGCCGCAGTAGATTCTGAGCTGAGTCGTAGCCGCAGTAGATTGCGAGTTGACTTGTAGTTGCAGTAGATTCTGAGTTGAGTCGTAGCCGCCGTAGATTCCGAGTTGACTTTTAGCCGCAGTAGATTCCGAGTTTACTTTTAGCCGCAGTAGATTCTGAGTTGACTTGTAGCCGCGGTAGATTCTGAGTGGAGACGTAGCCGCAGTAGATTCTGAGTTGAGACGTAGCCGCAGTAGATTCCGAGTTGAGACGTAGCCGCAGTAGATTCTGAGTTGAGACGTAGCCGCAGTAGATTCTGAGTTGAGACGTAGCCGCAGTAGATTCTGAGTTGACTTGTAGCCGCAGTAGATTCTGAGTTGAGTCGTAGCCGCAGTAGATTCTGAGTTGAGACGTAGCCGCAGTAGATTCCGAGTTGACTTGTAGCCGCAGTAGATTCTGAGTTGACTTGTAGTCGCAGTAGATTCTGAGTTGACGTGTAGCCGCAGTAGATTCCGAGTTGAATTGTAGCCGCAGTAGATTCTGAGTTGAGTCGTAGCTGCAGTAGATTCTGAGTTGACTTGTAGCCGCAGTAGATTCCGAGTTGAGTCGTAGCCGCAGTAGATTCCGAGTTGACTTGTAGCCGCAGTAGATTCTGAGTTGAGTCGTAGCCGCAGTAGTTTCCGAGTTGACTTGTAGCCGCAGTAGATTCCGAGTTGAGACGTAGCCGCAGTAGATTCTGAGTTGAGACTTGTAGCCGCAGTAGATTCCGAGTTGAGACGTAGCCGCAGTAGATTCCGAGTTGAGACGTAGCCGCAGTAGATTCCTAGTTGAGACGTAGCCGCAGTAGATTCTGAGTTGAGACGTAGCCGCAGTAGATTCCGAGTTGAGACGTAGCCGCAGTAGATTCCGAGTTGAAACGTAGCCGCAGTAGATTCTGAGTTGACTTGTAGTCGCAGTAGATTCTGAGTTGACTTGTAGCCGCAGTAGATTCTGAGTTGACTTGTAGCCGCAGTAGATTCTGAGTTGAGACGTAGCCGCAGTAGATTCTGAGTTGAGACGTAGCCGCAGTAGATTCTTAGTTGACTTGTAGCCGCAGTAGATTCTGAGTTGACTTGTAGCCGCAGTAGATTCTGAGTTGACTTGTAGCCGCAGTAGATTCTGAGTTGAGACGTAGCCGCAGTAGATTCTGAGTTGAGACGTAGCCGCAGTAGATTCTGAGTTGACTTGTAGCCGCAGTAGATTCTGAGTTGACTTGTAGCCGCAGTAGATTCTGAGTTGAGACGTAGCCGCAGTAGATTCTGAGTTGAGACGTAGCCGCAGTAGATTCTGAGTTGACTTGTAGCCGCAGTAGATTCTGAGTTGACTTGTAGCCGCAGTAGATTCTGAGTTGAGACGTAGCCGCAGTAGATTCTGAGTTGAGACGTAGCCGCAGTAGATTCTGAGTTGACTTGTAGCCGCAGTAGATTCTGAGTTGAGACGTAGCCGCAGTAGATTCTGAGTTGACTTGTAGCCGCAGTAGATTCTGAGTTGACTTGTAGCCGCAGTAGATTCTGAGTTGAGACGTAGCTGCAGTAGATTCTGAGTTGAGACGTAGCCGCAGTAGATTCCGAGTTGAGACGTAGCCGCAGTAGATTCTGAGTTGAGACGTAGCCGCAGTAGATTCTGAGTTGAGACATAGCCGCAGTAGATTCTGAGTTGAGACGTAGCCGCAGTAGATTCTGAGTTGACTTGTAGCCGCAGTAGATTCTGAGTTGAGTCGTAGCCGTAGTAGATTCCGAGTTGAGACGTATCCGCAGTAGATTCCGAGTTGAGACGTAGCCGCAGTAGATTCTGAGTTGAGACGTAGCCGCAGTAGATTCTGAGTTGAGACGTAGCCGCAGTAGATTCTGAGTTGACTTGTAGCCGCAGTAGATTCCGAGTTGACTTGTAGCCTCAGTGGATTCCGAGTTGAGACGTAGCCGCTGTAGATTCCGAGTTGAGACGTAGCCGCAGTAGATTCCGAGTTGAGACGTAGCCGCAGTAGATTCTGAGTTGAGACGTAGCCGCAGTAGATTCCGAGTTGAGACGTAGCCGCAGTAGATTCTGAGTTGAGACGTAGCCGCAGTAGATTCTGAGTTGAGACGTAGCCGCAGTAGATTCCGAGTTGAGACGTAGCCGCAGTAGATTCTGAGTTGACTTGTAGCCGCAGTAGATTCTGAGTTGAGACGTAGCCGCAGTAGATTCCGAGTTGAGACGTAGCCGCAGTAGATTCTGAGCTGAGTCGTAGCCGCAGTAGATTCCGAGTTGACTTGTAGTTGCAGTAGATTCTGAGTTGAGTCGTAGCCGCCGTAGATTCCCAGTTGACTTGTAGCCGCAGTAGATTCCGAGTTGACTTGTAGCCGCAGTAGATTCTGAGTTGATTGTAGCCGCAGTAGATTCTGAGTTGAGACGTAGCCGCAGTAGATTCCGAGTTGAGACGTAGCCGCAGTAGATTCTGAGTTGAGACGTAGCCGCAGTAGATTCCGAGTTGAGACGTAGCCGCAGTAGATTCTGAGTTGAGACGTAGCCGCAGTAGATTCTGAGTTGACTTGTAGCCGCAGTAGATTCTGAGTTGACTTGTAGCCGCAGTAGATTCTGAGTTGAGACGTAGCCGCAGTAGATTCTGAGTTGAGACGTAGCCGCAGTAGATTCTGAGTTGACTTGTAGCCGCAGTAGATTCTGAGTTGACTTGTAGCCGCAGTAGATTCTGAGTTGAGACGTAGCCGCAGTAGATTCTGAGTTGAGACGTAGCCGCAGTAGATTCTGAGTTGACTTGTAGCCGCAGTAGATTCTGAGTTGAGACGTAGCCGCAGTAGATTCTGAGTTGACTTGTAGCCACAGTAGATTCTGAGTTGACTTGTAGCCGCAGTAGATTCTGAGTTGAGACGTAGCCGCAGTAGATTCCGAGTTGAGACGTAGCCGCAGTAGATTCTGAGTTGAGACGTAGCCGCAGTAGATTCTGAGTTGAGACGTAGCTGCAGTAGATTCCGAGTTGAGACGTAGCCGCAGTAGGTTCTGAGTTGAGACGTAGCCGCAGTAGATTCTGAGTTGAGACGTAGCCGCAGTAGATTCTGAGTTGAGACGTAGCCGCAGTAGATTCTGAGTTGAGACGTAGCCGCAGTAGATTCTGAGTTGACTTGTAGCCACAGTGGATTCCGAGTTGAGACGTAGCCGCTGTAGATTCCGAGTTGAGACGTAGCCGCAGTAGATTCTGAGTTGAGACGTAGCCGCAGTAGATTCTGAGTTGAGACGTAGCCGCAGTAGATTCCGAGTTGAGACGTAGCCGCAGTAGATTCTGAGTTGAGACGTAGCCGCAGTAGATTCTGAGTTGAGACGTAGCCGCAGTAGATTCCGAGTTGACTTGTAGCCGCAGTAGATTCTGAGTTGACTTGTAGCCGCAGTAGATTCTGAGTTGAGACGTAGCCGCAGTAGATTCCGAGTTGAGACGTAGCCGCAGTAGATTCTGAGCTGAGTCGTAGCCGCAGTAGATTCCGCGTTGACTTGTAGTTGCAGTAGATTCTGAGTTGAGTCGTAGCCGCCGTAGATTCCGAGTTGACTTGTAGCCGCAGTAGATTCCGAGTTGACTTGTAGCCGCAGTAGATTCTGAGTTGAGACGTAGCCGCAGTAGATTCTGAGTTGAGACGTAGCCGCAGTAGATTCTGAGTTGACTTGTAGCCGCAGTAGATTCTGAGTTGAGACGTAGCCGCAGTAGATTCTGAGTTGACTTGTAGCCACAGTAGATTCTGAGTTGACTTGTAGCCGCAGTAGATTCTGAGTTGAGACGTAGCCGCAGTAGATTCCGAGTTGAGACGTAGCCGCAGTAGATTCTGAGTTGAGACGTAGCCGCAGTAGATTCTGAGTTGAGACGTAGCTGCAGTAGATTCCGAGTTGAGACGTAGCCGCAGTAGGTTCTGAGTTGAGACGTAGCCGCAGTAGATTCTGAGTTGAGACGTAGCCGCAGTAGATTCCGAGTTGAGACGTAGCCGCAGTAGATTCTGAGTTGAGACGTAGCCGCAGTAGATTCTGAGTTGAGACGTAGCCGCAGTAGATTCCGAGTTGACTTGTAGCCGCAGTAGATTCTGAGTTGACTTGTAGCCGCAGTAGATTCTGAGTTGAGACGTAGCCGCAGTAGATTCCGAGTTGAGACGTAGCCGCAGTAGATTCTGAGCTGAGTCGTAGCCGCAGTAGATTCCGCGTTGACTTGTAGTCGCAGTAGATTCTGAGTTGAGTCGTAGCCGCCGTAGATTCCGAGTTGACTTGTAGCCGCAGTAGATTCCGAGTTGACTTGTAGCCGCAGTAGATTCTGAGTTGACCTTTAGCCGCAGTAGATTCTGAGTGGAGACGTAGCCGCAGTAGATTCCGAGTTGAGACGTAGCCGCAGTAGATTCTGAGTGGAGACGTAGCCGCAGTAGATTCCGAGTTGAGACGTAGCCGCAGTAGATTCTGAGTTGAGACGTAGCCGCAGTAGATTCCGAGTTGAGACGTAGCCGCAGTAGATTCTGAGTTGAGACGTAGCCGCAGTAGATTCTGAGTTGAGACATAGCCGCAGTAGATTCTGAGTTGAGACGTAGCCGCAGTAGATTCTGAGTTGACTTGTAGCCGCAGTAGATTCTGAGTTGAGACGTAGCCGCAGTAGATTCCGAGTTGAGACGTAGCCGCAGTAGATTCTGAGTTGAGACGTAGCCGCAGTAGATTCTGAGTTGACTTGTAGCCGCAGTAGATTCTGAGTTGACTTGTAGCCGCAGTAGATTCTGAGTTGAGACGTAGCCGCAGTAGATTCTGAGTTGAGACGTAGCCGCAGTAGATTCTGAGTTGACTTGTAGCCGCAGTAGATTCTGAGTTGACTTGTAGCCGCAGTAGATTCTGAGTTGAGACGTAGCCGCAGTAGATTCTGAGTTGAGACGTAGCCGCAGTAGATTCTGAGTTGACTTGTAGCCGCAGTAGATTCTGAGTTGAGACGTAGCCGCAGTAGATTCTGAGTTGACTTGTAGCCACAGTAGATTCTGAGTTGACTTGTAGCCGCAGTAGATTCTGAGTTGAGACGTAGCCGCAGTAGATTCCGAGTTGAGACGTAGCCGCAGTAGATTCTGAGTTGAGACGTAGCCGCAGTAGATTCTGAGTTGAGACGTAGCTGCAGTAGATTCCGAGTTGAGACGTAGCCGCAGTAGGTTCTGAGTTGAGACGTAGCCGCAGTAGATTCTGAGTTGAGACGTAGCCGCAGTAGATTCTGAGTTGAGACGTAGCCGCAGTAGATTCTGAGTTGAGACGTAGCCGCAGTAGATTCTGAGTTGACTTGTAGCCACAGTGGATTCCGAGTTGAGACGTAGCCGCTGTAGATTCCGAGTTGAGACGTAGCCGCAGTAGATTCTGAGTTGAGACGTAGCCGCAGTAGATTCTGAGTTGAGACGTAGCCGCAGTAGATTCCGAGTTGAGACGTAGCCGCAGTAGATTCTGAGTTGAGACGTAGCCGCAGTAGATTCTGAGTTGAGACGTAGCCGCAGTAGATTCCGAGTTGACTTGTAGCCGCAGTAGATTCTGAGTTGACTTGTAGCCGCAGTAGATTCTGAGTTGAGACGTAGCCGCAGTAGATTCCGAGTTGAGACGTAGCCGCAGTAGATTCTGAGCTGAGTCGTAGCCGCAGTAGATTCCGCGTTGACTTGTAGTTGCAGTAGATTCTGAGTTGAGTCGTAGCCGCCGTAGATTCCGAGTTGACTTGTAGCCGCAGTAGATTCCGAGTTGACTTGTAGCCGCAGTAGATTCTGAGTTGAGACGTAGCCGCAGTAGATTCTGAGTTGAGACGTAGCCGCAGTAGATTCTGAGTTGACTTGTAGCCGCAGTAGATTCTGAGTTGAGACGTAGCCGCAGTAGATTCTGAGTTGACTTGTAGCCACAGTAGATTCTGAGTTGACTTGTAGCCGCAGTAGATTCTGAGTTGAGACGTAGCCGCAGTAGATTCCGAGTTGAGACGTAGCCGCAGTAGATTCTGAGTTGAGACGTAGCCGCAGTAGATTCTGAGTTGAGACGTAGCTGCAGTAGATTCCGAGTTGAGACGTAGCCGCAGTAGGTTCTGAGTTGAGACGTAGCCGCAGTAGATTCTGAGTTGAGACGTAGCCGCAGTAGATTCCGAGTTGAGACGTAGCCGCAGTAGATTCTGAGTTGAGACGTAGCCGCAGTAGATTCTGAGTTGACTTGTAGCCACAGTGGATTCCGAGTTGAGACGTAGCCGCTGTAGATTCCGAGTTGAGACGTAGCCGCAGTAGATTCTGAGTTGAGACGTAGCCGCAGTAGATTCTGAGTTGAGACGTAGCCGCAGTAGATTCCGAGTTGAGACGTAGCCGCAGTAGATTCTGAGTTGAGACGTAGCCGCAGTAGATTCTGAGTTGAGACGTAGCCGCAGTAGATTCCGAGTTGACTTGTAGCCGCAGTAGATTCTGAGTTGACTTGTAGCCGCAGTAGATTCTGAGTTGAGACGTAGCCGCAGTAGATTCCGAGTTGAGACGTAGCCGCAGTAGATTCTGAGCTGAGTCGTAGCCGCAGTAGATTCCGCGTTGACTTGTAGTCGCAGTAGATTCTGAGTTGAGTCGTAGCCGCCGTAGATTCCGAGTTGACTTGTAGCCGCAGTAGATTCCGAGTTGACTTGTAGCCGCAGTAGATTCTGAGTTGACCTTTAGCCGCAGTAGATTCTGAGTGGAGACGTAGCCGCAGTAGATTCCGAGTTGAGACGTAGCCGCAGTAGATTCTGAGTGGAGACGTAGCCGCAGTAGATTCCGAGTTGAGACGTAGCCGCAGTAGATTCTGAGTTGAGACGTAGCCGCAGTAGATTCCGAGTTGAGACGTAGCCGCAGTAGATTCTGAGTTGAGACGTAGCCGCAGTAGATTCTGAGTTGAGACATAGCCGCAGTAGATTCTGAGTTGAGACGTAGCCGCAGTAGATTCTGAGTTGACTTGTAGCCGCAGTAGATTCTGAGTTGAGACGTAGCCGCAGTAGATTCCGAGTTGAGACGTAGCCGCAGTAGATTCTGAGTTGAGACGTAGCCGCAGTAGATACCGAGTTGAGACGTAGCCGCAGTAGATTCTGAGTTGAGACGTAGCCGCAGTAGATTCTGAGTTGAGACGTAGCCGCAGTAGATTCTGAGTTGAGACGTAGCCGCAGTAGATTCTGAGTTGACTTGTAGCCGCAGTAGATTCTGAGTTGAGACGTAGCCGCAGTAGATTCTGAGTGGAGACGTAGCCGCAGTAGATTCCGAGTTGAGACGTAGCCGCAGTAGATTCTGAGTTGAGACGTAGCCGCAGTAGATTCCGAGTTGAGACGTAGCCGCAGTAGATTCTGAGTTGAGACGTAGCCGCAGTAGATTCTGAGTTGAGACATAGCCGCAGTAGATTCTGAGTTGAGACGTAGCCGCAGTAGATTCTGAGTTGACTTGTAGCCGCAGTAGATTCTGAGTTGAGACGTAGCCGCAGTAGATTCCGAGTTGAGACGTAGCCGCAGTAGATTCTGAGTTGAGACGTAGCCGCAGTAGATACCGAGTTGAGACGTAGCCGCAGTAGATTCTGAGTTGAGACGTAGCCGCAGTAGATTCTGAGTTGAGACGTAGCCGCAGTAGATTCTGAGTTGAGACGTAGCCGCAGTAGATTCTGAGTTGACTTGTAGCCGCAGTAGATTCTGAGTTGAGACGTAGCCGCAGTAGATTCCGAGTTGAGACGTAGCTGCAGTAGATTCTGAGCTGAGTCGTAGCCGCAGTAGATTCCGAGTTGACTTGTAGCCGCAGTAGATTCTGAGTTGAGTCGTAGCCGCAGTAGATTCCGAGTTGACTTGTAGCCGCAGTAGATTCCGAGTTGAGACGTAGCCGCAGTAGATTCTGAGTTGAGACGTAGCCGCAGTAGATTCCGAGTTGAGACGTAGCCGCAGTAGATTCTGAGTTGAGACGTAGCCGCAGTAGATTCCGAGTTGAGACGTAGCCGCAGTAGATTCTGAGTTGAGACGTAGCCGCAGTAGATTCCGAGTTGAGACGTAGCCGCAGTAGATTCTGAGTTGAGACGTAGCCGCAGTAGATTCCGAGTTGAGACGTAGCCGCAGTAGGTTCTGAGTTGAGACGTAGCCGCAGTAGATTCTGAGTAGAGACATAGCCGCAGTAGATTCCGAGTTGAGACGTAGCCGCAGTAGATTCTGAGTTGAGACGTAGCCGCAGTAGATTCTGAGTTGAGACGTAGCTGCAGTAGATTCCGAGTTGAGACGTAGCCGCAGTAGGTTCTGAGTTGAGACGTAGCCGCAGTAGATTCTGAGTTGAGACGTAGCCGCAGTAGATTCCGAGTTGAGACGTAGCCGCAGTAGATTCTGAGTTGAGACGTAGCCGCAGTAGATTCTGAGTTGACTTGTAGCCACAGTGGATTCCGAGTTGAGACGTAGCCGCTGTAGATTCCGAGTTGAGACGTAGCCGCAGTAGATTCTGAGTTGAGACGTAGCCGCAGTAGATTCTGAGTTGAGACGTAGCCGCAGTAGATTCCGAGTTGAGACGTAGCCGCAGTAGATTCTGAGTTGAGACGTAGCCGCAGTAGATTCTGAGTTGAGACGTAGCCGCAGTAGATTCCGAGTTGACTTGTAGCCGCAGTAGATTCTGAGTTGACTTGTAGCCGCAGTAGATTCTGAGTTGAGACGTAGCCGCAGTAGATTCCGAGTTGAGACGTAGCCGCAGTAGATTCTGAGCTGAGTCGTAGCCGCAGTAGATTCCGCGTTGACTTGTAGTTGCATTAGATTCTGAGTTGAGTCGTAGCCGCCGTAGATTCCGAGTTGACTTGTAGCCGCAGTAGATTCCGAGTTGACTTGTAGCCGCAGTAGATTCTGAGTTGACCTTTAGCCGCAGTAGATTCTGAGTGGAGACGTAGCCGCAGTAGATTCTGAGTTGACTTGTAGTCGCAGTAGATTCTGAGTGGAGACGTAGCCGCAGTAGATTCCGAGTTGAGACGTAGCCGCAGTAGATTCTGAGTTGAGACGTAGCCGCAGTAGATTCCGAGTTGAGACGTAGCCGCAGTAGATTCTGAGTTGAGACGTAGCCGCAGTAGATTCTGAGTTGAGACATAGCCGCAGTAGATTCTGAGTTGAGACGTAGCCGCAGTAGATTCTGAGTTGACTTGTAGCCGCAGTAGATTCTGAGTTGAGACGTAGCCGCAGTAGATTCCGAGTTGAGACGTAGCCGCAGTAGATTCTGAGTTGAGACGTAGCCGCAGAAGATACCGAGTTGAGACGTAGCCGCAGTAGATTCTGAGTTGAGACGTAGCCGCAGTAGATTCTGAGTTGAGACGTAGCCGCAGTAGATTCTGAGTTGACTTGTAGCCGCAGTAGATTCTGAGTTGAGACGTAGCCGCAGTAGATTCCGAGTTGAGACGTAGCCGCAGTAGATTCCGAGTTGAGACGTAGCCGCAGTAGATTCTGAGTTGAGACGTAGCCGCAGTAGATTCCGAGTTGACTTGTAGCCGCAGTAGATTCTGAGTTGACTTGTAGCCGCAGTAGATTCCGAGTTGAGACGTAGCCGCAGTAGATTCTGAGTTGAGACGTAGCCGCAGTAGATTCTGAGTTGAGACGTAGCCGCAGTAGATTCTGAGTTTAGACGTAGCCGCAGTAGATTCCGAGTTGAGACGTAGCCGCAGTAGATTCTGAGTTGAGACGTAGCCGCAGTAGATTCCGAGTTGAGACGTAGCCGCAGTAGATTCTGAGTTGAGACGTAGCCGCAGTAGATTCCGAGTTGAGACGTAGCCGCAGTAGGTTCTGAGTTGAGACGTAGCCGCAGTAGATTCTGAGTAGAGACATAGCCGCAGTAGATTCTGAGTTGAGACGTAGCCGCAGTAGATTCTGAGTTGACTTGTAGCCGCAGTAGATTCTGAGTTGAGTCGTAGCCGTAGTAGATTCCGAGTTGAGACGTATCCGCAGTAGATTCCGAGTTGAGACGTAGCCGCAGTAGATTCTGAGTTGAGACGTAGCCGCAGTAGATTCTGAGTTGAGAAGTAGCCGCAGTAGATTCTGAGTTGACTTGTAGCCGCAGTAGATTCCGAGTTGACTTGTAGCCGCAGTAGATTCTGAGTTGAGACGTAGCCGCAGTAGATTCTGAGTTGAGACGTAGCCGCAGTAGATTCTGGATTGACTTGTAGCCGCAGTAGATTCTGAGTTGACTTGTAGTCGCAGTAGATTCTGAGTTGACTTATAGCCGCAGTAGATTCTGAGTTGAGATGTAGCCGCAGTAGATTCTGAGTTGAGTCGTAGCCGCCGTAGATTCCGAGTTGACTTGTAGCCGCAGTAGATTCCGAGTTGACTTGTAGCCGCAATAGATTCTGAGTTGAGAGGTAGCCGCAGTAGATTCTGAGTGGAGACGTAGCCGCAGTAGATTCCGAGTTGAGACGTAGCCGCAGTAGATTCTGAGTTGAGACGTAGCCGCAGTAGATTCCGAGTTGAGACGTAGCCGCAGTAGATTCTGAGTTGAGACGTAGCCGCAGTAGATTCCGAGTTGAGACGTAGCCGCAGTAGATTCTGAGTTGAGACGTAGCCGCAGTAGATTCTGAGTTGAGACATAGCCGCAGTAGATTCTGAGTTGAGACGTAGCTGCAGTAGATTCTGAGTTGACTTGTAGCCGCAGTAGATTCTGAGTTGAGTCGTAGCCGTAGTAGATTCCGAGTTGAGACGTATCCGCAGTAGATTCCGAGTTGAGACGTAGCCGCAGTAGATTCTGAGTTGAGACGTAGCCGCAGTAGATTCTGAGTTGAGACGTAGCCGCAGTAGATTCTGAGTTGACTTGTAGCCGCAGTAGATTCCGAGTTGACTTGTAGCCACAGTGGATTCCGAGTTGAGACGTAGCCGCTGTAGATTCCGAGTTGAGACGTAGCCGCAGTAGATTCCGAGTTGAGACGTAGCCGCAGTAGATTCTGAGTTGAGACGTAGCCGCAGTAGATTCCGAGTTGAGACGTAGCCGCAGTAGATTCTGAGTTGAGACGTAGCCGCAGTAGATTCTGAGTTGAGACGTAGCCGCAGTAGATTCCGAGTTGAGACGTAGCCGCAGTAGATTCTGAGTTGACTTGTAGCCGCAGTAGATTCTGAGTTGAGACGTAGCCGCAGTAGATTCCGAGTTGAGACGTAGCCGCAGTAGATTCTGAGCTGAGTCGTAGCCGCAGTAGATTCCGAGTTGACTTGTAGTTGCAGTAGATTCTGAGTTGAGTCGTAGCCGCCGTAGATTCCCAGTTGACTTGTAACCGCAGTAGATTCCGAGTTGACTTGTAGCCGCAGTAGATTCTGAGTTGACTTGTAGCCGCAGTAGATTCTGAGTTGAGACGTAGCCGCAGTAGATTCCGAGTTGAGACGTAGCCGCAGTAGATTCTGAGTTGAGACGTAGCCGCAGTAGATTCCGAGTTGAGACGTAGCCGCAGTAGATTCTGAGTTGAGACGTAGCCGCAGTAGATTCTGAGTTGACTTGTAGCCGCAGTAGATTCTGAGTTGACTTGTAGCCGCAGTAGATTCCGAGTTGAGACGTAGCCGCAGTAGATTCTGAGTTGAGACGTAGCCGCAGTAGATTCCGAGTTGAGACGTAGCCGCAGTAGATTCTGAGTTGAGACGTAGCCGCAGTAGATTCCGAGTTGAGACGTAGCCGCAGTAGATTCTGAGTTGAGACGTAGCCGCAGTAGATTCCGAGTTGAGACGTAGCCGCAGTAGATTCTGAGCTGAGACGTAGCCGCAGTAGATTCCGAGTTGAGACGTAGCCGCAGTAGGTTCTGAGTTGAGACGTAGCCGCAGTAGATTCTGAGTAGAGACATAGCCGCAGTAGATTCTGAGTTGAGACGTAGCCGCAGTAGATTCTGAGTTGACTTGTAGCCGCAGTAGATTCTGAGTTGAGTCGTAGCCGTAGTAGATTCCGAGTTGAGACGTATCCGCAGTAGATTCCGAGTTGAGACGTAGCCGCAGTAGATTCTGAGTTGAGACGTAGCCGCAGTAGATTCTGGATTGACTTGTAGCCGCAGTAGATTCTGAGTTGACTTGTAGTCGCAGTAGATTCTGAGTTGACTTATAGCCGCAGTAGATTCTGAGTTGAGATGTAGCCGCAGTAGATTCTGAGTTGAGACGTAGCCGCAGTAGATCCTTAGTTGAGACGTAGCCGCAGTAGATTCTGAGTTGACTTGTAGCCGCAGTAGATTCTGAGTTGACTTGTAGCCGCAGTAGATTCTGAGTTGACTTGTAGCCACAGTAGATTCCGAGTTGAGACGTAGCCGCAGTAGATTCTGAGTTGACTTGTAGCCACAGTAGATTCTGAGTTGACTTGTAGCCTCAGTAGATTCTGAGTTGACTTGTAGCCGCAGTAGATTCTGAGTTGAGTCGTAGCCGCAGTAGATTCCGAGTTGTCTTGTAGCCGCAGTAGATTCCGAGTTGACTTGTAGCCGCAGTAGATTCTGAGTTGACTTGTAGCCGCAGTAGATTCTGAGTTGACTTGTAGCCGCAGTAGATTCCGAGTTGAATTGTAGCCGCAGTAGATTCTGAGTTGAGTAATAGCCGCAGTAGATTCTGAGTTGAATTGTAGCCGCAGTAGATTCCGAGTTGAGACGTAGCCGCAGTAGATTCTGAGTTGAGACGTAGCCGCAGTAGATTCCGAGTTGAGACGTAGCCGCAGTAGATTCTGAGTTGAGACGTAGCCGCAGTAGATTCTGAGTTGAGACGTAGCCGCAGTAGATTCCGAGTTGAGACGTAGCCGCAGTAGATTCTGAGTTGACTTGTAGCCGCAGTAGATTCCGAGTTGAGACGTAGCCGCAGTAGATTCTGAGCTGAGTTGTAGCCGCAGTAGATTCCGAGTTGACTTGTAGTTGCAGTAGATTCTGAGTTGAGTCGTAGCCGCCGTAGATTCCCAGTTGACTTGTAGCCGCAGTAGATTCTGAGTTGACTTCTAGCCGCAGTAGATTCTGAGTTGAGACGTAGCCGCAGTAGATTCCGAGTTGAGACGTAGCCGCAGTAGATTCTGAGTTGAGACGTAGCCGCAGTAGATTCCGAGTTGAGACGTAGCCGCAGTAGATTCTGAGTTGACTTGTAGCCGCAGTAGATTCTGAGTTGACTTGTAGTCGCACTAGATTCTGAGTAGACTTGTAGCCGCAGTAGATTCTAAGTTGAGACGTAGCCGCAGTAGATTCTGAGTTGACTTGTAGCCGCAGTAGATTCTGAGTTGACTTGTAGCCGCAGTAGATTCTGAGTTGAGACGTAGCCGCAGTAGATTCTGAGTTGAGACGTAGCCGCAGTAGATTCTGAGTTGACTTGTAGCCGCAGTAGATTCTGAGTTGAGACGTAGCCGCAGTAGATTCTGAGTTGAGACGTAGCCGCAGTAGATTCTGAGTTGAGACGTAGCCGCAGTAGATTCTGAGTTGACTTGTAGCCGCAGTAGATTCTGAGTTGAGACGTAGCCGCAGTAGATTCCGAGTTGAGACGTAGCCGCAGTAGATTCTGAGCTGAGTCGTAGCCGCAGTAGATTCCGAGTTGACTTGTAGCCGCAGTAGATTCTGAGTTGAGTCGTAGCCGCAGTAGATTCCGAGTTGACTTGTAGCCGCAGTAGATTCCGAGTTGATACGTAGCCGCAGTAGATTCTGAGTTGAGACGTAGCCGCAGTAGATTCCGAGTTGAGACGTAGCCGCAGTAGATTCTGAGTTGAGACGTAGCCGCAGTAGATTCCGAGTTGAGACGTAGCCGCAGTAGATTCTGAGTTGAGACGTAGCCGCAGTAGATTCCGAGTTGAGACGTAGCCGCAGTAGATTCTGAGTTGAGACGTAGCCGCAGTAGATTCTGAGTTGACTTGTAGCCGCAGTAGATTCTGAGTTGAGTCGTAGCCGTAGTAGATTCCGAGTTGAGACGTATCCGCAGTAGATTCCGAGTTGAGACGTAGCCGCAGTAGATTCTGAGTTGAGACGTAGCCGCAGTAGATTCTGAGTTGAGAAGTAGCCGCAGTAGATTCTGAGTTGACTTGTAGCCGCAGTAGATTCCGAGTTGACTTGTAGCCGCAGTAGATTCTGAGTTGAGACGTAGCCGCAGTAGATTCTGAGTTGAGACGTAGCCGCAGTAGATTCTGGATTGACTTGTAGCCGCAGTAGATTCTGAGTTGACTTGTAGTCGCAGTAGATTCTGAGTTGACTTATAGCCGCAGTAGATTCTGAGTTGAGATGTAGCCGCAGTAGATTCTGAGTTGAGTCGTAGCCGCCGTAGATTCCGAGTTGACTTGTAGCCGCAGTAGATTCCGAGTTGACTTGTAGCCGCAATAGATTCTGAGTTGAGAGGTAGCCGCAGTAGATTCTGAGTGGAGACGTAGCCGCAGTAGATTCCGAGTTGAGACGTAGCCGCAGTAGATTCTGAGTTGAGACGTAGCCGCAGTAGATTCCGAGTTGAGACGTAGCCGCAGTAGATTCTGAGTTGAGACGTAGCCGCAGTAGATTCCGAGTTGAGACGTAGCCGCAGTAGATTCTGAGTTGAGACGTAGCCGCAGTAGATTCTGAGTTGAGACATAGCCGCAGTAGATTCTGAGTTGAGACGTAGCAGCAGTAGATTCTGAGTTGACTTGTAGCCGCAGTAGATTCTGAGTTGAGTCGTAGCCGCAGTAGATTCTGAGTTGAGACGTATCCGCAGTAGATTCCGAGTTGAGACGTAGCCGCAGTAGATTCTGAGTTGAGACGTAGCCGCAGTAGATTCTGAGTTGAGACGTAGCCGCAGTAGATTCTGAGTTGACTTGTAGCCGCAGTAGATTCCGAGTTGACTTGTAGCCACAGTGGATTCCGAGTTGAGACGTAGCCGCTGTAGATTCCGAGTTGAGACGTAGCCGCAGTAGATTCCGAGTTGAGACGTAGCCGCAGTAGATTCTGAGTTGAGACGTAGCCGCAGTAGATTCCGAGTTGAGACGTAGCCGCAGTAGATTCTGAGTTGAGACGTAGCCGCAGTAGATTCTGAGTTGAGACGTAGCCGCAGTAGATTCCGAGTTGAGACGTAGCCGCAGTAGATTCTGAGTTGACTTGTAGCCGCAGTAGATTCTGAGTTGAGACGTAGCCGCAGTAGATTCCGAGTTGAGACGTAGCCGCAGTAGATTCTGAGCTGAGTCGTAGCCGCAGTAGATTCCGAGTTGACTTGTAGTTGCAGTAGATTCTGAGTTGAGTCGTAGCCGCCGTAGATTCCCAGTTGACTTGTAGCCGCAGTAGATTCCGAGTTGACTTGTAGCCGCAGTAGATTCTGAGTTGACTTGTAGCCGCAGTAGATTCTGAGTTGAGACGTAGCCGCAGTAGATTCCGAGTTGAGACGTAGCCGCAGTAGATTCTGAGTTGAGACGTAGCCGCAGTAGATTCCGAGTTGAGACGTAGCCGCAGTAGATTCTGAGTTGAGACGTAGCCGCAGTAGATTCCGAGTTGACTTGTAGCCGCAGTAGATTCTGAGTTGACTTGTAGCCGCAGTAGATTCTGAGTTGACTTGTATCCGCAGTAGATTCTGAGTTGAGACGTAGCCGCAGTAGATTCTGAGTTGACTTGTAGCCGCAGTAGATTCTGAGTTGAGACGTAGCCGCAGTAGATTCTGAGTTGAGACATAGCCGCAGTAGTTTCTGAGTTGAGACGTAGCCGCAGTAGATTCTGAGTTGACTTGTAGCCGCAGTAGATTCTGAGTTGAGACGTAGCCGCAGTAGATTCCGAGTTGAGACGTAGCCGCAGTAGATTCTGAGTTGAGACGTAGCCGCAGAAGATACCGAGTTGAGACGTAGCCGCAGTAGATTCTGAGTTGAGACGTAGCCGCAGTAGATTCTGAGTTGAGACGTAGCCGCAGTAGATTCTGAGTTGACTTGTAGCCGCAGTAGATTCTGAGTTGAGACGTAGCCGCAGTAGATTCCGAGTTGAGACGTAGCCGCAGTAGATTCTGAGCTGAGTCGTAGCCGCAGTAGATTCCGAGTTGACTTGTAGCCGCAGTAGATTCTGAGTTGAGTCGTAGCCGCAGTAGATTCCGAGTTGACTTGTAGCCGCAGTAGATTCCGAGTTGAGACGTAGCCGCAGTAGATTCTGAGTTGAGACGTAGCCGCAGTAGATTCTGAGTTGAGACGTAGCCGCAGTAGATTCTGAGTTTAGACGTAGCCGCAGTAGATTCCGAGTTGAGACGTAGCCGCAGTAGATTCTGAGTTGAGACGTAGCCGCAGTAGATTCCGAGTTGAGACGTAGCCGCAGTAGATTCTGAGTTGAGACGTAGCCGCAGTAGATTCCGAGTTGAGACGTAGCCGCAGTAGGTTCTGAGTTGAGACGTAGCCGCAGTAGATTCTGAGTAGAGACATAGCCGCAGTAGATTCTGAGTTGAGACGTAGCCGCAGTAGATTCTGAGTTGACTTGTAGCCGCAGTAGATTCTGAGTTGAGTCGTAGCCGTAGTAGATTCCGAGTTGAGACGTATCCGCAGTAGATTCCGAGTTGAGACGTAGCCGCAGTAGATTCTGAGTTGAGACGTAGCCGCAGTAGATTCTGAGTTGAGAAGTAGCCGCAGTAGATTCTGAGTTGACTTGTAGCCGCAGTAGATTCCGAGTTGACTTGTAGCCGCAGTAGATTCTGAGTTGAGACGTAGCCGCAGTAGATTCTGAGTTGAGACGTAGCCGCAGTAGATTCTGGATTGACTTGTAGCCGCAGTAGATTCTGAGTTGACTTGTAGTCGCAGTAGATTCTGAGTTGACTTATAGCCGCAGTAGATTCTGAGTTGAGATGTAGCCGCAGTAGATTCTGAGTTGAGTCGTAGCCGCCGTAGATTCCGAGTTGACTTGTAGCCGCAGTAGATTCCGAGTTGACTTGTAGCCGCAATAGATTCTGAGTTGAGAGGTAGCCGCAGTAGATTCTGAGTGGAGACGTAGCCGCAGTAGATTCCGAGTTGAGACGTAGCCGCAGTAGATTCTGAGTTGAGACGTAGCCGCAGTAGATTCCGAGTTGAGACGTAGCCGCAGTAGATTCTGAGTTGAGACGTAGCCGCAGTAGATTCCGAGTTGAGACGTAGCCGCAGTAGATTCTGAGTTGAGACGTAGCCGCAGTAGATTCTGAGTTGAGACATAGCCGCAGTAGATTCTGAGTTGAGACGTAGCTGCAGTAGATTCTGAGTTGACTTGTAGCCGCAGTAGATTCTGAGTTGAGTCGTAGCCGTAGTAGATTCCGAGTTGAGACGTATCCGCAGTAGATTCCGAGTTGAGACGTAGCCGCAGTAGATTCTGAGTTGAGACGTAGCCGCAGTAGATTCTGAGTTGAGACGTAGCCGCAGTAGATTCTGAGTTGACTTGTAGCCGCAGTAGATTCCGAGTTGACTTGTAGCCACAGTGGATTCCGAGTTGAGACGTAGCCGCTGTAGATTCCGAGTTGAGACGTAGCCGCAGTAGATTCCGAGTTGAGACGTAGCCGCAGTAGATTCTGAGTTGAGACGTAGCCGCAGTAGATTCCGAGTTGAGACGTAGCCGCAGTAGATTCTGAGTTGAGACGTAGCCGCAGTAGATTCTGAGTTGAGACGTAGCCGCAGTAGATTCCGAGTTGAGACGTAGCCGCAGTAGATTCTGAGTTGACTTGTAGCCGCAGTAGATTCTGAGTTGAGACGTAGCCGCAGTAGATTCCGAGTTGAGACGTAGCCGCAGTAGATTCTGAGCTGAGTCGTAGCCGCAGTAGATTCCGAGTTGACTTGTAGTTGCAGTAGATTCTGAGTTGAGTCGTAGCCGCCGTAGATTCCCAGTTGACTTGTAACCGCAGTAGATTCCGAGTTGACTTGTAGCCGCAGTAGATTCTGAGTTGACTTGTAGCCGCAGTAGATTCTGAGTTGAGACGTAGCCGCAGTAGATTCCGAGTTGAGACGTAGCCGCAGTAGATTCTGAGTTGAGACGTAGCCGCAGTAGATTCCGAGTTGAGACGTAGCCGCAGTAGATTCTGAGTTGAGACGTAGCCGCAGTAGATTCTGAGTTGACTTGTAGCCGCAGTAGATTCTGAGTTGACTTGTAGCCGCAGTAGATTCCGAGTTGAGACGTAGCCGCAGTAGATTCTGAGTTGAGACGTAGCCGCAGTAGATTCCGAGTTGAGACGTAGCCGCAGTAGATTCTGAGTTGAGACGTAGCCGCAGTAGATTCCGAGTTGAGACGTAGCCGCAGTAGATTCTGAGTTGAGACGTAGCCGCAGTAGATTCCGAGTTGAGACGTAGCCGCAGTAGATTCTGAGCTGAGACGTAGCCGCAGTAGATTCCGAGTTGAGACGTAGCCGCAGTAGGTTCTGAGTTGAGACGTAGCCGCAGTAGATTCTGAGTAGAGACATAGCCGCAGTAGATTCTGAGTTGAGACGTAGCCGCAGTAGATTCTGAGTTGACTTGTAGCCGCAGTAGATTCTGAGTTGAGTCGTAGCCGTAGTAGATTCCGAGTTGAGACGTATCCGCAGTAGATTCCGAGTTGAGACGTAGCCGCAGTAGATTCTGAGTTGAGACGTAGCCGCAGTAGATTCTGGATTGACTTGTAGCCGCAGTAGATTCTGAGTTGACTTGTAGTCGCAGTAGATTCTGAGTTGACTTATAGCCGCAGTAGATTCTGAGTTGAGATGTAGCCGCAGTAGATTCTGAGTTGAGACGTAGCCGCAGTAGATTCTTAGTTGAGACGTAGCCGCAGTAGATTCTGAGTTGACTTGTAGCCGCAGTAGATTCTGAGTTGACTTGTAGCCGCAGTAGATTCTGAGTTGACTTGTAGCCACAGTAGATTCCGAGTTGAGACGTAGCCGCAGTAGATTCTGAGTTGACTTGTAGCCACAGTAGATTCTGAGTTGACTTGTAGCCTCAGTAGATTCTGAGTTGACTTGTAGCCGCAGTAGATTCTGAGTTGAGTCGTAGCCGCAGTAGATTCCGAGTTGTCTTGTAGCCGCAGTAGATTCCGAGTTGACTTGTAGCCGCAGTAGATTCTGAGTTGACTTGTAGCCGCAGTAGATTCTGAGTTGACTTGTAGCCGCAGTAGATTCCGAGTTGAATTGTAGCCGCAGTAGATTCTGAGTTGAGTAATAGCCGCAGTAGATTCTGAGTTGAATTGTAGCCGCAGTAGATTCCGAGTTGAGACGTAGCCGCAGTAGATTCTGAGTTGAGACGTAGCCGCAGTAGATTCCGAGTTGAGACGTAGCCGCAGTAGATTCTGAGTTGAGACGTAGCCGCAGTAGATTCTGAGTTGAGACGTAGCCGCAATAGATTCCGAGTTGAGACGTAGCCGCAGTAGATTCTGAGTTGACTTGTAGCCGCAGTAGATTCCGAGTTGAGACGTAGCCGCAGTAGATTCTGAGCTGAGTTGTAGCCGCAGTAGATTCCGAGTTGACTTGTAGTTGCAGTAGATTCTGAGTTGAGTCGTAGCCGCCGTAGATTCCCAGTTGACTTGTAGCCGCAGTAGATTCTGAGTTGACTTCTAGCCGCAGTAGATTCTGAGTTGAGACGTAGCCGCAGTAGATTCCGAGTTGAGACGTAGCCGCAGTAGATTCTGAGTTGAGACGTAGCCGCAGTAGATTCCGAGTTGAGACGTAGCCGCAGTAGATTCTGAGTTGACTTGTAGCCGCAGTAGATTCTGAGTTGACTTGTAGTCGCACTAGATTCTGAGTAGACTTGTAGCCGCAGTAGATTCTAAGTTGAGACGTAGCCGCAGTAGATTCTGAGTTGACTTGTAGCCGCAGTAGATTCTGAGTTGACTTGTAGCCGCAGTAGATTCTGAGTTGAGACGTAGCCGCAGTAGATTCTGAGTTGAGACGTAGCCGCAGTAGATTCTGAGTTGACTTGTAGCCGCAGTAGATTCTGAGTTGAGACGTAGCCGCAGTAGATTCTGAGTTGAGACGTAGCCGCAGTAGATTCTGAGTTGAGACGTAGCCGCAGTAGATTCTGAGTTGACTTGTAGCCGCAGTAGATTCTGAGTTGAGACGTAGCCGCAGTAGATTCCGAGTTGAGACGTAGCCGCAGTAGATTCTGAGCTGAGTCGTAGCCGCAGTAGATTCCGAGTTGACTTGTAGCCGCAGTAGATTCTGAGTTGAGTCGTAGCCGCAGTAGATTCCGAGTTGACTTGTAGCCGCAGTAGATTCCGAGTTGATACGTAGCCGCAGTAGATTCTGAGTTGAGACGTAGCCGCAGTAGATTCCGAGTTGAGACGTAGCCGCAGTAGATTCTGAGTTGAGACGTAGCCGCAGTAGATTCCGAGTTGAGACGTAGCCGCAGTAGATTCTGAGTTGAGACGTAGCCGCAGTAGATTCCGAGTTGAGACGTAGCCGCAGTAGATTCTGAGTTGAGACGTAGCCGCAGTAGATTCTGAGTTGACTTGTAGCCGCAGTAGATTCTGAGTTGAGTCGTAGCCGTAGTAGATTCCGAGTTGAGACGTATCCGCAGTAGATTCCGAGTTGAGACGTAGCCGCAGTAGATTCTGAGTTGAGACGTAGCCGCAGTAGATTCTGAGTTGAGAAGTAGCCGCAGTAGATTCTGAGTTGACTTGTAGCCGCAGTAGATTCCGAGTTGACTTGTAGCCGCAGTAGATTCTGAGTTGAGACGTAGCCGCAGTAGATTCTGAGTTGAGACGTAGCCGCAGTAGATTCTGGATTGACTTGTAGCCGCAGTAGATTCTGAGTTGACTTGTAGTCGCAGTAGATTCTGAGTTGACTTATAGCCGCAGTAGATTCTGAGTTGAGATGTAGCCGCAGTAGATTCTGAGTTGAGTCGTAGCCGCCGTAGATTCCGAGTTGACTTGTAGCCGCAGTAGATTCCGAGTTGACTTGTAGCCGCAATAGATTCTGAGTTGAGAGGTAGCCGCAGTAGATTCTGAGTGGAGACGTAGCCGCAGTAGATTCCGAGTTGAGACGTAGCCGCAGTAGATTCTGAGTTGAGACGTAGCCGCAGTAGATTCCGAGTTGAGACGTAGCCGCAGTAGATTCTGAGTTGAGACGTAGCCGCAGTAGATTCCGAGTTGAGACGTAGCCGCAGTAGATTCTGAGTTGAGACGTAGCCGCAGTAGATTCTGAGTTGAGACATAGCCGCAGTAGATTCTGAGTTGAGACGTAGCAGCAGTAGATTCTGAGTTGACTTGTAGCCGCAGTAGATTCTGAGTTGAGTCGTAGCCGCAGTAGATTCTGAGTTGAGACGTATCCGCAGTAGATTCCGAGTTGAGACGTAGCCGCAGTAGATTCTGAGTTGAGACGTAGCCGCAGTAGATTCTGAGTTGAGACGTAGCCGCAGTAGATTCTGAGTTGACTTGTAGCCGCAGTAGATTCCGAGTTGACTTGTAGCCACAGTGGATTCCGAGTTGAGACGTAGCCGCTGTAGATTCCGAGTTGAGACGTAGCCGCAGTAGATTCCGAGTTGAGACGTAGCCGCAGTAGATTCTGAGTTGAGACGTAGCCGCAGTAGATTCCGAGTTGAGACGTAGCCGCAGTAGATTCTGAGTTGAGACGTAGCCGCAGTAGATTCTGAGTTGAGACGTAGCCGCAGTAGATTCCGAGTTGAGACGTAGCCGCAGTAGATTCTGAGTTGACTTGTAGCCGCAGTAGATTCTGAGTTGAGACGTAGCCGCAGTAGATTCCGAGTTGAGACGTAGCCGCAGTAGATTCTGAGCTGAGTCGTAGCCGCAGTAGATTCCGAGTTGACTTGTAGTTGCAGTAGATTCTGAGTTGAGTCGTAGCCGCCGTAGATTCCCAGTTGACTTGTAGCCGCAGTAGATTCCGAGTTGACTTGTAGCCGCAGTAGATTCTGAGTTGACTTGTAGCCGCAGTAGATTCTGAGTTGAGACGTAGCCGCAGTAGATTCCGAGTTGAGACGTAGCCGCAGTAGATTCTGAGTTGAGACGTAGCCGCAGTAGATTCCGAGTTGAGACGTAGCCGCAGTAGATTCTGAGTTGAGACGTAGCCGCAGTAGATTCCGAGTTGACTTGTAGCCGCAGTAGATTCTGAGTTGACTTGTAGCCGCAGTAGATTCTGAGTTGACTTGTATCCGCAGTAGATTCTGAGTTGAGACGTAGCCGCAGTAGATTCTGAGTTGACTTGTAGCCGCAGTAGATTCTGAGTTGAGACGTAGCCGCAGTAGATTCTGAGTTGAGACATAGCCGCAGTAGTTTCTGAGTTGAGACGTAGCCGCAGTAGATTCTGAGTTGACTTGTAGCCGCAGTAGATTCTGAGTTGAGACGTAGCCGCAGTAGATTCCGAGTTGAGACGTAGCCGCAGTAGATTCTGAGTTGAGACGTAGCCGCAGAAGATACCGAGTTGAGACGTAGCCGCAGTAGATTCTGAGTTGAGACGTAGCCGCAGTAGATTCTGAGTTGAGACGTAGCCGCAGTAGATTCTGAGTTGACTTGTAGCCGCAGTAGATTCTGAGTTGAGACGTAGCCGCAGTAGATTCCGAGTTGAGACGTAGCCGCAGTAGATTCTGAGCTGAGTCGTAGCCGCAGTAGATTCCGAGTTGACTTGTAGCCGCAGTAGATTCTGAGTTGAGTCGTAGCCGCAGTAGATTCCGAGTTGACTTGTAGCCGCAGTAGATTCCGAGTTGAGACGTAGCCGCAGTAGATTCTGAGTTGAGACGTAGCCGCAGTAGATTCTGAGTTGAGACGTAGCCGCAGTAGATTCTGAGTTTAGACGTAGCCGCAGTAGATTCCGAGTTGAGACGTAGCCGCAGTAGATTCTGAGTTGAGACGTAGCCGCAGTAGATTCCGAGTTGAGACGTAGCCGCAGTAGATTCTGAGTTGAGACGTAGCCGCAGTAGATTCCGAGTTGAGACGTAGCCGCAGTAGGTTCTGAGTTGAGACGTAGCCGCAGTAGATTCTGAGTAGAGACATAGCCGCAGTAGATTCTGAGTTGAGACGTAGCCGCAGTAGATTCTGAGTTGACTTGTAGCCGCAGTAGATTCTGAGTTGAGTCGTAGCCGTAGTAGATTCCGAGTTGAGACGTATCCGCAGTAGATTCCGAGTTGAGACGTAGCCGCAGTAGATTCTGAGTTGAGACGTAGCCGCAGTAGATTCTGAGTTGAGAAGTAGCCGCAGTAGATTCTGAGTTGACTTGTAGCCGCAGTAGATTCCGAGTTGACTTGTAGCCGCAGTAGATTCTGAGTTGAGACGTAGCCGCAGTAGATTCTGAGTTGAGACGTAGCCGCAGTAGATTCTGGATTGACTTGTAGCCGCAGTAGATTCTGAGTTGACTTGTAGTCGCAGTAGATTCTGAGTTGACTTATAGCCGCAGTAGATTCTGAGTTGAGATGTAGCCGCAGTAGATTCTGAGTTGAGTCGTAGCCGCCGTAGATTCCGAGTTGACTTGTAGCCGCAGTAGATTCCGAGTTGACTTGTAGCCGCAATAGATTCTGAGTTGAGAGGTAGCCGCAGTAGATTCTGAGTGGAGACGTAGCCGCAGTAGATTCCGAGTTGAGACGTAGCCGCAGTAGATTCTGAGTTGAGACGTAGCCGCAGTAGATTCCGAGTTGAGACGTAGCCGCAGTAGATTCTGAGTTGAGACGTAGCCGCAGTAGATTCCGAGTTGAGACGTAGCCGCAGTAGATTCTGAGTTGAGACGTAGCCGCAGTAGATTCTGAGTTGAGACATAGCCGCAGTAGATTCTGAGTTGAGACGTAGCTGCAGTAGATTCTGAGTTGACTTGTAGCCGCAGTAGATTCTGAGTTGAGTCGTAGCCGTAGTAGATTCCGAGTTGAGACGTATCCGCAGTAGATTCCGAGTTGAGACGTAGCCGCAGTAGATTCTGAGTTGAGACGTAGCCGCAGTAGATTCTGAGTTGAGACGTAGCCGCAGTAGATTCTGAGTTGACTTGTAGCCGCAGTAGATTCCGAGTTGACTTGTAGCCACAGTGGATTCCGAGTTGAGACGTAGCCGCTGTAGATTCCGAGTTGAGACGTAGCCGCAGTAGATTCCGAGTTGAGACGTAGCCGCAGTAGATTCTGAGTTGAGACGTAGCCGCAGTAGATTCCGAGTTGAGACGTAGCCGCAGTAGATTCTGAGTTGAGACGTAGCCGCAGTAGATTCTGAGTTGAGACGTAGCCGCAGTAGATTCCGAGTTGAGACGTAGCCGCAGTAGATTCTGAGTTGACTTGTAGCCGCAGTAGATTCTGAGTTGAGACGTAGCCGCAGTAGATTCCGAGTTGAGACGTAGCCGCAGTAGATTCTGAGCTGAGTCGTAGCCGCAGTAGATTCCGAGTTGACTTGTAGTTGCAGTAGATTCTGAGTTGAGTCGTAGCCGCCGTAGATTCCCAGTTGACTTGTAACCGCAGTAGATTCCGAGTTGACTTGTAGCCGCAGTAGATTCTGAGTTGACTTGTAGCCGCAGTAGATTCTGAGTTGAGACGTAGCCGCAGTAGATTCCGAGTTGAGACGTAGCCGCAGTAGATTCTGAGTTGAGACGTAGCCGCAGTAGATTCCGAGTTGAGACGTAGCCGCAGTAGATTCTGAGTTGAGACGTAGCCGCAGTAGATTCTGAGTTGACTTGTAGCCGCAGTAGATTCTGAGTTGACTTGTAGCCGCAGTAGATTCCGAGTTGAGACGTAGCCGCAGTAGATTCTGAGTTGAGACGTAGCCGCAGTAGATTCCGAGTTGAGACGTAGCCGCAGTAGATTCTGAGTTGAGACGTAGCCGCAGTAGATTCCGAGTTGAGACGTAGCCGCAGTAGATTCTGAGTTGAGACGTAGCCGCAGTAGATTCCGAGTTGAGACGTAGCCGCAGTAGATTCTGAGCTGAGACGTAGCCGCAGTAGATTCCGAGTTGAGACGTAGCCGCAGTAGGTTCTGAGTTGAGACGTAGCCGCAGTAGATTCTGAGTAGAGACATAGCCGCAGTAGATTCTGAGTTGAGACGTAGCCGCAGTAGATTCTGAGTTGACTTGTAGCCGCAGTAGATTCTGAGTTGAGTCGTAGCCGTAGTAGATTCCGAGTTGAGACGTATCCGCAGTAGATTCCGAGTTGAGACGTAGCCGCAGTAGATTCTGAGTTGAGACGTAGCCGCAGTAGATTCTGGATTGACTTGTAGCCGCAGTAGATTCTGAGTTGACTTGTAGTCGCAGTAGATTCTGAGTTGACTTATAGCCGCAGTAGATTCTGAGTTGAGATGTAGCCGCAGTAGATTCTGAGTTGAGACGTAGCCGCAGTAGATTCTTAGTTGAGACGTAGCCGCAGTAGATTCTGAGTTGACTTGTAGCCGCAGTAGATTCTGAGTTGACTTGTAGCCGCAGTAGATTCTGAGTTGACTTGTAGCCACAGTAGATTCCGAGTTGAGACGTAGCCGCAGTAGATTCTGAGTTGACTTGTAGCCACAGTAGATTCTGAGTTGACTTGTAGCCTCAGTAGATTCTGAGTTGACTTGTAGCCGCAGTAGATTCTGAGTTGAGTCGTAGCCGCAGTAGATTCCGAGTTGTCTTGTAGCCGCAGTAGATTCCGAGTTGACTTGTAGCCGCAGTAGATTCTGAGTTGACTTGTAGCCGCAGTAGATTCTGAGTTGACTTGTAGCCGCAGTAGATTCCGAGTTGAATTGTAGCCGCAGTAGATTCTGAGTTGAGTAATAGCCGCAGTAGATTCTGAGTTGAATTGTAGCCGCAGTAGATTCCGAGTTGAGACGTAGCCGCAGTAGATTCTGAGTTGAGACGTAGCCGCAGTAGATTCCGAGTTGAGACGTAGCCGCAGTAGATTCTGAGTTGAGACGTAGCCGCAGTAGATTCTGAGTTGAGACGTAGCCGCAGTAGATTCCGAGTTGAGACGTAGCCGCAGTAGATTCTGAGTTGACTTGTAGCCGCAGTAGATTCCGAGTTGAGACGTAGCCGCAGTAGATTCTGAGCTGAGTTGTAGCCGCAGTAGATTCCGAGTTGACTTGTAGTTGCAGTAGATTCTGAGTTGAGTCGTAGCCGCCGTAGATTCCCAGTTGACTTGTAGCCGCAGTAGATTCTGAGTTGACTTCTAGCCGCAGTAGATTCTGAGTTGAGACGTAGCCGCAGTAGATTCCGAGTTGAGACGTAGCCGCAGTAGATTCTGAGTTGAGACGTAGCCGCAGTAGATTCCGAGTTGAGACGTAGCCGCAGTAGATTCTGAGTTGACTTGTAGCCGCAGTAGATTCTGAGTTGACTTGTAGTCGCACTAGATTCTGAGTAGACTTGTAGCCGCAGTAGATTCTAAGTTGAGACGTAGCCGCAGTAGATTCTGAGTTGACTTGTAGCCGCAGTAGATTCTGAGTTGACTTGTAGCCGCAGTAGATTCTGAGTTGAGACGTAGCCGCAGTAGATTCTGAGTTGAGACGTAGCCGCAGTAGATTCTGAGTTGACTTGTAGCCGCAGTAGATTCTGAGTTGAGACGTAGCCGCAGTAGATTCTGAGTTGAGACGTAGCCGCAGTAGATTCTGAGTTGAGACGTAGCCGCAGTAGATTCTGAGTTGACTTGTAGCCGCAGTAGATTCTGAGTTGAGACGTAGCCGCAGTAGATTCCGAGTTGAGACGTAGCCGCAGTAGATTCTGAGCTGAGTCGTAGCCGCAGTAGATTCCGAGTTGACTTGTAGCCGCAGTAGATTCTGAGTTGAGTCGTAGCCGCAGTAGATTCCGAGTTGACTTGTAGCCGCAGTAGATTCCGAGTTGATACGTAGCCGCAGTAGATTCTGAGTTGAGACGTAGCCGCAGTAGATTCCGAGTTGAGACGTAGCCGCAGTAGATTCTGAGTTGAGACGTAGCCGCAGTAGATTCCGAGTTGAGACGTAGCCGCAGTAGATTCTGAGTTGAGACGTAGCCGCAGTAGATTCCGAGTTGAGACGTAGCCGCAGTAGATTCTGAGTTGAGACGTAGCCGCAGTAGATTCTGAGTTGACTTGTAGCCGCAGTAGATTCTGAGTTGAGTCGTAGCCGTAGTAGATTCCGAGTTGAGACGTATCCGCAGTAGATTCCGAGTTGAGACGTAGCCGCAGTAGATTCTGAGTTGAGACGTAGCCGCAGTAGATTCTGAGTTGAGAAGTAGCCGCAGTAGATTCTGAGTTGACTTGTAGCCGCAGTAGATTCCGAGTTGACTTGTAGCCGCAGTAGATTCTGAGTTGAGACGTAGCCGCAGTAGATTCTGAGTTGAGACGTAGCCGCAGTAGATTCTGGATTGACTTGTAGCCGCAGTAGATTCTGAGTTGACTTGTAGTCGCAGTAGATTCTGAGTTGACTTATAGCCGCAGTAGATTCTGAGTTGAGATGTAGCCGCAGTAGATTCTGAGTTGAGTCGTAGCCGCCGTAGATTCCGAGTTGACTTGTAGCCGCAGTAGATTCCGAGTTGACTTGTAGCCGCAATAGATTCTGAGTTGAGAGGTAGCCGCAGTAGATTCTGAGTGGAGACGTAGCCGCAGTAGATTCCGAGTTGAGACGTAGCCGCAGTAGATTCTGAGTTGAGACGTAGCCGCAGTAGATTCCGAGTTGAGACGTAGCCGCAGTAGATTCTGAGTTGAGACGTAGCCGCAGTAGATTCCGAGTTGAGACGTAGCCGCAGTAGATTCTGAGTTGAGACGTAGCCGCAGTAGATTCTGAGTTGAGACATAGCCGCAGTAGATTCTGAGTTGAGACGTAGCAGCAGTAGATTCTGAGTTGACTTGTAGCCGCAGTAGATTCTGAGTTGAGTCGTAGCCGCAGTAGATTCTGAGTTGAGACGTATCCGCAGTAGATTCCGAGTTGAGACGTAGCCGCAGTAGATTCTGAGTTGAGACGTAGCCGCAGTAGATTCTGAGTTGAGACGTAGCCGCAGTAGATTCTGAGTTGACTTGTAGCCGCAGTAGATTCCGAGTTGACTTGTAGCCACAGTGGATTCCGAGTTGAGACGTAGCCGCTGTAGATTCCGAGTTGAGACGTAGCCGCAGTAGATTCCGAGTTGAGACGTAGCCGCAGTAGATTCTGAGTTGAGACGTAGCCGCAGTAGATTCCGAGTTGAGACGTAGCCGCAGTAGATTCTGAGTTGAGACGTAGCCGCAGTAGATTCTGAGTTGAGACGTAGCCGCAGTAGATTCCGAGTTGAGACGTAGCCGCAGTAGATTCTGAGTTGACTTGTAGCCGCAGTAGATTCTGAGTTGAGACGTAGCCGCAGTAGATTCCGAGTTGAGACGTAGCCGCAGTAGATTCTGAGCTGAGTCGTAGCCGCAGTAGATTCCGAGTTGACTTGTAGTTGCAGTAGATTCTGAGTTGAGTCGTAGCCGCCGTAGATTCCCAGTTGACTTGTAGCCGCAGTAGATTCCGAGTTGACTTGTAGCCGCAGTAGATTCTGAGTTGACTTGTAGCCGCAGTAGATTCTGAGTTGAGACGTAGCCGCAGTAGATTCCGAGTTGAGACGTAGCCGCAGTAGATTCTGAGTTGAGACGTAGCCGCAGTAGATTCCGAGTTGAGACGTAGCCGCAGTAGATTCTGAGTTGAGACGTAGCCGCAGTAGATTCCGAGTTGACTTGTAGCCGCAGTAGATTCTGAGTTGACTTGTAGCCGCAGTAGATTCCGAGTTGAGACGTAGCCGCAGTAGATTCTGAGTTGAGACGTAGCCGCAGTAGATTCTGGATTGACTTGTAGCCGCAGTAGATTCTGAGTTGACTTGTAGTCGCAGTAGATTCTGAGTTGACTTATAGCCGCAGTAGATTCTGAGTTGAGATGTAGCCGCAGTAGATTCTGAGTTGAGACGTAGCCGCAGTAGATTCTTAGTTGAGACGTAGCCGCAGTAGATTCTGAGTTGACTTGTAGCCGCAGTAGATTCTGAGTTGACTTGTAGCCGCAGTAGATTCTGAGTTGACTTGTAGCCACAGTAGATTCCGAGTTGAGACGTAGCCGCAGTAGATTCTGAGTTGACTTGTAGCCACAGTAGATTCTGAGTTGACTTGTAGCCTCAGTAGATTCTGAGTTGACTTGTAGCCGCAGTAGATTCTGAGTTGAGTCGTAGCCGCAGTAGATTCCGAGTTGACTTGTAGCCGCAGTAGATTCCGAGTTGACTTGTAGCCGCAGTAGATTCTGAGTTGACTTGTAGCCGCAGTAGATTCTGAGTTGACTTGTAGCCGCAGTAGATTCCGAGTTGAATTGTAGCCGCAGTAGATTCTGAGTTGAGTAATAGCCGCAGTAGATTCTGAGTTGAATTGTAGCCGCAGTAGATTCCGAGTTGAGACGTAGCCGCAGTAGATTCTGAGTTGAGACGTAGCCGCAGTAGATTCCGAGTTGAGACGTAGCCGCAGTAGATTCTGAGTTGAGACGTAGCCGCAGTAGATTCTGAGTTGAGACGTAGCCGCAGTAGATTCCGAGTTGAGACGTAGCCGCAGTAGATTCTGAGTTGACTTGTAGCCGCAGTAGATTCTGAGTTGACTTGTAGCCGCAGTAGATTCCGAGTTGAGACGTAGCCGCAGTAGATTCTGAGCTGAGTCGTAGCCGCAGTAGATTCCGAGTTGACTTGTAGTTGCAGTAGATTCTGAGTTGAGTCGTAGCCGCCGTAGATTCCCAGTTGACTTGTAGCCGCAGTAGATTCTGAGTTGACTTGTAGCCGCAGTAGATTCTGAGTTGAGACGTAGCCGCAGTAGATTCCGAGTTGAGACGTAGCCGCAGTAGATTCTGAGTTGAGACGTAGCCGCAGTAGATTCCGAGTTGAGACGTAGCCGCAGTAGATTCTGAGTTGACTTGTAGCCGCAGTAGATTCTGAGTTGACTTGTAGCCGCAGTAGATTCTGAGTTGAGACGTAGCCGCAGTAGATTCTGAGTTGAGACGTAGCCGCAGTAGATTCTGAGTTGACTTGTAGCCGCAGTAGATTCTGAGTTGAGACGTAGCCGCAGTAGATTCTGAGTTGAGACGTAGCCACAGTAGATTCTGAGTTGACTTGTAGCCGCAGTAGATTCTTAGTTGAGACGTAGCCGCAGTAGATTCTGAGTTGAGACGTAGCCGCAGTAGATTCTGAGTTGACTTGTAGCCGCAGTAGATTCTGAGTTGAGACGTAGCCGCAGTAGATTCTGAGTTGAGACGTAGCTGCAGTAGATTCCGAGTTGAGACGTAGCCGCAGTAGGTTCTGAGTTGAGACGTAGCCGCAGTAGATTCTGAGTTGAGACGTAGCCGCAGTAGATTCCGAGTTGAGACGTAGCCGCAGTAGATTCTGAGTTGAGACGTAGCCGCAGTAGATTCTGAGTTGAGACGTAGCTGCAGTAGATTCCGAGTTGACTTGTAGCCGCAGTAGATTCTGAGTTGACTTGTAGCCGCAGTAGATTCTGAGTTGAGACGTAGCCGCAGTAGATTCCGAGTTGAGACGTAGCCGCAGTAGATTCTGAGCTGAGTCGTAGCCGCAGTAGATTCCGCGTTGACTTGTAGTTGCAGTAGATTCTGAGTTGAGTCGTAGCCGCCGTAGATTCCGAGTTGACTTGTAGCCGCAGTAGATTCCGAGTTGACTTGTAGCCGCAGTAGATTCTGAGTTGACCTTTAGCCGCAGTAGATTCTGAGTGGAGACGTAGCCGCAGTAGATTCCGAGTTGAGACGTAGCCGCAGTAGATTCTGAGTTGAGACGTAGCCGCAGTAGATTCCGAGTTGAGACGTAGCCGCAGTAGATTCTGAGTTGGGACGTAGCCGCAGTAGATTCCGAGTTGAGACGTAGCCGCAGTAGATTCTGAGTTGACTTGTAGCCGCAGTAGATTCTGAGTTGAGACATAGCCGCAGTAGATTCTGAGTTGAGACGTAGCCGCAGTAGATTCTGAGTTGACTTGTAGCCGCAGTAGATTCTGAGTTGAGACGTAGCCGCAGTAGATTCCGAGTTGAGACGTAGCCGCAGTAGATTCTGAGTTGAGACGTAGACGCAGTAGATACCGAGTTGACACGTAGCCGCAGTAGATTCTGAGTTGAGACGTAGCCGCAGTAGATTCTGAGTTGAGACGTAGCCGCAGTAGATTCTGAGTTGAGACGTAGACGCAGTAGATTCTGAGTTGACTTGTAGCCGCAGTAGATTCTGAGTTGAGACGTAGCCGCAGTAGATTCCGAGTTGAGACGTAGCCGCAGTAGATTCTGAGCTGAGTCGTAGCCGCAGTAGATTCCGAGTTGACTTGTAGCCGCAGTAGATTCTGAGTTGAGTCGTAGCCGCAGTAGATTCCGAGTTGACTTGTAGCCGCAGTAGATTCCGAGTTGAGACGTAGCCGCAGTAGATTCTGAGTTGACTTGTAGCCGCAGTAGATTCTGAGTGGAGACGTAGCCGCAGTAGATTCCGAGTTGAGACGTAGCCGCAGTAGATTCTGAGTTGAGACGTAGCCGCAGTAGATTCCGAGTTGAGACGTAGCCGCAGTAGATTCTGAGTTGAGACGTAGCCGCAGTAGATTCCGAGTTGAGACGTAGCCGCAGTAGG
The DNA here is from genome assembly GCF_054131305.1 of Coturnix japonica. NCBI lineage: Eukaryota > Metazoa > Chordata > Aves > Galliformes > Phasianidae > Coturnix > Coturnix japonica. The sequence goes on along the minus strand of NC_140682.1, from coordinate 4,806,491 downwards.
TTCTGAGTTGAGACGTAGCCGCAGTAGATTCTGAGTAGAGACATAGCCGCAGTAGATTCTGAGTTGAGACGTAGCCGCAGTAGATTCTGAGTTGACTTGTAGCCGCAGTAGATTCTGAGTTGAGTCGTAGCCGCAGTAGATTCTGAGTTGAGACGTATCCGCAGTAGATTCCGAGTTGAGACGTAGCCGCAGTAGATTCTGAGTTGAGACGTAGCCGCAGTAGATTCTGAGTTGAGACGTAGCCGCAGTAGATTCTGAGTTGACTTGTAGCCGCAGTAGATTCCGAGTTGACTTGTAGCCGCAGTAGATTCTGAGTTGAGACGTAGCCGCAGTAGATTCTGAGTTGAGACGTAGCCGCAGTAGATTCTGGATTGACTTGTAGCCGCAGTAGATTCTGAGTTGACTTGTAGTCGCAGTAGATTCTGAGTTGACTTATAGCCGCAGTAGATTCTGAGTTGAGACGTAGCCGCAGTAGATTCTGAGTTGAGACGTAGCCGCAGTAGATTCTTAGTTGAGACGTAGCCGCAGTAGATTCTGAGTTGACTTGTAGCCGCAGTAGATTCTGAGTTGACTTGTAGCCGCAGTAGATTCTGAGTTGACTTGTAGCCACAGTAGATTCCGAGTTGAGACGTAGCCGCAGTAGATTCTGAGTTGACTTGTAGCCGCAGTAGATTCCGAGTTGAATTGTAGCCGCAGTAGATTCAGAGTTGAGTAATAGCCGCAGTAGATTCTGAGTTGAATTGTAGCCGCAGTAGATTCTGAGTTGAGTCGTAGCCGCAGTAGATTCCGAGTTGACTTGTAGCCGCAGTAGATTATGAGTTGAGTCGTAGCCGCAGTAGATTCTGAGTTGACTTGTAGCTGCAGTAGATTCTGAGTTGAGACGTAGCCGCAGTAGATTCTGAGTTGACTTGTAGCCGCAGTAGATTCTGAGTTGACTTGTAGCCGCAGTAGATTCTGAGTTGACTTATAGCCGCAGTAGATTCTGAGTTGAGACGTAGCCGCAGTAGATTCTGAGTTGAGACGTAGCCGCAGTAGATTATTAGTTGAGACTTAGCCGCAGTAGATTCTGAGTTGACTTGTAGCCGCAGTAGATTCTGAGTTGACTTGTAGCGACAGTAGATTCCGAGTTAAGACGTAGCCGCAGTAGATTCTGAGTTGACTTGTAGCCACAGTAGATTCTGAGTTGACTTGTAGCCGCAGTAGATTCTGAGTTGACTTGTAGCCGCAGTAGATTCTGAGTTGAGTCGTAGCCGCAGTAGATTCCGAGTTGACTTGTAGCCGCAGTAGATTCCGAGTTGACTTGTAGCCGCAGTAGATTCTGAGTTGACTTGTAGCCGCAGTAGATTCCGAGTTGACTTGTAGCCACAGTGGATTCCGAGTTGAGACGTAGCCGCTGTAGATTCTGAGTTGAGACGTAGCCGCAGTAGATTCCGAGTTGAGACGTAGCCGCAGTAGATTATGAGTTGAGACGTAGCCGCAGTAGATTCCGAGTTGAGACGTAGCCGCAGTAGATTCTGAGTTGAGACGTAGCCGCAGTAGATTCTGAGTTGAGACGTAGCCGCAGTAGATTCCGAGTTGAGACGTAGCCGCAGTAGATTCTGAGTTGACTTGTAGCCGCAGTAGATTCTGAGTTGAGACGTAGCCGCAGTAGATTCTGAGTTGAGACGTAGCCGCAGTAGATTCTGAGCTGAGTCGTAGCCGCAGTAGATTCCGAGTTGACTTGTAGTTGCAGTATATTCTGAGTTGAGTCGTAGCCGCCGTAGATTCCCAGTTGACTTGTAGCCGCAGTAGATACCGAGTTGACTTGTAGCCGCAGTAGATTCTGAGTTGACTTGTAGCCGCAGTAGATTCTGAGTGGAGACGTAGCCGCAGTAGATTCCGAGTTGAGACGTAGCCGCAGTAGATTCTGAGTTGAGACGTAGCCGCAGTAGATTCCGAGTTGAGACGTAGCCGCAGTAGATTCTGAGTTGAGACGTAGCCGCAGTAGATTCTGAGTTGACTTGTAGCCGCAGTAGATTCTGAGTTGACTTGTAGCCGCAGTAGATTCTGAGTTGAGACGTAGCCGCAGTAGATTCTGAGTTGAGACGTAGCCGCAGTAGATTCTGAGTTGACTTGTAGCCGCAGTAGATTCTGAGTTGAGACGTAGCCACAGTAGATTCTGAGTTGAGACGTAGCCGCAGTAGATTCTGAGTTGAGACGTAGCCGCAGTAGATTCTGAGTTGACTTGTAGCCGCTGTAGATTCTGAGTTGAGACGTAGCCGCAGTAGATTCTGACTTGACTTGTAGCCGCAGTAGATTCTGAGTTGACTTGTAGCCGCAGTAGATTCTGAGTTCAGACGTAGCCGCAGTAGATTCCGAGTTGAGACGTAGCCGCAGTAGATTCTGAGTTGAGACGTAGCCGCAGTAGATTCTGAGTTGAGACGTAGCTGCAGTAGATTCCGAGTTGAGACGTAGCCGCAGTAGGTTCTGAGTTGAGACGTAGCCGCAGTAGATTCTGAGTTGAGACGTAGCCGCAGTAGATTCCGAGTTGAGACGTAGCCGCAGTAGATTCTGAGTTGACTTGTAGCCACAGTGGATTCCGAGTTGAGATGTAGCCGCTGTAGATTCCGAGTTGAGACGTAGCCGCAGTAGATTCCGAGTTGAGACGTAGCCGCAGTAGATTCTGAGTTGAGACGTAGCCGCAGTAGATTCCGAGTTGAGACGTAGCCGCAGTAGATTCTGAGTTGAGACGTAGCCGCAGTAGATTCTTAGTTGAGACGTAGCCGCAGTAGATTCCGAGTTGAGACGTAGCCGCAGTAGATTCTGAGTTGACTTGTAGCCGCAGTAGATTCTGAGTTGAGTCGTAGCCGCAGTAGATTCTGAGTTGAGACGTATCCGCAGTAGATTCCGAGTTGAGACGTAGCCGCAGTAGATTCTGAGTTGAGACGTAGCCGCAGTAGATTCTGAGTTGAGACGTAGCCGCAGTAGATTCTGAGTTGACTTGTAGCCGCAGTAGATTCCGAGTTGACTTGTAGCCGCAGTAGATTCTGAGTTGAGACGTAGCCGCAGTAGATTCTGAGTTGAGACGTAGCCGCAGTAGATTCTGGATTGACTTGTAGCCGCAGTAGATTCTGAGTTGACTTGTAGTCGCAGTAGATTCTGAGTTGACTTATAGCCGCAGTAGATTCTGAGTTGAGACGTAGCCGCAGTAGATTCTGAGTTGAGACGTAGCCGCAGTAGATTCTTAGTTGAGACGTAGCCGCAGTAGATTCTGAGTTGACTTGTAGCCGCAGTAGATTCTGAGTTGACTTGTAGCCGCAGTAGATTCTGAGTTGACTTGTAGCCACAGTAGATTCCGAGTTGAGACGTAGCCGCAGTAGATTCTGAGTTGACTTGTAGCCGCAGTAGATTCCGAGTTGAATTGTAGCCGCAGTAGATTCAGAGTTGAGTAATAGCCGCAGTAGATTCTGAGTTGAATTGTAGCCGCAGTAGATTCTGAGTTGAGTCGTAGCCGCAGTAGATTCCGAGTTGACTTGTAGCCGCAGTAGATTATGAGTTGAGTCGTAGCCGCAGTAGATTCTGAGTTGACTTGTAGCTGCAGTAGATTCTGAGTTGAGACGTAGCCGCAGTAGATTCTGAGTTGACTTGTAGCCGCAGTAGATTCTGAGTTGACTTGTAGCCGCAGTAGATTCTGAGTTGACTTATAGCCGCAGTAGATTCTGAGTTGAGACGTAGCCGCAGTAGATTCTGAGTTGAGACGTAGCCGCAGTAGATTATTAGTTGAGACTTAGCCGCAGTAGATTCTGAGTTGACTTGTAGCCGCAGTAGATTCTGAGTTGACTTGTAGCGACAGTAGATTCCGAGTTAAGACGTAGCCGCAGTAGATTCTGAGTTGACTTGTAGCCACAGTAGATTCTGAGTTGACTTGTAGCCGCAGTAGATTCTGAGTTGACTTGTAGCCGCAGTAGATTCTGAGTTGAGTCGTAGCCGCAGTAGATTCCGAGTTGACTTGTAGCCGCAGTAGATTCCGAGTTGACTTGTAGCCGCAGTAGATTCTGAGTTGACTTGTAGCCGCAGTAGATTCCGAGTTGACTTGTAGCCACAGTGGATTCCGAGTTGAGACGTAGCCGCTGTAGATTCTGAGTTGAGACGTAGCCGCAGTAGATTCCGAGTTGAGACGTAGCCGCAGTAGATTATGAGTTGAGACGTAGCCGCAGTAGATTCCGAGTTGAGACGTAGCCGCAGTAGATTCTGAGTTGAGACGTAGCCGCAGTAGATTCTGAGTTGAGACGTAGCCGCAGTAGATTCCGAGTTGAGACGTAGCCGCAGTAGATTCTGAGTTGACTTGTAGCCGCAGTAGATTCTGAGTTGAGACGTAGCCGCAGTAGATTCCGAGTTGAGACGTAGCCGCAGTAGATTCTGAGCTGAGTCGTAGCCGCAGTAGATTCCGAGTTGACTTGTAGTTGCAGTATATTCTGAGTTGAGTCGTAGCCGCCGTAGATTCCCAGTTGACTTGTAGCCGCAGTAGATACCGAGTTGACTTGTAGCCGCAGTAGATTCTGAGTTGACTTGTAGCCGCAGTAGATTCTGAGTGGAGACGTAGCCGCAGTAGATTCCGAGTTGAGACGTAGCCGCAGTAGATTCTGAGTTGAGACGTAGCCGCAGTAGATTCCGAGTTGAGACGTAGCCGCAGTAGATTCTGAGTTGAGACGTAGCCGCAGTAGATTCTGAGTTGACTTGTAGCCGCAGTAGATTCTGAGTTGACTTGTAGCCGCAGTAGATTCTGAGTTGAGACGTAGCCGCAGTAGATTCTGAGTTGAGACGTAGCCGCAGTAGATTCTGAGTTGACTTGTAGCCGCAGTAGATTCTGAGTTGAGACGTAGCCACAGTAGATTCTGAGTTGAGACGTAGCCGCAGTAGATTCTGAGTTGAGACGTAGCCGCAGTAGATTCTGAGTTGACTTGTAGCCGCTGTAGATTCTGAGTTGAGACGTAGCCGCAGTAGATTCTGACTTGACTTGTAGCCGCAGTAGATTCTGAGTTGACTTGTAGCCGCAGTAGATTCTGAGTTCAGACGTAGCCGCAGTAGATTCCGAGTTGAGACGTAGCCGCAGTAGATTCTGAGTTGAGACGTAGCCGCAGTAGATTCTGAGTTGAGACGTAGCTGCAGTAGATTCCGAGTTGAGACGTAGCCGCAGTAGGTTCTGAGTTGAGACGTAGCCGCAGTAGATTCTGAGTTGAGACGTAGCCGCAGTAGATTCCGAGTTGAGACGTAGCCGCAGTAGATTCTGAGTTGACTTGTAGCCACAGTGGATTCCGAGTTGAGATGTAGCCGCTGTAGATTCCGAGTTGAGACGTAGCCGCAGTAGATTCCGAGTTGAGACGTAGCCGCAGTAGATTCTGAGTTGAGACGTAGCCGCAGTAGATTCCGAGTTGAGACGTAGCCGCAGTAGATTCTGAGTTGAGACGTAGCCGCAGTAGATTCTTAGTTGAGACGTAGCCGCAGTAGATTCCGAGTTGAGACGTAGCCGCAGTAGATTCTGAGTTGACTTGTAGCCGCAGTAGATTCTGAGTTGAGACGTAGCCGCAGTAGATTCCGAGTTGAGACGTAGCCGCAGTAGATTCTGAGCTGAGTCGTAGCCGCGGTAGATTCCGAGTTGACTTGTAGTTGCAGTAGATTCTGAGTTGAGTCGTAGCCGCCGTAGATTCCGAGTTGACTTGTAGCCGCAGTAGATTCCGAGTTGACTTGTAGCCGCAGTAGATTCTGAGTTGACCTTTAGCCGCAGTAGATTCTGAGTGGAGACGTAGCCGCAGTAGATTCCGAGTTGAGACGTAGCCGCAGTAGATTCTGAGTTGAGACGTAGCCGCAGTAGATTCCGAGTTGAGACGTAGCCGCAGTAGATTCTGAGTTGAGACGTAGCCGCAGTAGATTCCGAGTTGAGACGTAGCCGCAGTAGATTCTGAGTTGAGACGTAGCCGCAGTAGATTCTGAGTTGAGACATAGCCGCAGTAGATTCTGAGTTGAGACGTAGCCGCAGTAGATTCTGAGTTGACTTGTAGCCGCAGTAGATTCTGAGTTGAGACGTAGCCGCAGTAGATTCCGAGTTGAGACGTAGCCGCAGTAGATTCTGAGTTGAGACGTAGCCGCAGTAGATTCTGAGTTGAGACGTAGCCGCAGTAGATTCCGAGTTGAGACGTAGCCGCAGTAGATTCTGAGTTGACTTGTAGCCGCAGTAGATTCCGAGTTGACTTGTAGCCACAGTGGATTCCGAGTTGAGACGTAGCCGCTGTAGATTCTGAGTTGAGACGTAGCCGCAGTAGATTCCGAGTTGAGACGTAGCCGCAGTAGATTCTGAGTTGAGACGTAGCCGCAGTAGATTCCGAGTTGACTTGTAGCCGCAGTAGATTCTGAGTTGACTTGTAGCCGCAGTAGATTCTGAGTTGGGACGTAGCCGCAGTAGATTCTGAGTTGAGACGTAGCCGCAGTAGATTCTGAGTTGACTTGTAGCCGCAGAAGATTCCGAGTTGACTTGTAGCCGCAGTAGATTCTGAGTTGACTTGTAGCCGCAGTAGATTCTGAGTTGAGACGTAGCCGCAGTAGATTCTGGATTGACTTGTAGCCGCAGTAGATTCTGAGTTGACTTGTAGCCGCAGTAGATTCTGAGTTGACTTGTAGCCGCAGTAGATTCTGAGTTGACTTGTAGCCGCAGTAGATTCTGAGTTGAGACGTAGCCGCAGTAGATTCTGAGTTGACTTGTAGCCACAGTAGATTCTGAGTTGAGACGTAGCCGCAGTAGATTCTGAGTTGACTTGTAGCCGCAGTAGATTCTGAGTTGAGTCGTATCCGCAGTAGATTCCGAGTTGAGACGTAGCCGCAGTAGATTCCGAGTTGACTTGTAGCCGCAGTAGATTCTGAGTTGAGACGTAGCCGCAGTAGATTCTGAGTTGAGACGTAGCCGCAGTAGATTCTGAGTTGAGACATAGCCGCAGTAGATTCTGAGTTGAGACGTAGCAGCAGTAGATTCTGAGTTGACTTGTAGCCGCAGTAGATTCTGAGTTGAGTCGTAGCCGTAGTAGATTCCGAGTTGAGACGTATCCGCAGTAGATTCCGAGTTGAGACGTAGCCGCAGTAGATTCTGAGTTGAGACGTAGCCGCAGTAGATTCTGAGTTGAGACGTAGCCGCAGTAGATTCTGAGTTGACTTGTAGCCGCAGTAGATTCCGAGTTGACTTGTAGCCACAGTGGATTCCGAGTTGAGACGTAGCCGCTGTAGATTCCGAGTTGAGACGTAGCCGCAGTAGATTCCGAGTTGAGACGTAGCCGCAGTAGATTCTGAGTTCAGACGTAGCCGCAGTAGATTCCGAGTTGAGACGTAGCCGCAGTAGATTCTGAGTTGAGACGTAGCCGCAGTAGATTCTGAGTTGAGACGTAGCCGCAGTAGATTCCGAGTTGAGACGTAGCCGCAGTAGATTCTGAGTTGACTTGTAGCCGCAGTAGATTCTGAGTTGAGACGTAGCCGCAGTAGATTCCGAGTTGAGACGTAGCCGCAGTAGATTCTGAGCTGAGTCGTAGCCGCAGTAGATTCCGAGTTGACTTGTAGTTGCAGTAGATTCTGAGTTGAGTCGTAGCCGCCGTAGATTCCCAGTTGACTTGTAGCCGCAGTAGATTCCGAGTTGACTTGTAGCCGCAGTAGATTCTGAGTTGACTTGTAGCCGCAGTAGATTCCGAGTTGAGACGTAGCCGCAGTAGATTCTGAGTTGAGACGTAGCCGCAGTAGATTCCGAGTTGATACGTAGCCGCAGTAGATTCTGAGTTGAGACGTAGCCGCAGTAGATTCCGAGTTGAGACGTAGCCGCAGTAGATTCTGAGTTGAGACGTAGCCGCAGTAGATTCCGAGTTGAGACGTAGCTGCAGTAGATTCTGAGTTGACTGGTAGCCGCAGTAGATTCTGAGTTGAGACGTAGCCGCAGTAGGTTCTGAGTTGAGACGTAGCCGCAGTAGATTCTGAGTAGAGACATAGCCGCAGTAGATTCTGAGTTGAGACGTAGCCGCAGTAGATTCTGAGTTGACTTGTAGCCGCAGTAGATTCTGAGTTGAGACGTAGCCGTAGTAGATTCCGAGTTGAGACGTATCCGCAGTAGATTCCGAGTTGAGACGTAGCCGCAGTAGATTCTGAGTTGAGACGTAGCCACAGTAGATTCTGGATTGACTTGTAGCCGCAGTAGATTCTGAGTTGACTTGTAGTCGCAGTAGATTCTGAGTTGACTTATAGCCGCAGTAGATTCTGAGTTGAGATGTAGCCGCAGTAGATTCTGAGTTGAGACGTAGCCGCAGTAGATTCTTAGTTGAGACGTAGCCGCAGTAGATTCTGAGTTGACTTGTAGCCGCAGTAGATTCTGAGTTGACTTGTAGCCACAGTAGATTCCGAGTTGAGACGTAGCCGCAGTAGATTCTGAGTTGACTTGTAGCCACAGTAGATTCTGAGTTGACTTGTAGCCTCAGTAGATTCTGAGTTGACTTGTAGCCGCAGTAGATTCTGAGTTGAGTCGTAGCCGCAGTAGATTCCGAGTTGACTTGTAGCCGCAGTAGATTCCGAGTTGACTTGTAGCCGCAGTAGATTCTGAGTTGACTTGTAGCCGCAGTAGATTCTGAGTTGACTTGTAGCCGCAGTAGATTCCGAGTTGAATTGTAGCCGCAGTAGATTCTGAGTTGAGTAATAGCCGCAGTAGATTCTGAGTTGAATTGTAGCCGCAGTAGATTCCGAGTTGAGACGTAGCCGCAGTAGATTCTGAGTTGAGACGTAGCCGCAGTAGATTCCGAGTTGAGACGTAGCCGCAGTAGATTCTGAGTTGAGACGTAGCCGCAGTAGATTCTGAGTTGAGTAATAGCCGCAGTAGATTCTGAGTTGAATTGTAGCCGCAGTAGATTCCGAGTTGAGACGTAGCCGCAGTAGATTCCGAGTTGAGACGTAGCCGCAGTAGATTCTGAGTTGACTTGTAGCCGCAGTAGATTCTGAGTTGAGACGTAGCCGCAGTAGATTCCGAGTTGAGACGTAGCCGCAGTAGATTCTGAGCTGAGTCGTAGCCGCAGTAGATTCCGAGTTGACTTGTAGTTGCAGTATATTCTGAGTTGAGTCGTAGCCGCCGTAGATTCCCAGTTGACTTGTAGCCGCAGTAGATACCGAGTTGACTTGTAGCCGCAGTAGATTCTGAGTTGACTTGTAGCCGCAGTAGATTCTGAGTGGAGACGTAGCCGCAGTAGATTCCGAGTTGAGACGTAGCCGCAGTAGATTCTGAGTTGAGACGTAGCCGCAGTAGATTCCGAGTTGAGACGTAGCCGCAGTAGATTCTGAGTTGAGACGTAGCCGCAGTAGATTCTGAGTTGACTTGTAGCCGCAGTAGATTCTGAGTTGACTTGTAGCCGCAGTAGATTCTGAGTTGAGACGTAGCCGCAGTAGATTCTGAGTTGAGACGTAGCCGCAGTAGATTCTGAGTTGACTTGTAGCCGCAGTAGATTCTGAGTTGAGACGTAGCCACAGTAGATTCTGAGTTGAGACGTAGCCGCAGTAGATTCTGAGTTGAGACGTAGCCGCAGTAGATTCTGAGTTGACTTGTAGCCGCTGTAGATTCTGAGTTGAGACGTAGCCGCAGTAGATTCTGACTTGACTTGTAGCCGCAGTAGATTCTGAGTTGACTTGTAGCCGCAGTAGATTCTGAGTTCAGACGTAGCCGCAGTAGATTCCGAGTTGAGACGTAGCCGCAGTAGATTCTGAGTTGAGACGTAGCCGCAGTAGATTCTGAGTTGAGACGTAGCTGCAGTAGATTCCGAGTTGAGACGTAGCCGCAGTAGGTTCTGAGTTGAGACGTAGCCGCAGTAGATTCTGAGTTGAGACGTAGCCGCAGTAGATTCCGAGTTGAGACGTAGCCGCAGTAGATTCTGAGTTGACTTGTAGCCACAGTGGATTCCGAGTTGAGATGTAGCCGCTGTAGATTCCGAGTTGAGACGTAGCCGCAGTAGATTCCGAGTTGAGACGTAGCCGCAGTAGATTCTGAGTTGAGACGTAGCCGCAGTAGATTCCGAGTTGAGACGTAGCCGCAGTAGATTCTGAGTTGAGACGTAGCCGCAGTAGATTCTTAGTTGAGACGTAGCCGCAGTAGATTCCGAGTTGAGACGTAGCCGCAGTAGATTCTGAGTTGACTTGTAGCCGCAGTAGATTCTGAGTTGAGACGTAGCCGCAGTAGATTCCGAGTTGAGACGTAGCCGCAGTAGATTCTGAGCTGAGTCGTAGCCGCGGTAGATTCCGAGTTGACTTGTAGTTGCAGTAGATTCTGAGTTGAGTCGTAGCCGCCGTAGATTCCGAGTTGACTTGTAGCCGCAGTAGATTCCGAGTTGACTTGTAGCCGCAGTAGATTCTGAGTTGACCTTTAGCCGCAGTAGATTCTGAGTGGAGACGTAGCCGCAGTAGATTCCGAGTTGAGACGTAGCCGCAGTAGATTCTGAGTTGAGACGTAGCCGCAGTAGATTCCGAGTTGAGACGTAGCCGCAGTAGATTCTGAGTTGAGACGTAGCCGCAGTAGATTCCGAGTTGAGACGTAGCCGCAGTAGATTCTGAGTTGAGACGTAGCCGCAGTAGATTCTGAGTTGAGACATAGCCGCAGTAGATTCTGAGTTGAGACGTAGCCGCAGTAGATTCTGAGTTGACTTGTAGCCGCAGTAGATTCTGAGTTGAGACGTAGCCGCAGTAGATTCCGAGTTGAGACGTAGCCGCAGTAGATTCTGAGTTGAGACGTAGCCGCAGTAGATTCTGAGTTGAGACGTAGCCGCAGTAGATTCCGAGTTGAGACGTAGCCGCAGTAGATTCTGAGTTGACTTGTAGCCGCAGTAGATTCCGAGTTGACTTGTAGCCACAGTGGATTCCGAGTTGAGACGTAGCCGCTGTAGATTCTGAGTTGAGACGTAGCCGCAGTAGATTCCGAGTTGAGACGTAGCCGCAGTAGATTCTGAGTTGAGACGTAGCCGCAGTAGATTCCGAGTTGACTTGTAGCCGCAGTAGATTCTGAGTTGACTTGTAGCCGCAGTAGATTCTGAGTTGGGACGTAGCCGCAGTAGATTCTGAGTTGAGACGTAGCCGCAGTAGATTCTGAGTTGACTTGTAGCCGCAGAAGATTCCGAGTTGACTTGTAGCCGCAGTAGATTCTGAGTTGACTTGTAGCCGCAGTAGATTCTGAGTTGAGACGTAGCCGCAGTAGATTCTGGATTGACTTGTAGCCGCAGTAGATTCTGAGTTGACTTGTAGCCGCAGTAGATTCTGAGTTGACTTGTAGCCGCAGTAGATTCTGAGTTGAGACGTAGCCGCAGTAGATTCTGAGTTGACTTGTAGCCACAGTAGATTCTGAGTTGAGACGTAGCCGCAGTAGATTCTGAGTTGACTTGTAGCCGCAGTAGATTCTGAGTTGAGTCGTATCCGCAGTAGATTCCGAGTTGAGACGTAGCCGCAGTAGATTCCGAGTTGACTTGTAGCCGCAGTAGATTCTGAGTTGAGACGTAGCCGCAGTAGATTCTGAGTTGAGACGTAGCCGCAGTAGATTCTGAGTTGAGACATAGCCGCAGTAGATTCTGAGTTGAGACGTAGCAGCAGTAGATTCTGAGTTGACTTGTAGCCGCAGTAGATTCTGAGTTGAGTCGTAGCCGTAGTAGATTCCGAGTTGAGACGTATCCGCAGTAGATTCCGAGTTGAGACGTAGCCGCAGTAGATTCTGAGTTGAGACGTAGCCGCAGTAGATTCTGAGTTGAGACGTAGCCGCAGTAGATTCTGAGTTGACTTGTAGCCGCAGTAGATTCCGAGTTGACTTGTAGCCACAGTGGATTCCGAGTTGAGACGTAGCCGCTGTAGATTCCGAGTTGAGACGTAGCCGCAGTAGATTCCGAGTTGAGACGTAGCCGCAGTAGATTCTGAGTTCAGACGTAGCCGCAGTAGATTCCGAGTTGAGACGTAGCCGCAGTAGATTCTGAGTTGAGACGTAGCCGCAGTAGATTCTGAGTTGAGACGTAGCCGCAGTAGATTCCGAGTTGAGACGTAGCCGCAGTAGATTCTGAGTTGACTTGTAGCCGCAGTAGATTCTGAGTTGAGACGTAGCCGCAGTAGATTCCGAGTTGAGACGTAGCCGCAGTAGATTCTGAGCTGAGTCGTAGCCGCAGTAGATTCCGAGTTGACTTGTAGTTGCAGTAGATTCTGAGTTGAGTCGTAGCCGCCGTAGATTCCCAGTTGACTTGTAGCCGCAGTAGATTCCGAGTTGACTTGTAGCCGCAGTAGATTCTGAGTTGACTTGTAGCCGCAGTAGATTCCGAGTTGAGACGTAGCCGCAGTAGATTCTGAGTTGAGACGTAGCCGCAGTAGATTCCGAGTTGATACGTAGCCGCAGTAGATTCTGAGTTGAGACGTAGCCGCAGTAGATTCCGAGTTGAGACGTAGCCGCAGTAGATTCTGAGTTGAGACGTAGCCGCAGTAGATTCCGAGTTGAGACGTAGCTGCAGTAGATTCTGAGTTGACTGGTAGCCGCAGTAGATTCTGAGTTGAGACGTAGCCGCAGTAGGTTCTGAGTTGAGACGTAGCCGCAGTAGATTCTGAGTAGAGACATAGCCGCAGTAGATTCTGAGTTGAGACGTAGCCGCAGTAGATTCTGAGTTGACTTGTAGCCGCAGTAGATTCTGAGTTGAGACGTAGCCGTAGTAGATTCCGAGTTGAGACGTATCCGCAGTAGATTCCGAGTTGAGACGTAGCCGCAGTAGATTCTGAGTTGAGACGTAGCCGCAGTAGATTCTGGATTGACTTGTAGCCGCAGTAGATTCTGAGTTGACTTGTAGTCGCAGTAGATTCTGAGTTGACTTATAGCCGCAGTAGATTCTGAGTTGAGATGTAGCCGCAGTAGATTCTGAGTTGAGACGTAGCCGCAGTAGATTCTTAGTTGAGACGTAGCCGCAGTAGATTCTGAGTTGACTTGTAGCCGCAGTAGATTCTGAGTTGACTTGTAGCCACAGTAGATTCCGAGTTGAGACGTAGCCGCAGTAGATTCTGAGTTGACTTGTAGCCACAGTAGATTCTGAGTTGACTTGTAGCCTCAGTAGATTCTGAGTTGACTTGTAGCCGCAGTAGATTCTGAGTTGAGTCGTAGCCGCAGTAGATTCCGAGTTGACTTGTAGCCGCAGTAGATTCCGAGTTGACTTGTAGCCGCAGTAGATTCTGAGTTGACTTGTAGCCGCAGTAGATTCTGAGTTGACTTGTAGCCGCAGTAGATTCCGAGTTGAATTGTAGCCGCAGTAGATTCTGAGTTGAGTAATAGCCGCAGTAGATTCTGAGTTGAATTGTAGCCGCAGTAGATTCCGAGTTGAGACGTAGCCGCAGTAGATTCTGAGTTGAGACGTAGCCGCAGTAGATTCCGAGTTGAGACGTAGCCGCAGTAGATTCTGAGTTGAGACGTAGCCGCAGTAGATTCTGAGTTGAGACGTAGCCGCAGTAGATTCCGAGTTGAGACGTAGCCGCAGTAGATTCTGAGTTGACTTGTAGCCGCAGTAGATTCTGAGTTGACTTGTAGCCGCAGTAGATTCCGAGTTGAGACGTAGCCGCAGTAGATTCTGAGCTGAGTCGTAGCCGCAGTAGATTCCGAGTTGACTTGTAGTTGCAGTAGATTCTGAGTTGAGTCGTAGCCGCCGTAGATTCCCAGTTGACTTGTAGCCGCAGTAGATTCTGAGTTGACTTGTAGCCGCAGTAGATTCTGAGTTGAGACGTAGCCGCAGTAGATTCCGAGTTGAGACGTAGCCGCAGTAGATTCTGAGTTGAGACGTAGCCGCAGTAGATTCCGAGTTGAGACGTAGCCGCAGTAGATTCTGAGTTGACTTGTAGCCGCAGTAGATTCTGAGTTGACTTGTAGCCGCAGTAGATTCTGAGTTGAGACGTAGCCGCAGTAGATTCTGAGTTGAGACGTAGCCGCAGTAGATTCTGAGTTGACTTGTAGCCGCAGTAGATTCTGAGTTGAGACGTAGCCGCAGTAGATTCTGAGTTGAGACGTAGCCACAGTAGATTCTGAGTTGACTTGTAGCCGCAGTAGATTCTGAGTTGAGACGTAGCCGCAGTAGATTCTGAGTTGAGACGTAGCCGCAGTAGATTCTGAGTTGATTTGTAGCCGCAGTAGATTCTGAGTTGAGACGTAGCCGCAGTAGATTCTGAGTTGAGACGTAGCTGCAGTAGATTCCGAGTTGAGACGTAGCCGCAGTAGGTTCTGAGTTGAGACGTAGCCGCAGTAGATTCTGAGTTGAGACGTAGCCGCAGTAGATTCCGAGTTGAGACGTAGCCGCAGTAGATTCTGAGTTGAGACGTAGCCGCAGTAGATTCTGAGTTGACTTGTAGCCACAGTGGATTCCGAGTTGAGACGTAGCCGCTGTAGATTCCGAGTTGAGACATAGCCGCAGTAGATTCCGAGTTGAGACGTAGCCGCAGTAGATTCTGAGTTGAGACGTAGCCGCAGTAGATTCCGAGTTGAGACGTAGCCGCAGTAGATTCTGAGTTGAGACGTAGCCGCAGTAGATTCTGAGTTGAGACGTAGCCGCAGTAGATTCCGAGTTGACTTGTAGCCGCAGTAGATTCTGAGTTGACTTGTAGCCGCAGTAGATTCTGAGTTGAGACGTAGCCGCAGTAGATTCCGAGTTGAGACGTAGCCGCAGTAGATTCTGAGCTGAGTCGTAGCCGCAGTAGATTCCGCGTTGACTTGTAGTTGCAGTAGATTCTGAGTTGAGTCGTAGCCGCCGTAGATTCCGAGTTGACTTGTAGCCGCAGTAGATTCCGAGTTGACTTGTAGCCGCAGTAGATTCTGAGTTGACCTTTAGCCGCAGTAGATTCTGAGTGGAGACGTAGCCGCAGTAGATTCCGAGTTGAGACGTAGCCGCAGTAGATTCTGAGTTGAGACGTAGCCGCAGTAGATTCCGAGTTGAGACGTAGCCGCAGTAGATTCTGAGTTGGGACGTAGCCGCAGTAGATTCCGAGTTGAGACGTAGCCGCAGTAGATTCTGAGTTGACTTGTAGCCGCAGTAGATTCTGAGTTGAGACATAGCCGCAGTAGATTCTGAGTTGAGACGTAGCCGCAGTAGATTCTGAGTTGACTTGTAGCCGCAGTAGATTCTGAGTTGAGACGTAGCCGCAGTAGATTCCTAGTTGAGACGTAGCCGCAGTAGATTCTGAGTTGAGACGTAGACGCAGTAGATACCGAGTTGACACGTAGCCGCAGTAGATTCTGAGTTGAGACGTAGCCGCAGTAGATTCTGAGTTGAGACGTAGCCGCAGTAGATTCTGAGTTGAGACGTAGACGCAGTAGATTCTGAGTTGACTTGTAGCCGCAGTAGATTCTGAGTTGAGACGTAGCCGCAGTAGATTCCGAGTTGAGACGTAGCCGCAGTAGATTCTGAGCTGAGTCGTAGCCGCAGTAGATTCCGAGTTGACTTGTAGCCGCAGTAGATTCTGAGTTGAGTCGTAGCCGCAGTAGATTCCGAGTTGACTTGTAGCCGCAGTAGATTCCGAGTTGAGACGTAGCCGCAGTAGATTCTGAGTTGACTTGTAGCCGCAGTAGATTCTGAGTGGAGACGTAGCCGCAGTAGATTCCGAGTTGAGACGTAGCCGCAGTAGATTCTGAGTTGAGACGTAGCCGCAGTAGATTCCGAGTTGAGACGTAGCCGCAGTAGATTCTGAGTTGAGACGTAGCCGCAGTAGATTCCGAGTTGAGACGTAGCCGCAGTAGGTTCTGAGTTGAGACGTAGCCGCAGTAGATTCTGAGTAGAGACATAGCCGCAGTAGATTCTGAGTTGAGACGTAGCCGCAGTAGATTCTGAGTTGACTTGTAGCCGCAGTAGATTCTGAGTTGAGTCGTAGCCGCAGTAGATTCTGAGTTGAGACGTATCCGCAGTAGATTCCGAGTTGAGACGTAGCCGCAGTAGATTCTGAGTTGAGACGTAGCCGCAGTAGATTCTGAGTTGAGACGTAGCCGCAGTAGATTCTGAGTTGACTTGTAGCCGCAGTAGATTCCGAGTTGACTTGTAGCCGCAGTAGATTCTGAGTTGAGACGTAGCCGCAGTAGATTCTGAGTTGAGACGTAGCCGCAGTAGATTCTGGATTGACTTGTAGCCGCAGTAGATTCTGAGTTGACTTGTAGCCACAGTAGATTCCGAGTTGAGACGTAGCCGCAGTAGATTCTGAGTTGACTTGTAGCCGCAGTAGATTCCGAGTTGAATTGTAGCCGCAGTAGATTCTGAGTTGAGTAATAGCCGCAGTAGATTCTGAGTTGAATTGTAGCCGCAGTAGATTCTGAGTTGAGTCGTAGCCGCAGTAGATTCCGAGTTGACTTGTAGCCGCAGTAGATTCTGAGTTGAGTCGTAGCCGCAGTAGATTCTGAGTTGACTTGTAGCTGCAGTAGATTCTGAGTTGAGACGTAGCCGGAGTAGATTCTGAGTTGACTTGTAGCCGCAGTAGATTCTGAGTTGACTTGTAGCCGCAGTAGATTCTGAGTTGACTTATAGCCGCAGTAGATTCTGAGTTGAGACGTAGCCGCAGTAGATTCTGAGTTGAGACGTAGCCGCAGTAGATTCTTAGTTGAGACGTAGCCGCAGTAGATTCTGAGTTGACTTGTAGCCGCAGTAGATTCTGAGTTGACTTGTAGCCACAGTAGATTCCGAGTTAAGACGTAGCCGCAGTAGATTCTGAGTTGACTTGTAGCCACAGTAGATTCTGAGTTGACTTGTAGCCGCAGTAGATTCTGAGTTGACTTGTAGCCGCAGTAGATTCTGAGTTGAGTCGTAGCCGCAGTAGATTCCGAGTTGACTTGTAGCCGCAGTAGATTCCGAGTTGACTTGTAGCCGCAGTAGATTCTGAGTTGACTTGTAGCCGCAGTAGATTCCGAGTTGACTTGTAGCCACAGTGGATTCCGAGTTGAGACGTAGCCGCTGTAGATTCTGAGTTGAGACGTAGCCGCAGTAGATTCCGAGTTGAGACGTAGCCGCAGTAGATTATGAGTTGAGACGTAGCCGCAGTAGATTCCGAGTTGAGACGTAGCCGCAGTAGATTCTGAGTTGAGACGTAGCCGCAGTAGATTCTGAGTTGAGACGTAGCCGCAGTAGATTCCGAGTTGAGACGTAGCCGCAGTAGATTCTGAGTTGACTTGTAGCCGCAGTAGATTCTGAGTTGAGACGTAGCCGCAGTAGATTCCGAGTTGAGACATAGCCGCAGTAGATTCTGAGCTGAGTCGTAGCCGCAGTAGATTCCGAGTTGACTTGTAGTTGCAGTATATTCTGAGTTGAGTCGTAGCCGCCGTAGATTCCCAGTTGACTTGTAGCCGCAGTAGATACCGAGTTGACTTGTAGCCGCAGTAGATTCTGAGTTGACTTGTAGCCGCAGTAGATTCTGAGTGGAGACGTAGCCGCAGTAGATTCCGAGTTGAGACGTAGCCGCAGTAGATTCTGAGTTGAGACGTAGCCGCAGTAGATTCCGAGTTGAGACGTAGCCGCAGTAGATTCTGAGTTGAGACGTAGCCGCAGTAGATTCTGAGTTGACTTGTAGCCGCAGTAGATTCTGAGTTGACTTGTAGCCGCAGTAGATTCTGAGTTGAGACGTAGCCGCAGTAGATTCTGAGTTGAGACGTAGCCGCAGTAGATTCTGAGTTGACTTGTAGCCGCAGTAGATTCTGAGTTGAGACGTAGCCACAGTAGATTCTGAGTTGAGACGTAGCCGCAGTAGATTCTGAGTTGAGACGTAGCCGCAGTAGATTCTGAGTTGACTTGTAGCCGCTGTAGATTCTGAGTTGAGACGTAGCCGCAGTAGATTCTGACTTGACTTGTAGCCGCAGTAGATTCTGAGTTGACTTGTAGCCGCAGTAGATTCTGAGTTGAGACGTAGCCGCAGTAGATTCCGAGTTGAGACGTAGCCGCAGTAGATTCTGAGTTGAGACGTAGCCGCAGTAGATTCTGAGTTGAGACGTAGCTGCAGTAGATTCCGAGTTGAGACGTAGCCGCAGTAGGTTCTGAGTTGAGACGTAGCCGCAGTAGATTCTGAGTTGAGACGTAGCCGCAGTAGATTCCGAGTTGAGACGTAGCCGCAGTAGATTCTGAGTTGACTTGTAGCCACAGTGGATTCCGAGTTGAGATGTAGCCGCTGTAGATTCCGAGTTGAGACGTAGCCGCAGTAGATTCCGAGTTGAGACGTAGCCGCAGTAGATTCTGAGTTGAGACGTAGCCGCAGTAGATTCCGAGTTGAGACGTAGCCGCAGTAGATTCTGAGTTGAGACGTAGCCGCAGTAGATTCTTAGTTGAGACGTAGCCGCAGTAGATTCCGAGTTGAGACGTAGCCGCAGTAGATTCTGAGTTGACTTGTAGCCGCAGTAGATTCTGAGTTGAGACGTAGCCGCAGTAGATTCCGAGTTGAGACGTAGCCGCAGTAGATTCTGAGCTGAGTCGTAGCCGCGGTAGATTCCGAGTTGACTTGTAGTTGCAGTAGATTCTGAGTTGAGTCGTAGCCGCCGTAGATTCCGAGTTGACTTGTAGCCGCAGTAGATTCCGAGTTGACTTGTAGCCGCAGTAGATTCTGAGTTGACCTTTAGCCACAGTAGATTCTGAGTGGAGACGTAGCCGCAGTAGATTCCGAGTTGAGACGTAGCCGCAGTAGATTCTGAGTTGAGACGTAGCCGCAGTAGATTCCGAGTTGAGACGTAGCCGCAGTAGATTCTGAGTTGAGACGTAGCCGCAGTAGATTCCGAGTTGAGACGTAGCCGCAGTAGATTCTGAGTTGAGACGTAGCCGCAGTAGATTCTGAGTTGAGACATAGCCGCAGTAGATTCTGAGTTGAGACGTAGCCGCAGTAGATTCTGAGTTGACTTGTAGCCGCAGTAGATTCTGATTTGAGACGTAGCCGCAGTAGATTCCGAGTTGAGACGTAGCCGCAGTAGATTCTGAGTTGAGACGTAGCCGCAGTAGATTCTGAGTTGAGACGTAGCCGCAGTAGATTCCGAGTTGAGACGTAGCCGCAGTAGATTCTGAGTTGACTTGTAGCCGCAGTAGATTCCGAGTTGACTTGTAGCCACAGTGGATTCCGAGTTGAGACGTAGCCGCTGTAGATTCTGAGTTGAGACGTAGCCGCAGTAGATTCCGAGTTGAGACGTAGCCGCAGTAGATTCTGAGTTGAGACGTAGCCGCAGTAGATTCCCAGTTGACTTGTAGCCGCAGTAGATTCCGAGTTGACTTGTAGCCGCAGTAGATTCTGAGTTGACTTGTAGCCGCAGTAGATTCTGAGTTGGGACGTAGCCGCAGTAGATTCTGAGTTGAGACGTAGCCGCAGTAGATTCTGAGTTGACTTGTAGCCGCAGAAGATTCCGAGTTGACTTGTAGCCGCAGTAGATTCTGAGTTGACTTGTAGCCGCAGTAGATTCTGAGTTGAGACGTAGCCGCAGTAGATTCTGGATTGACTTGTAGCCGCAGTAGATTCTGAGTTGACTTGTAGCCGCAGTAGATTCTGAGTTGACTTGTAGCCGCAGTAGATTCTGAGTTGACTTGTAGCCGCAGTAGATTCTGAGTTGAGACGTAGCCGCAGTAGATTCTGAGTTGACTTGTAGCCACAGTAGATTCTGAGTTGAGACGTAGCCGCAGTAGATTCTGAGTTGACTTGTAGCCGCAGTAGATTCTGAGTTGAGTCGTATCCGCAGTAGATTCCGAGTTGAGACGTAGCCGCAGTAGATTCGAGTTGACTTGTAGCCGCAGTAGATTCTGAGTTGACTTGTAGTCGCAGTAGATTCTGAGTTGACTTGTAGCCGCAGTAGATTCCGAGTTGAATTGTAGCCGCAGTAGATTCTGAGTTGAGTCGTAGCCGCAGTAGATTCTGAGTTGACTTGTAACCGCAGTAGATTCCGAGTTGAGTCGTAGCCGCAGTAGATTCCGAGTTGAGACGTAGCCGCAGTAGATTCTGAGTTGAGACGTAGCTGCAGTAGATTCCGAGTTGAGACGTAGCCGCAGTAGATTCTGAGTTGAGACGTAGCCGCTGTAGATTCTGAGTTGACTTGTAGCCGCAGTAGATTCCGAGTTGACTTGTAGCCGCACTACATTCTGAGTTGAGACGTAGCCGCAGTAGATTCCGAGTTGACTTGTAGCCGCAGTAGATTCTGAGTTGACTTGTAGCCGCAGTAGATTCTGAGTTGAGACGTAGCCGCAGTAGATTCTGAGTTGAGACGTAGCCGCATTAGATTCCGAGTTGAGACGTAGCCGCAGTAGATTCTGAGTTGAGACGTAGCCGCAGTAGATTCCGAGTTGAGACGTAGCCGCAGTAGATTCTGAGTTGACTTGTAGTCGCAGTAGATTCTGAGTTGACTTATAGCCGCAGTAGATTCTGAGTTGAGACGTAGCCGCAGTAGATTCTGAGTTGAGACGTAGCCGCAGTAGATTCTTAGTTGAGACGTAGCCGCAGTAGATTCTGAGTTGACTTGTAGCCGCAGTAGATTCTGAGTTGACTTGTAGCCACAGTAGATTCCGAGTTGAGACGTAGCCGCAGTAGATTCTGAGTTGACTTGTAGCCACAGTAGATTCTGAGTTGACTTGTAGCCGCAGTAGATTCTGAGTTGACTTGTAGCCGCAGTAGATTCTGAGTTGAGTCGTAGCCGCAGTAGATTCCGAGTTGACTTGTAGCCGCAGTAGATTCTGAGTTGAGTAATAGCCGCAGTAGATTCTGAGTTGAATTGTAGCCGCAGTAGATTCTGAGTTGAGTCGTAGCCGCAGTAGATTCCGAGTTGACTTGTAGCCGCAGTAGATTCTGAGTTGAGTCGTAGACGCAGTAGATTCTGAGTTGACTTGTAGCCGCAGTAGATTCCGAGTTGAATTGTAGCCGCAGTAGATTCTGAGTTGAGTAATAGCCGCAGTAGATTCTGAGTTGAATTGTAGCCGCAGTAGATTCTGAGTTGAGTCGTAGCCGCAGTAGATTCCGAGTTGACTTGTAGCCGCAGTAGATTCTGAGTTGAGTCGTAGACGCAGTAGATTCTGAGTTGACTTGTAGCTGCAGTAGATTCTGAGTTGAGACGTAGCCGCAGTAGATTCTGAGTTGACTTGTAGCCGCAGTAGATTCTGAGTTGACTTGTAGCCGCAGTAGATTCTGAGTTGAGACGTAGCCGCAGTAGATTCTGAGTTGACTTGTAGCCGCAGTAGATTCTGAGTTGAGACGTAGCCGCATTAGATTCCGAGTTGAGACGTAGCCGCAGTAGATTCCGAGTTGAGACGTAGCCGCAGTAGATTCCGAGTTGAGACGTAGCCGCAGTAGATTCTGATTTGACTTGTAGTCGCAGTAGATTCTGAGTTGACTTGTCGCCGCAGTAGATTCTGAGTTGAGACGTAGCCGCAGTAGATTCTGAGTTGAGACGTAGCCGCAGTAGATTCTTAGTTGAGACGTAGCCGCAGTAGATTCTGAGTTGACTTGTAGCCGCAGTAGATTCTGAGTTGACTTGTAGCCACAGTAGATTCCGAGTTGAGACGTAGCCGCATTAGATTCTGTGTTGACTTGTAGCCACAGTAGATTCTGAGTTGACTTGTAGCCGCAGTAGATTCTGAGTTGACTTGTAGCCGCAGTAGATTCTGAGTTGAGTCGTAGCCGCAGTAGATTCCGAGTTGACTTGTAGCCGCAGTAGATTCCGAGTTGACTTGTAGCCGCAGTAGATTCTGAGTTGACTTGTAGCCGCAGTAGATTCTGAGTTGACTTGTAGCCGCAGTAGCTTCCGAGTTGAGACGTAGCCGCAGTAGATTCTGAGTTGAGACGTAGCCGCAGTAAATTCCGAGTTGAGACGTAGCCGCAGTAGATTCCGAGTTGAGACGTAGCCGCAGTAGATTCTGAGTTGAGACGTAGCCGCAGTAGATTCCGAGTTGAGACGTAGCCGCAGTAGATTCTGAGTTGACTTGTAGCTGCAGTAGATTCTGAGTTGACTTGTAGCCGCAGTAGATTCTGAGTTGACTTGTAGCCGCAGTAGATTCTGAGTTGACTTGTAGCCGCAGTAGATTCTGAGTTGACTTGTAGCCGCAGTAGATTCTGAGTTGAGACGTAGCCGCAGTAGATTCTGAGTTGACTTGTAGCCGCAGTAGATTCTGAGTTGAGACGTAGCCGCAGTAGATTCTGAGTTGAGACGTAGCCGCAGTAGATTCTGAGTTGAGACGTAGCCGCAGTAGATTCTGAGTTGAGACGTAGCCGCAGTAGATTCCGAGTTGAGACGTAGCCGCAGTAGATTCTGAGTTGAGACGTAGCCGCAGTAGATTCCGTGTTGAGACGTAGCCGCAGTAGATTCTGAGTTGAGACGTAGCCGCAGTAGATTCCGAGTTGAGACGTAGCCGCAGTACATTCTGAGTTGACTTGTAGTCGCAGTCGATTCTGAGTTGACTTGTAGCCGCAGTAGATTCTGAGTTGAGACGTAGCCGCAGTAGATTCCGAGTTGACTTGTAGCCGCAGTAGATTCTGAGTTGAGACGTAGCTGCAGTAGATTCTGAGTTGACTTGTAGCCGCAGTAGATTCTGAGTTGACTTGTAGCCGCAGTAGATTCTGAGTTGAGACGTAGCCGCAGTAGATTCTGAGTTGACTTGTAGCTGCAGTAGATTCCGAGTTGAGACGTAGCCGCAGTAGATTCCGAGATGAGACGTAGCCGCAGTAGATTCCGAGTTGAGACGTAGCCGCAGTAGATTCTGAGTTGAGACGTAGCCGCAGTAGATTCCGAGTTGAGATGTAGCCGCAGTAGATTCTGAGTTGACTTGTAGTCGCAGTAGATTCTGAGTTGACTTGTAGCCGCAGTAGATTCTGAGTTGACTTGTAGCCGCAGTAGATTCCGAGTTGCGACGTAGCCGCAGTAGATTCTGAGTTGAGACGTAGCCGCAGTAGATTCTTAGTTGACTTGTAGCCGCAGTAGATTCTGAGTTGACTTGTAGCCGCAGTAGATTCTGAGTTGACTTGTAGCCGCAATAGATTCTGAGTTGACTTGTAGCCACAGTAGATTCTGAGTTGACTTGTAGCCGCAGTAGATTCTGAGTTGACTTGTAGTCGCAGTAGATTCTGAGTTGACTTGTAGCCGCAGTAGATTCTGAGTTGACTTGTAGCTGCAGTAGATTCTGAGTTGAGACGTAGCCGCAGTAGATTCTGAGTTGAGACGTAGCCGCAGTAGATTCTTAGTTGACTTGTAACCGCAGTAGATTCCGAGTTGAGACGTAGCCGCAGTAGATACTGATTTGACTTGTAGCCGCAGTAGATTCTGAGTTGACTTGTAGCCGCAGTAGATTCTGAGTTGACTTGTAGCCGCAGTAGATTCTGAGTTGACTTGTAGCCGCAGTAGATTCCGAGTTGAGACGTAGCCGCAGTAGATTCCGAGTTGAGACGTAGCCGCAGTAGATTCTGAGTTGACTTGTAGCCGCAGTAGATTCTGAGTTGACTTGTAGCCGCAGTAGATTCTGATTTGAGTCGTAGCTGCAGTAGATTCCGAGTTGAATTGTAGCCGCAGTAGATTCCGAGTTGACTTGTAGCCGCAGTAGATTCTGAGTTGAGACGTAGCCGCAGTAGATTCTGAGTTGACTTGTAGCTGCAGTAGATTCCGAGTTGAATTGTAGCCGCAGTAGATTCTGAGTTGAGTCGTAGCCGCAGTAGATTCTGAGTTGACTTGTAGCCGCAGTAGATTCCGAGTTGAGTCGTAGCCGCAGTAGATTCCGAGTTGACTTGTAGCCGCAGTAGATTCTGAGTTGAGTCGTAGCCGCAGTAGATTCCGAGTTGACTTGTAGCCGCAGTAGATTCCGAGTTGAGACGTAGCCGCAGTAGATTCTGAGTTTAGACGTAGCCGCAGTAGATTCCGAGTTGAGACGTAGCCGCAGTAGATTCCGAGTTGAGACGTAGCCGCAGTAGATTCTGAGTTGAGACGTAGCCGCAGTAGATTCCGAGTTGAGACGTAGCCGCAGTAGATTCTGAGTTGACTTGTAGCTGCAGTAGATTCTGAGTTGACTTGTAGCCGCAGTAGATTCTGAGTTGACTTGTCGCCGCAGTAGATTCTGAGTTGACTTGTAGCCGCAGTAGATTCTGAGTTGACTTGTAGTCGCAGTAGATTCTGAGTTGAGACGTAGCCGCAGTAGATTCTGAGTTGAGACTTAGCCGCAGTAGATTCTGAGTTGAGACGTAGCCGCAGTAGATTCTGAGTTGACTTGTAGCCGCAGTAGATTCCGAGTTGAATTGTAGCCGCAGTAGATTCTGAGTTGAGTCGTAGCCGCAGTAGATTCTGAGTTGACTTGTAGCCGCAGTAGATTCCGAGTTGAGTCGTAGCCGCAGTAGATTCCGAGTTGACTTGTAGCCGCAGTAGATTCTGAGTTGAGTCGTAGCCGCAGTAGATTCCGAGTTGACTTGTAGCCGCAGTAGATTCCGAGTTGAGACGTAGCCGCAGTAGATTCTGAGTTTAGACGTAGCCGCAGTAGATTCCGAGTTGAGACGTAGCCGCAGTAGATTCCGAGTTGAGACGTAGCCGCAGTAGGTTCTGAGTTGAGACGTAGCCGCAGTAGATTCCGAGTTGAGACGTAGCCGCAGTAGATTCTGAGTTGACTTGTAGCTGCAGTAGATTCTGAGTTGAGACGTAGCCGCAGTAGATTCTGAGTTGACTTGTCGCCGCAGTAGATTCTGAGTTGACTTGTAGCCGCAGTAGATTCTGAGTTGACTTGTAGTCGCAGTAGATTCTGAGTTGAGACGTAGCCGCAGTAGATTCTGAGTTGAGACTTAGCCGCAGTAGATTCTGAGTTGAGACGTAGCCGCAGTAGATTCCGAGTTGAGACGTAGCCGCAGTAGATTCCTAGTTGAGACGTAACCGCAGTAGATTCTGAGTTTAGACGTAGCCGCAGTAGATTCCGAGTTGAGACGTAGCCGCAGTAGATTCCGAGTTGAGACGTAGCCGCAGTAGATTCTGAGTTGAGACGTAGCCGCAGTAGATTCCGAGTTGAGACGTAGCCGCAGTAGATTCTGAGTTGACTTGTAGTCGCAGTAGATTCTGAGTTGACTTGTAGCCGCAGGAGATTCTGAGTTGACTTGTAGCCGCAGTAGATTCTGAGTTGACTTGTAGCCGCAGTAGATTCTGAGTTGAGACGTAGCCGCAGTAGATTCTGAGTTGAGACGTAGCCGCAGTAGATTCTTAGTTGACTTGTAGCCGCAGTAGATTCTGAGTTGACTTGTAGCCGCAGTAGATTCTGAGTTGACTTGTAGCCGCAGTAGATTCTGAGTTGAGACGTAGCCGCAGTAGATTCCGAGTTGAGACGTAGCCGCAGTAGATTCCGAGTTGAGACGTAGCCGCAGTAGATTCTGAGTTGACTTGTCGCCGCAGTAGATTCTGAGTTGACTTGTAGCCGCAGTAGATTCCGAGTTGAGACGTAGCCGCAGTAGATTCTGAGTTGAGACGTAGCCGCAGTAGATTCTGAGTTGAGAGTTAACCGCAGTAGATTCTGAGTTGAGACGTAGCCGCAGTAGATTCCGAGTTGAGACGTAGCCGCAGTAGATTCTGAGTTGAGACGTAGCCGCAGTAGATTCCTAGTTGAGACGTAACCGCAGTAGATTCTGAGTTTAGACGTAGCCGCAGTAGATTCCGAGTTGAGACGTAGCCGCAGTAGATTCCGAGTTGAGACGTAGCCGCAGTAGATTCCGAGTTGAGACGTAGCCGCAGTAGATTCTGAGTTGAGACGTAGCCGCAGTAGATTCCGAGTTGAGACGTAGCCGCAGTAAATTCTGAGTTGACTTGTAGTCGCAGTAGATTCTGAGTTGACTTGTAGCCGCAGTAGATTCTGAGTTGACTTGTAGCCGCAGTAGATTCTGAGTTGACTTGTAGCCGCAGTAGATTCTGAGTTGAGACGTAGCCGCAGTAGATTCTGAGTTGAGACGTAGCCGCAGTAGATTCTTAGTTGACTTGTAGCCGCAGTAGATTCTGAGTTGACTTGTAGCCGCAGTAGATTCTGAGTTGACTTGTAGCCGCAGTAGATTCTGTGTTGACTTGTAGCCGCAGTAGATTCTGAGTTGACTGGTAGCCGCAGTAGATTCTGAGTTGAGACGTAGCCGCAGTATATTCTGAGATGAGACGTAGCCGCAGTAGATTCTGAGTTGACTTGTAGCCGCAGTAGATTCTGAGTTGACTTGTAGCCGCAGTAGATTCTGAGTTCAATTATAGCCGCAGTAGATTCTGAGTTGAGACGTAGCCGCAGTAGATTCTGAGTTGACTTGTAGCCGCAGTAGATTCTGAGTTCAATTATAGCCGCAGTAGATTCTGAGTTGAGACGTAGCCGCAGTAGATTCTGAGTTGAGACGTAGCCGCAGTAGATTCTGAGTTGACTTGTAGCCGCAGTAGATTCTTAGTTGAGACGTAGCCGCAGTAGATTCTGAGTTGACTTGTAGCCGCAGTAGGTTCTGAGTTGACTTGTAGCCGCAGTAGATTCTGAGTTGAGACGTAGCCGCAGTAGATTCTGAGTTGAGACGTAGCCGCAGTAGATTCTGAGTTGAGACGTAGCCGCAGTAGGTTCCGAGTTGAGACGTAGCCGCAGGAGGTTCTGAGTTGAGACGTAGCCGCAGTAGATTCTGAGTTGAGACGTAGCCGCAGTAGATTACGAGTTGAGACGTAGCCGCAGTAGATTCTGAGTTGAGACGTAGCCGCAGTAGATTCTGAGTTGAGACGTAGCTGCAGTAGATTCCGAGTTGAGACGTAGCCGCAGTAGGTTCTGAGTTGAGACGTAGCCGCAGTAGATTCTGAGTTGAGACGTAGCCGCAGTAGATTCCGAGTTGAGACGTAGCCGCAGTAGATTCGGAGTTGAGACGTAGCCGCATTAGATTCTGAGTTGACTTGTAGCCACAGTAGATTCCGAGTTGAGACGTAGCCGCTGTAGATTCTGAGTTGAGACGTAGCCGCAGTAGATTCCGAGTTGAGACGTAGCCGCAGTAGATTCTGAGTTGAGACGTAGCCGCAGTAGATTCCGAGTTGAGACGTAGCCGCAGTAGATTCTGAGTTGAGACGTAGCCGCAGTAGATTCTGAGTTGAGACGTAGCCGCAGTAGTTTCTGAGTTGACTTGTAGCCGCAGTAGATTCCGAGTTGACTTGTTGCCGCAGTAGATTCTGAGTTGAGACGTAGCCGCAGTAGATTCCGAGTTGAGACATAGCCGCAGTAGATTCTGAGCTGAGTCGTAGCCGCAGTAGATTCCGAGTTGACTTGTAGTTGCAGTAGATTCTGAGTTGAGTCGTAGCCGCCGTAGATTCCGAGTTGACTTGTAGCCGCAGTAGATTCCGAGTTGACTTGTAGCCGCAGTAGATTCTGAGTTGACTTGTAGCCGCAGTAGATTCTGAGTGGAGACGTAGCCGCAGTAGATTCCGAGTTGAGACGTAGCCGCAGTAGATTCTGAGTTGAGACGTAGCCGCAGTAGATTCTGAGTTGAGACGTAGCCGCAGTAGATTCTGAGTTGAGACGTAGCCGCAGTAGATTCTGAGTTGACTTGTAGCCGCAGTAGATTCTGAGTTGACTCGTATCCGCAGTAGATTCTGAGTTGAGACATAGCCGCAGTAGATTCTGAGTTGAGACGTAGCCGCATTAGATTCCGAGTTGAGACGTAGCCGCAGTAGATTCTGAGTTGAGACGTAGCCGCAGTAGATTCTGAGTTGAGACGTAGCCGCAGTAGATTCTTAGTTGACTTGTAGCCGCAGTAGATTCTGAGTTGACTTGTAGCCGCAGTAGATTCTGAGTTGACTTGTAGCCGCAGTAGATTCTGTGTTGACTTGTAGCCGCAGTAGATTCTGAGTTGACTTGTAGCCGCAGTAGATTCTGAGTTGACTGGTAGCCGCAGTAGATTCTGAGTTGAGACGTAGCCGCAGTATATTCTGAGATGAGACGTAGCCGCAGTAGATTCTGAGTTGACTTGTAGCCGCAGTAGATTCTGAGTTGACTTGTAGCCGCAGTAGATTCTGAGTTCAATTATAGCCGCAGTAGATTCTGAGTTGAGACGTAGCCGCAGTAGATTCTGAGTTGACTTGTAGCCGCAGTAGATTCTGAGTTCAATTATAGCCGCAGTAGATTCTGAGTTGAGACGTAGCCGCAGTAGATTCTGAGTTGAGACGTAGCCGCAGTAGATTCTGAGTTGACTTGTAGCCGCAGTAGATTCTTAGTTGAGACGTAGCCGCAGTAGATTCTGAGTTGACTTGTAGCCGCAGTAGGTTCTGAGTTGACTTGTAGCCGCAGTAGATTCTGAGTTGAGACGTAGCCGCAGTAGATTCTGAGTTGAGACGTAGCCGCAGTAGATTCTGAGTTGAGACGTAGCCGCAGTAGGTTCCGAGTTGAGACGTAGCCGCAGGAGGTTCTGAGTTGAGACGTAGCCGCAGTAGATTCTGAGTTGAGACGTAGCCGCAGTAGATTACGAGTTGAGACGTAGCCGCAGTAGATTCGAGTTGACTTGTAGCCGCAGTAGATTCTGAGTTGAGACGTAGCTGCAGTAGATTCCGAGTTGAGACGTAGCCGCAGTAGGTTCTGAGTTGAGACGTAGCCGCAGTAGATTCTGAGTTGAGACGTAGCCGCAGTAGATTCCGAGTTGAGACGTAGCCGCAGTAGATTCGGAGTTGAGACGTAGCCGCATTAGATTCTGAGTTGACTTGTAGCCACAGTAGATTCCGAGTTGAGACGTAGCCGCTGTAGATTCTGAGTTGAGACGTAGCCGCAGTAGATTCCGAGTTGAGACGTAGCCGCAGTAGATTCTGAGTTGAGACGTAGCCGCAGTAGATTCCGAGTTGAGACGTAGCCGCAGTAGATTCTGAGTTGAGACGTAGCCGCAGTAGATTCTGAGTTGAGACGTAGCCGCAGTAGTTTCTGAGTTGACTTGTAGCCGCAGTAGATTCCGAGTTGACTTGTTGCCGCAGTAGATTCTGAGTTGAGACGTAGCCGCAGTAGATTCCGAGTTGAGACATAGCCGCAGTAGATTCTGAGCTGAGTCGTAGCCGCAGTAGATTCCGAGTTGACTTGTAGTTGCAGTAGATTCTGAGTTGAGTCGTAGCCGCCGTAGATTCCGAGTTGACTTGTAGCCGCAGTAGATTCCGAGTTGACTTGTAGCCGCAGTAGATTCTGAGTTGACTTGTAGCCGCAGTAGATTCTGAGTGGAGACGTAGCCGCAGTAGATTCCGAGTTGAGACGTAGCCGCAGTAGATTCTGAGTTGAGACGTAGCCGCTGTAGATTCTGAGTTGAGACGTAGCCGCAGTAGATTCTGAGTTGAGACGTAGCCGCAGTAGATTCTGAGTTGACTTGTAGCCGCAGTAGATTCTGAGTTGACTCGTATCCGCAGTAGATTCTGAGTTGAGACATAGCCGCAGTAGATTCTGAGTTGAGACGTAGCCGCATTAGATTCCGAGTTGAGACGTAGCCGCAGTAGATTCTGAGTTGAGACGTAGCCGCAGTAGATTCCGAGTTGAGACGTAGCCGCAGTAGATTCTGAGTTGACTTGTAGTCGCAGTAGATTCTGAGTTGACTTGTAGCCGCAGTAGATTCTGAGTTGAGACGTAGCCGCAGTAGATTCTGAGTTGACTTGTAGCCGCAGAAGATTCTGAGTTGAGACGTAGCCGCAGTAGATTCTGAGTTGAGACGTAGCCGCATTAGATTCCGAGTTGAGACGTAGCCGCAGTAGATTCTGAGTTGAGACGTAGCCGCAGTAGATTCCGAGTTGAGACATAGCCGCAGTAGATTCTGAGTTGACTTGTAGTCGCAGTAGATTCTGAGTTGACTTGTAGCCGCAGTAGATTCTGAGTTGACTTGTAGCCACAGTAGATTCTGAGTTGACTTGTAGCCGCAGTAGATTCTGAGTTGACTTGTAGCCGCAGTAGATTCTGAGTTGAGTCGTAGCCGCAGTAGATTCCGAGTTGACTTGTAGCCGCAGTAGATTCCGAGTTGACTTGTAGCCGCAGTAGATTCTGAGTTGACTTGTAGCCGCAGTAGATTCAGAATTGAATTGTAGCTGCAGTAGATTCTGACTTGATTAATAGCCGCAGTAGGTTCTGAGTTGAATTGTAGCCGCAGTAGATTCTGAGTTGAGTCGTAGCCGCAGTAGATTCTGAGTTGACTTGTAGCCGCAGTAGATTCTGAGTTGAGTCGTAGCCGCAGTAGATTCCGAGTTGACTTGTAGCCGCAGTAGATTCCGAGTTGAGACGGAGCCGCAGTAGATTCTGAGTTGAGACGTAGCCGCAGTAGATTCCGAGTTGAGACGTAGCCGCAGTAGATTCCGAGTTGAGACGTAGCCGCAGTAGATTCTGAGTTGAGACGTAGCCGCAGTAGATTCCGAGTTGAGACGTAGCCGCAGTAGATTCTGAGTTGACTTGTAGCTGCAGTAGATTCTGAGTTGAGACGTAGCCGCAGTAGATTCTGAGTTGACTTGTAGCCGCAGTAGATTCTGAGTTGACTTGTTGCCGCAGTAGATTCTGAGTTGACTTGTAGCCGCAGTAGATTCCGAGTTGAGACGTAGCCGCAGTAGATTCTCAGTTGACTTGTAGCCGCAGTAGATTCTGAGTTGACTTGTAGCCGCAGTAGATTCTGAGTTGACTTGTAGCCACAGTAGATTCTGAGTTGAGACGTAGCCGCAGTAGATTCTGTGTTGAGACGTAGCCGCAGTAGATTCTGAGTTGAGACGTAGCCGCAGTAGATTCCGAGTTGAGACGTAGCCGCAGTAGATTCTGAGTTGAGACGTAGCCGCAGTAGATTCCTAGTTGAGACGTAGCCGCAGTAGATTCTGAGTTGAGACGTAGCCGCAGTAGATTCCGTGTTGAGACGTAGCCGCAGTAGATTCTGAGTTGAGACGTAGCCGCAGTAGATTCCGAGTTGAGACGTAGCCGCAATAGATTCTGAGTTGAGACGTAGCCGCAGTAGATTCCGAGTTGAGACGTAGCCGCAGTAGATTCTGAGTTGACTTGTAGCCGCAGTAGATTCTGAGTTGAGACGTAGCCGCAGTAGATTCTGAGTTGAGACGTAGCCGCAGTAGATTCTGAGTTGACTTGTAGCCGCAGTAGATTCTGAGTTGAGACGTAGCCGCAGTAGATTCTGAGTTGACTTGTAGCCGCAGTAGATTCCGAGTTGAGTCGTAGCCGCAGTAGATTCCGAGTTGACTTGTAGCCGCAGTAGATTCTGAGTTGAGTCGTAGCCGCAGTAGATTCCGAGTTGACTTGTAGCCGCAGTAGATTCCGAGTTGAGAGGTAGCCGCAGTAGATTCTGAGTTTAGACGTAGCCGCAGTAGATTCCGAGTTGAGACGTAGCCGCAGTAGATTCCGAGTTGAGACGTAGCCGCAGTAGATTCTGAGTTGAGACGTAGCCGCAGTAGATTCCGAGTTGAGACGTAGCCGCAGTAGATTCTGAGTTGACTTGTAGCTGCAGTAGATTCTGAGTTGAGACGTAGCCGCAGTAGATTCTGAGTTGACTTGTCGCCGCAGTAGATTCTGAGTTGACTTGTAGCCGCAGTAGATTCTGAGTTGACTTGTAGTCGCAGTAGATTCTGAGTTGAGACGTAGCCGCAGTAGATTCTGAGTTGAGACTTAGCCGCAGTAGATTCTGAGTTGAGACGTAGCCGCAGTAGATTCTGAGTTGACTTGTAGCCGCAGTAGATTCCGAGTTGAATTGTAGCCGCAGTAGATTCTGAGTTGAGTCGTAGCCGCAGTAGATTCTGAGTTGACTTGTAGCCGCAGTAGATTCCGAGTTGAGTCGTAGCCGCAGTAGATTCCGAGTTGACTTGTAGCCGCAGTAGATTCTGAGTTGAGTCGTAGCCGCAGTAGATTCCGAGTTGACTTGTAGCCGCAGTAGATTCCGAGTTGAGACGTAGCCGCAGTAGATTCTGAGTTTAGACGTAGCCGCAGTAGATTCCGAGTTGAGACGTAGCCGCAGTAGATTCCGAGTTGAGACGTAGCCGCAGTAGATTCTGAGTTGAGACGTAGCCACAGTAGATTCCGAGTTGAGACGTAGCCGCAGTAGATTCTGAGTTGACTTGTAGCTGCAGTAGATTCTGAGTTGAGACGTAGCCGCAGTAGATTCTGAGTTGACTTGTCGCCGCAGTAGATTCTGAGTTGACTTGTAGCCGCAGTAGATTCTGAGTTGACTTGTAGTCGCAGTAGATTCTGAGTTGAGACGTAGCCGCAGTAGATTCTGAGTTGAGACTTAGCCGCAGTAGATTCTGAGTTGAGACGTAGCCGCAGTAGATTCCGAGTTGAGACGTAGCCGCAGCAGATTCCTAGTTGAGACGTAACCGCAGTAGATTCTGAGTTTAGACGTAGCCGCAGTAGATTCCGAGTTGAGACGTAGCCGCAGTAGATTCCGAGTTGAGACGTAGCCGCAGTAGATTCCGAGTTGAGACGTAGCCGCAGTAGATTCCGAGTTGAGACGTAGCCGCAGTAGATTCTGAGTTGACTTGTAGTCGCAGTAGATTCTGAGTTGACTTGTAGCCGCAGGAGATTCTGAGTTGACTTGTAGCCGCAGTAGATTCTGAGTTGACTTGTAGCCGCAGTAGATTCTGAGTTGAGACGTAGCCGCAGTAGATTCTGAGTTGAGACGTAGCCGCAGTAGATTCTTAGTTGACTTGTAGCCGCAGTAGATTCTGAGTTGACTTGTAGCCGCAGTAGATTCTGAGTTGAGACGTAGCCGCAGTAGATTCCGAGTTGAGACGTAGCCGCAGTAGATTCTGAGTTGACTTGTCGCCGCAGTAGATTCTGAGTTGACTTGTAGCCGCAGTAGATTCCGAGTTGAGACGTAGCCGCAGTAGATTCTGAGTTGAGACGTAGCCGCAGTAGATTCTGAGTTGAGAGTTAACCGCAGTAGATTCTGAGTTGAGACGTAGCCGCAGTAGATTCCGAGTTGAGACGTAGCCGCAGTAGATTCTGAGTTGAGACGTAGCCGCAGTAGATTCCTAGCTGAGACGTAACCGCAGTAGATTCTGAGTTTAGACGTAGCCGCAGTAGATTCCGAGTTGAGACGTAGCCGCAGTAGATTCCGAGTTGAGACGTAGCCGCAGTAGATTCTGAGTTGAGACGTAGCCGCAGTAGATTCCGAGTTGAGACGTAGCCGCAGTAAATCCTGAGTTGACTTGTAGTCGCAGTAGATTCTGAGTTGACTTGTAGCCGCATTAGATTCTGAGTTGACTTGTAGCCGCAGTAGATTCTGAGTTGACTTGTAGCCGCAGTAGATTCTGAGTTGAGACGTAGCCGCAGTAGATTCTGAGTTGAGACGTAGCCGCAGTAGATTCTTAGTTGACTTGTAGCCGCAGTAGATTCTGAGTTGACTTGTAGCCGCAGTAGATTCTGAGTTGACTTGTAGCCGCAGTAGATTCTGAGTTGACTTGTAGCCGCAGTAGATTCTGTGTTGACTTGTAGCCGCAGTAGATTCTGAGTTGAATTGTAGCCGCAGTAGATTCTGAGTTGACTGGTAGCCGCAGTAGATTCTGAGTTGAGACGTAGCCGCAGTATATTCTGAGTTGAGACGTAGCCGCAGTAGATTCTGAGTTGACTTGTAGCCGCAGTAGATTCTGAGTTGACTTGTAGCCGCAGTAGATTCTGAGTTCAATTATAGCCGCAGTAGATTCTGAGTTGAGACGTAGCCGCAGTAGATTCTGAGTTGAGACGTAGCCGCAGTAGATTCTGAGTTGACTTGTAGCCGCAGTAGATTCTGAGTTCAATTATAGCCGCAGTAGATTCTGAGTTGAGACGTAGCCGCAGTAGATTCTGAGTTGAGACGTAGCCGCAGTAGATTCTGAGTTGACTTGTAGCCGCAGTAGATTCTTAGTTGAGACGTAGCCGCAGTAGATTCTGAGTTGACTTGTAGCCGCAGTAGGTTCTGAGTTGACTTGTAGCCGCAGTAGATTCTGAGTTGAGACGTAGCCGCAGTAGATTCTGAGTTGAGACGTAGCCGCAGTAGATTCTGAGTTGAGACGTAGCCGCAGTAGGTTCCGAGTTGAGACGTAGCCGCAGGAGGTTCTGAGTTGAGACGTAGCCGCAGTAGATTACGAGTTGAGACGTAGCCGCAGTAGATTACGAGTTGAGACGTAGCCGCAGTAGATTCTGAGTTGAGACGTAGCCGCAGTAGATTCTGAGTTGAGTCGTAGCCGCAGTAGATTCCGAGTTGACTTGTAGCCGCAGTAGATTCCGAGTTGAGACGTAGCCGCAGTAGATTCTGAGTTTAGACGTAGCCGCAGTAGATTCCGAGTTGAGACGTAGCCGCAGTAGATTCCGAGTT
This sequence comes from Coturnix japonica, assembly GCF_054131305.1. Classification (NCBI taxonomy): domain Eukaryota; kingdom Metazoa; phylum Chordata; class Aves; order Galliformes; family Phasianidae; genus Coturnix; species Coturnix japonica. The sequence goes on along the minus strand of NC_140682.1, from coordinate 4,772,240 downwards.
GAGACGTAGCCGCAGTAGATTCTGAGTTGAGACGTAGCCGCAGTAGATTCCGAGTTGAGACGTAGCCGCAGTAGATTCTGAGTTGACTTGTAGCTGCAGTAGATTCTGAGTTGAGACGTAGCCGCAGTAGATTCTGAGTTGACTTGTCGCCGCAGTAGATTCTGAGTTGACTTGTAGCCGCAGTAGATTCTGAGTTGACTTGTAGTCGCAGTAGATTCTGAGTTGAGACGTAGCCGCAGTAGATTCTGAGTTGAGACTTAGCCGCAGTAGATTCTGAGTTGAGACGTAGCCGCAGTAGATTCTGAGTTGACTTGTAGCCGCAGTAGATTCCGAGTTGAATTGTAGCCGCAGTAGATTCTGAGTTGAGTCGTAGCCGCCGTAGATTCCGAGTTGACTTGTAGTTGCAGTAGATTCTGAGTTGAGTCGTAGCCGCCGTAGATTCCGAGTTGACTTGTAGCCGCAGTAGATTCCGAGTTGACTTGTAGCCGCAGTAGATTCTGAGTTGACTTGTAGCCGCAGTAGATTCTGAGTGGAGACGTAGCCGCAGTAGATTCCGAGTTGAGACGTAGCCGCATTAGATTCCGAGTTGAGACGTAGCCGCAGTAGATTCTGAGTTGAGACGTAGCCGCAGTAGATTCCGAGTTGAGACGTAGCCGCAGTAGATTCTGAGTTGACTTGTAGTCGCAGTAGATTCTGAGTTGACTTGTAGCCGCAGTAGATTCTGAGTTGACTTGTAGCCGCAGTAGATTCTGAGTTGACTTGTAGCCGCAGAAGATTCTGAGTTGAGACGTAGCCGCAGTAGATTCTGAGTTGAGACGTAGCCGCATTAGATTCCGAGTTGAGACGTAGCCGCAGTAGATTCTGAGTTGAGACGTAGCCGCAGTAGATTCCGAGTTGAGACGTAGCCGCAGTAGATTCTGAGTTGACTTGTAGTCGCAGTAGATTCTGAGTTGACTTGTAGCCGCAGTAGATTCTGAGTTGACTTGTAGCCACAGTAGATTCTGAGTTGACTTGTAGCCGCAGTAGATTCTGAGTTGACTTGTAGCCGCAGTAGATTCTGAGTTGAGTCGTAGCCGCAGTAGATTCCGAGTTGACTTGTAGCCGCAGTAGATTCCGAGTTGACTTGTAGCCGCAGTAGATTCTGAGTTGACTTGTAGCCGCAGTAGATTCAGAATTGAATTGTAGCTGCAGTAGATTCTGACTTGATTAATAGCCGCAGTAGGTTCTGAGTTGAATTGTAGCCGCAGTAGATTCTGAGTTGAGTCGTAGCCGCAGTAGATTCCGAGCTGACTTGTAGCCGCAGTAGATTCTGAGTTGAGTCGTAGCCGCAGTAGATTCCGAGTTGACTTGTAGCCGCAGTAGATTCCGAGTTGAGACGTAGCCGCAGTAGATTCTGAGTTGAGACGTAGCCGCAGTAGATTCCGAGTTGAGACGTAGCCGCAGTAGATTCCGAGTTGAGACGTAGCCGCAGTAGATTCTGAGTTGAGACGTAGCCGCAGTAGATTCCGAGTTGAGACGTAGCCGCAGTAGATTCTGAGTTGACTTGTAGCTGCAGTAGATTCTGAGTTGAGACGTAGCCGCAGTAGATTCTGAGTTGACTTGTAGCCGCAGTAGATTCTGAGTTGACTTGTTGCCGCAGTAGATTCTGAGTTGACTTGTAGCCGCAGTAGATTCTGAGTTGAGACGTAGCCGCAGTAGATTCTCAGTTGACTTGTAGCCGCAGTAGATTCTGAGTTGACTTGTAGCCGCAGTAGATTCTGAGTTGACTTGTAGCCACAGTAGATTCTGAGTTGAGACGTAGCCGCAGTAGATTCTGTGTTGAGACGTAGCCGCAGTAGATTCTGAGTTGAGACGTAGCCGCAGTAGATTCCGAGTTGAGACGTAGCCGCAGTAGATTCTGAGTTGAGACGTAGCCGCAGTAGATTCCTAGTTGAGACGTAGCCGCAGTAGATTCTGAGTTGAGACGTAGCCGCAGTAGATTCCGTGTTGAGACGTAGCCGCAGTAGATTCTGAGTTGAGACGTAGCCGCAGTAGATTCCGAGTTGAGACGTAGCCGCAATAGATTCTGAGTTGAGACGTAGCCGCAGTAGATTCCGAGTTGAGACGTAGCCGCAGTAGATTCTGAGTTGACTTGTAGTCGCAGTAGATTCTGAGTTGAGACGTAGCCGCAGTAGATTCTGTATTGACTTGTAGCCGCAGTAGATTCCGAGTTGACTTGCAGCCGCAGTAGATTCTGAGTTGAGACGTAGCCGCAGTAGATTCTGAGTTGAGACGTAGCCGCAGTAGATTCTGAGTTGAGACGTAGCCGCAGTAGATTCTGAGTTTACTTGTAGCCGCAGTAGATTCTGAGTTGAGACGTAGCCACAGTAGATTCTGAGTTGAGACGTAGCCGCAGTAGATTCCGAGTTGAGACGTAGCCGCAGTAGATTCTGAGTTGAGACGTAGCCGCAGTAGATTCCGAGATGAGACGTAGCCGCAGTAGATTCCGAGTTGAGACGTAGCCGCAGTAGATTCTGAGTTGAGACGTAGCCGCAGTAGATTCCGAGTTGAGACGCAGCCGCAGTAGATTCTGAGTTGACTTGTAGTCGCAGTAGATTCTGAGTTGACTTGTAGCCGCAGTAGATTCTGAGTTGAGACGTAGCCGCAGTAGATTCCGAGTTGCGACGTAGCCGCAGTAGATTCCGAGTTGACTTGTAGCCGCAGTAGATTCCGAGTTGAGACGTAGCCGCAGTAGATTCCGAGTTGTGACGTAGCCGCAGTAGATTCTGAGTTGAGACGTAGCCGCAGTAGATTCCGAGTTGAGACGTAGCCGCAGTAGATTCTTAGTTGACTTGTAGCCGCAGTAGATTCTGAGTTGATTCGTAGCCGCAGTAGATTCTGAGTTGACTTGTAGTCGCAGTAGATTCTGAGTTGACTTGTAGCCGCAGTAGATTCTGAGTTGACTTGTAGCCGCAGTAGATTCTGAGTTTACTTGTAGCCGCAGTAGATTCTGAGTTGACTTGTAGCCGCAGTAGATTCCGAGTTGAGACGTAGCCGCAGTAGATTCCGTGTTGAGACGTAGCCGCAGTAGATTCTGAGTTGAGACGTAGCCGCAGTAGATTCCGAGTTGAGACGTAGACGCAGTAGATTCTGAGTTGAGACGTAGCCGCAGTAGATTCCGAGTTGAGACGTAGCCGCAGTAGATTCTGAGTTGACTTGTAGTCGCAGTAGATTCTGAGTTGAATTGTAGCCGCAGTAGATTCTGTATTGACTTGTAGCCGCAGTAGATTCCGAGTTGACTTGTAGCCGCAGTAGATTCTGAGTTGAGACGTAGCCGCAGTAGATTCTGAGTTGAGACGTAGCCGCAGTAGATTCTGAGTTGACTTGTAGCCGCAGTAGATTCTGAGTTGAGACGTAGCCGCAGTAGATTCTGAGTTGACTTGTAGCCGCAGTAGATTCTGAGTTGAGACGTAGCCACAGTAGATTCTGAGTTGAGACGTAGCCGCAGTAGATTCCGAGTTGAGACGTAGCCGCAGTAGATTCTGAGTTGAGACGTAGCCGCAGTAGATTCCGAGATGAGACGTAGCCGCAGTAGATTCCGAGTTGAAACGTAGCCGGAGTAGATTCTGAGTTGAGACGTAGCCGCAGTAGATTCCGAGTTGAGACGTAGCCGCAGTAGATTCTGAGTTGACTTGTAGTCGCAGTAGATTCTGAGTTGACTTGTAGCCGCATTAGATTCTGAGTTGACTTGTAGCCGCAGTAGATTCCGAGTTGCGACGTAGCCGCAGTAGATTCTGAGGTGAGACGTAGCCGCAGTAGATTCTTAGTTGACTTGTAGCCGCAGTAGATTCTGAGTTGATTCGTAGCCGCAGTAGATTCTGAGTTGACTTGTAGTCGCAGTAGATTCTGAGTTGACTTGTAGCCGCAGTAGATTCTGAGTTGACTTGTAGCCGCAGTAGATTCTGAGTTTACTTGTAGCCGCAGTAGATTCTGAGTTGACTTGTAGCCGCAGTAGATTCCGAGTAGAGACGTAGCCGCAGTAGATTCTGAGTTGAGACGTAGCCGCAGTAGATTCTGAGTTGACTTGTAGCCGCAGTAGATTCTTAGTTGACTTGTAGCCGCAGTAGATTATGAGTTGAGTCGTAGCCGCAGTAGATTCCGAGTTGAATTGTAGCCGCAGTAGATTCCGAGTTGACTTGTAGCCGCAGTAGATTCTGAGTTGACTTGTAGCCGCAGTAGATTCTGAGTTGACTTGTAGCCGCAGTAGATTCCGAGTTGAGTCGTAGCCGCAGTAGATTCCGAGTTGACTTGTAGCCGCAGTAGATTCTGAGTTGAGTCGTAGCCGCAGTAGATTCCGAGTTGACTTGTAGCCGCAGTAGATTCCGAGTTGAGACGTAGCCGCAGTAGATTCCGAGTTGAGACGTAGCCGCAGTAGATTCCGAGTTCAGACATAGCCGCAGTAGATTCTGAGTTGAGACGTAGCCGCAGTAGATTCCGAGTTGAGACGTAGCCGCAGTAGATTCTGAGTTGACTTGTAGCTGCAGTAGATTCTGAGTTGAGACGTAGCCGCAGTAGATTCTGAGTTGACTTGTAGCCGCAGTAGATTCTGAGTTGACTTGTAGCCGCAGTAGATTCTGAGTTGAGACGTAGCCGCAGTAGATTCTGAGTTGAGACTTAGCCGCAGTAGATTCTGAGTTGAGACGTAGCCGCAGTAGATTCCGAGTTGAGACGTAGCCGCAGTAGATTCCGAGTTGAGACGTAGCCGCAGTAGATTCCGAGTTGAGACGTAGCCGCAGTAGATTCCGAGTTGAGACGTAGCCGCAGTAGATTCTGAGTTGAGACGTAGCCGCAGTAGATTCCAAGTTGAGACGTAGCCGCAGTAGATTCTGAGTTGACTTGTAGTCGCAGTAGATTCTGAGTTGACTTGTAGCCGCAGTAGATTCTGAGTTGACTTGTAGCCGCAGTAGATTCTGAGTTGACTTGTAGCCCCAGTAGATTCTGAGTTGAGACGTAGCCGCAGTAGATTCTGAGTTGAGACGTAGCCGCAGTAGATTCTTAGTTGACTTGTAGCCGCAGTAGATTCTGAGTTGACTTGTAGCCGCAGTAGATTCTGAGTTGACTTGTAGCCGCATTAGATTCCGAGTTGAGACGTAGCCGCAGTAGATTCCGTGTTGAGACGTAGCCGCAGTAGATTCTGAGTTGAGACGTAGCCGCAGTAGATTCCGAGTTGAGACGTAGCCGCAGTAGATTCTGAGTTGAGACGTAGCCGCAGTAGATTCCGAGTTGAGACGTAGCCGCAGTAGATTCTGAGTTGACTTGTAGTCGCAGTAGATTCTGAGTTGAATTGTAGCCGCAGTAGATTCTGTATTGACTTGTAGCCGCAGTAGATTCCGAGTTGACTTGTAGCCGCAGTAGATTCTGAGTTGAGACGTAGCCGCAGTAGATTCTGAGTTGAGACGTAGCCGCAGTAGATTCTGAGTTGACTTGTAGCCGCAGTAGATTCTGAGTTGAGACGTAGCCGCAGTAGATTCTGAGTTGACTTGTAGCCGCAGTAGATTCTGAGTTGAGACGTAGCCACAGTAGATTCTGAGTTGAGACGTAGCCGCAGTAGATTCCGAGTTGAGACGTAGCCGCAGTAGATTCTGAGTTGAGACGTAGCCGCAGTAGATTCCGAGATGAGACGTAGCCGCAGTAGATTCCGAGTTGAGAGGTAGCCGCAGTAGATTCTGAGTTGAGACGTAGCCGCAGTAGATTCCGAGTTGAGACGTAGCCGCAGTAGATTCTGAGTTGACTTGTAGTCGCAGTAGATTCTGAGTTGACTTGTAGCCGCATTAGATTCTGAGTTGACTTGTAGCCGCAGTAGATTCCGAGTTGCGACGTAGCCGCAGTAGATTCTGAGGTGAGACGTAGCCGCAGTAGATTCTTAGTTGACTTGTAGCCGCAGTAGATTCTGAGTTGATTCGTAGACGCAGTAGATTCTGAGTTGACTTGTAGCCGCAGTAGATTCTGAGTTGACTTGTAGCCGCAGTAGATTCCGAGTTGAGACGTAGCCGCAGTAGATTCCGAGTTCAGACATAGCCGCAGTAGATTCTGAGTTGAGACGTAGCCGCAGTAGATTCCGAGTTGAGACGTAGCCGCAGTTGATTCAGAGTTGACTTGTAGCTGCAGTAGATTCTGAGTTGAGACGTAGCCGCAGTAGATTCTGAGTTGACTTGTAGCCGCAGTAGATTCTGAGTTGACTTGTAGCCGCAGTAGATTCTGAGTTGAGACGTAGCCGCAGTAGATTCTGAGTTTAGACTTAGCCGCAGTAGATTCTGAGTTGAGACGTAGCCGCAGTAGATTCCGAGTTGAGACGTAGCCGCAGTAGATTCCGAGTTGAGACGTAGCCGCAGTAGATTCCGAGTTGAGACGTAGCCGCAGTAGATTCCGAGTTGAGACGTAGCCGCAGTAGATTCTGAGTTGAGACGTAGCCGCAGTAGATTCCAAGTTGAGACGTAGCCGCAGTAGATTCTGAGTTGACTTGTAGTCGCAGTAGATTCTGAGTTGACTTGTAGCCGCAGTAGATTCTGAGTTGACTTGTAGCCCCAGTAGATTCTGAGTTGAGACGTAGCCGCAGTAGATTCTGAGTTGAGACGTAGCCGCAGTAGATTCTTAGTTGACTTGTAGCCGCAGTAGATTCTGAGTTGACTTGTAGCCGCAGTAGATTCTGAGTTGACTTGTAGCCGCATTAGATTCCGAGTTGAGACGTAGCCGCAGTAGATTCCGTGTTGAGACGTAGCCGCAGTAGATTCTGAGTTGAGACGTAGCCGCAGTAGATTCCGAGTTGAGACGTAGCCGCAGTAGATTCTGAGTTGAGACGTAGCCGCAGTAGATTCCGAGTTGAGACGTAGCCGCAGTAGATTCTGAGTTGACTTGTAGTCGCAGTAGATTCTGAGTTGAATTGTAGCCGCAGTAGATTCTGTATTGACTTGTAGCCGCAGTAGATTCTGAGTTGAGACGTAGCCGCAGTAGATTCTGAGTTGAGACGTAGCCGCAGTAGATTCTGAGTTGACTTGTAGCCGCAGTAGATTCTGAGTTGAGACGTAGCCGCAGTAGATTCTGAGTTGACTTGTAGCCGCAGTAGATTCTGAGTTGAGTCGTAGCCGCAGTAGATTCCGAGTTGACTTGTAGCCGCAGTAGATTCTGAGTTGAGTCGTAGCCGCAGTAGATTCCGAGTTGACTTGTAGCCGCAGTAGATTCCGAGTTGAGACGTAGCCGCAGTAGATTCTGAGTTTAGACGTAGCCGCAGTAGATTCCGAGTTGAGACGTAGCCGCAGTAGATTCCGAGTTGAGACGTAGCCGCAGTAGATTCTGAGTTGAGACGTAGCCGCAGTAGATTCCGAGTTGAGACGTAGCCGCAGTAGATTCTGAGTTGACTTGTAGCTGCAGTAGATTCTGAGTTGAGACGTAGCCGCAGTAGATTCTGAGTTGACTTGTCGCCGCAGTAGATTCTGAGTTGACTTGTAGCCGCAGTAGATTCTGAGTTGACTTGTAGTCGCAGTAGATTCTGAGTTGAGACGTAGCCGCAGTAGATTCTGAGTTGAGACTTAGCCGCAGTAGATTCTGAGTTGAGACGTAGCCGCAGTAGATTCCGAGTTGAGACGTAGCCGCAGTAGATTCCTAGTTGAGACGTAACCGCAGTAGATTCTGAGTTTAGACGTAGCCGCAGTAGATTCCGAGTTGAGACGTAGCCGCAGTAGATTCCGAGTTGAGACGTAGCCGCAGTAGATTCTGAGTTGAGACGTAGCCGCAGTAGATTCCGAGTTGAGACGTAGCCGCAGTAGATTCTGAGTTGACTTGTAGTCGCAGTAGATTCTGAGTTGACTTGTAGCCGCAGGAGATTCTGAGTTGACTTGTAGCCGCAGTAGATTCTGAGTTGACTTGTAGCCGCAGTAGATTCTGAGTTGAGACGTAGCCGCAGTAGATTCTGAGTTGAGACGTAGTCGCAGTAGATTCTGAGTTGACTTGTAGCCGCAGTAGATTCTGAGTTGACTTGTAGCCGCAGTAGATTCTGAGTTGACTTGTAGCCGCAGTAGATTCTGAGTTGAGACGTAGCCGCAGTAGATTCCGAGTTGAGACGTAGCCGCAGTAGATTCTGAGTTGACTTGTCGCCGCAGTAGATTCTGAGTTGACTTGTAGCCGCAGTAGATTCCGAGTTGAGACGTAGCCGCAGTAGATTCTGAGTTGAGACGTAGCCGCAGTAGATTCTGAATTGAGAGTTAACCGCAGTAGATTCTGAGTTGAGACGTAGCCGCAGTAGATTCCGAGTTGAGACGTAGCCGCAGTAGATTCTGAGTTGAGACGTAGCCGCAGTAGATTCCTAGCTGAGACGTAACCGCAGTAGATTCTGAGTTTAGACGTAGCCGCAGTAGATTCCGAGTTGAGACGTAGCCGCAGTAGATTCCGAGTTGAGACGTAGCCGCAGTAGATTCTGAGTTGAGACGTAGCCGCAGTAGATTCCGAGTTGAGACGTAGCCGCAGAAAATTCTGAGTTGACTTGTAGTCGCAGTAGATTCTGAGTTGACTTGTAGCCGCATTAGATTCTGAGTTGACTTGTAGCCGCAGTAGATTCTGAGTTGACTTGTAGCCGCAGTAGATTCTGAGTTGAGACGTAGCCGCAGTAGATTCTGAGTTGAGACGTAGCCGCAGTAGATTCTTAGTTGACTTGTAGCCGCAGTAGATTCTGAGTTGACTTGTAGCCGCAGTAGATTCTGAGTTGACTTGTAGCCGCAGTAGATTCTGAGTTGACTTGTAGCCGCAGTAGATTCTGTGTTGACTTGTAGCCGCAGTAGATTCTGAGTTGAATTGTAGCCGCAGTAGATTCTGAGTTGACTGGTAGCCGCAGTAGATTCTGAGTTGAGACGTAGCCGCAGTATATTCTGAGTTGAGACGTAGCCGCAGTAGATTCTGAGTTGACTTGTAGCCGCAGTAGATTCTGAGTTGACTTGTAGCCGCAGTAGATTCTGAGTTCAATTATAGCCGCAGTAGATTCTGAGTTGAGACGTAGCCGCAGTAGATTCTGAGTTGAGACGTAGCCGCAGTAGATTCTGAGTTGACTTGTAGCCGCAGTAGATTCTGAGTTCAATTATAGCCGCAGTAGATTCTGAGTTGAGACGTAGCCGCAGTAGATTCTGAGTTGACTTGTAGCCGCAGTAGATTCTTAGTTGAGACGTAGCCGCAGTAGATTCTGAGTTGACTTGTAGCCGCAGTAGGTTCTGAGTTGACTTGTAGCCGCAGTAGATTCTGAGTTGAGACGTAGCCGCAGTAGATTCTGAGTTGAGACGTAGCCGCAGTAGATTCTGAGTTGAGACGTAGCCGCAGTAGGTTCCGAGTTGAGACGTAGCCGCAGGAGGTTCTGAGTTGAGACGTAGCCGCAGTAGATTCTGAGTTGAGACGTAGCCGCAGTAGATTACGAGTTGAGACGTAGCCGCAGTAGATTCTGAGTTGAGACGTAGCCGCAGTAGATTCTGAGTTGAGTCGTAGCCGCAGTAGATTCCGAGTTGACTTGTAGCCGCAGTAGATTCCGAGTTGAGACGTAGCCGCAGTAGATTCTGAGTTTAGACGTAGCCGCAGTAGATTCCGAGTTGAGACGTAGCCGCAGTAGATTCCGAGTTGAGACGTAGCCGCAGTAGATTCTGAGTTGAGACGTAGCCGCAGTAGATTCCGAGTTGAGACGTAGCCGCAGTAGATTCTGAGTTGACTTGTAGCTGCAGTAGATTCCGAGTTGAGACGTAGCCGCAGTAGATTCTGAGTTGACTTGTCGCCGCAGTAGATTCTGAGTTGACTTGTAGCCGCAGTAGATTCTGAGTTGACTTGTAGTCGCAGTAGATTCTGAGTTGAGACGTAGCCGCAGTAGATTCTGAGTTGAGACTTAGCCGCAGTAGATTCTGAGTTGAGACGTAGCCGCAGTAGATTCTGAGTTGACTTGTAGCCGCAGTAGATTCCGAGTTGAATTGTAGCCGCAGTAGATTCTGAGTTGAGTCGTAGCCGCCGTAGATTCCGAGTTTACTTGTAGTTGCAGTAGATTCTGAGTTGAGTCGTAGCCGCCGTAGATTCCGAGTTGACTTGTAGCCGCAGTAGATTCCGAGTTGACTTGTAGCCGCAGTAGATTCTGAGTTGACTTGTAGCCGCAGTAGATTCTGAGTGGAGACGTAGCCGCAGTAGATTCCGAGTTGAGACGTAGCCGCATTAGATTCCGAGTTGAGACGTAGCCGCAGTAGATTCTGAGTTGAGACGTAGCCGCAGTAGATTCCGAGTTGAGACGTAGCCGCAGTAGATTCTGAGTTGACTTGTAGTCGCAGTAGATTCTGAGTTGACTTGTAGCCGCAGTAGATTCTGAGTTGACTTGTAGCCGCAGTAGATTCTGAGTTGACTTGTAGCCGCAGAAGATTCTGAGTTGAGACGTAGCCGCAGTAGATTCTGAGTTGAGACGTAGCCGCATTAGATTCCGAGTTGAGACGTAGCCGCAGTAGATTCTGAGTTGAGACGTAGCCGCAGTAGATTCCGAGTTGAGACGTAGCCGCAGTAGATTCTGAGTTGACTTGTAGTCGCAGTAGATTCTGAGTTGACTTGTAGCCGCAGTAGATTCTGAGTTGACTTGTAGCCACAGTAGATTCTGAGTTGACTTGTAGCCGCAGTAGATTCTGAGTTGACTTGTAGCCGCAGTAGATTCTGAGTTGAGTCGTAGCCGCAGTAGATTCCGAGTTGACTTGTAGCCGCAGTAGATTCCGAGTTGACTTGTAGCCGCAGTAGATTCTGAGTTGACTTGTAGCCGCAGTAGATTCAGAATTGAATTGTAGCTGCAGTAGATTCTGACTTGATTAATAGCCGCAGTGGGTTCTGAGTTGAATTGTAGCCGCAGTAGATTCTGAGTTGAGTCGTAGCCGCAGTAGATTCCGAGCTGACTTGTAGCCGCAGTAGATTCTGAGTTGAGTCGTAGCCGCAGTAGATTCCGAGTTGACTTGTAGCCGCAGTAGATTCCGAGTTGAGACGTAGCCGCAGTAGATTCTGAGTTGAGACGTAGCCGCAGTAGATTCCGAGTTGAGACGTAGCCGCAGTAGATTCCGAGTTGAGACGTAGCCGCAGTAGATTCTGAGTTGAGACGTAGCCGCAGTAGATTCCGAGTTGAGACGTAGCCGCAGTAGATTCTGAGTTGACTTGTAGCTGCAGTAGATTCTGAGTTGAGACGTAGCCGCAGTAGATTCTGAGTTGACTTGTAGCCGCAGTAGATTCTGAGTTGACTTGTTGCCGCAGTAGATTCTGAGTTGACTTGTAGCCGCAGTAGATTCTGAGTTGAGACGTAGCCGCAGTAGATTCTCAGTTGACTTGTAGCCGCAGTAGATTCTGAGTTGACTTGTAGCCGCAGTAGATTCTGAGTTGACTTGTAGCCACAGTAGATTCTGAGTTGAGACGTAGCCGCAGTAGATTCCGAGTTGAGACGTAGCCGCAGTAGATTCTGAGTTGAGACGTAGCCGCAGTAGATTCCGAGTTGAGACGTAGCCGCAGTAGATTCTGAGTTGAGACGTAGCCGCAGTAGATTCCTAGTTGAGACGTAGCCGCAGTAGATTCTGAGTTGAGACGTAGCCGCAGTAGATTCCGTGTTGAGACGTAGCCGCAGTAGATTCTGAGTTGAGACGTAGCCGCAGTAGATTCCGAGTTGAGACGTAGCCGCAATAGATTCTGAGTTGAGACGTAGCCGCAGTAGATTCCGAGTTGAGACGTAGCCGCAGTAGATTCTGAGTTGACTTGTAGTCGCAGTAGATTCTGAGTTGAATTGTAGCCGCAGTAGATTCTGTATTGACTTGTAGCCGCAGTAGATTCCGAGTTGACTTGCAGCCGCAGTAGATTCTGAGTTGAGACGTAGCCGCAGTAGATTCTGAGTTGAGACGTAGCCGCAGTAGATTCTGAGTTGACTTGTAGCCGCAGTAGATTCTGAGTTGAGACGTAGCCGCAGTAGATTCTGAGTTTACTTGTAGCCGCAGTAGATTCTGAGTTGAGACGTAGCCACAGTAGATTCTGAGTTGAGACGTAGCCGCAGTAGATTCCGAGTTGAGACGTAGCCGCAGTAGATTCTGAGTTGAGACGTAGCCGCAGTAGATTCCGAGATGAGACGTAGCCGCAGTAGATTCCGAGTTGAGACGTAGCCGCAGTAGATTCTGAGTTGAGACGTAGCCGCAGTAGATTCCGAGTTGAGACGTAGCCGCAGTAGATTCTGAGTTGAGACGTAGCCGCAGTAGATTCTGAGTTGAGACGTAGCCGCAGTAGATTCTGAGTTGAGACGTAGCCACAGTAGATTCTGAGTTGAGACGTAGCCGCAGTAGATTCCGAGTTGAGACGTAGCCGCAGTAGATTCTGAGTTGAGACGTAGCCTCAGTAGATTCCGAGATGAGACGTAGCCGCAGTAGATTCCGAGTTGAGTCGTAGCCGCAGTAGATTCTGAGTTGACTTGTAGTCGCAGTAGATTCTGAGTTGACTTGTAGCCGCAGTAGATTCTGAGTTGACTTGTAGCCGCAGTAGATTCCGAGTTGCGACGTAGCCGCAGTAGATTCTGAGGTGAGACGTAGCCGCAGTAGATTCTTAGTTGACTTGTAGCCGCAGTAGATTCTGAGTTGATTCGTAGCCGCAGTAGATTCTGAGTTGACTTGTAGTCGCAGTAGATTCTGAGTTGACTTGTAGCCGCAGTAGATTCTGAGTTGACTTGTAGCCGCAGTAGATTCTGAGTTTACTTGTAGCCGCAGTAGATTCCGAGTTGAGACGTAGCCGCAGTAGATTCCGTGTTGAGACGTAGCCGCAGTAGATTCTGAGTTGAGACGTAGCCGCAGTAGATTCCGAGTTGAGACGTAGCCGCAGTAGATTCTGAGTTGAGACGTAGCCGCAGTAGATTCCGAGTTGAGACGTAGCCGCAGTAGATTCTGAGTTGACTTGTAGTCGCAGTAGATTCTGAGTTGAATTGTAGCCGCAGTAGATTCTGTATTGACTTGTAGCCGCAGTAGATTCCGAGTTGACTTGTAGCCGCAGTAGATTCTGAGTTGACTTGTAGCCGCAGTAGATTCTGAGTTGAGACGTAGCCGCAGTAGATTCTGAGTTGAGACTTAGCCGCAGTAGATTCTGAGTTGAGACGTAGCCGCAGTAGATTCCGAGTTGAGACGTAGCCGCAGTAGATTCCGAGTTGAGACGTAGCCGCAGTAGATTCCGAGTTGAGACGTAGCCGCAGTAGATTCCGAGTTGAGACGTAGCCGCAGTAGATTCTGAGTTGAGACGTAGCCGCAGTAGATTCCAAGTTGAGACGTAGCCGCAGTAGATTCTGAGTTGACTTGTAGTCGCAGTAGATTCTGAGTTGACTTGTAGCCGCAGTAGATTCTGAGTTGACTTGTAGCCGCAGTAGATTCTGAGTTGACTTGTAGCCCCAGTAGATTCTGAGTTGAGACGTAGCCGCAGTAGATTCTGAGTTGAGACGTAGCCGCAGTAGATTCTTAGTTGACTTGTAGCCGCAGTAGATTCTGAGTTGACTTGTAGCCGCAGTAGATTCTGAGTTGAGACGTAGCCGCAGTAGATTCCGAGTTGAGACGTAGCCGCAGTAGATTCTGAGTTGAGACGTAGCCGCAGTAGATTCCGAGTTGAGACGTAGCCGCAGTAGATTCTGAGTTGACTTGTAGTCGCAGTAGATTCTGAGTTGAATTGTAGCCGCAGTAGATTCTGTATTGACTTGTAGCCGCAGTAGATTCCGAGTTGACTTGTAGCCGCAGTAGATTCTGAGTTGAGACGTAGCCGCAGTAGATTCTGAGTTGAGACGTAGCCGCAGTAGATTCTGAGTTGACTTGTAGCCGCAGTAGATTCTGAGTTGAGACGTAGCCGCAGTAGATTCTGAGTTGACTTGTAGCCGCAGTAGATTCTGAGTTGAGACGTAGCCACAGTAGATTCTGAGTTGAGACGTAGCCGCAGTAGATTCCGAGTTGAGACGTAGCCGCAGTAGATTCTGAGTTGAGACGTAGCCGCAGTAGATTCCGAGATGAGACGTAGCCGCAGTAGATTCCGAGTTGAGACGTAGCCGCAGTAGATTCTGAGTTGAGACGTAGCCGCAGTAGATTCCGAGTTGAGACGTAGCCGCAGTAGATTCTGAGTTGACTTGTAGTCGCAGTAGATTCTGAGTTGACTTGTAGCCGCATTAGATTCTGAGTTGACTTGTAGCCGCAGTAGATTCCGAGTTGCGACGTAGCCGCAGTAGATTCTGAGGTGAGACGTAGCCGCAGTAGATTCTTAGTTGACTTGTAGCCGCAGTAGATTCTGAGTTGATTCGTAGCCGCAGTAGATTCTGAGTTGACTTGTAGTCGCAGTAGATTCTGAGTTGACTTGTAGCCGCAGTAGATTCTGAGTTGACTTGTAGCCGCAGTAGATTCTGAGTTTACTTGTAGCCGCAGTAGATTCTGAGTTGACTTCTAGCCGCAGTAGATTCCGAGTTGAGACGTAGCCGCAGTAGATTCTGAGTTGAGACGTAGCCGCAGTAGATTCTGAGTTGACTTGTAGCCGCAGTAGATTCTTAGTTGACTTGTAGCCGCAGTAGATTCTGAGTTGAGTCGTAGCCGCAGTAGATTCCGAGTTGAATTGTAGCCGCAGTAGATTCCGAGTTGAATTGTAGCCGCAGTAGATTCCGAGTTGACTTGTAGCCGCAGTAGATTCTGAGTTGACTTGTAGCCGCAGTAGATTCCGAGTTGAGTCGTAGCCGCAGTAGATTCCGAGTTGACTTGTAGCCGCAGTAGATTCTGAGTTGAGTCGTAGCCGCAGTAGATTCCGAGTTGACTTGTAGCCGCAGTAGATTCCGAGTTGAGACGTAGCCGCAGTAGATTCCGAGTTGAGACGTAGCCGCAGTAGATTCCGAGTTCAGACATAGCCACAGTAGATTCTGAGTTGAGACGTAGCCGCAGTAGATTCCGAGTTGAGACGTAGCCGCAGTAGATTCTGAGTTGACTTGTAGCTGCAGTAGATTCTGAGTTGAGACGTAGCCGCAGTAGATTCTGAGTTGACTTGTAGCCGCAGTAGATTCTGAGTTGACTTGTAGCCGCAGTAGATTCTGAGTTGAGACGTAGCCGCAGTAGATTCTGAGTTGAGACTTAGCCGCAGTAGATTCTGAGTTGAGACGTAGCCGCAGTAGATTCCGAGTTGAGACGTAGCCGCAGTAGATTCCGAGTTGAGACGTAGCCGCAGTAGATTCCGAGTTGAGACGTAGTCGCAGTAGATTCTGAGTTGACTTGTAGCCGCAGTAGATTCTGAGTTGACTTGTAGCCGCAGTAGATTCTGAGTTGACTTGTAGCCCCAGTAGATTCTGAGTTGAGACGTAGCCGCAGTAGATTCTGAGTTGAGACGTAGCCGCAGTAGATTCTTAGTTGACTTGTAGCCGCAGTAGATTCTGAGTTGACTTGTAGCCGCAGTAGATTCTGAGTTGACTTGTAGCCGCAGTAGATTCTGAGTTGACTTGTAGCCGCAGTAGATTCTGTGTTGACTTGTAGCCGCAGTAGATTCTGAGTTGACTTGTAGCCGCAGTAGATTCTGAGTTGACTGGTAGCCGCAGTAGATTCTGAGTTGAGACGTAGCCGCAGTAGATTCTGAGTTGAGACGTTGCCGCAGTAGATTCTGAGTTGAGACGTAGCCGCAGTAGATTCTGAGTTGACTTGTAGCCGCAGTAGATTCTGAGTTGAATTGTAGCCGCAGTAGATTCTGAGTTGACTTGTAGCCGCAGTAGATTCTGAGTTGAGATGTAGCCGCAGTAGATTCTGAGTTGACTTGTAGCCGCAGTAGATTCTGAGTTGAGACGTAGCCGCAGTAGATTCTGAGTTGACTTGTAGCCGCAGTAGGTTCTGAGTTGACTTGTAGCCGCAGTAGATTCTGAGTTGAGACGTAGCCGCAGTAGATTCTGAGTTGAGACGTAGCCGCAGTAGATTCTGAGTTGAGACGTAGTCGCAGTAGATTCTGAGTTGAGACGTAGCCGCAGTAGATTCTGAGTTGAGACGTAGCCGCAGTAGATTCTGAGTTGAGACGTAGACGCAGTAGATTCTGAGTTGAGACGTAGCTGCAGTAGATTCCGAGTTGAGACGTAGCCTCAGTAGGTTCTGAGTTGAGACGTAGCCGCAGTAGATTCTGAGTTGAGACGTAGCCGCAGTAGATTCCGAGTTGAGACGTAGCCGCAGTAGATTCTGAGTTGAGACGTAGCCGCATTAGATTCTGAGTTGACTTGTAGCCACAGTAGATTCCGAGTTGAGACGTAGCCGCTCTAGATTCTGAGTTGAGACGTAGCCGCAGTAGATTCCGAGTTGAGACGTAGCCGCAGTAGATTCTGAGTTGAGACGTAGCCGCAGTAGATTCCGAGTTGAGACGTAGCCGCAGTAGATTCTGAGTTGAGACGTAGCCGCAGTAGATTCTGAGTTGAGACGTAGCCGCAGTAGATTCTGAGTTGACTTGTAGCCGCAGTAGATTCCGAGTTGACTTGTAGCCGCAGTAGATTCTGAGTTGAGACGTAGCCGCAGTAGATTCCGAGTTGAGACGTAGCCGCAGTAGATTCTGAGCTGAGTCGTAGCCGCAGTAGATTCCGAGTTGACTTGTAGTTGCAGTAGATTCTGAGTTGAGTCGTAGCCGCCGTAGATTCCGAGTTGACTTGTAGCCGCAGTAGATTCCGAGTTGACTTGTAGCCGCAGTAGATTCTGAGTTGAGACGTAGCCGCTGTAGATTCTTAGTTGACTTGTAACCGCAGTAGATTCCGAGTTGAGACGTAGCCGCAGTAGATTCTGAGTTGACTTGTAGCCGCAGTAGATTCTGAGTTGAGACGTAGCCGCAGTAGATTCTGAGTTGAGACGTAGCCGCATTAGATTCCGAGTTGAGACGTAGCCGCAGTAGATTCTGAGTTGAGACGTAGCCGCAGTAGATTCCGAGTTGAGACGTAGCCGCAGTAGATTCTGAGTTGACTTGTAGTCGCAGTAGATTCTGAGTTGACTAGTAGCCGCAGTAGATTGTGAGTTGAGACGTAGCCGCAGTAGATTCTGAGTAGAGACGTAGCCGCAGTAGATTCTGAGTTGACTTGTAGCCGCAGTAGATTCTGAGTTGAGACGTAGCCGCAGTAGATTCCGAGTTGAGACGTAGCCGCAGTAGATTCCGAGTTGAGGCGTAGCCGCAGTAGATTCTGAGTTGAGACGTAGCCACAGTAGATTCCGAGTTGAGACGTAGCCGCAGTAGATTCTAAGTTAACTTGTAGCTGCAGTAGATTCTGAGTTGATTTGTAGCCGCAGTAGATTCTGAGTTGACTTGTAGCCGCAGTAGATTCTGAGTTGACTTGTAGCCGCTGTAGATTCCGAGTTGACTTGTAGCCGCAGTAGATTCTGAGTTGAGACGTAGCTGCAGTAGATTCTGAGTTGAGACGTAGCCGCAGTAGATTCTGAGTTGACTTGTAGCCGCAGTAGATTCTGAGTTGAGACGTAGCCGCAGTAGATTCTGAGTTGACTTGTTGCCGCAGTAGATTCCGAGTTGACTTGTAGCCGCAGTAGATTCTGAGTTGAGACGTAGCCGCAGTAGATTCCGAGTTGAGACGTAGCCGCAGTAGATTCCGAGTTGAGACGTAGCCGCAGTAGATTCTGAGTTGAGACGTAGCCGCAGTAGATTCCGAGATGAGACGTAGCCGCAGTAGATTCCGAGTTGAGACGTAGCCGCAGTAGATTCTGAGTTGACTTGTAGCCGCAGTAGAGTCTGAGTTGACTTGTAGCCGCAGTAGATTCTGAGTTGACTTGTAGTCGAAATAGATTTTGAGTTGACTTGTAGCCGCAGTAGATTCTGAGTTGACTTTTATCCGCAGTAGATTCCGAGTTGCGACGTAGCCGCAGTAGATTCTGAGGTGAGACGTAGCCGCAGTAGATTCTTAGTTGACTTGTAGCCGCAGTGGATTCTGAGTTGAGTCGTAGCCGCAGTAGATTCTGAGTTGACTTGTAGCCGCAATAGATTCTGAGTTGACTTGTAGCCGCAGTAGATTCTGAGTTGACTTGTAGCCGCAGTAGATTCTGAGTTGACTTGTAGTCGCAGTAGATTCTGAGTTGACTTGTAGCCGCAGTAGATTCTGAGTTGACTTGTAGCCGCAGTAGATTCTGAGTTGAGACGTAGCCGCAGTAGATTCTGAGTTGAGACGTAGCCGCAGTAGATTCTTAGTTGACTTGTAACCGCAGTAGATTCCGAGTTGAGACGTAGCCGCAGTAGATTCTGAGTTGACTTGTAGCCGCAGTAGATTCTGAGTTGACTTGTAGCCGCAGTAGATTCTGAGTTGAGTCGTAGCCGCAGTAGATTCCGAGTTGAATTGTAGCCGCAGTAGATTCCGAGTTGACTTGTAGCCGCAGTAGATTCTGAGTTGACTTGTAGCCGCAGTAGATTCTGAGTTGACTTGTAGCCGCAGTAGATTCCGAGTTGAATTGTAGCCGCAGTAGATTCTGAGTTGACTTGTAGCCGCAGTAGATTCTGAGTTGAGACGTAGACGCAATAGATTCTGAGTTGAGACGTAGCCGCATTAGATTCCGAGTTGAGACGTAGCCGCAGTAGATTCTGAGTTGAGACGTAGCCGCAGTAGATTCCGAGTTGAGACGTAGCCGCAGTAGATTCTTAGTTGACTTGTAGCCGCAGTAGATTCTGAGTTGACTTGTAGCCGCAGTAGATTCTGAGATGAGACGTAGCCGCAGTAGATTCTGAGTTGACTTGTAGCCGCAGTAGATTCTGAGTTGAGACGTAGCCGCAGTAGATTCTGAGTTGAGACGTAGCCGCAGTAGATTCTTAGTTGACTTGTAGCCGCAGTAGATTCTGAGTTGACTTGTAGCCACAGTAGATTCTGAGTTGACTTGTAGCCGCAGTAGATTCTGAGTTGAGACGTAGCCGCAGTAGATTCTGAGTTGAGACTTAGCCGCAGTAGATTCTGAGTTGAGACGTAGCCGCAGTAGATTCTGAGTTGTCTTGTAGCCGCAGTAGGTTCTGAGTTGACTTGTAGCCGCAGTAGATTCTGAGTTGAGACGTAGCCGCAGTAGATTCTGAGTTGAGACGTTGCCGCAGTAGATTCTGAGATGAGACGTAGCCGCAGTAGATTCCGAGTTGAGACGTAGCCGCAGTAGATTCCGAGTTGAGACGTAGCCGCAGTAGATTCTGAGTTGAGACGTAGCCGCAGTAGATTCCGAGTTGAGACGTAGCCGCAGTAGATTCTGAGTTGACTTGTAGTCGCAGTAGATTCTGAGTTGACTTGTAGCCGCAGTAGATTCTGAGTTGAGACGTAGCCGCAGTAGATTCTGAGTTGAGACGTAGCCGCAGTAGATTCTTAGTTGACTTGTAGCCGCAGTAGATTCTGAGTTGACTTGTAGCCGCAGTAGATTCTGAGTTGACTTGTAGTCGCAGTAGATTCTGAGTTGACTTGTAGCCGCAGTAGATTCTGAGTTGACTTGTAGCCGCAGTAGATTCTGAGTTGAGACGTAGCCGCAGTAGATTCTGAGTTGAGACGTAGCCGCAGTAGATTCTTAGTTGACTTGTAGCCGCAGTAGATTCCGAGTTGAGACGTAGCCGCAGTAGATTCTGAGTTGACTTGTAGCCGCAGTAGATTCTGAGTTGAAACGTAGCCACAATAGATTCCGAGTTGAGACGTAGCCGCAGTAGATTCTGAGTTGACTTGTAGCCGCAGTAGATTCTGAGTTGACTTGTAGCCGCAGTAGATTCCGAGTTGAATTGTAGCCGCAGTAGATTCTGAGTTGAATTTTAGCCGCAGTAGATTCTGAGTTGAGTCGTAGCCGCAGTAGATTCCGAGTTGACTTGTAGCCGCAGTAGATTCTGAGTTGAGTCGTAGCCGCAGTAGATTCCGAGTTGACTTGTAGCCGCAGTAGATTCCGAGTTGAGACGTAGCCGCAGTAGATTCTGAGTTGAGACGTAGCCGCAGTAGATTCCGAGTTGAGACGTAGCCGCAGTAGATTCTGAGTTGAGACGTAGCCGCAGTAGATTCTGAGATGAGACGTAGCCGCAGTAGATTCCGAGTTGAGACGTAGCGGCAGTAGATTCCGAGTTGAGACGTAGCCGCAGTAGATTCCGAGTTGAGACGTAGCCGCGGTAGATTCTGAGTTGACTTGTAGTCGCAGTAGATTCTGAGTTGACTTGTAGCTGCAGTAGATTCTGAGTTGAGACGTAGTCGCAGTAGATTCTGAGTTGAGACGTAGCCGCAGTAGATTCTTAGTTGACTTGTAGCCGCAGTAGATTCTGAGTTGACTTGTAGCCGCAGTAGATTCTGAGTTGACTTGTAGCCGCAGTAGATTCTGAGTTGACTTGTAGCCGCAGTAGATTCTGTGTTGACTTGTAGCCGCAGTAGATTCTGAGTTGACTTGTAGCCGCAGTAGATTCTGAGTTGACTGGTAGCCGCAGTAGATTCTGAGTTGAGACGTAGCCGCAGTAGATTCTGAGTTGACTTGTAGCCGCAGTAGATTCTGAGTTGAATTGTAGCCGCATTAGATTCTGAGTTGAGACGTAGCCGCAGTAGATTCTGAGTTGAGACGTAGCCGCAGTAGATTCTGATTTGACTTGTAGCCGCAGTAGATTCTGAGTTGAACTGTAGCCGCAGTAGATTCCGAGTTGAGACGTAGCCGCAGTAGATTCTGAGTTGACTTGTAGCCGCAGTAGATTCTGAGTTGACTTGTAGTCGCAGTAGATTCCGAGTTGAGACGTAGCCGCAGTAGATTCTGAGTTGTCTTGTAGCCGCAGTAGGTTCTGAGTTGACTTGTAGCCGCAGTAGATTCTGAGTTGAGACGTAGCCGCAGTAGATTCCGAGTTGAGAGGTAGCCGCAGGAGGTTCTGAGTTGAGACGTAGCCGCAGTAGATTCTGAGTTGAGACGTAGCCGCAGTAGATTCCGAGTTGAGACGTAGCCGCAGTAGATTCTGAGTTGAGACGTAGCCGCAGTAGATTCTGAGTTGAGACGTAGCTGCAGTAGATTCCGAGTTGAGACGTAGCCGCAGTAGGTTCTGAGTTGAGACGTAGCCGCAGTAGATTCTGAGTTGAGACGTAGCCGCAGTAGATTCCGAGTTGACTTGTAGCCGCAGTAGATTCTGAGTTGAGACGTAGCCGCATTAGATTCTGAGTTGACTTGTAGCCACAGTAGATTCCGAGTTGAGACGTAGCAGCTGTAGATTCTGAGTTGACTTGTAGCCGCAGTAGATTCTGAGTTGAGACGTAGCCGCAGTAGATTCTGAGTTAACTTGTAGCCGCAGTAGATTCTGAGTTGAGACGTAGCCGCAGTAGATTCCGAGTTGAGACGTAGCCGCAGTAGATTCTGAGTTGAGACGTAGCCGCAGTAGATTCCGAGTTGAGACGTAGCCGCAGTAGATTCTGAGTTGACTTGTAGTCGCAGTAGATTCTGAGTTGACTAGTAGCCGCAGTAGATTGTGAGTTGACTTGTAGTTGCAGTAGATTCTGAGTTGAGTCGTAGCCGCCGTAGATTCCGAGTTGACTTGTAGCCGCAGTAGGTTCCGAGTTGACTTGTAGCCGCAGTAGATTCTGAGTTGACTTGTAGCCGCAGTAGATTCTGAGTGGAGACGTAGCCGCAGTAGATTCCGAGTTGAGACGTAGCCGCAGTAGATTCTGAGTTGAGACATAGCCGCAGTAGATTCTGAGTTGACTTGTAGCCGCAGTAGATTCTGAGTTGACTTGTAGCCGCAGTAGATTCTGAGTTGAGACGTAGCCGCAGTAGATTCCGAGTTGAGACGTAGCCGCAGTAGATTCTGAGTTGAGACGTAGCCGCAGTAGATTCCGAGTTGAGACGTAGCCGCAGTAGATTCTGAGTTGACTTGTAGTCGTAGTAGATTCTGAGTTGACTTGTAGCCGCAGTAGATTCTGAGTTGACTTGTAGCCGCAGTAGATTCTGAGTTGACTTGTAGCCGCAGTAGATTCTGAGTTGAGACGTAGCCGCAGTAGATTCTGAGTTGAGACGTAGCCGCAGTAGATTCTTAGTTGACTTGTAGCCGCAGTAGATTCTGAGTTGACTTGTAGCCGCAGTAGATTCTGAGTTGAAACGTAGCCACAGTAGATTCCGAGTTGAGACGTAGCCGCAGTAGATTCTGAGTTGACTTGTAGCCGCAGTAGATTCTGAGTTGAGACGTAGCCGCAGTAGATTCCGAGTTGAATTGTAGCCGCAGTAGATTCTGAGTTGAGTCATAGCCGCAGTAGATTCTGAGTTGAATTTTAGCCGCAGTAGATTCTGAGTTGAGTCGTAGCCGCAGTAGATTCCGAGTTGACTTGTAGCCGCAGTAGATTCTGAGTTGAGTCGTAGCCGCAGTAGATTCCGAGTTGACTTGTAGCCGCAGTAGATTCCGAGTTGAGACGTAGCCGCAGTAGATTCTGAGTTGAGACGTAGCCGCAGTAGATTCCGAGTTGAGACGTAGCCGCAGTAGATTCTGAGTTGAGACGTAGCCGCAGTAGATTCTGAGATGAGACGTAGCCGCAGTAGATTCCGAGTTGAGACGTAGCCGCAGTAGATTCCGAGTTGAGACGTAGCCGCAGTAGATTCTGAGTTGAGACGTAGCCGCAGTAGATTCCGAGTTGAGACGTAGCCGCAGTAGATTCTGAGTTGACTTGTAGTTGCAGTAGATTCTGAGTTGAGACGTAGCCGCAGTAGATTCCGAGTTGAGACGTAGCCGCAGTAGATTCTGAGTTGAGACGTAGCCGCAGTAGATTCCGAGTTGAGACGTAGCCGCAGTAGATTCTGAGTTGACTTGTAGTTGCAGTAGATTCTGAGTTGAGACGTAGCCGCAGTAGATTCTGAGTTGAGACGTAGCCGCAGTAGATTCTGAGTTGAGACGTAGACGCAGTAGATTCTTAGCTGACTTGTAGCCGAGTAGATTCTGAGTTGACTTGTAGTCGCAGTAGATTTTGAGTTGACTTGTAGCCGCAGTAGATTCTGAGTTGACTTGTAGCCGCAGTAGATTCTGAGTTGACTTGTAGCCGCAGTAGATTCTGAGTTGACTTGTAGCCGCAGTAGATTCTGAGTTGACTGGTAGCCGCAGTAGATTCTGAGTTGAGACGTAGCCGCAGTAGATTCTGAGTTGAGACGTAGCCGCAGTATATTCTGAGTTGAGACGTAGCCGCAGTAGATTCTGAGTTAACTTGTAGCCGCAGTAGATTCTGAGTTGAATTGTAGCCGCATTAGATTCTGAGTTTAGACGTAGCCGCAGTAGATTCTGAGTTGAGACGTAGCCGCAGTAGATTCTGAGTTGACTTGTAGCCGCAGTAGATTCTGAGTTGAATTGTAGCAGCAGTAGATTCTGAGTTGAATTGTAGCCGCAGTAGATTCCGAGTTGAGACGTAGCCGCAGTAGATTCTGAGTTGACTTGTAGCCGCAGTAGATTCTGAGTTGACTTGTAGTCGCAGTAGATTCCGAGTTGAGACGTAGCCGCAGTAGATTCTGAGTTGAGAGGTAACCGCAGTAGATTCTGAGTTGTCTTGTAGCCGCAGTAGGTTCTGAGTTGACTTGTAGCCGCAGTAGATTCTGAGTTGAGACGTAGCCGCAGTAGATTCTGAGTTGAGACGTAGCCGCAGTAGATTCCGAGTTGAGAGGTAGCCGCAGGAGGTTCTGAGTTGAGACCTAGCCGCAGTAGATTCTGAGTTGAGACGTAGCCGCAGTAGATTCCGAGTTGAGACGTAGCCGCAGTAGATTCTGAGTTGAGACGTAGCCGCAGTAGATTCTGAGTTGAGACGTAGCTGCAGTAGATTCCGAGTTGAGACGTAGCCGCAGTAGGTTCTGAGTTGAGACGTAGCCGCAGTAGATTCCGAGTTGACTTGTAGCCGCAGTAGATTCTGAGTTGAGACGTAGCCGCATTAGATTCTGAGTTGACTTGTAGCCACAGTAGATTCCGAGTTGAGACGTAGCCGCTGTAGATTCTGAGTTGACTTGTAGCCGCAGTTGATTCTGAGTTGACTTGTAGCCGCAGTAGATTCTGTGTTGACTTGTAGCCGCAGTAGATTCTGAGTTGACTTGTAGCCGCAGTAGATTCTGAGTTGACTTGTAGCCGCAGTAGATTCTGACTTGAGACGTAGCCGCAGTAGATTCTGAGTTGAGACGTAGCCGCAGTAGATTCTGAGTTGACTTGTAGCCGCAGTAGATTCTGAGTTGACTTGTAGCCGCAGTAGATTCTGAGTTGAATTGTAGCAGCAGTAGATTCTGAGTTGAGACGTAGCCGCAGTAGATTCTGAGTTGAGACGTAGCCGCAGTAGATTCTGAGTTGACTTGTAGCCGCAGTAGATTCTGAGTTGACTTGTAGCCGCAGTAGATTCTGAGTTGAATTGTAGCCGCAGTAGATTCCGAGTTGAGACGTAGCCGCAGTAGATTCTGAGTTGACTTGTAGCCGCAGTAGATTCTGAGTTGACTTGTAGTCGCAGTAGATTCCGAGTTGAGACGTAGCCGCAGTAGATTCTGAGTTGAGACGTAGCCGCAGTAGATTCCGAGTTGAGACGTAGCCGCAGGAGGTACTGAGTTGACTTGTAGCCGCAGTAGATTCTGAGTTGAGACGTAGCCGCAGTAGATTCCGAGTTGAGACGTAGCCGCAGTAGCTTCTGAGTTGAGACGTAGCCGCAGTAGATTCTGAGTTGAGACGTAGCTGCAGTAGATTCCGAGTTGAGACGTAGCCGCAGTAGGTTCTGAGTTGAGACGTAGCCGCAGTAGATTCTGAGTTGAGACGTAGCCGCAGTAGATTCCGAGTTGAGACGTAGCCGCAGTAGATTCTGAGTTGAGACGTAGCCGCATTAGATTCTGAGTTGACTTGTAGCCACAGTAGATTCCGAGTTGAGACGTAGCCGCTGTAGATTCTGAGTTGACTTGTAGCCGCAGTAGATTCTGAGTTGAGACGTAGCCGCAGTAGATTCTGAGTTAACTTGTAGCCGCAGTAGATTCTGAGTTGAGACGTAGCCGCAGTAGATTCTGAGTTGAGACGTAGCCGCAGTAGATTCTGAGTTTAGATGTAGCCGCAGTAGATTCTGATTTGACTTGTAGCCGCAGTAGATTCTGAGTTGAGACGTAGCCGCAGTAGATTCCGAGTTGAGACGTAGCCGCAGTAGATTCTGAGCTGAGTCGTAGCCGCAGTAGATTCCGAGTTGACTTGTAGTTGCAGTAGATTCTGAGTTGAGTCGTAGCCGCCGTAGATTCCGAGTTGACTTGTAGCCGCAGTAGATTCCGAGTTGACTTGTAGCCGCAGTAGATTCTGAGTTGACTTGTAGCCGCAGTAGATTCTGAGTGGAGACGTAGCCGCAGTAGATTCCGAGTTGAGACGTAGCCGCAGTAGATTCTGAGTTGAGACGTAGCCGCAGTAGATTCTGAGTTGAGACGTAGCCGCAGTAGATTCTGAGTTGACTTGTAGCCGCAGTAGATTCTGAGTTGACTTGTAGCCGCAGTAGATTCTGAGTTGAGACGTAGCCGCAGTAGATTCTGAGTTGAGACGTAGCCGCAGTAGATTCCGAGTTGAGACGTAGCCGCAGTAGATTCTGAGTTGAGACGTAGCCGCAGTAGATTCCGAGTTGAGACGTAGCCGCAGTAGATTCTGAGTTGACTTGTAGTCGCAGTAGATTCTGAGTTGACTTGTAGCCGCAGTAGATTCTGAGTTGACTTGTAGCCGCAGTAGATTCTGAGTTGAGACGTAGCCGCAGTAGATTCTGAGTTGAGACGTAGCCGCAGTAGATTCTGAGTTGACTTGTAGCCGCAGTAGATTCCGAGTTGAGACGTAGCCGCAGTAGATTCTGAGTTGACTTGTAGCCGCAGTAGATTCTGAGTTGACTTGTAGCCGCAGTAGATTCTGAGTTGAAACGTAGCCACAGTAGATTCCGAGTTGAGACGTAGCCGCAGTAGATTCTGAGTTGACTTGTAGCCGCAGTAGATTCTGAGTTGACTTGTAGCCGCAGTAGATTCCGAGTTGAATTGTAGCCGCAGTAGATTCTGAGTTGAGTCATAGCCGCAGTAGATTCTGAGTTGAATTTTAGCCGCAGTAGATTCTGAGTTGAGTCGTAGCCGCAGTAGATTCCGAGTTGACTTGTAGCCGCAGTAGATTCTGAGTTGAGTCGTAGCTGCAGTAGATTCCGAGTTGACTTGTAGCCGCAGTAGATTCCGTGTTGAGACGTAGTTGCAGTAGATTCTGAGTTGAGACGTAGCCGCAGTAGATTCCGAGTTGAGACGTAGCCGCAGTAGATTCTGAGTTGAGACGTAGCCGCAGTAGATTCTGAGATGAGACGTAGCCGCAGTAGATTCCGAGTTGAGACGTAGCCGCAGTAGATTCCGAGTTGAGACGTAGCCGCAGTAGATTCCGAGTTGAGACGTAGCCGCAGTAGATTCTGAGTTGACTTGTAGTCGCAGTAGATTCTGAGTTGACTTGTAGCCGCAGTAGATTCTGAGTTGAGACGTAGCCGCAGTAGATTCTGAGTTGAGACGTAGCCGCAGTAGATTCTTAGTTGGCTTTTAGCCGCAGTAGATTCTGAGTTGACTTGTAGCCGCAGTAGATTCTGAGTTGACTTGTAGCCGCAGTAGATTCTGTGTTGACTTGTAGCCGCAGTAGTTTCTGAGTTGACTTGTAGCCGCAGTAGATTCTGAGTTGACTTGTAGCCGCAGTAGATTCTGAGTTGAGACGTACCCGCAGTAGATTCTGAGTTGAGACGTAGTCGCAGTAGATTCTGAGTTGACTTGTAGCCGCAGTAGATTCTGAGTTGAATTGTAGCCGCAGTAGATTCTGAGTTGAGACGTAGCCACAGTAGATTCTGAGTTGAGACGTAGCCGCAGTAGATTCTGAGTTGACTTGTAGCTGCAGTAGATTCTGAGTTGACTTGTAGCCGCAGTAGATTCTGAGTTGAATTGTAGCCACAGTAGATTCCGAGTTGAGACGTAGCCGCAGTAGATTCTGAGTTGACTTGTAGCCGCAGTAGATTCTGGGTTGACTTGTAGTCGCAGTAGATTCCGAGTTGAGACGTAGCCGCAGTAGATTCTGAGTTGAGACGTAGCCGCAGTAGATTGTGAGTTGTCTTGTAGCCGCAGTAGGTTCTGAGTTGACTTGTAGCCGCAGTAGATTCTGAGTTGAGACGTAGCCGCAGTAGATTCTGAGTTGAGACGTAGCCGCAGTAGATTCCGAGTTGAGAGGTAGCCGCAGGAGGTTCTGAGTTGAGACGTAGCCGCAGTAGATTCTGAGTTGAGACGTAGCCGCAGTAGATTCCGAGTTGAGACGTAGCCGCAGTAGATTCTGAGTTGAGACGTAGCCGCAGTAGATTCTGAGTTGAGACGTAGCTGCAGTAGATTCCGAGTTGAGACGTAGCCGCAGTAGGTTCTGAGTTGAGACGTAGCCGCAGTAGATTCTGAGTTGAGACGTAGCCGCAGTAGATTCCGAGTTGAGACGTAGCCGCAGTAGATTCTGAGTTGAGACGTAGCCGCATTAGATTCTGAGTTGACTTGTAGCCACAGTAGATTCCGAGTTGAGACGTAGCCGCTGTAGATTCTGAGTTGACTTGTAGCCGCAGTAGATTCTGAGTTGAGACGTAGCCGCAGTAGATTCTGAGTTAACTTGTAGCCGCAGTAGATTCTGAGTTGACTGGTAGCCGCAGTAGATTCTGAGTTGAGACGTAGCCGCAGTAGATTCTGAGTTGAGACGTAGTCGCAGTAGATTCTGAGTTGACTTGTAGCCGCAGTAGATTCTGAGTTGAATTGTAGCCGCAGTAGATTCTGAGTTGAGACGTAGCCACAGTAGATTCTGAGTTGAGACGTAGCCGCAGTAGATTCTGAGTTGACTTGTAGCCGCAGTAGATTCTGAGTTGACTTGTAGCCGCAGTAGATTCTGAGTTGAATTGTAGCCACAGTAGATTCCGAGTTGAGACGTAGCCGCAGTAGATTCGGAGTTGAGACGTAGCCGCAGTAGATTCTGAGTTGAGACGTAGCCGCAGTAGATTCCGAGTTGAGAGGTAGCCGCAGGAGGTTCTGAGTTGAGACGTAGCCGCAGTAGATTCTGAGTTGACTTGTAGCCGCAGTAGATTCTGAGTTGACTTGTAGCCGCAGTAGATTCTGAGTTGACTTGTAGCCGCAGTAGATTCTGAGTTGAGACGTAGCCGCAGTAGATTCCGAGTTGAGACGTAGCCGCAGTAGATTCTTAGTTGACTTGTAGCCGCTGTAGATTCCGAGTTGAGACGTAGCCGCAGTAGATTCTGAGTTGACTTGTAGCCGCAGTAGATTCTGAGTTGACTTGTAGCCGCAGTAGATTCTGAGTTGAAACGTAGCCACAGTAGATTCCGAGTTGAGACGTAGCCGCAGTAGATTCTGAGTTGAATTGTAGCCGCAGTAGATTCTGAGCTGACTTGTAGCCGCAGTAGATTCCGAGTTGAATTGTAGCCGCAGTAGATTCTGAGTTGAGTCATAGCCGCAGTAGATTCTGAGTTGAATTTTAGCCGCAGTAGATTCTGAGTTGAGTTGTAGCCGCAGTAGATTCCGAGTTGACTTGTAGCCGCAGTAGATTCTGAGTTGAGTCGTAGCTGCAGTAGATTCCGAGTTGACTTGTAGCCGCAGTAGATTCCGAGTTGAGACGTAGCCGCAGTAGATTCTGAGTTGAGACGTAGCCGCAGTAGATTCCGAGTTGAGACGTAGCCGCAGTAGATTCCGAGTTGAGACGTAGCCGCAGTAGATTCTGAGTTGAGACGTAGCCACAGTAGATTCCGAGTTGAGACGTAGCCGCAGTAGATTCTGAGTTGACTTGTAGCCGCAGTAGATTCTGAGATGACTTGTAGCCGCAGTAGATTCTGAGTTGACTTGTATTCGCAGTAGATTCTGAGTTGAGACGTAGCCGCAGTAGATTCTGTGTTGACTTGTAGCCGCAGTAGATTCTGAGTTGACTTGTAGCCGCAGTAGATTCTGAGTTGACTTGTAGCCGCAGTAGATTCTGAGTTGAGTCGTAGCCGCAGTAGATTCCGATTTGACTTGTAGCCGCAGTAGATTCTGAGTTGAGTCGTAGCCGCAGTAGATTCCGAGTTGACTTGTAGCCGCAGTAGATTCCGAGTTGAGACGTAGCCGCAGTAGATTCTGAGTTGAGACGTAGCCGCAGTAGATTCTGAGTTGAGACGTAGCCGCAGTAGATTCCGAGTTGAGACGTAGCCGCAGTAGATTCCGAGTTGAGACGTAGCCGCAGTAGATTCTGAGTTGAGACGTAGCTGCAGTAGATTCTTAGTTGACTTGTAGCCGCAGTAGATTCTTAGTTGACTTGTAGCCGCAGTAGATTCTGAGTTGACTTGTAGCCGCAGTAGATTCTGAGTTGACTTGTAGCCGCAGTAGATTCTGAGTTGACTTGTAGCCGCAGTAGATTCTGAGTTGAGACGTAGCCGCAGTAGTTTCTGAGTTGAGACGTAGCCGCAGTAGATTCTGAGTTGAGACGTAGCCGCAGTAGATTCTGAGTTGACTTGTAGCCGCAGTAGATTCTGAGTTGACTTGTAGCCGCAGTAGATTCTGAGTTGAATTGTAGCCGCAGTAGATTCTGAGTTGAGACGTAGCCGCAGTAGATTCTGAGTTGAGACGTAGCCGCAGTAGATTCTGAGTTGACTTGTAGCCGCAGTAGATTCTGAGTTGAATTGTAGCAGCAGTAGATTCTGAGTTGAGACGTAGCCGCAGTAGATTCTGAGTTGAGACGTAGCCGCAGTAGATTCTGAGTTGAGACGTAGCCGCAGTAGATTCTGACTTGACTTGTAGTTGGAGTAGATTCTGAGTTGAATTGTAGCCGCAGTAGATTCCGAGTTGAGACGTAGCCGCAGTAGATTCTGAGTTGACTTGTAGCCGCAGTAGATTCTGAGTTGACTTGTAGTCGCAGTAGATTCCGAGTTGAGACGTAGCCGCAGTAGATTCTGAGTTGAGACATAGCCGCAGTAGATTCTGAGTTGAGACGTAGCCGCAGTAGATTCCGAGTTGAGACGTAGCCGCAGGAGGTACTGAGTTGACTTGTAGCCGCAGTAGATTCTGAGTTGAGACGTAGCCGCAGTAGATTCCGAGTTGAGACGTAGCCGCAGTAGCTTCTGAGTTGAGACGTAGCCGCAGTAGATTCTGAGTTGAGACGTAGCTGCAGTAGATTCCGAGTTGAGACGTAGCCGCAGTAGGTTCTGAGTTGAGACGTAGCCGCAGTAGATTCTGAGTTGAGACGTAGCCGCAGTAGATTCCGAGTTGAGACGTAGCCGCAGTAGATTCTGAGTTGAGACGTAGCCGCATTAGATTCTGAGTTGACTTGTAGCCACAGTAGATTCCGAGTTGAGACGTAGCCGCTGTAGATTCTGAGTTGACTTGTAGCCGCAGTAGATTCTGAGTTGAGACGTAGCCGCAGTAGATTCTGAGTTAACTTGTAGCCGCAGTAGATTCTGAGTTGAGACGTAGCCGCAGTAGATTCTGAGTTGAGACGTAGCCGCAGTAGATTCTGAGTTGAGATGTAGCCGCAGTAGATTCTGAGTTGACTTGTAGCCGCAGTAGATTCTGAGTTGAGACGTAGCCACAGTAGATTCCGAGTTGAGACGTAGCCGCAGTAGTTTCTGAGCTGAGTCGTAGCCGCAGTAGATTCCGAGTTGACTTGTAGTTGCAGTAGATTCTGAGTTGAGTCGTAGCCGCCGTAGATTCCGAGTTGACTTGTAGCCGCAGTAGATTCCGAGTTGACTTGTAGCCGCAGTAGATTCTGAGTTGACTTGTAGCCGCAGTAGATTCTGAGTGGAGACGTAGCCGCAGTAGATTCCGAGTTGAGACGTAGCCGCAGTAGATTCTGAGTTGAGACGTAGCCGCAGTAGATTCTGAGTTGAGACGTAGCCGCAGTAGATTCTGAGTTGACTTGTAGCCGCAGTAGATTCTGAGTTGACTTGTAGCCGCAGTAGATTCTGAGTTGAGACGTAGCCGCAGTAGATTCTGAGTTGAGACGTAGCCGCAGTAGATTCCGAGTTGAGACGTAGCCGCAGTAGATTCTGAGTTGAGACGTAGCCGCAGTAGATTCCGAGTTGAGACGTAGCCGCAGTAGATTCTGAGTTGACTTGTAGTCGCAGTAGATTCTGAGTTGACTTGTAGCCGCAGTAGATTCTGAGTTGACTTGTAGCCGCAGTAGATTCTGAGTTGAGACGTAGCCGCAGTAGATTCTGAGTTGAGACGTAGCCGCAGTAGATTCTGAGTTGAGACGTAGCCGCAGTAGATTCCGAGTTGAGACGTAGCCGCAGTAGATTCTGAGTTGAGACGTAGCCGCAGTAGATTCTGAGTTGAGACGTAGCTGCAGTAGATTCCGAGTTGAGACGTAGCCGCAGTAGGTTTTGAGTTGAGACGTAGCCGCAGTAGATTCTGAGTTGAGACGTAGCCGCAGTAGATTCCGAGTTGAGACGTAGCCGCAGTAGATTCTGAGTTGAGACGTAGCCGCATTAGATTCTGAGTTGACTTGTAGCCACAGTAGATTCCGAGTTGAGACGTAGCCGCTGTAGATTCTGAGTTGACTTGTAGCCGCAGTAGATTCTGAGTTGAGACGTAGCCGCAGTAGATTCTGAGTTAACTTGTAGCCGCAGTAGATTCTGAGTTGACTGGTAGCTGCAGTAGATTCTGAGTTGAGACGTAGCCGCAGTAGATTCTGAGTTGAGACGTAGTCGCAGTAGATTCTGAGTTGACTTGTAGCCGCAGTAGATTCTGAGTTGAATTGTAGCCGCAGTAGATTCTGAGTTGAGACGTAGCCACAGTAGATTCTGAGTTGAGACGTAGCCGCAGTAGATTCTGAGTTGACTTGTAGCCGCAGTAGATTCTGAGTTGACTTGTAGCCGCAGTAGATTCTGAGTTGAATTGTAGCCACAGTAGATTCCGAGTTGAGACGTAGCCGCAGTAGATTCTGAGTTGACTTGTAGCCGCAGTAGATTCTGAGTTGACTTGTAGTCGCAGTAGATTCCGAGTTGAGACGTAGCCGCAGTAGATTCTGAGTTGAGACGTAGCCGCAGTAGATTCTGAGTTGTCTTGTAGCCGCAGTAGGTTCTGAGTTGACTTGTAGCCGCAGTAGATTCTGAGTTGAGACGTAGCCGCAGTAGATTCTGAGTTGAGACGTAGCCGCAGTAGATTCCGAGTTGAGAGGTAGCCGCAGGAGGTTCTGAGTTGAGACGTAGCCGCAGTAGATTCTGAGTTTACTTGTAGCCGCAGTAGATTCTGAGTTGAATTGTAGCCGCAGTAGATTCTGAGTTGACTTGTAGCCGCAGTAGATTCTGAGTTGAGACGTAGCCGCAGTAGATTCTGAGTTGAGACGTAGCCGCAGTAGATTCTTAGTTGACTTGTAGCCGCAGTAGATTCCGAGTTGAGACGTAGCCGCAGTAGATTCTGAGTTGACTTGTAGCCGCAGTAGATTCTGAGTTGACTTGTAGCCGCAGTAGATTCTGAGGTGAAACGTAGCCACAGTAGATTCCGAGTTGAGACGTAGCCGCAGTAGATTCTGAGTTGAATTGTAGCCGCAGTAGATTCTGAGCTGACTTGTAGCCGCAGTAGATTCTGAGTTGAATTGTAGCCGCAGTAGATTCTGAGCTGACTTGTAGCCGCAGTACATTCCGAGTTGAATTGTAGCCGCAGTAGATTCTGAGTTGAGTCGTAGCCGCAGTAGATTCTGAGTTGAGTCGTAGCCGCAGTAGATTCTGAGTTGAATTTTAGCCGCAGTAGATTCTGAGTTGAGTCGTAGCCGCAGTAGATTCCGAGTTGACTTGTAGCCGCAGTAGATTCTGAGTTGAGTCGTAGCTGCAGTAGATTCCGAGTTGACTTGTAGCCGCAGTAGATTCCGAGTTGAGACGTAGCCGCAGTAGATTCCGAGTTGAGACGTAGCCGCAGTAGATTCCGAGTTGAGACGTAGCCGCAGTAGATTCTGAGTTGAGACGTAGCCACAGTAGATTCCGAGTTGAGACGTAGCCGCAGTAGATTCTGAGTTGACTTGTAGCTGCAGTAGATTCTGAGTTGAGACGTAGCCGCAGTAGATTCTGAGTTGACTTGTAGCCGCAGTAGATTCTGAGTTGACTTGTAGCCGCAGTAGATTCTGAGATGACTTGTAGCCGCAGTAGATTCTGAGTTGACTTGTATCCGCAGTAGATTCTGAGTTGAGACGTAGCCACAGTAGATTCTGAGTTGAATTGTAGCCGCAGTAGATTCTGAGTTGACTTGTAGCCGCAGTAGATTCTGAGTTGACTTGTAGCCGCAGTAGATTCTGAGTTGAGTCGTAGCCGCAGTAGATTCCGAGTTGAGAGGTAGCCGCAGTAGATTCTGAGTTGAGTCGTAGCCGCAGTAGATTCCGAGTTGACTTGTAGCCGCAGTAGATTCTGAGTTGAGACGTAGCCGCAGTAGATTCTGAGATGACTTGTAGCCGCAGTAGATTCTGAGTTGACTTGTATCCGCAGTAGATTCTGAGTTGAGACGTAGCCGCTGTAGATTCTGAGTTGAATTGTAGCCGCAGTAGATTCTGAGTTGACTTGTAGCCGCAGTAGATTCTGAGTTGACTTGTAGCCGCAGTAGATTCTGAGTTGAGACGTAGCCGCAGTAGATTCCGAGTTGAGACGTAGCCGCAGTAGATTCCGAGTTGAGACGTAGCCGCAGTAGATTCTGAGTTGAGACGTAGCCGCAGTAGATTCTGAGTTGAGACGTAGCCGCAGTAGATTCTGAGTTGACTTGTAGCCGCAGTAGATTCTGAGTTGACTTGTAGCCGCAGTAGATTCTGAGTTGAGACGTAGCTGCAGTAGATTCTGAGTTGAGACGTAGCCGCAGTAGATTCTGAGTTGAGACGTAGCCGCAGTAGATTCTGAGTTGACTTGTAGCCGCAGTAGATTCTGAGTTGACTTGTAGCCGCAGTAGATTCTGAGTTGAATTGTAGCCGCAGTAGATTCTGAGTTGAGACGTAGCCGCAGTAGATTCTGAGTTGAGACGTAGCCGCAGTAGATTCTGAGTTGACTTGTAGCCGCAGTAGATTCTGAGTTGAATTGTAGCAGCAGTAGATTCTGAGTTGAGACGTAGCCGCAGTAGATTCTGAGTTTAGACGTAGCCGCAGTAGATTCTGAGTTGACTTGTAGCCGCAGTAGATTCTGAGTTGACTTGTAGCCGCAGTAGATTCTGAGTTGAATTGTAGCCGCAGTAGATTCCGAGTTGAGACGTAGCCGCTGTAGATTCTGAGTTGACTTGTAGCCGCAGTAGATTCTGAGTTGACTTGTAGTCGCAGTAGATTCCGAGTTGAGACGTAGCCGCAGTAGATTCTGAGTTGAGACGTAGCCGCAGTAGATTCTGAGTTGAGACGTAGCCGCAGTAGATTCCGAGTTGAGACGTAGCCGCAGGAGGTACTGAGTTGACTTGTAGCCGCAGTAGATTCTGAGTTGAGACGTAGCCGCAGTAGATTCCGAGTTGAGACGTAGCCGCAGTAGCTTCTGAGTTGAGACGTAGCCGCAGTAGATTCTGAGTTGAGACGTAGCTGCAGTAGATTCCGAGTTGAGACGTAGCCGCAGTAGGTTCTGAGTTGAGACGTAGCCGCAGTAGATTCTGAGTTGAGACGTAGCCACAGTAGATTCCGAGTTGAGACGTAGCCGCAGTAGATTCTGAGTTGAGACGTAGCCGCATTAGATTCTGAGTTGACTTGTAGCCGCAGTAGATTCTGAGTTGAGACGTAGCCACAGTAGATTCCGAGTTGAGACGTAGCCGCAGTAGTTTCTGAGCTGAGTCGTAGCCGCAGTAGATTCCGAGTTGACTTGTAGTTGCAGTAGATTCTGAGTTGAGTCGTAGCCGCCGTAGATTCCGAGTTGACTTGTAGCCGCAGTAGATTCCGAGTTGACTTGTAGCCGCAGTAGATTCTGAGTTGACTTGTAGCCGCAGTAGATTCTGAGTGGAGACGTAGCCGCAGTAGATTCCGAGTTGAGACGTAGCCGCAGTAGATTCTGAGTTGAGACGTAGCCGCAGTAGATTCTGAGTTGAGACGTAGCCGCAGTAGATTCTGAGTTGACTTGTAGCCGCAGTAGATTCTGAGTTGACTTGTAGCCGCAGTAGATTCTGAGTTGAGACGTAGCCGCAGTAGATTCTGAGTTGAGACGTAGCCGCAGTAGATTCCGAGTTGAGACGTAGCCGCAGTAGATTCTGAGTTGACTTGTAGCCGCAGTAGATTCCGAGTTGAGACGTAGCCGCAGTAGATTCTGAGTTGACTTGTAGTCGCAGTAGATTCTGAGTTGACTTGTAGCCGCAGTAGTTTCTGAGTTGTCTTGTAGCCGCAGTAGATTCTGAGTTGAGACGTAGCCGCAGTAGATTCTGAGTTGAGACGTAGCCGCAGTAGATTCTGAGTTGAGACGTAGCCGCAGTAGATTCTGAGTTGAGACGTAGCCGCAGTAGATTCTGAGTTGACTTGTAGCCGCAGTAGATTCTGAGTTGAGACGTAGCTGCAGTAGATTCCGAGTTGAGACGTAGCCGCAGTAGGTTCTGAGTTGAGACGTAGCCGCAGTAGATTCTGAGTTGAGACGTAGCCGCAGTAGATTCCGAGTTGAGACGTAGCCGCAGTAGATTCTGAGTTGAGACGTAGCCGCATTAGATTCTGAGTTGACTTGTAGCCACAGTAGATTCCGAGTTGAGACGTAGCCGCTGTAGATTCTGAGTTGACTTGTAGCCGCAGTAGATTCTGAGTTGAGACGTAGCCGCAGTAGATTCTGAGTTAACTTGTAGCCGCAGTAGATTCTGAGTTGACTGGTAGCTGCAGTAGATTCTGAGTTGAGACGTAGCCGCAGTAGATTCTGAGTTGAGACGTAGTCGCAGTAGATTCTGAGTTGACTTGTAGCCGCAGTAGATTCTGAGTTGAATTGTAGCCGCAGTAGATTCTGAGTTGAGACGTAGCCACAGTAGATTCTGAGTTGAGACGTAGCCGCAGTAGATTCTGAGTTGACTTGTAGCCGCAGTAGATTCTGAGTTGACTTGTAGCCGCAGTAGATTCTGAGTTGAATTGTAGCCACAGTAGATTCCGAGTTGAGACGTAGCCGCAGTAGATTCTGAGTTGACTTGTAGCCGCAGTAGATTCTGAGTTGACTTGTAGTCGCAGTAGATTCCGAGTTGAGACGTAGCCGCAGTAGATTCTGAGTTGAGACGTAGCCGCAGTAGATTCTGAGTTGTCTTGTAGCCGCAGTAGTTTCTGAGTTGACTTGTAGCCGCAGTAGATTCTGAGTTGAGACGTAGCCGCAGTAGATTCTGAGTTGACTTGTAGCCGCAGTAGATTCTGAGTTGAATTGTAGCCGCAGTAGATTCTGAGTTGACTTGTAGCCGCAGTAGATTCTGAGTTGAGATGTAGCCGCAGTAGATTCTGAGTTGACTTGTAGCCGCAGTAGATTCTGAGTTGAGACGTAGCCGCAGTAGATTCTGAGTTGACTTGTAGCCGCAGTAGGTTCTGAGTTGACTTGTAGCCGCAGTAGATTCTGAGTTGAGACGTAGCCGCAGTAGATTCTGAGTTGAGACGTAGCCGCAGTAGATTCTGAGTTGAGACGTAGTCGCAGTAGATTCTGAGTTGAGACGTAGCCGCAGTAGATTCTGAGTTGAGACGTAGCCGCAGTAGATTCTGAGTTGAGACGTAGACGCAGTAGATTCTGAGTTGAGACGTAGCTGCAGTAGATTCCGAGTTGAGACGTAGCCTCAGTAGGTTCTGAGTTGAGACGTAGCCGCAGTAGATTCTGAGTTGAGACGTAGCCGCAGTAGATTCCGAGTTGAGACGTAGCCGCAGTAGATTCTGAGTTGAGACGTAGCCGCATTAGATTCTGAGTTGACTTGTAGCCACAGTAGATTCCGAGTTGAGACGTAGCCGCTCTAGATTCTGAGTTGAGACGTAGCCGCAGTAGATTCCGAGTTGAGACGTAGCCGCAGTAGATTCTGAGTTGAGACGTAGCCGCAGTAGATTCCGAGTTGAGACGTAGCCGCAGTAGATTCTGAGTTGAGACGTAGCCGCAGTAGATTCTGAGTTGAGACGTAGCCGCAGTAGATTCTGAGTTGACTTGTAGCCGCAGTAGATTCCGAGTTGACTTGTAGCCGCAGTAGATTCTGAGTTGAGACGTAGCCGCAGTAGAT
Organism: Coturnix japonica; assembly: GCF_054131305.1. NCBI lineage: Eukaryota > Metazoa > Chordata > Aves > Galliformes > Phasianidae > Coturnix > Coturnix japonica. Next base: position 4,735,149 of record NC_140682.1, on the reverse strand, counting down.
TCCGAGTTGAGACGTAGCCGCAGTAGATTCTGAGCTGAGTCGTAGCCGCAGTAGATTCCGAGTTGACTTGTAGTTGCAGTAGATTCTGAGTTGAGTCGTAGCCGCCGTAGATTCCGAGTTGACTTGTAGCCGCAGTAGATTCCGAGTTGACTTGTAGCCGCAGTAGATTCTGAGTTGAGACGTAGCCGCTGTAGATTCTTAGTTGACTTGTAACCGCAGTAGATTCCGAGTTGAGACGTAGCCGCAGTAGATTCTGAGTTGACTTGTAGCCGCAGTAGATTCTGAGTTGAGACGTAGCCGCAGTAGATTCTGAGTTGAGACGTAGCCGCATTAGATTCCGAGTTGAGACGTAGCCGCAGTAGATTCTGAGTTGAGACGTAGCCGCAGTAGATTCCGAGTTGAGACGTAGCCGCAGTAGATTCTGAGTTGACTTGTAGTCGCAGTAGATTCTGAGTTGACTAGTAGCCGCAGTAGATTGTGAGTTGAGACGTAGCCGCAGTAGATTCTGAGTAGAGACGTAGCCGCAGTAGATTCTGAGTTGACTTGTAGCCGCAGTAGATTCTGAGTTGAGACGTAGCCGCAGTAGATTCCGAGTTGAGACGTAGCCGCAGTAGATTCCGAGTTGAGGCGTAGCCGCAGTAGATTCTGAGTTGAGACGTAGCCACAGTAGATTCCGAGTTGAGACGTAGCCGCAGTAGATTCTAAGTTAACTTGTAGCTGCAGTAGATTCTGAGTTGATTTGTAGCCGCAGTAGATTCTGAGTTGACTTGTAGCCGCAGTAGATTCTGAGTTGACTTGTAGCCGCTGTAGATTCCGAGTTGACTTGTAGCCGCAGTAGATTCTGAGTTGAGACGTAGCTGCAGTAGATTCTGAGTTGAGACGTAGCCGCAGTAGATTCTGAGTTGACTTGTAGCCGCAGTAGATTCTGAGTTGAGACGTAGCCGCAGTAGATTCTGAGTTGACTTGTTGCCGCAGTAGATTCCGAGTTGACTTGTAGCCGCAGTAGATTCTGAGTTGAGACGTAGCCGCAGTAGATTCCGAGTTGAGACGTAGCCGCAGTAGATTCCGAGTTGAGACGTAGCCGCAGTAGATTCTGAGTTGAGACGTAGCCGCAGTAGATTCCGAGATGAGACGTAGCCGCAGTAGATTCCGAGTTGAGACGTAGCCGCAGTAGATTCTGAGTTGACTTGTAGCCGCAGTAGAGTCTGAGTTGACTTGTAGCCGCAGTAGATTCTGAGTTGACTTGTAGTCGAAATAGATTTTGAGTTGACTTGTAGCCGCAGTAGATTCTGAGTTGACTTTTATCCGCAGTAGATTCCGAGTTGCGACGTAGCCGCAGTAGATTCTGAGGTGAGACGTAGCCGCAGTAGATTCTTAGTTGACTTGTAGCCGCAGTGGATTCTGAGTTGAGTCGTAGCCGCAGTAGATTCTGAGTTGACTTGTAGCCGCAATAGATTCTGAGTTGACTTGTAGCCGCAGTAGATTCTGAGTTGACTTGTAGCCGCAGTAGATTCTGAGTTGACTTGTAGTCGCAGTAGATTCTGAGTTGACTTGTAGCCGCAGTAGATTCTGAGTTGACTTGTAGCCGCAGTAGATTCTGAGTTGAGACGTAGCCGCAGTAGATTCTGAGTTGAGACGTAGCCGCAGTAGATTCTTAGTTGACTTGTAACCGCAGTAGATTCCGAGTTGAGACGTAGCCGCAGTAGATTCTGAGTTGACTTGTAGCCGCAGTAGATTCTGAGTTGACTTGTAGCCGCAGTAGATTCTGAGTTGAGTCGTAGCCGCAGTAGATTCCGAGTTGAATTGTAGCCGCAGTAGATTCCGAGTTGACTTGTAGCCGCAGTAGATTCTGAGTTGACTTGTAGCCGCAGTAGATTCTGAGTTGACTTGTAGCCGCAGTAGATTCCGAGTTGAATTGTAGCCGCAGTAGATTCTGAGTTGACTTGTAGCCGCAGTAGATTCTGAGTTGAGACGTAGACGCAATAGATTCTGAGTTGAGACGTAGCCGCATTAGATTCCGAGTTGAGACGTAGCCGCAGTAGATTCTGAGTTGAGACGTAGCCGCAGTAGATTCCGAGTTGAGACGTAGCCGCAGTAGATTCTTAGTTGACTTGTAGCCGCAGTAGATTCTGAGTTGACTTGTAGCCGCAGTAGATTCTGAGATGAGACGTAGCCGCAGTAGATTCTGAGTTGACTTGTAGCCGCAGTAGATTCTGAGTTGAGACGTAGCCGCAGTAGATTCTGAGTTGAGACGTAGCCGCAGTAGATTCTTAGTTGACTTGTAGCCGCAGTAGATTCTGAGTTGACTTGTAGCCACAGTAGATTCTGAGTTGACTTGTAGCCGCAGTAGATTCTGAGTTGAGACGTAGCCGCAGTAGATTCTGAGTTGAGACTTAGCCGCAGTAGATTCTGAGTTGAGACGTAGCCGCAGTAGATTCTGAGTTGTCTTGTAGCCGCAGTAGGTTCTGAGTTGACTTGTAGCCGCAGTAGATTCTGAGTTGAGACGTAGCCGCAGTAGATTCTGAGTTGAGACGTTGCCGCAGTAGATTCTGAGATGAGACGTAGCCGCAGTAGATTCCGAGTTGAGACGTAGCCGCAGTAGATTCCGAGTTGAGACGTAGCCGCAGTAGATTCTGAGTTGAGACGTAGCCGCAGTAGATTCCGAGTTGAGACGTAGCCGCAGTAGATTCTGAGTTGACTTGTAGTCGCAGTAGATTCTGAGTTGACTTGTAGCCGCAGTAGATTCTGAGTTGAGACGTAGCCGCAGTAGATTCTGAGTTGAGACGTAGCCGCAGTAGATTCTTAGTTGACTTGTAGCCGCAGTAGATTCTGAGTTGACTTGTAGCCGCAGTAGATTCTGAGTTGACTTGTAGTCGCAGTAGATTCTGAGTTGACTTGTAGCCGCAGTAGATTCTGAGTTGACTTGTAGCCGCAGTAGATTCTGAGTTGAGACGTAGCCGCAGTAGATTCTGAGTTGAGACGTAGCCGCAGTAGATTCTTAGTTGACTTGTAGCCGCAGTAGATTCCGAGTTGAGACGTAGCCGCAGTAGATTCTGAGTTGACTTGTAGCCGCAGTAGATTCTGAGTTGAAACGTAGCCACAATAGATTCCGAGTTGAGACGTAGCCGCAGTAGATTCTGAGTTGACTTGTAGCCGCAGTAGATTCTGAGTTGACTTGTAGCCGCAGTAGATTCCGAGTTGAATTGTAGCCGCAGTAGATTCTGAGTTGAATTTTAGCCGCAGTAGATTCTGAGTTGAGTCGTAGCCGCAGTAGATTCCGAGTTGACTTGTAGCCGCAGTAGATTCTGAGTTGAGTCGTAGCCGCAGTAGATTCCGAGTTGACTTGTAGCCGCAGTAGATTCCGAGTTGAGACGTAGCCGCAGTAGATTCTGAGTTGAGACGTAGCCGCAGTAGATTCCGAGTTGAGACGTAGCCGCAGTAGATTCTGAGTTGAGACGTAGCCGCAGTAGATTCTGAGATGAGACGTAGCCGCAGTAGATTCCGAGTTGAGACGTAGCGGCAGTAGATTCCGAGTTGAGACGTAGCCGCAGTAGATTCCGAGTTGAGACGTAGCCGCGGTAGATTCTGAGTTGACTTGTAGTCGCAGTAGATTCTGAGTTGACTTGTAGCTGCAGTAGATTCTGAGTTGAGACGTAGTCGCAGTAGATTCTGAGTTGAGACGTAGCCGCAGTAGATTCTTAGTTGACTTGTAGCCGCAGTAGATTCTGAGTTGACTTGTAGCCGCAGTAGATTCTGAGTTGACTTGTAGCCGCAGTAGATTCTGAGTTGACTTGTAGCCGCAGTAGATTCTGTGTTGACTTGTAGCCGCAGTAGATTCTGAGTTGACTTGTAGCCGCAGTAGATTCTGAGTTGACTGGTAGCCGCAGTAGATTCTGAGTTGAGACGTAGCCGCAGTAGATTCTGAGTTGACTTGTAGCCGCAGTAGATTCTGAGTTGAATTGTAGCCGCATTAGATTCTGAGTTGAGACGTAGCCGCAGTAGATTCTGAGTTGAGACGTAGCCGCAGTAGATTCTGATTTGACTTGTAGCCGCAGTAGATTCTGAGTTGAACTGTAGCCGCAGTAGATTCCGAGTTGAGACGTAGCCGCAGTAGATTCTGAGTTGACTTGTAGCCGCAGTAGATTCTGAGTTGACTTGTAGTCGCAGTAGATTCCGAGTTGAGACGTAGCCGCAGTAGATTCTGAGTTGTCTTGTAGCCGCAGTAGGTTCTGAGTTGACTTGTAGCCGCAGTAGATTCTGAGTTGAGACGTAGCCGCAGTAGATTCCGAGTTGAGAGGTAGCCGCAGGAGGTTCTGAGTTGAGACGTAGCCGCAGTAGATTCTGAGTTGAGACGTAGCCGCAGTAGATTCCGAGTTGAGACGTAGCCGCAGTAGATTCTGAGTTGAGACGTAGCCGCAGTAGATTCTGAGTTGAGACGTAGCTGCAGTAGATTCCGAGTTGAGACGTAGCCGCAGTAGGTTCTGAGTTGAGACGTAGCCGCAGTAGATTCTGAGTTGAGACGTAGCCGCAGTAGATTCCGAGTTGACTTGTAGCCGCAGTAGATTCTGAGTTGAGACGTAGCCGCATTAGATTCTGAGTTGACTTGTAGCCACAGTAGATTCCGAGTTGAGACGTAGCAGCTGTAGATTCTGAGTTGACTTGTAGCCGCAGTAGATTCTGAGTTGAGACGTAGCCGCAGTAGATTCTGAGTTAACTTGTAGCCGCAGTAGATTCTGAGTTGAGACGTAGCCGCAGTAGATTCCGAGTTGAGACGTAGCCGCAGTAGATTCTGAGTTGAGACGTAGCCGCAGTAGATTCCGAGTTGAGACGTAGCCGCAGTAGATTCTGAGTTGACTTGTAGTCGCAGTAGATTCTGAGTTGACTAGTAGCCGCAGTAGATTGTGAGTTGACTTGTAGTTGCAGTAGATTCTGAGTTGAGTCGTAGCCGCCGTAGATTCCGAGTTGACTTGTAGCCGCAGTAGGTTCCGAGTTGACTTGTAGCCGCAGTAGATTCTGAGTTGACTTGTAGCCGCAGTAGATTCTGAGTGGAGACGTAGCCGCAGTAGATTCCGAGTTGAGACGTAGCCGCAGTAGATTCTGAGTTGAGACATAGCCGCAGTAGATTCTGAGTTGACTTGTAGCCGCAGTAGATTCTGAGTTGACTTGTAGCCGCAGTAGATTCTGAGTTGAGACGTAGCCGCAGTAGATTCCGAGTTGAGACGTAGCCGCAGTAGATTCTGAGTTGAGACGTAGCCGCAGTAGATTCCGAGTTGAGACGTAGCCGCAGTAGATTCTGAGTTGACTTGTAGTCGTAGTAGATTCTGAGTTGACTTGTAGCCGCAGTAGATTCTGAGTTGACTTGTAGCCGCAGTAGATTCTGAGTTGACTTGTAGCCGCAGTAGATTCTGAGTTGAGACGTAGCCGCAGTAGATTCTGAGTTGAGACGTAGCCGCAGTAGATTCTTAGTTGACTTGTAGCCGCAGTAGATTCTGAGTTGACTTGTAGCCGCAGTAGATTCTGAGTTGAAACGTAGCCACAGTAGATTCCGAGTTGAGACGTAGCCGCAGTAGATTCTGAGTTGACTTGTAGCCGCAGTAGATTCTGAGTTGAGACGTAGCCGCAGTAGATTCCGAGTTGAATTGTAGCCGCAGTAGATTCTGAGTTGAGTCATAGCCGCAGTAGATTCTGAGTTGAATTTTAGCCGCAGTAGATTCTGAGTTGAGTCGTAGCCGCAGTAGATTCCGAGTTGACTTGTAGCCGCAGTAGATTCTGAGTTGAGTCGTAGCCGCAGTAGATTCCGAGTTGACTTGTAGCCGCAGTAGATTCCGAGTTGAGACGTAGCCGCAGTAGATTCTGAGTTGAGACGTAGCCGCAGTAGATTCCGAGTGGAGACGTAGCCGCAGTAGATTCTGAGTTGAGACGTAGCCGCAGTAGATTCTGAGATGAGACGTAGCCGCAGTAGATTCCGAGTTGAGACGTAGCCGCAGTAGATTCCGAGTTGAGACGTAGCCGCAGTAGATTCTGAGTTGAGACGTAGCCGCAGTAGATTCCGAGTTGAGACGTAGCCGCAGTAGATTCTGAGTTGACTTGTAGTTGCAGTAGATTCTGAGTTGAGACGTAGCCGCAGTAGATTCCGAGTTGAGACGTAGCCGCAGTAGATTCTGAGTTGAGACGTAGCCGCAGTAGATTCCGAGTTGAGACGTAGCCGCAGTAGATTCTGAGTTGACTTGTAGTTGCAGTAGATTCTGAGTTGAGACGTAGCCGCAGTAGATTCTGAGTTGAGACGTAGCCGCAGTAGATTCTGAGTTGAGACGTAGACGCAGTAGATTCTTAGCTGACTTGTAGCCGAGTAGATTCTGAGTTGACTTGTAGTCGCAGTAGATTTTGAGTTGACTTGTAGCCGCAGTAGATTCTGAGTTGACTTGTAGCCGCAGTAGATTCTGAGTTGACTTGTAGCCGCAGTAGATTCTGAGTTGACTTGTAGCCGCAGTAGATTCTGAGTTGACTGGTAGCCGCAGTAGATTCTGAGTTGAGACGTAGCCGCAGTAGATTCTGAGTTGAGACGTAGCCGCAGTATATTCTGAGTTGAGACGTAGCCGCAGTAGATTCTGAGTTAACTTGTAGCCGCAGTAGATTCTGAGTTGAATTGTAGCCGCATTAGATTCTGAGTTTAGACGTAGCCGCAGTAGATTCTGAGTTGAGACGTAGCCGCAGTAGATTCTGAGTTGACTTGTAGCCGCAGTAGATTCTGAGTTGAATTGTAGCAGCAGTAGATTCTGAGTTGAATTGTAGCCGCAGTAGATTCCGAGTTGAGACGTAGCCGCAGTAGATTCTGAGTTGACTTGTAGCCGCAGTAGATTCTGAGTTGACTTGTAGTCGCAGTAGATTCCGAGTTGAGACGTAGCCGCAGTAGATTCTGAGTTGAGAGGTAACCGCAGTAGATTCTGAGTTGTCTTGTAGCCGCAGTAGGTTCTGAGTTGACTTGTAGCCGCAGTAGATTCTGAGTTGAGACGTAGCCGCAGTAGATTCTGAGTTGAGACGTAGCCGCAGTAGATTCCGAGTTGAGAGGTAGCCGCAGGAGGTTCTGAGTTGAGACCTAGCCGCAGTAGATTCTGAGTTGAGACGTAGCCGCAGTAGATTCCGAGTTGAGACGTAGCCGCAGTAGATTCTGAGTTGAGACGTAGCCGCAGTAGATTCTGAGTTGAGACGTAGCTGCAGTAGATTCCGAGTTGAGACGTAGCCGCAGTAGGTTCTGAGTTGAGACGTAGCCGCAGTAGATTCCGAGTTGACTTGTAGCCGCAGTAGATTCTGAGTTGAGACGTAGCCGCATTAGATTCTGAGTTGACTTGTAGCCACAGTAGATTCCGAGTTGAGACGTAGCCGCTGTAGATTCTGAGTTGACTTGTAGCCGCAGTTGATTCTGAGTTGACTTGTAGCCGCAGTAGATTCTGTGTTGACTTGTAGCCGCAGTAGATTCTGAGTTGACTTGTAGCCGCAGTAGATTCTGAGTTGACTTGTAGCCGCAGTAGATTCTGACTTGAGACGTAGCCGCAGTAGATTCTGAGTTGAGACGTAGCCGCAGTAGATTCTGAGTTGACTTGTAGCCGCAGTAGATTCTGAGTTGACTTGTAGCCGCAGTAGATTCTGAGTTGAATTGTAGCAGCAGTAGATTCTGAGTTGAGACGTAGCCGCAGTAGATTCTGAGTTGAGACGTAGCCGCAGTAGATTCTGAGTTGACTTGTAGCCGCAGTAGATTCTGAGTTGACTTGTAGCCGCAGTAGATTCTGAGTTGAATTGTAGCCGCAGTAGATTCCGAGTTGAGACGTAGCCGCAGTAGATTCTGAGTTGACTTGTAGCCGCAGTAGATTCTGAGTTGACTTGTAGTCGCAGTAGATTCCGAGTTGAGACGTAGCCGCAGTAGATTCTGAGTTGAGACGTAGCCGCAGTAGATTCCGAGTTGAGACGTAGCCGCAGGAGGTACTGAGTTGACTTGTAGCCGCAGTAGATTCTGAGTTGAGACGTAGCCGCAGTAGATTCCGAGTTGAGACGTAGCCGCAGTAGCTTCTGAGTTGAGACGTAGCCGCAGTAGATTCTGAGTTGAGACGTAGCTGCAGTAGATTCCGAGTTGAGACGTAGCCGCAGTAGGTTCTGAGTTGAGACGTAGCCGCAGTAGATTCTGAGTTGAGACGTAGCCGCAGTAGATTCCGAGTTGAGACGTAGCCGCAGTAGATTCTGAGTTGAGACGTAGCCGCATTAGATTCTGAGTTGACTTGTAGCCACAGTAGATTCCGAGTTGAGACGTAGCCGCTGTAGATTCTGAGTTGACTTGTAGCCGCAGTAGATTCTGAGTTGAGACGTAGCCGCAGTAGATTCTGAGTTAACTTGTAGCCGCAGTAGATTCTGAGTTGAGACGTAGCCGCAGTAGATTCTGAGTTGAGACGTAGCCGCAGTAGATTCTGAGTTTAGATGTAGCCGCAGTAGATTCTGATTTGACTTGTAGCCGCAGTAGATTCTGAGTTGAGACGTAGCCGCAGTAGATTCCGAGTTGAGACGTAGCCGCAGTAGATTCTGAGCTGAGTCGTAGCCGCAGTAGATTCCGAGTTGACTTGTAGTTGCAGTAGATTCTGAGTTGAGTCGTAGCCGCCGTAGATTCCGAGTTGACTTGTAGCCGCAGTAGATTCCGAGTTGACTTGTAGCCGCAGTAGATTCTGAGTTGACTTGTAGCCGCAGTAGATTCTGAGTGGAGACGTAGCCGCAGTAGATTCCGAGTTGAGACGTAGCCGCAGTAGATTCTGAGTTGAGACGTAGCCGCAGTAGATTCTGAGTTGAGACGTAGCCGCAGTAGATTCTGAGTTGACTTGTAGCCGCAGTAGATTCTGAGTTGACTTGTAGCCGCAGTAGATTCTGAGTTGAGACGTAGCCGCAGTAGATTCTGAGTTGAGACGTAGCCGCAGTAGATTCCGAGTTGAGACGTAGCCGCAGTAGATTCTGAGTTGAGACGTAGCCGCAGTAGATTCCGAGTTGAGACGTAGCCGCAGTAGATTCTGAGTTGACTTGTAGTCGCAGTAGATTCTGAGTTGACTTGTAGCCGCAGTAGATTCTGAGTTGACTTGTAGCCGCAGTAGATTCTGAGTTGAGACGTAGCCGCAGTAGATTCTGAGTTGAGACGTAGCCGCAGTAGATTCTGAGTTGACTTGTAGCCGCAGTAGATTCCGAGTTGAGACGTAGCCGCAGTAGATTCTGAGTTGACTTGTAGCCGCAGTAGATTCTGAGTTGACTTGTAGCCGCAGTAGATTCTGAGTTGAAACGTAGCCACAGTAGATTCCGAGTTGAGACGTAGCCGCAGTAGATTCTGAGTTGACTTGTAGCCGCAGTAGATTCTGAGTTGACTTGTAGCCGCAGTAGATTCCGAGTTGAATTGTAGCCGCAGTAGATTCTGAGTTGAGTCATAGCCGCAGTAGATTCTGAGTTGAATTTTAGCCGCAGTAGATTCTGAGTTGAGTCGTAGCCGCAGTAGATTCCGAGTTGACTTGTAGCCGCAGTAGATTCTGAGTTGAGTCGTAGCTGCAGTAGATTCCGAGTTGACTTGTAGCCGCAGTAGATTCCGTGTTGAGACGTAGTTGCAGTAGATTCTGAGTTGAGACGTAGCCGCAGTAGATTCCGAGTTGAGACGTAGCCGCAGTAGATTCTGAGTTGAGACGTAGCCGCAGTAGATTCTGAGATGAGACGTAGCCGCAGTAGATTCCGAGTTGAGACGTAGCCGCAGTAGATTCCGAGTTGAGACGTAGCCGCAGTAGATTCCGAGTTGAGACGTAGCCGCAGTAGATTCTGAGTTGACTTGTAGTCGCAGTAGATTCTGAGTTGACTTGTAGCCGCAGTAGATTCTGAGTTGAGACGTAGCCGCAGTAGATTCTGAGTTGAGACGTAGCCGCAGTAGATTCTTAGTTGGCTTTTAGCCGCAGTAGATTCTGAGTTGACTTGTAGCCGCAGTAGATTCTGAGTTGACTTGTAGCCGCAGTAGATTCTGTGTTGACTTGTAGCCGCAGTAGTTTCTGAGTTGACTTGTAGCCGCAGTAGATTCTGAGTTGACTTGTAGCCGCAGTAGATTCTGAGTTGAGACGTACCCGCAGTAGATTCTGAGTTGAGACGTAGTCGCAGTAGATTCTGAGTTGACTTGTAGCCGCAGTAGATTCTGAGTTGAATTGTAGCCGCAGTAGATTCTGAGTTGAGACGTAGCCACAGTAGATTCTGAGTTGAGACGTAGCCGCAGTAGATTCTGAGTTGACTTGTAGCTGCAGTAGATTCTGAGTTGACTTGTAGCCGCAGTAGATTCTGAGTTGAATTGTAGCCACAGTAGATTCCGAGTTGAGACGTAGCCGCAGTAGATTCTGAGTTGACTTGTAGCCGCAGTAGATTCTGGGTTGACTTGTAGTCGCAGTAGATTCCGAGTTGAGACGTAGCCGCAGTAGATTCTGAGTTGAGACGTAGCCGCAGTAGATTGTGAGTTGTCTTGTAGCCGCAGTAGGTTCTGAGTTGACTTGTAGCCGCAGTAGATTCTGAGTTGAGACGTAGCCGCAGTAGATTCTGAGTTGAGACGTAGCCGCAGTAGATTCCGAGTTGAGAGGTAGCCGCAGGAGGTTCTGAGTTGAGACGTAGCCGCAGTAGATTCTGAGTTGAGACGTAGCCGCAGTAGATTCCGAGTTGAGACGTAGCCGCAGTAGATTCTGAGTTGAGACGTAGCCGCAGTAGATTCTGAGTTGAGACGTAGCTGCAGTAGATTCCGAGTTGAGACGTAGCCGCAGTAGGTTCTGAGTTGAGACGTAGCCGCAGTAGATTCTGAGTTGAGACGTAGCCGCAGTAGATTCCGAGTTGAGACGTAGCCGCAGTAGATTCTGAGTTGAGACGTAGCCGCATTAGATTCTGAGTTGACTTGTAGCCACAGTAGATTCCGAGTTGAGACGTAGCCGCTGTAGATTCTGAGTTGACTTGTAGCCGCAGTAGATTCTGAGTTGAGACGTAGCCGCAGTAGATTCTGAGTTAACTTGTAGCCGCAGTAGATTCTGAGTTGACTGGTAGCCGCAGTAGATTCTGAGTTGAGACGTAGCCGCAGTAGATTCTGAGTTGAGACGTAGTCGCAGTAGATTCTGAGTTGACTTGTAGCCGCAGTAGATTCTGAGTTGAATTGTAGCCGCAGTAGATTCTGAGTTGAGACGTAGCCACAGTAGATTCTGAGTTGAGACGTAGCCGCAGTAGATTCTGAGTTGACTTGTAGCCGCAGTAGATTCTGAGTTGACTTGTAGCCGCAGTAGATTCTGAGTTGAATTGTAGCCACAGTAGATTCCGAGTTGAGACGTAGCCGCAGTAGATTCGGAGTTGAGACGTAGCCGCAGTAGATTCTGAGTTGAGACGTAGCCGCAGTAGATTCCGAGTTGAGAGGTAGCCGCAGGAGGTTCTGAGTTGAGACGTAGCCGCAGTAGATTCTGAGTTGACTTGTAGCCGCAGTAGATTCTGAGTTGACTTGTAGCCGCAGTAGATTCTGAGTTGACTTGTAGCCGCAGTAGATTCTGAGTTGAGACGTAGCCGCAGTAGATTCCGAGTTGAGACGTAGCCGCAGTAGATTCTTAGTTGACTTGTAGCCGCTGTAGATTCCGAGTTGAGACGTAGCCGCAGTAGATTCTGAGTTGACTTGTAGCCGCAGTAGATTCTGAGTTGACTTGTAGCCGCAGTAGATTCTGAGTTGAAACGTAGCCACAGTAGATTCCGAGTTGAGACGTAGCCGCAGTAGATTCTGAGTTGAATTGTAGCCGCAGTAGATTCTGAGCTGACTTGTAGCCGCAGTAGATTCCGAGTTGAATTGTAGCCGCAGTAGATTCTGAGTTGAGTCATAGCCGCAGTAGATTCTGAGTTGAATTTTAGCCGCAGTAGATTCTGAGTTGAGTTGTAGCCGCAGTAGATTCCGAGTTGACTTGTAGCCGCAGTAGATTCTGAGTTGAGTCGTAGCTGCAGTAGATTCCGAGTTGACTTGTAGCCGCAGTAGATTCCGAGTTGAGACGTAGCCGCAGTAGATTCTGAGTTGAGACGTAGCCGCAGTAGATTCCGAGTTGAGACGTAGCCGCAGTAGATTCCGAGTTGAGACGTAGCCGCAGTAGATTCTGAGTTGAGACGTAGCCACAGTAGATTCCGAGTTGAGACGTAGCCGCAGTAGATTCTGAGTTGACTTGTAGCCGCAGTAGATTCTGAGATGACTTGTAGCCGCAGTAGATTCTGAGTTGACTTGTATTCGCAGTAGATTCTGAGTTGAGACGTAGCCGCAGTAGATTCTGTGTTGACTTGTAGCCGCAGTAGATTCTGAGTTGACTTGTAGCCGCAGTAGATTCTGAGTTGACTTGTAGCCGCAGTAGATTCTGAGTTGAGTCGTAGCCGCAGTAGATTCCGATTTGACTTGTAGCCGCAGTAGATTCTGAGTTGAGTCGTAGCCGCAGTAGATTCCGAGTTGACTTGTAGCCGCAGTAGATTCCGAGTTGAGACGTAGCCGCAGTAGATTCTGAGTTGAGACGTAGCCGCAGTAGATTCTGAGTTGAGACGTAGCCGCAGTAGATTCCGAGTTGAGACGTAGCCGCAGTAGATTCCGAGTTGAGACGTAGCCGCAGTAGATTCTGAGTTGAGACGTAGCTGCAGTAGATTCTTAGTTGACTTGTAGCCGCAGTAGATTCTTAGTTGACTTGTAGCCGCAGTAGATTCTGAGTTGACTTGTAGCCGCAGTAGATTCTGAGTTGACTTGTAGCCGCAGTAGATTCTGAGTTGACTTGTAGCCGCAGTAGATTCTGAGTTGAGACGTAGCCGCAGTAGTTTCTGAGTTGAGACGTAGCCGCAGTAGATTCTGAGTTGAGACGTAGCCGCAGTAGATTCTGAGTTGACTTGTAGCCGCAGTAGATTCTGAGTTGACTTGTAGCCGCAGTAGATTCTGAGTTGAATTGTAGCCGCAGTAGATTCTGAGTTGAGACGTAGCCGCAGTAGATTCTGAGTTGAGACGTAGCCGCAGTAGATTCTGAGTTGACTTGTAGCCGCAGTAGATTCTGAGTTGAATTGTAGCAGCAGTAGATTCTGAGTTGAGACGTAGCCGCAGTAGATTCTGAGTTGAGACGTAGCCGCAGTAGATTCTGAGTTGACTTGTAGCCGCAGTAGATTCTGACTTGACTTGTAGTTGGAGTAGATTCTGAGTTGAATTGTAGCCGCAGTAGATTCCGAGTTGAGACGTAGCCGCAGTAGATTCTGAGTTGACTTGTAGCCGCAGTAGATTCTGAGTTGACTTGTAGTCGCAGTAGATTCCGAGTTGAGACGTAGCCGCAGTAGATTCTGAGTTGAGACATAGCCGCAGTAGATTCTGAGTTGAGACGTAGCCGCAGTAGATTCCGAGTTGAGACGTAGCCGCAGGAGGTACTGAGTTGACTTGTAGCCGCAGTAGATTCTGAGTTGAGACGTAGCCGCAGTAGATTCCGAGTTGAGACGTAGCCGCAGTAGCTTCTGAGTTGAGACGTAGCCGCAGTAGATTCTGAGTTGAGACGTAGCTGCAGTAGATTCCGAGTTGAGACGTAGCCGCAGTAGGTTCTGAGTTGAGACGTAGCCGCAGTAGATTCTGAGTTGAGACGTAGCCGCAGTAGATTCCGAGTTGAGACGTAGCCGCAGTAGATTCTGAGTTGAGACGTAGCCGCATTAGATTCTGAGTTGACTTGTAGCCACAGTAGATTCCGAGTTGAGACGTAGCCGCTGTAGATTCTGAGTTGACTTGTAGCCGCAGTAGATTCTGAGTTGAGACGTAGCCGCAGTAGATTCTGAGTTAACTTGTAGCCGCAGTAGATTCTGAGTTGAGACGTAGCCGCAGTAGATTCTGAGTTGAGACGTAGCCGCAGTAGATTCTGAGTTGAGATGTAGCCGCAGTAGATTCTGAGTTGACTTGTAGCCGCAGTAGATTCTGAGTTGAGACGTAGCCACAGTAGATTCCGAGTTGAGACGTAGCCGCAGTAGTTTCTGAGCTGAGTCGTAGCCGCAGTAGATTCCGAGTTGACTTGTAGTTGCAGTAGATTCTGAGTTGAGTCGTAGCCGCCGTAGATTCCGAGTTGACTTGTAGCCGCAGTAGATTCCGAGTTGACTTGTAGCCGCAGTAGATTCTGAGTTGACTTGTAGCCGCAGTAGATTCTGAGTGGAGACGTAGCCGCAGTAGATTCCGAGTTGAGACGTAGCCGCAGTAGATTCTGAGTTGAGACGTAGCCGCAGTAGATTCTGAGTTGAGACGTAGCCGCAGTAGATTCTGAGTTGACTTGTAGCCGCAGTAGATTCTGAGTTGACTTGTAGCCGCAGTAGATTCTGAGTTGAGACGTAGCCGCAGTAGATTCTGAGTTGAGACGTAGCCGCAGTAGATTCCGAGTTGAGACGTAGCCGCAGTAGATTCTGAGTTGAGACGTAGCCGCAGTAGATTCCGAGTTGAGACGTAGCCGCAGTAGATTCTGAGTTGACTTGTAGTCGCAGTAGATTCTGAGTTGACTTGTAGCCGCAGTAGATTCTGAGTTGACTTGTAGCCGCAGTAGATTCTGAGTTGAGACGTAGCCGCAGTAGATTCTGAGTTGAGACGTAGCCGCAGTAGATTCTGAGTTGAGACGTAGCCGCAGTAGATTCCGAGTTGAGACGTAGCCGCAGTAGATTCTGAGTTGAGACGTAGCCGCAGTAGATTCTGAGTTGAGACGTAGCTGCAGTAGATTCCGAGTTGAGACGTAGCCGCAGTAGGTTTTGAGTTGAGACGTAGCCGCAGTAGATTCTGAGTTGAGACGTAGCCGCAGTAGATTCCGAGTTGAGACGTAGCCGCAGTAGATTCTGAGTTGAGACGTAGCCGCATTAGATTCTGAGTTGACTTGTAGCCACAGTAGATTCCGAGTTGAGACGTAGCCGCTGTAGATTCTGAGTTGACTTGTAGCCGCAGTAGATTCTGAGTTGAGACGTAGCCGCAGTAGATTCTGAGTTAACTTGTAGCCGCAGTAGATTCTGAGTTGACTGGTAGCTGCAGTAGATTCTGAGTTGAGACGTAGCCGCAGTAGATTCTGAGTTGAGACGTAGTCGCAGTAGATTCTGAGTTGACTTGTAGCCGCAGTAGATTCTGAGTTGAATTGTAGCCGCAGTAGATTCTGAGTTGAGACGTAGCCACAGTAGATTCTGAGTTGAGACGTAGCCGCAGTAGATTCTGAGTTGACTTGTAGCCGCAGTAGATTCTGAGTTGACTTGTAGCCGCAGTAGATTCTGAGTTGAATTGTAGCCACAGTAGATTCCGAGTTGAGACGTAGCCGCAGTAGATTCTGAGTTGACTTGTAGCCGCAGTAGATTCTGAGTTGACTTGTAGTCGCAGTAGATTCCGAGTTGAGACGTAGCCGCAGTAGATTCTGAGTTGAGACGTAGCCGCAGTAGATTCTGAGTTGTCTTGTAGCCGCAGTAGGTTCTGAGTTGACTTGTAGCCGCAGTAGATTCTGAGTTGAGACGTAGCCGCAGTAGATTCTGAGTTGAGACGTAGCCGCAGTAGATTCCGAGTTGAGAGGTAGCCGCAGGAGGTTCTGAGTTGAGACGTAGCCGCAGTAGATTCTGAGTTTACTTGTAGCCGCAGTAGATTCTGAGTTGAATTGTAGCCGCAGTAGATTCTGAGTTGACTTGTAGCCGCAGTAGATTCTGAGTTGAGACGTAGCCGCAGTAGATTCTGAGTTGAGACGTAGCCGCAGTAGATTCTTAGTTGACTTGTAGCCGCAGTAGATTCCGAGTTGAGACGTAGCCGCAGTAGATTCTGAGTTGACTTGTAGCCGCAGTAGATTCTGAGTTGACTTGTAGCCGCAGTAGATTCTGAGGTGAAACGTAGCCACAGTAGATTCCGAGTTGAGACGTAGCCGCAGTAGATTCTGAGTTGAATTGTAGCCGCAGTAGATTCTGAGCTGACTTGTAGCCGCAGTAGATTCTGAGTTGAATTGTAGCCGCAGTAGATTCTGAGCTGACTTGTAGCCGCAGTACATTCCGAGTTGAATTGTAGCCGCAGTAGATTCTGAGTTGAGTCGTAGCCGCAGTAGATTCTGAGTTGAGTCGTAGCCGCAGTAGATTCTGAGTTGAATTTTAGCCGCAGTAGATTCTGAGTTGAGTCGTAGCCGCAGTAGATTCCGAGTTGACTTGTAGCCGCAGTAGATTCTGAGTTGAGTCGTAGCTGCAGTAGATTCCGAGTTGACTTGTAGCCGCAGTAGATTCCGAGTTGAGACGTAGCCGCAGTAGATTCCGAGTTGAGACGTAGCCGCAGTAGATTCCGAGTTGAGACGTAGCCGCAGTAGATTCTGAGTTGAGACGTAGCCACAGTAGATTCCGAGTTGAGACGTAGCCGCAGTAGATTCTGAGTTGACTTGTAGCTGCAGTAGATTCTGAGTTGAGACGTAGCCGCAGTAGATTCTGAGTTGACTTGTAGCCGCAGTAGATTCTGAGTTGACTTGTAGCCGCAGTAGATTCTGAGATGACTTGTAGCCGCAGTAGATTCTGAGTTGACTTGTATCCGCAGTAGATTCTGAGTTGAGACGTAGCCACAGTAGATTCTGAGTTGAATTGTAGCCGCAGTAGATTCTGAGTTGACTTGTAGCCGCAGTAGATTCTGAGTTGACTTGTAGCCGCAGTAGATTCTGAGTTGAGTCGTAGCCGCAGTAGATTCCGAGTTGAGAGGTAGCCGCAGTAGATTCTGAGTTGAGTCGTAGCCGCAGTAGATTCCGAGTTGACTTGTAGCCGCAGTAGATTCTGAGTTGAGACGTAGCCGCAGTAGATTCTGAGATGACTTGTAGCCGCAGTAGATTCTGAGTTGACTTGTATCCGCAGTAGATTCTGAGTTGAGACGTAGCCGCTGTAGATTCTGAGTTGAATTGTAGCCGCAGTAGATTCTGAGTTGACTTGTAGCCGCAGTAGATTCTGAGTTGACTTGTAGCCGCAGTAGATTCTGAGTTGAGACGTAGCCGCAGTAGATTCCGAGTTGAGACGTAGCCGCAGTAGATTCCGAGTTGAGACGTAGCCGCAGTAGATTCTGAGTTGAGACGTAGCCGCAGTAGATTCTGAGTTGAGACGTAGCCGCAGTAGATTCTGAGTTGACTTGTAGCCGCAGTAGATTCTGAGTTGACTTGTAGCCGCAGTAGATTCTGAGTTGAGACGTAGCTGCAGTATATTCTGAGTTGAGACGTAGCCGCAGTAGATTCTGAGTTGAGACGTAGCCGCAGTAGATTCTGAGTTGACTTGTAGCCGCAGTAGATTCTGAGTTGACTTGTAGCCGCAGTAGATTCTGAGTTGAATTGTAGCCGCAGTAGATTCTGAGTTGAGACGTAGCCGCAGTAGATTCTGAGTTGAGACGTAGCCGCAGTAGATTCTGAGTTGACTTGTAGCCGCAGTAGATTCTGAGTTGAATTGTAGCAGCAGTAGATTCTGAGTTGAGACGTAGCCGCAGTAGATTCTGAGTTTAGACGTAGCCGCAGTAGATTCTGAGTTGACTTGTAGCCGCAGTAGATTCTGAGTTGACTTGTAGCCGCAGTAGATTCTGAGTTGAATTGTAGCCGCAGTAGATTCCGAGTTGAGACGTAGCCGCTGTAGATTCTGAGTTGACTTGTAGCCGCAGTAGATTCTGAGTTGACTTGTAGTCGCAGTAGATTCCGAGTTGAGACGTAGCCGCAGTAGATTCTGAGTTGAGACGTAGCCGCAGTAGATTCTGAGTTGAGACGTAGCCGCAGTAGATTCCGAGTTGAGACGTAGCCGCAGGAGGTACTGAGTTGACTTGTAGCCGCAGTAGATTCTGAGTTGAGACGTAGCCGCAGTAGATTCCGAGTTGAGACGTAGCCGCAGTAGCTTCTGAGTTGAGACGTAGCCGCAGTAGATTCTGAGTTGAGACGTAGCTGCAGTAGATTCCGAGTTGAGACGTAGCCGCAGTAGGTTCTGAGTTGAGACGTAGCCGCAGTAGATTCTGAGTTGAGACGTAGCCACAGTAGATTCCGAGTTGAGACGTAGCCGCAGTAGATTCTGAGTTGAGACGTAGCCGCATTAGATTCTGAGTTGACTTGTAGCCGCAGTAGATTCTGAGTTGAGACGTAGCCACAGTAGATTCCGAGTTGAGACGTAGCCGCAGTAGTTTCTGAGCTGAGTCGTAGCCGCAGTAGATTCCGAGTTGACTTGTAGTTGCAGTAGATTCTGAGTTGAGTCGTAGCCGCCGTAGATTCCGAGTTGACTTGTAGCCGCAGTAGATTCCGAGTTGACTTGTAGCCGCAGTAGATTCTGAGTTGACTTGTAGCCGCAGTAGATTCTGAGTGGAGACGTAGCCGCAGTAGATTCCGAGTTGAGACGTAGCCGCAGTAGATTCTGAGTTGAGACGTAGCCGCAGTAGATTCTGAGTTGAGACGTAGCCGCAGTAGATTCTGAGTTGACTTGTAGCCGCAGTAGATTCTGAGTTGACTTGTAGCCGCAGTAGATTCTGAGTTGAGACGTAGCCGCAGTAGATTCTGAGTTGAGACGTAGCCGCAGTAGATTCCGAGTTGAGACGTAGCCGCAGTAGATTCTGAGTTGACTTGTAGCCGCAGTAGATTCCGAGTTGAGACGTAGCCGCAGTAGATTCTGAGTTGACTTGTAGTCGCAGTAGATTCTGAGTTGACTTGTAGCCGCAGTAGTTTCTGAGTTGTCTTGTAGCCGCAGTAGATTCTGAGTTGAGACGTAGCCGCAGTAGATTCTGAGTTGAGACGTAGCCGCAGTAGATTCTGAGTTGAGACGTAGCCGCAGTAGATTCTGAGTTGAGACGTAGCCGCAGTAGATTCTGAGTTGACTTGTAGCCGCAGTAGATTCTGAGTTGAGACGTAGCTGCAGTAGATTCCGAGTTGAGACGTAGCCGCAGTAGGTTCTGAGTTGAGACGTAGCCGCAGTAGATTCTGAGTTGAGACGTAGCCGCAGTAGATTCCGAGTTGAGACGTAGCCGCAGTAGATTCTGAGTTGAGACGTAGCCGCATTAGATTCTGAGTTGACTTGTAGCCACAGTAGATTCCGAGTTGAGACGTAGCCGCTGTAGATTCTGAGTTGACTTGTAGCCGCAGTAGATTCTGAGTTGAGACGTAGCCGCAGTAGATTCTGAGTTAACTTGTAGCCGCAGTAGATTCTGAGTTGACTGGTAGCTGCAGTAGATTCTGAGTTGAGACGTAGCCGCAGTAGATTCTGAGTTGAGACGTAGCCGCAGTAGATTCTGAGTTGACTTGTAGCCGCAGTAGATTCTGAGTTGAATTGTAGCCGCAGTAGATTCTGAGTTGAGACGTAGCCACAGTAGATTCTGAGTTGAGACGTAGCCGCAGTAGATTCTGAGTTGACTTGTAGCCGCAGTAGATTCTGAGTTGACTTGTAGCCGCAGTAGATTCTGAGTTGAATTGTAGCCACAGTAGATTCCGAGTTGAGACGTAGCCGCAGTAGATTCTGAGTTGACTTGTAGCCGCAGTAGATTCTGAGTTGACTTGTAGTCGCAGTAGATTCCGAGTTGAGACGTAGCCGCAGTAGATTCTGAGTTGAGACGTAGCCGCAGTAGATTCTGAGTTGTCTTGTAGCCGCAGTAGTTTCTGAGTTGACTTGTAGCCGCAGTAGATTCTGAGTTGAGACGTAGCCGCAGTAGATTCTGAGTTGAGACGTAGCCGCAGTAGATTCCGAGTTGAGAGGTAGCCGCAGGAGGTTCTGAGTTGAGACGTAGCCGCAGTAGATTCTGAGTTGACTTGTAGCCGCAGTAGATTCTGAGTTGAATTGTAGCCGCAGTAGATTCTGAGTTGACTTGTAGCCGCAGTAGATTCTGAGTTGAGACGTAGCCGCAGTAGATTCTGAGTTGAGACGTAGCCGCAGTAGATTCTTAGTTGACTTGTAGCCGCAGTAGATTCCGAGTTGAGACGTAGCCGCAGTAGATTCTGAGTTGACTTGTAGCCGCAGTAGATTCTGAGTTGACTTGTAGCCGCAGTAGATTCTGAGGTGAAACGTAGCCACAGTAGATTCCGAGTTGAGACGTAGCCGCAGTAGATTCTGAGTTGAATTGTAGCCGCAGTAGATTCTGAGCTGACTTGTAGCCGCAGTAGATTCTGAGTTGAATTGTAGCCGCAGTAGATTCTGAGCTGACTTGTAGCCGCAGTAGATTCCGAGTTGAATTGTAGCCGCAGTAGATTCTGAGTTGAGTCGTAGCCGCAGTAGATTCTGAGTTGAATTTTAGCCGCAGTAGATTCTGAGTTGAGTCGTAGCCGCAGTAGATTCCGAGTTGACTTGTAGCCGCAGTAGATTCTGAGTTGAGTCGTAGCTGCAGTAGATTCCGAGTTGACTTCTAGCCGCAGTAGATTCCGAGTTGAGACGTAGCCGCAGTAGATTCCGAGTTGAGACGTAGCCGCAGTAGATTCCGAGTTGAGACGTAGCCGCAGTAGATTCTGAGTTGAGACGTAGCCACAGTAGATTCCGAGTTGAGACGTAGCCGCAGTAGATTCTGAGTTGACTTGTAGCTGCAGTAGATTCTGAGTTGAGACGTAGCCGCAGTAGATTCTGAGTTGACTTGTAGCCGCAGTAGATTCTGAGTTGACTTGTAGCCGCAGTAGATTCTGAGATGACTTGTAGCCGCAGTAGATTCTGAGTTGACTTGTATCCGCAGTAGATTCTGAGTTGAGACGTAGCCGCAGTAGATTCTGAGTTGACTTGTAGCCGCAGTAGATTCTGAGTTGACTTGTAGCCGCAGTAGATTCTGAGTTGAGTCGTAGCCGCAGTAGATTCCGAGTTGAGAGGTAGCCGCAGTAGATTCTGAGTTGAGTCGTAGCCGCAGTAGATTCCGAGTTGACTTGTAGCCGCAGTAGATTCCGAGTTGAGACGTAGCCGCATTAGATTCTGAGTTGAGACGTAGCCGCAGTAGATTCCGAGTTGAGACGTAGCCGCAGTAGATTCCGAGTTGAGACGTAGCCGCAGTAGATTCTGAGTTGAGACGTAGCCGCAGTAGATTCTTAGTTGACTTGTAGCCGCAGTAGATTCTGAGTTGACTTGTAGCCGCAGTAGATTCTGAGTTGACTTGTAGCCGCAGTAGATTCTGAGTTGACTTGTAGCCGCAGTAGATTCTGAGTTGAGACGTAGCTGCAGTAGATTCTGAGTTGAGACGTAGCCACAGTAGATTCTGAGTTGAGACGTAGCCGCAGTAGATTCTGAGTTGACTTGTAGCCGCAGTAGATTCTGAGTTGACTTGTAGCCGCAGTAGATTCTGAGTTGAATTGTAGCCGCAGTAGATTCTGAGTTGAGACGTAGCCGCAGTAGATTCTGAGTTGAGACGTAGCCGCAGTAGATTCTGAGTTGACTTGTAGCCGCAGTAGATTCTGAGTTGAATTGTAGCAGCAGTAGATTCTGAGTTGAGACGTAGCCGCAGTAGATTCTGAGTTGAGACGTAGCCGCAGTAGATTCTGAGTTGACTTGTAGCCGCAGTAGATTCTGAGTTGACTTGTAGCCGCAGTAGATTCTGAGTTGAATTGTAGCCGCAGTAGATTCCGAGTTGAGACGTAGCCGCAGTAGATTCTGAGTTGACTTGTAGCCGCAGTAGATTCTGAGTTGACTTGTAGTCGCAGTAGATTCCGAGTTGAGACGTAGCCGCAGTAGATTCTGAGTTGAGACGTAGCCGCAGTAGATTCTGAGTTGAGACGTAGCCGCAGTAGATTCCGAGTTGAGACGTAGCCGCAGGAGGTACTGAGTTGACTTGTAGCCGCAGTAGATTCTGAGTTGAGACGTAGCCGCAGTAGATTCCGAGTTGAGACGTAGCCGCAGTAGCTTCTGAGTTGAGACGTAGCCGCAGTAGCTTCTGAGTTGAGACGTAGCCGCAGTAGATTCAGAGTTGAGACGTAGCTGCTGTAGATTCCGAGTTGAGACGTAGCCGCAGTAGGTTCTGAGTTGAGACGTAGCCGCAGTAGATTCTGAGTTGAGACGTAGCCGCAGTAGATTCCGAGTTGAGACGTAGCCGCAGTAGATTCTGAGTTGAGACGTAGCCGCATTAGATTCTGAGTTGACTTGTAGCCACAGTAGATTCCGAGTTGAGACGTAGCCGCTGTAGATTCTGAGTTGACTTGTAGCCGCAGTAGATTCTGAGTTGAGACGTAGCCGCAGTAGATTCTGAGTTAACTTGTAGCCGCAGTAGATTCTGAGTTGAGACGTAGCCGCAGTAGATTCTGAGTTGAGACGTAGCCGCAGTAGATTCTGAGTTGAGATGTAGCCGCAGTAGATTCTGATTTGACTTGTAGCCGCAGTAGATTCTGAGTTGAGACGTAGCCGCAGTAGATTCCGAGTTGAGACGTAGCCGCAGTAGATTCTGAGCTGAGTCGTAGCCGCAGTAGATTCCGAGTTGACTTGTAGTTGCAGTAGATTCTGAGTTGAGTCGTAGCCGCCGTAGATTCTGAGTTGACTTGTAGTCGCAGTAGATTCTGAGTTGACTTGTAGCCGCAGTAGATTCTGAGTTGACTTGTAGCCGCAGTAGATTCTGAGTGGAGACGTAGCCGCAGTAGATTCCGAGTTGAGACGTAGCCGCAGTAGATTCTGAGTTGAGACGTAGCCGCAGTAGATTCTGAGTTGACTTGTAGCCGCAGTAGATTCTGAGTTGACTTGTAGCCGCAGTAGATTCTGAGTTGAGACGTAGCCGCAGTAGATTCTGAGTTGAGACGTAGCCGCAGTAGATTCCGAGTTGAGACGTAGCCGCAGTAGATTCTGAGTTGAGACGTAGCCACAGTAGATTCTGAGTTGAGACGTAGCCGCAGTAGATTCTGAGTTGACTTGTAGCCGCAGTAGATTCTGAGTTGACTTGTAGCCGCAGTAGATTCTGAGTTGAATTGTAGCCACAGTAGATTCCGAGTTGAGACGTAGCCGCAGTAGATTCTGAGTTGACTTGTAGCCGCAGTAGATTCTGAGTTGACTTGTAGTCGCAGTAGATTCCGAGTTGAGACGTAGCCGCAGTAGATTCTGAGTTGAGACGTAGCCGCAGTAGATTCTGAGTTGTCTTGTAGCCGCAGTAGGTTCTGAGTTGACTTGTAGCCGCAGTAGATTCTGAGTTGAGACGTAGCCGCAGTAGATTCTGAGTTGAGACGTAGCCGCAGTAGATTCCGAGTTGATAGGTAGCCGCAGGAGGTTCTGAGTTGAGACGTAGCCGCAGTAGATTCTGAGTTGACTTGTAGCCGCAGTAGATTCTGAGTTGAATTGTAGCCGCAGTAGATTCTGAGTTGACTTGTAGCCGCAGTAGATTCTGAGTTGAGACGTAGCCGCAGTAGATTCTGAGTTGAGACGTAGCCGCAGTAGATTCTTAGTTGACTTGTAGCCGCAGTAGATTCCGAGTTGAGACGTAGCCGCAGTAGATTCTGAGTTGACTTGTAGCCGCAGTAGATTCTGAGTTGACTTGTAGCCGCAGTAGATTCTGAGGTGAAACGTAGCCACAGTAGATTCCGAGTTGAGACGTAGCCGCAGTAGATTCTGAGTTGAATTGTAGCCGCAGTAGATTCTGAGCTGACTTGTAGCCGCAGTAGATTCTGAGTTGAATTGTAGCTGCAGTAGATTCTGAGCTGACTTGTAGCCGCAGTAGATTCCGAGTTGAATTGTAGCCGCAGTAGATTCTGAGTTGAGTCGTAGCCGCAGTAGATTCTGAGTTGAATTTTAGCCGCAGTAGATTCTGAGTTGAGTCGTAGCCGCAGTAGATTCCGAGTTGACTTGTAGCCGCAGTAGATTCTGAGTTGAGTCGTAGCTGCAGTAGATTCCGAGTTGACTTGTAGCCGCAGTAGATTCCGAGTTGAGACGTAGCCGCAGTAGATTCCGAGTTGAGACGTAGCCGCAGTAGATTCCGAGTTGAGACGTAGCCGCAGTAGATTATGAGTTGAGACGTAGCCGCAGTAGATTCTGAGTTGAATTTTAGCCGCAGTAGATTCTGAGTTGAGTCGTAGCCGCAGTAGATTCCGAGTTGACTTGTAGCCGCAGTAGATTCTGAGTTGAGTCGTAGCTGCAGTAGATTCCGAGTTGACTTGTAGCCGCAGTAGATTCCGAGTTGAGACGTAGCCGCAGTAGATTCCGAGTTGAGACGTAGCCGCAGTAGATTCCGAGTTGAGACGTAGCCGCAGTAGATTCTGAGTTGAGACGTAGCCACAGTAGATTCCGAGTTGAGACGTAGCCGCAGTAGATTCTGAGTTGACTTGTAGCTGCAGTAGATTCTGAGTTGAGACGTAGCCGCAGTAGATTCTGAGTTGACTTGTAGCCGCAGTAGATTCTGAGTTGACTTGTAGCCGCAGTAGATTCTGAGATGACTTGTAGCCGCAGTAGATTCTTAGTTGACTTGTATCCGCAGTAGATTCCGAGTTGAGACGTAGCCGCAGTAGATTCTGAGTTGACTTGTAGCCGCAGTAGATTCTGAGTTGACTTGTAGCCGCAGTAGATTCTGAGTTGACTTGTAGCCGCAGTAGATTCTGAGTTGAGTCGTAGCCGCAGTAGATTCCGAGTTGAGAGGTAGCCGCAGTAGATTCTGAGTTGAGTCGTAGCCGCAGTAGATTCCGAGTTGACTTGTAGCCGCAGTAGATTCCGAGTTGAGACGTAGCCGCAGTAGATTCTGAGTTGAGACGTAGCCGCAGTAGATTCCGAGTTGAGACGTAGCCGCAGTAGATTCCGAGTTGAGACGTAGCCGCAGTAGATTCTGAGTTGAGACGTAGCCGCAGTAGATTCTGAGTTGACTTGTAGCCGCAGTAGATTCTGAGTTGACTTGTAGCCGCAGTAGATTCTGAGTTGAATTGTAGCCGCAGTAGATTCTGAGTTGAGACGTAGCCGCAGTAGATTCTGAGTTGAGACGTAGCCGCAGTAGATTCTGAGTTGACTTGTAGCCGCAGTAGATTCTGAGTTGAATTGTAGCAGCAGTAGATTCTGAGTTGAGACGTAGCCGCAGTAGATTCTGAGTTGAGACGTAGCCGCAGTGGATTCTGAGTTGACTTGTAGCCGCAGTAGATTCTGAGTTGACTTGTAGCCGCAGTAGAATCTGAGTTGAATTGTAGCCGCAGTAGATTCCGAGTTGAGACGTAGCCGCAGTAGATTCTGAGTTGACTTGTAGCCGCAGTAGATTCTGAGTTGACTTGTAGTCGCAGTAGATTCCGAGTTGAGACGTAGCCGCAGTAGATTCTGAGTTGAGACGTAGCCGCAGTAGATTCTGAGTTGAGACGTAGCCGCAGTAGATTCCGAGTTGAGACGTAGCCGCAGGAGGTACTGAGTTGACTTGTAGCCGCAGTAGATTCTGAGTTGAGACGTAGCCGCAGTAGATTCCGAGTTGAGACGTAGCCGCAGTAGCTTCTGAGTTGAGACGTAGCCGCAGTAGATTCTGAGTTGAGACGTAGCTGCAGTAGATTCCGAGTTGAGACGTAGCCGCAGTAGGTTCTGAGTTGAGACGTAGCCGCAGTAGATTCTGAGTTGAGACGTAGCCGCAGTAGATTCCGAGTTGAGACGTAGCCGCAGTAGATTCTGAGTTGAGACGTAGCCGCATTAGATTCTGAGTTGACTTGTAGCCACAGTAGATTCCGAGTTGAGACGTAGCCGCTGTAGATTCTGAGTTGACTTGTAACCGCAGTAGATTCTGAGTTGAGACGTAGCCGCAGTAGATTCTGAGTTAACTTGTAGCCGCAGTAGATTCTGAGTTGACTTGTAGCCGCAGTAGATTCTGAGTTGAGACGTAGCCGCAGTAGATTCTGATTTGACTTGTAGCCGCAGTAGATTCTGAGTTGAGACGTAGCCGCAGTAGATTCCGAGTTGAGACGTAGCCGCAGTAGATTCTGAGCTCAGTCGTAGCCGCAGTAGATTCCGAGTTGACTTGTAGTTGCAGTAGATTCTGAATTCAGTCGTAGCCGCCGTAGATTCTGAGTTGACTTGTAGTCGCAGTAGATTCTGAGTTGACTTGTAGCCGCAGTAGATTCTGAGTTGACTTGTAGCCGCAGTAGATTCTGAGTGGAGACGTAGCCGCAGTAGATTCCGAGTTGAGACGTAGCCGCAGTAGATTCTGAGTTGAGACGTAGCCGCAGTAGATTCTGAGTTGAGACGTAGCCGCAGTAGATTCTGAGTTGACTTGTAGCCGCAGTAGATTCTGAGTTGACTTGTAGCCGCAGTAGATTCTGAGTTGAGACGTAGCCGCAGTAGATTCTGAGTTGAGACGTAGCCGCAGTAGATTCCGAGTTGAGACGTAGCCGCAGTAGATTCTGAGTTGAGACGTAGCCGCAGTAGATTCCGAGTTGAGACGTAGCCGCAGTAGATTCTGAGTTGACTTGTAGTCGCAGTAGATTCTGAGTTGACTTGTAGCCGCAGTAGATTCTGAGTTGACTTGTAGCCGCAGTAGATTCTGAGTTGACTTGTAGCCGCAGTAGATTCTGAGTTGAGACGTAGCCGCAGTAGATTCTGAGTTGACTTGTAGCCGCAGTAGATTCTGAGTTGACTTGTAGCCGCAGTAGATTCCGAGTTGAGACGTAGCCGCAGTAGATTCTGAGTTGACTTGTAGCCGCAGTAGATTCTGAGATGACTTGTAGCCGCAGTAGATTCTGAGTTGAAACATAGCCACAGTAGATTCCGAGTTGAGACGTAGCCGCAGTAGATTCTGAGTTGACTTGTAGCCGCAGTAGATTCTGAGTTGACTTGTAGCCGCAGTAGATTCCGAGTTGAATTGTAGCCGCAGTAGATTCTGAGTTGAGTCATAGCCGCAGTAGATTCTGAGTTGAATTTTAGCCGCAGTAGATTCTGAGTTGAGTCGTAGCCGCAGTAGATTCCGAGTTGACTTGTAGCCGCAGTAGATTCTGAGTTGAGTCGTAGCCGCAGTAGATTCCGAGTTGACTTGTAGCCGCAGTAGATTCCGAGTTGAGACGTAGCCGCAGTAGATTCTGAGTTGAGACGTAGCCGCAGTAGATTCCGAGTTGAGACGTAGCCGCAGTAGATTCCGAGTTGAGACGTAGCCGCAGTAGATTCTGAGATGAGACGTAGCCGCAGTAGATTCCGAGTTGAGACGTAGCCGCAGTAGATTCCGAGTTGAGACGTAGCCGCAGTAGATTCCGAGTTGAGACGTAGCCGCAGTAGATTCTGAGTTGACTTGTAGTCGCAGTAGATTCTGAGTTGACTTGTAGCCGCAGTAGATTCTGAGTTGAGACGTAGCCGCAGTAGATTCTGAGTTGAGACGTAGCCGCAGTAGATTCTTAGTTGGCTTGTAGCCGCAGTAGATTCTGAGTTGGCTTGTAGCCGCAGTAGATTCTGAGTTGACTTGTAGCCGCAGTAGATTCTGTGTTGACTTGTAGCCGCAGTAGTTTCTGAGTTGACTTGTAGCCGCAGTAGATTCTGAGTTGACTGGTAGCCGCAGTAGATTCTGAGTTGAGACGTAGCCACAGTAGATTCTGAGTTGAGACGTAGCCGCAGTAGATTCTGAGTTGACTTGTAGCCGCAGTAGATTCTGAGTTGACTTGTAGCCGCAGTAGATTCTGAGTTGAATTGTAGCCACAGTAGATTCCGAGTTGAGACGTAGCCGCAGTAGATTCTGAGTTGACTTGTAGCCGCAGTAGATTCTGAGTTGACTTGTAGTCGCAGTAGATTCCGAGTTGAGACGTAGCCGCAGTAGATTCTGAGTTGAGACGTAGCCGCAGTAGATTCTGAGTTGTCTTGTAGCCGCAGTAGGTTCTGAGTTGACTTGTAGCCGCAGTAGATTCTGAGTTGAGACGTAGCCGCAGTAGATTCTGAGTTGAGACGTAGCCGCAGTAGATTCCGAGTTGAGAGGTAGCCGCAGGAGGCTCTGAGTTGAGACGTAGCCGCAGTAGATTCTGAGTTGAGACGTAGCCGCAGTAGATTCCGAGTTGAGACGTAGCCGCAGTAGATTCTGAGTTGAGACGTAGCCGCAGTAGATTCTGAGTTGAGACGTAGCTGCAGTAGATTCCGAGTTGAGACGTAGCCGCAGTAGGTTCTGAGTTGAGACGTAGCCGCAGTAGATTCTGAGTTGAGACGTAGCCGCAGTAGATTCCGAGTTGAGACGTAGCCGCAGTAGATTCTGAGTTGAGACGTAGCCGCATTAGATTCTGAGTTGACTTGTAGCCACAGTAGATTCCGAGTTGAGACGTAGCCGCTGTAGATTCTGAGTTGACTTGTAGCCGCAGTAGATTCTGAGTTGAGACGTAGCCGCAGTAGATTCTGAGTTAACTTGTAGCCGCAGTAGATTCTGAGTTGACTGGTAGCCGCAGTAGATTCTGAGTTGAGACGTAGCCGCAGTAGATTCTGAGTTGAGACGTAGTCGCAGTAGATTCTGAGTTGACTTGTAGCCGCAGTAGATTCTGAGTTGAATTGTAGCCGCAGTAGATTCTGAGTTGAGACGTAGCCACAGTAGATTCTGAGTTGAGACGTAGCCGCAGTAGATTCTGAGTTGACTTGTAGCCGCAGTAGATTCTGAGTTGACTTGTAGCCGCAGTTGATTCTGAGTTGAATTGTAGCCACAGTAGATTCCGAGTTGAGACGTAGCCGCAGTAGATTCTGAGTTGACTTGTAGCCGCAGTAGATTCTGAGTTGACTTGTAGTCGCAGTAGATTCCGAGTTGAGACGTAGCCGCAGTAGATTCTGAGTTGAGACGTAGCCGCAGTAGATTCTGAGTTGTCTTGTAGCCGCAGTAGGTTCTGAGTTGACTTGTAGCCGCAGTAGATTCTGAGTTGAGACGTAGCCGCAGTAGATTCTGAGTTGAGACGTAGCCGCAGTATATTCCGAGTTGAGAGGTAGCCGCAGGAGGTTCTGAGTTGAGACGTAGCCGCAGTAGATTCTGAGTTGACTTGTAGCCGCAGTAGATTCTGAGTTGACTTGTAGCCGCAGTAGATTCTGAGTTGACTTGTAGCCGCAGTAGATTCTGAGTTGAGACGTAGCCGCAGTAGATTCTGAGTTGAGACGTAGCCGCAGTAGATTCTTAGTTGACTTGTAGCCGCAGTAGATTCCGAGTTGAGACGTAGCCGCAGTAGATTCTGAGTTGAGACGTAGCCGCAGTAGATTCTGAGTTGAATTTTAGCCGCAGTAGATTCTGAGTTGAGTCGTAGCCGCAGTAGATTCCGAGTTGACTTGTAGCGGCAGTAGATTCTGAGTTGAGTCGTAGCTGCAGTAGATTCCGAGTTGACTTGTAGCCGCGGTAGATTCCGAGTTGAGACGTAGCCGCAGTAGATTCTGAGTTGAGACGTAGCCGCAGTAGATTCCGAGACGTAGCCGCAGTAGATTCCGAGTTGAGACGTAGCCGCAGTAGATTCTGAGTTGAGACGTAGCCACAGTAGATTCCGAGTTGAGACGTAGCCGCAGTAGATTCTGAGTTGACTTGTAGCTGCAGTAGATTCTGAGTTGAGACGTAGCCGCAGTAGATTCTGAGTTGACTTGTAGCCGCAGTAGATTCTGAGATGACTTGTAGCCGCAGTAGATTCTGAGTTGACTTGTATCCGCAGTAGATTCTGAGTTGAGACGTAGCCGCAGTAGATTCTGAGTTGACTTGTAGCCGCAGTAGATTCTGAGTTGACTTGTAGCCGCAGTAGATTCTGAGATGACTTGTAGCCGCAGTAGATTCTGAGTTGAGTCGTAGCCGCAGTAGATTCCGAGTTGACTTGTAGCCGCAGTAGATTCCGAGTTGAGACGTAGCCGCAGTAGATTCCGAGTTGAGACGTAGCCGCAGTAGATTCTGAGTTGAGACGTAGCCGCAGTAGATTCCGAGTTGAGACGTAGCCGCAGTAGATTCCGAGTTGAGACGTAGCCGCAGTAGATTCTGAGTTGAGACGTAGCCGCAGTAGATTCTTAGTTGACTTGTAGCCGCAGTAGATTCTGAGTTGACTTGTAGCCGCAGTAGATTCTGAGTTGACTTGTAGCCGCAGTAGATTCTGAGTTGACTTGTAGCCGCAGTAGATTCTGAGTTGAGACGTAGCCGCAGTAGATTCTGAGTTGAGACGTAGCCGCAGTAGATTCTGAGTTGACTTGTAGCCGCAGTAGATTCTGAGTTGACTTGTAGCCGCAGTAGATTCTGAGTTGAATTGTAGCCGCAGTAGATTCTGAGTTGAGACGTAGCCGCAGTAGATTCTGAGTTGAGACGTAGCCGCAGTAGATTCTGAGTTGACTTGTAGCCGCAGTAGATTCTGAGTTGACTTGTAGCCGCAGTAGATTCTGAGTTGACTTGTATCCGCAGTAGATTCTGAGTTGAGACGTAGCCGCAGTAGATTCTGAGTTGACTTGTAGCCACAGTAGATTCTGAGTTGAGACGTAGCCGCAGTAGATTCTGAGTTGAATTGTAGCCGCAGTAGATTCCGAGTTGAATTGTAGCCGCAGTAGATTCTGAGTTGAGTCATAGCCGCAGTAGATTCCGAGTTGACTTGTAGCCGCAGTAGATTCTGAGCTGACTTGTAGCCGCAGTAGATTCCGAGTTGAATTGTAGCCGCAGTAGATTCTGAGTTGAGTCATAGCCGCAGTAGATTCTGAGTTGAATTTTAGCCGCAGTAGATTCTGAGTTGAGTCGTAGCCGCAGTAGATTCTGAGTTGACTTGTAGCCGCAGTAGATTCTGAGTTGAATTGTAGCCACAGTAGATTCCTAGTTGAGACGTAGCCGCAGTAGATTCTGAGTTGACTTGTAGCCGCAGTAGATTCTGAGTGGAGACGTAGCCGCAGTAGATTCCGAGTTGAGACGTAGCCGCAGTAGATTCTGAGTTGAGACGTAGCCGCAGTAGATTCTGAGTTGTCTTGTAGCCGCAGTAGGTTCTGAGTTGACTTGTAGCCGCAGTAGATTCTGAGTTGAGACGTAGCCGCAGTAGATTCTGAGTTGAGACGTAGCCGCAGTATATTCCGAGTTGAGAGGTAGCCGCAGGAGGTTCTGAGTTGAGACGTAGCCGCAGTAGATTCTGAGTTGACTTGTAGCCGCAGTAGATTCTGAGTTGACTTGTAGTTGCAGTAGATTCTGAGTTGAGACGTAGCCGCAGTAGATTCTGAGTTGAGACGTAGCCGCAGTAGATTCTTAGTTGACTTGTAGCCGCAGTAGATTCCGAGTTGAGACGTAGCCGCAGTAGATTCTGAGTTGAGACGTAGCCGCAGTAGATTCTGAGTTGAATTTTAGCCGCAGTAGATTCTGAGTTGAGACGTAGCCGCAGTAGATTCTGAGTTGAGACGTAGCCGCAGTAGACTCTTAGTTGACTTGTAGCCGCAGTAGATTCCGAGTTGAGACGTAGCCGCAGTAGATTCTGAGTTGAGACGTAGCCGCAGTAGATTCTGAGTTGAATTTTAGCCGCAGTAGATTCTGAGTTGAGTCGTAGCCGCAGTAGATTCCGAGTTGACTTGTAGCCGCAGTAGATTCTGAGTTGAGTCGTAGCCGCAGTAGATTCCGAGTTGACTTGTAGCCGCAGTAGATTCCGAGTTGAGACGTAGCCGCAGTAGATTCTGAGTTGAGACGTAGCCGCAGTAGATTCTGAGTTGAGACGTAGCCGCAGTAGATTCCGAGTTGAGACGTAGCCGCAGTAGATTCCGAGTTGAGACGTAGCCGCAGTAGATTCTGAGTTGAGACGTAGCCGCAGTAGATTCTTAGTTGACTTGTAGCCGCAGTAGATTCTGAGTTGACTTGTAGCCGCAGTAGATTCTGAGTTGACTTGTAGCCGCAGTAGATTCTGAGTTGACTTGTAGCCGCAGTAGATTCTGAGTTGACTTGTAGCCGCAGTAGATTCTGAGTTGAGACGTAGCCGCAGTAGATTCTGAGTTGAGACGTAGCCGCAGTAGATTCTGAGTTGACTTGTAGCCGCAGTAGATTCTGAGTTGAATTGTAGCCGCAGTAGATTCTGAGTTGAGACGTAGCCGCAGTAGATTCTGAGTTGAGACGTAGCCGCAGTAGATTCTGAGTTGACTTGTAGCCGCAGTAGATTCTGAGTTGACTTGTAGCCGCAGTAGATTCTGAGTTGAATTGTAGCCGCAGTAGATTCCGAGTTGAATTGTAGCCGCAGTAGATTCTGAGTTGAGTCATAGCCGCAGTAGATTCTGAGTTGAATTTTAGCCGCAGTAGATTCTGAGTTGAGTCGTAGCCGCAGTAGATTCCGAGTTGACTTGTAGCCGCAGTAGATTCTGAGCTGACTTGTAGCCGCAGTAGATTACGAGTTGAATTGTAGCCGCAGTAGATTCTGAGTTGAGTCATAGCCGCAGTAGATTCTGAGTTGAATTTTAGCCGCAGTAGATTCTGAGTTGAGTCGTAGCCGCAGTAGATTCTGAGTTGACTTGTAGCCGCAGTAGATTCTGAGTTGAATTGTAGCCACAGTAGATTCCGAGTTGAGACGTAGCCGCAGTAGATTCTGAGTTGACTTGTAGCCGCAGTAGATTCCGAGTTGAGACGTAGCCGCAGTAGATTCTGAGTTGAGACGTAGCCGCAGTAGATTCTGAGTTGAGACGTAGCCGCAGTAGATTCCGAGTTGAGACGTAGCCGCAGTAGATTCCGAGTTGAGACGTAGCCGCAGTAGATTCTGAGTTGAGACGTAGCCGCAGTAGATTCTTAGTTGGCTTGTAGCCGCAGTAGATTCTGAGTTGACTTGTAGCCGCAGTAGATTCTGAGTTGACTTGTAGCCGCAGTAGATTCTGAGTTGACTTGTAGCTGCAGTAGATTCTGAGTTGAGACGTAGCCGCAGTAGATTCTGAGTTGAGACGTAGCCGCAGTAGATTCTGAGTTGACTTGTAGCCGCAGTAGATTCTGAGTTGAATTGTAGCCGCAGTAGATTCTGAGTTGAGACGTAGCCGCAGTAGATTCTGAGTTGAGACGTAGCCGCAGTAGATTCTGAGTTGACTTGTAGCCGCAGTAGATTCTGAGTTGACTTGTAGCCGCAGTAGATTCTGAGTTGAATTGTAGCCGCAGTAGATTCCGAGTTGAATTGTAGCCGCAGTAGATTCTGAGTTGAGTCATAGCCGCAGTAGATTCTGAGTTGAATTTTAGCCGCAGTAGATTCTGAGTTGAGTCGTAGCCGCAGTAGATTCCGAGTTGACTTGTAGCCGCAGTAGATTCTGAGCTGACTTGTAGCCGCAGTAGATTCCGAGTTGAATTGTAGCCGCAGTAGATTCTGAGTTGAGTCATAGCCGCAGTAGATTCTGAGTTGAATTTTAGCCGCAGTAGATTCTGAGTTGAGTCGTAGCCGCAGTAGATTCTGAGTTGACTTGTAGCCGCAGTAGATTCTGAGTTGAATTGTAGCCACAGTAGATTCCGAGTTGAGACGTAGCCGCAGTAGATTCTGAGTTGACTTGTAGCCGCAGTAGATTCTGAGTTGACTTGTAGTCGCAGTAGATTCCGAGTTGAGACGTAGCCGCAGTAGATTCTGAGTTGAGACGTAGCCGCAGTAGATTCTGAGTTGTCTTGTAGCCGCAGTAGGTTCTGAGTTGACTTGTAGCCGCAGTAGATTCTGAGTTGAGACGTAGCCGCAGTAGATTCTGAGTTGAGACGTAGCCGCAGTATATTCCGAGTTGAGAGGTAGCCGCAGGAGGTTCTGAGTTGAGACGTAGCCGCAGTAGATTCTGAGTTGACTTGTAGCCGCAGTAGATTCTGAGTTGACTTGTAGCCGCAGTAGATTCTGAGTTGAGACGTAGCCGCAGTAGATTCTGAGTTGAGACGTAGCCGCAGTAGACTCTTAGTTGACTTGTAGCCGCAGTAGATTCCGAGTTGAGACGTAGCCGCAGTAGATTCTGAGTTGAGACGTAGCCGCAGTAGATTCTGAGTTGAATTTTAGCCGCAGTAGATTCTGAGTTGAGTCGTAGCCGCAGTAGATTCCGAGTTGACTTGTAGCCGCAGTAGATTCTGAGTTGAGTCGTAGCTGCAGTAGATTCCGAGTTGACTTGTAGCCGCAGTAGATTCCGAGTTGAGACGTAGCCGCAGTAGATTCTGAGTTGAGACGTAGCCACAGTAGATTCCGAGTTGAGACGTAGCCGCAGTAGATTCTGAGTTGACTTGTAGCTGCAGTAGATTCTGAGTTGAGACGTAGCCGCAGTAGATTCTGAGTTGACTTGTAGCCGCAGTAGATTCTGAGATGACTTGTAGCCGCAGTAGATTCTGAGTTGACTTGTATCCGCAGTAGATTCTGAGTTGAGACGTAGCCGCAGTAGATTCTGAGTTGACTTGTAGCCGCAGTAGATTCTGAGTTGACTTGTAGCCGCAGTAGATTCTGAGTTGACTTGTAGCCGCAGTAGATTCTGAGTTGAGTCGTAGCCGCAGTAGATTCCGAGTTGACTTGTAGCCGCAGTAGATTCTGAGTTGAGTCGTAGCCGCAGTAGATTCCGAGTTTACTTGTAGCCGCAGTAGATATTGAGTTGAGACGTAGCCGCAGTAGATTCTGAGTTGAGACGTAGCCGCAGTAGATTCTGAGTTGAGACGTAGCCGCAGTAGATTCCGAGTTGAGACGTAGCCGCAGTAGATTCCGAGTTGAGACGTAGCCGCAGTAGATTCTGAGTTGAGACGTAGCCGCAGTAGATTCTTAGTTGACTTGTAGCCGCAGTAGATTCTGAGTTGACTTGTAGCCGCAGTAGATTCTGAGTTGACTTGTAGCCGCAGTAGATTCTGAGTTGACTTGTAGCCGCAGTAGATTCTGAGTTGACTTGTAGCCGCAGTAGATTCTGAGTTGAGACGTAGCCGCAGTAGATTCTGAGTTGAGACGTAGCCGCAGTAGATTCTGAGTTGAGACGTAGCCGCAGTAGATTCTGAGTTGACTTGTAGCCGCAGTAGATTCTGAGTTGACTTGTAGCCGCAGTAGATTCTGAGTTGAATTGTAGCCGCAGTAGATTCTGAGTTGAGACGTAGCCGCAGTAGATTCTGAGTTGAGACGTAGCCGCAGTAGATTCTGAGTTGACTTGTAGCCGCAGTAGATTCTGAGTTGACTTGTAGCCGCAGTAGATTCTGAGTTGAATTGTAGCCGCAGTAGATTCCGAGTTGAATTGTAGCCGCAGTAGATTCTGAGTTGAGTCATAGCCGCAGTAGATTCTGAGTTGAATTTTAGCCGCAGTAGATTCTGAGTTGAGTCGTAGCCGCAGTAGATTCCGAGTTGACTTGTAGCCGCAGTAGATTCTGAGCTGACTTGTAGCCGCAGTAGATTCCGAGTTGAATTGTAGCCGCAGTAGATTCTGAGTTGAGTCATAGCCGCAGTAGATTCTGAGTTGAATTTTAGCCGCAGTAGATTCTGAGTTGAGTCGTAGCCGCAGTAGATTCCGAGTTGACTTGTAGCCGCAGTAGATTCTGAGTTGAGTTGTAGCTGCAGTAGATTCCGAGTTGACTTGTAGCCGCAGTAGATTCCGAGTTGAGACGTAGCCGCAGTAGATTATGAGTTGAGACGTAGCCGCAGTAGATTCCGAGTTGAGACGTAGCCGCAGTAGATTCCGAGTTGAGACGTAGCCGCAGTAGATTCTGAGTTGAGACGTAGCCACAGTAGATTCCGAGTTGAGACGTAGCCGCAGTAGGTTCTGAGTTGACTTGTAGCCGCAGTAGATTCTGAGTTGAGACGTAGCCGCAGTAGATTCTGAGTTGACTTGTAGCCGCAGTAGATTCTGAGTTGACTTGTAGCCGCAGTAGATTCTGAGATGACTTGTAGCCGCAGTAGATTCTGAGTTGACTTGTATCCGCAGTAGATTCTGAGTTGAGACGTAGCCGCAGTAGATTCTGAGTTGACTTGTAGCCGCAGTAGATTCTGAGTTGAGTCATAGCCGCAGTAGATTCCGAGTTGACTTGTAGCCGCAGTAGATTCTGAGTTGAGTCGTAGCCGCAGTAGATTCCGAGTTGACTTGTAGCCGCAGTAGATTCCGAGTTGAGACGTAGCCGCAGTAGATTCTGAGTTGAGACGTAGCCGCAGTAGATTCTGAGTTGAGACGTAGCCGCAGTAGATTCCGAGTTGAGACGTAGCCGCAGTAGATTCCGAGTTGAGACGTAGCCGCAGTAGATTCTGAGTTGAGACGTAGCCGCAGTAGATTCTTAGTTGACTTGTAGCCGCAGTAGATTCTGAGTTGACTTGTAGCCACAGTAGATTCTGAGTTGACTTGTAGCCGCAGTAGATTCTGAGTTGACTTGTAGCCGCAGTAGATTCTGTATTGACTTGTAGCCGCAGTAGATTCTGAGTTGACTTGTAGCCGCAGTAGATTCTGAGTTGACTGGTAGCCGCAGTAGATTCTGAGTTGAGACGTAGCCGCAGTAGATTCTGAGTTGAGACGTAGCCGCAGTAGATTCTGAGTTGACTTGTAGCCGCAGTAGATTCTGAGTTGACTTGTAGCCGCAGTAGATTCTGAGTTGAATTGTAGCCGCAGTAGATTCTGAGTTCAGACGTGGCCGCAGTAGATTCTGAGTTGAGACGTAGCCGCAGTAGATTCTGAGTTGACTTGTAGCCGCAGTAGATTCTGAGTTGATTTGTAGCCGCAGTAGATTCTGAGTTGAATTGTAGCCGGAGTAGATTCCGAGTTGAGACGTAGCCGCAGTAGATTCTGAGTTGACTTGTAGCCGCAGTAGATTCTTAGTTGACTTGTAGTCGCAGTAGATTCCGAGTTGAGACGTAGCCGCAGTAGATTCTGAGTTGAGACGTAGCCGCAGTAGATTCTGAGTTGTCTTGTAGCCGCAGTAGGTTCTGAGTTGACTTGTAGCCGCAGTAGATTCTGAGTTGAGACGTAGCCGCAGTAGATTCTGAGTTGACTTGTAGCCGCAGTAGATTCTGAGTTGAGACGTAGCTGCAGTAGATTCCGAGTTGAGACGTAGCCGCAGGAGGTTCTAAGTTGAGACGTAGCCGCAGTAGATTCTGAGTTGAGACGTAGCCGCAGTAGATTCTGAGTTGAGACGTAGCCGCAGTAGATTCTGAGTTGAGACGTAGCCGCAGTAGATTCTGAGTTGAGACGTAGCTGCAGTAGATTCCGAGTTGAGACGTAGCCGCAGTAGGTTCTGAGTTGAGACGTAGCCGCAGTAGATTCTGAGTTGAGACGTAGCCACAGTAGATTCCGAGTTGAGACGTAGCCACAGTAGATTCTGAGTTGAGACGTAGCCGCATTAGATTCTGAGTTGACTTGTAGCCACAATAGATTCCGAGTTGAGACGTAGCCGCTGTAGATTCTGAGTTGACTTGTAGCCGCAGTAGATTCTGACTTGAGACGTAGCCGCAGTAGATTCTGAGTTAACTTGTAGCCGCAGTAGATTCTGAGTTGAGACGTAGCCGCAGTAGATTCTGAGTTGAGACGTAGCCGCAGTAGATTCCGAGTTGAGATGTAGCCGCAGTAGATTCTGAGCTGAGTCGTAGCCGCAGTAGATTCCGAGTTGACTTGTAGTTGCAGTAGATTCTGAGTTGAGTCGTAGCCGCCGTAGATTCCGAGTTGACTTGTAGCCGCAGTAGATTCCGAGTTGACTTGTAGCCGCAGTAGATTCTGAGTTGACTTGTATCCGCAGTAGATTCTGAGTTGAGACGTAGCCGCAGTAGATTCTGAGTTGACTTGTAGCCGCAGTAGATTCTGAGTTGACTTGTAGCCGCAGTAGATTCTGAGTTGAGTCATAGCCGCAGTAGATTCCGAGTTGACTTGTAGCCGCAGTAGATTCTGAGTTGAGTCGTAGCCGCAGTAGATTCCGAGTTGACTTGTAGCCGCAGTAGATTCCGAGTTGAGACGTAGCCGCAGTAGATTCTGAGTTGAGACGTAGCCGCAGTAGATTCTGAGTTGAGACGTAGCCGCAGTAGATTCCGAGTTGAGACGTAGCCGCAGTAGATTCCGAGTTGAGACGTAGCCGCAGTAGATTCTGAGTTGAGACGTAGCCGCAGTAGATTCTTAGTTGACTTGTAGCCGCAGTAGATTCTGAGTTGACTTGTAGCCGCAGTAGATTCTGAGTTGACTTGTAGCCGCAGTAGATTCTGAGTTGACTTGTAGCCGCAGTAGATTCTGTATTGACTTGTAGCCGCAGTAGATTCTGAGTTGACTTGTAGCCGCAGTAGATTCTGAGTTGACTGGTAGCCGCAGTAGATTCTGAGTTGAGACGTAGCCGCAGTAGATTCTGAGTTGACTTGTAGCCGCAGTAGATTCTGAGTTGAATTGTAGCCGCAGTAGATTCTGAGTTGAGACGTGGCCGCAGTAGATTCTGAGTTGAGACGTAGCCGCAGTAGATTCTGAGTTGACTTGTAGCCGCAGTAGATTCTGAGTTGAGACGTAGCCGCAGTAGATTCTGAGTTGAATTGTAGCCGGAGTAGATTCCGAGTTGACTTGTAGCCGCAGTAGATTCTGAGTTGACTTCTAGCCGCAGTAGATTCTGAGTTGACTTGTAGTCGCAGTAGATTCCGAGTTGAGACGTAGCCGCAGTAGATTCTGAGTTGAGACGTAGCCGCAGTAGATTCTGAGTTGTCTTGTAGCCGCAGTAGGTTCTGAGTTGACTTGTAGCCGCAGTAGATTCTGAGTTGAGACGTAGCCGCAGTAGATTCTGAGTTGAGACGTAGCCGCAGTAGATTCTGAGTTGAGACGTAGCTGCAGTAGATTCCGAGTTGAGACGTAGCCGCAGGAGGTTCTGAGTTGAGACGTAGCCGCAGTAGATTCTGAGTTGAGACGTAGCCGCAGTAGATTCCGAGTTGAGACGTAGCCGCAGTAGATTCTGAGTTGAGACGTAGCCGCAGTAGATTCTGAGTTGAGACGTAGCTGCAGTAGATTCCGAGTTGAGACGTAGCCGCAGTAGGTTCTGAGTTTAGACGTAGCCGCAGTAGATTCTGAGTTGAGACGTAGCCACAGTAGATTCCGAGTTGAGACGTAGCCGCAGTAGATTCTGAGTTGAGACGTAGCCGCATTAGATTCTGAGTTGACTTGTAGCCACAATAGATTCCGAGTTGAGACGTAGCCGCTGTAGATTCTGAGTTGACTTGTAGCCGCAGTAGATTCTGAGTTGAGATGTAGCCGCAGTAGATTCTGAGTTAATTTGTAGCCGCAGTAGATTCTGAGTTAACTTGTAGCCGCAGTAGATTCTGAGTTGAGACGTAGCCGCAGTAGATTCTGAGTTGAGACGTAGCCGCAGTAGATTCCGAGTTGAGACGTAGCCGCAGTAGATTCTGAGCTGAGTCGTAGCCGCAGTAGATTCCGAGTTGACTTGTAGTTGCAGTAGATTCTGAGTTGAGTCGTAGCCGCCGTAGATTCCGAGTTGAGACGTAGCCGCAGTAGATTCTGAGTTGAGACGTAGCCGCAGTAGATTCTGAGTTGAGACGTAGCCACAGTAGATTCTGAGTTGAGACGTAGCCGCAGTAGATTCTGAGATGACTTGTAGCCGCAGTAGATTCTGAGTTGACTTGTAGCCGCAGTAGATTCTGAGTTGAGACGTAGCCGCAGTAGATTCTGAGTTGAGACGTAGCCGCATTAGATTCCGAGTTGAGACGTAGCCGCAGTAGATTCTGAGTTGAGACGTAGCCGCAGTAGATTCCGAGTTGAGACGTAGCCGCAGTAGATTCTGAGTTGACTTGCAGTCGCAGTAGATTCTGAGTTGACTTGTAGCCGCAGTAGATTCTGAGTTGACTTGTAGCCGCAGTAGATTCTGAGTTGACTTGTAGCCGCAGTAGATTCTGAGTTGAGACGTAGCCGCAGTAGATTCTGAGTTGAGACGTAGCCGCAGTAGATTCTTAGTTGACTTGTAGCCGCAGTAGATTCCGAGTTGAGACGTAGCCGCAGTAGATTCTGAGTTGACTTGTAGCCGCAGTAGATTCTGAGTTGACTTGTAGCCGCAGTAGATTCTGATTTGACTTGTAGCCGCAGTAGATTCTGAGTTGAATTGTAGCCGCAGTAGATTCTGAGTTGAGACGTGGCCGCAGTAGATTCTGAGTTGAGACGTAGCCGCAGTAGATTCTGAGTTGACTTGTAGCCGCAGTAGATTCTGAGTTGATTTGTAGCCGCAGTAGATTCTGAGTTGAATTGTAGCCGGAGTAGATTCCGAGTTGAGACGTAGCCGCAGTAGATTCTGAGTTGACTTGTAGCCGCAGTAGATTCTGAGTTGACTTGTAGTCGCAGTAGATTCCGAGTTGAGACGTAGCCGCAGTAGATTCTGAGTTGAGACGTAGCCGCAGTAGATTCTGAGTTGTCTTGTAGCCGCAGTAGGTTCTGAGTTGACTTGTAGCCGCAGTAGATTCTGAGTTGAGACGTAGCCGCAGTAGATTCTGAGTTGAGACGTAGCCGCAGTAGATTCTGAGTTGAGACGTAGCTGCAGTAGATTCCGAGTTGAGACGTAGCCGCAGGAGGTTCTGAGTTGAGACGTAGCCGCAGTAGATTCTGAGTTGAGACGTAGCCGCAGTAGATTCCGAGTTGAGACGTAGACGCAGTAGATTCTGAGTTGAGACGTAGCCGCAGTAGATTCTGAGTTGAGACGTAGCTGCAGTAGATTCCGAGTTGAGACGTAGCCGCAGTAGGTTCTGAGTTGAGACGTAGCCGCAGTAGATTCTGAGTTGAGACGTAGCCACAGTAGATTCCGAGTTGAGACGTAGCCGCAGTAGATTCTGAGTTGAGACGTAGCCGCATTAGATTCTGAGTTGACTTGTAGCCACAATAGATTCCGAGTTGAGACGTAGCCGCTGTAGATTCTGAGTTGACTTGTAGCCGCAGTAGATTCTGAGTTGAGACGTAGCCGCAGTAGATTCTGAGTTAACTTGTAGCCGCAGTAGATTCTGAGTTGAGACGTAGCCGCAGTAGATTCTGAGTTGAGACGTAGCCGCAGTAGATTCCGAGTTGAGACGTAGCCGCAGTAGATTCTGAGCTGAGTCGTAGCCGCAGTAGATTCCGAGTTGACTTGTAGTTGCAGTAGATTCTGAGTTGAGTCGTAGCCGCCGTAGATTCCGAGTTGACTTGTAGCCGCAGTAGATTCCGAGTTGACTTGTAGCCGCAG
This sequence comes from Coturnix japonica, assembly GCF_054131305.1. Lineage (NCBI taxonomy): Eukaryota > Metazoa > Chordata > Aves > Galliformes > Phasianidae > Coturnix > Coturnix japonica. The sequence continues at coordinate 4,694,252 of NC_140682.1, read as the reverse complement.
TAGATTCTGAGTTGACTTGTAGCCGCAGTAGATTCTGAGTGGAGACGTAGCCGCAGTAGATTCCGAGTTGAGACGTAGCCGCTGTAGATTCTGAGTTGACTTGTAGCCGCAGTAGATTCTGAGTTGAGTTGTAGCTGCAGTAGATTCCGAGTTGACTTGTAGCCGCAGTAGATTCCGAGTTGAGACGTAGCCGCAGTAGATTCTGAGTTGAGACGTAGCCGCAGTAGATTCCGAGTTGAGACGTAGCCGCAGTAGATTCCGAGTTGAGACGTAGCCGCAGTAGATTCTGAGTTGAGACGTAGCCACAGTAGATTCCGAGTTGAGACGTAGCCGCAGTAGATTCTGAGTTGACTTGTAGCTGCAGTAGATTCTGAGTTGAGACGTAGCCGCAGTAGATTCTGAGTTGACTTGTAGCCGCAGTAGATTCTGAGTTGACTTGTAGCCGCAGTAGATTCTGAGTTGACTTGTATCCGCAGTAGATTCTGAGTTGAGACGTAGCCGCAGTAGATTCTGAGTTGACTTGTAGCCGCAGTAGATTCTGAGTTGACTAGTAGCCGCAGTAGATTCCGAGTTGACTTGTAGCCGCAGTAGATTCTGAGTTGAGTCGTAGCCGCAGTAGATTCCGAGTTGACTTGTAGCCGCAGTAGATTCCGAGTTGAGACGTAGCCGCAGTAGATTCTGAGTTGAGACGTAGCCGCAGTAGATTCTGAGTTGAGACGTAGCCGCAGTAGATTCCGAGTTGAGACGTAGCCGCAGTAGATTCCGAGTTGAGACGTAGCCGCAGTAGATTCTGAGTTGAGACGTAGCCGCAGTAGATTCTTAGTTGACTTGTAGCCGCAGTAGATTCTGAGTTGACTTGTAGCCGCAGTAGATTCTGAGTTGACTTGTAGCCGCAGTAGATTCTGTATTGACTTGTAGCCGCAGTAGATTCTGAGTTGACTTGTAGCCGCAGTAGATTCTGAGTTGACTGGTAGCCGCAGTAGATTCTGAGTTGAGACGTAGCCGCAGTAGATTCTGAGTTGACTTGTAGTCGCAGTAGATTCTGAGTTGACTTGTAGCCGCAGTAGATTCTGAGTTGACTTGTAGCCGCAGTAGATTCTGAGTTGAATTGTAGCCGCAGTAGATTCTGAGTTGAGACGTGGCCGCAGTAGATTCTGAGTTGAGACGTAGCCGCAGTAGATTCTGAGTTGACTTGTAGCCGCAGTAGATTCTGAGTTGATTTGTAGCCGCAGTAGATTCTGAGTTGAATTGTAGCCGGAGTAGATTCCGAGTTGAGACGTAGCCGCAGTAGATTCTGAGTTGACTTGTAGCCGCAGTAGATTCTGAGTTGACTTGTAGTCGCAGTAGATTCCGAGTTGAGACGTAGCCGCAGTAGATTCTGAGTTGAGACGTAGCCGCAGTAGATTCTGAGTTGTCTTGTAGCCGCAGTAGGTTCTGAGTTGACTTGTAGCCGCAGTAGATTCTGAGTTGAGACGTAGCCGCAGTAGATTCTGAGTTGAGACGTAGCCGCAGTAGATTCTGAGTTGAGACGTAGCTGCAGTAGATTCTGAGTTGAGACGTAGCCGCAGGAGGTTCTGAGTTGAGACGTAGCCGCAGTAGATTCTGAGTTGAGACGTAGCCGCAGTAGATTCCGAGTTGAGACGTAGCCGCAGTAGATTCTGAGTTGAGACGTAGCCGCAGTAGATTCTGAGTTGAGACGTAGCTGCAGTAGATTCCGAGTTGAGACGTAGCCGCAGTAGGTTCTGATTTGAGACGTAGCCGCAGTAGATTCTGAGTTGAGACGTAGCCACAGTAGATTCCGAGTTGAGACGTAGCCGCAGTAGATTCTGAGTTGAGACGTAGCCGCATTAGATTCTGAGTTGACTTGTAGCCACAATAGATTCCGAGTTGAGACGTAGCCGCTGCAGATTCTGAGTTGACTTGTAGCCGCAGTAGATTCTGAGTTGAGACGTAGCCGCAGTAGATTCTGAGATGACTTGTAGCCGCAGTAGATTCTGAGTTGACTTGTATCCGCAGTAGATTCTGAGTTGAGACGTAGCCGCAGTAGATTCCGAGTTGAGACGTAGCCGCAGTAGATTCTGAGCTGAGTCGTAGCCGCAGTAGATTCCGAGTTGACTTGTAGTTGCAGTAGATTCTGAGTTGAGTCGTAGCCGCCGTAGATTCCGAGTTGACTTGTAGCCGCAGTAGATTCCGAGTTGACTTGTAGCCGCAGTAGATTCTGAGTTGACTTGTAGCCGCAGTAGATTCTGAGTGGAGACGTAGCCGCAGTAGATTCCGAGTTGAGACGTAGCCGCAGTAGATTCTGAGTTGAGACGTAGCCGCAGTAGATTCTGAGTTGAGACGTAGCCACAGTAGATTCTGAGTTGAGACGTAGCCGCAGTAGATTCTGAGTTGACTTGTAGCCGCAGTAGATTCTGAGTTGACTTGTAGCCGCAGTAGATTCTGAGTTGAGACGTAGCCGCAGTAGATTCTGAGTTGAGACGTAGCCGCATTAGATTCCGAGTTGAGACGTAGCCGCAGTAGATTCTGAGTTGAGACGTAGCCGCAGTAGATTCCGAGTTGAGACGTAGCCGCAGTAGATTCTGAGTTGACTTGTAGTCGCAGTAGATTCTGAGTTGACTTGTAGCCGCAGTAGATTCTGAGTTGACTTGTAGCCGCAGTAGATTCTGAGTTGACTTGTAGCCGCAGTAGATTCTGAGTTGAGACGTAGCCGCAGTAGATTCTGAGTTGAGACGTAGCCGCAGTAGATTCTTAGTTGACTTGTAGCCGCAGTAGATTCCGAGTTGAGACGTAGCCGCAGTAGATTCTGAGTTGACTTGTAGCCGCAGTAGATTCTGAGTTGACTTGTAGCCGCAGTAGATTCTGAGTTGACTTGTAGCCGCAGTAGATTCCGAGTTGAGACGTAGCCGCAGTAGATTCTGAGTTGAGACGTAGCCGCAGTAGATTCTGAGTTGACTTGTAGCCGCAGTAGATTCCGACTTGAATTGTAGCTGCAGTAGATTCTGAGTTGAGTCATAGCCGCAGTAGATTCTGAGATGAATTTTAGCCGCAGTAGATTCTGAGTTGAGTCGTAGCCGCAGTAGATTCCGAGTTGACTTGTAGCCGCAGTAGATTCTGAGTTGAGTCGTAGCCGCAGTAGATTCCGAGTTGAGACGTAGCCGCAGTAGATTCTGAGTTGAGACGTAGCCGCAGTAGATTCCGAGTTGAGACGTAGCCGCAGTAGATTCCGAGTTGAGACGTAGCCGCAGTAGATTCTGAGTTGAGACGTAGCCTCAGTAGATTCCGAGTTGAGACGTAGCCGCAGTAGATTCTGAGTTGACTTGTAGCTGCAGTAGATTCTGAGTTGAGACGTAGCCGCAGTAGATTCTGAGTTGAGACGTAGCCGCAGTAGATTCTGAGTTGACTTGTAGCCGCAGTAGATTCTGAGATGACTTTTAGCCGCAGTAGATTCTGAGTTGACTTGTATCCGCAGTAGATTCTGAGTTGAGACGTAGCCGCAGTAGATTCTGAGTTGACTTGTAGCCGCAGTAGATTCTGAGATGACTTGTAGCCGCAGTAGATTCTGAGTTGACTTGTAGCCGCAGTAGATTCTGAGTTGAGTCGTAGCCGCAGTAGATTCCGAGTTGACTTGTAGCCGCAGTAGATTCTGAGTTGAGTCGTAGCCGCAGTAGATTCCGAGTTGACTTGTAGCCGCAGTAGATTCCGAGTTGAGACGTAGCCGCAGTAGATTCTGAGTTGAGACGTAGCCGCAGTAGACTCTGAGTTGAGACGTAGCCGCAGAAGATTCTGAGTTGAGACGTAGCCGCAGTAGATTCCGAGTTGAGACGTAGCCGCAGTAGATTCTGAGTTGAGACGTAGCCGCAGTAGATTCCGAGTTGAGACGTAGCCGCAGTAGATTCTGAGTTGAGACGTAGCCGCAGTAGATTCCGAGTTGAGACGTAGCCGCAGTAGATTCTGAGTTGAGACGTAGCCGCAGTAGATTCCGAGTTGAGACGTAGCCGCAGTAGATTCCGAGTTGAGACGTAGCCGCAGTAGATTCTGAGTTGAGACGTAGCCGCAGTAGATTCCGAGTTGAGACGTAGCCGCAGTAGATTCTGAGTTGACTTGTATTCGCAGTAGATTCTGAGTTGACTTGTAGCCGCAATAGATTCTGAGTTGACTTGTAGCCGCAGTAGATTCTTAGTTGACTTGTAGCCGCAGTAGATTCTGAGTTGAGACGTAGCCGCAGTAGATTCTGAGTTGAGACGTAGCCGCAGTAGATTCTTAGTTGACTTGTAGCCGCAGTAGATTCTGAGTTGAGTCGTAGCCGCAGTAGATTCCGAGTTGACTTGTAGCCGCAGTAGATTCTGAGTTGAGTCGTAGCCGCAGTAGATTGAGTTGACTTGTAGCCGCAGTAGATTCCGAGTTGAGACGTAGCCACAGTAGATTCTGAGTTGAGACGTAGCCGCAGTAGATTCCGAGTTGAGACGTAGCCGCAGTAGATTCCGAGTTGAGACGTAGCCGCAGTAGATTCTGAGTTGAGACGTAGCCGCAGTAGATTCCGAGATGAGACGTAGCCGCAGTGGTTTCCGAGTTGAGACTTAGCCGCAGTAGATTCTGAGTTGAGACGGAGCCGCAGTAGATTCCGAGTTGAGACGTAGCCGCAGTAGATTCTGAGTCTACTTGTAGTCGCAGTAGATTCTGAGTTGACTTGTAGCCGCAGTAGATTTTGAGTTGAGACTTAGCCGCAGTAGATTCTGAGTTGAGACGTAGCCGCAGTAGATTCTTAGTTGACTTGTAGCCGCAGTAGATTCTGAGTTGACTTGTAGCCGCAGTAGATTCTGAGTTGAGATGTAGCCGCAGTAGATTCTGAGTTGAGACGTAGCCGCAGAAGATTCTGAGTTGAGACGTAGCCGCAGTAGATTCTGAGTTGAGACGTAGCCGCAGTAGATTCTGAGTTGACTTGTAGCCGCAGTAGATTCTGAGTTGAATTGTAGCCGCAGTAGATTCTGAGTTGAGACGTGGCCGCAGTAGATTCTGAGTTGAGACGTAGCCGCAGTAGATTCTGAGTTGACTTGTAGCCGCAGTAGATTCTGAGTTGAGACGTAGCCGCAGTAGATTCTGAGTTGAATTGTAGCCGCAGTAGATTCCGAGTTGAGACGTAGCCGCAGTAGATTCTGAGTTGACTTGTAGCCGCAGTAGATTCTGTGTTGACTTGTAGTCACAGTAGATTCCGAGTTGAGACGTAGCCGCAGTAGATTCTGAGTTGAGACGTAGCCGCAGTAGATTCTGAGTTGAGACGTAGCCGCAGTAGATTCCGAGTTGAGACGTAGCCGCAGGAGGTTCTGAGTTGAGACGTAGCCGCAGTAGATTCTGAGTTGAGACGTAGCCGCAGTAGATTCCGAGTTGAGACGTAGCCGCAGTAGATTCTGAGTTGAGACGTAGCCGCAGTAGATTCTGAGTTGAGACGTAGCCGCAGTAGATTCCGAGTTGAGACGTAGCCGCAGTAGGTTCTGAGTTGAGACGTAGCCGCAGTAGATTCTGAGTTGAGACGTAGCCACAGTAGATTCCGATTTGAGACGTAGCCGCAGTAGATTCTGAGTTGAGACGTAGCCGCATTAGATTCTGAGTTGACTTGTAGCCACAATAGATTCCGAGTTGAGACGTAGCCGCTGTAGATTCTGAGTTGACTTGTAGCCGCAGTAGATTCTGAGTTGAGACGTAGCCGCAGTAGATTCTGAGTTAACTTGTAGCCGCAGTAGATTCTGAGTTGAGACGTAGCCGCAGTAGATTCTGAGTTGAGACATAGCCGCAGTAGATTCCGAGTTGAGACGTAGCCGCAGTAGATTCTGAGCTGAGTCGTAGCCGCAGTAGATTCCGAGTTGAGACGTAGGCACAGTAGATTCTGAGTTGAGACGTAGCCGCAGTAGATTCTGAGTTGATTTGTAGCCGCAGTAGATTCTGAGTTGTCTTGTAGCCGCAGTAGATTCTGAGTTGAGACGTAGCCGCAGTAGATTCCGAGTTGAGACGTAGCCGCAGTAGATTCTGAGTTGAGACGTAGCCGCAGTAGATTCTGAGTTGAGACGTAGCCACAGTAGATTCTGAGTTGAGACGTAGCCGCAGTAGATTCTGAGTTGATTTGTAGCCGCAGTAGATTCTGAGTTGACTTGTAGCCGCAGTAGATTCTGAGTTTAGACGTAGCCGCAGTAGATTCCGAGTTGAGACGTAGCCGCATTAGATTCCGAGTTGAGACGTAGCCGCAGTAGATTCTGAGTTGAGACGTAGCCGCAGTAGATTCCGAGTTGAGACGTAGCCGCAGAAGATTCTGAGTTGACTTGTAGTCGCAGTAGATTCTGAGTTGACTTGTAGCCGCAGTAGATTCTGAGTTGACTTGTAGCCGCAGTAGATTCTGAGTTGAGACGTAGCCGCAGTAGATTCTGAGTTGAGACGTAGCCGCAGTAGATTCTTAGTTGACTTGTAGCCGCAGTAGATTCCGAGTTGAGACGTAGCCGCAGTAGATTCTGAGTTGACTTGTAGCCGCAGTAGATTCTGAGTTGACTTGTAGCCGCAGTAGATTCCGAGTTGAGACGTAGCCGCAGTAGATTCTGAGTTTACTTGTAGCCGCAGTAGATTCTGAGTTGACTTGTAGCCGCAGTAGATTCCGAGTTGAATTGTAGCCGCAGTAGATTCTGAGTTGAGTCATAGCCGCAGTAGATTCTGAGTTGAATTTTAGCCGCAGTAGATTCTGAGTTGAGTCGTAGCCGCAGTAGATTCCGAGTTGACTTGTAGCCGCAGTAGATTCTGAGTTGAGTCGTAGCCGCAGTAGATTCCGAGTTGAGACGTAGCCGCAGTAGATTCTGAGTTGAGACGTAGCCGCAGTAGATTCCGAGTTGAGACGTAGCCGCAGTAGATTCCGAGTTGAGACGTAGCCGCAGTAGATTCTGAGTTGAGACGTCGCCTCAGTAGATTCCGAGTTAAGACGTAGCCGCAGTAGATTCTGAGTTGACTTGTAGCTGCAGTAGATTCTGAGTTGAGACGTAGCCGCAGTAGATTCTGAGTTGACTTGTAGCCGCAGTAGATTCTGAGTTGACTTGTAGCCGCAGTAGATTCTGAGATGACTTGTAGCCGCAGTAGATTCTGAGTTGACTTGTATCCGCAGTAGATTCTGAGTTGAGACGTAGCCGCAGTAGATTCTGAGTTGAGACGTGGCCGCAGTAGATTCTGAGTTGAGACGTAGCCGCAGTAGATTCTGAGTTGACTTGTAGCCGCAGTAGATTCTGAGTTGACTTGTAGCCGCAGTTGATTCTGAGATGACTTGTAGCCGCAGTAGATTCTGAGTTGACTTGTAGCCGCAGTAGATTCTGAGTTGACTTGTAGCCGCAGTAGATTCTGAGTTGAGACGTAGCCTCAGTAGATTCCGAGTTGAGACGTAGCCGCAGTAGATTCTGAGTTGACTTGTAGCTGCAGTAGATTCTGAGTTGAGACGTAGCCGCAGTAGATTCTGAGTTGAGACGTAGCCGCAGTAGATTCTGAGTTGACTTGTAGCCGCAGTAGATTCTGAGATGACTTTTAGCCGCAGTAGATTCTGAGTTGACTTGTATCCGCAGTAGATTCTGAGTTGAGACGTAGCCGCAGTAGATTCTGAGTTGACTTGTAGCCGCAGTAGATTCTGAGATGACTTGTAGCCGCAGTAGATTCTGAGTTGACTTGTAGCCGCAGTAGATTCTGAGTTGAGTCGTAGCCGCAGGAGATTCCGAGTTGACTTGTAGCCGCAGTAGATTGTGAGTTGAGTCGTAGCCGCAGTAGATTCCGAGTTGACTTGTAGCCGCAGTAGATTCCGAGTTGAGACGTAGCCGCAGTAGATTCTGAGTTGAGACGTAGCCGCAGTAGACTCTGAGTTGAGACGTAGCCGCAGTAGATTCTGAGTTGAGACGTAGCCGCAGTAGATTCCGAGTTGAGACGTAGCCGCAGTAGATTCTGAGTTGAGACGTAGCCGCAGTAGATTCCGAGTTGAGACGTAGCCGCAGTAGATTCTGAGTTGAGACGTAGCCGCAGTAGATTCCGAGTTGAGACGTAGCCGCAGTAGATTCTGAGTTGAGACGTAGCCGCAGTAGATTCCGAGTTGAGACGTAGCCGCAGTAGATTCCGAGTTGAGACGTAGCCGCAGTAGATTCTGAGTTGAGACGTAGCCGCAGTAGATTCCGAGTTGAGACGTAGCCGCAGTAGATTCTGAGTTGACTTGTAGACGCAGTAGATTCTGAGTTGACTTGTAGCCGCAGTAGATTCTGAGTTGACTTGTAGCCGCAGTAGATTCCGAGTTGACTTGTAGCCGCAGTAGATTCTGAGTTGAGACGTAGCCGCAGTAGATTCTGAGTTGAGACGTAGCCGCAGTAGATTCTTAGTTGACTTGTAGCCGCAGTAGATTCTGAGTTGAGTCGTAGCCGCAGTAGATTCCGAGTTGACTTGTAGCCGCAGTAGATTCTGAGTTGAGTCGAAGCCGCAGTAGATTGAGTTGACTTGTAGCCGCAGTAGATTCCGAGTTGAGACGTAGCCACAGTAGATTCTGAGTTGAGACGTAGCCGCAGTAGATTCCGAGTTGAGACGTAGCCGCAGTAGATTCCGAGTTGAGACGTAGCCGCAGTAGATTCTGAGTTGAGACGTAGCCGCAGTAGATTCCGAGATGAGACGTAGCCGCAGTGGATTCCGAGTTGAGACGTAGCCGCAGTAGATTCTGAGTTGAGACGGAGCCGCAGTAGATTCCGAGTTGAGACGTAGCCGCAGTAGATTCTGAGTCTACTTGTAGTCGCAGTAGACTCTGAGTTGACTTGTAGCCGCAGTAGATTTTGAGTTGAGACTTAGCCGCAGTAGATTCTGAGTTGAGACGTAGCCGCAGTAGATTCTTAGTTGACTTGTAGCCGCAGTAGATTCTGAGTTGACTTGTAGCCGCAGTAGATTCTGAGTTGAGATGTAGCCGCAGTAGATTCTGAGTTGAGACGTAGCCGCAGTAGATTCTGAGTTGACTTGTAGCCGCAGTAGATTCTGAGTTGAGACGTAGCCGCAGTAGATTCTGAGTTGAATTGTAGCCGCAGTAGATTCTGTGTTGAGACGTAGCCGCAGTAGATTCTGAGTTGAGACGTAGCCGCAGTAGATTCTGAGTTGACTTGTAGCCGCAGTAGATTCTGAGTTGACTTGTAGCCGCAGTAGATTCTGAGTTGAATTGTAGCCGCAGTAGATTCCGAGTTGAGACGTAGCCGCAGTAGATTCTGAGTTGACTTGTAGCCGCAGTAGATTCTGAGTTGACTTGTAGTCACAGTAGATTCCGAGTTGAGACGTAGCCGCAGTAGATTCTGAGTTGAGACGTAGCCGCAGTAGATTCTGAGTTGTCTTGTAGCCGCAGTAGGTTCTGAGTTGACTTGTAGCCGCAGTAGATTCTGAGTTGAGACGTAGCCGCAGTAGATTCTGAGTTGAGACGTAGCCGCAGTAGATTCCGAGTTGAGACGTAGCCGCAGGAGGTTCTGAGTTGAGACGTAGCCGCAGTAGATTCTGAGTTGAGACGTAGCCGCAGTAGATTCCGAGTTGAGACGTAGCCGCAGTAGATTCTGAGTTGAGACGTAGCCGCAGTAGATTCTGAGTTGAGACGTAGCCGCAGTAGATTCCGAGTTGAGACGTAGCCGCAGTAGGTTCTGAGTTGAGACGTAGCCGCAGTAGATTCTGAGTTGAGACGTAGCCACAGTAGATTCCGAGTTGAGACGTAGCCGCAGTAGATTCTGAGTTGAGACGTAGCCGCATTAGATTCTGAGTTGACTTGTAGCCACAATAGATTCCGAGTTGAGACGTAGCCGCTGTAGATTCTGAGTTGACTTGTAGCCGCAGTAGATTCTGAGTTGAGACGTAGCCGCAGTAGATTCTGAGTTAACTTGTAGCCGCAGTAGATTCTGAGTTGAGACGTAGCCGCAGTAGATTCTGAGTTGAGACATAGCCGCAGTAGATTCCGAGTTGAGACGTAGCCGCAGTAGATTCTGAGCTGAGTCGTAGCCGCAGTAGATTCCGAGTTGAGACGTAGCCACAGTAGATTCTGAGTTGAGACGTAGCCGCAGTAGATTCTGAGTTGATTTGTAGCCGCAGTAGATTCTGAGTTGACTTGTAGCCGCAGTAGATTCTGAGTTGAGACGTAGCCGCAGTAGATTCCGAGTTGAGACGTAGCCGCAGTAGATTCTGAGTTGAGACGTAGCCGCAGTAGATTCTGAGTTGAGACGTAGCCGCAGTAGATTCCGAGTTGAGACGTAGCCGCAGTAGATTCTGAGTTGAGACGTAGCCGCAGTAGATTCCGAGTTGAGACGTAGCCGCAGTAGATTCTGAGTTGAGACGTAGCCGCAGTAGATTCCGAGTTGAGACGTAGCCGCAGTAGATTCTGAGTTGAGACGTAGCCGCAGTAGATTCCGAGTTGAGACGTAGCCGCAGTAGATTCTGAGTTGAGACGTAGCCGCAGTAGATTCTGAGTTGAGACGTAGCCGCAGTAGATTCCGAGTTGAGACGTAGCCGCAGTAGATTCTGAGTTGACTTGTAGTCGCAGTAGATTCTGAGTTGACTTGTAGCCGCAGTAGATTCCGAGTTGACTTGTAGCCGCAGTAGATTCTGAGTTGAGACGTAGCCGCAGTAGATTCTGAGTTGAGACGTAGCCGTAGTAGATTCTTAGTTGACTTGTAGCCGCAGTAGATTCTGAGTTGAGTCGTAGCCGCAGTAGATTCCGAGTTGACTTGTAGCCGCAGTAGATTCTGAGTTGAGACGTAGCCGCAGTAGATTCTGAGTTGACTTGTAGCCGCAGTAGATTCCGAGTTGAGACGTAGCCGCAGTAGATTCTGAGTTGAGACGTAGCCGCAGTAGATTCCGAGTTGAGACGTAGCCGCAGTAGATTCCGAGTTGAGACGTAGCCGCAGTAGATTCTGAGTTGAGACGTAGCCGCATTAGATTCTGAGTTGACTTGTAGCCACAATAGATTCCGAGTTGAGACGTAGCCGCTGTAGATTCTGAGTTGACTTGTAGCCGCAGTAGATTCTGAGTTGAGACGTAGCCGCAGTAGATTCTGAGTTAACTTGTAGCCGCAGTAGATTCTGAGTTGAGACGTAGCCGCAGTAGATTCTGAGTTGAGACATAGCCGCAGTAGATTCCGAGTTGAGACGTAGCCGCAGTAGATTCTGAGCTGAGTCGTAGCCGCAGTAGATTCCGAGTTGAGACGTAGCCACAGTAGATTCTGAGTTGAGACGTAGCCGCAGTAGATTCTGAGTTGATTTGTAGCCGCAGTAGATTCTGAGTTGACTTGTAGCCGCAGTAGATTCTGAGTTGAGACGTAGCCGCAGTAGATTCCGAGTTGAGACGTAGCCGCAGTAGATTCTGAGTTGAGACGTAGCCGCAGTAGATTCTGAGTTGAGACGTAGCCACAGTAGATTCTGAGTTGAGACGTAGCCGCAGTAGATTCTGAGTTGATTTGTAGCCGCAGTAGATTCTGAGTTGACTTGTAGCCTCAGTAGATTCTGAGTTGAGACGTAGCCGCAGTAGATTCCGAGTTGAGACGTAGCCGCATTAGATTCCGAGTTGAGACGTAGCCGCAGTAGATTCCGAGTTGAGACGTAGCCGCAGAAGATTCTGAGTTGACTTGTAGTCGCAGTAGATTCTGAGTTGACTTGTAGCCGCAGTAGATTCTGAGTTGACTTGTAGCCGCAGTAGATTCTGAGTTGAGACGTAGCCGCAGTAGATTCTGAGTTGAGACGTAGCCGCAGTAGATTCTTAGTTGACTTGTAGCCGCAGTAGATTCCGAGTTGAGACGTAGCCGCAGTAGATTCTGAGTTGACTTGTAGCCGCAGTAGATTCTGAGTTGACTTGTAGCCGCAGTAGATTCTGAGTTGACTTGTAGCCGCAGTAGATTCCGAGTTGAATTGTAGCCGCAGTAGATTCCGAGTTGAATTGTAGCCGCAGTAGATTCTGAGTTGAATTTTAGCCGCAGTAGATTCTGAGTTGAGTCGTAGCCGCAGTAGATTCCGAGTTGACTTGTAGCCGCAGTAGATTCTGAGTTGAGTCGTAGCCGCAGTAGATTCCGAGTTGAGACGTAGCCGCAGTAGATTCTGAGTTGAGACGTAGCCGCAGTAGATTCCGAGTTGAGACGTAGCCGCAGTAGATTCCGAGTTGAGACGTAGCCGCAGTAGATTCTGAGTTGAGACGTCGCCTCAGTAGATTCCGAGTTGAGACGTAGCCGCAGTAGATTCTGAGTTGACTTGTAGCTGCAGTAGATTCTGAGTTGAGACGTAGCCGCAGTAGATTCTGAGTTGACTTGTAGCCGCAGTAGATTCTGAGTTGACTTGTAGCCGCAGTAGATTCTGAGATGACTTGTAGCCGCAGTAGATTCAGAGTTGACTTGTATCCGCAGTAGATTCTGAGTTGAGACGTAGCCGCAGTAGATTCTGAGTTGAGACGTAGCTGCAGTAGATTCTGAGTTGAGACGTAGCCGCAGTAGATTCTGAGTTGACTTGTAGCCGCAGTAGATTCTGAGTTGACTTGTAGCCGCAGTAGATTCTGAGATGACTTGTAGCCGCAGTAGATTCTGAGTTGACTTGTAGCAGCAGTAGATTCTGAGTTGACTTGTAGCCGCAGTAGATTCTGAGTTGAGTCGTAGCCGCAGTAGATTCCGAGTTGACTTGTAGCCGCAGTAGATTCTGAGTTGAGTCGTAGCCGCAGTAGATTCCGAGTTGACTTGTAGCCGCAGTAGATTCCGAGTTGAGACGTAGCCGCAGTAGATTCTGAGTTGAGACGTAGCCGCAGTAGACTCTGAGTTGAGACGTAGCCGCAGTAGATTCTGAGTTGAGACGTAGCCGCAGTAGATTCCGAGTTGAGACGTAGCCGCAGTAGATTCTGAGTTGAGACGTAGCCGCAGTAGATTCCGAGTTGAGACGTAGCCGCAGTAGATTCTGAGTTGAGACGTAGCCGCAGTAGATTCCGAGTTGAGACGTAGCCGCAGTAGATTCTGAGTTGAGACGTAGCCGCAGTAGATTCCGAGTTGAGACGTAGCCGCAGTAGATTCTGAGTTGAGACGTAGCCGCAGTAGATTCCGAGTTGAGACGTAGCCGCAGTAGATTCTGAGTTGACTTGTAGTCGCAGTAGATTCTGAGTTGACTTGTAGCCGCAGTAGATTCCGAGTTGACTTGTAGCCGCAGTAGATTCTGAGTTGAGACGTAGCCGCAGTAGATTCTGAGTTGAGACGTAGCCGTAGTAGATTCTTAGTTGACTTGTAGCCGCAGTAGATTCTGAGTTGAGTCGTAGCCGCAGTAGATTCCGAGTTGACTTGTAGCCGCAGTAGATTCTGAGTTGAGACGTAGCCGCAGTAGATTCTGAGTTGACTTGTAGCCGCAGTAGATTCCGAGTTGAGACGTAGCCGCAGTAGATTCTGAGTTGAGACGTAGCCGCAGTAGATTCCGAGTTGAGACGTAGCCGCAGTAGATTCCGAGTTGAGACGTAGCCGCAGTAGATTCTGAGTTGAGACGTAGCCGCAGTAGATTCCGAGATGAGACGTAGCCGCAGTGGATTCCGAGTTGAGACGTAGCCGCAGTAGATTCTGAGTTGAGACGTAGCCGCAGTAGATTCCGAGTTGAGACGTAGCCGCAGTAGATTCTGAGTCTACTTGTAGTCGCAGTAGATTCTGAGTTGACTTGTAGCCGCAGTAGATTTTGAGTTGAGACTTAGCCGCAGTAGATTCTGAGTTGAGACGTAGCCGCAGTAGATTATTAGTTGACTTGTAGCCGCAGTAGATTCTGAGTTGACTTGTAGCCGCAGTAGATTCTGAGTTGAGATGTAGCCGCAGTAGATTCTGAATTGAGACGTAGCCGCAGTAGATTCTGAGTTGACTTGTAGCCGCAGTAGATTCTGAGTTGAGACGTAGCCGCAGTAGATTCCGAGTTGACTTGTAGCCGCAGTAGATTCTGAATTGAGACGTAGCCGCAGTAGATTCTTAGTTGACTTGTAGCCGCAGTAGATTCCGAGTTGAGACGTAGCCGCAGTAGATTCTGAGTTGACTTGTAGCCGCAGTAGATTCTGAGTTGACTTGTAGCCGCTGTAGATTCTGAGTTTACTTGTAGCCGCAGTAGATTCTGAGTTGAGTCGTAGCCGCAGTAGATTCCGAGTTGAATTGTAGCCGCAGTAGATTCCGAGTTGACGTGTAGCCGCAGTAGATTCCGAGTTGACTTGTAGCCGCAGTAGATTCTGAGTTGACTTGTAGCCGCAGTAGATTCCGAGTTGAATTGTAGCCGCAGTAGATTCTGAGTTGAGTCGTAGCAACAGTAGATTCTGAGTTGACTTGTAGCCGCAGTAGATTCCGAGTTGAGTCGTAGCCGCAGTAGATTCCGAGTTGACTTGTAGCCACAGTAGATTCTGAGTTGAGTCGTAGCCGCAGTAGATTCCGAGTTGACTTGTAGCCGCAGTAGATTCCCAGTTGAGACGTAGCCGCAGTAGATTCTGAGTTGAGACGTAGCCGCAGTAGATTCCGAGTTGAGACTTAGCCGCAGTAGATTCTGAGTTGAGATGTAGCCGCAGTAGATTCCGAGTTGAGACGTAGCCGCAGTAGATTCCGAGTTGAGACGTAGCCGCAGTAGATTCTGAGTTGAGACGTAGCCTCAGTAGATTCTGAGTTGAGACGTAGCCGCAGTAGATTCTGAGTTGACTTGTAGCTGGAGTAGATTCTGAGTTGAGACGTAGCCGCAGTAGATTCTGAGTTGACTTGTAGCCGCAGTAGATTCTTAGTTGACTTGTAGCCGCAGTAGATTCTGAGATGACTTGTAGCCGCAGTACATTCTGATTTGACTTGTATCCGCAGTAGATTCTGAGTTGAGACGTAGCCGCAGTAGATTCTGAGTTGACTTGTAGCCGCAGTAGATTCTGAGTTGACTTGTAGCCGCAGTAGATTCTGAGTTGACTTGTATCCGCAGTAGATTCTGAGTTGAGACGTAGCCGCAGTAGATTCTGAGTTGAGACGTAGCCGCAGTAGATTCTGAGTTGACTTGTAGCCGCAGTAGATTCTGAGTTGACTTGTAGCCGCAGTAGATTCTGAGATGACTTGTAGCCGCAGTAGATTCTGAGTTGACTTGTAGCCGCAGTAGATTCTGAGTTGACTTGTAGCCGCAGTAGATTCTGAGTTGAGTCGTAGCCGCAGTAGATTCCGAGTTGACTTGTAGCCGCAGTAGATTCTGAGTTTAGTCGTAGCCGCAGTAGATTCCGAGTTGACTTGTAGCCGCAGTAGATTCCGAGTTGAGACGTAGCCGCAGTAGATTCTCAGTTGAGACGTAGCCGCAGTAGACTCTGAGTTGAGACGTAGCCGCAGTAGATTCTGAGTTGAGACGTAGCCGCAGTAGATTCCGAGTTGAGACGTAGCCGCAGTAGATTCTGAGTTGAGACGTAGCCGCAGTAGATTCCGAGTTGAGACGTAGCCGCAGTAGATTCTGAGTTGAGACGTAGCCGCAGTAGATTCCGAGTTGAGACGTAGCCGCAGTAGATTCTGAGTTGAGACGTAGCCGCAGTAGATTCCGAGTTGAGACGTAGCCGCAGTAGATTCCGAGTTGAGACGTAGCCGCAGTAGATTCTGAGTTGAGACGTAGCCGCAGTAGATTCCGAGTTGAGACGTAGCCGCAGTAGATTCTGAGTTGAGTCGTAGCCGCAGTAGATTCCGAGTTGACTTGTAGCCGCAGTAGATTCTGAGTTGAGTCGTAGCCGCAGTAGATTCTGAGTTGACTTGTAGCCGCAGTAGATTCCGAGTTGAGACGTAGCCGCAGTAGATTCTGAGTTGAGACGTAGCCGCAGGAGATTCTGAGTTGAGACGTAGCCGCAGTAGATACTGAGTTGACTTGTAGCCGCAGTAGATTCTGAGTTGACTTGTAGCCGCAGTAGATTCTGAGATGACTTGTAGCCGCAGTAGATTCTGAGTTGACTTGTAGCCGCAGTAGATTCTGAGTTGAGTCGTAGCCGCAGTAGATTCCGAGTTGACTTGTAGCCGCAGTAGATTCTGAGTTGAGTCGTAGCCGCAGTAGATTCCGAGTTGACTTGTAGCCGCAGTAGATTCCGAGTTGAGACGTAGCCGCAGTAGATTCTGAGTTGAGACGTAGCCGCAGTAGACTCTGAGTTGAGACGTAGCCGCAGTAGATTCTGAGTTGAGACGTAGCCGCAGTAGATTCCGAGTTGAGACGTAGCCGCAGTAGATTCTGAGTTGAGACGTAGCCGCAGTAGATTCCGAGTTGAGACGTAGCCGCAGTAGATTCTGAGTTGAGACGTAGCCGCAGTAGATTCCGAGTTGAGACGTAGCCGCAGTAGATTCTGAGTTGAGACGTAGCCGCAGTAGATTCCGAGTTGAGACGTAGCCGCAGTAGATTCTGAGTTGAGACGTAGCCGCAGTAGATTCTGAGTTGAGACGTAGCCGCAGTAGATTCTGAGTTGACTTGTAGTCGCAGTAGATTCTGAGTTGACATGTAGCCGCAGTAGATTCCGAGTTGACTTGTAGCCGCAGTAGATTCTGAGTTGAGACGTAGCCGCAGTAGATTCTGAGTTGAGACGTAGCCGTAGTAGATTCTTAGTTGACTTGTAGCCGCAGTAGATTCTGAGTTGAGTCGTAGCCGCAGTAGATTCCGAGTTGACTTGTAGCCGCAGTAGATTCTGAGTTGAGACGTAGCCGCAGTAGATTCTGAGTTGACTTGTAGCCGCAGTAGATTCCGAGTTGAGACGTAGCCGCAGTAGATTCTGAGTTGAGACGTAGCCGCAGTAGATTCCGAGTTGAGACGTAGCCGCAGTAGATTCCGAGTTGAGACGTAGCCGCAGTAGATTCTGAGTTGAGACGTAGCCGCAGTAGATTCCGAGATGAGACGTAGCCGCAGTGGATTCTGAGTTGAGACGTAGCCGCAGTAGATTCTGAGTTGAGACGTAGCCGCAGTAAATTCCGAGTTGAGACGTAGCCGCAGTAGATTCTGAGTCTACTTGTAGTCGCAGTAGATTCTGAGTTGACTTGTAGCCGCAGTAGATTTTGAGTTGAGACTTAGCCGCAGTAGATTCTGAGTTGAGACGTAGCCGCAGTAGATTATTAGTTGACTTGTAGCCGCAGTAGATTCTGAGTTGACTTGTAGCCGCAGTAGATTCTGAGTTGAGATGTAGCCGCAGTAGATTCTGAATTGAGACGTAGCCGCAGTAGATTCTGAGTTGACTTGTAGCCGCAGTAGATTCTGAGTTGAGACGTAGCCGCAGTAGATTCCGAGTTGACTTGTAGCCGCAGTAGATTCTGAATTGAGACGTAGCCGCAGTAGATTCTTAGTTGACTTGTAGCCGCAGTAGATTCCGAGTTGAGACGTAGCCGCAGTAGATTCTGAGTTGACTTGTAGCCGCAGTAGATTCTGAGTTGACTTGTAGCCGCTGTAGATTCTGAGTTTACTTGTAGCCGCAGTAGATTCTGAGTTGAGTCGTAGCCGCAGTAGATTCCGAGTTGAATTGTAGCCGCAGTAGATTCCGAGTTGACTTGTAGCCGCAGTAGATTCCGAGTTGACTTGTAGCCGCAGTAGATTCTGAGTTGACTTGTAGCCGCAGTAGATTCCGAGTTGAATTGTAGCCGCAGTAGATTCTGAGTTGAGTCGTAGCAACAGTAGATTCTGAGTTGACTTGTAGCCGCAGTAGATTCCGAGTTGAGTCGTAGCCGCAGTAGATTCCGAGTTGACTTGTAGCCACAGTAGATTCTGAGTTGAGTCGTAGCCGCAGTAGATTCCGAGTTGACTTGTAGCCGCAGTAGATTCCCAGTTGAGACGTAGCCGCAGTAGATTCTGAGTTGAGACGTAGCCGCAGTAGATTCCGAGTTGAGACTTAGCCGCAGTAGATTCTGAGTTGAGACGTAGCCGCAGTAGATTCCGAGTTGAGACGTAGCCGCAGTAGATTCCGAGTTGAGACGTAGCCGCAGTAGATTCTGAGTTGAGACGTAGCCTCAGTAGATTCTGAGTTGAGACGTAGCCGCAGTAGATTCTGAGTTGACTTGTAGCTGCAGTAGATTCTGAGTTGAGACGTAGCCGCAGTAGATTCTGAGTTGACTTGTAGCCGCAGTAGATTCTGAGTTGACTTGTAGCCGCAGTAGATTCTGAGATGACTTGTAGCCGCAGTACATTCTGATTTGACTTGTATCCGCAGTAGATTCTGAGTTGAGACGTAGCCGCAGTAGATTCTGAGTTGACTTGTAGCTGCAGTAGATTCTGAGTTGAGACGTAGCCGCAGTAGATTCTGAGTTGACTTGTAGCCGCAGTAGATTCTGAGTTGACTTGTAGCCGCAGTAGATTCTGAGATGACTTGTAGCCGCAGTAGATTCTGAGTTGACTTGTAGCCACAGTAGATTCTGAGTTGACTTGTAGCCGCAGTAGATTCTGAGTTGAGTCGTAGCCGCAGTAGATTCCGAGTTGACTTGTAGCCGCAGTAGATTCTGAGTTGAGTCGTAGCCGCAGTAGATTCCGAGTTGACTTGTAGCCGCAGTAGATTCCGAGTTGAGACGTAGCCGCAGTAGATTCTGAGTTGAGACGTAGCCGCAGTAGACTCTGAGTTGAGACGTAGCCGCAGTAGATTCTGAGTTGAGACGTAGCCGCAGTAGATTCCGAGTTGAGACGTAGCCGCAGTAGATTCTGAGTTGAGACGTAGCCGCAGTAGATTCCGAGTTGAGACGTAGCCGCAGTAGATTCTGAGTTGAGACGTAGCCGCAGTAGATTCCGAGTTGAGACGTAGCCGCAGTAGATTCTGAGTTGACTTGTAGTCGCAGTAGATTCTGAGTTGAGACGTAGCCGCAGTAGATTCTGAGTTGAGACGTAGCCGCAGTAGATTCTTAGTTGACTTGTAGCCGCAGTAGATTCTGAGTTGAGTCGTAGCCGCAGTAGATTCCGAGTTGACTTGTAGCCGCAGTAGATTCTGAGTTGAGTCGTAGCCGCAGTAGATTCTGAGTTGACTTGTAGGCGCAGTAGATTCCGAGTTGAGACGTAGCCGCAGTAGATTCTGAGTTGAGACGTAGCCGCAGTAGATTCCGAGTTGAGACGTAGCCGCAGTAGATTCCGAGTTGAGACGTAGCCGCAGTAGATTCTGAGTTGAGACGTAGCCGCAGTAGATTCCGAGATGAGACGTAGCCGCAGTGGATTCCGAGTTGAGACGTAGCCGCAGTAGATACTGAGTTGAGACGTAGCCGCAGTAGATTCCGAGTTGAGACGTAGCCGCAGTAGATTCTGAGTCTACTTGTAGTCGCAGTAGATTCTGAGTTGACTTGTAGCCGCAGTAGATTTTGAGTTGAGACTTAGCCGCAGTAGATTCTGAGTTGAGACGTAGCCGCAGTAGATTATTAGTTGACTTGTAGCCGCAGTAGATTCTGAGTTGACTTGTAGCCGCAGTAGATTCTGAGTTGAGATGTAGCCGCAGTAGATTCTGAATTGAGACGTAGCCGCAGTAGATTCTGAGTTGACTTGTAGCCGCAGTAGATTCTGAGTTGAGACGTAGCCGCAGTAGATTCCGAGTTGACTTGTAGCCGCAGTAGATTCTGAATTGAGAAGTAGCCGCAGTAGATTCTTAGTTGACTTGTAGCCGCAGTAGATTCCGAGTTGAGACGTAGCCGCAGTAGATTCTGAGTTGACTTGTAGCCGCAGTAGATTCTGAGTTGACTTGTAGCCGCTGTAGATTCTGAGTTTACTTGTAGCCGCAGTAGATTCTGAGTTGAGTCGTAGCCGCAGTAGATTCCGAGTTGAATTGTAGCCGCAGTAGATTCCGAGTTGACTTGTAGCCGCAGTAGATTCCGAGTTGACTTGTAGCCGCAGTAGATTCTGAGTTGACTTGTAGCCGCAGTAGATTCCGAGTTGAATTGTAGCCGCAGTAGATTCTGAGTTGAGTCGTAGCAACAGTAGATTCTGAGTTGACTTGTAGCCGCAGTAGATTCCGAGTTGAGTCGTAGCCGCAGTAGATTCCGAGTTGACTTGTAGCCACAGTAGATTCTGAGTTGAGTCGTAGCCGCAGTAGATTCCGAGTTGACTTGTAGCCGCAGTAGATTCCCAGTTGAGACGTAGCCGCAGTAGATTCTGAGTTGAGACGTAGCCGCAGTAGATTCCGAGTTGAGACTTAGCCGCAGTAGATTCTGAGTTGAGACGTAGCCGCAGTAGATTCCGAGTTGAGACGTAGCCGCAGTAGATTCCGAGTTGAGACGTAGCCGCAGTAGATTCTGAGTTGAGACGTAGCCTCAGTAGATTCTGAGTTGAGACGTAGCCGCAGTAGATTCTGAGTTGACTTGTAGCTGCAGTAGATTCTGAGTTGAGACGTAGCCGCAGTAGATTCTGAGTTGACTTGTAGCCGCAGTAGATTCTGAGTTGACTTGTAGCCGCAGTAGATTCTGAGATGACTTGTAGCCGCAGTACATTCTGATTTGACTTGTATCCGCAGTAGATTCTGAGTTGAGACGTAGCCGCAGTAGATTCTGAGTTGACTTGTAGCTGCAGTAGATTCTGAGTTGAGACGTAGCCGCAGTAGATTCTGAGTTGACTTGTAGCCGCAGTAGATTCTGAGTTGAGTTGTAGCCGCAGTAGATTCTGAGTTGACTTGTAGCCGCAGTAGATTCTGAGTTGACTTGTAGCCGCAGTAGA
The DNA here is from genome assembly GCF_054131305.1 of Coturnix japonica. NCBI lineage: Eukaryota > Metazoa > Chordata > Aves > Galliformes > Phasianidae > Coturnix > Coturnix japonica. The sequence continues at coordinate 4,673,616 of NC_140682.1, read as the reverse complement.
TTCTGAGTTGAGTCGTAGCCGCAGTAGATTCCGAGTTGACTTGTAGCCGCATTAGATTCTGAGTTGAGTCGTAGCCGCAGTAGATTCCGAGTTGACTTGTAGCCGCAGTAGATTCCGAGTTGAGACGTAGCCGCAGTAGATTCTGAGTTGAGACGTAGCCGCAGTAGACTCTGAGTTGAGACGTAGCCGCAGTAGATTCTGAGTTGAGACGTAGCCGCAGTAGATTCCGAGTTGAGACGTAGCCGCAGTAGATTCTGAGTTGAGACGTAGCCGCAGTAGATTCCGAGTTGAGACGTAGCCGCAGTAGATTCTGAGTTGAGACGTAGCCGCAGTAGATTCCGAGTTGAGACGTAGCCGCAGTAGATTCTGAGTTGAGACGTAGCCGCAGTAGATTCCGAGTTGAGACGTAGCCGCAGTAGATTCTGAGTTGAGACGTAGCCGCATTAGATTCCGAGTTGAGACGTAGCCGCAGTAGATTCTGAGTTGACTTGTAGTCGCAGTAGATTCTGAGTTGAGACGTAGCCGCAGTAGATTCTGAGTTGACTTGTAGCCGCAGTAGATTCCGAGTTGACTTGTAGCCGCAGTAGATTCTGAGTTGAGACGTAGCCGCAGTAGATTCTGAGTTGAGACGTAGCCGCAGTAGATTCTTAGTTGACTTGTAGCCGCAGTAGATTCTGAGTTGAGTCGTAGCCGCAGTAGATTCCGAGTTGACTTGTAGCCGCAGTAGATTCTGAGTTGAGTCGTAGCCGCAGTAGATTCTGAGTTGACTTGTAGCCGCAGTAGATTCCGAGTTGAGACGTAGCCGCAGTAGATTCTGAGTTGAGACGTAGCCGCAGTAGATTCCGAGTTGAGACGTAGCCGCAGTAGATTCCGAGTTGAGACGTAGCCGCAGTAGATTCTGAGTTGAGACGTAGCCGCAGTAGATTCCGAGATGAGACGTAGCCGCAGTGGATTCCGAGTTGAGACGTAGCCGCAGTAGATTCTGAGTTGAGACGTAGCCGCAGTAGATTCTGAGTTGAGACGTAGCCGCAGTAGATTCTGAGTCTACTTGTAGTCGCAGTAGATTCTGAGTTGACTTGTAGCCGCAGTAGATTCTGAGTTGAGACTTAGCCGCAGTAGATTCTGAGTTGAGACGTAGCCGCAGTAGATTCTTAGTTGACTTGTAGCCGCAGTAGATTCTGTGTTGACTTGTAGCCGCAGTAGATTCTGAGTTGAGATGTAGCCGCAGTAGATTCTGAGTTGAGTCGTAGCCGCAGTAGATTCTGAGTTGACTTGTAGCCGCAGTAGATTCTGAGTTGAGACGTAGCCGCAGTAGATTCCGAGTTGACTTGTAGCCGCAGTAGATTCTGAGTTGAGACGTAGCCGCAGTAGATTCTTAGTTGACTTGTAGCCGCAGTAGATTCCGAGTTGAGACGTAGCCGCAGTAGATTCTGAGTTGACTTGTAGCCGCAGTAGATTCTGAGTTGACTTGTAGCCGCTGTAGATTCTGAGTTTACTTGTAGCCGCAGTAGATTCTGAGTTGAGTCGTAGCCGCAGTAGATTCCGAGTTGAATTGTAGCCGCAGTAAATTCCGAGTTGACTTGTAGCCGCAGTAGATTCCGAGTTGACTTGTAGCCGCAGTAGATTCTGAGTTGACTTGTAGCCGCAGTAGATTCCGAGTTGAATTGTAGCCGCAGTAGATTCTGAGTTGAGTCGTAGCAACAGTAGATTCTGAGTTGACTTGTAGCCGCAGTAGATTGCGAGTTGAGTCGTAGCCGCAGTAGATTCCGAGTTGACTTCTAGCCACAGTAGATTCTGAGTTGAGTCGTAGCCGCAGTAGATTCCGAGTTGACTTGTAGCCGCAGTAGATTCCGAGTTGAGACGTAGCCGCAGTAGATTCTGAGTTGAGACGTAGCCGCAGTAGATTCCGAGTTGAGACGTAGCCGCAGTAGATTCCGAGTTGAGACATAGCCGCAGTAGATTCCGAGTTGAGACGTAGCCACAGTAGATTCTGAGTTGAGACGTAGCCGCAGTAGATTCCGAGTTGAGACGTAGCCGCAGTAGATTCTGAGTTGACTTGTAGCTGCAGTAGATTCTGAGTTGAGACGTAGCCGCAGTAGATTCTGAGTTTACTTGTAGCCGCAGTAGATTCTGAGTTGACTTGTAGCCGCAGTAGATTCTGAGTTGACTTGTAGCCGCAGTAGATTCTGAGTTGAGACGTAGCCGCAGTAGATTCTGAGTTAAGACGTAGCCGCAGTAGATACTTAGTTGACTTGTAGCCGCAGTAGATTCCAGGTTGAGACGTAGCCGCAGTAGATTCTGAGTTGACTTGTAGCCGCAGTAGATTCTGAGTTGACTTGTAGCCGCAGTAGATTCTGAGTTGAAACGTAGCCAAGTAGATTCCGAGTAGAGACGTAGCCGCAGTAGATTCTGAGTTGACTTGTAGCCGCAGTAGATTCTGAGTTGACTTGTAGCCGCAGTAGATTCCGAGTTGAATTGCAGCCGCAGTAGATTCTGAGTTGAGTCATAGCCGCAGTAGATTCTGAGTTGAATTTTAGCCGCATTAGATTCTGAGTTGAGTCGTAGCCGCAGTAGATTCCGAGTTGACTTGTAGCCGCAGTAGATTCTGAGTTGAGTCGTAGCCGCAGTAGATTCCGAGTTGACTTGTAGCCGCAGTAGATTCCGAGTTGAGACGTAGCCGCTGTAGATTCTGAGTTGAGACGTAGCCGCAGTAGATTCCGAGTTGAGACGTAGCCGCAGTAGATTCCGAGTTGAGACGTAGCCGCAGTAGATTCTGAGTTGAGACGTAGCCGCAGTAGATTCCGAGTTGAGACGTAGCCGCAGTAGATTCTGAGTTGACTTGTAGGTGCAGTAGATTCTGAGTTGAGACGTAGCCGCAGTAGATTCTGAGTTGACTTGTAGCCGCAGTAGATTCTGAGTTGACTTGTAGCCGCAGTAGATTCTGAGATGACTTGTAGCTGCAGTAGATTCTGAGTTGACTTGTATCCGCAGTAGATTCTGAGTTGAGACGTAGCCGCAGTAGATTCTGAGTTGACTTATAGCCGCAGTAGATTCTGAGTTGACTTGTAGCCGCAGTAGATTCTGAGTTGAGTCGTAGCCGCAGTAGATTCCGAGTTGAATTGTAGCCGCAGTAGATTCTGAGTTGAGTCGTAGCCGCAGTAGATTCCGAGTTGACTTGTAGCCGCAGTAGATTCCGAGTTGAGACGTAGCCGCTGTAGATTCTGAGTTGAGACGTAGCCGCAGTAGATTCTGAGTTGAGACGTAGCCGCAGTAGATTCTGAGTTGAGACGTAGCCGCAGTAGATTCCGAGTTGAGACGTAGCCGCAGTAGATTCTGAGTTGAGACGTAGCCACAGTAGATTACGAGTTGAGACGAAGCCGCAGTAGATTCTGAGTTGAGACGTAGCCGCAGTAGATTCCGAGTTGAGACGTAGCCGCAGTAGATTCTGAGTTGAGACATAGCCGCAGTAGATTCTGAGTTGAGACGTAGCCGCAGTAGATTCTGAGTTGAGACGTAGCCGCAGTAGATTCCGAGTTGAGACGTAGCCGCAGTAGATTCCGAGTTGAGACGTAGCCGCAGTAGATTCTGAGTTGACTTGTAGCCGCAGTAGATTCTGAGTTGACTTGTAGCCGCAGTAGATTCCGAGTTGACTTGTAGCCGCAGTAGATTCTGAGTTGAGACGTAGCCGCAGTAGATTCTGAGTTGAGACGTAGCCGCAGTAGATTCTTAGTTGACTTGTAGCCGCAGTAGATTCTGAGTTGAGTCGTAGCCGCAGTAGATTCCGAGTTGACTTGTAGCCGCAGTAGATTCTGAGTTGAGTCGTAGCCGCAGTAGATTCTGAGTTGACTTGTAGCCGCAGTAGATTCCGAGTTGAGACGTAGCCGCAGTAGATTCTGAGTTGAGACGTAGCCGTAGTAGATTCCGAGTTGAGACGTAGCCGCAGTAGATTCCGAGTTGAGACGTAGCCGCAGTAGATTCTGTGTCTACTTGTAGTCGCAGTAGATTCTGAGTTGACTTGTAGCCGCAGTAGATTTTGAGTTGAGACTTAGCCGCAGTAGATTCTGAGTTGAGACGTAGCCGCAGTAGATTCCGAGTTGAGACGTAGCCGCAGTAGATTCTGAGTTGACTTGTAGCCGCAGTAGATTCTGAGTTGAGATGTAGCCGCAGTAGATTCTGAGTTGAGACGTAGCCGCAGTAGATTCTGAGTTGACTTGTAGCCGCAGTAGATTCTGAGTTGAGACGTAGCCGCAGTAGATTCTGAGTTGACTTGTAGCCGCAGTAGAATCTGAGTTGAGACGTAGCCGCAGTAGATTCTTAGTTGACTTGTAGCCGCAGTAGATTCTGAGTTGAGACGTAGCCACAGTAGATTCTGAGTTGACTTGTAGCCGCAGTAGATTCTGAGTTGACTTGTAGCCGCAGTAGATTCTGAGTTTACTTGTAGCCGCAGTAGATTCTGAGTTGAGTCGTAGCCGCAGTAGATTCCGAGTTGAATTGTAGCCGCAGTAGATTCCGAGTTGACTTGTAGCCGCAGTAGATTCTGAGTTGAATTGTAGCCACTGTAGATTCTGAGTTGACTTGTAGCCGCAGTAGATTCCGAGTTGAATTGTAGCCGCAGTAGATTCTGAGTTGAGTCGTAGCCGCAGTAGATTCCGAGTTGACTTGTAGCCGCAGTAGATTCCGAGTTGAGTCGTAGCCGCAGTAGATTCCGAGTTGACTTGTAGCCGCAGTAGATTCTGAGTTGAGTCGTAGCCGCAGTAGATTCCGAGTTGACTTGTAGCCGCAGTAGATTCCGAGTTGAGACGTAGCCGCTGTAGATTCTGAGTTGAGACGTAGCCGCAGTAGATTCCGAGTTGAGACGTAGCCGCAGTAGATTCTGAGTTGAGACGTAGCCGCAGTAGATTCCGAGTTGAGACGTAGCCGCAGTAGATTCTGAGTTGACTTGTAGGTGCAGTAGATTCTGAGTTGAGACGTAGCCGCAGTAGATTCTGAGTTGACTTGTAGCCGCAGTAGATTCTGAGTTGACTTGTACCCGCAGTAGATTCTGAGATGACTTGTAGCTGCAGTAGATTCTGAGTTGACTTGTATCCGCAGTAGATTCTGAGTTGAGACGTAGCCGCAGTAGATTCTGAGTTGACTTATAGCCGCAGTAGATTCTGAGTTGACTTGTAGCCGCAGTAGATTCTGAGTTGAGTCGTAGCCGCAGTAGATTCCGAGTTGACTTGTAGCCGCAGTAGATTCTGAGTTGAGTCGTAGCCGCAGTAGATTCCGAGTTGACTTGTAGCCGCAGTAGATTCCGAGTTGAGACGTAGCCGCTGTAGATTCTGAGTTGAGACGTAGCCGCAGTAGATTCTGAGTTGAGACGTAGCCGCAGTAGATTCTGAGTTGAGACGTAGCCGCAGTAGATTCCGAGTTGACTTGTAGCCGCAGTAGATTCTGAGTTGAGACGTAGCCACAGTAGATTACGAGTTGAGACGAAGCCGCAGTAGATTCTGAGTTGAGACGTAGCCGCAGTAGATTCTGAGTTGAGACGTAGCCGCAGTAGATTCTGAGTTGAGACATAGCCGCAGTAGATTCCGAGTTGAGACGTAGCCGCAGTAGATTCCGAGTTGAGACGTAGCCGCAGTAGATTCCGAGTTGAGACGTAGCCGCAGTAGATTCTGAGTTGACTTGTAGTCGCAGTAGATTCTGAGTTGACTTGTAGCCGCAGTAGATTCTGAGTTGACTTGTAGCCGCAGTAGATTCCGAGTTGACTTGTAGCCGCAGTAGATTCTGAGTTGAGACGTAGCCGCAGTAGATTCTGAGTTGAGACGTAGCCGCAGTAGATTCTTAGTTGACTTGTAGCCGCAGTAGATTCTGAGTTGAGTCGTAGCCGCAGTAGATTCCGAGTTGACTTGTAGCCGCAGTAGATTCTGAATTGAGTCGTAGCCGCAGTAGATTCTGAGTTGACTTGTAGCCGCAGTAGATTCCGAGTTGAGACGTAGCCGCAGTAGATTCTGAGTTGAGACGTAGCCGTAGTAGATTCCGAGTTGAGACGTAGCCGCAGTAGATTCCGAGTTGAGACGTAGCCGCAGTAGATTCTGAGTTGAGACGTAGCCGCAGTAGATTCCGAGATGAGACGTAGCCGCAGTGGATTCCGAGTTGAGACGTAGCCGCAGTAGATTCTGAGTTGAGACGTAGCCGCAGTAGATTCCGAGTTGAGACGTAGCCGCAGTAGATTCTGAGTCTACTTGTAGTCGCAGTAGATTCTGAGTTGAGACGTAGCCGCAGTAGATTCTTAGTTGACTTGTAGCCGCAGTAGATTGTGAGTTGACTTGTAGCCGCAGTAGATTCTGAGTTGAGATGTAGCCGCAGTAGATTCTGAGTTGAGACGTAGCCGCAGTAGATTCTGAGTTGACTTGTAGCCGCAGTAGATTCTGAGTTGAGACGTAGCCGCAGTAGATTCTGAGTTGTCTTGTAGCCGCAGTAGATTCTGAGTTGAGACGTAGCCGCAGTAGATTCTTAGTTGACTTGTAGCCGCAGTAGATTCCGAGTTGAGACGTAGCTACAGTAGATTCTGAGTTGACTTGTAGCCGCAGTAGATTCTGAGTTGACTTGTAGCCGCAGTAGATTCTGAGTTTACTTGTAGCCGCAGTAGATTCTGAGTTGAGTCGTAGCCGCAGTAGATTCCGAGTTGAAGTGTAGCCGCAGTAGTTTCCGAGTTGACTTGTAGCCGCAGTAGATTCTGAGTTGAATTGTAGCCACTGTAGATTCTGAGTTGACTTGTAGCCGCAGTAGATTCCGAGTTGAATTGTAGCCGCAGTAGATTCTGAGTTGAGTCGTAGCCGCAGTAGATTCTGAGTTGTCTTGTAGCCGCAGTAGATTCCGAGTTGAGTCGTAGCCGCAGTAGATTCCGAGTTGACTTGTAGCCGCAGTAGATTCTGAGTTGAGTCGTAGCCGCAGTAGATTCCGAGTTGACTTGTAGCCGCAGTAGATTCCGAGTTGAGACGTAGCCGCAGTAGATTCTGAGTTGAGACATAGCCGCAGTAGATTCCGAGTTGAGACGTAGCCGCAGTAGATTCCGAGTTGAGACGTAGCCGCAGTAGATTCTGAGTTGACTTGTAGCCGCAGTAGAGTCTGAGTTGACTTGTAGCCGCAGTAGATTCTGAGTTGACTTGTAGCCGTAGTAGATTCTGAGTTGACTTGTAGCCACAGTAGATTCTGAGTTGAGACGTAGCCGCAGTAGATTCCGAGTTGAGACGTAGCCGCAGTAGATTCTGAGTTGACTTGTAGCCGCAGTAGATTCTGAGTTGACTTGTAGCCGCAGTAGATTCTGAGTTGAGACGTAGCCGCAGTAGATTCTGAGTTGACACGTAGCCGCAGTAGATTCTGAGTTGACACGTAGCCGCAGTAGATTCTGAGTTGAGACGTAGCCGCAGTAGATTCCTAGTTGAGACGTAGAAGCAGTAGATTCTGAGTTGAGACGTAGCCGCAGTAGATTCCGAGTTGAGACGTAGCCGCAGTAGATTCCGAGTTGAGACGTAGCCGCAGTAGATTCCGAGTTGAGACGTAGCCGCAGTAGATTCCGAGTTGAGACGTAGCCGCAGTAGATTCTGAGTTGAGACGTAGCCGCAGTAGATTCCGAGTTGAGACGTAGTCGCAGTAGATTCTGCGTTGACTTGTAGCCGCAGTAGATTCTGAGTTGACTTGTAGCCGCAGTAGATTCTGAGTTGAGACGTAGCCGCAGTAGATTCTGAGTTGAGACGTAGCCGCAGTAGATTCTTAGTTGACTTGTAGCCACAGTAGATTCTGAGTTGACTTGTAGCCGCTGTAGATTCTGAGTTGACTTGTAGCCGCAGTAGATTCTGAGTTGACTTGTAGCCGCAGTAGATACTGTGTTGACTTGTAGCCGCAGTAGATTCTGAGTTGACTTGTAGCCGCAGTAGATTCTGAGTTCACTGGTAGCCGCAGTAGATTCTGAGTTGAGACGTAGCCGCAGTAGATTCCGAGTTGAGACGTAGCCGCAGTAGATTCTGAGTTGAGACGTAGCCGCAGTAGATTCCGAGTTGAGACGTAGCCGCAGTAGATTCTGAGTTGAGACGTAGCCGCAGTAGATTCCGAGTTGAGACGTAGCCGCAGTAGATTCTGAGTTGAGATGTAGCCGCAGTAGATTCCGAGTTGAGACGTAGCCGCAGTAGATTCTGAGTTGAGACGTAGCCGCAGTAGATTCCGAGTTGAGACGTAGCCGCAGTAGATTCTGAGTTGAATTGTAGTCGCAGTAGATTCTGAGTTGACTTGTAGCCGCAGTAGATTCTGAGTTGACTAGTAGCCGCAGTAGATTCCGAGTTGACTTGTAGCCGCAGTAGATTCTGAGTTGAGACGTAGCCGCAGTAGATTCTTAGCTGACTTGTAGCCGCAGTAGATTCCGAGTTGAGACGTAGCCGCAGTAGATTCTGAGTTGACTTGTAGCCGCAGTAGATTCTGAGTAGACTTGTAGCCGCAGTAGATTCTGAGTTTAATTGTAGCCGCAGTAGATTCAGAGTTGAGTCGTAGCCGCAGTAGATTCCGAGTTGAATTGTAGCCGCAGTAGATTCCGAGTTGACTTGTAGCCGCAGTAGATTCCGAGTTGACTTGTAGCCGCAGTAGATTCTGAGTTGACTTGTAGCCGCAGTAGATTCCGAGTTGAATTGTAGCCGCAGTAGATTCTGAGTTGAGTCGTAGCAACAGTTGATTCTGAGTTGACTTGTAGCCGCAGTAGATTCCGAGTTGAGTCGTAGCCGCAGTAGATTCCGAGTTGACTTGTAGCCGCAGTAGATTCTGAGTTGAGTCGTAGCCGCAGTAGATTCCGAGTTGACTTGTAGCCGCAGTAGATTCCGAGTTGAGACGTAGCCGCAGTAGATTCTGAGTTGAGACGTAGCCGCAGTAGATTCCGAGTTGAGACGTAGCCGCAGTAGATTCCGAGTTGAGACGTAGCCGCAGTAGATTCCGAGTTGAGACGTAGCCGCAGTAGATTCTGAGTTGAGACGTAGCCGCAGTAGATTCCGAGTTGAGACGTAGCCGCAGTAGATTCTGAGTTGACTTGTAGCTGCAGTAGATTCTGAGTTGAGACGTGCCGCAGTAGATTCTGAGTTTACTTGTAGCCGCAGTAGATTCTGAGTTGACTTGTAGCCGCAGTAGATTCTGAGTTGACTTGTAGCCGCAGTAGATTCTGAGTTGAGACGTAGCCGCAGTAGATTCTGAGTTAAGACGTAGCCGCAGTAGATACTTAGTTGACTTGTAGCCGCAGTAGATTCCGAGTTGAGACGTAGCCGCAGTAGATTCTGAGTTGACTTGTAGCCGCAGTAGATTCTGAGTTGACTTGTAGCCGCAGTAGATTCTGAGTTGAAACGTAGCCACAGTAGATTCCGAGTTGAGACGTAGCCGCAGTAGATTCTGAGTTGACTTGTAGCCGCAGTAGATTCTGAGTTGAGACGTAGCCGCAGTAGATTCCGAGTTGAATTGTAGCCGCAGGAGATTCAGTTGAGTCATAGCCGCAGTAGATTCTGAGTTGAATTTTAGCCGCAGTAGATTCTGAGTTGAGTCGTAGCCGCAGTAGATTCCGAGTTGACTTGTAGCCGCAGTAGATTCTGAGTTGAGTCGTAGCCGCAGTAGATTCCGAGTTGACTTGTAGCCGCAGTAGATTCCGAGTTGAGACGTAGCCGCTGTAGATTCTGAGTTGAGACGTAGCCGCAGTAGATTCCGAGTTGAGACGTAGCCGCAGTAGATTCCGAGTTGAGACGTAGCCACAGTAGATTCTGAGTTGAGACGTAGCCGCAGTAGATTCCGAGTTGAGACGTAGCCGCAGTAGATTCTGAGTTGACTTGTAGGTGCAGTAGATTCTGAGTTGAGACGTAGCCGCAGTAGATTCTGAGTTGACTTGTAGCCGCAGTAGATTCTGAGTTGACTTGTAGCCGCAGTAGATTCTGAGATGACTTGTAGCCGCAGTAGATTCTGAGTTGACTTGTATCCGCAGTAGATTCTGAGTATAGACGTAGCCGCAGTAGATTCTGAGTTGACTTGTAGCCGCAGTAGATTCTGAGTTGACTTGTAGCCGCAGTAGATTCTGAGTTGAGTCGTAGCCGCAGTAGATTCCGAGTTGACTTGGAGCCGCAGTAGATTCTGAGTTGAGTCGTAGCCGCAGTAGATTCCGAGTATACTTGTAGCCGCAGTAGATTCCGAGTTGAGACGTAGCCGCAGTAGATTCTGAGTTGAGACGTAGCCGCAGTAGATTCTGAGTTGAGACGTAGCCGCAGTAGATTCCGAGTTGAGACGTAGCCGCAGTAGATTCTGAGTTGAGACGTAGCCACAGTAGATTACGAGTTGAGACGTAGCCGCAGTAGATTCTGAGTTGAGACGTAGCCGCAGTAGATTCCGAGTTGAGACGTAGCCGCAGTAGATTCTGAGTTGAGACATAGCCGCAGTAGATTCCGAGTTGAGACGTAGCCGCAGTAGATTCGGAGTTGAGACGTAGCCGCAGTAGATTCCGAGTTGAGACGTAGCCGCAGTAGATTCTGAGTTGACTTGTAGTCGCAGTAGATTCTGAGTTGACTTGTAGCCGCAGTAGATTCTGAGTTGACTTGTAGCCGCAGTAGATTCCGAGTTGACTTGTAGCCGCAGTAGATTCTGAGTTGAGACGTAGCCGCAGTAGATTCTGAGTTGAGACGTAGCCGCAGTAGATTCTTAGTTGACTTGTAGCCGCAGTAGATTCTGAGTTGACTTGTAGCCGCAGTAGATTCCGAGTTGACTTGTAGCCGCAGTAGATTCTGAGTTGAGACGTAGCCGCAGTAGATTCTGAGTTGAGTCGTAGCCGCAGTAGATTCCGAGTTGACTTGTAGCCGCAGTAGATTCCGAGTTGAGACGTAGCCGCAGTAGATTCTGAGTTGAGACGTAGCCGCAGTAGATTCCGAGTTGAGACGTAGCCGCAGTAGATTCCGAGTTGAGACGTAGCCGCAGTAGATTCCGAGTTGAGACGTAGCCGCAGTAGATTCTGAGTTGAGACGTAGCCGCAGTAGATTCCGAGTTGAGACGTAGCCGCAGTAGATTCTGAGTTGACTAGTAGCTGCAGTAGATTCTGAGTTGAGACGTGCCGCAGTAGATTCTGAGTTTACTTGTAGCCGCAGTAGATTCTGAGTTGACTTGTAGCCGCAGTAGATTCTGAGTTGACTTGTAGCCGCAGTAGATTCTGAGTTGAGACGTAGCCGCAGTAGATTCTGAGTTAAGACGTAGCCGCAGTAGATACTTAGTTGACTTGTAGCCGCAGTAGATTCCGAGTTGAGACGTAGCCGCAGTAGATTCTGAGTTGACTTGTAGCCGCAGTAGATTCTGAGTTGACTTGTAGCCGCAGTAGATTCTGAGTTGAAACGTAGCCACAGTAGATTCCGAGTTGAGACGTAGCCGCAGTAGATTCTGAGTTGACTTGTAGCCGCAGTAGATTCTCAGTTGAGACGTAGCCGCAGTAGATTCCGAGTTGAATCGTAGCCGCAGTAGATTCTGAGTTGAGTCATAGCCGCAGTAGATTCTGAGTTGAATTTTAGCCGCAGTAGATTCTGAGTTGAGTCGTAGCCGCAGTAGATTCCGAGTTGACTTGTACCCGCAGTAGATTCCGAGTTGAGTCGTAGCCGCAGTAGATTCCGAGTTGACTTGTAGCCGCAGTAGATTCCGAGTTGAGACGTAGCCGCTGTAGATTCTGAGTTGAGAGGTAGCCGCAGTAGATTCCGAGTTGATACGTAGCCGCAGTAGATTCCGAGTTGAGACGTAGCCGCAGTAGATTCTGAGTTGAGACGTAGCCGCAGTAGATTCTGAGTTGAGATGTAGCCGCAGTAGATTCTGAGTTGACTTGTAGGTGCAGTAGATTCTGAGTTGAGACGTAGCCGCATTAGATTCTGAGTTGACTTGTAGCCGCAGTAGATTCTGAGTTGACTTGTAGCCGCAGTAGATTCTGAGATGACTTGTAGCCGCAGTAGATTCTGAGTTGACTTGTATCCGCAGTAGATTCTGAGTTGAGACGTAGCCGCAGTAGATTCTGAGTTGACTTGTAGCCACAGTAGATTCTGAGTTGAGACGTAGCCGCAGTAGATTCTGAGTTGACTTGTAGCCGCAGTAGATTCTGAGTTGACTTGTAGCCGCAGTAGATTCTGAGTTGAGACGTAGCCGCAGTAGATTCTGAGTTGAGACGTAGCCGCATTAGATTCCGAGTTGAGACGTAGCCGCAGTAGATTCTGAGTTGAGACGTAGCCGCAGTAGATTCCGAGTTGAGACGTAGCCGCAGTAGATTCTGAGTTGACTTGTAGTCGCAGTAGATTCTGAGTTGACTTGTAGCCGCAGTAGATTCTGAGTTGACTTGTAGCCGCAGTAGATTCTGAGTTGACTTGTAGCCGCAGTAGATTCTGAGTTGAGTCATAGCCGCAGTAGATTCTGAGTTGAATTTTAGCCGCAGTAGATTCTGAGTTGAGTCGTAGCCGCAGTAGATTCCGAGTTGACTTGTAGCCGCAGTAGATTCCGAGTTGAGTCGTAGCCGCAGTAGATTCCGAGTTGAGACGTAGCCGCAGTAGATTCCGAGTTGAGACGTAGCCGCAGTAGATTCTGAGTTGAGACGTAGCCGCAGTAGATTCTGAGTTGAGATGTAGCCGCAGTAGATTCTGAGTTGAATTGTAGGTGCAGTAGATTCTGAGTTGAGACGTAGCCGCATTAGATTCTGAGTTGACTTGTAGCCGCAGTAGATTCTGAGTTGACTTGTAGCCGCAGTAGATTCTGAGATGACTTGTAGCCGCAGTAGATTCTGAGTTGACTTGTATCCGCAGTAGATTCTGAGTTGAGACGTAGCCGCAGTAGATTCTGAGTTGACTTGTAGGTGCAGTAGATTCTGAGTTGAGACGTAGCCGCAGTAGATTCTGAGTTGACTTGTAGCCGCAGTAGATTCTGAGTTGACTTGTAGCCGCAGTAGATTCTGAGATGACTTGTAGCCGCAGTAGATTCTGAGTTGACTTGTATCCGCAGTAGATTCTGAGTATAGACGTAGCCGCAGTAGATTCTGAGTTGACTTGTAGCCGCAGTAGATTCTGAGTTGACTTGTAGCCGCAGTAGATTCTGAGTTGAGTCGTAGCCGCAGTAGATTCCGAGTTGACTTGTAGCCGCAGTAGATTCTGAGTTGAGTCGTAGCCGCAGTAGATTCCGAGTATACTTGTAGCCGCAGTAGATTCCGAGTTGAGACGTAGCCGCAGTAGATTCTGAGTTGAGACGTAGCCGCAGTAGATTCTGAGTTGAGACGTAGCCGCAGTAGATTCCGAGTTGAGACGTAGCCGCAGTAGATTCCGAGTTGAGACGTAGCCACAGTAGATTACGAGTTGAGACGTAGCCGCAGTAGATTCTGAGTTGAGACGTAGCCGCAGTAGATTCCGAGTTGAGACGTAGCCGCAGTAGATTCTGAGTTGAGACATAGCCGCAGTAGATTCCGAGTTGAGACGTAGCCGCAGTAGATTCGGAGTTGAGACGTAGCCGCAGTAGATTCCGAGTTGAGACGTAGCCGCAGTAGATTCTGAGTTGACTTGTAGTCGCAGTAGATTCTGAGTTGACTTGTAGCCGCAGTAGATTCTGAGTTGACTTGTAGCCGCAGTAGATTCCGAGTTGACTTGTAGCCGCAGTAGATTCTGAGTTGAGACGTAGCCGCAGTAGATTCTGAGTTGAGACGTAGCCGCAGTAGATTCCGAGTTGACTTGTAGCCGCAGTAGATTCTGAGTTGACTTGTAGCCGCAGTAGATTCCGAGTTGACTTGTAGCCGCAGTAGATTCTGAGTTGAGACGTAGCCGCAGTAGATTCTGAGTTGAGTCGTAGCCGCAGTAGATTCCGAGTTGACTTGTAGCCGCAGTAGATTCCGAGTTGAGACGTAGCCGCAGTAGATTCTGAGTTGAGACGTAGCCGCAGTAGATTCCGAGTTGAGACGTAGCCGCAGTAGATTCCGAGTTGAGACGTAGCCGCAGTAGATTCCGAGTTGAGACGTAGCCGCAGTAGATTCTGAGTTGAGACGTAGCCGCAGTAGATTCCGAGTTGAGACGTAGCCGCAGTAGATTCTGAGTTGACTAGTAGCTGCAGTAGATTCTGAGTTGAGACGTGCCGCAGTAGATTCTGAGTTTACTTGTAGCCGCAGTAGATTCTGAGTTGACTTGTAGCCGCAGTAGATTCTGAGTTGACTTGTAGCTGCAGTAGATTCTGAGTTGAGACGTAGCCGCAGTAGATTCTGAGTTAAGACGTAGCCGCAGTAGATACTTAGTTGACTTGTAGCCGCAGTAGATTCCGAGTTGAGACGTAGCCGCAGTAGATTCTGAGTTGACTTGTAGCCGCAGTAGATTCTGAGTTGACTTGTAGCCGCAGTAGATTCTGAGTTGAAACGTAGCCACAGTAGATTCCGAGTTGAGACGTAGCCGCAGTAGATTCTGAGTTGACTTGTAGCCGCAGTAGATTCTGAGTTGAGACGTAGCCGCAGTAGATTCCGAGTTGAATCGTAGCCGCAGTAGATTCTGAGTTGAGTCATAGCCGCAGTAGATTCTGAGTTGAATTTTAGCCGCAGTAGATTCTGAGTTGAGTCGTAGCCGCAGTAGATTCCGAGTTGACTTGTAGCCGCAGTAGATTCCGAGTTGAGTCGTAGCCGCAGTAGATTCCGAGTTGACTTGTAGCCGCAGTAGATTCCGAGTTGAGACGTAGCCGCTGTAGATTCTGAGTTGAGAGGTAGCCGCAGTAGATTCCGAGTTGAGACGTAGCCGCAGTAGATTCCGAGTTGAGACGTAGCCGCAGTAGATTCTGAGTTGAGACGTAGCCGCAGTAGATTCTGAGTTGAGATGTAGCCGCAGTAGATTCTGAGTTGACTTGTAGGTGCAGTAGATTCTGAGTTGAGACGTAGCCGCATTAGATTCTGAGTTGACTTGTAGCCGCAGTAGATTCTGAGTTGACTTGTAGCCGCAGTAGATTCTGAGATGACTTGTAGCCGCAGTAGATTCTGAGTTGACTTGTATCCGCAGTAGATTCTGAGTTGAGACGTAGCCGCAGTAGATTCTGAGTTGACTTGTAGCCACAGTAGATTCTGAGTTGAGACGTAGCCACAGTAGATTCTGAGTTGACTTGTAGCCGCAGTAGATTCTGAGTTGACTTGTAGCCGCAGTAGATTCTGAGTTGAGACGTAGCCGCAGTAGATTCTGAGTTGAGACGTAGCCGCATTAGATTCCGAGTTGAGACGTAGCCGCAGTAGATTCTGAGTTGAGACGTAGCCGCAGTAGATTCCGAGTTGAGACGTAGCCGCAGTAGATTCTGAGTTGACTTGTAGTCGCAGTAGATTCTGAGTTGACTTGTAGCCGCAGTAGATTCTGAGTTGACTTGTAGCCGCAGTAGATTCTGAGTTGACTTGTAGCCGCAGTAGATTCTGAGTTGAGTCATAGCCGCAGTAGATTCTGAGTTGAATTTTAGCCGCAGTAGATTCTGAGTTGACTTGTAGCCGCAGTAGATTCCGAGTTGAGTCGTAGCCGCAGTAGATTCCGAGTTGACTTGTAGCCGCAGTAGATTCCGAGTTGAGACGTAGCCGCTGTAGATTCTGAGTTGAGACGTAGCCGCAGTAGATTCCGAGTTGAGACGTAGCCGCAGTAGATTCCGAGTTGAGACGTAGCCGCAGTAGATTCTGAGTTGAGACGTAGCCGCAGTAGATTCTGAGTTGAGATGTAGCCGCAGTAGATTCTGAGTTGACTTGTAGGTGCAGTAGATTCTGAGTTGAGACGTAGCCGCATTAGATTCTGAGTTGACTTGTAGCCGCAGTAGATTCTGAGTTGACTTGTAGCCGCAGTAGATTCTGAGATGACTTGTAGCCGCAGTAGATTCTGAGTTGACTTGTATCCGCAGTAGATTCTGAGTTGAGACGTAGCCGCAGTAGATTCTGAGTTGACTTGTAGCCGCAGTAGATTCTGAGTTGACTTGTAGCCGCAGTAGATTCTGAGTTGACTTGTAGCCGCAGTAGATTCTGAGTTGACTTGTAGCCGCAGTAGATTCTGAGTTGAGTCGTAGCCGCAGTAGATTCCGAGTATACTTGTAGCCGCAGTAGATTCCGAGTTGAGACGTAGCCGCAGTAGATTCTGAGTTGAGACGTAGCCGCAGTAGCTTCTGAGTTGAGACGTAGCCGCAGTAGATTCTGAGTTGAGACGTAGCCGCAGTAGATTCCGAGTTGAGACGTAGCCAAAGTAGATTACGCGTTGAGACGTAGCCGCAGTAGATTCTGAGTTGAGACGTAGCCGCAGTAGATTCCGAGTTGAGACGTAGCCGCAGTAGATTCTGAGTTGAGACATAGCTGCAGTAGATTCCGAGTTGAGACGTAGCCGCAGTAGATTCTGAGTTGAGGCGTAGCCGCAGTAGATTCCGAGTTGAGACGTAGCCGCAGTAGATTCTGAGTTGACTTGTAGTCGCAGTAGATTCTGAGTTGACTTGTAGCCGCAGTAGATTCTGAGTTGACTTGTAGCCGCAGTAGATTCCGAGTTGACTTGTAGCCGCAGTAGATTCTGAGTTGAGACGTAGCCGCAGTAGATTCTGAGTTGACTTGTAGCCGCAGTAGATTATTAGTTGACTTGTAGCCGCAGTAGATTCTGAGTTGAGTCGTAGCCGCAGTAGATTCTGAGTTGAGACGTAGCCGCAGTAGATTCTGAGTTGAATCGTAGCCGCAGTAGATTCCGAGTTGACTTGTAGCCGCAGTAGATTCCGAGTTGAGACGTAGCCGCAGTAGATTCTGAGTTGAGACGTAGCCGCAGTAGATTCCGAGTTGAGACGTAGCCGCAGTAGATTCCGAGTTGAGACGTAGCCGCAGTAGATTCCGAGTTGAGACGTAGCCGCAGTAGATTCTGAGTTGAGACGTAGCCGCAGTAGATTCCGAGTTGAGACGTAGCCGCAGTAGATTCTGAGTTGACTAGTAGCTGCAGTAGATTCTGAGTTGAGACGTGCCGCAGTAGATTCTGAGTTTACTTGTAGCCGCAGTAGATTCTGAGTTGACTTGTAGCCGCAGTAGATTCTGAGTTGACTTGTAGCCGCAGTAGATTCTGAGTTGAGACGTAGCCGCAGTAGATTCTGAGTTAAGACGTAGCCGCAGTAGATACTTAGTTGACTTGTAGCCGCAGTAGATTCCGAGTTGAGACGTAGCCGCAGTAGATTCTGAGTTGACTTGTAGCCGCAGTAGATTCTGAGTTGACTTGTAGCCGCACTAGATTCTGAGTTGAAACGTAGCAACAGTAGATTCCGAGTTGAGACGTAGCCGCAGTAGATTCTGAGTTGACTTGTAGCCGCAGTAGATTCTGAGTTGAGACTTAGCCGCAGTAGATTCCGAGTTGAATCGTAGCCGCAGTAGATTCTGAGTTGAGTCATAGCCGCAGTAGATTCTGAGTTGAATTTTAGCCGCAGTAGATTCTGAGTTGAGTCGTAGCCGCAGTAGATTCCGAGTTGACTTGTAGCCGCAGTAGATTCCGAGTTGAGTCGTAGCCGCAGTAGATTCCGAGTTGACTTGTAGCCGCAGTAGATTCCGAGTTGAGACGTAGCCGCTGTAGATTCTGAGTTGAGAGGTAGCCGCAGTAGATTCCGAGTTGAGACGTAGCCGCAGTAGATTCCGAGTTGAGACGTAGCCGCAGTAGATTCTGAGTTGAGACGTAGCCGCAGTAGATTCTGAGTTGAGATGTAGCCGCAGTAGATTCTGAGTTGACTTGTAGGTGCAGTAGATTCTGAGTTGAGACGTAGCCGCATTAGATTCTGAGTTGACTTGTAGCCGCAGTAGATTCTGAGTTGACTTGTAGCCGCAGTAGATTCTGAGATGACTTGTAGCCGCAGTAGATTCTGAGTTGACTTGTATCCGCAGTAGATTCTGAGTTGAGACGTAGCCGCAGTAGATTCTGAGTTGACTTGTAGCCGCAGTAGATTCTGAGTTGAGACGTAGCCGCAGTAGATTCTGAGTTGACTTGTAGCCGCAGTAGATTCTGAGTTGACTTGTAGCCGCAGTAGATTCTGAGTTGAGACGTAGCCGCAGTAGATTCTGAGTTGAGACGTAGCCGCATTAGATTCCGAGTTGAGACGTAGCCGCAGTAGATTCTGAGTTGAGACGTAGCCGCAGTAGATTCCGAGTTGAGACGTAGCCGCAGTAGATTCTGAGTTGACTTGTAGTCGCAGTAGATTCTGAGTTGACTTGTAGCCGCAGTAGATTCTGAGTTGACTTGTAGCCGCAGTAGATTCTGAGTTGACTTGTAGCCGCAGTAGATTCTGAGTTGAGTCATAGCCGCAGTAGATTCTGAGTTGAATTTTAGCCGCAGTAGATTCTGAGTTGAGTCGTAGCCGCAGTAGATTCCGAGTTGACTTGTAGCCGCAGTAGATTCCGAGTTGAGTCGTAGCCGCAGTAGATTCCGAGTTGACTTGTAGCCGCAGTAGATTCCGAGTTGAGACGTAGCCGCTGTAGATTCTGAGTTGAGACGTAGCCGCAGTAGATTCCGAGTTGAGACGTAGCCGCAGTAGATTCCGAGTTGAGACGTAGCCGCAGTAGATTCTGAGTTGAGACGTAGCCGCAGTAGATTCTGAGTTGAGATGTAGCCGCAGTAGATTCTGAGTTGACTTGTAGGTGCAGTAGATTCTGAGTTGAGACGTAGCCGCATTAGATTCTGAGTTGACTTGTAGCCGCAATAGATTCTGAGTTGACTTGTAGCCGCAGTAGATTCTGAGATGACTTGTAGCCGCAGTAGATTCTGAGTTGACTTGTATCCGCAGTAGATTCTGAGTTGAGTCGTAGCCGCAGTAGATTCTGAGTTGACTTGTAGCCGCAGTAGATTCTGAGTTGACTTGTAGCCGCAGTAGATTCTGAGTTGAGTCGTAGCCGCAGTAGATTCCGAGTATACTTGTAGCCGCAGTAGATTCCGAGTTGAGACGTAGCCGCAGTAGATTCTGAGTTGAGACGTAGCCGCAGTAGCTTCTGAGTTGAGACGTAGCCGCAGTAGATTCTGAGTTGAGACGTAGCCGCAGTAGATTCCGAGTTGAGACGCAGCCAAAGTAGATTACGCGTTGAGACGTAGCCGCAGTAGATTCTGAGTTGAGACGTAGCCGCAGTAGATTCCGTGTTGAGACGTAGCCGCAGTAGATTCTGAGTTGAGACATAGCTGCAGTAGATTCCGAGTTGAGACGTAGCCGCAGTAGATTCTGAGTTGAGGCGTAGCCGCAGTAGATTCCGAGTTGAGACGTAGCCGCAGTAGATTCTGAGTTGACTTGTAGTCGCAGTAGATTCTGAGTTGACTTGTAGCCGCAGTAGATTCTGAGTTGACTTGTAGCCGCAGTAGATTCCGAGTTGACTTGTAGCCGCAGTAGATTCTGAGTTGAGACGTAGCCGCAGTAGATTCCGAGTTGAATCGTAGCCGCAGTAGATTCTGAGTTGAGTCATAGCCGCAGTAGATTCTGAGTTGAATTTTAGCCGCAGTAGATTCTGAGTTGAGTCGTAGCCGCAGTAGATTCCGAGTTGACTTGTAGCCGCAGTAGATTCCGAGTTGAGTCGTAGCCGCAGTAGATTCCGAGTTGACTTGTAGCCGCAGTAGATTCCGAGTTGAGACGTAGCCGCTGTAGATTCTGAGTTGAGAGGTAGCCGCAGTAGATTCCGAGTTGAGACGTAGCCGCAGTAGATTCCGAGTTGAGACGTAGCCGCAGTAGATTCTGAGTTGAGACGTAGCCGCAGTAGATTCTGAGTTGAGATGTAGCCGCAGTAGATTCTGAGTTGACTTGTAGGTGCAGTAGATTCTGAGTTGAGACGTAGCCGCATTAGATTCTGAGTTGACTTGTAGCCGCAGTAGATTCTGAGTTGACTTGTAGCCGCAGTAGATTCTGAGATGACTTGTAGCCGCAGTAGATTCTGAGTTGACTTGTATCCGCAGTAGATTCTGAGTTGAGACGTAGCCGCAGTAGATTCTGAGTTGACTTGTAGCCGCAGTAGATTCTGAGTTGAGACGTAGCCGCAGTAGATTCTGAGTTGACTTGTAGCCGCAGTAGATTCTGAGTTGACTTGTAGCCGCAGTAGATTCTGAGTTGAGACGTAGCCGCAGTAGATTCTGAGTTGAGACGTAGCCGCATTAGATTCCGAGTTGAGACGTAGCCGCAGTAGATTCTGAGTTGAGACGTAGCCGCAGTAGATTCCGAGTTGAGACGTAGCCGCAGTAGATTCTGAGTTGACTTGTAGTCGCAGTAGATTCTGAGTTGACTTGTAGCCGCAGTAGATTCTGAGTTGACTTGTAGCCGCAGTAGATTCTGAGTTGACTTGTAGCCGCAGTAGATTCTGAGTTGAGTCATAGCCGCAGTAGATTCTGAGTTGAATTTTAGCCGCAGTAGATTCTGAGTTGAGTCGTAGCCGCAGTAGATTCCGAGTTGACTTGTAGCCGCAGTAGATTCCGAGTTGAGTCGTAGCCGCAGTAGATTCCGAGTTGACTTGTAGCCGCAGTAGATTCCGAGTTGAGACGTAGCCGCTGTAGATTCTGAGTTGAGACGTAGCCGCAGTAGATTCCGAGTTGAGACGTAGCCGCAGTAGATTCCGAGTTGAGACGTAGCCGCAGTAGATTCTGAGTTGAGACGTAGCCGCAGTAGATTCTGAGTTGAGATGTAGCCGCAGTAGATTCTGAGTTGACTTGTAGGTGCAGTAGATTCTGAGTTGAGACGTAGCCGCATTAGATTCTGAGTTGACTTGTAGCCGCAATAGATTCTGAGTTGACTTGTAGCCGCAGTAGATTCTGAGTTGACTTGTAGCCGCAGTAGATTCTGAGTTGACTTGTATCCGCAGTAGATTCTGAGTTGAGACGTAGCCGCAGTAGATTCTGAGTTGACTTGTAGCCGCAGTAGATTCTGAGTTGACTTGTAGCCGCAGTAGATTCTGAGTTGAGTCGTAGCCGCAGTAGATTCTGAGTTGACTTGTAGCCGCAGTAGATTCTGAGTTGACTTGTAGCCGCAGTAGATTCTGAGTTGAGTCGTAGCCGCAGTAGATTCCGAGTATACTTGTAGCCGCAGTAGATTCCGAGTTGAGACGTAGCCGCAGTAGATTCTGAGTTGAGACGTAGCCGCAGTAGCTTCTGAGTTGAGACGTAGCCGCAGTAGATTCTGAGTTGAGACGTAGCCGCAGTAGATTCCGAGTTGAGACGTAGCCAAAGTAGATTACGCGTTGAGACGTAGCCGCAGTAGATTCTGAGTTGAGACGTAGCCGCAGTAGATTCTGAGTTGACTTGTAGCCGCAGTAGATTCTGAGTTGACTTGTAGCCGCAGTAGATTCTGAGTTGAGTCGTAGCCGCAGTAGATTCTGAGTTGACTTGTAGCCGCAGTAGATTCTGAGTTGACTTGTAGCCGCAGTAGATTCTGAGTTGAGTCGTAGCCGCAGTAGATTCCGAGTATACTTGTAGCCGCAGTAGATTCCGAGTTGAGACGTAGCCGCAGTAGATTCTGAGTTGAGACGTAGCCGCAGTAGCTTCTGAGTTGAGACGTAGCCGCAGTAGATTCTGAGTTGAGACGTAGCCGCAGTAGATTCCGAGTTGAGACGTAGCCAAAGTAGATTACGCGTTGAGACGTAGCCGCAGTAGATTCTGAGTTGAGACGTAGCCGCAGTAGATTCCGAGTTGAGACGTAGCCGCAGTAGATTCTGAGTTGAGACATAGCTGCAGTAGATTCCGAGTTGAGACGTAGCCGCAGTAGATTCTGAGTTGAGGCGTAGCCGCAGTAGATTCCGAGTTGAGACGTAGCCGCAGTAGATTCTGAGTTGACTTGTAGTCGCAGTAGATTCTGAGTTGACTTGTAGCCGCAGTAGATTCTGAGTTGACTTGTAGCCGCAGTAGATTCCGAGTTGACTTGTAGCCGCAGTAGATTCTGAGTTGAGACGTAGCCGCAGTAGATTCTGAGTTGACTTGTAGCCGCAGTAGATTATTAGTTGACTTGTAGCCGCAGTAGATTCTGAGTTGAGTCGTAGCCGCAGTAGATTCTGAGTTGAGAAGTAGCCGCAGTAGATTCTGAGTTGAGTCGTAGCCGCAGTAGATTCTGAGTTGACTTGTAGCCGCAGTAGATTCCGAGTTGAGACGTAGCCGCAGTAGATTCTGAGTTGAGACGTAGCCGTAGTAGATTCCGAGTTGAGACGTAGCCGCAGTAGATTCCGAGTTGAGACGTAGCCGCAGTAGATTCTGAGTTGAGACGTAGCCGCAGTAGATTCCGAGATGAGACGTAGCCGCAGTGGATTCCGAGTTGAGACGTAGCCGCAGTAGATTCCGAGTTGAGACGTAGCCGCAGTAGATTCCGAGTTGAGACGTAGCCGCAGTAGATTCTGAGTCTACTTGTAGTCGCAGTAGATTCTGAGTTGACTTGTAGCCGCAGTAGATTTTGAGTTGAGACTTAGCCGCAGTAGATTCTGAGTTGAGACGTAGCCGCAGTAGATTCTGAGTTGACTTGTAGCCACAGTAGATTCTGAGTTGACTTGTAGCCGCAGTAGATTCTGAGTTGAGATGTAGCCGCAGTAGATTCTGAGTTGAGACGTAGCCGCAGTAGATTCTGAGTTGACTTGTAGCCGCAGTAGATTCTGAGTTGAGACGTAGCCGCAGTAGATTCTGAGTTGACTTGTAGCCGCAGTAGATTCTGAGTTGAGACGTAGCCGCAGTAGATTCTTAGTTGACTTGTAGCCGCAGTAGATTCCGAGTTGAGACGTAGCCGCAGTAGATTCCGAGTTGAGACGTAGCCGCAGTAGATTCTGAGTTGAGACGTAGCCGCAGTAGATTCCGAGTTGAGACGTAGCCGCAGTAGATTCTTAGTTGACTTGTAGCCGCAGTAGATTCTGAGTTGACTTGTAGCCGCAGTAGATTCTGAGTTGAGATGTAGCCGCAGTAGATTCTGAGTTGAGACGTAGCCGCAGTAGATTCTGAGTTGACTTGTAGCCGCAGTAGATTCTGAGTTGAGACGTAGCCGCAGTAGATTCTGAGTTGACTTGTAGCCGCAGTAGATTCTGAGTTGACTTGTAGCCGCAGTAGATTCTGAGTTGAGACGTAGCCGCAGTAGATTCTTAGTTGACTTGTAGCCGCAGTAGATTCCGAGTTGAGACGTAGCCGCAGTAGATTCTGAGTTGACTTGTAGCCGCAGTAGATTCTGAGTTGACTTGTAGCCGCAGTAGATTCTGAGTTTACTTGTAGCCGCAGTAGATTCTGAGTTGAGTCGTAGCCGCAATAGATTCCGAGTTGAATTGTAGCCGCAGTAGATTCCGAGTTGACTTGTAGCCGCAGTAGATTCTGAGTTGACTTGTAGCCACTGTAGATTCTGAGTTGACTTGTAGCCGCAGTAGATTCCGAGTTGAATTGTAGCCGCAGTAGATTCTGAGTTGAGTCGTAGCCGCAGTAGATTCTGAGTTGACTTGTAGCCGCAGTAGATTCCGAGTTGACTTGTAGCCGCAGTAGATTCTGAGTTGAGTCGTTGCCGCAGTAGATTCCGAGTTGACTTGTAGCCGCAGTAGATTCCGAGTTGAGACGTAGCCGCAGTAGATTCTGAGTTGAGACGTAGCCGCAGTAGATTCCGAGTTGAGACGTAGCCGCAGTAGATTCCGAGTTGAGACGTAGCCGCAGTAGATTCTGAGTTGACTTGTAGCCGTAGTAGATTCTGAGTTGACTTGTAGCCACAGTAGATTCTGAGTTGAGACGTAGCCGCAGTAGATTCCGAGTTGAGACGTAGCCGCAGTAGATTCTGAGTTGACTTGTAGCCGCAGTAGATTCCGAGTTGACTTGTAGCCGCAGTAGATTCTGAGTTGAGACGTAGCCGCAGTAGATTCTGAGTTGATACGTAGCCGCAGTAGATTCTTAGTTGACTTGTAGCCGCAGTAGATTCTGAGTTGACTTGTAGCCGCAGTAGATTCCGAGTTGACTTGTAGCCGCAGTAGATTCTGAGTTGAGACGTAGCCGCAGTAGATTCTGAGTTGAGTCGTAGCCGCAGTAGATTCCGAGTTGACTTGTAGCCGCAGTAGATTCCGAGTTGAGACGTAGCCGCAGTAGATTCTGAGTTGAGACGTAGCCGCAGTAGATTCCGAGTTGAGACGTAGCCGCAGTAGATTCCGAGTTGAGACGTAGCCGCAGTAGATTCTGAGTTGAGACGTAGCCGCAGTAGATTCCGAGTTGAGACGTAGCCGCAGTAGATTCTGAGTTGACTAGTAGCTGCAGTAGATTCTCAGTTGAGACGTGCCGCAGTAGATTCTGAGTTTACTTGTAGCCGCAGTAGATTCTGAGTTGACTTGTAGCCGCAGTAGATTCTGAGTTGAGACGTAGCCGCAGTAGATTCTGAGTTAAGACGTAGCCGCAATAGATACTTAGTTGACTTGTAGCCGCAGTAGATTCCGAGTTGAGACGTAGCCGCAGTAGATTCTGAGTTGACTTGTAGCCGCAGTAGATTCTGAGTTGAATCGTAGCCACAGTAGATTCCGAGTTGAGACGTAGCCGCAGTAGATTCTGAGTTGACTTGTAGCCGCAGTAGATTCTGAGTTGAGACGTAGCCGCAGTAGATTCTGAGTTGACTTGTAGCCGCAGTAGATTCCGAGTTGACTTGTAGCCGCAGTAGATTCTGAGTTGAGTCGTAGCCGCAGTAGATTCCGAGTTGACTTGTAGCCGCAGTAGATTCTGAGTTGAGTCGTAGCCGCAGTAGATTCCGAGTATACTTGTAGCCGCAGTAGATTCCGAGTTGAGACGTAGCCGCAGTAGATTCTGAGTTGAGACGTAGCCGCAGTAGATTCCGAGTTGAGACGTAGCCACAGAAGATTCCAAGTTGAGACGTAGCCACAGTAGATTACGAGTTGAGACGTAGCCGCAGTAGATTCTGAGTTGAGACGTAGCCGCAGTAGATTCCGAGTTGAGACGTAGCCGCAGTAGATTCCGAGTTGAGACGTAGCCGCAGTAGATTCTGAGTTGAGGCGTAGCCGCAGTAGATTCCGAGTTGAGACGTAGCCGCAGTAGATTCTGAGTTGACCTGTAGTCGCAGTAGATTCTGAGTTGACTTGTAGCCGCAGTAGATTCTGAGTTGACTTGTAGCCGCAGTAGATTCCGAGTTGACTTGTAGCCGCAGTAGATTCTGAGTTGAGACGTAGCCGCAGTAGATTCTGAGTTGACTTGTAGCCGCAGTAGATTCCGAGTTGACTTGTAGCCGCAGTAGATTCTGAGTTGAGACGTAGCCGCAGTAGATTCAGAGTTGACTTGTAGCCGCAGTAGATTATTAGTTGACTTGTAGCCGCAGTAGATTCTGAGTTGAGTCGTAGCCGCAGTAGATTCTGAGTTGTGACGTAGCCGCAGTAGATTCTGAGTTGAGTCGTAGCCGCAGTAGATTCTGAGTTGACTTGTAGCCGCAGTAGATTCCGAGTTGAGACGTAGCCGCAGTAGATTCTGAGTTGAGACGTAGCCGTAGTAGATTCCGAGTTGAGACGTAGCCGCAGTAGATTCCGAGTTGAGACGTAGCCGCAGTAGATTCTGAGTTGAGACGTAGCCGCAGTAGATTCCGAGATGAGACGTAGCCGCAGTGGATTCCGAGTTGAGACGTAGCCGCAGTAGATTCTGAATTGAGACGTAGCCGCAGTAGATTCCGAGTTGAGACGTAGCCGCAGTAGATTCTGAGTCTACTTGTAGTCGTAGTAGATTCTGAGTTGACTTGTAGCCGCAGTAGATTTTGAGTTGAGACTTAGCCGCAGTAGATTCTGAGTTGAGACGTAGCCGCAGTAGATTCTGAGTTGACTTGTAGCCACAGTAGATTCTGAGTTGACTTGTAGCCGCAGTAGATTCTGAGTTGAGATGTAGCCGCAGTAGATTCTGAGTTGAGACGTAGCCGCAGTAGATTCTGAGTTGACTTGTAGCCGCAGTAGATTCTGAGTTGTGACGTAGCCGCAGTAGATTCTGAGTTGAGACGTAGCCGCAGTAGATTCTGAGTTGAGACGTAGCCGCAGTAGATTCTTAGTTGACTTGTAGCCGCAGTAGATTCCGAGTTGAGACGTAGCCGCAGTAGATTCCGAGTTGAGACGTAGCCGCAGTAGATTCTGAGTTGAGACGTAGCCGCAGTAGATTCCGAGATGAGACGTAGCCGCAGTGGATTCCGAGTTGAGACGTAGCCGCAGTAGATTCTGAGTTGAGACGTAGCCGCAGTAGATTCCGAGTTGAGACGTAGCTGCAGTAGATTCTGAGTCTACTTGTAGTCGCAGTAGATTCTGAGTTGACTTGTAGCCGCAGTAGATTCTGAGTTGAGACTTAGCCGCAGTAGATTCTGAGTTGAGACGTAGCCGCAGTAGATTCTTAGTTGACTTGTAGCCGCAGTAGATTATGAGTTGACTTGTAGCCGCAGTAGATTCTGAGTTGAGATGTAGCCGCAGTAGATTCTGAGTTGAGACGTAGCCGCAGTAGATTCTGAGTTGACTTGTAGCCGCAGTAGATTCTGAGTTGAGACGTAGCCGCAGTAGATTCTGAGTTGACTTGTAGCCGCAGTAGATTCTGAGTTGAGACGTAGCCGCAGTAGATTCTTTGTTGACTTGTAGCCGCAGTAGATTCCGAGTTGAGACGTAGCCGCAGTAGATTCTGAGTTGACTTGTAGCCGCAGTAGATTCTGAGTTGACTTGTAGCCGCAGTAGATTCTGAGTTTACTTGTAGCCGCAGTAGATTCTGAGTTGAGTCGTAGCCACAGTAGATTCCGAGTTGAATTGTAGCCGCAGTAGATTCCGAGTTGACTTGTAGCCGCAGTAGATTCTGAGTTGACTTGTAGCCACTGTAGATTCTGAGTTGACTTGTAGCCGCAGTAGATTCCGAGTTGAATTGTAGCCGCAGTAGATTCTGAGTTGAGTCGTAGCCGCAGTAGATTCTGAGTTGACTTGTAGCCGCAGTAGATTCCGAGTTGAGTCGTAGCCGCAGTAGATTCCGAGTTGACTTGTAGCCGCAGTAGATTCTGAGTTGAGTCGTTGCCGCAGTAGATTCCGAGTTGACTTGTAGCCGCAGTAGATTCCGAGTTGAGACGTAGCCGCAGTAGATTCCGAGTTGAGACGTAGCCGCAGTAGATTCCGAGTTGAGACGTAGCCGCAGTAGATTCCGAGTTGAGACGTAGCCGCAGTAGATTCTGAGTTGACTTGTAGCCGCAGTAGAGTCTGAGTTGACTTGTAGCCGCAGTAGATTCTGAGTTGACTTGTAGCCGTAGTAGATTCTGAGTTGACTTGTAGCCACAGTAGATTCTGAGTTGAGACGTAGCCGCAGTAGATTCCGAGTTGAGACGTAGCCGCAGTAGATTCTGAGTTGACTTGTAGCCGCAGTAGATTCTGAGTTGACTTGTAGCCGCAGTAGATTCTGAGTTGAGACGTAGCCGCAGTAGATTCTGAGTTGACACGTAGCCGCAGTAGATTCTGAGTTGAGACGTAGCCGCAGTAGATTCCTAGTTGAGACGTAGCCGCAGTAGATTCTGAGTTGAGACGTAGCCGCAGTAGATTCCGAGTTGAGACGTAGCCGCAGTAGATTCCGAGTTGAGACGTAGCCGCAGTAGATTCCGAGTTGAGACGTAGCCGCATTAGATTCTGAGTTGAGACGTAGCCGCAGTAGATTCTGAGTTGAGACGTAGCCGCAGTAGATTCCGAGTTGAGACGTAGCCGCAGTAGATTCTGAGTTGACTTGTAGTCGCAGTAGATTCTGAGTTGACTTGTAGCCGCAGTAGATTCTTAGTTGAATTGTAGCCGCAGTAGATTCTGAGTTGAGACGTAGCCGCAGTAGATTCTGAGTTGAGACGTAGCCGCAGTAGATTCTTAGTTGACTTGTAGCCACAGTAGATTCTGAGTTGACTTGTAGCCGCTGTAGATTCTGAGTTGACTTGTAGCCGCAGTAGATTCTGAGTTGACTTGTAGCCGCAGTAGATTCTGTGTTGACTTGTAGCCGCAGTAGATTCTGAGTTGACTTGTAGCCGCAGTAGATTCTGAGTTCACTGGTAGCCGCAATAGATTCTGAGTTGAGACGTAGCCGCAGTAGATTCTGAGTTGAGACGTAGCCGCAGTAGATTCTGAGTTGACTTGTAGCCGCAGTAGATTCTGAGTTGACTTGTAGCCGCAGTAGATTCTGAGTTGAGACGTAGCCGCAGTAGATTTTGAGTTGACTTGTAGCCGCAGTAGATTCCGAGTTGAGTCGTAGCCGCAGTAGATTCCGAGTTGACTTGTAGCCGCAGTAGATTCTGAGTTGAGTCGTTGCCGCAGTAGATTCCGAGTTGACTTGTAGCCGCAGTAGATTCCGAGTTGAGACGTAGCCGCAGTAGATTCCGAGTTGAGACGTAGCCGCAGTAGATTCCGAGTTGAGACGTA
The DNA here is from genome assembly GCF_054131305.1 of Coturnix japonica. Taxonomy (NCBI): domain Eukaryota; kingdom Metazoa; phylum Chordata; class Aves; order Galliformes; family Phasianidae; genus Coturnix; species Coturnix japonica. Next base: position 4,645,271 of record NC_140682.1, on the reverse strand, counting down.
GCCGCAGTAGATTCTGAGTTGACTTGTAGCCGCAGTAGAGTCTGAGTTGACTTGTAGCCGCAGTAGATTCTGAGTTGACTTGTAGCCGTAGTAGATTCTGAGTTGACTTGTAGCCACAGTAGATTCTGAGTTGAGACGTAGCCGCAGTAGATTCCGAGTTGAGACGTAGCCGCAGTAGATTCTGAGTTGACTTGTAGCCGCAGTAGATTCTGAGTTGACTTGTAGCCGCAGTAGATTCTGAGTTGAGACGTAGCCGCAGTAGATTCTGAGTTGACACGTAGCCGCAGTAGATTCTGAGTTGAGACGTAGCAGCAGTAGATTCCTAGTTGAGACGTAGCCGCAGTAGATTCTGAGTTGAGACGTAGCCGCAGTAGATTCCGAGTTGAGACGTAGCCGCAGTAGATTCCGAGTTGAGACGTAGCCGCAGTAGATTCCGAGTTGAGACGTAGCCGCAGTAGATTCCGAGTTGAGACGTAGCCGCAGTAGATTCTGAGTTGAGACGTAGCCGCAGTAGATTCCGAGTTGAGACGTAGCCGCAGTAGATTCTGAGTTGACTTGTAGTCGCAGTAGATTCTGAGTTGACTTGTAGCCGCAGTAGATTCTTAGTTGAATTGTAGCCGCAGTAGATTCTGAGTTGAGACGTAGCCGCAGTAGATTCTGAGTTGAGACGTAGCCGCAGTAGATTCTTAGTTGACTTGTAGCCACAGTAGATTCTGAGTTGACTTGTAGCCGCTGTAGATTCTGAGTTGACTTGTAGCCGCAGTAGATTCTGAGTTGACTTGTAGCCGCAGTAGATTCTGTGTTGACTTGTAGCCGCAGTAGATTCTGAGTTGACTTGTAGCCGCAGTAGATTCTGAGTTCACTGGTAGCCGCAGTAGATTCTGAGTTGAGACGTAGCCGCAGTAGATTCTGAGTTGAGACGTAGCCGCAGTAGATTCTGAGTTGACTTGTAGCCGCAGTAGATTCTGAGTTGAGACGTAGCCGCAGTAGATTTTGAGTTGACTTGTAGCCGCAGTAGATTCTGAGTTGAGACGTAGCCGCAGTAGATTCTGAGTTGACTTGTAGCCGCAGTAGATTCTGAGTTGAGACGTAGCCGCAGTAGATTCTGAGTTGAGACGTAGCCGCAATAGATTCTGAGTTGAGATGTAGCTGCAGTAGATTCCGAGTTGAGACGTAGCCGCAGTAGGTTCTGAGTTGAGACGTAGCCGCAGTAGATTCTGAGTTGAGACGTAGCCGCAGTAGATTCCGAGTTGAGACGTAGCCGCAGTAGATTCTGAGTTGAGACGTAGCCGCAGTAGATTCCGAGTTGAGGCGTAGCCGCAGTAGATTCTGAGTTGAGACGTAGCCGCAGTAGATTCTGAGTTGAGACGTAGCCGAAGTAGATTCTGAGTTGACTTGTAGCCGCAGTAGATTCCGAGTTGACTTGTAGCCGCAGTAGATTCTGAGTTGAGACGTAGCCGCAGTAGATTCTGAGTTTAGACGTAGCCGCAGTAGATTCTGAGCTGATTCGTAGCCGCAGTAGATTCCGAGTTGACTTGTAGTTGCAGTAGATTCTGAGTTGAGTCGTAGCCGCCGTAGATTCCGAGTTGACTTGTAGCCGCAGTAGATTCCGAGTTGACTTGTAGCCGCAGTAGATTCTGAGTTGACTTGTAGCCGCAGTAGATTCTGAGTGGAGACGTAGCCGCAGTAGATTCCGAGTTGAGACGTAGCCACAGTAGATTCTGAGTTGAGACGTAGCCGCAGTAGATTCTGAGTTGAGACGTAGCCGCAGTAGATTCTGAGTTGACTTGTAGCCGCAGTAGATTCTGAGTTGACTTGTAGCCGCAGTAGATTCTGAGTTTAGACGTAGCCGCAGTAGATTCTGAGTTGAGACGTAGCCGCATTAGATTCCGAGTTGAGACGTAGCCGCAGTAGATTCCGAGTTGAGACGTAGCCGCAGTAGATTCCGAGTTGAGACTTAGCCGCAGTAGATTCTGAGTTGACTTGTAGTCGCAGTAGATTCTGAGTTGACTTGTAGCCGCAGTAGATTCTGAGTTGACTTGTAGCCGCAGTAGATTTTGAGTTGACTTGTAGCCGCAGTAGATTCTGAGTTGAGACGTAGCCGCAGTAGATTCTGAGTTGACTTGTAGCCGCAGTAGATTCTGAGTTGAGACGTAGCCGCTGCAGATTCTGAGTTGACTTGTAGCCGCAGTAGATTCTGAGTTGACTTGTAGCCGCAGTAGATTCTGATTTGAGACGTAGCCGCAGTAGATTCTGAGTTGAGACGTAGCCGCAATAGATTCTGAGTTGAGATGTAGCTGCAGTAGATTCCGAGTTGAGACGTAGCCGCAGTAGGTTCTGAGTTGAGACGTAGCCGCAGTAGATTCTGAGTTGAGACGTAGCCGCAGTAGATTCCGAGTTGACTTGTAGCCGCAGTAGATTCTGAGTTGAGACGTAGCCGCAGTAGATTCCGAGTTGAGACGTAGCCGCAGTAGATTCTGAGTTGGGACGTATCCGCAGTAGATTCCGAGTTGAGACGTAGCCGCAGTAGATTCTGAGTTGAGACGTAGCCGCAGTAGATTCCGAGTTGAGACGTAGCCGCAGTAGATTCTGAGTTGAGACGTAGCCGCAGTAGATTCTGAGTTGAGACGTAGCCGAAGTAGATTCTGAGTTGACTTGTAGCCGCAGTAGATTCCGAGTTGACTTGTAGCCGCAGTAGATTCTGAGTTGAGACGTAGCCGCAGTAGATTCCGAGTTGAGACGTAGCCGCAGTAGATTCTGAGCTGAGTCGTAGCCGCAGTAAATTCCGAGTTGACTTGTAGTTGCAGTAGATTCTGAGTTGAGTCGTAGCCGCCGTAGATTCCGAGTTGACTTGTAGCCGCAGTAGATTCCGAGTTGACTTGTAGCCGCAGTAGATTCTGAGTTGACATGTAGCCGCAGTAGATTCTGAGTGGAGACGTAGCCGCAGTAGATTCCGAGTTGAGACGTAGCCGCAGTAGATTCTGAGTTCACTGGTAGCCGCAGTAGATTCTGAGTTGAGACGTAGCCGCAGTAGATTCTGAGTTGAGACGTAGCCGCAGTAGATTCTGAGTTGACTTGTAGCCGCAGTAGATTCTGAGTTGACTTGTAGCCGCAGTAGATTCTGAGTTGAGACGTAGCCGCAGTAGATTCTGAGTTGAGACGTAGCCGCAGTAGATTCTTAGTTGACTTGTAGCCGCAGTAGATTCCGAGTTGAGACGTAGCCGCAGTAGATTCTGAGTTTACTTGTAGCCGCAGTAGATTCTGAGTTGACTTGTAGCCGCAGTAGATTCTGAGTTGACTTGTAGCCGCAGTAGATTCCGAGTTGAATTGTAGCCGCAGTAGATTCTGAGTTGACTTGTAGCCGCAGTATATTCTGAGTTCACTGGTAACCGCAGTAGATTCTGAGTTGAGACGTAGCCGCAGTAGATTCTGAGTTGAGACGTAGCCGCAGTAGATTCTGAGTTGACTTGTAGCCGCAGTAGATTCTGAGTTGACTTGTAGCCGCAGTAGATTCTGAGTTGAGACGTAGCCGCAGTAGATTCTGAGTTGAGACGTAGCCGCAGTAGATTCTTAGTTGACTTGTAGCCGCAGTAGATTCCGAGTTGAGACGTAGCCGCAGTAGATTCTGAGTTGACTTGTAGCCGCAGTAGATTCTGAGTTGAGACGTAGCCGCAGTAGATTCTGAGTTGAGACGTAGCCGCAATAGATTCTGAGTTGAGATGTAGCTGCAGTAGATTCCGAGTTGAGACGTAGCCGCAGTAGGTTCTGAGTTGAGACGTAGCCGCAGTAGATTCTGAGTTGAGACGTAGCCGCAGTAGATTCCGAGTTGAGACGTAGCCGCAGTAGATTCTGAGTTGAGACGTAGCCGCAGTAGATTCCGAGTTGAGGCGTAGCCGCAGTAGATTCTGAGTTGAGACGTAGCCGCAGTAGATTCTGAGTTGAGACGTAGCCGAAGTAGATTCTGAGTTGACTTGTAGCCGCAGTAGATTCCGAGTTGACTTGTAGCCGCAGTAGATTCTGAGTTGAGACGTAGCCGCAGTAGATTCTGAGTTTAGACGTAGCCGCAGTAGATTCTGAGCTGATTCGTAGCCGCAGTAGATTCCGAGTTGACTTGTAGTTGCAGTAGATTCTGAGTTGAGTCGTAGCCGCCGTAGATTCCGAGTTGACTTGTAGCCGCAGTAGATTCCGAGTTGACTTGTAGCCGCAGTAGATTCTGAGTTAACTTGTAGCCGCAGTAGATTCTGAGTGGAGACGTAGCCGCAGTAGATTCCGAGTTGAGACGTAGCCGCAGTAGATTCTGAGTTGAGACGTAGCCGCAGTAGATTCTGAGTTGACTTGTAGCCGCAGTAGATTCTGAGTTGACTTGTAGCCGCAGTAGATTCTGAGTTTAGACGTAGCCGCAGTAGATTCTGAGTTGAGACGTAGCCGCATTAGATTCCGAGTTGAGACGTAGCCGCAGTAGATTCCGAGTTGAGACGTAGCCGCAGTAGATTCCGAGTTGAGACTTAGCCGCAGTAGATTCTGAGTTGACTTGTAGTCGCAGTAGATTCTGAGTTGACTTGTAGCCGCAGTAGATTCTGAGTTGACTTGTAGCCGCAGTAGATTCTGAGTTGACTTGTAGCCGCAGTAGATTCTGAGTTGAGACGTAGCCGCAGTAGATTCTGAGTTGACTTGTAGCCGCAGTAGATTCTGAGTTGAGACGTAGCCGCTGTAGATTCTGAGTTGACTTGTAGCCGCAGTAGATTCTGAGTTGACTTGTAGCCGCAGTAGATTCTGATTTGAGACGTAGCCGCAGTAGATTCTGAGTTGAGACGTAGCCGCAATAGATTCTGAGTTGAGATGTAGCTGCAGTAGATTCCGAGTTGAGACGTAGCCGCAGTAGGTTCTGAGTTGAGACGTAGCCGCAGTAGATTCTGAGTTGAGACGTAGCCGCAGTAGATTCCGAGTTGACTTGTAGCCGCAGTAGATTCTGAGTTGAGACGTAGCCGCAGTAGATTCCGAGTTGAGACGTAGCCGCAGTAGATTCTGAGTTGGGACGTATCCGCAGTAGATTCCGAGTTGAGACGTAGCCGCAGTAGATTCTGAGTTGAGACGTAGCCGCAGTAGATTCCGAGTTGAGACGTAGCCGCAGTAGATTCTGAGTTGAGACGTAGCCGCAGTAGATTCTGAGTTGAGACGTAGCCGAAGTAGATTCTGAGTTGACTTGTAGCCGCAGTAGATTCCGAGTTGACTTGTAGCCGCAGTAGATTCTGAGTTGAGACGTAGCCGCAGTAGATTCCGAGTTGAGACGTAGCCGCAGTAGATTCTGAGCTGAGTCGTAGCCGCAGTAAATTCCGAGTTGACTTGTAGTTGCAGTAGATTCTGAGTTGAGTCGTAGCCGCCGTAGATTCCGAGTTGACTTGTAGCCGCAGTAGATTCCGAGTTGACTTGTAGCCGCAGTAGATTCTGAGTTGACTTGTAGCCGCAGTAGATTCTGAGTGGAGACGTAGCCGCAGTAGATTCCGAGTTGAGACGTAGCCGCAGTAGATTCTGAGTTCACTGGTAGCCGCAGTAGATTCTGAGTTGAGACGTAGCCGCAGTAGATTCTGAGTTGAGACGTAGCCGCAGTAGATTCTGAGTTGACTTGTAGCCGCAGTAGATTCTGAGTTGACTTGTAGCCGCAGTAGATTCTGAGTTGAGACGTAGCCGCAGTAGATTCCGAGTTGAGACGTAGCCGCAGTAGATTCTTAGTTGAATTGTAGCCGCAGTAGATTCCGAGTTGAGACGTAGCCGCAGTAGATTCTGAGTTTACTTGTAGCCGCAGTAGATTCTGAGTTGACTTGTAGCCGCAGTAGATTCTGAGTTGACTTGTAGCCGCAGTAGATTCCGAGTTGAATTGTAGCCGCAGTAGATTCTGAGTTGACTTGTAGCCGCAGTATATTCTGAGTTCACTGGTAACCGCAGTAGATTCTGAGTTGAGACGTAGCCGCAGTAGATTCTGAGTTGAGACGTAGCCGCAGTAGATTCTGAGTTGACTTGTAGCCGCAGTAGATTCTGAGTTGACTTGTAGCCGCAGTAGATTCTGAGTTGAGACGTAGCCGCAGTAGATTCTGAGTTGAGACGTAGCCGCAGTAGATTCTTAGTTGACTTGTAGCCGCAGTAGATTCCGAGTTGAGACGTAGCCGCAGTAGATTCTGAGTTGACTTGTAGCCGCAGTAGATTCTGAATTGACTTGTAGCCACAGTAGATTCTGAGTTGACTTGTAGCCGCAGTAGATTCCGAGTTGAATTGTAGCCGCAGTAGATTCTGAGTTGACTTGTAGCCGCAGTAGATTCCGAGGTCACTGGTAGCCGCAGTAGATTCTGAGTTGAGACGTAGCCGCAGTAGATTCTGAGTTGAGACGTAGCCGCAGTAGATTCTGAGTTGACTTGTAGCCGCAGTAGATTCTGAGTTGACTTGTAGCCGCAGTAGATTCTGAGTTGAGACGTAGCCGCAGTAGATTCTGAGTTGAGACGTAGCCGCAGTAGATTCTTAGTTGACTTGTAGCCGCAGTAGATTCCGAGTTGAGACGTAGCCGCAGTAGATTCTGAGTTTACTTGTAGCCGCAGTAGATTCTGAGTTGACTTGTAGCCGCAGTAGATTCTGAGTTGACTTGTAGCCGCAGTAGATTCCGAGTTGAATTGTAGCCGCAGTAGATTCTGAGTTGACTTGTAGCCGCAGTATATTCTGAGTTCACTGGTAACCGCAGTAGATTCTGAGTTGACTTGTAGCCGCAGTAGATTCTGAGTTGAGACGTAGCCGCAGTAGATTCTGAGTTGACTTGTAGCCGCAGTAGATTCTGAGTTGACTTGTAGCCGCAGTAGATTCTGAGTTGAGACGTAGCCGCAGTAGATTCTGAGTTGAGACGTAGCCGCAGTAGATTCTTAGTTGACTTGTAGCCGCAGTAGATTCCGAGTTGAGACGTAGCCGCAGTAGATTCTGAGTTGACTTGTAGCCGCAGTAGATTCTGAATTGACTTGTAGCCACAGTAGATTCTGAGTTGACTTGTAGCCGCAGTAGATTCCGAGTTGAATTGTAGCCGCAGTAGATTCTGAGTTGACTTGTAGCCGCAGTAGATTCCGAGTTGAGACGTAGCCGCTGTAGATTCTGAGTTGAGACGTAGCCGCAGTAGAATCTGAGTTGAGACGTAGCCGCAGTAGATTCTGAGTTGACTTGTAGCCGCAGTAGATTCTGAGTTGACTTGTAGCCGCAGTAGATTCTGAGTTGAGACGTAGCCGCAGTAGATTCCGAGGTGACTTGTAGCCGCAGTAGATTCCGAGTTGACTTGTAGCTGCAGTAGATTCTGAGTTGAGACGTAGCCGCAGTAGATTCTGAGTTGACTTGTAGCCGCAGTAGATTCTGAGTTGACTTGTAGCCGCAGTAGATTCTGAGTTGAGACGTAGCCGCAGTAGATTCTGAGTTGAGACGTAGCCGCAGTAGATTCTGAGTTGAGATGTAGCTGCAGTAGATTCCGAGTTGAGACGTAGCCGCAGTAGATTCTGAGTTGACTTGTAGCCGCAGTAGATTCTGAGTTGACTTGTAGCCGCAGTAGATTCTGAGTTGAGACGTAGCCGCAGTAGATTCTGAGTTTAGACGTAGCCGCAGTAGATTCTGAGTTGAGACGTAGCCGCATTAGATTCCGAGTTGAGACGTAGCCGCAGTAGATTCCGAGTTGAGACGTAGCCGCAGTAGATTCCGAGTTGAGACTTAGCCGCAGTAGATTCTGAGTTGATTGTAGTCGCAGTAGATTCTGAGTTGACTTGTAGCCGCAGTAGATTCTGAGTTGACTTGTAGCCGCAGTAGATTCTGAGTTGACTTGTAGCCGCAGTAGATTCTGAGTTGAGACGTAGCCGCAGTAGATCCTGAGTTGACTTGTAGCCGCAGTAGATTCTGAGTTGAGACGTAGCCGCTGTAGATTCTGAGTTGACTTGTAGCCGCAGTAGATTCTGAGTTGACTTGTAGCCGCAGTAGATTCTGAGTTGAGACGTAGCCGCAGTAGATTCTGAGTTGAGACGTAGCCGCAATAGATTCTGAGTTGAGATGTAGCTGCAGTAGATTCCGAGTTGAGACGTAGCCGCAGTAGGTTCTGAGTTGAGACGTAGCCGCAGTAGATTCTGAGTTGAGACGTAGCCGCAGTAGATTCCGAGTTGACTTGTAGCCGCAGTAGATTCTGAGTTGAGACGTAGCCGCAGTAGATTCCGAGTTGAGACGTAGCCGCAGTAGATTCTGAGTTGGGACGTATCCGCAGTAGATTCCGAGTTGAGACGTAGCCGCAGTAGATTCCGAGTTGAGACGTAGCCGCAGTAGATTCCGAGTTGAGACGTAGCCGCAGTAGATTCTGAGTTGAGACGTAGCCGCATTAGATTCTGAGTTGACTTGTAGCCACAGTAGATTCCGAGTTGAGACGTAGCCGCTGTAGATTCTGAGTTGAGACGTGGCCGCAGTAGATTCCGAGTTGAGACGTAGCCGCAGTAGATTCTGAGTTGAGACGTAGCCGCAGTAGATTCTGAGTTGAGACGTAGCCGAAGTAGATTCTGAGTTGACTTGTAGCCGCAGTAGATTCCGAGTTGACTTGTAGCCGCAGTAGATTCTGAGTTGAGACGTAGCCGCAGTAGATTCCGAGTTGAGACGTAGCCGCAGTAGATTCTGAGCTGAGTCGTAGCCGCAGTAAATTCCGAGTTGACTTGTAGTTGCAGTAGATTCTGAGTTGAGTCGTAGCCGCCGTAGATTCCGAGTTGAGACGTAGCCGCAGTAGATTCTTAGTTGACTTGTAGCCGCAGTAGATTCCGAGTTGAGACGTAGCCGCAGTAGATTCTGAGTTTACTTGTAGCCGCAGTAGATTCTGAGTTGACTTGTAGCCGCAGTAGATTCTGAGTTGACTTGTAGCCGCAGTAGATTCCGAGTTGAATTGTAGCCGCAGTAGATTCTGAGTTGACTTGTAGCCGCAGTATATTCTGAGTTCACTGGTAACCGCAGTAGATTCTGAGTTGAGACGTAGCCGCAGTAGATTCTGAGTTGAGACGTAGCCGCAGTAGATTCTGAGTTGACTTGTAGCCGCAGTAGATTCTGAGTTGACTTGTAGCCGCAGTAGATTCTGAGTTGAGACGTAGCCGCAGTAGATTCTGAGTTGAGACGTAGCCGCAGTAGATTCTTAGTTGACTTGTAGCCGCAGTAGATTCCGAGTTGAGACGTAGCCGCAGTAGATTCTGAGTTGACTTGTAGCCGCAGTAGATTCTGAATTGACTTGTAGCCACAGTAGATTCTGAGTTGACTTGTAGCCGCAGTAGATTCCGAGTTGAATTGTAGCCGCAGTAGATTCTGAGTTGACTTGTAGCCGCAGTAGATTCCGAGGTCACTGGTAGCCGCAGTAGATTCTGAGTTGACTTGTAGCCGCAGTAGATTCTGAGTTGAGACGTAGCCGCAGTAGATTCTGAGTTGACTTGTAGCCGCAGTAGATTCTGAGTTGACTTGTAGCCGCAGTAGATTCTGAGTTGAGACGTAGCCGCAGTAGATTCCGAGGTGACTTGTAGCCGCAGTAGATTCCGAGTTGACTTGTAGCTGCAGTAGATTCTGAGTTGAGACGTAGCCGCAGTAGATTCTGAGTTGACTTGTAGCCGCAGTAGATTCTGATTTGACTTGTAGCCGCAGTAGATTCTGAGTTGAGACGTAGCCGCAGTAGATTCTGAGTTGAGACGTAGCCGCAGTAGATTCTGAGTTGAGATGTAGCTGCAGTAGATTCCGAGTTGAGACGTAGCCGCAGTAGATTCTGAGTTGACTTGTAGCCGCAGTAGATTCTGAGTTGACTTGTAGCCGCAGTAGATTCTGAGTTGAGACGTAGCCGCAGTAGATTCTGAGTTTAGACGTAGCCGCAGTAGATTCTGAGTTGAGACGTAGCCGCATTAGAATCCGAGTTGAGACGTAGCCGCAGTAGATTCCGAGTTGAGACGTAGCCGCAGTAGATTCCGAGTTGAGACTTAGCCGCAGTAGATTCTGAGTTGATTGTAGTCGCAGTAGATTCTGAGTTGACTTGTAGCCGCAGTAGATTCTGAGTTGACTTGTAGCCGCAGTAGATTCTGAGTTGACTTGTAGCCGCAGTAGATTCTGAGTTGAGACGTAGCCGCAGTAGATCCTGAGTTGACTTGTAGCCGCAGTAGATTCTGAGTTGAGACGTAGCCGCTGTAGATTCTGAGTTGACTTGTAGCCGCAGTAGATTCTAAGTTGACTTGTAGCCGCAGTAGATTCTGAGTTGAGACGTAGCCGCAGTAGATTCTGAGTTGAGACGTAGCCGCAATAGATTCTGAGTTGAGATGTAGCTGCAGTAGATTCCGAGTTGAGACGTAGCCGCAGTAGATTCTGAGTTGAGACGTAGCCGCAGTAGATTCCGAGTTGACTTGTAGCCGCAGTAGATTCTGAGTTGAGACGTAGCCGCAGTAGATTCCGAGTTGAGACGTAGCCGCAGTAGATTCTGAGTTGGGACGTATCCGCAGTAGATTCCGAGTTGAGACGTAGCCGCAGTAGATTCCGAGTTGAGACGTAGCCGCAGTAGATTCCGAGTTGAGACGTAGCCGCAGTAGATTCTGAGTTGAGACGTAGCCGCATTAGATTCTGAGTTGACTTGTAGCCACAGTAGATTCCGAGTTGAGACGTAGCCGCTGTAGATTCTGAGTTGAGACGTGGCCGCAGTAGATTCCGAGTTGAGACGTAGCCGCAGTAGATTCTGAGTTGAGACGTAGCCGCAGTAGATTCCGAGTTGAGACGTAGCCGCAGTAGATTCTGAGTTGAGACGTAGCCGCAGTAGATTCTGAGTTGAGACGTAGCCGAAGTAGATTCTGAGTTGACTTGTAGCCGCAGTAGATTCCGAGTTGACTTGTAGCCGCAGTAGATTCTGAGTTGAGACGTAGCCGCAGTAGATTCCGAGTTGAGACGTAGCCGCAGTAGATTCTGAGCTGAGTCGTAGCCGCAGTAAATTCCGAGTTGACTTGTAGTTGCAGTAGATTCTGAGTTGAGTCGTAGCCGCCGTAGATTCCGAGTTGACTTGTAGCCGCAGTAGATTCCGAGTTGACTTGTAGCCGCAGTAGATTCTGAGTTGACTTGTAGCCGCAGTAGATTCTGAGTGGAGACGTAGCCGCAGTAGATTCCGAGTTGAGACGTAGCCGCAGTAGATTCTGAGTTGAGACGTAGCCGCAGTAGATTCTGAGTTGAGACGTAGCCGCAGTAGATTCTTAGTTGAATTGTAGCCGCAGTAGATTCCTAGTTGAGACGTAGCCGCAGTAGATTCTGAGTTTACTTGTAGCCGCAGTAGATTCTGAGTTGACTTGTAGCCGCAGTAGATTCTGAGTTGACTTGTAGCCGCAGTAGATTCCGAGTTGAATTGTAGCCGCAGTAGATTCTGAGTTGACTTGTAGCCGCAGTAGATTCTGAGTTCACTGGTAGCCGCAGTAGATTCTGAGTTGAGACGTAGCCGCAGTAGATTCTGAGTTGACTTGTAGCCGCAGTAGATTCTGAGTTGAGACGTAGCCGCAGTAGATTCTGAGTTGAGACGTAGCCGCAATAGATTCTGAGTTGAGATGTAGCTGCAGTAGATTCCGAGTTGAGACGTAGCCGCAGTAGGTTCTGAGTTGAGACGTAGCCGCAGTAGATTCTGAGTTGAGACGTAGCCGCAGTAGATTCCGAGTTGACTTGTAGCCGCAGTAGATTCTGAGTTGAGACGTAGCCGCAGTAGATTCCGAGTTGAGACGTAGCCGCAGTAGATTCTGAGTTGGGACGTATCCGCAGTAGATTCCGAGTTGAGACGTAGCCGCAGTAGATTCCGAGTTGAGACGTAGCCGCAGTAGATTCCGAGTTGAGACGTAGCCGCAGTAGATTCTGAGTTGAGACGTAGCCGCATTAGATTCTGAGTTGACTTGTAGCCACAGTAGATTCCGAGTTGAGACGTAGCCGCTGTAGATTCTGAGTTGAGACGTGGCCGCAGTAGATTCCGAGTTGAGACGTAGCCGCAGTAGATTCTGAGTTGAGACGTAGCCGCAGTAGATTCTGAGTTGAGACGTAGCCGCAGTAGATTCTGAGTTGAGACGTAGCCGAAGTAGATTCTGAGTTGACTTGTAGCCGCAGTAGATTCCGAGTTGACTTGTAGCCGCAGTAGATTCTGAGTTGAGACGTAGCCGCAGTAGATTCCGAGTTGAGACGTAGCCGCAGTAGATTCTGAGCTGAGTCGTAGCCGCAGTAAATTCCGAGTTGACTTGTAGTTGCAGTAGATTCTGAGTTGAGTCGTAGCCGCCGTAGATTCCGAGTTGAGACGTAGCCGCAGTAGATTCTTAGTTGACTTGTAGCCGCAGTAGATTCCGAGTTGAGACGTAGCCGCAGTAGATTCTGAGTTTACTTGTAGCCGCAGTAGATTCTGAGTTGACTTGTAGCCGCAGTAGATTCTGAGTTGACTTGTAGCCGCAGTAGATTCCGAGTTGAATTGTAGCCGCAGTAGATTCTGAGTTGACTTGTAGCCGCAGTATATTCTGAGTTCACTGGTAACCGCAGTAGATTCTGAGTTGAGACGTAGCCGCAGTAGATTCTGAGTTGAGACGTAGCCGCAGTAGATTCTGAGTTGACTTGTAGCCGCAGTAGATTCTGAGTTGACTTGTAGCCGCAGTAGATTCTGAGTTGAGACGTAGCCGCAGTAGATTCTGAGTTGAGACGTAGCCGCAGTAGATTCTTAGTTGACTTGTAGCCGCAGTAGATTCCGAGTTGAGACGTAGCCGCAGTAGATTCTGAGTTGACTTGTAGCCGCAGTAGATTCTGAATTGACTTGTAGCCACAGTAGATTCTGAGTTGACTTGTAGCCGCAGTAGATTCCGAGTTGAATTGTAGCCGCAGTAGATTCTGAGTTGACTTGTAGCCGCAGTAGATTCCGAGGTCACTGGTAGCCGCAGTATATTCTGAGTTGAGACGTAGCCGCAGTAGATTCTGAGTTGAGACGTAGCCGCAGTAGATTCTGAGTTGACTTGTAGCCGCAGTAGATTCTGAGTTGACTTGTAGCCGCAGTAGATTCTGAGTTGAGACGTAGCCGCAGTAGATTCCGAGGTGACTTGTAGCCGCAGTAGATTCCGAGTTGACTTGTAGCTGCAGTAGATTCTGAGTTGAGACGTAGCCGCAGTAGATTCTGAGTTGACTTGTAGCCGCAGTAGATTCTGAGTTGACTTGTAGCCGCAGTAGATTCTGAGTTGAGACGTAGCCGCAGTAGATTCTGAGTTGAGACGTAGCCGCAGTAGATTCTGAGTTGAGATGTAGCTGCAGTAGATTCCGAGTTGAGACGTAGCCGCAGTAGATTCTGAGTTGACTTGTAGCCGCAGTAGATTCTGAGTTGACTTGTAGCCGCAGTAGATTCTGAGTTGAGACGTAGCCGCAGTAGATTCTGAGTTTAGACGTAGCCGCAGTAGATTCTGAGTTGAGACGTAGCCGCATTAGATTCCGAGTTGAGACGTAGCCGCAGTAGATTCCGAGTTGAGACGTAGCCGCAGTAGATTCCGAGTTGAGACTTAGCCGCAGTAGATTCTGAGTTGATTGTAGTCGCAGTAGATTCTGAGTTGACTTGTAGCCGCAGTAGATTCTGAGTTGACTTGTAGCCGCAGTAGATTCTGAGTTGAGACGTAGCCGCAGTAGATCCTGAGTTGACTTGTAGCCGCAGTAGATTCTGAGTTGAGACGTAGCCGCTGTAGATTCTGAGTTGACTTGTAGCCGCAGTAGATTCTGAGTTGACTTGTAGCCGCAGTAGATTCTGAGTTGAGACGTAGCCGCAGTAGATTCTGAGTTGAGACGTAGCCGCAATAGATTCTGAGTTGAGATGTAGCTGCAGTAGATTCCGAGTTGAGACGTAGCCGCAGTAGATTCTGAGTTGAGACGTAGCCGCAGTAGATTCTGAGTTGAGACGTAGCCGCAGTAGATTCCGAGTTGACTTGTAGCCGCAGTAGATTCTGAGTTGAGACGTAGCCGCAGTAGATTCCGAGTTGAGACGTAGCCGCAGTAGATTCTGAGTTGGGACGTATCCGCAGTAGATTCCGAGTTGAGACGTAGCCGCAGTAGATTCCGAGTTGAGACGTAGCCGCAGTAGATTCCGAGTTGAGACGTAGCCGCAGTAGATTCTGAGTTGAGACGTAGCCGCATTAGATTCTGAGTTGACTTGTAGCCACAGTAGATTCCGAGTTGAGACGTAGCCGCTGTAGATTCTGAGTTGAGACGTGGCCGCAGTAGATTCCGAGTTGAGACGTAGCCGCATTAGATTCTGAGTTGAGACGTAGCCGCAGTAGATTCCGAGTTGAGACGTAGCCGCAGTAGATTCTGAGTTGAGACGTAGCCGCAGTAGATTCTGAGTTGAGACGTAGCCGAAGTAGATTCTGAGTTGACTTGTAGCCGCAGTAGATTCCGAGTTGACTTGTAGCCGCAGTAGATTCTGAGTTGAGACGTAGCCGCAGTAGATTCCGAGTTGAGACGTAGCCGCAGTAGATTCTGAGCTGAGTCGTAGCCGCAGTAAATTCCGAGTTGACTTGTAGTTGCAGTAGATTCTGAGTTGAGTCGTAGCCGCCGTAGATTCCGAGTTGACTTGTAGCCGCAGTAGATTCCGAGTTGACTTGTAGCCGCAGTAGATTCTGAGTTGACTTGTAGCCGCAGTAGATTCTGAGTGGAGACGTAGCCGCAGTAGATTCCGAGTTGAGACGTAGCCGCAGTAGATTCTGAGTTGAGACGTAGCCGCAGTAGATTCTGAGTTGAGACGTAGCCGCAGTAGATTCTGAGTTGACTTGTAGCCGCAGTAGATTCTGAGTTGACTTGTAGCCGCAGTAGATTCTGAGTTGAGACGTAGCCGCAGTAGATTCTGAGTTGAGACGTAGCCGCAGTAGATTCTTAGTTGAATTGTAGCCGCAGTAGATTCCTAGTTGAGACGTAGCCGCAGTAGATTCTGAGTTTACTTGTAGCCGCAGTAGATTCTGAGTTGACTTGTAGCCGCAGTAGATTCTGAGTTGACTTGTAGCCGCAGTAGATTCCGAGTTGAATTGTAGCCGCAGTAGATTCTGAGTTGACTTGTAGCCGCAGTAGATTCTGAGTTCACTGGTAGCCGCAGTAGATTCTGAGTTGAGACGTAGCCGCAGTAGATTCTGAGTTGAGACGTAGCCGCAGTAGATTCTGAGTTGACTTGTAGCCGCAGTAGATTCTGAGTTGACTTATAGCCGCAGTAGATTCTGAGTTGAGACGTAGCCGCAGTAGATTCTGAGTTGAGACGTAGCCGCAGTAGATTCTTAGTTGACTTGTAGCCGCAGTAGATTCCGAGTTGAGACGTAGCCGCAGTAGATTCTGAGTTGACTTGTAGCCGCAGTAGATTCTGAATTGACTAGTAGCCACAGTAGATTCTGAGTTGACTTGTAGCCGCAGTAGATTCCGAGTTGAATTGTAGCCGCAGTAGATTCTGAGTTGACTTGTAGCCGCAGTAGATTCCGAGGTCACTGGTAGCCGCAGTAGATTCTGAGTTGAGACGTAGCCGCAGTAGATTCTGAGTTGAGACGTAGCCGCAGTAGATTCTGAGTTGACTTGTAGCCGCAGTAGATTCTGAGTTGACTTGTAGCCGCAGTAGATTCTGAGTTGAGACGTAGCCGCAGTAGATTCTGAGTTGAGACGTAGCCGCAGTAGATTCTGAGTTGACTTGTAGCTGCAGTAGATTCTGAGTTGAGACGTAGCCGCAGTAGATTCTGAGTTGACTTGTAGCCGCAGTAGATTCTGAGTTGACTTGTAGCCGCAGTAGATTCTGAGTTGAGACGTAGCCGCAGTAGATTCTGAGTTGAGACGTAGCCGCAGTAGATTCTGAGTTGAGATGTAGCTGCAGTAGATTCCGAGTTGAGACGTAGCCGCAGTAGATTCTGAGTTGACTTGTAGCCGCAGTAGATTCTGAGTTGACTTGTAGCCGCAGTAGATTCTGAGTTGAGACGTAGGCGCAGTAGATTCTGAGTTGAGACGAAGCCGCATTAGATTCCGAGTTGAGACGTAGCCGCAGTAGATTCCGAGTTGAGACGTAGCCGCAGTAGATTCCGAGTTGAGACGTAGCCGCAGTAGATTCTGAGTTGACTTGTAGTCGCAGTAGATTCTGAGTTGACTTGTAGCCGCAGTAGATTCTGAGTTGACTTGTAGCCGCAGTAGATTCCGAGTTGAATTGTAGCCGCAGTAGATTCTGAGTTGAGACGTAGCCGCAGTAGATTCTGAGTTGAGACGTAGCCGCAGTAGATTCTTAGTTGACTTGTAGCTGCAGTAGATTCCGAGTTGAGACGTAGCCGCAGTAGATTCTGAGTTGACTTGTAGCCGCAGTAGATTCTGAGTTGACTAGTAGCCGCAGTAGATTCTGAGTTGAATCGTAGCCACAGTAGATTCCGAGTTGAGACGTAGCCGCTGTAGATTCTGAGTTTAATTGTAGCCGCAGTAGATTCTGAGTTGACTTGTAGCCGCAGTAGATTCTGAGTTGAATTGTAGCCGCAGTAGATTCTGAGTTGACTTGTAGCCGCAGTAGATTCTGAGTTGAGACGTAGCCGCAGTAGATTCTGAGTTGAGACGTAGCCGCAGTAGATTCTGAGTTGACTTGTAGCCGCAGTAGATTCTGAGTTGAGACGTAGCCGCAGTAGATTCTGAGTTGACTTGTAGCCGCAGTAGATTCTGAGTTGACTTGTAGCCGCAGTAGATTCTGAGTTGAGACGTAGCCGCAGTAGATTCTGAGTTGAGACGTAGCCGCAGTAGATTCTGAGTTGAGATGTAGCTGCAGTAGATTCCGAGTTGAGACGTAGCCGCAGTAGGTTCTGAGTTGAGACGTAGCCGCAGTAGATTCTGAGTTGAGACGTAGCCGCAGTAGATTCCGAGTTGAGACGTAGCCGCAGTAGATTCTGAGTTGAGACGTAGCCGCAGTAGATTCTGAGTTGAGACGTAGCTGCAGTAGATTCCGAGTTGAGACGTAGCCGCAGTAGGTTCTGAGTTGAGACGTAGCCGCAGTAGATTCTGAGTTTAGACCTAGCCGCAGTAGATTCCGAGTTGAGACGTAGCCGCAGTAGATTCTGAGTTGAGACGTAGCCGCATTAGATTCTGAGCTGAGTCGTAGCCGCAGTAAATTCCGAGTTGACTTGTAGTTGCAGTAGATTCTGAGTTGAGTCGTAGCCGCCGTAGATTCCGAGTTGACTTGTAGCCGCAGTAGATTCCGAGTTGACTTGTAGCCGCAGTAGATTCTGAGTTGACTTGTAGCCGCAGTAGATTCTGAGTGGAGACGTAGCCGCAGTAGATTCCGAGTTGAGACGTAGCCGCAGTAGATTCTGAGTTGAGACGTAGCCGCAGTAGATTCTGAGTTGAGACGTAGCCGCAGTAGATTCTGAGTTGACTTGTAGCCGCAGTAGATTCTGAGTTGACTTGTAGCCGCAGTAGATTCTGAGTTGAGACGTAGCCGCAGTAGATTCTGAGTTGAGACGTAGCCGCAGTAGATTCTTAGTTGAATTGTAGCCGCAGTAGATTCCTAGTTGAGACGTAGCCGCAGTAGATTCTGAGTTTACTTGTAGCCGCAGTAGATTCTGAGTTGACTTGTAGCCGCAGTAGATTCTGAGTTGACTTGTAGCCGCAGTAGATTCCGAGTTGAATTGTAGCCGCAGTAGATTCTGAGTTGACTTGTAGCCGCAGTAGATTCTGAGTTCACTGGTAGCCGCAGTAGATTCTGAGTTGAGACGTAGCCGCAGTAGATTCTGAGTTGAGACGTAGCCGCAGTAGATTCTGAGTTGACTTGTAGCCGCAGTAGATTCTGAGTTGACTTATAGCCGCAGTAGATTCTGAGTTGAGACGTAGCCGCAGTAGATTCTGAGTTGAGACGTAGCCGCAGTAGATTCTGAGTTGACTTGTAGCCGCAGTAGATTCCGAGTTGAGACGTAGCCGCAGTAGATTCTGAGTTGACTTGTAGCCGCAGTAGATTCTGAATTGACTAGTAGCCACAGTAGATTCTGAGTTGACTTGTAGCCGCAGTAGATTCCGAGTTGAATTGTAGCCGCAGTAGATTCTGAGTTGACTTGTAGCCGCAGTAGATTCCGAGGTCACTGGTAGCCGCAGTAGATTCTGAGTTGAGACGTAGCCGCAGTAGATTCTGAGTTGATACGTAGCCGCAGTAGATTCTGAGTTGACTTGTAGCCGCAGTAGATTCTGAGTTGACTTGTAGCCGCAGTAGATTCTGAGTTGAGACGTAGCCGCAGTAGATTCTGAGTTGAGACGTAGCCGCAGTAGATTCTGAGTTGACTTGTAGCTGCAGTAGATTCTGAGTTGAGACGTAGCCGCAGTAGATTCTGAGTTGACTTGTAGCCGCAGTAGATTCTGAGTTGACTTGTAGCCGCAGTAGATTCTGAGTTGAGACGTAGCCGCAGTAGATTCTGAGTTGAGACGTAGCCGCAGTAGATTCTGAGTTGAGATGTAGCTGCAGTAGATTCCGAGTTGAGACGTAGCCGCAGTAGATTCTGAGTTGACTTGTAGCCGCAGTAGATTCTGAGTTGACTTGTAGCCGCAGTAGATTCTGAGTTGAGACGTAGGCGCAGTAGATTCTGAGTTGAGACGTAGCCGCATTAGATTCCGAGTTGAGACGTAGCCGCAGTAGATTCCGAGTTGAGACGTAGCCGCAGTAGTTTCCGAGTTGAGACGTAGCCGCAGTAGATTCTGAGTTGACTTGTAGTCGCAGTAGATTCTGAGTTGACTTGTAGCCGCAGTAGATTCTGAGTTGTCTTGTAGCCGCAGTAGATTCCGAGTTGAATTGTAGCCGCAGTAGATTCTGAGTTGAGACGTAGCCGCAGTAGATTCTGAGTTGAGACGTAGCCGCAGTAGATTCTTAGTTGACTTGTAGCCGCAGTAGATTCCGAGTTGAGACGTAGCCGCAGTAGATTCTGAGTTGACTTGTAGCCGCAGTAGATTCTGAGTTGACTTGTAGCCGCAGTAGATTCTGAGTTGAATCGTAGCCACAGTAGATTCCGAGTTGAGACGTAGCCGCTGTAGATTCTGAGTTTACTTGTAGCCGCAGTAGATTCTGAGTTGACTTGTAGCCGCAGTAGATTCTGAGTTGAATTGTAGCCGCAGTAGATTCTGAGTTGACTTGTAGCCGCAGTAGATTCTGAGTTGAGACGTAGCCGCAGTAGATTCTGAGTTGAGACGTAGCCGCAGTAGATTCTGAGTTGACTTGTAGCCGCAGTAGATTCTGAGTTGAGACGTAGCCGCAGTAGATTCTGAGTTGACTTGTAGCCGCAGTAGATTCTGAGTTGACTTGTAGCCGCAGTAGATTCTGAGTTGAGACGTAGCCGCAGTAGATTCTGAGTTGAGACGTAGCCGCAGTAGATTCTGAGTTGAGATGTAGCCGCAGTAGATTCCGAGTTGAGACGTAGCCGCAGTAGGTTCTGAGTTGAGACGTAGCCGCAGTAGATTCTGAGTTGAGACGTAGCCGCAGTAGATTCCGAGTTGAGACGTAGCCGCAGTAGATTCTGAGTTGAGACGTAGCCGCAGTAGATTCTGAGTTGAGACGTAGCTGCAGTAGATTCCGAGTTGAGACGTAGCCGCAGTAGGTTCTGAGTTGAGACGTAGCCGCAGTAGATTCTGAGTTTAGACCTAGCCGCAGTAGATTCCGAGTTGAGACGTAGCCGCAGTAGATTCTGAGTTGAGACGTAGCCGCATTAGATTCTGAGTTGACTTGTAGCCACAGTAGATTCTGAGTTGAGACGTAGCCGCAGTAGATTCCGAGTTGAGACGTAGCCGCAGTAGATTCCGAGTTGAGACGTAGCCGCAGTAGATTCCGGGTTGACTTGTAGTTGCAGTAGATTCTGAGTTGAGTCGTAGCCGCCGTAGATTCCGAGTTGACTTGTAGCCGCAGTAGATTCCGAGTTGACTTGTAGCCGCAGTAGATTCTGAGTTGACTTGTAGCCGCAGTAGATTCTGAGTGGAGACGTAGCCGCAGTAGATTCCGAGTTGAGACGTAGCCGCAGTAGATTCTGAGTTGAGACGTAGCCGCAGTAGATTCTGAGTTGAGACGTAGCCGCAGTAGATTCTGAGTTGATACGTAGCCGCAGTAGATTCTGAGTTGACTTGTAGCCGCAGTAGATTCCGAGTTGACTTGTAGCCGCAGTAGATTCTGAGTTGAGACGTAGCCGCAGTAGATTCTGAGTTGAGACGTAGCCGAATTAGATTCCGAGTTGAGACGTAGCCGCAGTAGATTCTGAGTTGAGACGTAGCCGCAGTAGATTCCGAGTTGAGACGTAGCCGCAGTAGATTCTGAGTTGACTTGTAGTCGCAGTAGATACTGAGTTGACTTGTAGCCGCAGTAGATTCTGAGTTGACTTGTAGCCGCAGTAGATTCTGAGTTGAGACGTAGCCGAATTAGATTCCAAGTTGAGACGTAGCCGCAGTAGATTCTGAGTTGAGACGTAGCCGCAGTAGATTCTTAGTTGACTTGTAGCCGCAGTAGATTCCGAGTTGAGACGTAGCCGCAGTAGATTCTGAGTTGACTTGTAGCCTCAGTAGATTCTGAGTTGACTTGTAGCCGCAGTAGATTCTGAGTTGACTTGTAGCCGCAGTAGATTCTGAGTTGAGACGTAGCCGCAGTAGATTCTTAGTTGACTTGTAGCCGCAGTAGATTCCGAGTTGAGACGTAGCCGCAGTAGATTCTGAGTTGACTTGTAGCCGCAGTAGATTCTGAGTTGACTTGTAGCCGCAGTAGATTCTGAGTTGAAACTTAGCCACAGTAGATTCCGAGTTGAGACGTAGTAACAGTAGATTCTGAGTTGACTTGTAGCCGCAGTAGATTCTGAGTTGATTTGTAGCCGCAGTAGATTCCGAGTTGAATTGTAGCCGCAGTAGATTCTGAGTTGAGTCATAGCCGCAGTAGATTCTGAGTTGAATTTTAGCCGCAGTAGATTCTGAGTTGAGTCGTAGCCGCAGTAGATTCCGAGTTGAGACGTAGCCGCAGTAGATTCCGAGTTGAGACGTAGCCGCAGTAGATTCTGAGTTGAGACGTAGCCGCAGTAGATTCCGAGTTGAGACGTAGCCGCAGTAGATTCTGAGTTGACTTGTAGTCGCAGTAGATTCTGAGTTGACTTGTAGCCGCAGTAGATTCTGAGTTGACTTGTAGCCGCAGTAGATTCCGAGTTGACTTGTAGCCGCAGTAGATTCTGAGTTGAGACGTAGCCGCAGTCGATTCTGAGTTGAGACGTAGCCGCAATAGATTCTTAGTTGACTTGTAGCCGCAGTAGATTCTGAGTTGAGTCGTAGCCGCAGTAGATTCCGAGTTGACATGTAGCCGCAGTAGATTCTGAGTTGAGTCGTAGCCGCAGTAGATTCCGAGTTGACTTGTAGCCGCAGTAGATTCCGAGTTGAGACGTAGCCGCAGTAGATTCTGAGTTGAGACGTAGCCGCAGTAGATTCCGAGTTGAGACGTAGCCGCAGTAGATTCTGAGTTGAGACGTAGCCGCAGTAGATTCTGAGTTGAGACTTAGCCGCAGTAGATTCCGAGATGAGACGTAGCCGCAGTAGATTCCGAGTTGAGACGTAGCCGCAGTAGATTCAGAGTTGAGACGTAGCCGCAGTAGATTCCGAGTTGAGACGTAGCCGCAGTAGATTCTGAGTTGACTTGTAGTCGCAGTAGATTCTGAGTTGACTTGTAGCCGCAGTAGATTTTGAGTTGAGACCTAGCCGCAGTAGATTCTGAGTTGAGACGTAGCCGCAGTACATTCTCAGTTGAATTTTAGCCGCAGTAGATTCTGAGTTGACTTGTAGCCGCAGTAGATTCTGAGTTGAATTGTAGCCGCAATAGATTCTGAGTTGACTTGTAGCCGCAGTAGATTCTGAGTTGACTTGTAGCCACAGTAGATTCTGAGTTGACTTGTAGCCGCAGTAGATTCTGAGTTTACTTGTAGCCGCAGTAGATTCTGAGTTGACTTGTAGCCGCAGTAGATTCCGAGTTGAGACGTAGCCGCAGTAGATTCTGAGTTGACTTGTAGCCGCAGTAGATTCTGAGTTGACTTGTAGCCGCAGTAGATTCTAAGTTGACTTGTAGCCGCAGTAGATTCTGAGTTGTGTCGTAGCCGCAGTAGATTCCGAGTTGACTTCTAGCCGCAGTAGATTCCGAGTTGACTTGTAGCCGCAGTAGATTCTGAGTTGACTTGTAGCCGCAGTAGATTCTGAGTTGACTTGTAGCCGCTGTAGATTCCGAGTTGACTTGTAGCCGCAGTAGATTCCGAGTTGAGACGTAGCCGCAGTAGATTCTGAGTTGAGACGTAGCCGCAGTAGATTCCGATTTGAGACGTAGCCGCAGTAGATTTCGAGTTGAGACGTAGCCGCAGTAGATTCCGAGTTGAGACGTAGCCGCAGTAGATTCTGAGTTGAGACGTAGCCGCAGTAGATTCTGAGTTGACTTGTAGCCGCAGTAGATTCTGAGTTGACTTGTAGCTGCAGTAGATTCTGAGTTGACTTGTAGCCGCAGTAGATTCTGAGTTGACTTGTAGCCGCAGTAGATTCTGAGTTGACTTGTAGCCGCAGTAGATTCTGAGTTGAAACGTAGCCACAGTAGATTCTGAGTTGAGACGTAGCCGCAGTAGATTCTGAGTTGACTTGTAGCCGCAGTAGATTCTGAGTTGATTTGTAGCCACAGTAGATTCCGAGTTGAATTGTAGCCGCAGTAGATTCTGAGTTGAGTCATAGCCGCAGTAGATTCTGAGTTGAATTTTAGCCGCAGTAGATTCTGAGTTGAGTCGTAGCCGCAGTAGATTCCGAGTTGAGACGTAGCCGCAGTAGATTCCGAGTTGAGACGTAGCCGCAGTAGATTCTGAGTTGAGACGTAGCCGCAGTAGATTCCAAGTTGAGACGTAGCCGCAGTAGATTCTGAGTTGACTTGTAGTCGCAGTAGATTCTGAGTTGACTTGTAGCCGCAGTAGATTCCGAGTTGATTTGTAGCCGCAGTAGATTCTGAGTTGAGACGTAGCCGCAGTCGATTCTGCGTTGAGACGTAGCCGCAGTAGATTCTTAGTTGACTTGTAGCCGCAGTAGATTCTGAGTTGAGTCGTAGCCGCAGTAGATTCCGAGTTGACTTGTAGCCGCAGTAGATTCTGAGTTGAGTCGTAGCTGCAGTAGATTCCGAGTTGACTTGTAGCCGCAGTAGATTCCGAGTTGAGACGTAGCCGCAGTAGATTCCGAGTTGAGACGTAGCCGCAGTAGATTCTGAGTTGAGACGTAGCCGCAGTAGATTCTGAGTTGAGACGTAGCCGCAGTAGATTCCGAGATGAGACGTAGCCGCAGTAGATTCCCAGTTGAGACGTAGCCGCAGTAGATTCTGAGTTGAGACGTAGCCGCAGTAGATTCCGAGTTGAGACGTAGCCGCAGTAGATTCTGAGTTGACTTGTAGTCGCAGTAGATTCTGAGTTGACTTGTAGCCGCAGTAGATTTTGAGTTGAGACCTAGCCGCAGTAGATTCTGAGTTGAGACGTAGCCGCAGTAGATTCTTAGTTGACTTGTAGCCGCAGTAGATTCTGAGTTGAATTGTAGCCGCAGTAGATTCTGAGTTGAGACGTAGCCGCAATAGATTCTGAGTTGACTTGTAGCCGCAGTAGATTCTGAGTTGACTTGTAGCCGCAGTAGATTCTGAGTTGACTTGTAGCCGCAGTAGATTCCGAGTTGAGACGTAGCCGCAGTAGATTCTGAGTTGACTTGTAGCCGCAGTAGATTCTGAGTTGACTTGTAGCCGCAGTATATTCTAAGTTGAATTGTAGCCGCAGTAGATTCTGAGTTGAGTCGTAGCCGCAGTAGATTCCGAGTTGACTTGCAGCCGCAGTAGATTCCGAGTTGACTTGTAGCCGCAGTAGATTCTGAGTTGACTTGTAGCCGCAGTAGATTCCGAGTTGAATTGTAGCCGCAGTAGATTCTGAGTTGAGTCGTAGCCGCAGTAGATTCTGAGTTGACTTGTAGCCGCAGTAGATTCCGAGTTGAGTCGTAGCATAGTAGATTCCGAGTTGACTTGTAGCCGCAGTAGATTCTGAGTTGAGTCGTAGCCGCAGTAGATTCCGAGTTGACTTGTAGCCGCAGTAGATTCCGAGTTGAGACGTAGCCGCAGTAGATTCTGAGTTGAGACGTAGCCGCAGTAGATTCCGATTTGAGACGTAGCCGCAGTAGATTCTGAGTTGAGACGTAGCCGCAGTAGATTCTGAGTTGACTTGTAGCCGCAGTAGATTCTGAGTTGACTTGTAGCTGCAGTAGATTCTGAGTTGAGACGTAGCCGCAGTAGATTCTGAGTTGACTTGTAGCCGCAGTAGATTCTGAGTTGACTTGTAGCCGCAGTAGATTCTGAGTTGAGACGTAGCCGCAGTAGATTCTGAGTTGAGACTTAGCCGCAGTAGATTCCGAGTTGACTTGTAGCCGCAGTAGATTCTGAGTTGAGACGTAGCCGCAGTAGATTCCGAGTTGAGACGTAGCCGCAGTAGATTCTGAGCTGAGTCGTAGCCGCAGTCGATTCCGGGTTGACTTGTAGTTGCAGTAGATTCTGAGTTGAGTCGTAGCCGCCGTAGATTCCGAGTTGACTTGTAGCCGCAGTAGATTCCGAGTTGACTTGTAGCCGCAGTAGATTCTGAGTTGACTTGTAGCCGCAGTAGATTCTGAGTGGAGACGTAGCCGCAGTAGATTCCGAGTTGAGACGTAGCCGCAGTAGATTCTGAGTTGAGACGTAGCCGCAGTAGATTCTGAGTTGATACGTAGCCGCAGTAGATTCTGAGTTGACTTGTAGCCGCAGTAGATTCTGAGTTGACTTGTAGCCGCAGTAGATTCTGAGTTGAGACGTAGCCGCAGTAGATTCTGAGTTGACTTGTAGCCGCAGTAGATTCCGAGTTGAGACGTAGCCGCAGTAGATTCTGAGTTGAGACGTAGCCGCAGTAGATTCCGAGTTGAGACGTAGCCGCAGTAGATTCTGAGTTGACTTGTAGTCGCAGTAGATTCTGAGTTGACTTGTAGCCGCAGTAGATTCTGAGTTGACTTGTAGCCGCAGTAGATTCTGAGTTGACTTGTAGCCGCAGTAGATTCTGAGTTGAGACGTAGCCGCAGTAGATTCTTAGTTGACTTGTAGCCGCAGTAGATTCCGAGTTGAGACGTAGCCGCAGTAGATTCTGAGTTGACTTGTAGCCGCAGTAGATTCTGAGTTGACTTGTAGCCGCAGTAGATTCTGAGTTGAAACTTAGCCACAGTAGATTCCGAGTTGAGACGTAGCCACAGTAGATTCTGAGTTGACTTGTAGCCGCAGTAGATTCTGAGTTGATTTGTAGCCGCAGTAGATTCCGAGTTGAATTGTAGCCGCAGTAGATTCTGAGTTGATTCATAGCCGCAGTAGATTCTGAGTTGAATTTTTGCCGCAGTAGATTCTGAGTTGAGTCGTAGCCGCAGTAGATTCCGAGTTGAGACGTAGCCGCAGTAGATTCCGAGTTGAGACGTAGCCGCAGTAGATTCTGAGTTGAGACGTAGCCGCAGTAGATTCCGAGTTGAGACGTAGCCGCAGTAGATTCTGAGTTGACTTGTAGTCGCAGTAGATTCTGAGTTGACTTGTAGCCGCAGTAGATTCTGAGTTGACTTGTAGCCGCAGTAGATTCCGAGTTGACTTGTAGCCGCAGTAGATTCTGAGTTGAGACGTAGCCGCAGTCGATTCTGAGTTGAGACGTAGCCGCAGTAGATTCTTAGTTGACTTGTAGCCGCAGTAGATTCTGAGTTGAGTCG
The DNA here is from genome assembly GCF_054131305.1 of Coturnix japonica. Taxonomy (NCBI): domain Eukaryota; kingdom Metazoa; phylum Chordata; class Aves; order Galliformes; family Phasianidae; genus Coturnix; species Coturnix japonica. The sequence goes on along the minus strand of NC_140682.1, from coordinate 4,619,489 downwards.
TAGCCGCAGTAGATTCCGAGTTGACATGTAGCCGCAGTAGATTCTGAGTTGAGTCGTAGCCGCAGTAGATTCCGAGTTGACTTGTAGCCGCAGTAGATTCCGAGTTGAGACGTAGCCGCAGTAGATTCTGAGTTGAGACGTAGCCGCAGTAGATTCCGAGTTGAGACGTAGCCGCAGTAGATTCTGAGTTGAGACGTAGCCGCAGTAGATTCTGAGTTGAGACGTAGCCGCAGTAGATTCCGAGATGAGACGTAGCCGCAGTAGATTCCGAGTTGAGACGTAGCCGCAGTAGATTCAGAGTTGAGACGTAGCCGCAGTAGATTCCGAGTTGAGACGTAGCCGCAGTAGATTCTGAGTTGACTTGTAGTCGCAGTAGATTCTGAGTTGACTTGTAGCCGCAGTAGATTTTGAGTTGAGACCTAGCCGCAGTAGATTCTGAGTTGAGACGTAGCCGCAGTACATTCTCAGTTGAATTTTAGCCGCAGTAGATTCTGAGTTGACTTGTAGCCGCAGTAGATTCTGAGTTGAATTGTAGCCGCAATAGATTCTGAGTTGACTTGTAGCCGCAGTAGATTCTGAGTTGACTTGTAGCCGCAGTAGATTCTGAGTTGACTTGTAGCCACAGTAGATTCTGAGTTGACTTGTAGCCGCAGTAGATTCTGAGTTGACTTGTAGCCGCAGTAGATTCCGAGTTGAGACGTAGCCGCAGTAGATTCTGAGTTGACTTGTAGCCGCAGTAGATTCTGAGTTGACTTGTAGCCGCAGTAGATTCTAAGTTGACTTGTAGCCGCAGTAGATTCTGAGTTGTGTCGTAGCCGCAGTAGATTCCGAGTTGACTTGTAGCCGCAGTAGATTCCGAGTTGACTTGTAGCCGCAGTAGATTCTGAGTTGACTTGTAGCCGCAGTAGATTCTGAGTTGACTTGTAGCCGCTGTAGATTCCGAGTTGACTTGTAGCCGCAGTAGATTCCGAGTTGAGACGTAGCCGCAGTAGATTCTGAGTTGAGACGTAGCCGCAGTAGATTCCGATTTGAGACGTAGCCGCAGTAGATTTCGAGTTGAGACGTAGCCGCAGTAGATTCCGAGTTGAGACGTAGCCGCAGTAGATTCTGAGTTGAGACGTAGCCGCAGTAGATTCTGAGTTGACTTGTAGCCGCAGTAGATTCTGAGTTGACTTGTAGCTGCAGTAGATTCTGAGTTGACTTGTAGCCGCAGTAGATTCTGAGTTGACTTGTAGCCGCAGTAGATTCTGAGTTGACTTGTAGCCGCAGTAGATTCTGAGTTGAAACGTAGCCACAGTAGATTCCGAGTTGAGACGTAGCCGCAGTAGATTCTGAGTTGACTTGTAGCCGCAGTAGATTCTGAGTTGATTTGTAGCCACAGTAGATTCCGAGTTGAATTGTAGCCGCAGTAGATTCTGAGTTGAGTCATAGCCGCAGTAGATTCTGAGTTGAATTTTAGCCGCAGTAGATTCTGAGTTGAGTCGTAGCCGCAGTAGATTCCGAGTTGAGACGTAGCCGCAGTAGATTCCGAGTTGAGACGTAGCCGCAGTAGATTCTGAGTTGAGACGTAGCCGCAGTAGATTCCAAGTTGAGACGTAGCCGCAGTAGATTCTGAGTTGACTTGTAGTCGCAGTAGATTCTGAGTTGACTTGTAGCCGCAGTAGATTCCGAGTTGATTTGTAGCCGCAGTAGATTCTGAGTTGAGACGTAGCCGCAGTCGATTCTGCGTTGAGACGTAGCCGCAGTAGATTCTTAGTTGACTTGTAGCCGCAGTAGATTCTGAGTTGAGTCGTAGCCGCAGTAGATTCCGAGTTGACTTGTAGCCGCAGTAGATTCTGAGTTGAGTCGTAGCCGCAGTAGATTCCGAGTTGACTTGTAGCCGCAGTAGATTCCGAGTTGAGACGTAGCCGCAGTAGATTCCGAGTTGAGACGTAGCCGCAGTAGATTCTGAGTTGAGACGTAGCCGCAGTAGATTCTGAGTTGAGACGTAGCCGCAGTAGATTCCGAGATGAGACGTAGCCGCAGTAGATTCCCAGTTGAGACGTAGCCGCAGTAGATTCTGAGTTGAGACGTAGCCGCAGTAGATTCCGAGTTGAGACGTAGCCGCAGTAGATTCTGAGTTGACTTGTAGTCGCAGTAGATTCTGAGTTGACTTGTAGCCGCAGTAGATTTTGAGTTGAGACCTAGCCGCAGTAGATTCTGAGTTGAGACGTAGCCGCAGTAGATTCTTAGTTGACTTGTAGCCGCAGTAGATTCTGAGTTGACTTGTAGCCGCAGTAGATTCTGAGTTGAGACGTAGCCGCAATAGATTCTGAGTTGACTTGTAGCCGCAGTAGATTCTGAGTTGACTTGTAGCCGCAGTAGATTCTGAGTTGACTTGTAGCCGCAGTAGATTCCGAGTTGAGACGTAGCCGCAGTAGATTCTGAGTTGACTTGTAGCCGCAGTAGATTCTGAGTTGACTTGTAGCCGCAGTATATTCTAAGTTGACTTGTAGCCGCAGTAGATTCTGAGTTGAGTCGTAGCCGCAGTAGATTCCGAGTTGACTTGCTGCCGCAGTAGATTCCGAGTTGACTTGTAGCCGCAGTAGATTCTGAGTTGACTTGTAGCCGCAGTAGATTCCGAGTTGAATTGTAGCCGCAGTAGATTCTGAGTTGAGTCGTAGCCGCAGTAGATTCTGAGTTGACTTGTAGCCGCAGTAGATTCCGAGTTGAGTCGTAGCATAGTAGATTCCGAGTTGACTTGTAGCCGCAGTAGATTCTGAGTTGAGTCGTAGCCGCAGTAGATTCCGAGTTGACTTGTAGCCGCAGTAGATTCCGAGTTGAGACGTAGCCGCAGTAGATTCTGAGTTGAGACGTAGCCGCAGTAGATTCCGATTTGAGACGTAGCCGCAGTAGATTCTGAGTTGAGACGTAGCCGCAGTAGATTCTGAGTTGACTTGTAGCCGCAGTAGATTCTGAGTTGACTTGTAGCTGCAGTAGATTCTGAGTTGAGACGTAGCCGCAGTAGATTCTGAGTTGACTTGTAGCCGCAGTAGATTCTGAGTTGACTTGTAGCCGCAGTAGATTCTGAGTTGAGACGTAGCCGCAGTAGATTCTGAGTTGAGACTTAGCCGCAGTAGATTCCGAGTTGACTTGTAGCCGCAGTAGATTCCTAGTTGAGACGTAGCCGCAGTAGATTCCGAGTTGAGACGTAGCCGCAGTAGATTCTGAGCTGAGTCGTAGCCGCAGTCGATTCCGGGTTGACTTGTAGTTGCAGTAGATTCTGAGTTGAGTCGTAGCCGCCGTAGATTCCGAGTTGACTTGTAGCCGCAGTAGATTCCGAGTTGACTTGTAGCCGCAGTAGATTCTGAGTTGACTTGTAGCCGCAGTAGATTCTGAGTGGAGACGTAGCCGCAGTAGATTCCGAGTTGAGACGTAGCCGCAGTAGATTCTGAGTTGAGACGTAGCCGCAGTAGATTCTGAGTTGATACGTAGCCGCAGTAGATTCTGAGTTGACTTGTAGCCGCAGTAGATTCTGAGTTGACTTGTAGCCGCAGTAGATTCTGAGTTGAGACGTAGCCGCAGTAGATTCTGAGTTGACTTGTAGCCGCAGTAGATTCCGAGTTGAGACGTAGCCGCAGTAGATTCTGAGTTGAGACGTAGCCGCAGTAGATTCCGAGTTGAGACGTAGCCGCAGTAGATTCTGAGTTGACTTGTAGTCGCAGTAGATTCTGAGTTGACTTGTAGCCGCAGTAGATTCTGAGTTGACTTGTAGCCGCAGTAGATTCTGAGTTGACTTGTAGCCGCAGTAGATTCTGAGTTGAGACGTAGCCGCAGTAGATTCTTAGTTGACTTGTAGCCGCAGTAGATTCCGAGTTGAGACGTAGCCGCAGTAGATTCTGAGTTGACTTGTAGCCGCAGTAGATTCTGAGTTGACTTGTAGCCGCAGTAGAGACTGAGTTGAAACGTAGCCACTGTAGATTCCGAGTTGAGACGTAGCCGCAGTAGATTCTGAGTTGACTTGTAGCCGCAGTAGGTTCTGAGTTGATTTGTAGCCGCAGTAGATTCCGAGTTGAATTGTAGCCGCAGTAGATTCTGAGTTGAATTTTAGCCGCAGTAGATTCTGAGTTGAGTCGTAGCCGCAGTAGATTCCGAGTTGAGACGTAGCCGCAGTAGATTCTGAGTTGAGACGTAGCCGCAGTAGATTCTGAGTTGAGACGTAGCCGCAGTAGATTCCGAGTTGAGACGTAGATGCTGTAGATTCTGAGTTGACTTGTAGCCGCAGTAGATTCTGAGTTGACTTGTAGCCGCAGTAGATTCCGAGTTGACTTGTAGCCGCAGTAGATTCTGAGTTGACTTGTAGCCGCAGTAGATTCTGAGTTGAGACGTAGCCGCAGTAGATTCTTAGTTGACTGGTAGCCGCAGTAGATTCTGAGTTGAGTCGTAGCCGCAGTAGATTCCAAGTTGACTTGTAGCCGCAGTAGATTCTGAGTTGAGTCGTAGCCGCAGTAGATTCTGAGTTGACTTGTAGCCGCAGTAGATTCCGAGTTGAGACGTAGCCGCAGTAGATTCTGAGTTGAGACGTAGCCGCAGTAGATTCCGAGTTGAGACGTAGCCGCAGTAGATTCTGAGTTGACTTGTAGCCGCAGTAGATTCTGAGTTGAGACGTAGCCGCAGTAGATTCCGAGATGAGACGTAGCCGCAGTAGATTCCGAGTTGAGACGTAGCCGCAGTAGATTCTGAGTTGAGACGTAGCCGCAGTAGATTCCGAGTTGAGACGTAGCCGCAGTAGATTCTGAGTTGACTTGTAGTCGCTGTAGATTCTGAGTTGACTTGTAGCCGCAGTAGATTTTGAGTTGAGACTTAGCCCCAGTAGATTCTGAGTTGAGACGTAGCCGCAGTAGATTCTTAGTTGACTTGTAGCCGCAGTAGATTCTGAGTTGACTTGTAGCCGCAGTAGATTCTGAGTTGAATTGTAGCCGCAATAGATTCTGAGTTGACTTGTAGCCGCAGTAGATTCTGAGTTGACTTGTAGCCGCAGTAGATTCTGAGTTGACTTGTAGCCGCAGTAGATTCTGAGTTTACTTGTAGCCGCAGTAGATTCTGAGTTGACTTATAGCCGCAGTAGATTCTGAGTTGACTTGTAGCCGCAGTAGATTCTGAGTTGACTTGTAGCCGCAGTAGATTCTAAGTTGACTTGTAGCCGCAGTAGATTCTGAGTTGAGTCGTAGCCGCAGTAGATTCCGAGGTGACTTGTAGCCGCAGTAGATTCCGAGTTGACTTGTAGCCGCAGTAGATTCTGAGTTGACTTGTAGCCGCAGTAGATTCTGAGTTGAGTCGTAGCCGCAGTAGATTCCGAGGTGACTTGTAGCCGCAGTAGATTCCGAGTTGACTTGTAGCCGCAGTAGATTCTGAGTTGAGACGTAGCCGCAGTAGATTCCGATTTGAGACGTAGCCGCAGTAGATTTCGAGTTGAGACGTAGCCGCAGTAGATTCCGATTTGAGACGTAGCCGCAGTAGATTTCGAGTTGAGACGTAGCCGCAGTAGATTCCGAGTTGAGACGTAGCCGCAGTAGATTCTGAGTTGAGACTTAGCCGCAGTAGATTCCGAGTTGACTTGTAGCCGCAGTAGATTCTGAGTTGAGACGTAGCCGCAGTAGATTCCGAGTTGAGACGTAGCCGCAGTAGATTCTGAGCTGAGTCGTAGCCGCAGTCGATTCCGGGTTGACTTGTAGTTGCAGTAGATTCTGAGTTGAGTCGTAGCCGCCGTAGATTCCGAGTTGACTTGTAGCCGCAGTAGATTCCGAGTTGACTTGTAGCCGCAGTAGATTCTGAGTTGACTTGTAGCCGCAGTAGATTCTGAGTGGAGACGTAGCCGCAGTAGATTCCGAGTTGAGACGTAGCCGCAGTAGATTCTGAGTTGAGACGTAGCCGCAGTAGATTCTGAGTTGAGACGTAGCCGCAGTAGATTCTGAGTTGATACGTAGCCGCAGTAGATTCTGAGTTGACTTGTAGCCGCAGTAGATTCTGAGTTGACTTGTAGCCGCAGTAGATTCTGAGTTGAGACGTAGCCGCAGTAGATTCTGAGTTGAGACGTAGCCGCATTAGATTCCGAGTTGAGACGTAGCCGCAGTAGATTCTGAGTTGAGACGTAGCCGCAGTAGATTCCGAGTTGAGACGTAGCCGCAGTAGATTCTGAGTTGACTTGTAGTCGCAGTAGATTCTGAGTTGACTTGTAGCCGCAGTAGATTCTGAGTTGACTTGTAGCCGCAGTAGATTCTGAGTTGACTTGTAGCCGCAGTAGATTCTGAGTTGAGACGTAGCCGCAGTAGATTCTGAGTTGAGACGTAGCCGCAGTAGATTCTTAGTTGACTTGAAGCCGCAGTAGATTCCGAGTTGAGACGTAGCCGCAGTAGATTCTGAGTTGACTTGTAGCCGCAGTAGATTCTGAGTTGACTTGTAGCCGCAGTAGATTCTGAGTTGAAACGTAGCCACTGTAGATTCTGAGTTGAGACGTAGCCGCAGTAGATTCTGAGTTGACTTGTAGCCGCAGTAGATTCTGAGTTGATTTGTAGCCGCAGTAGATTCCGAGTTGAATTGTAGCCGCAGTAGATTCTGAGTTGAGTCATAGCCGCAGTAGATTCTGAGTTGAATTTTAGCCGCAGTAGATTCTGAGTTGAGTCGTAGCCGCAGTAGATTCCGAGTTGAGACGTAGCCGCAGTAGATTCCGAGTTGAGACGTAGCCGCAGTAGATTCTGAGTTGAGACGTAGCCGCAGTAGATTCCGAGTTGAGACGTAGATGCAGTAGATTCTGAGTTGACTTGTAGTCGCAGTAGATTCTGAGTTGACTTGTAGCCGCAGTAGATTCTGAGTTGAGTCGTAGCCGCAGTAGATTCCGAGTTGAGACGTAGCCGCAGTAGATTCTGAGTTGAGACGTAGCCGCAGTAGATTCTGAGTTGAGACGTAGCCGCAGTAGATTCTTAGTTGACTGGTAGCCGCAGTAGATTCTGAGTTGAGTCGTAGCCGCAGTAGATTCCGAGTTGACTTGTAGCCGCAGTAGATTCTGAGTTGAGTCGTAGCCGCAGTAGATTCTGAGTTGAGACGTAGCCGCAGTAGATTCCGAGTTGAGACGTAGCCGCAGTAGATTCCTAGTTGAGACGTAGCCGCAGTAGATTCCGAGTTGAGACGTAGCCGCAGTAGATTCCGAGTTGAGACGTAGCCGCAGTAGATTCTGAGTTGAGACGTAGCCGCAGTAGATTCCGAGTTGAGACGTAGCCGCAGTAGATTCCGATTTGAGACGTAGCCGCAGTAGATTCCGAGTTGAGACGTAGCCGCAGTAGATTCTGAGTTGAGACGTAGCCGCAGTAGATTCTGAGTTGAGACGTAGCCGCAGTAGATTCCGAGATGAGACGTAGCCGCAGTAGATTCCGAGTTGAGACGTAGCCGCAGTAGATTCCGAGTTGAGACGTAGCCGCAGTAGATTCCGAGTTGAGACGTAGCCGCAGTAGATTCTGAGTTGACTTGTAGTCGCAGTAGATTCTGAGTTGACTTGTAGCCGCAGTAGATTTTGAGTTGAGACTTAGCCCCAGTAGATTCTGAGTTGAGACGTAGCCGCAGTAGATTCTTAGTTGACTTGTAGCCGCAGTAGATTCTGAGTTGACTTGTAGCCGCAGTAGATTCTGAGTTGAATTGTAGCCGCAATAGATTCTGAGTTGACTTGTAGCCGCAGTAGATTCTGAGTTGACTTGTAGCCGCAGTAGATTCTGAGTTGACTTGTAGCCGCAGTAGATTCAGAGTTTACTTGTAGCCGCAGTAGATTCTGAGTTGACTTATAGCCGCAGTAGATTCTGAGTTGACTTGTAGCCGCAGTAGATTCTGAGTTGAGACGTAGCCGCAGTAGATTCTGAGTTGAGACGTAGCCGCAGTAGATTCTGAGTTGACTTGTAGCCGCAGTAGATTCTGAGTTGACTTGTAGCTGCAGTAGATTCTGAGTTGAGACGTAGCCGCAGTAGATTCTGAGTTGACTTGTAGCCGCAGTAGATTCTGAGTTGACTTGTAGCCGCAGTAGATTCTGAGTTGACTTGTAGCCGCAGTAGATTCTGAGTTGAAACGTAGCCACTGTAGATTCCGAGTTGAGACGTAGCCGCAGTAGATTCTGAGTTGACTTGTAGCCGCAGTAGATTCTGAGTTGATTTGTAGCCGCAGTAGATTCCGAGTTGAATTGTAGCCGCAGTAGATTCTGAGTTGAGTCATAGCCGCAGTAGATTCTGAGTTGAATTTTAGCCGCAGTAGATTCTGAGTTGAGTCGTAGCCGCAGTAGATTCCGAGTTGAGACGTAGCCGCAGTAGATTCTGAGTTGAGACGTAGCCGCAGTAGATTCCGAGTTGAGACGTAGATGCAGTAGATTCTGAGTTGACTTGTAGTCGCAGTAGATTCTGAGTTGACTTGTAGCCGCAGTAGATTCTGAGTTGAGTCGTAGCCGCAGTAGATTCCGAGTAGAGACGTAGCCGCAGTAGATTCTGAGTTGAGACGTAGCCGCAGTAGATTCTGAGTTGAGACGTAGCCGCAGTAGATTCTTAGTTGACTGGTAGCCGCAGTAGATTCTGAGTTGAGTCGTAGCCGCAGTAGATTCCGAGTTGACTTGTAGCCGCAGTAGATTCTGAGTTGAGTCGTAGCCGCAGTAGATTCTGAGTTGACTTGTAGCCGCAGTAGATTCCGAGTTGAGACGTAGCCGCAGTAGATTCTGAGTTGAGACGTAGCCGCAGTAGATTCCGAGTTGAGACGTAGCCGCAGTAGATTCTGAGTTGAGACGTAGCCGCAGTAGATTCTGAGTTGAGACGTAGCCGCAGTAGATTCCGAGATGAGACGTAGCCGCAGTAGATTCCGAGTTGAGACGTAGCCGCAGTAGATTCCGAGTTGAGACGTAGCCGCAGTAGATTCCGAGTTGAGACGTAGCCGCAGTAGATTCTGAGTTGAGACGTAGCCGCAGTAGATTCTGAGTTGAGACGTAGCCGCAGTAGATTCCGAGATGAGACGTAGCCGCAGTAGATTCCGAGTTGAGACGTAGCCGCAGTAGATTCCGAGTTGAGACGTAGCCGCAGTAGATTCCGAGTTGAGACGTAGCCGCAGTAGATTCTGAGTTGACTTGTAGTCGCAGTAGATTCTGAGTTGACTTGTAGCCGCAGTAGATTTTGAGTTGAGACTTAGCCCCAGTAGATTCTGAGTTGAGACGTAGCCGCAGTAGATTCTTAGTTGACTTGTAGCCGCAGTAGATTCTGAGTTGACTTGTAGCCGCAGTAGATTCTGAGTTGAATTGTAGCCGCAATAGATTCTGAGTTGACTTGTAGCCGCAGTAGATTCTGAGTTGACTTGTAGCCGCAGTAGATTCTGAGTTGACTTGTAGCCGCAGTAGATTCAGAGTTTACTTGTAGCCGCAGTAGATTCTGAGTTGACTTATAGCCGCAGTAGATTCTGAGTTGACTTGTAGCCGCAGTAGATTCTGAGTTGACTTGTAGCCGCAGTAGATTCCGAGTTGAATTGTAGCCGCAGTAGATTCTGAGTTGAGACGTAGCCGCAGTAGATTCTGAGTTGACTTGTAGCCGCAGTAGATTCTGAGTTGAGACGTAGCCGCAGAAGATTCTTAGTTGACTTGTAGCCGCAGTAGATTCTGAGTTGACTTGTAGCCGCAGTAGATTCTAAGTTGACTCGTAGCCGCAGTAGATTCTGAGTTGAGTCGTAGCCGCAGTAGATTCCGAGGTGACTTGTAGCCGCAGTAGATTCCGAGTTGACTTGTAGCCGCAGTAGATTCTGAGTTGACTTGTAGCCGCAGTAGATTCTGAGTTGACTTGTAGCCGCAGTAGATTCCGAGTTGAATTGTAGCCGCAGTAGATTCTGAGTTGAGTCGTAGCCGCAGTAGATTCTGAGTTGACTTGTAGCCGCAGTAGATTCCGAGTTGAGTCGTAGCCGCAGTAGATTCCGAGTTGACTTGTAGCCGCAGTAGATTCTGAGTTGAGTCGTAGCCGCAGTAGATTCCGAGTTGACTTGTAGCCGCAGTAGATTCCGAGTTGAGACGTAGCCGCAGTAGATTCTGAGTTTAGACGTAGCCGCAGTAGATTCCGATTTGAGACGTAGCCGCAGTAGATTTCGAGTTGAGACGTAGCCGCAGTAGATTCCGAGTTGAGACGTAGCCGCAGTAGATTCTGAGTTGAGACGTAGCCGCAGTAGATTCTGAGTTGACTTGTAGCCGCAGTAGATTCTGAGTTGACTTGTAGCTGCAGTAGATTCTGAGTTGAGACGTAGCCGCAGTAGATTCTGAGTTGACTTGTAGCCGCAGTAGATTCTGAGTTGACTTGTAGCCGCAGTAGATTCTGAGTTGAGACGTAGCCGCAGTAGATTCTGAGTTGAAACTTAGCCGCAGTAGATTCCGAGTTGACTTGTAGCCGCAGTAGATTCTGAGTTGAGACGTAGCCGCAGTAGATTCTGAGCTGAGTCGTAGCCGCAGTAGATTCCGGGTTGACTTGTAGGTGCAGTAGATTCTGAGTTGAGTCGTAGCCGCCGTAGATTCCGAGTTGACTTGTAGCCGCAGTAGATTCCGAGTTGACTTGTAGCCGCAGTAGATTCTGAGTTGACTTTTAGCCGCAGTAGATTCTGAGTGGAGACGTAGCCGCAGTAGATTCCGAGTTGAGACGCAGCCGCAGTAGATTCTGAGTTGAGACGTAGCCGCAGTAGATTCTGAGTTGATACGTAGCCGCAGTAGATTCTGAGTTAACTTGTAGCCGCAGTAGATTCTGAGTTGACTTGTAGCCGCAGTAGATTCTGAGTTGAGACGTAGCCGCAGTAGATTCTGAGTTGAGACGTAGCCGCAGTAGATTCTTAGTTGACTTGTAACCGCAGTTGATTCCGAGTTGAGACGTAGCCGCAGTAGATTCTGAGTTGACTTGTAGCCGCAGTAGATTCTGAGTTGACTTGTAGCCGCAGTAGATTCTGAGTTGAAACGTAGCCACAGTAGATTCCGAGTTGAGACGTAGCCGCAGTAGATTCTGAGTTGACTTGTAGCCGCAGTAGATTCTGAGTTGATTTGTAGCCGCAGTAGATTCCGAGTTGAATTGTAGCCGCAGTAGATTCTGAGTTGAGTCATAGCCGCAGTAGATTCTGAGTTGAATTTTAGCCACAGTAGATTCTGAGTTGAGTCGTAGCCGCAGTAGATTCCGAGTTGAGACGTAGCCGCAGTATATTCCGAGTTGAGACGTAGCCGCAGTAGATTCTGAGTTGAGACGTAGCCGCAGTAGATTCCGAGTTGAGACGTAGCCGCAGTAGATTCTGAGTTGACTTGTAGTCGCAGTAGATTCTGAGTTGACTTGAAGCCGCAGTAGATTCTGAGTTGACTTGTAGCCGCAGTAGATTCCGAGTTGAATTGTAGCCGCAGTAGATTCTGAGTTGAGACGTAGCCGCAGTAGATTCTTAGTTGACTTGTAGCCGCAGTAGATTCTGAGTTGAGTCGTAGTTGCAGTAGATTCCGAGTTGACTTGTAGCCGCAGTAGATTGTGAGTTGAGTCGTAGCCGCAGTAGATTCTGAGTTGACTTGTAGCCGCAGTAGATTCCGAGTTGAGACGTAGCCGCAGTAGATTCTGAGTTGACTTATAGCCGCAGTAGATTCTGAGTTGACTTGTAGCCGCAGTAGATTCTGAGTTGACTTGTAGCAGCAGTAGATTCTAAGTTGAATTGTAGCCGCAGTAGATTCTGAGTTGAGTCGTAGCCGCAGTAGATTCCGAGGTGACTTGTAGCCGCAGTAGATTCCGAGTTGACTTGTAGCCGCAGTAGATTCTGAGTTGACATGTAGCCGCAGTAGATTCTGAGTTGACTTGTAGCCGCAGTAGATTCTAAGTTGACTTGTAGCCGCAGTAGATTCTGAGTTGAGTCGTAGCCGCAGTAGATTCCGAGGTGACTTGTAGCCGCAGTAGATTCCGAGTTGACTTGTAGCCGCAGTACATTCTGAGTTGAGACGTAGCCGCAGTAGATTCTGAGTTGAGACGTAGCCGCAGTAGATTCTGAGTTGAGACGTAGCCGCAGTAGATTCTGAGTTGAGACGTAGCCGCAGTAGATTCTGAGTTGAGACGTAGCCGCAGTAGATTCTGAGTTGACTTGTAGCCGCAGTAGATTCTGAGTTGAGACGTAGCTGCAGTAGATTCTGAGTTGAGACGTAGCCGCAGTAGATTCTGAGTTGACTTGTAGCCGCAGTAGATTCTGAGTTGAGACGTAGCCGCAGTAGATTCCGAGGTGACTTGTAGCCGCAGTAGATTCCGAGTTGACTTGTAGCCGCAGTAGATTCTGAGTTGACTTGTAGCCGCAGTAGATTCTGAGTTGACTTGTAGCCGCAGTAGATTCTGAGTTGACTTGTAGCCGCAGTAGATTCTAAGTTGACTTGTAGCCGCAGTAGATTCTGAGTTGAGTCGTAGCCGCAGTAGATTCCGAGGTGACTTGTAGCCGCAGTAGATTCCGAGTTGACTTGTAGCCGCAGTAGATTCTGAGTTGAGACGTAGCCGCAGTAGATTCCGATTTGAGACGTAGCCGCAGTAGATTTCGAGTTGAGACGTAGCCGCAGTAGATTCCGATTTGAGACGTAGCCGCAGTAGATTTCGAGTTGAGACGTAGCCGCAGTAGATTCCGAGTTGAGACGTAGCCGCAGTAGATTCTGAGTTGAGACTTAGCCGCATTAGATTCCGAGTTGACTTGTAGCCGCAGTAGATTCTGAGTTGAGACGTAGCCGCAGTAGATTCCGAGTTGAGACGTAGCCGCAGTAGATTCTGAGCTGAGTCGTAGCCGCAGTCGATTCCGGGTTGACTTGTAGTTGCAGTAGATTCTGAGTTGAGTCGTAGCCGCCGTAGATTCCGAGTTGACTTGTAGCCGCAGTAGATTCCGAGTTGAGACGTAGCCGCAGTAGATTCCGATTTGAGACGTAGCCGCAGTAGATTTCGAGTTGAGACGTAGCCGCAGTAGATTCCGAGTTGAGACGTAGCCGCAGTAGATTCTGAGTTGAGACGTAGCCGCAGTAGATTCTGAGTTGACTTGTAGCCGCAGTAGATTCTGAGTTGAGACGTAGCCGCAGTAGATTCTGAGTTGAGACGTAGCCGCAGTAGATTCTGAGTTGACTTGTAGCCGCAGTAGATTCTGAGTTGACTTGTAGCTGCAGTAGATTCTGAGTTGAGACGTAGCCGCAGTAGATTCTGAGTTGACTTGTAGCCGCAGTAGATTCTGAGTTGACTTGTAGCCGCAGTAGATTCTGAGTTGAGACGTAGCCGCAGTAGATTCTGAGTTGAAACTTAGCCGCAGTAGATTCCGAGTTGACTTGTAGCCGCAGTAGATTCTGAGTTGAGACGTAGCCGCAGTAGATTCTGAGCTGAGTCGTAGCCGCAGTAGATTCCGGGTTGACTTGTAGTTGCAGTAGATTCTGAGTTGAGTCGTAGCCGCCGTAGATTCCGAGTTGACTTGTAGCCGCAGTAGATTCCGAGTTGACTTGTAGCCGCAGTAGATTCTGAGTTGACTTTTAGCCGCAGTAGATTCTGAGTGGAGACGTAGCCGCAGTAGATTCCGAGTTGAGACGCAGCCGCAGTAGATTCTGAGTTGAGACGTAGCCGCAGTAGATTCTGAGTTGAGACGTAGCCGCAGTAGATTCTGAGTTGATACGTAGCCGCAGTAGATTCTGAGTTAACTTGTAGCCGCAGTAGATTCTGAGTTGACTTGTAGCCGCAGTAGATTCTGAGTTGAGACGTAGCCGCAGTAGATTCTGAGTTGAAACTTAGCCGCAGTAGATTCCGAGTTGACTTGTAGCCGCAGTAGATTCTGAGTTGAGACGTAGCCGCAGTAGATTCTGAGCTGAGTCGTAGCCGCAGTAGATTCCGGGTTGACTTGTAGTTGCAGTAGATTCTGAGTTGAGTCGTAGCCGCCGTAGATTCCGAGTTGACTTGTAGCCGCAGTAGATTCCGAGTTGACTTGTAGCCGCAGTAGATTCTGAGTTGACTTTTAGCCGCAGTAGATTCTGAGTGGAGACGTAGCCGCAGTAGATTCCGAGTTGAGACGCAGCCGCAGTAGATTCTGAGTTGAGACGTAGCCGCAGTAGATTCTGAGTTGAGACGTAGCCGCAGTAGATTCTGAGTTGATACGTAGCCGCAGTAGATTCTGAGTTAACTTGTAGCCGCAGTAGATTCTGAGTTGACTTGTAGCCGCAGTAGATTCTGAGTTGAGACGTAGCCGCAGTAGATTCTGAGTTGAGACGTAGCCGCAGTAGATTCTTAGTTGACTTGTAACCGCAGTTGATTCCGAGTTGAGACGTAGCCGCAGTAGATTCTGAGTTGACTTGTAGCCGCAGTAGATTCTGAGTTGACTTGTAGCCGCAGTAGATTCTGAGTTGAAACGTAGCCACAGTAGATTCTAAGTTGACTTGTAGCCGCAGTAGATTCTGAGTTGAGTCGTAGCCGCAGTAGATTCCGAGGTGACTTGTAGCCGCAGTAGATTCCGAGTTGACTTGTAGCCGCAGTACATTCTGAGTTGAGACGTAGCCGCAGTAGATTCTGAGTTGAGACGTAGCCGCAGTAGATTCTGAGTTGAGACGTAGCCGCAGTAGATTCTGAGTTGAGACGTAGCCGCAGTAGATTCTGAGTTGAGACGTAGCCGCAGTAGATTCTGAGTTGACTTGTAGCCGCAGTAGATTCTGAGTTGAGACGTAGCTGCAGTAGATTCTGAGTTGAGACGTAGCCGCAGTAGATTCTGAGTTGACTTGTAGCCGCAGTAGATTCTGAGTTGAGACGTAGCCGCAGTAGATTCCGAGGTGACTTGTAGCCGCAGTAGATTCCGAGTTGACTTGTAGCCGCAGTAGATTCTGAGTTGACTTGTAGCCGCAGTAGATTCTGAGTTGACTTGTAGCCGCAGTAGATTCTGAGTTGACTTGTAGCCGCAGTAGATTCTAAGTTGACTTGTAGCCGCAGTAGATTCTGAGTTGAGTCGTAGCCGCAGTAGATTCCGAGGTGACTTGTAGCCGCAGTAGATTCCGAGTTGACTTGTAGCCGCAGTAGATTCTGAGTTGAGACGTAGCCGCAGTAGATTCCGATTTGAGACGTAGCCGCAGTAGATTTCGAGTTGAGACGTAGCCGCAGTAGATTCCGATTTGAGACGTAGCCGCAGTAGATTTCGAGTTGAGACGTAGCCGCAGTAGATTCCGAGTTGAGACGTAGCCGCAGTAGATTCTGAGTTGAGACTTAGCCGCATTAGATTCCGAGTTGACTTGTAGCCGCAGTAGATTCTGAGTTGAGACGTAGCCGCAGTAGATTCCGAGTTGAGACGTAGCCGCAGTAGATTCTGAGCTGAGTCGTAGCCGCAGTCGATTCCGGGTTGACTTGTAGTTGCAGTAGATTCTGAGTTGAGTCGTAGCCGCCGTAGATTCCGAGTTGACTTGTAGCCGCAGTAGATTCCGAGTTGAGACGTAGCCGCAGTAGATTCCGATTTGAGACGTAGCCGCAGTAGATTTCGAGTTGAGATGTAGCCGCAGTAGATTCCGAGTTGAGACGTAGCCGCAGTAGATTCTGAGTTGAGACGTAGCCGCAGTAGATTCTGAGTTGACTTGTAGCCGCAGTAGATTCTGAGTTGAGACGTAGCCGCAGTAGATTCTGAGTTGAGACGTAGCCGCAGTAGATTCTGAGTTGACTTGTAGCCGCAGTAGATTCTGAGTTGACTTGTAGCTGCAGTAGATTCTGAGTTGAGACGTAGCCGCAGTAGATTCTGAGTTGACTTGTAGCCGCAGTAGATTCTGAGTTGACTTGTAGCCGCAGTAGATTCTGAGTTGAGACGTAGCCGCAGTAGATTCTGAGTTGAAACTTAGCCGCAGTAGATTCCGAGTTGACTTGTAGCCGCAGTAGATTCTGAGTTGAGACGTAGCCGCAGTAGATTCTGAGCTGAGTCGTAGCCGCAGTAGATTCCGGGTTGACTTGTAGTTGCAGTAGATTCTGAGTTGAGTCGTAGCCGCCGTAGATTCCGAGTTGACTTGTAGCCGCAGTAGATTCCGAGTTGACTTGTAGCCGCAGTAGATTCTGAGTTGACTTTTAGCCGCAGTAGATTCTGAGTGGAGACGTAGCCGCAGTAGATTCCGAGTTGAGACGCAGCCGCAGTAGATTCTGAGTTGAGACGTAGCCGCAGTAGATTCTGAGTTGAGACGTAGCCGCAGTAGATTCTGAGTTGATACGTAGCCGCAGTAGATTCTGAGTTAACTTGTAGCCGCAGTAGATTCTGAGTTGACTTGTAGCCGCAGTAGATTCTGAGTTGAGACGTAGCCGCAGTAGATTCTGAGTTGAAACTTAGCCGCAGTAGATTCCGAGTTGACTTGTAGCCGCAGTAGATTCTGAGTTGAGACGTAGCCGCAGTAGATTCTGAGCTGAGTCGTAGCCGCAGTAGATTCCGGGTTGACTTGTAGTTGCAGTAGATTCTGAGTTGAGTCGTAGCCGCCGTAGATTCCGAGTTGACTTGTAGCCGCAGTAGATTCCGAGTTGACTTGTAGCCGCAGTAGATTCTGAGTTGACTTTTAGCCGCAGTAGATTCTGAGTGGAGACGTAGCCGCAGTAGATTCCGAGTTGAGACGCAGCCGCAGTAGATTCTGAGTTGAGACGTAGCCGCAGTAGATTCTGAGTTGAGACGTAGCCGCAGTAGATTCTGAGTTGATACGTAGCCGCAGTAGATTCTGAGTTAACTTGTAGCCGCAGTAGATTCTGAGTTGACTTGTAGCTGCAGTAGATTCTGAGTTGAGACGTAGCCGCAGTAGATTCTGAGTTGAGACGTAGCCGCAGTAGATTCTTAGTTGACTTGTAACCGCAGTTGATTCCGAGTTGAGACGTAGCCGCAGTAGATTCTGAGTTGACTTGTAGCCGCAGTAGATTCTGAGTTGACTTGTAGCCGCAGTAGATTCTGAGTTGAAACGTAGCCACAGTAGATTCCGAGTTGAGACGTAGCCGCAGTAGATTCTGAGTTGACTTGTAGCCGCAGTAGATTCTGAGTTGATTTGTAGCCGCAGTAGATTCCGAGTTGAATTGTAGCCGCAGTAGATTCTGAGTTGAGTCATAGCCGCAGTAGATTCTGAGTTGAATTTTAGCCACAGTAGATTCTGAGTTGAGTCGTAGCCGCAGTAGATTCCGAGTTGAGACGTAGCCGCAGTATATTCCGAGTTGAGACGTAGCCGCAGTAGATTCTGAGTTGAGACGTAGCCGCAGTAGATTCTGAGTTGACTTGTAGCCGCAGTAGATTCTGAGTTGACTTGTAGCCGCAGTAGATTCTGAGTTGACTTGTAGCCGCAGTAGATTCTGAGTTGAAACGTAGCCACTGTAGATTCCGAGTTGAGACGTAGCCGCAGTAGATTCTGAGTTGACTTGTAGCCGCAGTAGATTCTGAGTTGATTTGTAGCCGCAGTAGATTCCGAGTTGAATTGTAGCCGCAGTAGATTCTGAGTTGAGTCATAGCCGCAGTAGATTCTGAGTTGAATTTTAGCCGCAGTAGATTCTGAGTTGAGTCGTAGCCGCAGTAGATTCCGAGTTGAGACGTAGCCGCAGTAGATTCCGAGTTGAGACGTAGCCGCAGTAGATTCTGAGTTGAGACGTAGCCGCAGTAGATTCCGAGTTGAGACGTAGATGCAGTAGATTCTGAGTTGACTTGTAGTCGCAGTAGATTCTGAGTTGACTTGTAGCCGCAGTAGATTCTGAGTTGAGTCGTAGCCGCAGTAGATTCCGAGTTGAGACGTAGCCGCAGTAGATTCTGAGTTGAGACGTAGCCGCAGTAGATTCTTAGTTGACTGGTAGCCGCAGTAGATTCTGAGTTGAGTCGTAGCCGCAGTAGATTCCGAGTTGACTTGTAGCCGCAGTAGATTCTGAGTTGAGTCGTAGCCGCAGTAGATTCTGAGTTGACTTGTAGCCGCAGTAGATTCCGAGTTGAGACGTAGCCGCAGTAGATTCTGAGTTGAGACGTAGCCGCAGTAGATTCCGAGTTGAGACGTAGCCGCAGTAGATTCTGAGTTGAGACGTAGCCGCAGTAGATTCTGAGTTGAGACGTAGCCGCAGTAGATTCCGAGATGAGACGTAGCCGCAGTAGATTCCGAGTTGAGACGTAGCCGCAGTAGATTCCGAGTTGAGACGTAGCCGCAGTAGATTCCGAGTTGAGACGTAGCCGCAGTAGATTCTGAGTTGAGACGTAGCCGCAGTAGATTCTGAGTTGAGACGTAGCCGCAGTAGATTCCGAGATGAGACGTAGCCGCAGTAGATTCCGAGTTGAGACGTAGCCGCAGTAGATTCCGAGTTGAGACGTAGCCGCAGTAGATTCCGAGTTGAGACGTAGCCGCAGTAGATTCTGAGTTGACTTGTAGTCGCAGTAGATTCTGAGTTGACTTGTAGCCGCAGTAGATTTTGAGTTGAGACTTAGCCCCAGTAGATTCTGAGTTGAGACGTAGCCGCAGTAGATTCTTAGTTGACTTGTAGCCGCAGTAGATTCTGAGTTGACTTGTAGCCGCAGTAGATTCTGAGTTGAATTGTAGCCGCAATAGATTCTGAGTTGACTTGTAGCCGCAGTAGATTCTGAGTTGACTTGTAGCCGCAGTAGATTCTGAGTTGACTTGTAGCCGCAGTAGATTCAGAGTTTACTTGTAGCCGCAGTAGATTCTGAGTTGACTTATAGCCGCAGTAGATTCTGAGTTGACTTGTAGCCGCAGTAGATTCTGAGTTGACTTGTAGCCGCAGTAGATTCTAAGTTGACTCTTAGCCGCAGTAGATTCTGAGTTGAGTCGTAGCCGCAGTAGATTCCGAGGTGACTTGTAGCCGCAGTAGATTCTGAGTTGACTTGTAGCCGCAGTAGATTCTGAGTTGACTTGTAGCCGCAGTAGATTCTGAGTTGACTTGTAGCCGCAGTAGATTCCGAGTTGAATTGTAGCCGCAGTAGATTCTGAGTTGAGTCGTAGCCGCAGTAGATTCTGAGTTGACTTGTAGCCGCAGTAGATTCCGAGTTGAGTCGTAGCCGCAGTAGATTCCGAGTTGACTTGTAGCCGCAGTAGATTCTGAGTTGAGTCGTAGCCGCAGTAGATTCCGAGTTGACTTGTAGCCGCAGTAGATTCCGAGTTGAGACGTAGCCGCAGTAGATTCTGAGTTTAGACGTAGCCGCAGTAGATTCCGATTTGAGACGTAGCCGCAGTAGATTTCGAGTTGAGACGTAGCCGCAGTAGATTCCGAGTTGAGACGTAGCCGCAGTAGATTCTGAGTTGAGACGTAGCCGCAGTAGATTCTGAGTTGACTTGTAGCCGCAGTAGATTCTGAGTTGACTTGTAGCTGCAGTAGATTCTGAGTTGAGACGTAGCCGCAGTAGATTCTGAGTTGACTTGTAGCCGCAGTAGATTCTGAGTTGACTTGTAGCCGCAGTAGATTCTGAGTTGAGACGTAGCCGCAGTAGATTCTGAGCTGAGTCGTAGCCGCAGTAGATTCCGGGTTGACTTGTAGTTGCAGTAGATTCTGAGTTGAGTCGTAGCCGCCGTAGATTCCGAGTTGACTTGTAGCCGCAGTAGATTCCGAGTTGACTTGTAGCCGCAGTAGATTCTGAGTTGACTTTTAGCCGCAGTAGATTCTGAGTGGAGACGTAGCCGCAGTAGATTCCGAGTTGAGACGCAGCCGCAGTAGATTCTGAGTTGAGACGTAGCCGCAGTAGATTCTGAGTTGAGACGTAGCCGCAGTAGATTCTGAGTTGATACGTAGCCGCAGTAGATTCTGAGTTAACTTGTAGCTGCAGTAGATTCTGAGTTGACTTGTAGCCGCAGTAGATTCTGAGTTGAGACGTAGCCGCAGTAGATTCTGAGTTGAGACGTAGCCGCAGTAGATTCTTAGTTGACTTGTAACCGCAGTTGATTCCGAGTTGAGACGTAGCCGCAGTAGATTCTGAGTTGACTTGTAGCCGCAGTAGATTCTGAGTTGACTTGTAGCCGCAGTAGATTCTGAGTTGAAACGTAGCCACAGTAGATTCCGAGTTGAGACGTAGCCGCAGTAGATTCTGAGTTGACTTGTAGCCGCAGTAGATTCTGAGTTGATTTGTAGCCGCAGTAGATTCCGAGTTGAATTGTAGCCGCAGTAGATTCTGAGTTGAGTCATAGCCGCAGTAGATTCTGAGTTGAATTTTAGCCACAGTAGATTCTGAGTTGAGTCGTAGCCGCAGTAGATTCCGAGTTGAGACGTAGCCGCAGTATATTCCGAGTTGAGACGTAGCCGCAGTAGATTCTGAGTTGAGACGTAGCCGCAGTAGATTCCGAGTTGAGACGTAGCCGCAGTAGATTCTGAGTTGACTTGTAGTCGCAGTAGATTCTGAGTTGACTTGAAGCCGCAGTAGATTCTGAGTTGACTTGTAGCCGCAGTAGATTCCGAGTTGACTTGTAGCCGCAGTAGATTCTGAGTTGAGACGTAGCCGCAGTAGATTCTGAATTGAGACGTAGCCGCAGTAGATTCTTAGTTGACTTGTAGCCGCAGTAGATTCTGAGTTGAGTCGTAGTTGCAGTAGATTCCGAGTTGACTTGTAGCCGCAGTAGATTGTGAGTTGAGTCGTAGCCGCAGTAGATTCTGAGTTGACTTGTAGCCGCAGTAGATTGTGAGTTGAGACGTAGCCGCAGTAGATTCCGAGTTGACTTGTAGCCGCAGTACATTCTGAGTTGAGACGTAGCCGCAGTAGATTGCGATTTGAGACGTAGCCGCAGTAGATTTCGAGTTGAGACGTAGCCGCAGTAGATTCCGAGTTGAGACGTAGCCGCAGTAGATTCTGAGTTGAGACGTAGCCGCAGTAGATTCTGAGTTGACTTGTAGCCGCAGTAGATTCTGAGTTGAGACGTAGCTGCAGTAGATTCTGAGTTGAGACGTAGCCGCAGTAGATTCTGAGTTGACTTGTAGCCGCAGTAGATTCTGAGTTGAGACGTAGCCGCAGTAGATTCTGAGTTGAGACTTAGCCGCAGTAGATTCCGAGTTGACTTGTAGCCGCAGTAGATTCTGAGTTGAGACGTAGCCGCAGTAGATTCCGAGTTGAGACGTAGCCGCAGTAGATTCTGAGCTGAGTCGTAGCCGCAGTCGATTCCGGGTTGACTTGTAGTTGCAGTAGATTCTGAGTTGAGTCGTAGCCGCCGTAGATTCCGAGTTGACTTGTAGCCGCAGTAGATTCCGAGTTGACTTGTAGCCGCAGTAGATTCTGAGTTGACTTGTAGCCGCAGTAGATTCTGAGTGGAGACGTAGACGCAGTAGATTCCGAGTTGAGACGTAGCCGCAGTAGATTCTGAGTTGAGACGTAGCCGCAGTAGATTCTGAGTTGAGACGTAGCCGCAGTAGATTCTGAGTTGATACGTAGCCGCAGTAGATTCTGAGTTGACTTGTAGCCGCAGTAGATTCTGAGACGTAGCCGCAGTAGATTCTGAGTTGAGACGTAGCCGCATTAGATTCTGAGTTGAGACTTAGCCGCAGTAGATTCTGAGTTGAGACGTAGCCGCAGTAGATTCCGAGTTGAGACGTAGCCGCAGTAGATTCTGAGTTGACTTTTAGTCGCAGTAGATTCTGAGTTGACTTGTAGCCGCAGTAGATTCTGAGTTGACTTGTAGCCGCAGTAGATTCTGAGTTGAAACGTAGCCACTGTAGATTCCGAGTTGAGACGTAGCCGCAGTAGATTCTGAGTTGACTTGTAGCCGCAGTAGATTCTGAGTTGATTTGTAGCCGCAGTAGATTCCGAGTTGAATTGTAGCCGCAGTAGATTCTGAGTTGAGTCATAGCCGCAGTAGATTCTGAGTTGAATTTTAGCCGCAGTAGATTCTGAGTTGAGTCGTAGCCGCAGTAGATTCTGAGTTGAGACATAGCCGCAGTAGATTCCGAGTTGAGATGTAGCCGCAGTAGATTCTGAGTTGAGACGTAGCCGCAGTAGATTCCGAGTTGAGACGTAGATGCAGTAGATTCTGAGTTGACTTGTAGTCGCAGTAGATTCTGAGTTGACTTGTAGCCGCAGTAGATTCTGAGTTGACTTGTAGCCGCAGTAGATTCCGAGTTGACTTGTAGCCGCAGTAGATTCTGAGTTGAGACGTAGCCGCAGTAGATTCTGAGTTGAGACGTAGCCGCAGTAGATTCTTAGTTGACTGGTAGCCGCAGTAGATTCTGAGTTGAGTCGTAGCCGCAGTAGATTCCGAGTTGACTTGTAGCCGCAGTAGATTCTGAGTTGAGTCGTAGCCGCAGTAGATTCTGAGTTGACTTGTAGCCGCAGTAGATTCCGAGTTGCGACGTAGCCGCAGTAGATTCTGAGTTGAGACGTAGCCGCAGTAGATTCCGAGTTGAGATGTAGCCGCAGTAGATTCTGAGTTGAGACGTAGCCGCAGTAGATTCTGAGTTGAGACGTAGCCGCAGTAGATTCCGAGATGAGACGTAGCCGCAGTAGATTACGAGTTGAGACGTAGCCGCAGTAGATTCCGAGTTGAGACGTAGCCGCAGTAGATTCCGAGTTGAGACGTAGCCGCAGTAGATTCTGAGTTGACTTGTAGCCGCAGTAGATTCTGAGTTGACTTGTAGCCGCAGTAGATTCTGAGTTGAATTGTAGCCGCAATAGATTCTGAGTTGACTTGTAGCCGCAGTAGATTCTGAGTTGACTTGTAGCCGCAGTAGATTCTGAGTTGACTTGTAGCCGCAGTAGATTCTGAGTTTACTTGTAGCCGCAGTAGATTCTGAGTTGACTTATAGCCGCAGTAGATTCTGAGTTGACTTGTAGCCGCAGTAGATTCTGAGTTGACTTGTAGCCGCAGTAGATTCTAAGTTGACTCGTAGCCGCAGTAGATTCTGAGTTGAGTCGTAGCCGCAGTAGATTCCGAGGTGACTTGTAGCCGCAGTAGATTCCGAGTTGACTTGTAGCCGCAGTAGATTCTGAGTTGACTTGTAGCCGCAGTAGATTCTGAGTTGACTTGTAGCCGCAGTAGATTCCGAGTTGAATTGTAGCCGCAGTAGATTCTGAGTTGAGTCGTAGCCGCAGTAGATTCTGAGTTGACTTGTAGCCGCAGTAGATTCCGAGTTGAGTCGTAGCCGCAGTAGATTCCGAGTTGACTTGTAGCCGCAGTAGATTCTGAGTTGAGTCGTAGCCGCAGTAGATTCCGAGTTGACTTGTAGCCGCAGTAGATTCCGAGTTGAGACGTAGCCGCAGTAGATTCTGAGTTTAGACGTAGCCGCAGTAGATTCCGATTTGAGACGTAGCCGCAGAAGATTTCGAGTTGAGACGTAGCCGCAGTAGATTCCGAGTTGAGACGTAGCCGCAGTAGATTCTGAGTTGAGACGTAGCCGCAGTAGATTCTGAGTTGACTTGTAGCCGCAGTAGATTCTGAGTTGACTTGTAGCTGCAGTAGATTCTGAGTTGAGACGTAGCCGCAGTAGATTCTGAGTTGACTTGTAGCCGCAGTAGATTCTGAGTTGACTTGTAGCCGCAGTAGATTCTGAGTTGAGACGTAGCCGCAGTAGATTCTGAGTTGAGACTTAGCCGCAGTAGATTCCGAGTTGACTTGTAGCCGCAGTAGATTCTGAGTTGAGACGTAGCCGCAGTAGATTCTGAGCTGAGTCGTAGCCGCAGTAGATTCCGGGTTGACTTGTAGTTGCAGTAGATTCTGAGTTGAGTCGTAGCCGCCGTAGATTCTGAGTGGAGACGTAGCCGCAGTAGATTCCGAGTTGAGACGTAGCCGCAGTAGATTCTGAGTTGAGACGTAGCCGCAGTAGATTCTGAGTTGAGACGTAGCCGCAGTAGATTCTGAGTTGAGACGTAGCCGCAGTAGATTCTGAGTTAACTTGTAGCCGCAGTAGATTCTGAGTTGACTTGTAGCCGCAGTAGATTCTGAGTTGAGACGTAGCCGCAGTAGATTCTGAGTTGAGACGTAGCCGCAGTAGATTCTTAGTTGACTTGTAACCGCAGTAGATTCCGAGTTGAGACGTAGCCGCAGTAGATTCTGAGTTGACTTGTAGCCGCAGTAGATTCTGAGTTGACTTGTAGCCGCAGTAGATTCTGAGTTGAAACGTAGCCACAGTAGATTCCGAGTTGAGACGTAGCCGCAGTAGATTCTGAGTTGACTTGTAGCCGCAGTAGATTCTGAGTTGATTTGTAGCCGCAGTAGATTCCGAGTTGAATTGTAGCCGCAGTAGATTCTGAGTTGAGTCATAGCCGCAGTAGATTCTGAGTTGAATTTTAGCCACAGTAGATTCTGAGTTGAGTCGTAGCCGCAGTAGATTCCGAGTTGAGACGTAGCCGCAGTAGATTCCGAGTTGAGACGTAGCCGCAGTAGATTCTGAGTTGAGACGTAGCCGCAGTAGATTCCGAGTTGAGACGTAGCCGCAGTAGATTCTGAGTTGACTTGTAGTCGCAGTAGATTCTGAGTTGACTTGTAGCCGCAGTAGATTCTGAGTTGACTTGTAGCCGCAGTAGATTCCGAGTTGACTTGTAGCCGCAGTAGATTCTGAGTTGAGACGTAGCCGCAGTAGATTCTGAGTTGAGACGTAGCCGCAGTAGATTCTTAGTTGACTTGTAGCCGCAGTAGATTCTGAGTTGAGTCGTAGCCGCAGTAGATTCCGAGTTGACTTGTAGCCGCAGTAGATTCTGAGTTGAGTCGTAGCCGCAGTAGATTCTGAGTTGACTTGTAGCCGCAGTAGATTCCGAGTTGAGACGTAGCCGCAGTAGATTCTGAGTTGAGACGTAGCCGCAGTAGATTCCGAGTTGAGACGTAGCCGCAGTAGATTCTGAGTTGAGACGTAGCCGCAGTAGATTCTGAGTTGAGACGTAGCCGCAGTAGATTCCGAGTTGAGACGTAGCCGCAGTAGATTCCGAGTTGAGACGTAGCCGCAGTAGATTCTGAGTTGAGACGTAGCCGCAGTAGATTCCGAGTTGAGACGTAGCCGCAGTAGATTCTGAGTTGACTTGTAGTCGCAGTAGATTCTTAGTTGACTTGTAGCCGCAGTAGATTTTGAGTTGAGACTTAGCCCCAGTAGATTCTGAGTTGAGACGTAGCCGCAGTAGATTCTTAGTTGACTTGTAGCCGCAGTAGATTCTGAGTTGACTTGTAGCCGCAGTAGATTCTGAGTTGAATTGTAGCCGCAATAGATTCTGAGTTGACTTGTAGCCGCAGTAGATTCTGAGTTGACTTGTAGCCGCAGTAGATTCTGAGTTGACTTGTAGCCGCAGTAGATTCTGAGTTTACTTGTAGCCGCAGTAGATTCTGAGTTGACTTATAGCCGCAGTAGATTCTGAGTTGACTTGTAGCCGCAGTAGATTCTGAGTTGACTTGTAGCTGCAGTAGATTCTAAGTTGAATTGTAGCCGCAGTAGATTCTGAGTTGAGTCGTAGCCGCAGTAGATTCCGAGTTGACTTGTAGCCGCAGTAGATTCCGAGTTGACTTGTAGCCGCAGTAGATTCTGAGTTGACTTGTAGCCGCAGTAGATTCTGAGTTGAGACGTAGCCGCAGTATATTCTAAGTTGACTTGTAGCCGCAGTAGATTCTGAGTTGTGTCGTAGCCGCAGTAGATTCTGAGTTGACTTGTAGCCGCAGTAGATTCCGAGTTGAGTCGTAGCCGCAGTAGATTCCGAGTTGACTTGTAGCCGCAGTAGATTCTGAGTTGAGTCGTAGCCGCAGTAGATTCCGAGTTGACTTGTAGCCGCAGTAGATTCCGAGTTGAGACGTAGCCGCAGTAGATTCTGAGTTGAGACGTAGCCGCAGTAGATTCCGATTTGAGACGTAGCCGCAGTAGATTTCGAGTTGAGACGTAGCTGCAGTAGATTCCGAGTTGAGACGTAGCCGCAGTAGATTCTGAGTTGAGACGTAGCCGCAGTAGATTCTGAGTTGAGACTTAGCCGCAGTAGATTCCGAGTTGACTTGTAGCCGCAGTAGATTCTGAGTTGAGACGTAGCCGCAGTAGATTCCGAGTTGAGACGTAGCCGCAGTAGATTCTGAGCTGAGTCGTAGCCGCAGTAGATTCCGGGTTGACTTGTAGTTGCAGTAGATTCTGAGTTGAGTCGTAGCCGCCGTAGATTCCGAGTTGACTTGTAGCCGCAGTAGATTCCGAGTTGACTTGTAGCCGCAGTAGATTCTGAGTTGTCTTGTAGCCGCAGTAGATTCTGAGTGGAGACGTAGCCGCAGTAGATTCCGAGTTGACTTGTAGCCGCAGTAGATTCTGAGTTGAGACGTAGCTGCAGTAGATTCTGAGTTGAGACGTAGCCGCAGTAGATTCTGAGTTGATACGTAGCCGCAGTAGATTCTGAGTTGACTTGTAGCCGCAGTAGATTCTGAGTTGACTTGTAGCCGCAGTAGATTCTGAGTTGAGACGTAGCCGCAGTAGATTCTGAGTTGAGACGTAGCCGCAGTAGATTCTTAGTTGACTTGTAGCCGCAGTAGATTCTGAGTGGAGACGTAGCCGCAGTAGATTCCGAGTTGAGACGTAGCCGCAGTAGATTCTGAGTTGAGACGTAGCTGCAGTAGGTTCTGAGTTGAGACGTAGCCGCAGTAGATTCTGAGTTGATACGTAGCCGCAGTAGATTCTGAGTTGACTTGTAGCCGCAGTAGATTCTGAGTTGACTTGTAGCCGCAGTAGATTCTGAGTTGAGACGTAGCCGCAGTAGATTCTTAGTTGACTTGTAGCCGCAGTAGATTCCGAGTTGAGACGTAGCCGCAGTAGATTCTGAGTTGACTTGTAGCCGCAGTAGATTCTGAGTTGACTTGTAGCCGCAGTAGATTCTGAGTTGAAACGTAGCCAAAGTAGATTCCGAGTTGACTTGTAGCCGCAGTAGATTCTGAGTTGACTTGTAGCCGCAGTAGATTCTGAGTTGATTTGTAGCCGCAGTAGATTCCGAGTTGAATTGTAGCCGCAGTAGATTCTGAGTTGAGTCATAGGCGCAGTAGATTCTGAGTTGAATTTTAGCCACAGTAGATTCTGAGTTGAGTCGTAGCCGCAGTAGATTCCGAGTTGAGACGTAGCCGCAGTAGATTCCGAGTTGAGACGTAGCAGCAGTAGATTCTGAGTTGAGACGTAGCCGCAGTAGATTCCGAGTTGAGACGTAGCCGCAGTAGATTCTGAGTTGACTTGTAGTCGCAGTAGATTCTGAGTTGACTTGTAGCCGCAGTAGATTCTGAGTTGACTTGTAGCCGCAGTAGATTCCGAGTTGACTTGTAGCCGCAGTAGATTCTGAGTTGAGACGTAGCCGCAGTAGATTCTGAGTTGAGACGTAGCCGCAGTAGATTCTTAGTTGACTTGTAGCCGCAGTAGATTCTGAGTTGAGTCGTAGCCGCAGTAGATTCTGAGTTGACTTGTAGCCGCAGTAGATTCCGAGTTGAGACGTAGCCGCAGTAGATTCTGAGTTGAGACGTAGCCGCAGTAGATTCTGAGTTGAGACGTAGCCGCAGTAGATTCTGAGTTGAGACGTAGCCGCAGTAGATTCCGAGATGAGACGTAGCCGCAGTAGATTCCGAGTTGAGACGTAGCCGCAGTAGATTCTGAGTTGAGACGTAGCCGCAGTAGATTCCGAGTTGAGACGTAGCCGCAGTAGATTCTGAGTTGACTTGTAGTCGCAGTAGATTCTGAGTTGACTTGTAGCCGCAGTAGATTTTGAGTTGAGACTTAAGCCCCAGTAGATTCTGAGTTGAGACGTAGCCGCAGTAGATTCTTAGTTGACTTGTAGCCGCAGTAGATTCTGAGTTGACTTGTAGCCGCAGTAGATTCTGAGTTGAATTGTAGCCGCAATAGATTCTGAGTTGACTTGTAGCCGCAGTAGATTCTGAGTTGACTTGTAGCCGCAGTAGATTCTGAGTTGACTTGTAGCCGCAGTAGATTCTGTGTTTACTTGTAGCCGCAGTAGATTCTGAGTTGACTTGTAGCCGCAGTAGATTCTGAGTTGACTTCTAGCCGCAGTAGATTCTGAGTGGACTTGTAGCCGCAGTAGATTCTAAGTTGACTTGTAGCCGCAGTAGATTCTGAGTGGAGACGTAGCCGCAGTAGATTCCGAGTTGAGACGTAGCCGCAGTAGATTCTGAGTTGAGACGTAGCCGCAGTAGATTCTGAGTTGAGACGTAGCCGCAGTAGATTCTGAGTTGAGACGTAGCCGCAGTAGATTCTGAGTTAACTTGTAGCCGCAGTAGATTCTGAGTTGACTTGTAGCCGCAGTAGATTCTGAGTTTACTTGTAGCCGCAGTAGATTCTGAGTTGACTTATAGCCGCAGTAGATTCTGAGTTGACTTGTAGCCGCAGTAGATTCTGAGTTGACTTGTAGCCGCAGTAGATTCTAAGTTGACTCGTAGCCGCAGTAGATTCTGAGTTGAGTCGTAGCCGCAGTAGATTCCGAGGTGACTTGTAGCCGCAGTAGATTCCGAGTTGACTTGTAGCCGCAGTAGATTCTGAGTTGACTTGTAGCCGCAGTAGATTCTGAGTTGACTTGTAGCCGCAGTAGATTCCGAGTTGAATTGTAGCCGCAGTAGATTCTGAGTTGAGTCGTAGCCGCAGTAGATTCTGAGTTGACTTGTAGCCGCAGTAGATTCCGAGTTGAGTCGTAGCCGCAGTAGATTCCGAGTTGACTTGTAGCCGCAGTAGATTCTGAGTTGAGTCGTAGCCGCAGTAGATTCCGAGTTGACTTGTAGCCGCAGTAGATTCCGAGTTGAGACGTAGCCGCAGTAGATTCTGAGTTTAGACGTAGCCGCAGTAGATTCCGATTTGAGACGTAGCCGCAGAAGATTTCGAGTTGAGACGTAGCCGCAGTAGATTCCGAGTTGAGACGTAGCCGCAGTAGATTCTGAGTTGAGACGTAGCCGCAGTAGATTCTGAGTTGACTTGTAGCCGCAGTAGATTCTGAGTTGACTTGTAGCTGCAGTAGATTCTGAGTTGAGACGTAGCCGCAGTAGATTCTGAGTTGACTTGTAGCCGCAGTAGATTCTGAGTTGACTTGTAGCCGCAGTAGATTCTGAGTTGAGACGTAGCCGCAGTAGATTCTGAGTTGAGACTTAGCCGCAGTAGATTCCGAGTTGACTTGTAGCCGCAGTAGATTCTGAGTTGAGATGTAGCCGCAGTAGATTCTGAGCTGAGTCGTAGCCGCAGTAGATTCCGGGTTGACTTGTAGTTGCAGTAGATTCTGAGTTGAGTCGTAGCCGCCGTAGATTCTGAGTGGAGACGTAGCCGCAGTAGATTCCGAGTTGAGACGTAGCCGCAGTAGATTCTGAGTTGAGACGTAGCCGCAGTAGATTCTGAGTTGAGACGTAGCCGCAGTAGATTCTGAGTTGAGACGTAGCCGCAGTAGATTCTGAGTTAACTTGTAGCCGCAGTAGATTCTGAGTTGACTTGTAGCCGCAGTAGATTCTGAGTTGAGACGTAGCCGCAGTAGATTCTGAGTTGAGACGTAGCCGCAGTAGATTCTTAGTTGACTTGTAACCGCAGTAGATTCCGAGTTGAGACGTAGCCGCAGTAGATTCTGAGTTGACTTGTAGCCGCAGTAGATTCTGAGTTGACTTGTAGCCGCAGTAGATTCTGAGTTGAAACGTAGCCACAGTAGATTCCGAGTTGAGACGTAGCCGCAGTAGATTCTGAGTTGACTTGTAGCCGCAGTAGATTCTGAGTTGATTTGTAGCCGCAGTAGATTCCGAGTTGAATTGTAGCCGCAGTAGATTCTGAGTTGAGTCATAGCCGCAGTAGATTCTGAGTTGAATTTTAGCCACAGTAGATTCTGAGTTGAGTCGTAGCCGCAGTAGATTCCGAGTTGAGACGTAGCCGCAGTAGATTCCGAGTTGAGACGTAGCCGCAGTAGATTCTGAGTTGAGACGTAGCCGCAGTAGATTCCGAGTTGAGACGTAGCCGCAGTAGATTCTGAGTTGACTTGTAGTCGCAGTAGATTCTGAGTTGACTTGTAGCCGCAGTAGATTCTGAGTTGACTTGTAGCCGCAGTAGATTCCGAGTTGACTTGTAGCCGCAGTAGATTCTGAGTTGAGACGTAGCCGCAGTAGATTCTGAGTTGAGACGTAGCCGCAGTAGATTCTTAGTTGACTTGTAGCCGCAGTAGATTCTGAGTTGAGTCGTAGCCGCAGTAGATTCCGAGTTGACTTGTAGCCGCAGTAGATTCTGAGTTGAGTCGTAGCCGCAGTAGATTCTGAGTTGACTTGTAGCCGCAGTAGATTCCGAGTTGAGACGTAGCCGCAGTAGATTCTGAGTTGAGACGTAGCCGCAGTAGATTCCGAGTTGAGACGTAGCCGCAGTAGATTCTGAGTTGAGACGTAGCCGCAGTAGATTCTGAGTTGAGACGTAGCCGCAGTAGATTCCGAGTTGAGACGTAGCCGCAGTAGATTCCGAGTTGAGACGTAGCCGCAGTAGATTCTGAGTTGAGACGTAGCCGCAGTAGATTCCGAGTTGAGACGTAGCCGCAGTAGATTCTGAGTTGACTTGTAGTCGCAGTAGATTCTTAGTTGACTTGTAGCCGCAGTAGATTTTGAGTTGAGACTTAGCCCCAGTAGATTCTGAGTTGAGACGTAGCCGCAGTAGATTCTTAGTTGACTTGTAGCCGCAGTAGATTCTGAGTTGACTTGTAGCCGCAGTAGATTCTGAGTTGAATTGTAGCCGCAATAGATTCTGAGTTGACTTGTAGCCGCAGTAGATTCTGAGTTGACTTGTAGCCGCAGTAGATTCTGAGTTGACTTGTAGCCGCAGTAGATTCTGAGTTGACTTATAGCCGCAGTAGATTCTGAGTTGACTTGTAGCCGCAGTAGATTCTGAGTTGACTTGTAGCTGCAGTAGATTCTAAGTTGAATTGTAGCCGCAGTAGATTCTGAGTTGAGTCGTAGCCGCAGTAGATTCCGAGTTGACTTGTAGCCGCAGTAGATTCCGAGTTGACTTGTAGCCGCAGTAGATTCTGAGTTGACTTGTAGCCGCAGTAGATTCTGAGTTGAGACGTAGCCGCAGTATATTCTAAGTTGACTTGTAGCCGCAGTAGATTCTGAGTTGTGTCGTAGCCGCAGTAGATTCTGAGTTGACTTGTAGCCGCAGTAGATTCCGAGTTGAGTCGTAGCCGCAGTAGATTCCGAGTTGACTTGTAGCCGCAGTAGATTCTGAGTTGAGTCGTAGCCGCAGTAGATTCCGAGTTGACTTGTAGCCGCAGTAGATTCCGAGTTGAGACGTAGCCGCAGTAGATTCTGAGTTGAGACGTAGCCGCAGTAGATTCCGATTTGAGACGTAGCCGCAGTAGATTTCGAGTTGAGACGTAGCTGCAGTAGATTCCGAGTTGAGACGTAGCCGCAGTAGATTCTGAGTTGAGACGTAGCCGCAGTAGATTCTGAGTTGAGACTTAGCCGCAGTAGATTCCGAGTTGACTTGTAGCCGCAGTAGATTCTGAGTTGAGACGTAGCCGCAGTAGATTCCGAGTTGAGACGTAGCCGCAGTAGATTCTGAGCTGAGTCGTAGCCGCAGTAGATTCCGGGTTGACTTGTAGTTGCAGTAGATTCTGAGTTGAGTCGTAGCCGCCGTAGATTCCGAGTTGACTTGTAGCCGCAGTAGATTCCGAGTTGACTTGTAGCCGCAGTAGATTCTGAGTTGTCTTGTAGCCGCAGTAGATTCTGAGTGGAGACGTAGCCGCAGTAGATTCCGAGTTGACTTGTAGCCGCAGTAGATTCTGAGTTGAGACGTAGCTGCAGTAGATTCTGAGTTGAGACGTAGCCGCAGTAGATTCTGAGTTGATACGTAGCCGCAGTAGATTCTGAGTTGACTTGTAGCCGCAGTAGATTCTGAGTTGACTTGTAGCCGCAGTAGATTCTGAGTTGAGACGTAGCCGCAGTAGATTCTGAGTTGAGACGTAGCCGCAGTAGATTCTTAGTTGACTTGTAGCCGCAGTAGATTCTGAGTGGAGACGTAGCCGCAGTAGATTCCGAGTTGAGACGTAGCCGCAGTAGATTCTGAGTTGAGACGTAGCTGCAGTAGATTCTGAGTTGAGACGTAGCCGCAGTAGATTCTGAGTTGATACGTAGCCGCAGTAGATTCTGAGTTGACTTGTAGCCGCAGTAGATTCTGAGTTGACTTGTAGCCGCAGTAGATTCTGAGTTGAGACGTAGCCGCAGTAGATTCTGAGTTGAGACGTAGCCGCAGTAGATTCTTAGTTGACTTGTAGCCGCAGTAGATTCCGAGTTGAGACGTAGCCGCAGTAGATTCTGAGTTGACTTGTAGCCGCAGTAGATTCTGAGTTGACTTGTAGCCGCAGTAGATTCTGAGTTGAAACGTAGCCAAAGTAGATTCCGAGTTGACTTGTAGCCGCAGTAGATTCCGAGTTGAATTGTAGCCGCAGTAGATTCTGAGTTGAGTCATAGGCGCAGTAGATTCTGAGTTGAATTTTAGCCACAGTAGATTCTGAGTTGAGTCGTAGCCGCAGTAGATTCCGAGTTGAGACGTAGCCGCAGTAGATTCCGAGTTGAGACGTAGCAGCAGTAGATTCTGAGTTGAGACGTAGCCGCAGTAGATTCCGAGTTGAGACGTAGCCGCAGTAGATTCTGAGTTGACTTGTAGTCGCAGTAGATTCTGAGTTGACTTGTAGCCGCAGTAGATTCTGAGTTGACTTGTAGCCGCAGTAGATTCCGAGTTGACTTGTAGCCGCAGTAGATTCTGAGTTGAGACGTAGCCGCAGTAGATTCTGAGTTGAGACGTAGCCGCAGTAGATTCTTAGTTGACTTGTAGCCGCAGTAGATTCTGAGTTGACTTGTAGCCGCAGTAGATTCCGAGTTGAGACGTAGCCGCAGTAGATTCTGAGTTGAGACGTAGCCGCAGTAGATTCTGAGTTGAGACGTAGCCGCAGTAGATTCTGAGTTGAGACGTAGCCGCAGTAGATTCCGAGATGAGACGTAGCCGCAGTAGATTCCGAGTTGAGACGTAGCCGCAGTAGATTCTGAGTTGAGACGTAGCCGCAGTAGATTCCGAGTTGAGACGTAGCCGCAGTAGATTCTGAGTTGACTTGTAGTCGCAGTAGATTCTGAGTTGACTTGTAGCCGCAGTAGATTTTGAGTTGAGACTTAAGCCCCAGTAGATTCTGAGTTGAGACGTAGCCGCAGTAGATTCTTAGTTGACTTGTAGCCGCAGTAGATTCTGAGTTGACTTGTAGCCGCAGTAGATTCTGAGTTGAATTGTAGCCGCAATAGATTCTGAGTTGACTTGTAGCCGCAGTAGATTCTGAGTTGACTTGTAGCCGCAGTAGATTCTGAGTTGACTTGTAGCCGCAGTAGATTCTGTGTTTACTTGTAGCCGCAGTAGATTCTGAGTTGACTTGTAGCCGCAGTAGATTCTGAGTTGACTTCTAGCCGCAGTAGATTCTGAGTGGACTTGTAGCCGCAGTAGATTCTAAGTTGACTTGTAGCCGCAGTAGATTCTGAGTTGAGTCGTAGCCGCAGTAGATTCCGAGTTGACTTGTAGCCGCAGTAGATTCTGAGTTGACTTGTAGCCGCAGTAGATTCTGAGTTGACTTGTAGCCGCAGTAGATTGGATTTGAATTGTAGCCGCAGTAGATTCTGAGTTGAGTCGTAGCCGCAGTAGATTCTGAGTTGACTTGTAGCCGCAGTAGATTCCGAGCTGAGTCGTAGCCGCAGTAGATTCCGAGTTGACTTGTAGCCGCAGTAGATTCTAAGTTGAGTCATAGCCGCAGTAGATTCCGAGTTGACTTGTAGCCGCAGTAGATTCCGAGTTGAGACATAGCCGCAGTAGATTCTGAGTTGAGACGTAGCCGCAGTAGATTCCGATTTGAGACGTAGCCGCAGTAGATTTCGAGTTGAGACGTAGCCGCAGTAGATTCCGAGTTGAGACGTAGCCGCAGTAGATTCTGAGTTGAGACGTAGCCGCAGTAGATTCTGAGTTGAGACGTAGCCGCAGTAGATTCTGAGTTGACTTGTAGCTGCAGTAGATTCTGAGTTGAGACGTAGCCGCAGTAGTTTCTGAGTTGACTTGTAGCCGCAGTAGATTCTGAGTTGACTTGTAGCCGCAGTAGATTCTGAGTTGAGACGTAGCCGCAGTAGATTCTGAGTTGAGACTTAGCCGCAGTAGATTCTGAGTTGAGACGTAGCCGCAGTAGATTCCGAGTTGAGACGTAGCCGCAGTAGATTCTGAGTTGAGACGTAGCCTCAGAAGATTCCTAGTTGAGACGTAGCCGCAGTAGATTCTGAGTTGAGACGTAGCCGCAGTAGATTCCGAGTTGAGACGTAGCCGCAGTAGATTCCGAGTTGAGACGTAGCCACAGTAGATTCCGAGTTGAGACGTAGCTGCAGTAGATTCTGAGTTGAGACGTAGCCGCAGTAGATTCTGAGTTGACTTGTAGCCGCAGTAGATTCTGAGTTGACTTGTAGTCGCAGTAGATTCTGAGTTGACTTGTAGCCGCAGTAGATTCTGAGTTGACTTGTAGCCACAGTAGATTCTGAGTGGACTTGTAGCCGCAGTAGATTCTGAGTTGAGACGTAGCCGCAGTAGATTCTGAGTTGAGACGTAGCCACAGTAGATTATTAGTTGAGACGTAGCCGCAGTAGATTCTGAGTTGACTTGTAGCCGCAGTAGATTCTGAGTTGACTTGTAGCCGCAGTAGATTCTGAGTTGAGACGTAGCCGCAGTAGATTCTGAGTTGACTTGTAGCCGCAGTAGATTCTGAGTTGAGACGTAGCCGCAGTAGATTCTGAGTTGAGACGTAGCCGCAGTAGATTCTGAGTTGACTTGTAGCCGCAGTAGATTCTTAGTTGACTTGTAGCCGCAGTAGATTCTGAGATGAGACGTAGCCCCAGTAGATTCTGAGTTGAGACGTAGCCGCAGTAGATTCCGAGTTGAGACGTAGCCGCAGTAGGTTCTGAGTTGAGACGTAGCCGCAGTAGATTCTGAGTTGAGACGTAGACGCAGTAGATTCCGAGTTGAGACGTAGCCGCAGTAGATTCTGAGTTGAGACGTAGCCGCAGTAGTTTCCGAGTTGACTTGTAGCCGCAGTAGATTCCGAGTTGACTTGTAGCCGAAGTAGATTCTGAGTTGACTTGTAGCCGCAGTAGATTCCGAGTTGAATTGTAGCCGCAGTAGATTCTGAGTTGAGTCGTAGCCGCAGTAGATTCTGAGTTGACTTGTAGCCGCAGTAGATTCCGAGTTGAGTCGTAGCCGCAGTAGATTCCGAGTTGACTTGTAGCCGCAGTAGATTCCGAGTTGACTTGTAGCCGCAGTAGATTCTGAGTTGACTTGTAGCCGCAGTAGATTCCGAGTTGAATTGTAGCCGCTGTAGATTCTGAGTTGAGTCGTAGCCGCAGTAGATTCTGAGTTGACTTGTAGCCGCAGTAGATTCCGAGTTGAGTCGTAGCCGCAGAAGATTCTGAGTTGACTTATAGCCGCAGTAGATTCTGAGTTGAGTCGTAGCCGCAGTAGATTCCGAGTTGACTTGTAGCCGCAGTAGATTCCGAGTTGAGACGTAGCCGCAGTAGATTCTGAGTTGAGACGTAGCCGCAGTAGATTCCGAGTTGACTTGTAGCCGCAGTAGATTTTGAGTTCAGACTTAGCCCAAGTAGATTCTGAGTTGAGACGTAGCCGCAGTAGATTCTTAGTTGATTTGTAGCCGCAGTAGATTCTGAGTTGACTTGTAGCCGCAGTAGATTCTGAGTTGAATTGTAGCCGCAATAGATTCTGAGTTGACTTGTAGCCGCAGTAGTTTCTGAGTTGACTTGTAGCCGCAGTAGATTCTGAGTTGACTTGTAGCCGCAGTAGATTCTGAGTTTACTTGTAGCCGCAGTAGATTCTGAGTTGACTTGTAGCCGCAGTAGATTCTGAGTTGACTTGTAGCCGCAGTAGATTATGAGTTGACTTGTAGCCGCAGTAGATTCTGAGTTGAGTCGTAGCCGCAGTAGATTCCGAGTTGACTTGTAGCCGCAGAAGATTCCGAGTTGACTTGTAGCCGCAGTAGATTCTGAGTTGACTTGTAGCCGCAGTAGATTCTGAGTTGACTTGTAGCCGCAGTAGATTGGATTTGAATTGTAGCCGCAGTAGATTCTGAGTTGAGTCGTAGCCGCAGTAGATTCTGAGTTGACTTATAGCCGCAGTAGATTCTGAGTTGAGTCGTAGCCGCAGTAGATTCTGAGTTGACTTGTAGCCGCAGTAGATTGGATTTGAATTGTAGCCGCAGTAGATTCTGAGTTGACTTGTAGCCGCAGTAGATTCTGAGTTGACTTGTAGCCGCAGTAGATTGGATTTGAATTGTAGCCGCAGTAGATTCCGAGCTGAGTCGTAGCCGCAGTAGATTCCGAGTTGACTTATAGCCGCAGTAGATTCTGAGTTGAGTCGTAGCCGCAGTAGATTCCGAGTTGACTTGTAGCCGCAGTAGATTCTGAGTTGAGACGTAGCCGCAGTAGATTCTGAGTTGAGACGTAGCCGCAGTAGATTCTGAGTTGAGACGTAGCCGCAGTAGATTACGAGTTGAGACGTAGCCGCAGTAGATTCTGAGTTGAGACGTAGCCGCAGTAGTTTCCGAGTTGAGACGTAGCCGCAGTAGATTCCGAGTTGAGACGTAGCCGCAGTAGATTCTGAGTTGACTTGTAGCCGCAGTAGATTCTGAGTTGACTTGTAGCCGCAGTAGATTCTGAGTTGACTTGTAGCCGCAGTAGATTCCGAGTTGAGACGTAGCCGCAGTAGATTCTGAGTTGACTTGTAGCCGCAGTAGATTCTGAGTTGACTTGTCGTCGCAGTAGATTCTGAGTTGAGTCGTAGCCGCAGTAGATTCCGAGTTGACTTGTAGCCGCAGTAGATTCCGAGTTGACTTGTAGCCGCAGTAGATTCTGAGTTGACTTGTAGCCGCAGTAGATTCTGAGTTGACTTGTAGCCGCAGTAGATTCCGAGTTGATTCGTAGCCGCAGTAGATTCTGAGTTGACTTGTAGCCGCAGTAGATTCTGAGTTGAGTCGTAGCCGCAGTAGATTCCGAGTTGACTTGTAGCCGCAGTAGATTCCGAGTTGAGACGTAGCCGCAGTAGATTCTGAGTTGAGACGTAGCCGCAGTAGATTCCGAGTTGAGACGTAGCCGCAGTAGATTCCGAGTTGAGACGTAGCTGCAGTAAATTCTGAGTTGACTTGTAGCTGCAGTAGATTCTGAGTTGAGACGTAGCCGCAGTACATTCTGAGTTGACTTGTAGCTGCAGTAGATTCTGAGTTGACTTGTAGCCGCAGTAGATTCTGAGTTGAGACGTAGCCGCAGTAGATTCTGAGTTGAGACTTAGCCGCAGTAGATTCTGGGATGAGACGTAGCCGCAGTAGATTCCGAGTTGAGACGTAGCCGCAATAGATTCTGAGTTGAGACTTAGCCGCAGTAGATTCTGGGTTGAGACGTAGCCGCAGTAGATTCCGAGTTGAGACGTAGCCGCAATAGATTCTGAGTTGAGACGAAGCCGCAGTAGGTTATTAGTTGAGACGTAGCCACAGTAGATTCTGAGTTGATTTGTAGCCGCAGTAGATTCTGAGTTGACTTGTAGCCGCAGTAGATTCTGAGTTGACTTGTAGCCGCAGTAGATTCTGTGTTGACTTGTAGCCGCAGTAGATTCTGAGTTGACTTGTAGCCGCAGTAGATTCTGAGTTGAGACGTAGCCGCAGTAGATTCTGAGTTGAGACGTAGCCGCAGTAGATTATTAGTTGAGACGTAGCCACAGTAGATTCTGAGTTGATTTGTAGCCGCAGTAGATTCTGAGTTGAGTCGTAGCCGCAGTAGATTCCGAGTTGACTTGTAGCCGCAGTAGATTCCGAGTTGAGACGTAGCCGCAGTAGATTCTGAGTTGAGACGTAGCCGCAGTAGATTCCGAGTTGAGACGTAGCCGCAGTAGATTCCGAGTTGAGACGTAGCCGCAGTAGATTCCGAGTTGAGACGTAGCCGCAGTAGATTCCGAGTTGAGACGTAGCCGCAGTAAAATCTGAGTTGACTTGTAGCTGCAGTAGATTCTGAGTTGAGACGTAGCCGCAGTACATTCTGAGTTGACTTGTAGCCGCAGTAGATTCTGAGTTGACTTGTAGCCGCAGTAGATTCTGAGTTGACACGTAGCCGCAGTAGATTCCGAGTTGAGACGTAGCCGCAGTAGATTCCGAGTTGAGACGTAGCCGCAGTAGATTCCGAGTTGAGACGTAGCCGCAGTAGATTCCGAGTTGAGACGTAGCCGCAGTAGATTCTGAGTTGAGACGTAGCCGCAGTAGATTCCGAGTTGAGA
Source organism: Coturnix japonica (assembly GCF_054131305.1). Classification (NCBI taxonomy): domain Eukaryota; kingdom Metazoa; phylum Chordata; class Aves; order Galliformes; family Phasianidae; genus Coturnix; species Coturnix japonica. The sequence goes on along the minus strand of NC_140682.1, from coordinate 4,581,279 downwards.
CGTAGCCGCAGTAGATTCTGAGTTGAGACGTAGCCGCAGTAGATTCCGAGTTGACTTGTAGCCGCAGTAGATTCTGAGTTGACTTGTAGCCGCAGTAGATTCTGAGTTGAGACGTAGCCGCAGTAGATTCCGAGTTGAGACGTAGCCGCAGTAGATTCTGAGTCTACTTATAGTCGCTGTAGATTCTGAGTTGACTTGTAGCCGCAGTAGATTTTGAGTTGAGACTTAGCCGCAGTAGATTCCAAGTTTAGACGTAGCCGCAGTAGATTCCGAGTTGAGACGTAGCCGCAGTAGATTCCGAGTTGAGACGTAGCCGCAGTAGATTCTGAGTTGAGACGTAGCCGCAGTAGATTCCGAGTTGAGACGTAGCCGCAGTAGATTCGGAGTTGAGACGTAGCCGCAGTAGATTCTGAGTTGAGACGTAGCCGCAGTAGATTCCGAGTTGAGACGTAGCAGCAGTAAATTCTGAGTTGACTTGTAGCTGCAGTAGATTCTGAGTTGAGACGTAGCCGCAGTACATTCTGAGTTGACTTGTAGCCGCAGTAGATTCTGAGTTGACTTGTAGCCGCAGTAGATTCTGAGTTGAGACGTAGCCGCAGTAGATTCCGAGTTGAGACGTAGCCGCAGTAGATTCTGAGTTGAGACGTAGCCGCAGTAGATTCCTAGTTGAGACATAGCCGCAGTAGATTCCGAGTTGAGACGTAGCCGCAGAAGATTCCAAGTTGAGACGTAGCCGCAGTAGATTCCGAGTTGAGACGTAGCCGCAGTAGATTCTGAGTTGAGACGTAGCCGCAATAGATTCCGAGTTGAGACGTAGCCGCAGTAGATTCTGAGTTGACTTGTAGTCGCTGTAGATTCTGAGTTGACTTGTAGCCGCAGTAGATTCTGAGTTGAATTGTAGCCCCAGTAGATTCTGAGTTGAGACGTAGCCGCAGTAGATTCTTAGTTGACTTGTAGCCGCAGTAGATTCTGAGTTGACTTGTAGCCGCAGTAGATTCTGAGCTGACTTGTAACCGCAGTAGATTCTGAGTTGACTTGTAGCCGCAGTAGATTCTGAGTTGACTTGTAGCCGCAGTAGTTTCTGAGTTGAGACGTAGCCGCAGTAGATTATTAGTTGAGACGTAGCCGCAGTAGATTCTGAGTTGACTTGTAGCCGCAGTAGATTCTGAGTTGAGTCGTAGCCTCAGTAGATTCCGAGTTGACATGTAGCCGCAGTAGATTCCGAGTTGAGACGTAGCCGCAGTAGATTCTGAGTTGAGACGTAGCCGCAGTAGATTCCGAGTTGAGACGTAGCCGCAGTAGATTCCGAGTTGAGACGTAGCCGCAGTAGATTCCGAGTTGAGACGTAGCCGCAGTAGATTCCTAGTTGAGACGTAGCCGCAGTAGATTCCGAGTTGAGACGTAGCCGCAGTAGATTCCGAGTTGAGACGTAGCCGCAGTAGATTCTGAGTTGAGACGTAGCCGCAGTAGATTCCGAGTTGAGACGTAGGCGCAGTAGATTCCGAGTTGAGACGTAGCCGCAGTAGATTCTGAGTTGAGACGTAGCCGCAGTAGATTCCGAGTTGAGACGTAGCCGCAGTAGATTCTGAGTTGACTTGTAGTCGCAGTAGATTCTGAGTTGACTTGTAGCCGCAGTAGATTCTGAGTTGACTTGTAGCCGCAGTAGATTCTGAGTTGAGACGTAGCCGCAGTAGATTCTGAGTTGAGACGTAGCCGCAGTAGATTCTTAGTTGACTTGTAGCCGCAGTAGATTCTGAGTTGACTTGTAGCCGCAGTAGATTCTGAGTTGGCTTTTAACCGCAGTAGATTCTGAGTTGACTTGTAGCCGCAGTAGATTCTGAGTTGACTTGTAGCCGCAGTAGATTCTGTGTTGACTTGTAGCCGCAGTAGATTCTGAGTTGAGACGTAGCCGCAGTAGATTCTGAGTTGACTTGTAGCCGCAGTAGATTCTGAGTTGAGACGTAGCCGCAGTAGATTCTGAGTTGAGACGTAGCCGCAGTAGATTATTAGTTGAGACGTAGCCGCAGTAGATTCTGAGTTGACTTGTAGCCGCAGTAGATTCTGAGTTGACTTGTAGCCGCAGTAGATTCTGAGTTGAGTCGTAGCCGCAGTAGATTCCGAGTTGACTTGTAGCCGCAGTAGATTCTGAGTTGAGACGTAGCCGCAGTAGATTCCGAGTTGAGACGTAGCCGCAGTAGATTCCGAGTTGAGACGTAGCCGCAGTAGATTCCGAGTTGAGACGTAGCCGCAGTAGATTCTGAGTTGAGACGTAGCCGCAGTAGATTCCGAGTTGAGACGTAGCCGCAGTAAATTCTGAGTTGACTTGTAGCTGCAGTAGATTCTGAGTTGACTTGTAGCCGCAGTAGATTCTGAGTTGACTTGTAGCCGCAGTAGATTCTGAGTTGACTTGTAGCCGCAGTAGATTCTGAGTTGAGACGTAGCCGCAGTAGATTCTGAGTTGAGACTTAGCCGCAGTAGATTCTGAGTTGAGACGTAGCCGCAGTAGATTCCGAGTTGAGACGTAGCCGCAGTAGATTCCTAGTTGAGACGTAGCCGCAGTAGATTCTGAGTTGAGACGTAGCCGCAGTAGATTCCGAGTTGAGACGTAGCCGCAGTAGATTCCAAGTTGAGACGTAGCCGCAGTAGATTCTGAGTTGACTTGTAGCCACAGTAGATTCCGAGTTGAGACGTAGCCGCAGTAGATTCCGAGTTGACTTGTAGTCGCAGTAGATTCTGAGTTTACTTGTAGCCGCAGTAGATTCTGAGTTGACTTGTAGCCGCAGTAGATTCTGAGTTGAGACGTAGCCGCAGTAGATTCTGAGTTGAGACGTAGCCGCAGTAGATTCTTAGTTGACTTGTAGCCGCAGTAGATTCTGAGTTGACTTGTAGCCGCAGTGGATTCTGAGTTGACTTGTAGCCGCAGTAGATTCTGAGTTGACTTGTAGCCGCAGTGGATTCTGAGTTGACTTGTAGCCGCAGTAGATTCTGAGTTGACTTGTAGCCGCAGTAGATTCTGAGTTGACTTGTAGCCGCAGTAGATTCTGTGTTGACTTGTAGCCGCAGTTGATTCTGAGTTGACTTGTAGCTGCAGTAGATTCTGAGTTGACTTGTAGCCGCAGTAGATTCTGAGTTGACTTGTAGCCGCAGTAGATTCTGAGTTGAGACGTAGCCGCAGTAGATTCTGAGTTGAGACGTAGCCGCAGTAGATTATTAGTTGAGACGTAGCCGCAGTAGATTCTGAGTTGACTTGTAGCCGCAGTAGATTCTGAGTTGACTTGAAGCCGCAGTAGATTCTGAGTTGAGACGTAGCCGCAGTAGATTCCGAGTTGAGACGTAGCCGCAGTAGATTCTGAGTTGAGACGTAGCCGCAGTAGATTCTGAGTTGAGACGTAGCTGCAGTAGATTCCGAGTTGAGACGTAGCCGCAGTACGTTCAGAGTTGAGACGTAGCTGCAGTAGATTCTGAGTTGAGACGTAGCCGCAGTAGATTCCGAGTTGAGACGTAGCCGCAGTAGATTCTGAGTTGAGACGTAGCCGCAGTAGATTCTGAGTTGACTTGTAGCCACAGTAGATTCCGAGTTGAGACGTAGCCGCTGTAGATTCTGAGTTGAGACGTAGCCGCAGTAGATTCCGAGTTGAGACGTAGCCGCAGTAGATTCTGAGTTGAGACGTAGCCGCAGTAGATTCCGAGTTGAGACGTAGCCGCAGTAGATTCTGAGTTGAGACGTAGCCGCAGTAGATTCCGAGTTGAGACGTAGCCGCAGTAGATTCCTAGTTGAGACGTAGCCGCAGTAGATTCTGAATTGACTTGTAGCCGCAGTAGATTCCGAGATGAGTCGTAGCCGCAGTAGATTCCGAGTTGACTTGTAGCCGCAGTAGATTCTGAGTTGAGACGTAGCCGCAGTAGATTCTGAGTTGAGACGTAGCCGCAGTAGATTCTGAGTTGAGACGTAGCCGCAGTAGATTCCGAGTTGAGACGTAGCCGCAGTAAATACTGAGTTGACTTGTAGCTGCAGTAGATTCTGAGTTGATACGTAGCCGCAGTACATTCTGAGTTGACTTTTAGCCGCAGTAGATTCTGAGTTGACTTGTAGCCGCAGTAGATTCTGAGTTGAGACGTAGCCGCAGTAGATTCTGAGTTGAGACTTAGCCGCAGTAGATTCTGAGTTGAGACGTAGCAGCAGTAGATTCCGAGTTGAGACGTAGCCGCAGTAGATTCCGAGTTGAGACGTAGCCGCAGTAGATTCTGAGTTGACTTGTAGCCGCAGTAGATTCCGAGTTGAGACGTAGCCGCAGTAGATTCCGAGTTGAGACGTAGCCGCAGTAGATTCTGAGTTGAGACGTAGCCGCAGTAGATTCCGAGTTGAGACGTAGCCGCAGTAGATTCTGAGTTGACTTGTAGTCGCAGTAGATTCTGAGTTGACTTGTAGCCGCAGTAGATTCTGAGTTGACTTGTAGCCGCAGTAGATTCTGAGTTGAGACGTAGCCGCAGTAGATTCTGAGTTGAGACGTAGCCACAGTAGATTCTTAGTTGACTTGTAGCCGCAGTAGATTCTGAGTTGACTTGTAGCCGCAGTAGATTCTGAGTTGAGACGTAGCCGCAGTAGATTCTGAGTTGAGACGTAGCCGCAGTAGATTATTAGTTGAGACGTAGCCGCAGTAGATTCTGAGTTGACTTGTAGCCGCAGTAGATTCTGAGTTGACTTGTAGCCGCAGTAGATTCTGAGTTGAGACGTAGCCGCAGTAGATTCTGAGTTGACTTGTAGCCGCAGTAGATTCTGAGTTGAGACGTAGCCGCAGTAGATTCTGAGTTGAGACGTAGCCGCAGTAGATTCTGAGTTGACTTGTAGCCGCAGTAGATTCTGAGTTGAGACGTAGCCGCAGTAGATTCTGAGTTGAGACGTAGCCGCAGTAGATTCCGAGTTGAGACGTAGCCGCAGTAGGTTCTGAGTTGAGACGTAGCCGCAGTAGATTCTGAGTTGAGACGTAGCCGCAGTAGATTCCGAGTTGACTTGTAGCCGCAGTAGATTCTGAGTTGAGACGTAGCCGCAGTAGATTCTGAGTTGAGACGTAGCCGCAGTAGATTCCGAGTTGAGACGTAGCCGCAGTAGATTCTGAGTTGAGACGTAGCCGCAGTAGATTCTGAGTTGAGACGTAGCTGCAGTAGATTCCGAGTTGAGACGTAGCCGCAGTAGGTTCAGAGTTGAGACGTAGCCGCAGTAGATTCTGAGTTGAGACGTAGCCGCAGTAGATTCCGAGTTGAGACGTAGCCGCAGTAGATTCCGAGTTGAGACGTAGCCGCAGTAGATTCTGAGTTGACTTGTAGCCAGAGTAGATTCCGAGTTGAGACGTAGCCGCTGTAGATTCTGAGTTGAGACGTAGCCGCAGTAGATTCCGAGTTGAGACGTAGCCGCAGTAGATTCTGAGTTGAGACGTAGCCGTAGTAGATTCCGAGTTGAGACGTAGCCGCAGTAGATTCTGAGTTGAGACGTAGCCGCAGTAGATTCTGAGTTGAGACGTAGCCGCAGTAGATTCCGAGTTGAGACGTAGCCGCAGTAGATTCTGAGTTGACTTGTAGCCGCAGTAGATTCCGAGTTGAGTCGTAGCCGCAGTAGATTCCGAGTTGACTTGTAGCCACAGTAGATTCTGAGTTGAGTCGTAGCCGCAGTAGATTCTGAGTTGAGACGTAGCCGCAGTACATTCTGAGTTGACTTGTAGCCGCAGTAGATTCTGAGTTGACTTGTAGCCGCAGGAGATTCTGAGTTGAGACGTAGCCGCAGTAGATTCTGAGTTGAGACTTAGCCGCAGTAGATTCCGAGTTGAGACGTAGCCGCAGTAGATTCCGAGTTGAGACGTAGCCGCAGTAGATTCTGAGTTGAGACGTAGCCGCAGTAGATTCCGAGTTGAGACGTAGCCGCAGTAGATTCTGAGTTGACTTGTAGCTGCAGTAGATTCTGAGTTGAGACGTAGCCGCAGTACATTCTGAGTTGACTTGTAGCCGCAGTAGATTCTGAGTTGACTTGTAGCCGCAGGAGATTCTGAGTTGAGACGTAGCCGCAGTAGATTCTGAGTTGAGACTTAGCCGCAGTAGATTCTGAGTTGAGACGTAGCCGCAGTAGATTCCGAGTTGAGACGTAGCCGCAGTAGATTCTGAGTTGAGACGTAGCCGCAGTAGATTCTGAGTTGAGACGTAGCTGCAGTAGATTCTGAGTTGAGACGTAGCTGCAGTAGATTCCGAGTTGAGACGTAGCCGCAGTACGTTCAGAGTTGAGACGTAGCTGCAGTAGATTCTGAGTTGAGACGTAGCCGCAGTAGATTCTGAGTTGACTTGTAGTCGCAGTAGATTCTGAGTTGACTTGTAGCCGCAGTAGATTCTGAGTTGACTTGTAGCCGCAGTAGATTCTGAGTTGAGACGTAGCCGCAGTAGATTCCGAGTTGAAACCTAGCCGCAGTAGATTCCGAGTTGACTTGTAGTCGCAGTAGATTCTGAGTTGACTTGTAGCCGCAGTAGATTCTGAGTTGACTTTTAGCCGCAGTAGATTCTGAGTTGAGACTTAGCCGCAGTAGATTCTGAGTTGAGACGTAGCCGCAGTAGATTCTTAGTTGACTTGTAGCCGCAGTAGATTCTGAGTTGACTTGTAGCCGCAGTAGATTCTGAGTTGAGACGTAGCCGCAGTAGATTCTGAGTTGAGACGTAGCCGCAGTAGATTCCGAGTTGAGATGTAGCCGCAGTAGGTTCTGAGTTGAGACGTAGCCGCAGTAGATTCTGAGTTGAGACGTAGCCGCAGTAGATTCTGAGTTGAGACGTAGCTGCAGTAGATTCCGAGTTGAGACGTAGCCGCAGTACGTTCAGAGTTGAGACGTAGCTGCAGTAGATACTGTGTTGAGACGTAGCCGCAGTAGATTCTTAGTTGACTTGTAGCCGCAGTAGATTCTGAGTTGAGACGTAGCCGCAGTAGATTCTGAGTTGAGACGTAGCCGCAGTAGATTCCGAGTTGAGATGTAGCCGCAGTAGGTTCTGAGTTGAGACGTAGCCGCAGTAGATTCTGAGTTGAGACGTAGCCGCAGTAGATTCCGAGTTGAGACGTAGCCGCAGTAGATTCTGAGTTGAGACGTAGCTGCAGTAGATTCTGAGTTGAGACGTAGCTGCAGTAGATTCCGAGTTGAGACGTAGCCGCAGTACGTTCAGAGTTGAGACGTAGCTGCAGTAGATTCTGAGTTGAGACGTAGCCGCAGTACATTCCGAGTTGAGACGTAGCCGCAGTAGATTCTGAGTTGAGACGTAGCCGCAGTAGATTCTGAGTTGACTTGTAGCCACAGTAGATTCCGAGTTGAGACGTAGCCGCTTTAGATTCTGAGTTGAGACGTAGCCGCAGTAGATTCTGAGTTGAGACGTAGCCGCAGTAGATTCTGAGTTGAGACGTAGCCGCAGTAGATTCCGAGTTGAGACGTAGCCGCAGTAGATTCTGAGTTGAGACGTAGCCGCAGTAGATTCCGAGTTGAGACGTAGCCGCAGTAGATTCCTAGTTGAGACGTAGCCGCAGTAGATTCTGAGTTGACTTGTAGCCGCAGTAGATTCCGAGATGAGTCGTAGCCGCAGTAGATTCCGAGTTGACTTGTAGCCGCAGTAGATTCTGAGTTGACTTGTAGCCGCAGTAGATTCTGAATTGAGACGTAGCCGCAGTAGATTCTGAGTTGAGACGTAGCCGCAGTAGATTCCGAGTTGACTTGTAGCTGCGGTAGATTCTGAGTTGACTTGTAGCTGCAGTAGATTCTGAGTTGAGACGTAGCCGCAGTACATTCTGAGTTGACTTGTAGCCGCAGTAGATTCTGAGTTGACTTGTAGCCGCAGGAGATTCTGAGTTGAGACGTAGCCGCAGTAGATTCTGAGTTGAGACTTAGCCGCAGTAAATTCTGAGTTGAGACGTAGCCGCAGTAGATTCCGAGTTGACTTGTAGCTGCGGTAGATTCTGAGTTGAGACGTAGCCGCAGAACATTCTGAGTTGACTTTTAGCCGCAGTAGATTCTGAGTTGACTTGTAGTCGCAGTAGATTCTGAGTTGAGACGTAGCCGCAGTAGATTCTGAGTTGAGACGTAGCCGCAGTACATTCTGAGTTGACTTTTAGCCGCAGTAGATTCTGAGTTGACTTGTAGTCGCAGTAGATTCTGAGTTGAGACGTAGCCGCAGTAGATTCTGAGTTGAGACGTAGCCGCAGTAGATTCTGAGTTGACTTGTAGCCGCAGTAGATTCCGAGTTGAGACGTAGCCGCAGTAGATTCCGAGTTGAGACGTAGCCGCAGTAGATTCTGAGTTGAGACGTAGCCGCAGTAGATTCCGAGTTGAGACGTAGCCGCAGTAGATTCTGAGTTGACTTGTAGTCGCAGTAGATTCTGAGTTGACTTGTAGCCGCAGTAGATTCTGAGTTGACTTGTAGCCGCAGTAGATTCTGAGTTGAGACGTAGCCGCAGTAGATTCTGAGTTGAGACGTAGCCACAGTAGATTCTTAGTTGACTTGTAGCCGCAGTAGATTCTGAGTTGACTTGTAGCCGCAGTAGATTCTGAGTTGACTTGTAGCCGCAGTAGATTCTGAGTTGAGACGTAGCCGCAGTAGATTCTGAGTTGAGACGTAGCCAAAGTAGATTATTAGTTGAGACGTAGCCGCAGTAGATTCTGAGTTGACTTGTAGCCGCAGTAGATTCTGAGTTGACTTGTAGCCGCAGTAGATTCTGAGTTGAGACGTAGCCGCAGTAGATTCTGAGTTGAGACGTAGCCGCAGTAGATTCTGAGTTGACTTGTAGCCGCAGTAGATTCTGAGTTGAGACGTAGCCGCAGTAGATTCCGAGTTGAGACGTAGCCGCAGTAGATTCCGAGTTGAGACGTAGCTGCAGTAGATTCCGAGTTGAGACGTAGCCGCAGTAGGTTCAGAGTTGAGACGTAGCCGCAGTAGATTCTGAGTTGAGACGTAGCCGCAGTAGATTCCGAGTTGAGACGTAGCCGCAGTAGATTCTGAGTTGAGACGTAGCCGCAGTAGATTCTGAGTTGACTTGTAGCCAGAGTAGATTCCGAGTTGAGACGTAGCCGCTGTAGATTCTGAGTTGAGACGTAGCCGCAGTAGATTCCGAGTTGAGACGTAGCCGCAGTAGATTCTGAGTTGAGACGTAGCCGCAGTAGATTCCGAGTTGAGACGTAGCCGCAGTAGATTCTGAGTTGACTTGTAGCTGCAGTAGATTCTGAGTTGAGACGTAGCCGCAGTACATTCTGAGTTGACTTGTAGCCGCAGTAGATTCTGAGTTGACTTGTAGCCGCAGGAGATTCTGAGTTGAGACGTAGCCGCAGTAGATTCTGAGTTGAGACTTAGCCGCAGTAAATTCTGAGTTGAGACGTAGCCGCAGGAGATTCCGAGTTGAGACGTAGCCGCAGTAGATTCTGAGTTGAGACGTAGCCGCAGTAGATTCCTAGTTGAGACGTAGCCGCAGTATATTCCGAGTTGAGACGTAGTCGTAGTAGATTCCGAGTTGAGACGTAGCCGCAGTAGATTCTGAGTGGAGACGTAGCCGCAGTAGATTCTGAGTTGAGACGTAGCCGCAGTAGATTCCGAGTTGAAACCTAGCCGCAGTAGATTCTGAGTTGACTTGTAGTCGCAGTAGATTCTGAGTTGACTTGTAGCCGCAGTAGATTCTGAGTTGACTTTTAGCCGCAGTAGATTCTGAGTTGAGACTTAGCCGCAGTAGATTCTGAGTTGAGACGTAGCCGCAGTAGATTCTTAGTTGACTTGTAGCCGCAGTAGATTCTGAGTTGACTTGTAGCCGCAGTAGATTCTGAGTTGACTTGTAGCCGCAGTAGATTCTGTGTTGACTTGTAGCCGCAGTAGATTCTGAGTTGACTTGTAGCCGCAGTAGATTCTGAGTTGAGACGTAGCCGCAGTAGATTCTGAGTTGAATTGTAGCCGCAGTAGATTCTGAGTTGAGACGTAGCCGCAGTAGATTCTGAGTTGACTTGTAGCCGCAGGAGATTCTGAGTTGAGACGTAGCCGCAGTAGATTCTGAGTTGACTTGTAGCCGCAGTAGATTCTGAGTTGACTTGTAGCCGCAGTAGATTCTGAGTTGAGACGTAGCCGCAGTAGATTCTGAGTTGAGACGTATCCGCAGTAGATTCTGAGTTGACTTGTAGCCGCAGTAGATTCTGAGTTGACTTGTAGCCGCAGTAGATTCTGAGTTGAGACGTAGCCGCAGTAGATTCCGAGTTGAGACGTAGCCGCAGTAGATTCCGAGTTGAGACGTAGCCGCAGTAGGTTCTGAGTTGAGACGTAGCCGCAGTAGATTCTGAGTTGAGACGTAGCCGCAGTAGATTCCGAGTTGAGACGTAGCCGCAGTAGATTCTGAGTTGAGACGTAGCCGCAGTAGATTCTGAGTTGAGACGTAGCTGCAGTAGATTCCGAGTTGAGTCGTAGCCGCAGTAGGTTCTGAGTTGAGACGTAGCCGCAGTAGATTCTGAGTTGAGACGTAGCCGCAGTAGATTCCGAGTTGAGACGTAGCCGCAGTAGATTCTGAGTTGACTTGTAGCTGCAGTAGATTCTGAGTTGAGACGTAGCCGCAGTACATTCTGAGTTGACTTGTAGCCGCAGTAGATTCTGAGTTGACTTGTAGCCGCAGGAGATTCTGAGTTGAGACGTAGCCGCAGTAGATTCTGAGTTGAGACTTAGCCGCAGTAAATTCTGAGTTGAGACGTAGCCGCAGGAGATTCCGAGTTGAGACGTAGCCGCAGTAGATTCTGAGTTGAGACGTAGCCGCAGTAGATTCCTAGTTGAGACGTAGCCGCAGTATATTCCGAGTTGAGACGTAGTCGTAGTAGATTCCGAGTTGAGACGTAGCCGCAGTAGATTCTGAGTTGAGACGTAGCCGCAGTAGATTCTGAGTTGAGACGTAGCCGCAGTAGATTCCGAGTTGAAACCTAGCCGCAGTAGATTCTGAGTTGACTTGTAGTCGCAGTAGATTCTGAGTTGACTTGTAGCCGCAGTAGATTCTGAGTTGACTTTTAGCCGCAGTAGATTCTGAGTTGAGACTTAGCCGCAGTAGATTCTGAGTTGAGACGTAGCCGCAGTAGATTCTTAGTTGACTTGTAGCCGCAGTAGATTCTGAGTTGACTTGTAGCCGCAGTAGATTCTGAGTTGACTTGTAGCCGCAGTAGATTCTGTGTTGACTTGTAGCCGCAGTAGATTCTGAGTTGACTTGTAGCCGCAGTAGATTCTGAGTTGAGACGTAGCCGCAGTAGATTCTGAGTTGAATTGTAGCCGCAGTAGATTCTGAGTTGAGACGTAGCCGCAGTAGATTCTGAGTTGACTTGTAGCCGCAGGAGATTCTGAGTTGAGACGTAGCCGCAGGAGATTCTGAGTTGAGACGTAGCCGCAGTAGATTCTGAGTTGACTTGTAGCCGCAGTAGATTCTGAGTTGAGACGTAGCCGCAGTAGATTCTGAGTTGAGACGTATCCGCAGTAGATTCTGAGTTGACTTGTAGCCGCAGTAGATTCTGAGTTGACTTGTAGCCGCAGTAGATTCTGAGTTGAGACGTAGCCGCAGTAGATTCCGAGTTGAGACGTAGCCGCAGTAGATTCCGAGTTGAGACGTAGCCGCAGTAGGTTCTGAGTTGAGACGTAGCCGCAGTAGATTCTGAGTTGAGACGTAGCCGCAGTAGATTCCGAGTTGAGACGTAGCCGCAGTAGATTCTGAGTTGAGACGTAGCCGCAGTAGATTCTGAGTTGAGACGTAGCTGCAGTAGATTCCGAGTTGAGTCGTAGCCGCAGTAGGTTCTGAGTTGAGACGTAGCCGCAGTAGATTCTGAGTTGAGACGTAGCCGCAGTAGATACCGAGTTGAGACGTAGCCGCAGTAGATTCTGAGTTGAGACGTAGCCGCAGTAGATTCTGAGTTGACTTGTAGCCGCAGTAGATTCCGAGTTGAGACGTAGCCGCGGTAGATTCTGAGTTGAGACGTAGCCGCAGTAGATTCCGAGTTGAGACGTAGCCGCAGTAGTTTCCGAGTTGAGACGTAGCCGCTGTAGATTCTGAGTTGAGACGTAGCCGCTGTAGATTCTTAGTTGACTTGTAGCCGCAGTAGATTCTGAGTTGACTTGTAGCCGCAGTAGATTCTGAGTTGACTTGTAACCGCAGTAGATTCTGAGTTGACTTGTAGCCGCAGTAGATTCTGAGTTGACTTGTAGCCGCAGTAGATTCTGTGTTGACTTGTAGCCGCAGTAGATTCTGAGTTGACTTGTAGCCGCAGTTGATTCTGAGTTGACTTGTAGCCGCAGTAGATTCTGAGTTGAGACGTAGCCGCAGTAGATTCTGAGTTGAGACGTAGCCGCAGTAGATTATTAGTTGAGACGTAGCCGCAGTAGATTCCGAGTTGAGACGTAGCCGCAGTAGATTCTGAGTTGAGACGTAGCCGCAGTAGATTCCGAGTTGAGACGTAGCCGCAGTAAATTCTGTGTTGACTTGTAGCTGCAGGAGATTCTGAGTTGAGACGTAGCCGCAGTACATTCTGAGTTGACTTGTAGCCGCAGTAGATTCTGAGTTGACTTGTAGCCGCAGTAGATTCTGAGTTGAGACGTAGCCGCAGTAGATTCTGAGTTGAGACTTAGCCGCAGTAGATTCTGAGTTGAGACGTAGCCGCAGTAGATTCCGAGTTGAGACGTAGCCGCAGTAGATTCCTAGTTGAGACGTAGCCGCAGTAGATTCCGAGTTGAGACGTAGCCGCAGTAGATTCCGAGTTGAGACGTAGCCGCAGTAGATTCCGAGTTGAGACGTAGCCGCAGTAGATTCTGAGTTGACTTGTAGCCGCAGTAGATTCCGAGTTGAGACGTAGCCGCAGTAGATTCTGAGTTGACTTGTAGTCGCAGTAGATTCTGAGTTTACTTGTAGCCGCAGTAGATTCTGAGTTGACTTCTAGCCGCAGTAGATTCTGAGTTGAGACGTAGCCGCAGTAGATTCTGAGTTGAGACGTAGCCGCAGTAGATTCTGAGTTGACTTGTAGCCGCAGTAGATTCTGAGTTGACTTGTAGCCGCAGTAGATTCTGAGTTGACTTGTAGCCGCAGTAGATTCTGTGTTGACTTGTAGCCGCAGTAGATTCTGAGTTGACTTGTAGCCGCAGTAGATTCTGAGTTGACTTGTAGCCGCAGTAGATTCTGAGTTGACTTCTAGCCGCAGTAGATTCTGAGTTGAGACGTAGCCGCAGTAGATTCTGAGTTGAGACGTAGCCGCAGTAGATTCTGAGTTGACTTGTAGCCGCAGTAGATTCTGAGTTGACTTGTAGCCGCAGTAGATTCTGAGTTGACTTGTAGCCGCAGTAGATTCTGAGTTGACTTGTAGCCGCAGTAGATTCTGTGTTGACTTGTAGCCGCAGTAGATTCTGAGTTGACTTGTAGCCGCAGTAGATTCTGAGTTGACTTGTAGCCGCAGTAGATTCTGAGTTGACTTGTAGCCGCAGTAGATTCCGAGTTGAGACGTAGCCGCAGTAGATTATTAGTTGAGACGTAGCCGCAGTAGATTCTGAGTTGACTTGTAGCTGCAGTAGATTCTGAGTTGACTTGAAGCCGCAGTAGATTCTGAGTTGAGACGTAGCTGCAGTAGATTCTGAGTTGAGACGTAGCCGCAGTAGATTCTGAGTTGACTTGTAGCCGCAGTAGATTCCGAGTTGAGTCGTAGCCGCAGTAGATTCCGAGTTGACTTGTAGCCACAGTAGATTCTGAGTTGAGTCGTAGCCGCAGTAGATTCCGAGTTGACTTGTAGCCGCAGTAGATTCCGAGTTGAGACGTAGCCGCAGTAGATTCTGAGTTGAGACGTAGCCGCAGTAGATTCTGAGTTGAGACGTAGCCGCAGTAGATTCCGAGTTGAAACCTAGCCGCAGTAGATTCTGAGTTGACTTGTAGTCGCAGTAGATTCTGAGTTGAGACTTAGCCGCAGTAGATTCTGAGTTGAGACGTAGCCGCAGTAGATTCCGAGTTGAGACGTAGCCGCAGTAGATTCCTAGTTGAGACGTAGCCGCAGTAGATTCCGAGTTGAGACGTAGCCGCAGTAGATTCCGAGTTGAGACGTAGCCGCAGTAGATTCCGAGTTGAGACGTAGCCGCAGTAGATTCTGAGTTGAGAAGTAGCCGCAGTAGATTCCGAGTTGAGACGTAGCCGCAGTAGATTCTGAGTTGACTTGTAGTCGCAGTAGATTCTGAGTTTACTTGTAGCCGCAGTAGATTCTGAGTTGACTTCTAGCCGCAGTAGATTCTGAGTTGAGACGTAGCCGCAGTAGATTCTGAGTTGAGACGTAGCCGCAGTAGATTCTGAGTTGACTTGTAGCCGCAGTAGATTCTGAGTTGACTTGTAGCCGCAGTAGATTCTGAGTTGACTTGTAGCCGCAGTAGATTCTGAGTTGACTTGTAGCCGCAGTAGATTCTGAGTTGACTTGTAGCCGCAGTAGATTCTGTGTTGACTTGTAGCCGCAGTAGATTCTGAGTTGACTTGTAGTAGCAGTAGATTCTGAGTTTACTTGTAGCCGCAGTAGATTCTGAGTTGAATTCTAGCCGCAGTAGATTCTGAGTTGAGACGTAGCCGCAGTAGATTCTGAGTTGAGACGTAGCCGCAGTAGATTCTGAGTTGACTTGTAGCCGCAGTAGATTCTGAGTTGACTTGTAGCCGCAGTAGATTCTGAGTTGACTTGTAGCCGCAGTAGATTCTGAGTTGACTTGTAGCCGCAGTAGATTCTGAGTTGACTTGTAGCCGCAGTAGATTCTGTGTTGACTTGTAGCCGCAGTAGATTCTGAGTTGACTTGTAGCTGCAGTAGATTCTGAGTTGACTTGTAGCCGCAGTAGATTCTGAGTTGACTTGTAGCCGCAGTAGATTCTGAGTTGACTTGTAGCCGCAGTAGATTCCGAGTTGAGACGTAGCCGCAGTAGATTCTGAGTTGAGACGTAGCCAAAGTAGATTATTAGTTGAGACGTAGCCGCAGTAGATTCTGAGTTGACTTGTAGCCGCAGTAGATTCTGAGTTGACTTGTAGCCGAAGTAGATTCTGAGTTGAGACGTAGCCGCAGTAGATTCTGAGTTGAGACGTAGCCGCAGTAGATTCTGAGTTGACTTGTAGCCGCAGTAGATTCTGAGTTGAGACGTAGCCGCAGTAGATTCCGAGTTGAGACGTAGCCGCAGTAGATTCCGAGTTGAGACGTAGCTGCAGTAGATTCCGAGTTGAGACGTAGCCGCAGTAGGTTCAGAGTTGAGACGTAGCCGCAGTAGATTCTGAGTTGAGACGTAGCCGCAGTAGATTCCGAGTTGAGACGTAGCCGCAGTAGATTCTGAGTTGAGACGTAGCCGCAGTAGATTCTGAGTTGACTTGTAGCCAGAGTAGATTCCGAGTTGAGACGTAGCCGCTGTAGATTCTGAGTTGAGACGTAGCCGCAGTAGATTCCGAGTTGAGACGTAGCCGCAGTAGATTCTGAGTTGAGACGTAGCCGCAGTAGATTCCGAGTTGAGACGTAGCCGCAGTAGATTCTGAGTTGACTTGTAGCTGCAGTAGATTCTGAGTTGAGACGTAGCCGCAGTACATTCTGAGTTGACTTGTAGCCGCAGTAGATTCTGAGTTGACTTGTAGCCGCAGGAGATTCTGAGTTGAGACGTAGCCGCAGTAGATTCTGAGTTGAGACTTAGCCGCAGTAAATTCTGAGTTGAGATGTAGCCGCAGTAGATTCCGAGTTGAGACGTAGCCGCAGTAGATTCTGAGTTGAGACGTAGCCGCAGTAGATTCCTAGTTGAGACGTAGCCGCAGTATATTCCGAGTTGAGACGTAGTCGTAGTAGATTCCGAGTTGAGACGTAGCCGCAGTAGATTCTGAGTTGAGACGTAGCCGCAGTAGATTCTGAGTTGAGACGTAGCCGCAGTAGATTCCGAGTTGAAACCTAGCCGCAGTAGATTCTGAGTTGACTTGTAGTCGCAGTAGATTCTGAGTTGACTTGTAGCCGCAGTAGATTCTGAGTTGACTTTTAGCCGCAGTAGATTCTGAGTTGAGACTTAGCCGCAGTAGATTCTGAGTTGAGACGTAGCCGCAGTAGATTCTTAGTTGACTTGTAGCCGCAGTAGATTCTGAGTTGACTTGTAGCCGCAGTAGATTCTGAGTTGACTTGTAGCCGCAGTAGATTCTGTGTTGACTTGTAGCCGCAGTAGATTCTGAGTTGACTTGTAGCCGCAGTAGATTCTGAGTTGAGACGTAGCCGCAGTAGATTCTGAGTTGAATTGTAGCCGCAGTAGATTCTGAGTTGAGACATAGCCGCAGTAGATTCTGAGTTGACTTGTAGCCGCAGGAGATTCTGAGTTGAGACGTAGCCGCAGTAGATTCTGAGTTGACTTGTAGCCGCAGTAGATTCTGAGTTGACTTGTAGCCGCAGTAGATTCTGAGTTGAGACGTAGCCGCAGTAGATTCTGAGTTGAGACGTATCCGCAGTAGATTCTGAGTTGACTTGTAGCCGCAGTAGATTCTGAGTTGACTTGTAGCCGCAGTAGATTCTGAGTTGAGACGTAGCCGCAGTAGATTCCGAGTTGAGACGTAGCCGCAGTAGATTCCGAGTTGAGACGTAGCCGCAGTAGGTTCTGAGTTGAGACGTAGCCGCAGTAGATTCTGAGTTGAGACGTAGCCGCAGTAGATTCCGAGTTGAGACGTAGTCGCAGTAGATTCTGAGTTGAGACGTAGCCGCAGTAGATTCTGAGTTGAGACGTAGCTGCAGTAGATTCCGAGTTGAGTCGTAGCCGCAGTAGGTTCTGAGTTGAGACGTAGCCGCAGTAGATTCTGAGTTGAGACGTAGCCGCAGTAGATTCCGAGTTGAGACGTAGCTGCAGTAGATTCTGAGTTGAGACGTAGCCGCAGTAGATTCTGAGTTGACTTGTAGCCGCAGTAGATTCCGAGTTGAGACGTAGCCGCGGTAGATTCCGAGTTGAGACGTAGCCGCAGTAGTTTCCGAGTTGAGACGTAGCCGCTGTAGATTCTGAGTTGAGACGTAGCCGCTGTAGATTCTTAGTTGACTTGTAGCCGCAGTAGATTCTGAGTTGACTTGTAGCCGCAGTAGATTCTGAGTTGACTTGTAACCGCAGTAGATTCTGAGTTGACTTGTAGCCGCAGTAGATTCTGAGTTGACTTGTAGCCGCAGTAGATTCTGTGTTGACTTGTAGCCGCAGTAGATTCTGAGTTGACTTGTAGCCGCAGTTGATTCTGAGTTGACTTGTAGCCGCAGTAGATTCTGAGTTGAGACGTAGCCGCAGTAGATTCTGAGTTGAGACGTAGCCGCAGTAGATTATTAGTTGAGACGTAGCCGCAGTAGATTCTGAGTTGAGACGTAGCCGCAGTAGATTCTGAGTTGAGACGTAGCCGCAGTAGATTCCGAGTTGAGACGTAGCCGCAGTAAATTCTGAGTTGACTTGTAGCTGCAGGAGATTCTGAGTTGAGACGTAGCCGCAGTACATTCTGAGTTGACTTGTAGCCGCAGTAGATTCTGAGTTGACTTGTAGCCGCAGTAGATTCTGAGTTGAGAAGTAGCCGCAGTAGATTCTGAGTTGAGACTTAGCCGCAGTAGATTCTGAGTTGAGACGTAGCCGCAGTAGATTCCGAGTTGAGACGTAGCCGCAGTAGATTCCTAGTTGAGACGTAGCCGCAGTAGATTCCGAGTTGAGACGTAGCCGCAGTAGATTCCGAGTTGAGACGTAGCCGCAGTAGATTCCGAGTTGAGACGTAGCCGCAGTAGATTCTGAGTTGAGAAGTAGCCGCAGTAGATTCCGAGTTGAGACGTAGCCGCAGTAGATTCTGAGTTGACTTGTAGTCGCAGTAGATTCTGAGTTTACTTGTAGCCGCAGTAGATTCTGAGTTGACTTCTAGCCGCAGTAGATTCTGAGTTGAGACGTAGCCGCAGTAGATTCTAAGTTGAGACGTAGCCGCAGTAGATTCTGAGTTGACTTGTAGCCGCAGTAGATTCTGAGTTGACTTGTAGCCGCAGTAGATTCTGAGTTGACTTGTAGCCGCAGTAGATTCTGAGTTGACTTGTAGCCGCAGTAGATTCTGTGTTGACTTGTAGCCGCAGTAGATTCTGAGTTGACTTGTAGCCGCAGTAGATTCTGAGTTGACTTGTAGTCGCAGTAGATTCTGAGTTTACTTGTAGCCGCAGTAGATTCTGAGTTGACTTCTAGCCGCAGTAGATTCTGAGTTGAGACGTAGCCGCAGTAGATTCTGAGTTGAGACGTAGCCGCAGTAGATTCTGAGTTGACTTGTAGCCGCAGTAGATTCCGAGTTGAGTCGTAGCCGCAGTAGAATCCGAGTTGACTTGTAGCCACAGTAGATTCTGAGTTGAGTCGTAGCCGCAGTAGATTCCGAGTTGACTTGTAGCCGCAGTAGATTCCGAGTTGAGACGTAGCCGCAGTAGATTCTGAGTTGAGACGTAGCCGCAGTAGATTCCGAGTTGAGACGTAGCCGCAGTAGATTCCGAGTTGAGACGTACCCGCAGTAGATTCTGAGTTGAGACGTAGCCGCAGTAGATTCCGAGTTGAGACGTAGCCACAGTAGATTCTGAGTTGACTTGTAGCTGCAGTAGATTCTGAGTTGAGACGTAGCCGCAGTACATTCTGAGTTGACTTGTAGCCGCAGTAGATTCTGAGTTGACTTGTAGCCGCAGGAGATTCTGAGTTGAGACGTAGCAGCAGTAGATTCTGAGTTGAGACTTAGCCGCAGTAGATTCTGAGTTGAGACGTAGCCGCAGTAGATTCCGAGTTGAGACGTAGCCGCAGTAGATTCTGAGTTGAGACGTAGCCGCAGTGGATTCCTAGTTGAGACGTAGCCGCAGTATATTCCGAGTTGAGACGTAGTCGTAGTAGATTCCGAGTTGAGACGTAGCCGCAGTAGATTCCGAGTTGAGACGTAGCCGCAGTAGATTCTGAGTTGAGACGTAGCCGCAGTAGATTCCGAGTTGAAACCTAGCCGCAGTAGATTCTGAGTTGACTTGTAGTCGCAGTAGATTCTGAGTTGAGACTTAGCCGCAGTAGATTCTGAGTTGAGACGTAGCCGCAGTAGATTCCGAGTTGAGACGTAGCCGCAGTAGATTCCTAGTTGAGACGTAGCCGCAGTAGATTCCGAGTTGAGACGTAGCCGCAGTAGATTCCGAGTTGAGACGTAGCCGCAGTAGATTCCGAGTTGAGACGTAGCCGCAGTAGATTCTGAGTTGAGAAGTAGCCGCAGTAGATTCCGAGTTGAGACGTAGCCGCAGTAGATTCTGAGTTGACTTGTAGTCGCAGTAGATTCTGAGTTTACTTGTAGCCGCAGTAGATTCTGAGTTGACTTCTAGCCGCAGTAGATTCTGAGTTGAGACGTAGCCGCAGTAGATTCTGAGTTGAGACGTAGCCGCAGTAGATACTGAGTTGACTTGTAGCCGCAGTAGATTCTGAGTTGACTTGTAGCCGCAGTAGATTCTGAGTTGACTTGTAGCCGCAGTAGATTCTGAGTTGACTTGTAGCCGCAGTAGATTCTGTGTTGACTTGTAGCCGCAGTAGATTCTGAGTTGACTTGTAGCCGCAGTAGATTCTGAGTTGACTTGTAGTCGCAGTAGATTCTGAGTTGACTTGTAGTCGCAGTAGATTCTGAGTTGACTTCTTGCCGCAGTAGATTCTGAGTTGAGACGTAGCCGCAGTAGATTCTGAGTTGAGACGTAGCCGCAGTAGATTCTGAGTTGACTTGTAGCCGCAGTAGATTCTGAGTTGACTTGTAGCCGCAGTAGATTCTGAGTTGACTTGTAGCCGCAGTAGATTCTGAGTTGACTTGTAGCCGCAGTAGATTCTGAGTTGACTTGTAGCCGCAGTAGATTCTGTGTTGACTTGTAGCCGCAGTAGATTCTGAGTTGACTTGTAGCTGCAGTAGATTCTGAGTTGACTTGTAGCCGCAGTAGATTCTGAGTTGACTTGTAGCCGCAGTAGATTCTGAGTTGACTTGTAGCCGCAGTAGATTCCGAGTTGAGACGTAGCCGCAGTAGATTATTAGTTGAGACGTAGCCGCAGTAGATTCTGAGTTGACTTGTAGCTGCAGTAGATTCTGAGTTGACTTGAAGCCGCAGTAGATTCTGAGTTGAGACGTAGCTGCAGTAGATTCTGAGTTGAGACGTAGCCGCAGTAGATTCTGAGTTGACTTGTAGCCGCAGTAGATTCCGAGTTGAGTCGTAGCCGCAGTAGATTCCGAGTTGACTTGTAGCCACAGTAGATTCTGAGTTGAGTCGTAGCCGCAGTAGATTCTGAGTTGAGACGTAGCCGCTGTAGATTCTTAGTTGACTTGTAGCCGCAGTAGATTCTGAGTTGACTTGTAGCCGCAGTAGATTCTGAGTTGACTTGTAACCGCAGTAGATTCTGAGTTGACTTGTAGCCGCAGTAGATTCTTAGTTGACTTGTAGCCGCAGTAGATTCTGTGTTGACTTGTAGCCGCAGTAGATTCTGAGTTGACTTGTAGCCGCAGTTGATTCTGAGTTGACTTGTAGCCGCAGTAGATTCTGAGTTGAGACGTAGCCGCAGTAGATTCTGAGTTGAGACGTAGCCGCAGTAGATTATTAGTTGAGACGTAGCCGCAGTAGATTCCGAGTTGAGACGTAGCCGCAGTAGATTCTGAGTTGAGACGTAGCCGCAGTAGATTCCGAGTTGAGACGTAGCCGCAGTAAATTCTGAGTTGACTTGTAGCTGCAGGAGATTCTGAGTTGAGACGTAGCCGCAGTACATTCTGAGTTGACTTGTAGCCGCAGTAGATTCTGAGTTGACTTGTAGCCGCAGTAGATTCTGAGTTGAGACGTAGCCGCAGTAGATTCTGAGTTGAGACTTAGCCGCAGTAGATTCTGAGTTGAGACGTAGCCGCAGTAGATTCCGAGTTGAGACGTAGCCGCAGTAGATTCCTAGTTGAGACGTAGCCGCAGTAGATTCCGAGTTGAGACGTAGCCGCAGTAGATTCCGAGTTGAGACGTAGCCGCAGTAGATTCCGAGTTGAGACGTAGCCGCAGTAGATTCTGAGTTGACTTGTAGCCGCAGTAGATTCCGAGTTGAGACGTAGCCGCAGTAGATTCTGAGTTGACTTGTAGTCGCAGTAGATTCTGAGTTTACTTGTAGCCGCAGTAGATTCTGAGTTGACTTGTAGCCGCAGTAGATTCTGAGTTGAGACGTAGCCGCAGTAGATTCTGAGTTGAGACGTAGCCGCAGTAGATTCTGAGTTGACTTGTAGCCGCAGTAGATTCTGAGTTGACTTGTAGCCGCAGTAGATTCTGAGTTGACTTGTAGCCGCAGTAGATTCTGAGTTGACTTGTAGCCGCAGTAGATTCTGTGTTGACTTGTAGCCGCAGTAGATTCTGAGTTGACTTGTAGCCGCAGTAGATTCTGAGTTGACTTGTAGTCGCAGTAGATTCTGAGTTTACTTGTAGCCGCAGTAGATTCTGAGTTGACTTCTAGCCGCAGTAGATTCTGAGTTGAGACGTAGCCGCAGTAGATTCTGAGTTGAGACGTAGCCGCAGTAGATTCTGAGTTGACTTGTAGCCGCAGTAGATTCTGAGTTGACTTGTAGCCGCATTAGATTCTGAGTTGACTTGTAGCCGCAGTAGATTCTGAGTTGACTTGTAGCCGCAGTAGATTCTGAGTTGACTTGTAGCCGCAGTAGATTCTGTGTTGACTTGTAGCCGCAGTAGATTCTGAGTTGACTTGTAGCCGCAGTAGATTCTGAGTTGACTTGTAGCCGCAGTAGATTCTGAGTTGACTTGTAGCCGCAGTAGATTCTGAGTTGACTTGTAGCCGCAGTAGATTCCGAGTTGAGACGTAGCCGCAGTAGATTATTAGTTGAGACGTAGCCGCAGTAGATTCTGAGTTGACTTGTAGCTGCAGTAGATTCTGAGTTGACTTGAAGCCGCAGTAGATTCTGAGTTGAGACGTAGCTGCAGTAGATTCTGAGTTGAGACGTAGCCGCAGTAGATTCTGAGTTGACTTGTAGCCGCAGTAGATTCCGAGTTGAGTCGTAGCCGCAGTAGATTCCGAGTTGACTTGTAGCCACAGTAGATTCTGAGTTGAGTCGTAGCCGCAGTAGATTCTGAGTTGAGACGTAGCCGCTGTAGATTCTTAGTTGACTTGTAGCCGCAGTAGATTCTGAGTTGACTTGTAGCCGCAGTAGATTCTGAGTTGACTTGTAACCGCAGTAGATTCTGAGTTGACTTGTAGCCGCAGTAGATTCTGAGTTGACTTGTAGCCGCAGTAGATTCTGTGTTGACTTGTAGCCGCAGTAGATTCTGAGTTGACTTGTAGCCGCAGTTGATTCTGAGTTGACTTGTAGCCGCAGTAGATTCTGAGTTGAGACGTAGCCGCAGTAGATTCTGAGTTGAGACGTAGCCGCAGTAGATTATTAGTTGAGACGTAGCCGCAGTAGATTCCGAGTTGAGACGTAGCCGCAGTAGATTCTGAGTTGAGACGTAGCCGCAGTAGATTCTGAGTTGAGACGTAGCCGCAGTAAATTCTGAGTTGACTTGTAGCTGCAGGAGATTCTGAGTTGAGACGTAGCCGCAGTACATTCTGAGTTGACTTGTAGCCGCAGTAGATTCTGAGTTGACTTGTAGCCGCAGTAGATTCTGAGTTGAGATGTAGCCGCAGTAGATTCTGAGTTGAGACTTAGCCGCAGTAGATTCTGAGTTGAGACGTAGCCGCAGTAGATTCCGAGTTGAGACGTAGCCGCAGTAGATTCCTAGTTGAGACGTAGCCGCAGTAGATTCCGAGTTGAGACGTAGCCGCAGTAGATTCCGAGTTGAGACGTAGCCGCAGTAGATTCCGAGTTGAGACGTAGCCGCAGTAGATTCTGAGTTGACTTGTAGCCGCAGTAGATTCCGAGTTGAGACGTAGCCGCAGTAGATTCTGAGTTGACTTGTAGTCGCAGTAGATTCTGAGTTTACTTGTAGCCGCAGTAGATTCTGAGTTGACTTCTAGCCGCAGTAGATTCTGAGTTGAGACGTAGCCGCAGTAGATTCTGAGTTGAGACGTAGCCGCAGTAGATTCTGAGTTGACTTGTAGCCGCAGTAGATTCTGAGTTGACTTGTAGCCGCAGTAGATTCTGAGTTGACTTGTAGCCGCAGTAGATTCTGTGTTGACTTGTAGCCGCAGTAGATTCTGAGTTGACTTGTAGCCGCAGTAGATTCTGAGTTGACTTGTAGTCGCAGTAGATTCTGAGTTTACTTGTAGCCGCAGTAGATTCTGAGTTGACTTCTAGCCGCAGTAGATTCTGAGTTGAGACGTAGCCGCAGTAGATTCTGAGTTGAGACGTAGCCGCAGTAGATTCTGAGTTGACTTGTAGCCGCAGTAGATTCTGAGTTGACTTGTAGCCGCAGTAGATTCTGAGTTGACTTGTAGCCGCAGTAGATTCTGAGTTGACTTGTAGCCGCAGTAGATTCTGAGTTGACTTGTAGCCGCAGTAGATTCTGTGTTGACTTGTAGCCGCAGTAGATTCTGAGTTGACTTGTAGCCGCAGTAGATTCTGAGTTGACTTGTAGCCGCAGTAGATTCTGAGTTGACTTGTAGCCGCAGTAGATTCCGAGTTGAGACGTAGCCGCAGTAGATTATTAGTTGAGACGTAGCCGCAGTAGATTCTGAGTTGACTTGTAGCTGCAGTAGATTCTGAGTTGACTTGAAGCCGCAGTAGATTCTGAGTTGAGACGTAGCTGCAGTAGATTCTGAGTTGAGACGTAGCCGCAGTAGATTCTGAGTTGACTTGTAGCCGCAGTAGATTCCGAGTTGAGTCGTAGCCGCAGTAGATTCTGAGTTGACTTGTAGCCGCAGTAGATTCCGAGTTGAGTCGTAGCCGCAGTAGATTCCGAGTTGACTTGTAGCCACAGTAGATTCTGAGTTGAGTCGTAGCCGCAGTAGATTCCGAGTTGACTTGTAGCCGCTGTAGATTCCGAGTTGAGACGTAGCCGCAGTAGATTCTGAGTTGAGACGTAGCCGCAGTAGATTCCGAGTTGAGACGTAGCCGCAGTAGATTCCGAGTTGAAACCTAGCCGCAGTAGATTCTGAGTTGACTTGTAGTCGCAGTAGATTCTGAGTTGAGACTTAGCCGCAGTAGATTCTGAGTTGAGACGTAGCCGCAGTAGATTCCGAGTTGAGACGTAGCCGCAGTAGATTCCTAGTTGAGACGTAGCCGCAGTAGATTCTGAGTTGACTTGTAGCCGCAGTAGATTCTGAGTTGACTTGTAGCCGCAGTAGATTCTGTGTTGACTTGTAGCCGCAGTAGATTCTGAGTTGACTTGTAGCTGCAGTAGATTCTGAGTTGACTTGTAGCCGCAGTAGATTCTGAGTTGACTTGTAGCCGCAGTAGATTCTGAGTTGACTTGTAGCCGCAGTAGATTCCGAGTTGAGACGTAGCCGCAGTAGATTCTGAGTTGAGACGTAGCCAAAGTAGATTATTAGTTGAGACGTAGCCGCAGTAGATTCTGAGTTGACTTGTAGCCGCAGTAGATTCTGAGTTGACTTGTAGCCGCAGTAGATTCTGAGTTGAGACGTAGCCGCAGTAGATTCTGAGTAGAGACGTAGCCGCAGTAGATTCTGAGTTGAGACGTAGCCGCAGTAGATTCCGAGTTGAGACGTAGCCGCAGTAGATTCCGAGTTGAGACGTAGCTGCAGTAGATTCCGAGTTGAGACGTAGCCGCAGTAGGTTCAGAGTTGAGACGTAGCCGCAGTAGATTCTGAGTTGAGACGTAGCCGCAGTAGATTCCGAGTTGAGACGTAGCCGCAGTAGATTCTGAGTTGAGACGTAGCCGCAGTAGATTCTGAGTTGACTTGTAGCCAGAGTAGATTCCGAGTTGAGACGTAGCCGCTGTAGATTCTGAGTTGAGACGTAGCCGCAGTAGATTCCGAGTTGAGACGTAGCCGCAGTAGATTCTGAGTTGAGACGTAGCCGCAGTAGATTCCGAGTTGAGACGTAGCCGCAGTAGATTCTGAGTTGACTTGTAGCTGCAGTAGATTCTGAGTTGAGACGTAGCCGCAGTACATTCTGAGTTGACTTGTAGCCGCAGTAGATTCTGAGTTGACTTGTAGCCGCAGGAGATTCTGAGTTGAGACGTAGCCGCAGTAGATTCTGAGTTGAGACTTAGCCGCAGTAAATTCTGAGTTGAGACGTAGCCGCAGTAGATTCCGAGTTGAGACGTAGCCGCAGTAGATTCTGAGTTGAGACGTAGCCGCAGTAGATTCCTAGTTGAGACGTAGCCGCAGTATATTCCGAGTTGAGACGTAGTCGTAGTAGATTCCGAGTTGAGACGTAGCCGCAGTAGATTCTGAGTTGAGACGTAGCCGCAGTAGATTCTGAGTTGAGACGTAGCCGCAGTAGATTCCGAGTTGAAACCTAGCCGCAGTAGATTCTGAGTTGACTTGTAGTCGCAGTAGATTCCGAGTTGAGACGTAGCCGCAGTAGATTCTGAGTTGACTTTTAGCCGCAGTAGATTCTGAGTTGAGACTTAGCCGCAGTAGATTCTGAGTTGAGACGTAGCCGCAGTAGATTCTTAGTTGACTTGTAGCCGCAGTAGATTCTGAGTTGACTTGTAGCCGCAGTAGATTCTGAGTTGACTTGTAGCCGCAGTAGATTCTGTGTTGACTTGTAGCCGCAGTAGATTCTGAGTTGACTTGTAGCCGCAGTAGATTCTGAGTTGAGACGTAGCCGCAGTAGATTCTGAGTTGAATTGTAGCCGCAGTAGATTCTGAGTTGAGACGTAGCCGCAGTAGATTCTGAGTTGACTTGTAGCCGCAGGAGATTCTGAGTTGAGACGTAGCCGCAGTAGATTCTGAGTTGACTTGTAGCCGCAGTAGATTCTGAGTTGACTTGTAGCCGCAGTAGATTCTGAGTTGAGACGTAGCCGCAGTAGATTCTGAGTTGAGACGTATCCGCAGTAGATTCTGAGTTGACTTGTAGCCGCAGTAGATTCTGAGTTGAGACGTAGCCGCAGTAGATTCCGAGTTGAGACGTAGCCGCAGTAGATTCCGAGTTGAGACGTAGCCGCAGTAGGTTCTGAGTTGAGACGTAGCCGCAGTAGATTCTGAGTTGAGACGTAGCCGCAGTAGATTCCGAGTTGAGACGTAGCCGCAGTAGATTCTGAGTTGAGACGTAGCCGCAGTAGATTCTGAGTTGAGACGTAGCTGCAGTAGATTCCGAGTTGAGTCGTAGCCGCAGTAGGTTCTGAGTTGAGACGTAGCCGCAGTAGATTCTGAGTTGAGACGTAGCCGCAGTAGATTCCGAGTTGAGACGTAGCTGCAGTAGATTCTGAGTTGAGACGTAGCCGCAGTAGATTCTGAGTTGACTTGTAGCCGCAGTAGATTCCGAGTTGAGACGTAGCCGCGGTAGATTCTGAGTTGAGACGTAGCCGCAGTAGATTCCGAGTTGAGACGTAGCCGCAGTAGTTTCCGAGTTGAGACGTAGCCGCTGTAGATTCTGAGTTGAGACGTAGCCGCTGTAGATTCTTAGTTGACTTGTAGCCGCAGTAGATTCTGAGTTGACTTGTAGCCGCAGTAGATTCTGAGTTGACTTGTAACCGCAGTAGATTCTGAGTTGACTTGTAGCCGCAGTAGATTCTGAGTTGACTTGTAGCCGCAGTAGATTCTGAGTTGACTTGTAGCCGCAGTAGATTCTGTGTTGACTTGTAGCCGCAGTAGATTCTGAGTTGACTTGTAGCCGCAGTTGATTCTGAGTTGACTTGTAGCCGCAGTAGATTCTGAGTTGAGACGTAGCCGCAGTAGATTATTAGTTGAGACGTAGCCGCAGTAGATTCTGAGTTGAGACGTAGCCGCAGTAGATTCTGAGTTGAGACGTAGCCGCAGTAGATTCCGAGTTGAGACGTAGCCGCAGTAAATTCTGAGTTGACTTGTAGCTGCAGGAGATTCTGAGTTGAGACGTAGCCGCAGTACATTCTGAGTTGACTTGTAGCCGCAGTAGATTCTGAGTTGACTTGTAGCCGCAGTAGATTCTGAGTTGAGAAGTAGCCGCAGTAGATTCTGAGTTGAGACTTAGCCGCAGTAGATTCTGAGTTGAGACGTAGCCGCAGTAGATTCCGAGTTGAGACGTAGCCGCAGTAGATTCCTAGTTGAGACGTAGCCGCAGTAGATTCCGAGTTGAGACGTAGCCGCAGTAGATTCCGAGTTGAGACGTAGCCGCAGTAGATTCCGAGTTGAGACGTAGCCGCAGTAGATTCTGAGTTGAGAAGTAGCCGCAGTAGATTCCGAGTTGAGACGTAGCCGCAGTAGATTCTGAGTTGACTTGTAGTCGCAGTAGATTCTGAGTTTACTTGTAGCCGCAGTAGATTCTGAGTTGACTTCTAGCCGCAGTAGATTCTGAGTTGAGACGTAGCCGCAGTAGATTCTAAGTTGAGACGTAGCCGCAGTAGATTCTGAGTTGACTTGTAGCCGCAGTAGATTCTGAGTTGACTTGTAGCCGCAGTAGATTCTGAGTTGACTTGTAGCCGCAGTAGATTCTGAGTTGACTTGTAGCCGCAGTAGATTCTGTGTTGACTTGTAGCCGCAGTAGATTCTGAGTTGACTTGTAGCCGCAGTAGATTCTGAGTTGACTTGTAGTCGCAGTAGATTCTGAGTTTACTTGTAGCCGCAGTAGATTCTGAGTTGACTTCTAGCCGCAGTAGATTCTGAGTTGAGACGTAGCCGCAGTAGATTCTGAGTTGAGACGTAGCCGCAGTAGATTCTGAGTTGACTTGTAGCCGCAGTAGATTCTGAGTTGACTTGTAGCCGCAGTAGATTCTGAGTTGACTTGTAGCCGCAGTAGATTCTGAGTTGACTTGTAGCCGCAGTAGATTCTGAGTTGACTTGTAGCCGCAGTAGATTCTGTGTTGACTTGTAGCCGCAGTAGATTCTGAGTTGACTTGTAGCTGCAGTAGATTCTGAGTTGACTTGTAGCCGCAGTAGATTCTGAGTTGACTTGTAGCCGCAGTAGATTCTGAGTTGACTTGTAGCCGCAGTAGATTCCGAGTTGAGACGTAGCCGCAGTAGATTATTAGTTGAGACGTAGCCGCAGTAGATTCTGAGTTGACTTGTAGCTGCAGTAGATTCTGAGTTGACTTGAAGCCGCAGTAGATTCTGAGTTGAGACGTAGCCGCAGTAGATTCTGAGTTGAGACGTAGCCGCAGTAGATTCCGAGTTGAGACGTAGCCGCAGTAGATTCCGAGTTGAAACCTAGCCGCAGTAGATTCTGAGTTGACTTGTAGTCGCAGTAGATTCTGAGTTGAGACTTAGCCGCAGTAGATTCTGAGTTGAGACGTAGCCGCAGTAGATTCCGAGTTGAGACGTAGCCGCAGTAGATTCCTAGTTGAGACGTAGCCGCAGTAGATTCCGAGTTGAGACGTAGCCGCAGTAGATTCCGAGTTGAGACGTAGCCGCAGTAGATTCCGAGTTGAGACGTAGCCGCAGTAGATTCTGAGTTGAGAAGTAGCCGCAGTAGATTCCGAGTTGAGACGTAGCCGCAGTAGATTCTGAGTTGACTTGTAGTCGCAGTAGATTCTGAGTTTACTTGTAGCCGCAGTAGATTCTGAGTTGACTTCTAGCCGCAGTAGATTCTGAGTTGAGACGTAGCCGCAGTAGATTCTGAGTTGAGACGTAGCCGCAGTAGATTCTGAGTTGACTTGTAGCCGCAGTAGATTCTGAGTTGACTTGTAGCCGCAGTAGATTCTGAGTTGACTTGTAGCCGCAGTAGATTCTGTGTTGACTTGTAGCCGCAGTAGATTCTGAGTTGACTTGTAGCCGCAGTAGATTCTGAGTTGACTTGTAGTCGCAGTAGATTCTCAGTTTACTTGTAGCCGCAGTAGATTATGAGTTGAATTCTAGCCGCAGTAGATTCTGAGTAGAGACGTAGCCGCAGTAGATTCTGAGTTGAGACGTAGCCGCAGTAGATTCTGAGTTGACTTGTAGCCGCAGTAGATTCTGAGTTGACTTGTAGCCGCAGTAGATTCTGAGTTGACTTGTAGCCGCAGTAGATTCTGAGTTGACTTGTAGCCGCAGTAGATTCTGAGTTGACTTGTAGCCGCAGTAGATTCTGTGTTGACTTGTAGCCGCAGTAGATTCTGAGTTGACTTGTAGCTGCAGTAGATTCTGAGTTGACTTGTAGCCGCAGTAGATTCTGAGTTGACTTGTAGCCGCAGTAGATTCCGAGTTGAGACGTAGCCGCAGTAGATTCTGAGTTGAGACGTAGCCAAAGTAGATTATTAGTTGAGACGTAGCCGCAGTAGATTCTGAGTTGACTTGTAGCCGCAGTAGATTCTGAGTTGACTTGTAGCCGCAGTAGATTCTGAGTTGAGACGTAGCCGCAGTAGATTCTGAGTTGAGACGTAGCCGCAGTAGATTCTGAGTTGACTTGTAGCCGCAGTAGATTCTGAGTTGAGACGTAGCCGCAGTAGATTCCGAGTTGAGACGTAGCCGCAGTAGATTCCGAGTTGAGACGTAGCTGCAGTAGATTCCGAGTTGAGACGTAGCCGCAGTAGGTTCAGAGTTGAGACGTAGCCGCAGTAGATTCTGAGTTGAGACGTAGCCGCAGTAGATTCCGAGTTGAGACGTAGCCGCAGTAGATTCTGAGTTGAGACGTAGCCGCAGTAGATTCTGAGTTGACTTGTAGCCAGAGTAGATTCCGAGTTGAGACGTAGCCGCTGTAGATTCTGAGTTGAGACGTAGCCGCAGTAGATTCCGAGTTGAGACGTAGCCGCAGTAGATTCTGAGTTGAGACGTAGCCGCAGTAGATTCCGAGTTGAGACGTAGCCGCAGTAGATTCTGAGTTGACTTGTAGCTGCAGTAGATTCTGAGTTGAGACGTAGCCGCAGTACATTCTGAGTTGACTTGTAGCCGCAGTAGATTCTGAGTTGACTTGTAGCCGCAGGAGATTCTGAGTTGAGACGTAGCCGCAGTAGATTCTGAGTTGAGACTTAGCCGCAGTAAATTCTGAGTTGAGACGTAGCCGCAGTAGATTCCGAGTTGAGACGTAGCCGCAGTAGATTCTGAGTTGAGACGTAGCCGCAGTAGATTCCTAGTTGAGACGTAGCCGCAGTATATTCCGAGTTGAGACGTAGTCGTAGTAGATTCCGAGTTGAGACGTAGCCGCAGTAGATTCTCAGTTGAGACGTAGCCGCAGTAGATTCTGAGTTGAGACGTAGCCGCAGTAGATTCCGAGTTGAAACCTAGCCGCAGTAGATTCTGAGTTGACTTGTAGTCGCAGTAGATTCTGAGTTGACTTGTAGCCGCAGTAGATTCTGAGTTGACTTTTAGCCGCAGTAGATTCTGAGTTGAGACTTAGCCGCAGTAGATTCTGAGTTGAGACGTAGCCGCAGTAGATTCTTAGTTGACTTGTAGCCGCAGTAGATTCTGAGTTGACTTGTAGCCGCAGTAGATTCTGTGTTGACTTGTAGCCGCAGTAGATTCTGAGTTGACTTGTAGCCGCAGTAGATTCTGAGTTGAGACGTAGCCGCAGTAGATTCTGAGTTGAATTGTAGCCGCAGTAGATTCTGAGTTGAGACGTAGCCGCAGTAGATTCTGAGTTGACTTGTAGCCGCAGGAGATTCTGAGTTGAGACGTAGCCGCAGTAGATTCTGAGTTGACTTGTAGCCGCAGTTGATTCTGAGTTGACTTGTAGCCGCAGTAGATTCTGAGTTGAGACGTAGCCGCAGTAGATTCTGAGTTGAGACGTATCCGCAGTAGATTCTGAGTTGACTTGTAGCCGCAGTAGATTCTGAGTTGACTTGTAGCCGCAGTAGATTCTGAGTTGAGACGTAGCCGCAGTAGATTCCGAGTTGAGACGTAGCCGCAGTAGATTCCGAGTTGAGACGTAGCCGCAGTAGGTTCTGAGTTGAGACGTAGCCGCAGTAGATTCTGAGTTGAGACGTAGCCGCAGTAGATTCCGAGTTGAGACGTAGCCGCAGTAGATTCTGAGTTGAGACGTAGCCGCAGTAGATTCTGAGTTGAGACGTAGCTGCAGTAGATTCCGAGTTGAGTCGTAGCCGCAGTAGGTTCTGAGTTGAGACGTAGCCGCAGTAGATTCTGAGTTGAGACGTAGCCGCAGTAGATTCCGAGTTGAGACGTAGCTGCAGTAGATTCTGAGTTGAGACGTAGCCGCAGTAGATTCTGAGTTGACTTGTAGCCGCAGTAGATTCCGAGTTGAGACGTAGCCGCGGTAGATTCTGAGTTGAGACGTAGCCGCAGTAGATTCCGAGTTGAGACGTAGCCGCAGTAGTTTCCGAGTTGAGACGTAGCCGCTGTAGATTCTGAGTTGAGACGTATCCGCTGTAGATTCTTAGTTGACTTGTAGCCGCAGTAGATTCTGAGTTGACTTGTAGCCGCAGTAGATTCTGAGTTGACTTGTAACCGCAGTAGATTCTGAGTTGACTTGTAGCCGCAGTAGATTCTGAGTTGACTTGTAGCCGCAGTAGATTCTGTGTTGACTTGTAGCCGCAGTAGATTCTGAGTTGACTTGTAGCCGCAGTTGATTCTGAGTTGACTTGTAGCCGCAGTAGATTCTGAGTTGAGACGTAGCCGCAGTAGATTCTGAGTTGAGACGTAGCCGCAGTAGATTATTAGTTGAGACGTAGCCGCAGTAGATTCTGAGTTGAGACGTAGCCGCAGTAGATTCTGAGTTGAGACGTAGCCGCAGTAGATTCCGAGTTGAGACGTAGCCGCAGTAAATTCTGAGTTGACTTGTAGCTGCAGGAGATTCTGAGTTGAGACGTAGCCGCAGTACATTCTGAGTTGACTTGTAGCCGCAGTAGATTCTGAGTTGACTTGTAGCCGCAGTAGATTCTGAGTTGAGAAGTAGCCGCAGTAGATTCTGAGTTGAGAATTAGCCGCAGTAGATTCTGAGTTGAGACGTAGCCGCAGTAGATTCCGAGTTGAGACGTAGCCGCAGTAGACTCCTAGTTGAGACGTAGCCGCAGTAGATTCCGAGTTGAGACGTAGCCGCAGTAGATTCCGAGTTGAGACGTAGCCGCAGTAGATTCCGAGTTGAGACGTAGCCGCAGTAGATTCTGAGTTGAGAAGTAGCCGCAGTAGATTCCGAGTTGAGACGTAGCCGCAGTAGATTCTGAGTTGACTTGTAGTCGCAGTAGATTCTGAGTTTACTTGTAGCCGCAGTAGATTCTGAGTTGACTTCTAGCCGCAGTAGATTCTGAGTTGAGACGTAGCCGCAGTAGATTCTAAGTTGAGACGTAGCCGCAGTAGATTCTGAGTTGACTTGTAGCCGCAGTAGATTCTGAGTTGACTTGTAGCCGCAGTAGATTCTGAGTTGACTTGTAGCCGCAGTAGATTCTGAGTTGACTTGTAGCCGCAGTAGATTCTGTGTTGACTTGTAGCCGCAGTAGATTCTGAGTTGACTTGTAGCCGCAGTAGATTCTGAGTTGACTTGTAGTCGCAGTAGATTCTGAGTTTACTTGTAGCCGCAGTAGATTCTGAGTTGACTTCTAGCCGCAGTAGATTCTGAGTTGAGACGTAGCCGCAGTAGATTCTGAGTTGAGACGTAGCCGCAGTAGATTCTGAGTTGACTTGTAGCCGCAGTAGATTCTGAGTTGACTTGTAGCCGCAGTAGATTCTGAGTTGACTTGTAGCCGCAGTAGATTCTGAGTTGACTTGTAGCCGCAGTAGATTCTGAGTTGACTTGTAGCCGCAGTAGATTCTGTGTTGACTTGTAGCCGCAGTAGATTCTGAGTTGACTTGTAGCTGCAGTAGATTCTGAGTTGACTTGTAGCCGCAGTAGATTCTGAGTTGACTTGTAGCCGCAGTAGATTCTGAGTTGACTTGTAGCCGCAGTAGATTCCGAGTTGAGACGTAGCCGCAGTAGATTATTAGTTGAGACGTAGCCGCAGTAGATTCTGAGTTGACTTGTAGCTGCAGTAGATTCTGAGTTGAGACGTAGCTGCAGTAGATTCTGAGTTGAGACGTAGCCGCAGTAGATTCTGAGTTGACTTGTAGCCGCAGTAGATTCCGAGTTGAGTCGTAGCCGCAGTAGATTCTGAGTTGACTTGTAGCCACAGTAGATTCTGAGTTGAGTCGTAGCCGCAGTAGATTCCGAGTTGACTTGTAGCCGCAGTAGATTCCGAGTTGAGACGTAGCCGCAGTAGATTCTGAGTTGAGACGTAGCCGCAGTAGATTCCGAGTTGAGACGTAGCCGCAGTAGATTCCGAGTTGAGACGTACCCGCAGTAGATTCTGAGTTGAGACGTAGCCGCAGTAGATTCCGAGTTGAGACGTAGCCACAGTAGATTCTGAGTTGACTTGTAGCTGCAGTAGATTCTGAGTTGAGACGTAGCCGCAGTACATTCTGAGTTGACTTGTAGCCGCAGTAGATTCTGAGTTGACTTGTAGCCGCAGGAGATTCTGAGTTGAGACGTAGCCGCAGTAGATTCTGAGTTGAGACTTAGCCGCAGTAGATTCTGAGTTGAGACGTAGCCGCAGTAGATTCCGAGTTGAAACCTAGCCGCAGTAGATTCTGAGTTGACTTGTAGTCGCAGTAGATTCTGAGTTGAGACTTAGCCGCAGTAGATTCTGAGTTGAGACGTAGCCGCAGTAGATTCCGAGTTGAGACGTAGCCGCAGTAGATTCCTAGTTGAGACGTAGCCGCAGTAGATTCCGAGTTGAGACGTAGCCGCAGTAGATTCCGAGTTGAGACGTAGCCGCAGTAGATTCCGAGTTGAGACGTAGCCGCAGTAGATTCTGAGTTGAGAAGTAGCCGCAGTAGATTCCGAGTTGAGACGTAGCCGCAGTAGATTCTGAGTTGACTTGTAGTCGCAGTAGATTCTGAGTTTACTTGTAGCCGCAGTAGATTCTGAGTTGACTTCTAGCCGCAGTAGATTCTGAGTTGAGACGTAGCCGCAGTAGATTCTGAGTTGAGACGTAGCCGCAGTAGATACTGAGTTGACTTGTAGCCGCAGTAGATTCTGAGTTGACTTGTAGCCGCAGTAGATTCTGAGTTGACTTGTAGCCGCAGTAGATTCTGAGTTGACTTGTAGCCGCAGTAGATTCTGTGTTGACTTGTAGCCGCAGTAGATTCTGAGTTGACTTGTAGCCGCAGTAGATTCTGAGTTGACTTCTAGCCGCAGTAGATTCTGAGTTGAGACGTAGCCGCAGTAGATTCTGAGTTGAGACGTAGCCGCAGTAGATTCTGAGTTGACTTGTAGCCGCAGTAGATTCTGAGTTGACTTGTAGCCGCAGTAGATTCTGAGTTGACTTGTAGCCGCAGTAGATTCTGAGTTGACTTGTAGCCGCAGTAGATTCTGAGTTGACTTGTAGCCGCAGTAGATTCTGTGTTGACTTGTAGCCGCAGTAGATTCTGAGTTGACTTGTAGCTGCAGTAGATTCTGAGTTGACTTGTAGCCGCAGTAGATTCTGAGTTGACTTGTAGCCGCAGTAGATTCTGAGTTGACTTGTAGCCGCAGTAGATTCCGAGTTGAGACGTAGCCGCAGTAGATTATTAGTTGAGACGTAGCCGCAGTAGATTCTGAGTTGACTTGTAGCTGCAGTAGATTCTGAGTTGAGACGTAGCTGCAGTAGATTCTGAGTTGAGACGTAGCCGCAGTAGATTCTGAGTTGACTTGTAGCCGCAGTAGATTCCGAGTTGAGTCGTAGCCGCAGTAGATTCTGAGTTGACTTGTAGCCACAGTAGATTCTGAGTTGAGTCGTAGCCGCAGTAGATTCCGAGTTGACTTGTAGCCGCAGTAGATTCCGAGTTGAGACGTAGCCGCAGTAGATTCTGAGTTGAGACGTAGCCGCAGTAGATTCCGAGTTGAGACGTAGCCGCAGTAGATTCCGAGTTGAGACGTACCCGCAGTAGATTCTGAGTTGAGACGTAGCCGCAGTAGATTCCGAGTTGAGACGTAGCCACAGTAGATTCTGAGTTGACTTGTAGCTGCAGTAGATTCTGAGTTGAGACGTAGCCGCAGTACATTCTGAGTTGACTTGTAGCCGCAGTAGATTCTGAGTTGACTTGTAGCCGCAGGAGATTCTGAGTTGAGACGTAGCCGCAGTAGATTCTGAGTTGAGACTTAGCCGCAGTAGATTCTGAGTTGAGACGTAGCCGCAGTAGATTCCGAGTTGAAACCTAGCCGCAGTAGATTCTGAGTTGACTTGTAGTCGCAGTAGATTCTGAGTTGAGACTTAGCCGCAGTAGATTCTGAGTTGAGACGTAGCCGCAGTAGATTCCGAGTTGAGACGTAGCCGCAGTAGATTCCTAGTTGAGACGTAGCCGCAGTAGATTCCGAGTTGAGACGTAGCCGCAGTAGATTCCGAGTTGAGACGTAGCCGCAGTAGATTCCGAGTTGAGACGTAGCCGCAGTAGATTCTGAGTTGAGAAGTAGCCGCAGTAGATTCCGAGTTGAGACGTAGCCGCAGTAGATTCTGAGTTGACTTGTAGTCGCAGTAGATTCTGAGTTTACTTGTAGCCGCAGTAGATTCTGAGTTGACTTCTAGCCGCAGTAGATTCTGAGTTGAGACGTAGCCGCAGTAGATTCTGAGTTGAGACGTAGCCGCAGTAGATACTGAGTTGACTTGTAGCCGCAGTAGATTCTGAGTTGACTTGTAGCCGCAGTAGATTCTGAGTTGACTTGTAGCCGCAGTAGATTCTGAGTTGACTTGTAGCCGCAGTAGATTCTGAGTTGACTTGTAGCCGCAGTAGATTCTGTGTTGACTTGTAGCCGCAGTAGATTCTGAGTTGACTTGTAGCCGCAGTAGATTCTGAGTTGACTTGTAGTCGCAGTAGATTCTGAGTTTACTTGTAGCCGCAGTTGATTCTGAGTTGACTTCTTGCCGCAGTAGATTCTGAGTTGAGACGTAGCCGCAGTAGATTCTGAGTTGAGACGTAGCCGCAGTAGATTCTGAGTTGACTTGTAGCCGCAGTAGATTCTGAGTTGACTTGTAGCCGCAGTAGATTCTGAGTTGACTTGTAGCCGCAGTAGATTCTGAGTTGACTTGTAGCCGCAGTAGATTCTGAGTTGACTTGTAGCCGCAGTAGATTCTGTGTTGACTTGTAGCCGCAGTAGATTCTGAGTTGACTTGTAGCTGCAGTAGATTCTGAGTTGACTTGTAGCCGCAGTAGATTCTGAGTTGACTTGTAGCCGCAGTAGATTCTGAGTTGACTTGTAGCCGCAGTAGATTCCGAGTTGAGACGTAGCCGCAGTAGATTATTAGTTGAGACGTAGCCGCAGTAGATTCTGAGTTGACTTGTAGCTGCAGTAGATTCTGAGTTGACTTGAAGCCGCAGTAGATTCTGAGTTGAGACGTAGCTGCAGTAGATTCTGAGTTGAGACGTAGCCGCAGTAGATTCTGAGTTGACTTGTAGCCGCAGTAGATTCCGAGTTGAGTCGTAGCCGCAGTAGATTCCGAGTTGACTTGTAGCCACAGTAGATTCTGAGTTGAGTCGTAGCCGCAGTAGATTCCGAGTTGACTTGTAGCCGCAGTAGATTCCGAGTTGAGACGTAGCCGCAGTAGATTCTGAGTTGAGACGTAGCCGCAGTAGATTCCGAGTTGAGACGTAGCCGCAGTAGATTCCGAGTTGAGACGTACCCGCAGTAGATTCTGAGTTGAGACGTAGCCGCAGTAGATTCCGAGTTGAGACGTAGCCACAGTAGATTCTGAGTTGACTTGTAGCTGCAGTAGATTCTGAGTTGAGACGTAGCCGCAGTACATTCTGAGTTGACTTGTAGCCGCAGTAGATTCTGAGTTGACTTGTAGCCGCAGGAGATTCTGAGTTGAGACGTAGCCGCAGTAGATTCTGAGTTGAGACTTAGCCGCAGTAGATTCTGAGTTGAGACGTAGCCGCAGTAGATTCCGAGTTGAGACGTAGCCGCAGTAGATTCTGAGTTGAGACGTAGCCGCAGTAGATTCCTAGTTGAGACGTAGCCGCAGTATATTCCGAGTTGAGACGTAGTCGTAGTAGATTCCGAGTTGAGACGTAGCCGCAGTAGATTCCGAGTTGAGACGTAGCCGCAGTGGATTCTGAGTTGAGACGTAGCCGCAGTAGATTCCTAGTTGAGACGTAGCCGCAGTATATTCCGAGTTGAGACGTAGTCGTAGTAGATTCCGAGTTGAGACGTAGCCGCAGTAGATTCCGAGTTGAGACGTAGCCGCAGTAGATTCTGAGTTGAGACGTAGCCGCAGTAGATTCCGAGTTGAAACCTAGCCGCAGTAGATTCTGAGTTGACTTGTAGTCGCAGTAGATTCTGAGTTGACTTGTAGCCGCAGTAGATTCTGAGTTGACTTTTAGCCGCAGTAGATTCTGAGTTGAGACGTAGCCGCAGTAGATTCTTAGTTGACTTGTAGCCGCAGTAGATTCTGAGTTGACTTGTAGCCGCAGTAGATTCTGAGTTGACTTGTAGCCGCAGTAGATTCTGAGTTGACTTGTAGCCGCAGTAGATTCTGAGTTGACTTGTAGCCGCAGTAGATTCTGAGTTGACTTGTAGCCGCAGTAGATTCTGAGTTGAGACGTAGCCGCAGTAGATTCTGAGTTGAGACGTAGCCGCAGTAGATTCTGAGTTGACTTGTAGCCGCAGTAGATTCTGAGCTGACTTGTAGCCGCAGTAGATTCTGATTTGTGTCGTAGCCGCAGTAGATTCCGAGTTGAGACGTAGCCGCAGTAGATTCTGAGTTGACTTGTAGCCGCAGTAGATTCTGAGTTGACTTGTAGCCGCAGTAGATTCTGAGTTGAGACGTAGCCGCAGTAGATTCCGAGTTGAGACGTAGACGCAGTAGATTCTGAGTTGACTTGTAGCCGCAGTAGATTCTGAGTTGACTTGTAGCCGCAGTAGATTCTGAGTTGAGACGTAGCCGCAGTAGATTCTGAGTTGACTTGTAGCCGCAGTAGATTCTGAGTTGAGACGTAGCCGCAGTAGATTCTGAGTTTAGACGTAGCCGCAGTAGATTCTGAGTTGAGACGTAGCCGCAGTAGATTCTGAGTTGACTTGTAGCCGCAGTAGATTCTGAGTTGAGACGTAGCCGCAGTAGATTCTGAGTTGAATTGTAGCCGCAATAGATTCTGAGTTGAGACGTAGCCGCAGTAGATTCTGAGTTGACTTGTAGCCGCAGTTGATTCTGAGTTGACTTGTAGCCGCAGTAGATTCTGACTTGAGACGTAGCCACAGTAGATTCTGAGTTGAGACGTAGCCGCAGTAGATTCTGAGTTGACTTGTTGCCACAGTAGATTCTGAGTTGACTTGTAGCCGCAGTAGATTCTGAGTTGACTTGTAGCCGCAGTAGATACCGAGTTGAGACGTAGCCGCAGTAGATTCTGAGTTGACTTGTAGCCGCAGTAGATTCTGAGTTGAGACGTAGCCGCAGTAGATTCTGAGTTGAGACGTAGCCGCAGTAGATTCTGAGTTGACTTGTAGCTGCAGTAGATTCTGAGTTGAGACGTAGCCGCAGTAGATTCTGAGTTGACTTGTAGCCGCAGTAGATTCTCAGTTGAGACGTAGCCGCAGTAGATTCTGAGTTGAGACTTAGCCGCAGTAGATTCTGAGTTGAGACGTAGCCGCAGTAGATTCTGAGTTGACTTGTAGCCGCAGTTGATTCTGAGTTGACTTGTAGCCGCAGTAGATTCTGAGTTGAGACGTAGCCACAGTAGATTCTGAGTTGAATTGTAGCCGCAGTAGATTCTGAGTTGAGTTGTAGCCGCAGTAGTTTCTGAGTTGACTTGTAGCCGCAGTAGATTCTGAGTTGAGACGTAGCCGCAGTAGATTCTGAGTTGAGACGTAGCCGCAGTAGATTCTGAGTTGACTTGTTGCCACAGTAGATTCTGAGTTGACTTGTAGCCGCAGTAGATTCTGAGTTGACTTGTAGCCGCAGTAGATACCGAGTTGAGACGTAGTTGCAGTAGATTCTGAGTTGACTTGTAGCCGCAGTAGATTCTGAGTTGACTTGTAGTCGCCGTAGATTCTGAGTTGAGACGTAGCCGCAGTAGATTCCGAGTAGAGACGTAGCCGCAGTAGATTCTGAGTTGAGACGTAGCCGCAGTAGATTCTGAGTTGAGACGTAGCCGCAGTAGATTCTGAGTTGACTTGTAGCCGCAGTAGATTCTGAGTTGAGACGTAGCCACAGTAGATTCTGAGTAGAGACGTAGCCGCAGTAGATTCTGAGTTGAGACGTAGCCGCAGTAGATTCTGAGTAGAGACGTAGCCGCAGTAGATTCTGAGTAGAGACGTAGCCGCAGTAGATTCTGAGTTGAGACGTAGCCGCAGTAGATTCTGAGTTGACTTGTAGCCACAGTAGATTCTGAGTTGACTTGTAGCCGCAGTAGATTCTGAGTTGAGACGTAGCCACAGTAGATTCTGAGTTGACTTGTAGCCGCAGTAGATTCTGAGTTGACTTGTAGCCGCAGTAGATTCTGAGTTGACTTGTAGCCGCAGTAGATTCTGAGTTGAGACGTAGCCGCAGTAGATTCCGAGTTGACTTGTAATCGCAGTAGATTCTGAGTTGAGACGTAGCCGCAGTAGATTCTGAGTTGACTTGTAGCCGCAGTAGATTCTGAGTTGAGACGTAGCCGCAGTAGATTCTGAGTTGAGACATAGCCGCAGTAGATTCTGAGTTGACTTGTAGCCGCAGTAGATTCTGAGTTGACTTGTAGCCGCAGTAGATTCTGAGTTGACTTGTTGCCACAGTAGATTCTGAGTTGACTTGTAGCCGCAGTAGATTCTGAGTTGAGACGTAGCCGCAGTAGATACCGAGTTGAGACGTAGCCGCAGTAGATTCTGAGTTGACTTGTAGCCGCAGTAGATTCTGAGTTGACTTGTAGCCGCAGTAGATTCTGAGTTGAGCCGTAGCCGCTGCAGATTCCGAGTTGAGACGTAGCCGCAGTAGATTCTGAGTTGACTTGTAGCCGCAGTAGATTCTGAGTTGACTTGTAGCCGCAGTAGATTCTGAGTTGAGACTTAGCCGCAGTAGATTCCGAGTTGAGACGTAGCCTCAGTAGATTCTGAGTTGAGACGTAGGCGCAGTAGATTCTGAGTTGACTTGTAGCCGCAGTAGATTCTGAGTTGACTTGTAGCCGCAGTAGATTCTGAGTTGAGACGTAGCCGCAGTAGATTCTGAGTTGAGACGTAGCCGCAGTTGATTCTGAGTTGACTTGTAGCCGCAGTAGATTCTGAGTTTACTTGTAGCCGCAGTAGATTCTGAGTTGACTTGTAGCCGCAGTAGATTCTGAGTTGAGACGTAGCTGCAGTAGATTCCGAGTTGAGACGTAGCCGCAGTAGATTCTGAGTTGACTTGTAGCCGCAGTAGATTCTGAGTTGACTTGTAGCCGCAGTAGATTCTGAGTAGAGACGTAGCCGCAGTAGATTCTGAGTTGAGACGTAGCCGCAGTAGATTCTGAGTTGACTTGTAGCCACAGTAGATTCTGAGTTGACTTGTAGCCGCAGTAGATTCTGAGTTGAGACGTAGCCACAGTAGATTCTGAGTTGACTTGTAGCCGCAGTAGATTCTGAGTTGACTTGTAGCCTCAGTAGATTCTGAGTTGACTTGTAGCCGCAGTAGTTTCTGAGTTGACTTGTAGCCGCAGTAGATTCTGAGTTGAGACGTAGCCGCAGTAGATTCCGAGTTGAATTGTAATCGCAGTAGATTCTGAGTTGAGACGTAGCCGCAGTAGATTCTGAGTTGACTTGTAGCCGCAGTAGATTCTGAGTTGACTTGTAGCCGCAGTAGATTCTGAGTTGAGACGTAGCCGCAGTAGATTCTGAGTTGACTTGTAGCCGCAGTAGATTCTGAGTTGACTTGTAGCCGCAGTAGATTCTGAGTTGACTTGTTGCCACAGTAGATTCTCAGTTGACTTGTAGCCGCAGTAGATTCTGAGTTGAGACGTAGCCGCAGTAGATTCCGAGTTGAGACGTAGCCGCAGTAGATTCTGAGTTGAGATGTAGCCGCAGTAGATTCTGAGTTGAGACGTAGACGCAGTAGATTCTGAGTTGAGACGTAGCCGCTGCAGATTCCGAGTTGAGACGTAGCCGCAGTAGATTCTGAGTTGACTTGTAGCCGCAGTAGATTCTGAGTTGACTTGTAGCCCCAGTAGATTCTGAGTTGAGACTTAGCCGCAGTAGATTCCGAGTTGAGACGTAGCCTCAGTAGATTCTGAGTTGAGACGTAGGCGCAGTAGATTCTGAGTTGACTTGTAGCCGCAGTAGATTCTGAGTTGACTTGTAGCCGCAGTAGATTCTGAGTTGACTTGTATCCGCAGTAGATTCTGAGTTGAGACGTAGCCGCAGTAGATTCTGAGTTGAGACGTAGCCGCAGTTGATTCTGAGTTGACTTGTAGCCGCAGTAGATTCTGAGTTTACTTGTAGCCGCAGTAGATTCTGAGTTGAATTGTAGCCGCAGTAGATTCTGAGTTGAGACGTAGCTGCAGTAGATTCCGAGTTGAGACGTAGCCGCAGTAGATTCTGAGTTGACTTGTAGCCGCAGTAGATTCTGAGTTGACTTGTAGCCGCAGTAGATTCTGAGTTGAGACGTAGCCGCAGTAGATTCTGAGTTGAGACGTAGCCGCAGTAGATTCTGAGCTGACTTGTAGCCGCAGTAGATTCTGATTTGTGTCGTAGCCGCAGTAGATTCCGAGTTGAGACGTAGCCGCAGTAGATTCTGAGTTGACTTGTAGCCGCAGTAGATTCTGAGTTGACTTGTAGCCGCAGTAGATTCTGAGTTGAGACGTAGCCGCAGTAGATTCCGAGTTGAGACGTAGACGCAGTAGATTCTGAGTTGAGACGTAGCCGCAGTAGATTCTGAGTTGACTTGTAGCCGCAGTAAATTCTGAGTTGAGACGTAGCCGCAGTAGATTCTGAGTTGAGACGTAGCCGCAGTAGATTCTGAGTTGAGACGTAGCCGCAGTAGATTCTGAGTTGAGACGTAGCCGCAGTAGATTCTGAGTTGAGACGTAGCCGCAGTAGATTCTGAGTTGACTTGTAGCCGCAGTAGATTCTGAGTTGAGACGTAGCCGCAGTAGATTCTGAGTTGAATTGTAGCCGCAGTAGATTCTGAGTT
Source organism: Coturnix japonica (assembly GCF_054131305.1). NCBI lineage: Eukaryota > Metazoa > Chordata > Aves > Galliformes > Phasianidae > Coturnix > Coturnix japonica. The sequence continues at coordinate 4,539,255 of NC_140682.1, read as the reverse complement.
GAGACGTAGCCGCAGTAGATTCTGAGTTGACTTGTAGCCGCAGTTGATTCTGAGTTGACTTGTAGCCGCAGTAGATTCTGAGTTGAGACGTAGCCACAGTAGATTCTGAGTTGAATTGTAGCCGCAGTAGATTCTGAGTTGACTTGTAGCCGCAGTAGTTTCTGAGTTGACTTGTAGCCGCAGTAGATTCTGAGTTGAGACGTAGCCGCAGTAGATTCTGAGTTGAGACGTAGCCGCAGTAGATTCTGAGTTGACTTGTTGCCACAGTAGATTCTGAGTTGACTTGTAGCCGCAGTAGATTCTGAGTTGACTTGTAGCCGCAGTAGATACCGAGTTGAGACGTAGCCGCAGTAGATTCTGAGTTGACTTGTAGCCGCAGTAGATTCTGAGTTGACTTGTAGTCGCAGTAGATTCTGAGTTGAGACGTAGCCGCAGTAGATTCCGAGTAGAGACGTAGCCGCAGTAGATTCTGAGTTGAGACGTAGCCGCAGTAGATTCTGAGTTGAGACGTAGCCGCAGTAGATTCTGAGTTGAGACGTAGCCGCAGTAGATTCTGAGTTGACTTGTAGCCGCAGTAGATTCTGAGTTGAGACGTAGCCACAGTAGATTCTGAGTTGAGACGTAGCCGCAGTAGATTCTGAGTTGAGACGTAGCCGCAGTAGATTCTGAGTTGAGACGTAGCCGCAGTAGATTCTGAGTAGAGACGTAGCCGCAGTAGATTCTGAGTAGAGACGTAGCCGCAGTAGATTCTGAGTTGAGACGTAGCCGCAGTAGATTCTGAGTTGACTTGTAGCCACAGTAGATTCTGAGTTGACTTGTAGCCGCAGTAGATTCTGAGTTGAGACGTAGCCACAGTAGATTCTGAGTTGACTTGTAGCCGCAGTAGATTCTGAGTTGACTTGTAGCCGCAGTAGATTCTGAGTTGACTTGTAGCCGCAGTAGATTCTGAGTTGAGACGTAGCCGCAGTAGATTCTGAGTTGACTTGTAATCGCAGTAGATTCTGAGTTGAGACGTAGCCGCAGTAGATTCTGAGTTGACTTGTAGCCGCAGTAGATTCTGAGTTGAGACGTAGCCGCAGTAGATTCTGAGTTGAGACATAGCCGCAGTAGATTCTGAGTTGACTTGTAGCCGCAGTAGATTCTGAGTTGACTTGTAGCCGCAGTAGATTCTGAGTTGAGACGTAGCCGCAGTAGATTCTGAGTTGACTTGTAGCCGCAGTAGATTCTGAGTTGACTTGTAGCCGCAGTAGATTCTGAGTTGACTTGTTGCCACAGTAGATTCTCAGTTGACTTGTAGCCGCAGTAGATTCTGAGTTGAGACGTAGCCGCAGTAGATTCCGAGTTGAGACGTAGCCGCAGTAGATTCTGAGTTGAGACGTAGCCGCAGTAGATTCTGAGTTGAGACGTAGACGCAGTAGATTCTGAGTTGAGACGTAGCCGCTGCAGATTCCGAGTTGAGACGTAGCCGCAGTAGATTCTGAGTTGACTTGTAGCCGCAGTAGATTCTGAGTTGACTTGTAGCCGCAGTAGATTCTGAGTTGAGACTTAGCCGCAGTAGATTCCGAGTTGAGACGTAGCCTCAGTAGATTCTGAGTTGAGACGTAGGCGCAGTAGATTCTGAGTTGACTTGTAGCCGCAGTAGATTCTGAGTTGACTTGTATCCGCAGTAGATTCTGAGTTGAGACGTAGCCGCAGTAGATTCTGAGTTGAGACGTAGCCGCAGTTGATTCTGAGTTGACTTGTAGCCGCAGTAGATTCTGAGTTTACTTGTAGCCGCAGTAGATTCTGAGTTGACTTGTAGCCGCAGTAGATTCTGAGTTGAGACGTAGCTGCAGTAGATTCCGAGTTGACTTGTAGCCGCAGTAGATTCTGAGTTGACTTGTAGCCGCAGTAGATTCTGAGTTGACTTGTAGCCGCAGTAGATTCTGAGTTGAGACGTAGCCGCAGTAGATTCTGAGTTGAGACGTAGCCGCAGTAGATTCTGAGTTGACTTGTAGCCGCAGTAGATTCTGAGCTGACTTGTAGCCGCAGTAGATTCTGATTTGTGTCGTAGCCGCAGTAGATTCCGAGTTGAGACGTAGCCGCAGTAGATTCTGAGTTGACTTGTAGCCGCAGTAGATTCTGAGTTGACTTGTAGCCGCAGTAGATTCTGAGTTGAGACGTAGCCGCAGTAGATTCCGAGTTGAGACGTAGACGCAGTAGATTCTGAGTTGAGACGTAGCCGCAGTAGATTCTGAGTTGACTTGTAGCCGCAGTAGATTCTGAGTTGAGACGTAGCCGCAGTAGATTCTGAGTTGACTTGTAGCCGCAGTAGATTCTGAGTTGAGACGTAGCCGCAGTAGATTCTGAGTTGACTTGTAGCCGCAGTAGATTCTGAGTTGACTTGTAGCCGCAGTAGATTCTGAGTTGAGACTTAGCCGCAGTAGATTCCGAGTTGAGACGTAGCCTCAGTAGATTCTGAGTTGAGACGTAGGCGCAGTAGATTCTGAGTTGACTTGTAGCCGCAGTAGATTCTGAGTTGACTTGTAGCCGCAGTAGATTCTGAGTTGACTTGTATCCGCAGTAGATTCTGAGTTGAGACGTAGCCGCAGTAGATTCTGAGTTGAGACGTAGCCGCAGTTGATTCTGAGTTGACTTGTAGCCGCAGTAGATTCTGAGTTTACTTGTAGTCGCAGTAGATTCTGAGTTGACTTGTAGCCGCAGTAGATTCTGAGTTGAGACGTAGCTGCAGTAGATTCCGAGTTGAGACGTAGCCGCAGTAGATTCTGAGTTGACTTGTAGCCGCAGTAGATTCTGAGTTGACTTGTAGCCGCAGTAGATTCAGAGTTGACTTGTAGCCACAGTAGATTCTGAGTTGAGACGTAGCCGCAGTAGATTCTGAGTTGAGACGTAGCCGCAGTAGATTCTGAGTTGACTTGTAGCCGCAGTAGATTCTGAGCTGACTTGTAGCCGCAGTAGATTCTGATTTGTGTCGTAGCCGCAGTAGATTCCGAGTTGAGACGTAGCCGCAGTAGATTCTGAGTTGACTTGTAGCCGCAGTAGATTCTGAGTTGACTTGTAGCCGCAGTAGATTCTGAGTTGAGACGTAGCCGCAGTAGATTCCGAGTTGAGACGTAGACGCAGTAGATTCTGAGTTGAGACGTAGCCGCAGTAGATTCTGAGTTGACTTGTAGCCGCAGTAGATTCTGAGTTGAGACGTAGCCGCAGTAGATTCTGAGTTGACTTGTAGCCGCAGTAGATTCTGAGTTGAGACGTAGCCGCAGTAGATTCTGAGTTGAGACGTAGCCGCAGTAGATTCTGAGTTGACTTGTAGCCACAGTAGATTCTGAGTTGACTTGTAGCCGCAGTAGATTCTGAGTTGAGACGTAGCCACAGTAGATTCTGAGTTGAGACGTAGCCGCAGTAGATTCTGAGTTGACTTGTAGCCGCAGTTGATTCTGAGTTGACTTGTAGCCGCAGTAGATTCTGAGTTGAGACGTAGCCACAGTAGATTCTGAGTTGAATTGTAGCCGCAGTAGATTCTGAGTTGACTTGTAGCCGCAGTAGTTTCTGAGTTGACTTGTAGCCGCAGTAGATTCTGAGTTGAGACGTAGCCGCAGTAGATTCTGAGTTGAGACGTAGCCGCAGTAGATTCTGAGTTGACTTGTTGCCACAGTAGATTCTGAGTTGACTTGTAGCCGCAGTAGATTCTGAGTTGACTTGTAGCCGCAGTAGATACCGAGTTGAGATGTAGCCGCAGTAGATTCTGAGTTGACTTGTAGCCGCAGTAGATTCTGAGTTGACTTGTAGTCGCAGTAGATTCTGAGTTGAGACGTAGCCGCAGTAGATTCCGAGTAGAGACGTAGCCGCAGTAGATTCTGAGTTGAGACGTAGCCGCAGTAGATTCTGAGTTGAGACGTAGCCGCAGTAGATTCTGAGTTGACTTGTAGCCGCAGTAGATTCTGAGTTGACTTGTAGCCGCAGTAGATTCTGAGTTGAGACGTAGCCACAGTAGATTCTGAGTTGAGACGTAGCCGCAGTAGATTCTGAGTTGAGACGTAGCCGCAGTAGATTCTGAGTTGAGACGTAGCCGCAGTAGATTCTGAGTAGAGACGTAGCCGCAGTAGATTCTGAGTAGAGACGTAGCCGCAGTAGATTCTGAGTTGAGACGTAGCCGCAGTAGATTCTGAGTTGACTTGTAGCCACAGTAGATTCTGAGTTGACTTGTAGCCGCAGTAGATTCTGAGTTGAGACGTAGCCACAGGAGATTCTGAGTTGAATTGTAGCCGCAGTAGATTCTGAGTTGACTTGTAGCCGCAGTAGATTCTGAGTTGACTTGTAGCCGCAGTAGATTCTGAGTTGATACGTAGCCGCAGTAGATTCTGAGTTGACTTGTAGCCGCAGTAGATTCTGAGTTGAGACGTAGCCGCAGTAGATTCTGAGTTGAGACGTAGCCGCAGTAGATTCTGAGTTGACTTGTAGCCGCAGTAGATTCTGAGCTGACTTGTAGCCGCAGTAGATTCTGATTTGTGTCGTAGCCGCAGTAGATTCCGAGTTGAGACGTAGCCGCAGTAGATTCTGAGTTGACTTGTAGCCGCAGTAGATTCTGAGTTGACTTGTAGCCGCAGTAGATTCTGAGTTGAGACGTAGCCGCAGTAGATTCCGAGTTGAGACGTAGACGCAGTAGATTCTGAGTTGAGACGTAGCCGCAGTAGATTCTGAGTTGACTTGTAGCCGCAGTAGATTCTGAGTTGAGACGTAGCCGCAGTAGATTCTGAGTTGACTTGTAGCCGCAGTAGATTCTGAGTTGAGACGTAGCCGCAGTAGATTCTGAGTTGAGACGTAGCCGCAGTAGATTCTGAGTTGACTTGTAGCCGCAGTAGATTCTGAGTTGAGACGTAGCCGCAGTAGATTCTGAGTTGAATTGTAGCCACAGTAGATTCTGAGTTGAGACGTAGCCGCAGTAGATTCTGAGTTGACTTGTAGCCGCAGTTGATTCTGAGTTGACTTGTAGCCGCAGTAGATTCTGAGTTGAGACGTAGCCACAGTAGATTCTGAGTTGAATTGTAGCCGCAGTAGATTCTGAGTTGACTTGTATCCGCAGTAGTTTCTGAGTTGACTTGTAGCCGCAGTAGATTCTGAGTTGAGACGTAGCCGCAGTAGATTCTGAGTTGAGACGTAGCCGCAGTAGATTCTGAGTTGACTTGTTGCCACAGTAGATTCTGAGTTGACTTGTAGCCGCAGTAGATTCTGAGTTGACTTGTAGCCGCAGTAGATACCGAGTTGAGACGTAGCCGCAGTAGATTCTGAGTTGACTTGTAGCCGCAGTAGATTCTGAGCTGACTTGTAGCCGCAGTAGATTCTGAGTTGACTTGTATCCGCAGTAGTTTCTGAGTTGACTTGTAGCCGCAGTAGATTCTGAGTTGAGACGTAGCCGCAGTAGATTCTGAGTTGAGACGTAGCCTCAGTAGATTCTGAGTTGAGACGTAGGCGCAGTAGATTCTGAGTTGACTTGTAGCCGCAGTAGATTCTGAGTTGACTTGTAGCCGCAGTAGATTCTGAGTTGACTTGTAGCCGCAGTAGATTCTGAGTTGAGATGTAGCCGCAGTAGATTCTGAGTTGAGACGTAGCCGCAGTAGATTCTGAGTTGACTTGTAGCCGCAGTAGATTCTGAGTTGAGACGTAGCTGCAGTAGATTCCGAGTTGAGACGTAGCCGCAGTAGATTCTGAGTTGACTTGTAGCCGCAGTAGATTCTGAGTTGACTTGTAGCCGCAGTAGATTCTGAGTAGAGACGTAGCCGCAGTAGATTCTGAGTTGAGACGTAGCCGCAGTAGATTCTGAGTTGACTTGTAGCCACAGTAGATTCTGAGTTGACTTGTAGCCGCAGTAGATTCTGAGTTGAGACGTAGCCACAGTAGATTCTGAGTTGACTTGTAGCCGCAGTAGATTCTGAGTTGACTTGTAGCCTCAGTAGATTCTGAGTTGACTTGTAGCCGCAGTAGTTTCTGAGTTGACTTGTAGCCGCAGTAGATTCTGAGTTGAGACGTAGCCGCAGTAGATTCCGAGTTGAATTGTAATCGCAGTAGATTCTGAGTTGAGACGTAGCCGCAGTAGATTCTGAGTTGACTTGTAGCCGCAGTAGATTCTGAGTTGACTTGTAGCCGCAGTAGATTCTGAGTTGAGACGTAGCCGCAGTAGATTCTGAGTTGACTTGTAGCCGCAGTAGATTCTGAGTTGACTTGTAGCCGCAGTAGATTCTGAGTTGACTTGTTGCCACAGTAGATTCTCAGTTGACTTGTAGCCGCAGTAGATTCTGAGTTGACTTGTAGCCGCAGTAGATTCTGAGTTGAATTGTAGCCGCAGTAGATTCTGAGTTGAGACGTAGCCGCAGTAGATTCTGAGTTGACTTGTAGCCGCAGTTGATTCTGAGTTGACTTGTAGCCGCAGTAGATTCTGACTTGAGACGTAGCCACAGTAGATTCTGAGTTGAGACGTAGCCGCAGTAGATTCTGAGTTGACTTGTTGCCACAGTAGATTCTGAGTTGACTTGTAGCCGCAGTAGATTCTGAGTTGACTTGTAGCCGCAGTAGATACCGAGTTGAGACGTAGCCGCAGTAGATTCTGAGTTGACTTGTAGCCGCAGTAGATTCTGAGTTGAGACGTAGCCGCAGTAGATTCTGAGTTGAGACGTAGCCGCAGTAGATTCTGAGTTGACTTGTTGCCACAGTAGATTCTGAGTTGACTTGTAGCCGCAGTAGATTCTGAGTTGACTTGTAGCCGCAGTAGATACCGAGTTGAGACGTAGCCGCAGTAGATTCTGAGTTGACTTGTAGCCGCAGTAGATTCTGAGTTGACTTGTAGTCGCCGTAGATTCTGAGTTGAGACGTAGCCGCAGTAGATTCCGAGTAGAGACGTAGCCGCAGTAGATTCTGAGTTGAGACGTAGCCGCAGTAGATTCTGAGTTGAGACGTAGCCGCAGTAGATTCTGAGTTGACTTGTAGCCGCAGTAGATTCTGAGTTGAGACGTAGCCACAGTAGATTCTGAGTAGAGACGTAGCCGCAGTAGATTCTGAGTTGAGACGTAGCCGCAGTAGATTCTGAGTAGACACGTAGCCGCAGTAGATTCTGAGTAGAGACGTAGCCGCAGTAGATTCTGAGTTGAGACGTAGCCGCAGTAGATTCTGAGTTGACTTGTAGCCACAGTAGATTCTGAGTTGACTTGTAGCCGCAGTAGATTCTGAGTTGAGACGTAGCCACAGTAGATTCTGAGTTGACTTGTAGCCGCAGTAGATTCTGAGTTGACTTGTAGCCGCAGTAGATTCTGAGTTGACCTGTAGCCGCAGTAGATTCTGAGTTGAGACGTAGCCGCAGTAGATTCCGAGTTGACTTGTAATCGCAGTAGATTCTGAGTTGAGACGTAGCCGCAGTAGATTCTGAGTTGACTTGTAGCCGCAGTAGATTCTGAGTTGAGACGTAGCCGCAGTAGATTCTGAGTTGAGACATAGCCGCAGTAGATTCTGAGTTGACTTGTAGCCGCAGTAGATTCTGAGTTGACTTGTAGCCGCAGTAGATTCTGAGTTGACTTGTTGCCACAGTAGATTCTGAGTTGACTTGTAGCCGCAGTAGATGCTGAGTTGAGACGTAGCCGCAGTAGATACCGAGTTGAGACGTAGCCGCAGTAGATTCTGAGTTGACTTGTAGCCGCAGTAGATTCTGAGTTGACTTGTAGCCACAGTAGATTCTGAGTTGAGCCGTAGCCGCTGCAGATTCCGAGTTGAGACGTAGCTGCAGTAGATTCTGAGTTGACTTGTAGCCGCAGTAGATTCTGAGTTGACTTGTAGCCGCAGTAGATTCTGAGTTGAGACTTAGCCGCAGTAGATTCCGAGTTGAGACGTAGCCTCAGTAGACTCTGAGTTGACTTGTAGCCGCAGTAGATTCTGTGTTGACTTGTAGCCGCAGTAGATTCTGAGTTGACTTGTAGCCGCAGTAGATTCTGAGTTGACTTGTAGCCGCAGTAGATTCTGAGTTGAGACGTAGCCGCAGTAGATTCTGAGTTGAGACGTAGCCGCAGTAGATTCTGAGTTGACTTGTAGCCGCAGTAGATTCTGAGCTGACTTGTAGCCGCAGTAGATTCTGATTTGTGTCGTAGCCGCAGTAGATTCCGAGTTGAGACGTAGCCGCAGTAGATTCTGAGTTGACTTGTAGCCGCAGTAGATTCTGAGTTGACTTGTAGCCGCAGTAGATTCTGAGTTGAGACGTAGCCGCAGTAGATTCCGAGTTGAGACGTAGACGCAGTAGATTCTGAGTTGAGACGTAGCCGCAGTAGATTCTGAGTTGACTTGTAGCTGCAGTAGATTCTGAGTTGAGACGTAGCCGCAGTAGATTCTGAGTTGACTTGTAGCCGCAGTAGATTCTGAGTTGAGACGTAGCCGCAGTAGATTCTGAGTTGAATTGTAGCCGCAGTAGATTCTGAGTTGAGACGTAGCCGCAGTAGATTCTGAGTTGACTTGTAGCCGCAGTTGATTCTGAGTTGACTTGTAGCCGCAGTAGATTCTGAGTTGAGACGTAGCCACAGTAGATTCTGAGTTGAATTGTAGCCGCAGTAGATTCTGAGTTGAGTTGTAGCCGCAGTAGTTTCTGAGTTGACTTGTAGCCGCAGTAGATTCTGAGTTGAGACGTAGCCGCAGTAGATTCTGAGTTGAGACGTAGCCGCAGTAGATTCTGAGTTGACTTGTTGCCACAGTAGATTCTGAGTTGACTTGTAGCCGCAGTAGATTCTGAGTTGACTTGTAGCCGCAGTAGATACCGAGTTGAGACGTAGTTGCAGTAGATTCTGAGTTGACTTGTAGCCGCAGTAGATTCTGAGTTGACTTGTAGTCGCCGTAGATTCTGAGTTGAGACGTAGCCGCAGTAGATTCCGAGTAGAGACGTAGCCGCAGTAGATTCTGAGTTGAGACGTAGCCGCAGTAGATTCTGAGTTGAGACGTAGCCGCAGTAGATTCTGAGTTGACTTGTAGCCGCAGTAGATTCTGAGTTGAGACATAGCCACAGTAGATTCTGAGTTGAGACGTAGCCGCAGTAGATTCTGAGTTGAGACGTAGCCGCAGTAGATTCTGAGTAGAGACGTAGCCGCAGTAGATTCTGAGTAGAGACGTAGCCGCAGTAGATTCTGAGTTGAGACGTAGCCGCAGTAGATTCTGAGTTGACTTGTAGCCACAGTAGATTCTGAGTTGACTTGTAGCCGCAGTAGATTCTGAGTTGAGACGTAGCCACAGTAGATTCTGAGTTGACTTGTAGCCGCAGTAGATTCTGAGTTGACTTGTAGCCGCAGTAGATTCTGAGTTGAGACGTAGCCGCAGTAGATTCCGAGTTGACTTGTAATCGCAGTAGATTCTGAGTTGAGACGTAGCCGCAGTAGATTCTGAGTTGACTTGTAGCCGCAGTAGATTCTGAGTTGAGACGTAGCCGCAGTAGATTCTGAGTTGAGACATAGCCGCAGTAGATTCTGAGTTGACTTGTAGCCGCAGTAGATTCTGAGTTGACTTGTAGCCGCAGTAGATTCTGAGTTGACTTGTTGCCACAGTAGATTCTGAGTTGACTTGTAGCCGCAGTAGATTCTGAGTTGAGACGTAGCCGCAGTAGATACCGAGTTGAGACGTAGCCGCAGTAGATTCTGAGTTGACTTGTAGCCGCAGTAGATTCTGAGTTGACTTGTAGCCGCAGTAGATTCTGAGTTGAGCCGTAGCCGCTGCAGATTCCGAGTTGAGACGTAGCCGCAGTAGATTCTGAGTTGACTTGTAGCCGCAGTAGATTCTGAGTTGACTTGTAGCCGCAGTAGATTCTGAGTTGAGACTTAGCCGCAGTAGATTCCGAGTTGAGACGTAGCCTCAGTAGATTCTGAGTTGAGACGTAGGCGCAGTAGATTCTGAGTTGACTTGTAGCCGCAGTAGATTCTGAGTTGACTTGTAGCCGCAGTAGATTCTGAGTTGACTTGTAGCCGCAGTAGATTCTGAGTTGAGACGTAGCCGCAGTAGATTCTGAGTTGAGACGTAGCCGCAGTTGATTCTGAGTTGACTTGTAGCCGCAGTAGATTCTGAGTTTACTTGTAGCCGCAGTAGATTCTGAGTTGACTTGTAGCCGCAGTAGATTCTGAGTTGAGACGTAGCTGCAGTAGATTCCGAGTTGAGACGTAGCCGCAGTAGATTCTGAGTTGACTTGTAGCCGCAGTAGATTCTGAGTTGACTTGTAGCCGCAGTAGATTCTGAGTAGAGACGTAGCCGCAGTAGATTCTGAGTTGAGACGTAGCCGCAGTAGATTCTGAGTTGACTTGTAGCCACAGTAGATTCTGAGTTGACTTGTAGCCGCAGTAGATTCTGAGTTGAGACGTAGCCACAGTAGATTCTGAGTTGACTTGTAGCCGCAGTAGATTCTGAGTTGACTTGTAGCCTCAGTAGATTCTGAGTTGACTTGTAGCCGCAGTAGTTTCTGAGTTGACTTGTAGCCGCAGTAGATTCTGAGTTGAGACGTAGCCGCAGTAGATTCCGAGTTGAATTGTAATCGCAGTAGATTCTGAGTTGAGACGTAGCCGCAGTAGATTCTGAGTTGACTTGTAGCCGCAGTAGATTCTGAGTTGACTTGTAGCCGCAGTAGATTCTGAGTTGAGACGTAGCCGCAGTAGATTCTGAGTTGACTTGTAGCCGCAGTAGATTCTGAGTTGACTTGTAGCCGCAGTAGATTCTGAGTTGACTTGTTGCCACAGTAGATTCTCAGTTGACTTGTAGCCGCAGTAGATTCTGAGTTGAGACGTAGCCGCAGTAGATTCCGAGTTGAGACGTAGCCGCAGTAGATTCTGAGTTGAGATGTAGCCGCAGTAGATTCTGAGTTGAGACGTAGACGCAGTAGATTCTGAGTTGAGACGTAGCCGCTGCAGATTCCGAGTTGAGACGTAGCCGCAGTAGATTCTGAGTTGACTTGTAGCCGCAGTAGATTCTGAGTTGACTTGTAGCCCCAGTAGATTCTGAGTTGAGACTTAGCCGCAGTAGATTCCGAGTTGAGACGTAGCCTCAGTAGATTCTGAGTTGAGACGTAGGCGCAGTAGATTCTGAGTTGACTTGTAGCCGCAGTAGATTCTGAGTTGACTTGTAGCCGCAGTAGATTCTGAGTTGACTTGTATCCGCAGTAGATTCTGAGTTGAGACGTAGCCGCAGTAGATTCTGAGTTGAGACGTAGCCGCAGTTGATTCTGAGTTGACTTGTAGCCGCAGTAGATTCTGAGTTTACTTGTAGCCGCAGTAGATTCTGAGTTGAATTGTAGCCGCAGTAGATTCTCAGTTGAGACGTAGCTGCAGTAGATTCCGAGTTGAGACGTAGCCGCAGTAGATTCTGAGTTGACTTGTAGCCGCAGTAGATTCTGAGTTGACTTGTAGCCGCAGTAGATTCTGAGTTGACTTGTAGCCGCAGTAGATTCTGAGTTGAGACGTAGCCGCAGTAGATTCTGAGTTGAGACGTAGCCGCAGTAGATTCTGAGCTGACTTGTAGCCGCAGTAGATTCTGATTTGTGTCGTAGCCGCAGTAGATTCCGAGTTGAGACGTAGCCGCAGTAGATTCTGAGTTGACTTGTAGCCGCAGTAGATTCTGAGTTGACTTGTAGCCGCAGTAGATTCTGAGTTGAGACGTAGCCGCAGTAGATTCCGAGTTGAGACGTAGACGCAGTAGATTCTGAGTTGAGACGTAGCCGCAGTAGATTCTGAGTTGACTTGTAGCCGCAGTAAATTCTGAGTTGAGACGTAGCCGCAGTAGATTCTGAGTTGACTTGTAGCCGCAGTAGATTCTGAGTTGAGACGTAGCCGCAGTAGATTCTGAGTTGAGACGTAGCCGCAGTAGATTCTGAGTTGAGACGTAGCCGCAGTAGATTCTGAGTTGACTTGTAGCCGCAGTAGATTCTGAGTTGAGACGTAGCCGCAGTAGATTCTGAGTTGAATTGTAGCCGCAGTAGATTCTGAGTTGAGACGTAGCCGCAGTAGATTCTGAGTTGACTTGTAGCCGCAGTTGATTCTGAGTTGACTTGTAGCCGCAGTAGATTCTGAGTTGAGACGTAGCCACAGTAGATTCTGAGTTGAATTGTAGCCGCAGTAGATTCTGAGTTGACTTGTAGCCGCAGTAGTTTCTGAGTTGACTTGTAGCCGCAGTAGATTCTGAGTTGAGACGTAGCCGCAGTAGATTCTGAGTTGAGACGTAGCCGCAGTAGATTCTGAGTTGACTTGTTGCCACAGTAGATTCTGAGTTGACTTGTAGCCGCAGTAGATTCTGAGTTGACTTGTAGCCGCAGTAGATACCGAGTTGAGACGTAGCCGCAGTAGATTCTGAGTTGACTTGTAGCCGCAGTAGATTCTGAGTTGACTTGTAGTCGCAGTAGATTCTGAGTTGAGACGTAGCCGCAGTAGATTCCGAGTAGAGACGTAGCCGCAGTAGATTCTGAGTTGAGACGTAGCCGCAGTAGATTCTGAGTTGAGACGTAGCCGCAGTAGATTCTGAGTTGAGACGTAGCCGCAGTAGATTCTGAGTTGACTTGTAGCCGCAGTAGATTCTGAGTTGAGACGTAGCCACAGTAGATTCTGAGTTGAGACGTAGCCGCAGTAGATTCTGAGTTGAGACGTAGCCGCAGTAGATTCTGAGTTGAGACGTAGCCGCAGTAGATTCTGAGTAGAGACGTAGCCGCAGTAGATTCTGAGTAGAGACGTAGCCGCAGTAGATTCTGAGTTGAGACGTAGCCGCAGTAGATTCTGAGTTGACTTGTAGCCACAGTAGATTCTGAGTTGACTTGTAGCCGCAGTAGATTCTGAGTTGAGACGTAGCCACAGTAGATTCTGAGTTGACTTGTAGCCGCAGTAGATTCTGAGTTGACTTGTAGCCGCAGTAGATTCTGAGTTGACTTGTAGCCGCAGTAGATTCTGAGTTGAGACGTAGCCGCAGTAGATTCTGAGTTGACTTGTAATCGCAGTAGATTCTGAGTTGAGACGTAGCCGCAGTAGATTCTGAGTTGACTTGTAGCCGCAGTAGATTCTGAGTTGAGACGTAGCCGCAGTAGATTCTGAGTTGAGACATAGCCGCAGTAGATTCTGAGTTGACTTGTAGCCGCAGTAGATTCTGAGTTGACTTGTAGCCGCAGTAGATTCTGAGTTGAGACGTAGCCGCAGTAGATTCTGAGTTGACTTGTAGCCGCAGTAGATTCTGAGTTGACTTGTAGCCGCAGTAGATTCTGAGTTGACTTGTTGCCACAGTAGATTCTCAGTTGACTTGTAGCCGCAGTAGATTCTGAGTTGAGACGTAGCCGCAGTAGATTCCGAGTTGAGACGTAGCCGCAGTAGATTCTGAGTTGAGACGTAGCCGCAGTAGATTCTGAGTTGAGACGTAGACGCAGTAGATTCTGAGTTGAGACGTAGCCGCTGCAGATTCCGAGTTGAGACGTAGCCGCAGTAGATTCTGAGTTGACTTGTAGCCGCAGTAGATTCTGAGTTGACTTGTAGCCGCAGTAGATTCTGAGTTGAGACTTAGCCGCAGTAGATTCCGAGTTGAGACGTAGCCTCAGTAGATTCTGAGTTGAGACGTAGGCGCAGTAGATTCTGAGTTGACTTGTAGTAGCAGTAGATTCTGAGTTGACTTGTAGCCGCAGTAGATTCTGAGTTGACTTGTATCCGCAGTAGATTCTGAGTTGAGACGTAGCCGCAGTAGATTCTGAGTTGAGACGTAGCCGCAGTTGATTCTGAGTTGACTTGTAGCCGCAGTAGATTCTGAGTTTACTTGTAGCCGCAGTAGATTCTGAGTTGACTTGTAGCCGCAGTAGATTCTGAGTTGAGACGTAGCTGCAGTAGATTCCGAGTTGACTTGTAGCCGCAGTAGATTCTGAGTTGACTTGTAGCCGCAGTAGATTCTGAGTTGACTTGTAGCCGCAGTAGATTCTGAGTTGAGACGTAGCCGCAGTAGATTCTGAGTTGAGACGTAGCCGCAGTAGATTCTGAGCTGACTTGTAGCCGCAGTAGATTCTGATTTGTGTCGTAGCCGCAGTAGATTCCGAGTTGAGACGTAGCCGCAGTAGATTCTGAGTTGACTTGTAGCCGCAGTAGATTCTGAGTTGACTTGTAGCCGCAGTAGATTCTGAGTTGAGACGTAGCCGCAGTAGATTCCGAGTTGAGACGTAGACGCAGTAGATTCTGAGTTGAGACGTAGCCGCAGTAGATTCTGAGTTGACTTGTAGCCGCAGTAGATTCTGAGTTGAGACGTAGCCGCAGTAGATTCTGAGTTGACTTGTAGCCGCAGTAGATTCTGAGTTGAGACGTAGCCGCAGTAGATTCTGAGTTGACTTGTAGCCGCAGTAGATTCTGAGTTGACTTGTAGCCGCAGTAGATTCTGAGTTGAGACTTAGCCGCAGTAGATTCCGAGTTGAGACGTAGCCTCAGTAGATTCTGAGTTGAGACGTAGGCGCAGTAGATTCTGAGTTGACTTGTAGCCGCAGTAGATTCTGAGTTGACTTGTAGCCGCAGTAGATTCTGAGTTGACTTGTATCCGCAGTAGATTCTGAGTTGAGACGTAGCCGCAGTAGATTCTGAGTTGAGACGTAGCCGCAGTTGATTCTGAGTTGACTTGTAGCCGCAGTAGATTCTGAGTTTACTTGTAGCCGCAGTAGATTCTGAGTTGACTTGTAGCCGCAGTAGATTCTGAGTTGAGACGTAGCTGCAGTAGATTCCGAGTTGAGACGTAGCCGCAGTAGATTCTGAGTTGACTTGTAGCCGCAGTAGATTCTGAGTTGACTTGTAGCCGCAGTAGATTCTGAGTTGACTTGTAGCCACAGTAGATTCTGAGTTGAGACGTAGCCGCAGTAGATTCTGAGTTGAGACGTAGCCGCAGTAGATTCTGAGTTGACTTGTAGCCGCAGTAGATTCTGAGCTGACTTGTAGCCGCAGTAGATTCTGATTTGTGTCGTAGCCGCAGTAGATTCCGAGTTGAGACGTAGCCGCAGTAGATTCTGAGTTGACTTGTAGCCGCAGTAGATTCTGAGTTGACTTGTAGCCGCAGTAGATTCTGAGTTGAGACGTAGCCGCAGTAGATTCCGAGTTGAGACGTAGCCACAGTAGATTCTGAGTTGAGACGTAGCCGCAGTAGATTCTGAGTTGACTTGTAGCCGCAGTAGATTCTGAGTTGAGACGTAGCCGCAGTAGATTCTGAGTTGACTTGTAGCCGCAGTAGATTCTGAGTTGAGACGTAGCCGCAGTAGATTCTGAGTTGAGACGTAGCCGCAGTAGATTCTGAGTTGACTTGTAGCCACAGTAGATTCTGAGTTGACTTGTAGCCGCAGTAGATTCTGAGTTGAGACGTAGCCACAGTAGATTCTGAGTTGAGACGTAGCCGCAGTAGATTCTGAGTTGACTTGTAGCCGCAGTTGATTCTGAGTTGACTTGTAGCCGCAGTAGATTCTGAGTTGAGACGTAGCCACAGTAGATTCTGAGTTGAATTGTAGCCGCAGTAGTTTCTGAGTTGACTTGTAGCCGCAGTAGATTCTGAGTTGAGACGTAGCCGCAGTAGATTCTGAGTTGAGACGTAGCCGCAGTAGATTCTGAGTTGACTTGTTGCCACAGTAGATTCTGAGTTGACTTGTAGCCGCAGTAGATTCTGAGTTGAGACGTAGCCGCAGTAGATTCCGAGTTGAGACGTAGCCGCAGTAGATTCTGAGTTGAGACGTAGCCGCAGTAGATTCTGAGTTGAGACGTAGACGCAGTAGATTCTGAGTTGAGACGTAGCCGCTGCAGATTCCGAGTTGAGACGTAGCCGCAGTAGATTCTGAGTTGACTTGTAGCCGCAGTAGATTCTGAGTTGACTTGTAGCCGCAGTAGATTCTGAGTTGAGACTTAGCCGCAGTAGATTCCGAGTTGAGACGTAGCCTCAGTAGATTCTGAGTTGAGACGTAGGCGCAGTAGATTCTGAGTTGACTTGTAGTAGCAGTAGATTCTGAGTTGACTTGTAGCCGCAGTAGATTCTGAGTTGACTTGTATCCGCAGTAGATTCTGAGTTGAGACGTAGCCGCAGTAGATTCTGAGTTGAGACGTAGCCGCAGTTGATTCTGAGTTGACTTGTAGCCGCAGTAGATTCTGAGTTTACTTGTAGCCGCAGTAGATTCTGAGTTGACTTGTAGCCGCAGTAGATTCTGAGTTGAGACGTAGCTGCAGTAGATTCCGAGTTGACTTGTAGCCGCAGTAGATTCTGAGTTGACTTGTAGCCGCAGTAGATTCTGAGTTGACTTGTAGCCGCAGTAGATTCTGAGTTGAGACGTAGCCGCAGTAGATTCTGAGTTGAGACGTAGCCGCAGTAGATTCTGAGTTGACTTGTAGCCGCAGTAGATTCTGAGCTGACTTGTAGCCGCAGTAGATTCTGATTTGTGTCGTAGCCGCAGTAGATTCCGAGTTGAGACGTAGCCGCAGTAGATTCTGAGTTGACTTGTAGCCGCAGTAGATTCTGAGTTGACTTGTAGCCGCAGTAGATTCTGAGTTGAGACGTAGCCGCAGTAGATTCCGAGTTGAGACGTAGACGCAGTAGATTCTGAGTTGAGACGTAGCCGCAGTAGATTCTGAGTTGACTTGTAGCCGCAGTAGATTCTGAGTTGAGACGTAGCCGCAGTAGATTCTGAGTTGACTTGTAGCCGCAGTAGATTCTGAGTTGAGACGTAGCCGCAGTAGATTCTGAGTTGACTTGTAGCCGCAGTAGATTCTGAGTTGACTTGTAGCCGCAGTAGATTCTGAGTTGAGACTTAGCCGCAGTAGATTCCGAGTTGAGACGTAGCCTCAGTAGATTCTGAGTTGAGACGTAGGCGCAGTAGATTCTGAGTTGACTTGTAGCCGCAGTAGATTCTGAGTTGACTTGTAGCCGCAGTAGATTCTGAGTTGACTTGTATCCGCAGTAGATTCTGAGTTGAGACGTAGCCGCAGTAGATTCTGAGTTGAGACGTAGCCGCAGTTGATTCTGAGTTGACTTGTAGCCGCAGTAGATTCTGAGTTTACTTGTAGCCGCAGTAGATTCTGAGTTGACTTGTAGCCGCAGTAGATTCTGAGTTGAGACGTAGCTGCAGTAGATTCCGAGTTGAGACGTAGCCGCAGTAGATTCTGAGTTGACTTGTAGCCGCAGTAGATTCTGAGTTGACTTGTAGCCGCAGTAGATTCTGAGTTGACTTGTAGCCACAGTAGATTCTGAGTTGAGACGTAGCCGCAGTAGATTCTGAGTTGAGACGTAGCCGCAGTAGATTCTGAGTTGACTTGTAGCCGCAGTAGATTCTGAGCTGACTTGTAGCCGCAGTAGATTCTGATTTGTGTCGTAGCCGCAGTAGATTCCGAGTTGAGACGTAGCCGCAGTAGATTCTGAGTTGACTTGTAGCCGCAGTAGATTCTGAGTTGACTTGTAGCCGCAGTAGATTCTGAGTTGAGACGTAGCCGCAGTAGATTCCGAGTTGAGACGTAGCCACAGTAGATTCTGAGTTGAGACGTAGCCGCAGTAGATTCTGAGTTGACTTGTAGCCGCAGTAGATTCTGAGTTGAGACGTAGCCGCAGTAGATTCTGAGTTGACTTGTAGCCGCAGTAGATTCTGAGTTGAGACGTAGCCGCAGTAGATTCTGAGTTGAGACGTAGCCGCAGTAGATTCTGAGTTGACTTGTAGCCACAGTAGATTCTGAGTTGACTTGTAGCCGCAGTAGATTCTGAGTTGAGACGTAGCCACAGTAGATTCTGAGTTGAGACGTAGCCGCAGTAGATTCTGAGTTGACTTGTAGCCGCAGTTGATTCTGAGTTGACTTGTAGCCGCAGTAGATTCTGAGTTGAGACGTAGCCACAGTAGATTCTGAGTTGAATTGTAGCCGCAGTAGATTCTGAGTTGACTTGTAGCCGCAGTAGTTTCTGAGTTGACTTGTAGCCGCAGTAGATTCTGAGTTGAGACGTAGCCGCAGTAGATTCTGAGTTGAGACGTAGCCGCAGTAGATTCTGAGTTGACTTGTTGCCACAGTAGATTCTGAGTTGACTTGTAGCCGCAGTAGATTCTGAGTTGACTTGTAGCCGCAGTAGATACCGAGTTGAGATGTAGCCGCAGTAGATTCTGAGTTGACTTGTAGCCGCAGTAGATTCTGAGTTGACTTGTAGTCGCAGTAGATTCTGAGTTGAGACGTAGCCGCAGTAGATTCCGAGTAGAGACGTAGCCGCAGTAGATTCTGAGTTGAGACGTAGCCGCAGTAGATTCTGAGTTGAGACGTAGCCGCAGTAGATTCTGAGTTGACTTGTAGCCGCAGTAGATTCTGAGTTGACTTGTAGCCGCAGTAGATTCTGAGTTGAGACGTAGCCACAGTAGATTCTGAGTTGAGACGTAGCCGCAGTAGATTCTGAGTTGAGACGTAGCCGCAGTAGATTCTGAGTTGAGACGTAGCCGCAGTAGATTCTGAGTAGAGACGTAGCCGCAGTAGATTCTGAGTAGAGACGTAGCCGCAGTAGATTCTGAGTTGAGACGTAGCCGCAGTAGATTCTGAGTTGACTTGTAGCCACAGTAGATTCTGAGTTGACTTGTAGCCGCAGTAGATTCTGAGTTGAGACGTAGCCACAGGAGATTCTGAGTTGACTTGTAGCCGCAGTAGATTCTGAGTTGACTTGTAGCCGCAGTAGATTCTGAGTTGATACGTAGCCGCAGTAGATTCTGAGTTGACTTGTAGCCGCAGTAGATTCTGAGTTGAGACGTAGCCGCAGTAGATTCTGAGTTGAGACGTAGCCGCAGTAGATTCTGAGTTGACTTGTAGCCGCAGTAGATTCTGAGCTGACTTGTAGCCGCAGTAGATTCTGATTTGTGTCGTAGCCGCAGTAGATTCCGAGTTGAGACGTAGCCGCAGTAGATTCTGAGTTGACTTGTAGCCGCAGTAGATTCTGAGTTGACTTGTAGCCGCAGTAGATTCTGAGTTGAGACGTAGCCGCAGTAGATTCCGAGTTGAGACGTAGCCGCAGTAGATTCTGAGTTGAGACGTAGCCGCAGTAGATTCTGAGTTGAGACGTAGCCGCAGTAGATTCTGAGTTGAGACGTAGCCGCAGTAGATTCTGAGTTGACTTGTAGCCGCAGTAGATTCTGAGTTGAGACGTAGCCGCAGTAGATTCTGAGTTGACTTGTAGCCGCAGTAGATTCTGAGTTGAGACGTAGCTGCAGTAGATTCCGAGTTGAGACGTAGCCGCAGTAGATTCTGAGTTGACTTGTAGCCGCAGTAGATTCTGAGTTGACTTGTAGCCGCAGTAGATTCTGAGTTGACTTGTAGCCACAGTAGATTCTGAGTTGAGACGTAGCCGCAGTAGATTCTGAGTTGAGACGTAGCCGCAGTAGATTCTGAGTTGACTTGTAGCCGCAGTAGATTCTGAGCTGACTTGTAGCCGCAGTAGATTCTGATTTGTGTCGTAGCCGCAGTAGATTCCGAGTTGAGACGTAGCCGCAGTAGATTCTGAGTTGACTTGTAGCCGCAGTAGATTCTGAGTTGACTTGTAGCCGCAGTAGATTCTGAGTTGAGACGTAGCCGCAGTAGATTCCGAGTTGAGACGTAGACGCAGTAGATTCTGAGTTGAGACGTAGCCGCAGTAGATTCTGAGTTGACTTGTAGCCGCAGTAGATTCTGAGTTGAGACGTAGCCGCAGTAGATTCTGAGTTGACTTGTAGCCGCAGTAGATTCTGAGTTGAGACGTAGCCGCAGTAGATTCTGAGTTGAGACGTAGCCGCAGTAGATTCTGAGTTGACTTGTAGCCACAGTAGATTCTGAGTTGACTTGTAGCCGCAGTAGATTCTGAGTTGAGACGTAGCCACAGTAGATTCTGAGTTGAGACGTAGCCGCAGTAGATTCTGAGTTGACTTGTAGCCGCAGTTGATTCTGAGTTGACTTGTAGCCGCAGTAGATTCTGAGTTGAGACGTAGCCACAGTAGATTCTGAGTTGAATTGTAGCCGCAGTAGATTCTGAGTTGACTTGTAGCCGCAGTAGTTTCTGAGTTGACTTGTAGCCGCAGTAGATTCTGAGTTGAGACGTAGCCGCAGTAGATTCTGAGTTGAGACGTAGCCGCAGTAGATTCTGAGTTGACTTGTTGCCACAGTAGATTCTGAGTTGACTTGTAGCCGCAGTAGATTCTGAGTTGACTTGTAGCCGCAGTAGATACCGAGTTGAGATGTAGCCGCAGTAGATTCTGAGTTGACTTGTAGCCGCAGTAGATTCTGAGTTGACTTGTAGTCGCAGTAGATTCTGAGTTGAGACGTAGCCGCAGTAGATTCCGAGTAGAGACATAGCCGCAGTAGATTCTGAGTTGAGACGTAGCCGCAGTAGATTCTGAGTTGAGACGTAGCCGCAGTAGATTCTGAGTTGACTTGTAGCCGCAGTAGATTCTGAGTTGACTTGTAGCCGCAGTAGATTCTGAGTTGACTTGTAGCCACAGTAGATTCTGAGTTGAGACGTAGCCGCAGTAGATTCTGAGTTGAGACGTAGCCGCAGTAGATTCTGAGTTGAGACGTAGCCGCAGTAGATTCTGAGTAGAGACGTAGCCGCAGTAGATTCTGAGCAGAGACGTAGCCGCAGTAGATTCTGAGTTGAGACGTAGCCGCAGTAGATTCTGAGTTGACTTGTAGCCACAGTAGATTCTGAGTTGACTTGTAGCCGCAGTAGATTCTGAGTTGAGACGTAGCCACAGGAGATTCTGAGTTGAATTGTAGCCGCAGTAGATTCTGAGTTGACTTGTAGCCGCAGTAGATTCTGAGTTGACTTGTAGCCGCAGTAGATTCTGAGTTGATACGTAGCCGCAGTAGATTCTGAGTTGACTTGTAGCCGCAGTAGATTCTGAGTTGAGACGTAGCCGCAGTAGATTCTGAGTTGAGACGTAGCCGCAGTAGATTCTGAGTTGACTTGTAGCCGCAGTAGATTCTGAGCTGACTTGTAGCCGCAGTAGATTCTGATTTGTGTCGTAGCCGCAGTAGATTCCGAGTTGAGACGTAGCCGCAGTAGATTCTGAGTTGACTTGTAGCCGCAGTAGATTCTGAGTTGACTTGTAGCCGCAGTAGATTCTGAGTTGAGACGTAGCCGCAGTAGATTCCGAGTTGAGACGTAGACGCAGTAGATTCTGAGTTGAGACGTAGCCGCAGTAGATTCTGAGTTGACTTGTAGCCGCAGTAGATTCTGAGTTGAGACGTAGCCGCAGTAGATTCTGAGTTGACTTGTAGCCGCAGTAGATTCTGAGTTGAGACGTAGCCGCAGTAGATTCTGAGTTGACTTGTAGCCGCAGTAGATTCTGAGTTGACTTGTAGCCGCAGTAGATTCTGAGTTGAGACGTAGCCGCAGTAGATTCTGAGTTGAATTGTAGCCACAGTAGATTCTGAGTTGACTTGTAGCCGCAGTTGATTCTGAGTTGACTTGTAGCCGCAGTAGATTCTGAGTTGAGACGTAGCCACAGTAGATTCTGAGTTGAATTGTAGCCGCAGTAGATTCTGAGTTGACTTGTATCCGCAGTAGTTTCTGAGTTGACTTGTAGCCGCAGTAGATTCTGAGTTGAGACGTAGCCGCAGTAGATTCTGAGTTGAGACGTAGCCGCAGTAGATTCTGAGTTGACTTGTTGCCACAGTAGATTCTGAGTTGACTTGTAGCCGCAGTAGATTCTGAGTTGACTTGTAGCCGCAGTAGATACCGAGTTGAGACGTAGCCGCAGTAGATTCTGAGTTGACTTGTAGCCGCAGTAGATTCTGAGTTGACTTGTAGTCGCAGTAGATTCTGAGTTGAGACGTAGCCGCAGTAGATTCCGAGTAGAGACGTAGCCGCAGTAGATTCTGAGTTGAGACGTAGCCGCAGTAGATTCTGAGTTGAGACGTAGCCGCAGTAGATTCTGAGTTGACTTGTAGCCGCAGTAGATTCTGAGTTGACTTGTAGCCGCAGTAGATTCTGAGTTGAGACGTAGCCACAGTAGATTCTGAGTTGAGACGTAGCCGCAGTAGATTCTGAGTTGAGACGTAGCCGCAGTAGATTCTGAGTTGAGACGTAGCCGCAGTAGATTCTGAGTAGAGACGTAGCCGCAGTAGATTCTGAGTAGAGACGTAGCCGCAGTAGATTCTGAGTTGAGACGTAGCCGCAGTAGATTCTGAGTTGACTTGTAGCCACAGTAGATTCTGAGTTGACTTGTAGCCGCAGTAGATTCTGAGTTGATACGTAGCCACAGGAGATTCTGAGTTGACTTGTAGCCGCAGTAGATTCTGAGTTGACTTGTAGCCGCAGTAGATTCTGAGTTGAGACGTAGCTGCAGTAGATTCCGAGTTGAGACGTAGCCGCAGTAGATTCTGAGTTGACTTGTAGCCGCAGTAGATTCTGAGTTGACTTGTAGCCACAGTAGATTCTGAGTTGAGACGTAGCCGCAGTAGATTCTGAGTTGAGACGTAGCCGCAGTAGATTCTGAGTTGACTTGTAGCCGCAGTAGATTCTGAGCTGACTTGTAGCCGCAGTAGATTCTGATTTGTGTCGTAGCCGCAGTAGATTCCGAGTTGAGACGAAGCCGCAGTAGATTCTGAGTTGACTTGTAGCCGCAGTAGATTCTGAGTTGACTTGTAGCCGCAGTAGATTCTGAGTTGAGACGTAGCCGCAGTAGATTCCGAGTTGAGACGTAGACGCAGTAGATTCTGAGTTGAGACGTAGCCGCAGTAGATTCTGAGTTGACTTGTAGCCGCAGTAGATTCTGAGTTGAGACGTAGCCGCAGTAGATTCTGAGTTGACTTGTAGCCGCAGTAGATTCTGAGTTGAGACGTAGCCGCAGTAGATTCTGAGTTGAGACGTAGCCGCAGTAGATTCTGAGTTGACTTGTAGCCGCAGTAGATTCTGAGTTGAGACGTAGCCGCAGTAGATTCTGAGTTGAATTGTAGCCACAGTAGATTCTGAGTTGAGACGTAGCCGCAGTAGATTCTGAGTTGACTTGTAGCCGCAGTTGATTCTGAGTTGACTTGTAGCCGCAGTAGATTCTGAGTTGAGACGTAGCCACAGTAGATTCTGAGTTGAATTGTAGCCGCAGTAGATTCTGAGTTGACTTGTATCCGCAGTAGTTTCTGAGTTGACTTGTAGCCGCAGTAGATTCTGAGTTGAGACGTAGCCGCAGTAGATTCTGAGTTGAGACGTAGCCGCAGTAGATTCTGAGTTGACTTGTTGCCACAGTAGATTCTGAGTTGACTTGTAGCCGCAGTAGATTCTGAGTTGACTTGTAGCCGCAGTAGATACCGAGTTGAGACGTAGCCGCAGTAGATTCTGAGTTGACTTGTAGCCGCAGTAGATTCTGAGTTGACTTGTAGTCGCAGTAGATTCTGAGTTGAGACGTAGCCGCAGTAGATTCCGAGTAGAGACGTAGCCGCAGTAGATTCTGAGTTGAGACGTAGCCGCAGTAGATTCTGAGTTGAGACGTAGCCGCAGTAGATTCTGAGTTGACTTGTAGCCGCAGTAGATTCTGAGTTGACTTGTAGCCGCAGTAGATTCTGAGTTGAGACGTAGCCACAGTAGATTCTGAGTTGAGACGTAGCCGCAGTAGATTCTGAGTTGAGACGTAGCCGCAGTAGATTCTGAGTTGAGACGTAGCCGCAGTAGATTCTGAGTAGAGACGTAGCCGCAGTAGATTCTGAGTAGAGACGTAGCCGCAGTAGATTCTGAGTTGAGACGTAGCCGCAGTAGATTCTGAGTTGACTTGTAGCCACAGTAGATTCTGAGTTGACTTGTAGCCGCAGTAGATTCTGAGTTGAGACGTAGCCACAGGAGATTCTGAATTGACTTGTAGCCGCAGTAGATTCTGAGTTGACTTGTAGCCGCAGTAGATTCTGAGTTGACTTGTAGCCGCAGTAGATTCTGAGTTGAGACGTAGCCGCAGTAGATTCTGAGTTGACTTGTAGCCGCAGTAGATTCTGAGTTGAGACGTAGCCGCAGTAGATTCTGAGTTGAGACATAGCCGCAGTAGATTCTGAGTTGACTTGTAGCCGCAGTAGATTCTGAGTTGACTTGTAGCCGCAGTAGATTCTGAGTTGACTTGTTGCCACAGTAGATTCTGAGTTGACTTGTAGCCGCAGTAGATTCTGAGTTGAGACGTAGCCGCAGTAGATACCGAGTTGAGACGTAGCCGCAGTAGATTCTGAGTTGACTTGTAGCCGCAGTAGATTCTGAGTTGACTTGTAGCCGCAGTAGATTCTGAGTTGAGCCGTAGCCGCTGCAGATTCCGAGTTGAGACGTAGCCGCAGTAGATTCTGAGTTGACTTGTAGCCGCAGTAGATTCTGAGTTGACTTGTAGCCGCAGTAGATTCTGAGTTGAGACTTAGCCGCAGTAGATTCCGAGTTGAGACGTAGCCTCAGTAGATTCTGAGTTGAGACGTAGGCGCAGTAGATTCTGAGTTGACTTGTAGCCGCAGTAGATTCTGAGTTGACTAGTAGCCGCAGTAGATTCTGAGTTGACTTGTAGCCGCAGTAGATTCTGAGTTGAGACGTAGCCGCAGTAGATTCTGAGTTGAGACGTAGCCGCAGTTGATTCTGAGTTGACTTGTAGCCGCAGTAGATTCTGAGTTTACTTGTAGCCGCAGTAGATTCTGAGTTGACTTGTAGCCGCAGTAGATTCTGAGTTGAGACGTAGCTGTAGTAGATTCCGATTTGAGACGTAGCCGCAGTAGATTCTGAGTTGACTTGTAGCCGCAGTAGATTCTGAGTTGACTTGTAGCCGCAGTAGATTCTGAGTAGAGACGTAGCCGCAGTAGATTCTGAGTTGAGACGTAGCCGCAGTAGATTCTGAGTTGACTTGTAGCCACAGTAGATTCTGAGTTGACTTGTAGCCGCAGTAGATTCTGAGTTGAGACGTAGCCACAGTAGATTCTGAGTTGACTTGTAGCCTCAGTAGATTCTGAGTTGACTTGTAGCCGCAGTAGTTTCTGAGTTGACTTGTAGCCGCAGTAGATTCTGAGTTGAGACGTAGCCGCAGTAGATTCCGAGTTGACTTGTAATCGCAGTAGATTCTGAGTTGAGACGTAGCCGCAGTAGATTCTGAGTTGACTTGTAGCCGCAGTAGATTCTGAGTTGACTTGTAGCCGCAGTAGATTCTGAGTTGAGACGTAGCCGCAGTAGATTCTGAGTTGACTTGTAGCCGCAGTAGATTCTGAGTTGACTTGTAGCCGCAGTAGATTCTGAGTTGACTTGTTGCCACAGTAGATTCTGAGTTGACTTGTAGCCGCAGTAGATTCTGAGTTGAGACGTAGCCGCAGTAGATTCCGAGTTGAGACGTAGCCGCAGTAGATTCTGAGTTGAGACGTAGCCGCAGTAGATTCTGAGTTGAGACGTAGACGCAGTAGATTCTGAGTTGAGACGTAGCCGCTGCAGATTCCGAGTTGAGACGTAGCCGCAGTAGATTCTGAGTTGACTTGTAGCCGCAGTAGATTCTGAGTTGACTTGTAGCCGCAGTAGATTCTGAGTTGAGACTTAGCCGCAGTAGATTCCGAGTTGAGACGTAGCCTCAGTAGATTCTGAGTTGAGACGTAGGCGCAGTAGATTCTGAGTTGACTTGTAGCCGCAGTAGATTCTGAGTTGACTTGTAGCCGCAGTAGATTCTGAGTTGACTTGTATCCGCAGTAGATTCTGAGTTGAGACGTAGCCGCAGTAGATTCTGAGTTGAGACGTAGCCGCAGTTGATTCTGAGTTGACTTGTAGCCGCAGTAGATTCTGAGTTTACTTGTAGCCGCAGTAGATTCTGAGTTGACTTGTAGCCGCAGTAGATTCTGAGTTGAGACGTAGCTGCAGTAGATTCCGAGTTGAGACGTAGCCGCAGTAGATTCTGAGTTGACTTGTAGCCGCAGTAGATTCTGAGTTGACTTGTAGCCGCAGTAGATTGTGAGTGGACTTGTAGCCGCAGTAGATTCTGAGTTGACTAGTAGCCGCAGTAGATTCTGAGTTGACTTGTAGCTGCAGTAGATTCTGAGTTGACTTGTAGCCGCAGTAGATTCTGAGTTGAGACGTAGCCACAGTAGATTCCGAGTTGAGACGTAGCCGCAGTAGATTCTGAGTTGACTTGTAGCCGCAGTAGATTCTGAGTTTAGACGTAGCCGCAGTAGATTCTGAGTTGAGACGTAGCCGCAGTAGATTCTGAGTTGACTTGTAGCCGCAGTAGATTCTGAGTTGACTTGTAGCCGCAGTAGATTCTGAGTTGAGACGTAGCCGCAGTAGATTCTGAGTTGACTTGTAGCCGCAGTAGATTCTGAGTTGACTTGTAGCCGCAGTAGATTCTGAGTTTAGACGTAGCCGCAGTAGATTCTGAGTTGAGACGTAGCCGCAGTAGATTCTGAGTTGACTTGTCGCCGCACTAGATTCTGAGTTGACTTGTAGCCGCAGTAGATTCTGAGTTGACTTGTAGCCGCAGTAGATTCTGAGTTGAGACGTAGCCGCAGTAGATTCTGAGTTGACTTGTAGCTGCAGTAGATTCTGAGTTGACTTGTAGCCGCAGTAGATTCTGAGTTGACTTGTAGCCGCAGTAGATTCTGAGTTGACTTGTAGCCGCAGTAGATTCTGAGTTGAGACGTAGCCGCAGTAGATTCTGAGTTGAGACGTAGCCGCAGTAGATTCTGAGTTGACTTGTAGCTGCAGTAGATTCTGAGTTGACTTGTAGCCGCAGTAGATTCTGAGTTGACTTCTAGCTGCAGTAGATTCTGAGTTGACTTGTAGCCGCAGTAGATTCTGAGTTGAGACGTAGCCGCAGTAGATTCTGAGTTGACTTGTAGCCGCAGTAGATTCTGAGTTGAGACGTAGCCACAGAAGATTCTGAGTTGACTTGTAGCCGCAGTAGATTCTGAGTTGAGACGTAGCCGCAGTAGATTCTGAGTTGAGACGTAGCCGCAGTAGATTCTGAGTTGACTTGTAGCCGCAGTAGTTTCTGAGTTGACTTGTAGCCGCAGTAGATTCTGAGTTGAGACGTAGCCGCAGTAGATTCCGAGTTGAGACGTAGCTGCAGTAGATTCTGAGTTGAGACGTAGCCGCAGTAGATTCTGAGTTGACTTGTAGCCGCAGTAGATTCTGAGTTGACTTGTAGCCGCAGTAGATTCTGAGTTGAGACGTAGCCGCAGTAGATTCTGAGTTGACTTGTAGCCGCAGTAGATTCTGAGTTGACTTGTAGCCGCAGGAGATTCTGAGTTGACTTGTAGCCGCAGTAGATTCTGAGTTGAGACGTAGCCGCAGTAGATTCCGAGTTGAGACGTAGCCGCAATAGATTCTGAGTTGAGACGTAGCCGCAGTAGATTCTGAGTTGACTTGTAGCCGCAGTAGATTCTGAGTTGAGTCGTAGCCGCAGTAGATTCTGAGTTGAGACGTAGCCACAGTAGATTCTGAGTTGACTTGTAGCCGCAGTAGATTCTGAGTTGAGTCGTAGCCTCAGTAGATTCTGAGTTGAGACGTAGCCGCAGTAGATTCCGAGTTGAGACGTAGCTTCAGTAGATTCTGAGTTGAGACGTAGGAGCAGTAGATTCTGAGTTGACTTGTAGCCGCAGTAGATTCTGAGTTGACTTGTAGCCGCAGTAGATTCTGAGTTGAGACGTAGCCGCAGTAGATTCTGAGTTGAGACGTAGCCGCACTTGATTCTGAGTTGACTTGTAGCCGCAGTAGATTCTGAGTTGACTTGTAGCCGCAGTAGATTCTGAATTGAGACGTAGCCGCAGTAGATTCTGAGTTGAGACGTAGCCGCAGTAGATTCTGAGTTGACTTGTAGCCGCAGTCGTTTCTGAGTTGACTTGTAGCCGCAGTAGATTCTGAGTTGAGACGTAGCCGCAGTAGATTCCGAGTTGAGACGTAGCTGCAGTAGATTCTGAGTTGAGACGTAGCCGCAGTAGATTCTGAGTTGACTTGTAGCCGCAGTAGATTCTGAGTTGAGACGTAGCCGCAGTAGATTCTGAGTTGACTTGTAGCCGCAGTAGATTCTGAGTTGACTTGTAGCCGCAGGAGATTCTGAGTTGACTTGTAGCCGCAGTAGATTCTGAGTTGAGACGTAGCCGCAGTAGATTCCGAGTTGAGACGTAGCCGCAATAGATTCTGAGTTGAGACGTAGCCGCAGTAGATTCTGAGTTGACTTGTAGCCGCAGTAGATTCTGAGTTGAGTCGTAGCCGCAGTAGATTCTGAGTTGAGACGTAGCCGCAGTAGATTCTGAGTTGACTTGTAGCCGCAGTAGATTCTGAGTTGAGTCGTAGCCGCAGTAGATTCTGAGTTGAGACGTAGCCGCAGTAGATTCCGAGTTGAGACGTAGCTTCAGTAGATTCTGAGTTGAGACGTAGGAGCAGTAGATTCTGAGTTGACTTGTAGCCGCAGTAGATTCTGAGTTGACTTGTAGCCGCAGTAGATTCTGAGTTGACTTGTAGCCGCAGTAGATTCTGAATTGAGACGTAGCCGCAGTAGATTCTGAGTTGAGACGTAGCCGCACTTGATTCTGAGTTGACTTGTAGCCGCAGTAGATTCTGAGTTGACTTGTAGCCGCAGTAGATTCTGAATTGAGACGTAGCCGCAGTAGATTCTGAATTGAGACGTAGCTGCAGTAGATTCCGAGTTGAGACGTAGCCGCAGTAGATTCCGAGTTGAGACGTAGCCGCAGTAAATTCTGAGTTGACTTGTAGCCGCAGTAGATTCTGAGTTGAGACGTAGCCGCAGTAGATTCTGAGTTGAGACGTAGCCGCAGTAGATTCCGAGTTGAGATGTAGCCGCAGTAGATTCTGAGTTGACTTGTAGCCGCAGTAGATTCAGAGTTGACTTGTAGCCGCAGTAGATTCTGAGATGACTTGTAGCCGAAGTAGATTCTGAGTTGACTTGTAGCCGCAGTAGATTCTGAGTTGAGACGTAGCCGCAGTAGATTCCGAGTTGAGACGTAGCCGCAGTAGATTCTGAGTTGAGACGTAGCCGCAGTAGATTCTGATTTGACTTGTAGCCGCAGTAGATTCTGAGTTGACTTGTAGCCGCAGTAGATTCTGAGTTGACTTCTAGCTGCAGTAGATTCTGAGTTGACTTGTAGCCGCAGTAGATTCTGAGTAGAGACGTAGCCACAGTAGATTCTGAGTTGAGACGTAGCCGCAGTAGATTTTGAGTTGACTTGTAGCCGTAATAGATTCTGAGTTGAGACGTAGCCGCAGTAGATTCCGAGTTGACTTGTAGCCGCAGTAGATTCTTAGTTGAGACGTAGCCACAGTAGATTTTGAGTTGACTTGTAGCCGCAGTAGATTCTGAGTTGACTTGTAGCCGCAGTAGATTCTGAGTTGACTTGTAGCCGCAGTAGATTCTGAGTTGAGACGTAGCCGCAGTAGATTCTGAGTTTAATTGTAGCCGCAGTAGATTCTGAGTTGACTTGTAGCCGCAGTAGATTCTGAGTTGAGACGTAGCCGCAGTAGATTCTGAGCTGAGACGTAGCCGCAGTAGATTCCGAGTTGAGACGCAGCCGCAGTAGATTCTGAGTTGAGACGTAGCCGCAGTAGATTCTGAGTTGAGACGTAGCCGCAGTAGATTCCGAGTTGAGACGTAGCCGCAGTAGATTCTGAGTTGACTTGTAGCCGCAGTAGATTCTGAGTTGAGACGTAGCCGCAGTAGATTCCGAGTTGACTTGTAGCCGCAGTAGATTCTGAGTTGACTTGTAGCCGCAGTAGATTCTGAGTTGAGACGTAGCCGCAGTAGATTCTGAGTTGACTTGTAGCTGCAGTAGATTCTGAGTTGACTTGTAGCCGCAGTAGATTCTGAGTTGAGACGTAGCCGCAGTAGATTCTGAGTTGACTTGTAGCCGCAGTAGATTCTGAGTTGAGACGTAGCCGCAGTTGATTCCGAGTTGAGACGTAGCCGCAGTTGATTCTGAGTTGAGACGTAGCCGCAGTAGATTCTGAGTTGAGACGTAGCCGCAGTAGATTCTGAGTTGACTTGTAGCCGCAGTAGATTCTGAGTTGAGACGTAGCCGCAGTAGATTCTGAGTTCAGACGCAGCCGCAGTAGATTCTGAGTTGAGACGTAGCCGCGGTAGATTCTGAGTTCACTTGTAGCCGCAGTAGATTCTGAGTTGACTTGTAGCCGCAGTAGATTCTGAGTTGAATTGTAGCCGCAGTAGATTCTGAGTTGACTTGTAGCCGCAGTAGATTCCGAGTTGACTTGTAGCCGCAGTAGATTCTGAGTTGACTTGTAGCCGCAGTACATTCTGAGTTGAGACGTAGCCGCAGTAGATTCTGAGTTGACTTGTAGCCGCAGTAGATTCTGAGTTGACTTGTAGCCGCAGTAGATTCTGAGTTGAGACGTAACCGCAGTAGATTCTGAGTTGACTTGTAGCCGCAGTAGATTCTGAGTTGAGACGTAGCCGCAGTAGATTCCGAGTTGAGACGTAGCCGCAGTAGATTCCGAGTTGAGACGTAGCCGCAGTAGATTCTGAGTTGAGACGTAGCCGCAGTAGATTCTGAGTTGAGACGTAGCCGCAGTAGATTCCGAGTTGAGACGTAGCCGCAGTAGATTCTGAGTTGACTTGTAGCCGCAGTAGATTCTGAGTTGACTTGTAGCCGCAGTAGATTCTGAGTTGACTTGTAGCCGCAGTAGATTCTGAGTTGACTTGTAGCCGCAGTAGATTCTGAGTTGACTTGTAGCCGCATAAGATTCTGAGTTGACTTGTAGCCGCAGTCGATACTGAGTTGACTGTAGCCGCAGTAGATTCTGAGTTGACTTGTAGCCGCATAAGATTCTGAGTTGACTTGTAGCCGCAGTCGATACTGAGTTGACTGTAGCCGCAGTAGATTCTGAGTTGACTTGTAGCCGCAGTAGATTCTGAGTTGAGACGTAGCCGCAGTAGATTCCGAGTTGAGACGTAGCCGCAGTAGATTCTGAGTTGAGACGTAGCCGCAGTAGATTCTGAGTTGAGACGTAGCCGCAGTAGATTCCAAGTTGAGACGTCGCCGCAGTAGATTCTGAGTTGACTTGTAGCCGCAGTAGATTCTGAGATGACTTGTAGCCGAAGTAGATTCTGAGTTGACTTGTAGCCGCAGTAGATTCTGAGTTGAGACGTAGCCGCAGTAGATTCCGAGTTGAGACGTAGCCGCAGTAGATTCTGAGTTGACTTGTAGCCGCAGTAGATTCTGAGTTGACTTGTAGCCGCAGTAGATTCTGAGTTGACTTTTAGCCGCAGTAGATTCTGTGTTGACTTGTAGCCGCAGTAGATTCTGAGTTGAGACGTAGCCGCAGTAGATTCTGAGTTGAGACGTAGCCGCAGTAGATTCTGAGTTGACTTGTAGCCTCAGTAGATTCTGAGTTGACTTGTAGCCGCAGTAGATTCTGAGTTGACTTGTAGCCGCAGTAGATTCTGAGTTCAGACGTAGCCGCAGTAGATTCTGAGTTGAGACGTAGCCGCGGTAGATTCTGAGTTGACTTGTAGCCGCAGTAGATTCTGAGTTGACTTGTAGCCGCAGTAGATTCTGAGTTGACTTGTAGCCGCAGTAGATTCTGAGTTGACTTGTAGCCGCAATAGATTCTGAGTTGAGACGTAGCCGCAGTAGATTCCGAGTTGAGACGTAGCCGCAGTAGATTCTGAGTTGAGACGTAGCCGGAGTAGATTCCTAGTTGAGACGTAGCCGCAGTAGATTCTGAGTTGAGACGTAGCCGCAGTAGATTCTGAGTTGAGACGTAGCCGGAGTAGATTCCGAGTTGAGACGTAGCCGCAGTAGATTCTGAGTTGACTTGTAGCCGCAGTAGATTCTGAGTTGAGACGTAGCCGCAGTAGATTCTGAGTTGAGACGTAGCCGCAGTAGATTCCGAGTTGAGACGTAGCCGCAGTAGATTCTGAGTTGACTTTTAGCCGCAGTAGATTCTGAGTTGAGACGTAGCCGCAGTAGATTCCGAGTTGAGACGTAGCCGCAGTTGATTCTGAGTTGAGACGTAGCCGCAGTAGATTCCGAGTTGAGACGTAGCCGCAGTAGATTCTGAGTTGACTTGTAGCCGCAGTAGATTCTGAGTTGAATTGTAGCCGCAGTAGATTCTGAGTTGAGACGTAGCCGCAGTAGATTCCGAGTTGACTTGTAGCCGCAGTTGATTCTGAGTTGACTTGTAGCCGCAGTAGATTCTGAGTTGAGACGTAGCCGCAGTAGATTCTGAGTTGACTTGTAGCCGCAGTAGATTCTGAGTTGAGACGTAGCCGCAGTAGATTCTGAGTTGAGACATAGCTGCAGTAGATTCTGAGTTGACTTGTAGCCGCAGTAGATTCTGAGTTGACTTGTAGCCGCAGTAGATTCTGAGTTGAGACGTAGCCGCAGTAGATTCTGAGTTGAGACGTAGCCGCAGTAGATTCCGAGTTGACTTGTAGCCGCAGTAGATTCTGAGTTGACTTGTAGCCGCAGTAGATTCTGAGTTGAGACGTAGACACAGTAGATTCTGAGTTGACTTGAAGCCGCAGTAGATTCTGAGTTGACTTGTAGCCGCAGTAGTTTCTGAGTTGACTTGTAGCCGCAGTAGATTCTGAGTTGACTTGTAGCCGCAGTAGATTCTGAGATGACTTGTAGCCGCAGTAGATTCTGAGTTGAGACGTAGCCGCAGTAGATTCCGAGTTGAGACGTAGCCGCAGAAGATTCTGAGTTGACTTGTAGCCGCAGTAGATTCTGAGTTGAATTGTAGCCGCAGTAGATTCTGAGATGACTTGTAGCCGAAGTAGATTCTGAGTTGACTTGTAGCCGCAGTAGATTCTGAGTTGAGACGTAGCCGCAGTAGATTCCGAGTTGAGACGTAGCCGCAGTAGATTCTGAGTTGAGACGTAGCTGCAGTAGATTCTGAGTTTACTTGTAGCCGCAGTAGATTCTGAGTTGAGACGTAGCAGCAGTAGATTCTGAGTTTACTTGTAGGCGCAGTAGATTCTGAGTTGACTTGTAGCTGCAGTAGATTCTGAGTTGACTTGTAGCCGCAGTAGATTCTGAGTTGAGACGTAGCCGCAGTAGATTCTGAGTTGACTTGTAGCCGCAGTAGATTCTGAGTTGAGACGTAGCCGCAGTAGATTCTGAGTTGACTTGTAGCCGCAGTAGATTCTGAGTTGACTTGTAGCCGTAGTAGATTCCGAGTTGAGACGTAGCCGCAGTAGATTCTGAGTTGAGACGTAGCCGCAGTAGATTCTGAGTTGACTTGTAGCCGCAGTAGATTCTGAGTTGACTTGTAGCCGCAGTAGATTCTGAGTTGACTTGTAGCCGCAGTAGATTCTGAGTTGAGACGTAGCCGCAGTAGATTCTGAGTTGAGACGTAGCCGCAGTAGATTCTGAGTTGACTTGTAGCCGCAGTAGATTCTGAGTTGAGACGTAGCCGCAGTAGATTCTGAGTAGAGACGTAGCCGCAGTAGATTCTAAGTTGAGACGTAGCCGCAGTAGATTCTGAGTTGAATTGTAGCCACAGTAGATTCTGAGTTGACTTGTAGCCGCAGTAGATTCTGAGTTGAGACGTAGACACAGTAGATTCTGAGTTGACTTGTAGCCGCAGTAGATTCTGAGTTGACTTGTAGCCGCAGTAGTTTCTGAGTTGACTTGTAGCCGCAGAAGATTCTGTGTTGACTTGTAGCCGCAGTAGATTTTGAGATGACTTTTAGCCGCAGTAGATTCTGAGTTGAGACGTAGCCGCAGTAGATTCCGAGTTGAGACGTAGCCGCAGAAGATTCTGAGTTAACTTGTAGCCGCAGTAGATTCTGAGTTGAATTGTAGCCGCAGTAGATTCTGAGATGACTTGTAGCTGAAGTAGATTCTGAGTTGACTTGTAGCCGCAGTAGATTCTGAGTTGAGACGTAGCCGCAGTAGATTCCGAGTTGAGACGTAGCCGCAGTAAATTCTGAGTTGAGACGTAGCTGCAGTAGATTCTGAGTTTACTTGTAGCCGCAGTAGATTCTGAGTTGACTTGTAGCTGCAGTAGATTCTGAGTTGACTTGTAGCCGCAGTAGATTCTGAGTTGAGACGTAGCCGCAGTAGATTCTGAGATGACTTGTAGCCGCAGTAGATTCTGAGTTGACTTGTAGCCGCAGTAGATTCTGAGTTGAGACGTAGCCGCAGTAGATTCTGAGTTGAGACGTAGCCGCAGTAGATTCCGAGTTGAGACGTAGCCGCAGTAGATTCTGAGTTGAGACGTA
This sequence comes from Coturnix japonica, assembly GCF_054131305.1. Taxonomy (NCBI): domain Eukaryota; kingdom Metazoa; phylum Chordata; class Aves; order Galliformes; family Phasianidae; genus Coturnix; species Coturnix japonica. The sequence continues at coordinate 4,505,117 of NC_140682.1, read as the reverse complement.
GCCGCAGTAGATTCTGAGTTGACTTGTAGCCGCAGTAGATTCTGAGTTGACTTGTAGGCGCAGTAGATTCTGAGTTGCGACGTAGCCGCAGTAGATTCCAAGTTGACTTGTAATCGCAGTAGATTCTGAGTTCACTTGTAGCCGCAGTAGATTGTGAGTGGACTTGTAGCCGCAGTAGATTCTGAGTTGAGACGTAGCCGCAGTAGATTCTGAGTTGACTTGTAGCCGCAGTAGATTCTGAGTTGAGTCGTAGCCGCAGTAGATTCCGAGTTGAGACGTAGCCGCAGTAGATTCTGAGTTGACTTGTAGCCGCAGTAGATTCTGAGTTGACTTGTAGCCGCAGTAGATTCTGAGTTGAGACGTAGCCGCAGTAGATTCCGAGTTGAGTCGTAGCCTCAGTAGATTCTGAGTTGAGACGTAGGCGCAGTAGATTCTGAGTTGACTTGTAGCCGCAGTAGATTCTGAGTTGACTTGTAGCCGCAGTAGATTCTGAGTTGACTTGTAGCCGCAGTAGATTCTGAGTTGAGACGTAGCCGCAGTACATTCTGAATTGAGACGTAGCCGCAGTTGATTCTGAGTTGACTTGTAGCCGCAGTAGATTCTGAGTTGACTTGTAGCCGCAGTAGATTCTGAGTTGAGACGTAGCTGCAGTAGATTCCTAGTTGAGACGTAGCCGCAGTAGATTCTGAGTTGACTTGTAGCCACAGTAGATTCTGAGTTGACTTGTAGCCGCAGTAGATTCTGAGTTGACTTGTAGCCGCAGTAGATTCTTAGTTGAGACGTAGCCACAGTAGATTCCGAGTTGACTTGTAGCCGCAGTAGATTCCGAGTTGACTTGTAGCCGCAGTAGATTCTGAGTTGAGTTGTAGCCGCAGTAGATAATGAGTTGACTTGTAGCCGCAGTAGATTCTGAGATGACTTGTAGCCGCAGTAGATTCTGAGTTGAGACGTAGCCGCAGTAGATACCGAGTTGACTTGTAGCCGCAGTAGATTCTGAGTTGACTTGTAGCCGCAGTAGATTCTGAGTTGACTTGTAGCCGCAGTATATTCTGAGTTAACTTGTAGCCGCAGTAGATTCTGAGTTGAGACGTAGCCACAGAAGATTCTGAGTTGACTTGTAGCCGCAGTAGATTCTGAGTTGACTTGTAGCCGCAGTAGTTTCTGAGTTGACTTGTAGCCGCAGTAGATTCTGAGTTGAGACGTAGCTGCAGTAGATTCTGAGTTTACTTGTAGCCGCAGTAGATTCTGAGTTGACTTGTAGCTGCAGTAGATTCTGAGTTGACTTGTAGCCGCAGTAGATTCTGAGTTGAGACGTAGCCGCAGTAGATTCTGAGATGACTTGTAGCCGCAGTAGATTCTGAGTTGACTTGTAGCCGCAGTAGATTCTGAGTTGAGACGTAGCCGCAGTAGATTCTGAGTTGAGACGTAGCCGCAGTAGATTCCGAGTTGAGACGTAGCCGCAGTAGATTCTGAGTTGAGACGTAGCCGCAGTAGATTCTGAGTTGACTTGTAGCCGCAGTAGATTCTGAGTTGACTTGTAGCCGCAGTAGATTCTGAGTTGACTTGTAGGCGCAGTAGATTCTGAGTTGAGACGTAGCCGCAGTAGATTCCAAGTTGACTTGTAATCGCAGTAGATTCTGAGTTCACTTGTAGCCGCAGTAGATTGTGAGTGGACTTGTAGCCGCAGTAGATTCTGAGTTGAGACGTAGCCGCAGTAGATTCTGAGTTGAGACGTAGCCGCAGTAGATTCCGAGTTGAGACGTAGCCGCAGTAGATTCTGAGTTGAGACGTAGCCGCAGTAGATTCTGAGTTGACTTGTAGCCGCAGTAGATTCTGAGTTGACTTGTAGCCGCAGTAGATTCTGAGTTGACTTGTAGCCGCAGTAGATTCTGAGTTGAGTCGTAGCCGCAGTAGATTCCGAGTTGAGACGTAGCCGCAGTAGATTCTGAGTTGACTTGTAGCCGCAGTAGATTCTGAGTTGACTTGTAGCCGCAGTAGATTCTGAGTTGAGACGTAGCCGCAGTAGATTCCGAGTTGAGACGTAGCCTCAGTAGATTCTGAGTTGAGACGTAGGCGCAGTAGATTCTGAGTTGACTTGTAGCCGCAGTAGATTCTGAGTTGACTTGTAGCCGCAGTAGATTCTGAGTTGACTTGTAGCCGCAGTAGATTCTGAGTTGAGACGTAGCCGCAGTACATTCTGAATTGAGACGTAGCCGCAGTTGATTCTGAGTTGACTTGTAGCCGCAGTAGATTCTGAGTTGACTTGTAGCCGCAGTAGATTCTGAGTTGAGACGTAGCTGCAGTAGATTCCGAGTTGAGACGTAGCCGCAGTAGATTCTGAGTTGACTTGTAGCCACAGTAGATTCTGAGTTGACTTGTAGCCGCAGTATATTCTGAGTTGACTTGTAGCCGCAGTAGATTCTTAGTTGAGACGTAGCCACAGTAGGTTCCGAGTTGACTTGTAGCCGCAGTAGATTCCGAGTTGACTTGTAGCCGCAGTAGATTCTGAGTTGAGTTGTAGCCGCAGTAGATAATGAGTTGACTTGTAGCCGCAGTAGATTCTGAGATGACTTGTAGCCGCAGTAGATTCTGAGTTGAGACGTAGCCGCAGTAGATACCGAGTTGACTTGTAGCCGCAGTAGATTCTGAGTTGACTTGTAGCCGCAGTAGATTCTGAGTTGACTTGTAGCCGCAGTAGATTCTGAGTTAACTTGTAGCCGCAGTAGATTCTGAGTTGAGACGTAGCCACAGAAGATTCTGAGTTGACTTGTAGCCGCAGTAGATTCTGAGTTGACTTGTAGCCGCAGTAGTTTCTGAGTTGACTTGTAGCCGCAGTAGATTCTGAGTTGAGACGTAGCCGCAGTAGATTCCGAGTTGAGACGTAGCCGCAGTAGATTCTGAGTTGAGACGTAGCCGCAGTAGATTCTGAGTTGACTTGTAGCCGCAGTAGATTCTGAGTTGAGACGTAGCCGCAGTAGATTCTGAGTTGACTTGTAGCCGCTGTAGATTCTGAGTTGACTTGTAGCCACAGTAGATTCTGAGTTGACTTGTAGCCGCAGTAGATTCTGAGTTGAGACGTAGCCGCAGTAGATTCTGAGTTGACTTGTAGCCGCAGTAGATTCTGAGTTGACTTGTAGCCGCAGTAGATTCTGAGTTGAGACGTAGCCACAGTAGATTCTGAGTTGACTTGTAGCCACAGTAGATTCTGAGTTGACTTGTAGCCGCAGTAGATTCTGAGTTGAGACGTAGACACAGTAGATTCTGAGTTAACTTGTAGCCGCAGTATATTCTGAGTTGAATTGTAGCCGCAGTAGATTCTGAGATGACTTGTAGCCGAAGTAGATTCTGAGTTGACTTGTAGCCGCAGTAGATTCTGAGTTGAGACGTAGCCGCAGTAGATTCCGAGTTGAGACGTAGCCGCAGTAAATTCTGAGTTGAGACGTAGCTGCAGTAGATTCTGAGTTTACTTGTAGCCGCAGTAGATTCTGAGTTGACTTGTAGCTGCAGTAGATTCTGAGTTGACTTGTAGCCGCAGTAGAATCTGAGTTGAGACGTAGCCGCAGTAGATTCTGAGATGACTTGTAGCCGCAGTAGATTCTGAGTTGACTTGTAGCCGCAGTAGATTCTGAGTTGACTTGTAGCCGCAGTAGATTCTGAGTTGAGACGTAGCCGCAGTAGATTCCGAGTTGAGACGTAGCCGCAGTAGATTCTGAGTTGAGACGTAGCCGCAGTAGATTCTGAGTTGACTTGTAGCCGCAGTAGATTCTGAGTTGAGACGTAGCCGCAGTAGATTCTGAGTTGACTTGTAGCCGCAGTAGATTCTGAGTTGAGACGTAGCCGCAGTAGATTCCGAGTTGACTTGCAATCGCAGTAGATTCTGAGTTCACTTGTAGCCGCAGTAGATTGTGAGTGGACTTGTAGCCGCAGTAGATTCTGAGTTGAGACGTAGCCGCAGTAGATTCTGAGTTGACTTGTAGCCGCAGTAGATTCTGAGTTGAGTCGTAGCCGCAGTAGATTCCGAGTTGAGACGTAGCCGCAGTAGATTCTGAGTTGACTTGTAGCCGCAGTAGATTCTGAGTTGACTTGTAGCCGCAGTAGATTCTGAGTTGAGACGTAGCCGCAGTAGATTCCGAGTTGAGACGTAGCCTCAGTAGATTCTGAGTTGAGACGTAGGCGCAGTAGATTCTGAGTTGACTTGTAGCCGCAGTAGATTCTGAGTTGACTTGTAGCCGCAGTAGATTCTGAGTTGACTTGTAGCCGCAGTAGATTCTGAGTTGAGACGTAGCCGCAGTACATTCTGAACTGAGACGTAGCCGCAGTTGATTCTGAGTTGACTTGTAGCCGCAGTAGATTCTGAGTTGACTTGTAGCCGCAGTAGATTCTGAGTTGAGACGTAGCTGCAGTAGATTCCGAGTTGAGACGTAGCCGCAGTAGATTCTGAGTTGACTTGTAGCCACAGTAGATTCTGAGTTGACTTGTAGCCGCAGTAGATTCTTAGTTGAGACGTAGCCACAGTAGATTCAGAGTTGACTTGTAGCCGCAGTAGATTCCGAGTTGACTTGTAGCCGCAGTAGATTCTGAGTTGAGTTGTAGCCGCAGTAGATAATGAGTTGACTTGTAGCCGCAGTAGATTCTGAGATGACTTGTAGCCGCAGTAGATTCTGAGTTGAGACGTAGCCGCAGTAGATACCGAGTTGACTTGTAGCCGCAGTAGATTCTGAGTTGACTTGTAGCCGCAGTAGATTCTGAGTTGACTTGTAGCCGCAGTAGATTCTGAGTTGAGACGTAGCCACAGAAGATTCTGAGTTGACTTGTAGCCGCAGTAGATTCTGAGTTGACTTGTAGCCGCAGTAGATTCTGAGTTGACTTGTAGCCGCAGTAGTTTCTGAGTTGACTTGTAGCCGCAGTAGATTCTGAGTTGAGACGTAGCCGCAGTAGATTCCGAGTTGAGACGTAGCCGCAGTAGATTCTGAGTTGAGACGTAGCCGCAGTAGATTCTGAGTTGACTTGTAGCCGCAGTAGATTCTGAGTTGACTTGTAGCCGCAGTAGATTCTGAGTTGAGACGTAGCCGCAGTAGATTCTGAGTTGACTTGTAGCCGCTGTAGATTCTGAGTTGACTTGTAGCCGCAGTAGATTCTGAGTTGACTTGTAGCCGCAGTAGATTCTGAGTTGACTTGTAGCCGCAGTAGATTCTGAGTTGAGACGTAGCCGCAGTAGATTCCGAGTTGAGACGTAGCCTCAGTAGATTCCGAGTTGAGACGTAGCCTCAGTAGATTCTGAGTTGAGACGTAGGCGCAGTAGATTCTGAGTTGACTTGTAGCCGCAGTAGATTCTGAGTTGACTTGTAGCCGCAGTAGATTCTGAGTTGACTTGTAGCCGCAGTAGATTCTGAGTTGAGACGTAGCCGCAGTACATTCTGAATTGAGACGTAGCCGCAGTTGATTCTGAGTTGACTTGTAGCCGCAGTAGATTCTGAGTTGACTTGTAGCCGCAGTAGATTCTGAGTTGAGACGTAGCTGCAGTAGATTCCGAGTTGAGACGTAGCCGCAGTAGATTCTGAGTTGACTTGTAGCCACAGTAGATTCTGAGTTGACTTGTAGCCGCAGTAGATTCTGAGTTGACTTGTAGCCGCAGTAGATTCTTAGTTGAGACGTAGCCACAGTAGATTCCGAGTTGACTTGTAGCCGCAGTAGATTCCGAGTTGACTTGTAGCCGCAGTAGATTCTGAGTTGAGTTGTAGCCGCAGTAGATAATGAGTTGACTTGTAGCCGCAGTAGATTCTGAGATGACTTGTAGCCGCAGTAGATTCTGAGTTGAGACGTAGCCGCAGTAGATACCGAGTTGACTTGTAGCCGCAGTAGATTCTGAGTTGACTTGTAGCCGCAGTAGATTCTGAGTTGACTTGTAGCCGCAGTAGATTCTGAGTTGAGACGTAGCCACAGAAGATTCTGAGTTGACTTGTAGCCGCAGTAGATTCTGAGTTGACTTGTAGCCGCAGTAGTTTCTGAGTTGACTTGTAGCCGCAGTAGATTCTGAGTTGAGACGTAGCCGCAATAGATTCCGAGTTGAGACGTAGCCGCAGTAGATTCTGAGTTGAGACGTAGCCGCAGTAGATTCTGAGTTGACTTGTAGCCGCAGTAGATTCTGAGTTGACTTGTAGCCGCAGTAGATTCAGAGCTGAGACGTAGCCGCAGTAGATTCTGAGTTGACTTGTAGCCGCTGTAGATTCTGAGTTGACTTGTAGCCACAGCAGATTCTGAGTTGACTTGTAGCCGCAGTAGATTCTGAGTTGAGACGTAGCCGCAGTAGATTCTGAGTTGACTTGTAGCCGCAGTAGATTCTGAGTTGACTTGTAGCCGCAGTAGATTCTGAGTTGAGACGTAGCCACAGTAGATTCTGAGTTGACTTGTAGCCGCAGTAGATTCTGAGTTGACTTGTAGCCGCAGTAGATTCTTAGTTGAGACGTAGCCACAGTAGATTCCGAGTTGACTTGTAGCCGCAGTAGATTCCGAGTTGACTTGTAGCCGCAGTAGTTTCTGAGTTGACTTGTAGCCGCAGAAGATTCTGTGTTGACTTGTAGCCGCAGTAGATTTTGAGATGACTTGTAGCCGCAGTAGATTCTGAGTTGAGACGTAGCCACAGTAGATTCCGAGTTGACTTGTAGCCGCAGTAGATTCCGAGTTGACTTGTAGCCGCAGTAGTTTCTGAGTTGACTTGTAGCCGCAGAAGATTCTGTGTTGACTTGTAGCCGCAGTAGATTCTGAGTTGACTTGTAGCCGCAGTAGATTCTGAGTTGACTTGTAGCCGCAGTAGTTTCTGAGTTGACTTGTAGCCGCAGTAGATTCTGAGTTGAGACGTAGCCGCAGTAGATTCCGAGTTGAGACGTAGCCGCAGTAGATTCTGAGTTGAGACGTAGCCGCAGTAGATTCTGAGTTGACTTGTAGCCGCAGTAGATTCTGAGTTGACTTGTAGCCGCAGTAGATTCTGAGTTGAGACGTAGCCGCAGTAGATTCTGAGTTGACTTGTAGCCGCTGTAGATTCTGAGTTGACTTGTAGCCGCAGTAGATTCTGAGTTGACTTGTAGCCGCAGTAGATTCTGAGTTGACTTGTAGCCGCAGTAGATTCTGAGTTGAGACGTAGCCGCAGTAGATTCCGAGTTGAGACGTAGCCTCAGTAGATTCCGAGTTGAGACGTAGCCTCAGTAGATTCTGAGTTGAGACGTAGGCGCAGTAGATTCTGAGTTGACTTGTAGCCGCAGTAGATTCTGAGTTGACTTGTAGCCGCAGTAGATTCTGAGTTGACTTGTAGCCGCAGTAGATTCTGAGTTGAGACGTAGCCGCAGTACATTCTGAATTGAGACGTAGCCGCAGTTGATTCTGAGTTGACTTGTAGCCGCAGTAGATTCTGAGTTGACTTGTAGCCGCAGTAGATTCTGAGTTGAGACGTAGCTGCAGTAGATTCCGAGTTGAGACGTAGCCGCAGTAGATTCTGAGTTGACTTGTAGCCACAGTAGATTCTGAGTTGACTTGTAGCCGCAGTAGATTCTGAGTTGACTTGTAGCCGCAGTAGATTCTTAGTTGAGACGTAGCCACAGTAGATTCCGAGTTGACTTGTAGCCGCAGTAGATTCCGAGTTGACTTGTAGCCGCAGTAGATTCTGAGTTGAGTTGTAGCCGCAGTAGATAATGAGTTGACTTGTAGCCGCAGTAGATTCTGAGATGACTTGTAGCCGCAGTAGATTCTGAGTTGAGACGTAGCCGCAGTAGATACCGAGTTGACTTGTAGCCGCAGTAGATTCTGAGTTGACTTGTAGCCGCAGTAGATTCTGAGTTGACTTGTAGCCGCAGTAGATTCTGAGTTGAGACGTAGCCACAGAAGATTCTGAGTTGACTTGTAGCCGCAGTAGATTCTGAGTTGACTTGTAGCCGCAGTAGTTTCTGAGTTGACTTGTAGCCGCAGTAGATTCTGAGTTGAGACGTAGCCGCAGTAGATTCCGAGTTGAGACGTAGCCGCAGTAGATTCTGAGTTGAGACGTAGCCGCAGTAGATTCTGAGTTGACTTGTAGCCGCAGTAGATTCTGAGTTGACTTGTAGCCGCAGTAGATTCAGAGCTGAGACGTAGCCGCAGTAGATTCTGAGTTGACTTGTAGCCGCTGTAGATTCTGAGTTGACTTGTAGCCACAGCAGATTCTGAGTTGACTTGTAGCCGCAGTAGATTCTGAGTTGAGACGTAGCCGCAGTAGATTCTGAGTTGACTTGTAGCCGCAGTAGATTCTGAGTTGACTTGTAGCCGCAGTAGATTCTGAGTTGAGACGTAGCCACAGTAGATTCTGAGTTGACTTGTAGCCGCAGTAGATTCTGAGTTGACTTGTAGCCGCAGTAGATTCTTAGTTGAGACGTAGCCACAGTAGATTCCGAGTTGACTTGTAGCCGCAGTAGATTCCGAGTTGACTTGTAGCCGCAGTAGTTTCTGAGTTGACTTGTAGCCGCAGAAGATTCTGTGTTGACTTGTAGCCGCAGTAGATTTTGAGATGACTTGTAGCCGCAGTAGATTCTGAGTTGAGACGTAGCCGCAGTAGATTCCGAGTTGAGACGTAGCCGCAGAAGATTCTGAGTTAACTTGTAGCCGCAGTAGATTCTGAGTTGAATTGTAGCCGCAGTAGATTCTGAGATGACTTGTAGCCGAAGTAGATTCTGAGTTGACTTGTAGCCGCAGTAGATTCTGAGTTGAGACGTAGCCGCAGTAGATTCTGAGTTGACTTGTAGCCGCAGTAGATTCTGAGTTGACTTGTAGCCGCAGTAGATTCTGAGTTGACTTGTAGCCGCAGTAGATTCTGAGTTGAGACGTAGCCGCAGTAGATTCCGAGTTGAGACGTATCCTCAGTAGATTCTGAGTTGACATGTAGCCGCAGTAGATTCTGTGTTGACTTGTAGCCGCAGTAGATTCTTAGATGACTTGTAGCCGCAGTAGATTCTGAGTTGAGACGTAGCCGCAGTAGATTCCGAGTTGAGACGTAGCCGCAGAAGATTCTGAGTTGACTTCTAGCCGCAGTAGATTCTGAGTTGAGACGTAGCCGCAGTAGATTCTGAGTTGACTTGTAGCCGAAGTAGATTCTGAGTTGACTTGTAGCCGCAGTAGATTCTGAGTTGAGACGTAGCCGCAGTAGATTCCGAGTCGAGACGTAGCCGCAGTAGATTCTGAGTTGAGACGTAGCCGCAGTAGATTCTGAGTTGAGATGTAGACGCAATAGATTCTGAGTTGAGACGTAGCCGCAGTAGATTCTGAGTTGACTTGTAGCCGCAGTAGATTCTGAGTTGAGACGTAGCCGCAGTAGATTCTGAGTTGACTTGTAGCCGCAGTAGATTCTGAGTTGACTTGTAGCCGCAGAAGATTCTGAGTTGAGACGTAGCCGCAGTAGATTCCGAGTTGAGACGTAGACGCAGTAGATTCTGAGTTGAGACGTAGCCGCAGTAGATTCTGAGTTGACTTGTAGCCGCAGTAGATTCTGAGTTGAGACGTAGCCGCAGTAGATTCTGAGTTGACTTGTAGCCGCAGTAGATTCTGAGTTGTCTTGTAGCCGCAGTAGATTCTGAGTTGAGACGTAGCCGCAGTAGATTCTGAGTTGACTTGTAGCCGCAGTAGATTCTGAGTTGAGACGTAGCCGCAGTAGATTCTGAGTAGAGACGTAGCCGCAGTAGATTCTGAGTTGAGACGTAGCCGCAGTAGATTCTGAGTTGACTTGTAGCCGCAGTTGATTCTGAGTTGACTTGTAGCCGCAGTAGATTCTGAGTTGAGACGTAGCCACAGTAGATTCTGAGTTGAATTGTAGCCGCAGTAGATTCTGAGTTGACTTGTAGCCGCAGTAGTTTCTGAGTTGACTTGTAGCCGCAGTAGATTCTGAGTTGAGACGTAGCCGCAGTAGATTCTGAGTTGAGACGTAGCCGCAGTAGATTCTGAGTTGACTTGTTGCCACAGTAGATTCTGAGTTGACTTGTAGCCGCAGTAGATTCTGAGTTGACTTGTACCCGCAGTAGATCCCGAGTTGAGACGTAGCCGCAGTAGATTCTGAGTTGACTTGTAGCCGCAGTAGATTCTGAGTTGACTTGTAGCCGCAGTAGATTCTGAGTTGAGACGTAGCCGCAGTAGATTCCGAGTAGAGACGTAGCCGCAGTAGATTCTGAGTTGAGACGTAGCCGCAGTGGATTCTGAGTTGAGACGTAGCCGCAGTAGATTCTGAGTTGAGACGTAGCCGCAGTAGATTCTGAGTTGACTTGTAGCCGCAGTAGATTCTGAGTTGAGACGTAGCCACAGTAGATTCTGAGTTGAGACGTAGCCGCAGTAGATTCTGAGTTGAGACGTAGCCGCAGTAGATTCTGAGTTGAGACGTAGCCGCAGTAGATTCTGAGTAGAGACGTAGCCGCAGTAGATTCTGAGTTGAGACGTAGCCGCTGTAGATTCTGAGTTGACTTGTAGCCACAGTAGATTCTGAGTTGACTTGTAGCCGCAGTAGATTCTGAGTTGAGACGTAGCCACTGTAGATTCTGAGTTGACTTGTAGCCGCAGTTGATTCTGAGTTGACTTGTAGCCGCAGTAGATTCTGAGTTGACTTGTAGTCGCAGTAGTTTCTGAGTTGACTTGTAGCCGCAGTAGATTCTGAGTTGAGACGTAGCCGCAGTAGATTCCGAGTTGACTTGTAATCGCAGTAGATTCTGAGTTGAGACGTAGCCACAGTAGATTCTGAGTTGACTTGTAGCCGCAGTAGATTCTTAGTTGAGACGTAGCCACAGTAGATTCCGAGTTGACTTGTAGCCGCAGTAGATTCCGAGTTGACTTGTAGCCGCAGTAGATTCTGAGTTGAGTTGTAGCCGCAGTAGATAATGAGTTGACTTGTAGCCGCAGTAGATTCTGAGATGACTTGTAGCCGCAGTAGATTCTGAGTTGAGACGTAGCCGCAGTAGATACCGAGTTGACTTGTAGCCGCAGTAGATTCTGAGTTGACTTGTAGCCGCAGTAGATTCTGAGTTGACTTGTAGCCGCAGTAGATTCTGAGTTGAGACGTAGCCACAGAAGATTCTGAGTTGACTTGTAGCCGCAGTAGATTCTGAGTTGACTTGTAGCCGCAGTAGTTTCTGAGTTGACTTGTAGCCGCAGTAGATTCTGAGTTGAGACGTAGCCGCAGTAGATTCCGAGTTGAGACGTAGCCGCAGTAGATTCTGAGTTGAGACGTAGCCGCAGTAGATTCTGAGTTGACTTGTAGCCGCAGTAGATTCTGAGTTGACTTGTAGCCGCAGTAGATTCAGAGCTGAGACGTAGCCGCAGTAGATTCTGAGTTGACTTGTAGCCGCTGTAGATTCTGAGTTGACTTGTAGCCACAGCAGATTCTGAGTTGACTTGTAGCCGCAGTAGATTCTGAGTTGAGACGTAGCCGCAGTAGATTCTGAGTTGACTTGTAGCCGCAGTAGATTCTGAGTTGACTTGTAGCCGCAGTAGATTCTGAGTTGAGACGTAGCCACAGTAGATTCTGAGTTGACTTGTAGCCGCAGTAGATTCTGAGTTGACTTGTAGCCGCAGTAGATTCTTAGTTGAGACGTAGCCACAGTAGATTCCGAGTTGACTTGTAGCCGCAGTAGATTCCGAGTTGACTTGTAGCCGCAGTAGTTTCTGAGTTGACTTGTAGCCGCAGAAGATTCTGTGTTGACTTGTAGCCGCAGTAGATTTTGAGATGACTTGTAGCCGCAGTAGATTCTGAGTTGAGACGTAGCCGCAGTAGATTCCGAGTTGAGACGTAGCCGCAGAAGATTCTGAGTTAACTTGTAGCCGCAGTAGATTCTGAGTTGAATTGTAGCCGCAGTAGATTCTGAGATGACTTGTAGCCGAAGTAGATTCTGAGTTGACTTGTAGCCGCAGTAGATTCTGAGTTGAGACGTAGCCGCAGTAGATTCTGAGTTGACTTGTAGCCGCAGTAGATTCTGAGTTGACTTGTAGCCGCAGTAGATTCTGAGTTGACTTGTAGCCGCAGTAGATTCTGAGTTGAGACGTAGCCGCAGTAGATTCCGAGTTGAGACGTATCCTCAGTAGATTCTGAGTTGACATGTAGCCGCAGTAGATTCTGTGTTGACTTGTAGCCGCAGTAGATTCTTAGATGACTTGTAGCCGCAGTAGATTCTGAGTTGAGACGTAGCCGCAGTAGATTCCGAGTTGAGACGTAGCCGCAGAAGATTCTGAGTTGACTTCTAGCCGCAGTAGATTCTGAGTTGAGACGTAGCCGCAGTAGATTCTGAGTTGACTTGTAGCCGAAGTAGATTCTGAGTTGACTTGTAGCCGCAGTAGATTCTGAGTTGAGACGTAGCCGCAGTAGATTCCGAGTCGAGACGTAGCCGCAGTAGATTCTGAGTTGAGACGTAGCCGCAGTAGATTCTGAGTTGAGATGTAGACGCAATAGATTCTGAGTTGAGACGTAGCCGCAGTAGATTCTGAGTTGACTTGTAGCCGCAGTAGATTCTGAGTTGAGACGTAGCCGCAGTAGATTCTGAGTTGACTTGTAGCCGCAGTAGATTCTGAGTTGACTTGTAGCCGCAGAAGATTCTGAGTTGAGACGTAGCCGCAGTAGATTCCGAGTTGAGACGTAGACGCAGTAGATTCTGAGTTGAGACGTAGCCGCAGTAGATTCTGAGTTGACTTGTAGCCGCAGTAGATTCTGAGTTGAGACGTAGCCGCAGTAGATTCTGAGTTGACTTGTAGCCGCAGTAGATTCTGAGTTGTCTTGTAGCCGCAGTAGATTCTGAGTTGAGACGTAGCCGCAGTAGATTCTGAGTTGACTTGTAGCCGCAGTAGATTCTGAGTTGAGACGTAGCCGCAGTAGATTCTGAGTAGAGACGTAGCCGCAGTAGATTCTGAGTTGAGACGTAGCCGCAGTAGATTCTGAGTTGACTTGTAGCCGCAGTTGATTCTGAGTTGACTTGTAGCCGCAGTAGATTCTGAGTTGAGACGTAGCCACAGTAGATTCTGAGTTGAATTGTAGCCGCAGTAGATTCTGAGTTGACTTGTAGCCGCAGTAGTTTCTGAGTTGACTTGTAGCCGCAGTAGATTCTGAGTTGAGACGTAGCCGCAGTAGATTCTGAGTTGAGACGTAGCCGCAGTAGATTCTGAGTTGACTTGTTGCCACAGTAGATTCTGAGTTGACTTGTAGCCGCAGTAGATTCTGAGTTGACTTGTACCCGCAGTAGATCCCGAGTTGAGACGTAGCCGCAGTAGATTCTGAGTTGACTTGTAGCCGCAGTAGATTCTGAGTTGACTTGTAGCCGCAGTAGATTCTGAGTTGAGACGTAGCCGCAGTAGATTCCGAGTAGAGACGTAGCCGCAGTAGATTCTGAGTTGAGACGTAGCCGCAGTGGATTCTGAGTTGAGACGTAGCCGCAGTAGATTCTGAGTTGAGACGTAGCCGCAGTAGATTCTGAGTTGACTTGTAGCCGCAGTAGATTCTGAGTTGAGACGTAGCCACAGTAGATTCTGAGTTGAGACGTAGCCGCAGTAGATTCTGAGTTGAGACGTAGCCGCAGTAGATTCTGAGTTGAGACGTAGCCGCAGTAGATTCTGAGTAGAGACGTAGCCGCAGTAGATTCTGAGTTGAGACGTAGCCGCTGTAGATTCTGAGTTGACTTGTAGCCACAGTAGATTCTGAGTTGACTTGTAGCCGCAGTAGATTCTGAGTTGAGACGTAGCCACTGTAGATTCTGAGTTGACTTGTAGCCGCAGTTGATTCTGAGTTGACTTGTAGCCGCAGTAGATTCTGAGTTGACTTGTAGTCGCAGTAGTTTCTGAGTTGACTTGTAGCCGCAGTAGATTCTGAGTTGAGACGTAGCCGCAGTAGATTCCGAGTTGACTTGTAATCGCAGTAGATTCTGAGTTGAGACGTAGCCACAGTAGATTCTGAGTTGACTTGTAGCCGCAGTAGATTCTGAGTTGAGACGTAGCCGCAGTAGATTCTGAGTTGAGACATAGCCGCAGTAGATTCTGAGTTGACTTGTAGCCGCAGTAGATTCTGAGTTGACTTGTAGCCGCAGTAGATTCTGAGTTGACTTGTTGCCACAGTAGATTCTGAGTTGACTTGTAGCCGCAGTAGATTCTGAGTTGAGACGTAGCCGCAGTAGATTCCGAGTTGAGACGTAGCCGCAGTAGATTCTGAGTTGACTTGTAGCCGCAGTAGATTCTGAGTTGACTTGTAGCCGCAGTAGATTCTGAGTTGAGCCGTAGCCGCTGCAGATTCCGAGTTGAGACGTAGCCGCAGTAGATTCTGAGTTGACTTGTAGCCGCAGTAGATTCTGAGTTGACTTGTAGCCGCAGTAGATTCTGAGTTGAGACTTAGCCGCAGTAGATTCCGAGTTGAGACGTAGCCTCAGTAGATTCTGAGTTGAGACGTAGGCGCAGTAGATTCTGAGTTGACTTGTAGCCGCAGTAGATTCTGAGTTGACTTGTAGCCGCAGTAGATTCTGGGTTGACTTGTAGCCGCAGTAGATTCTGAGTTGAGACGTAGCCGCAGTAGATTCTGAGTTGAGACGTAGCCGCAGTTGATTCTGAGTTGACTTGTAGCCGCAGTAGATTCTGAGTTTACTTGTAGCCGCAGTAGATTCTGAGTTGACTTGTAGCCGCAGTATATTCTGAGTTGAGACGTAGCTGCAGTAGATTCCGAGTTGAGACGTAGCCGCAGTAGATTCTGAGTTGACTTGTAGCCGCAGTAGATTCTGAGTTGACTTGTAGCCGCAGTAGATTCTGAGTAGAGACGTAGCCGCAGTAGATTCTGAGTTGAGACGTAGCCGCAGTAGATTCTGAGTTGACTTGTAGCCACAGTAGATTCTGAGTTGACTTGTAGCCGCAGTAGATTCTGAGTTGAGACGTAGCCGCAGTAGATTCCGAGTTGACTTGTAATCGCAGTAGATTCTGAGTTGAGACGTAGCCACAGTAGATTCTGAGTTGACTTGTAGTCGCAGTAGATTCTGAGTTGAGACGTAGCCGCAGTAGATTCTGAGTTGAGACATAGCCGCAGTAGATTCTGAGTTGACTTGTAGCCGCAGTAGATTCTGAGTTGACTTGTAGCCGCAGTAGATTCTGAGTTGACTTGTTGCCACAGTAGATTCTGAGTTGACTTGTAGCCGCAGTAGATTCTGAGTTGAGACGTAGCCGCAGTAGATTCCGAGTTGAGACGTAGCCGCAGTAGATTCTGAGTTGACTTGTAGCCGCAGTAGATTCTGAGTTGACTTGTAGCCGCAGTAGATTCTGAGTTGAGCCGTAGCCGCTGCAGTTTCCGAGTTGAGACGTAGCCGCAGTAGATTCTGAGTTGACTTGTAGCCGCAGTAGATTCTGAGTTGACTTGTAGCCGCAGTAGATTCTGAGTTGAGACTTAGCCGCAGTAGATTCCGAGTTGAGACGTAGCCTCAGTAGATTCTGAGTTGAGACGTAGGCGCAGTAGATTCTGAGTTGACTTGTAGCCGCAGTAGATTCTGAGTTGACTTGTAGCCGCAGTAGATTCTGGGTTGACTTGTAGCCGCAGTAGATTCTGAGTTGAGACGTAGCCGCAGTAGATTCTGAGTTGAGACGTAGCCGCAGTTGATTCTGAGTTGACTTGTAGCCGCAGTAGATTCTGAGTTTACTTGTAGCCGCAGTAGATTCTGAGTTGACTTGTAGCCGCAGTATATTCTGAGTTGAGACGTAGCTGCAGTAGATTCCGAGTTGAGACGTAGCCGCAGTAGATTCTGAGTTGACTTGTAGCCGCAGTAGATTCTGAGTTGACTTGTAGCCGCAGTAGATTCTGAGTAGAGACGTAGCCGCAGTAGATTCTGAGTTGAGACGTAGCCGCAGTAGATTCTGAGTTGACTTGTAGCCACAGTAGATTCTGAGTTGACTTGTAGCCGCAGTAGATTCTGAGTTGAGACGTAGCCACAGTAGATTCTGAGTTGACTTGTAGCCGCAGTAGATTCTGAGTTGACTTGTAGCCTCAGTAGATTCTGAGTTGACTTGTAGCCGCAGTAGTTTCTGAGTTGACTTGTAGCCGCAGTAGATTCTGAGTTGAGACGTAGGCGCAGTAGATTCCGAGTTGACTTGTAATCGCAGTAGATTCTGAGTTGAGACGTAGCCGCAGTAGATTCTGAGTTGACTTGTAGCCGCAGTAGATTCTGAGTTGAGACTTAGCCGCAGTAGATTCCGAGTTGAGACGTAGCCTCAGTAGATTCTGAGTTGAGACGTAGGCGCAGTAGATTCTGAGTTGACTTGTAGCCGCAGTAGATTCTGAGTTGACTTGTAGCCGCAGTAGATTCTGAGTTGAGACGTAGCCGCAGTAGATTCTGAGTTGAGACGTAGCCGCAGTAGATTCTGAGTTGAGACGTAGCCGCAGTTGATTCTGAGTTGACTTGTAGCCGCAGTAGATTCTGAGTTTACTTGTAGCCGCAGTAGATTCTGAGTTGACTTGTAGCCGCAGTAGATTCTGAGTTGAGACGTAGCTGCAGTAGATTCCGAGTTGAGACGTAGCCGCAGTAGATTCTGAGTTGACTTGTAGCCGCAGTAGATTCTGAGTTGACTTGTAGCCGCAGTAGATTGTGAGTGGACTTGTAGCCGCAGTAGATTCTGAGTTGACTAGTAGCTGCAGTAGATTCTGAGTTGACTTGTAGCTGCAGTAGATTCTGAGTTGACTTGTAGCCGCAGTAGATTCTGAGTTGAGACGTAGCCACAGTAGATTCCGAGTTTAGACGTAGCCGCAGTAGATTCTGAGTTGACTTGTAGCCGCAGTAGATTCTGAGTTTAAACGTAGCCGCAGTAGATTCTGAGTTGAGACGTAGCCGCAGTAGATTCTGAGTTGACTTGTAGCTGCAGTAGAGTCTGAGTTGACTTGTAGCAGCAGTAGATTCTGAGTTGACTTGTAGCCGCAGTAGATTCTGAGTTTAGACGTAGCCGCAGTAGATTCTGAGTTGAGACGTAGCCGCAGTAGATTCTGAGTTGACTTGTAGCCGCAGTAGATTCTGAGTTGACTTGTAGCCGCAGTAGATTCTGAGTTGACTTGTAGCCGCAGTAGATTCTGAGTTGAGACGTAGCCGCAGTAGATTCTGAGTTGACTTGTAGCTGCAGTAGATTCTGAGTTGACTTGTAGCCGCAGTAGATTCTGAGTTGACTTGTAGCCGCAGTAGATTCTGAGTTGACTTGTAGCCGCAGTAGATTCTGAGTTGAGACGTAGCCGCAGTAGATTCTGAGTTGACTTGTAGCTGCAGTAGATTCTGAGTTGACTTGTAGCCGCAGTAGATTCTGAGTTGACTTGTAGCTGCAGTAGATTCTGAGTTGACTTGTAGCCGCAGTAGATTCTGAGTTGAGACGTAGCCGCAGTAGATTCTGAGTTGACTTGTAGCCGCAGTAGATTCTGAGTTGAGACGTAGCCGCAGTAGATTCTGAGTTGACTTGTAGCCGCAGTAGATTCTGAGTTGACTTGTAGCCGCAGTAGATTCTGAGTTGAGACGTAGCCGCAGTAGATTCCGAGTTGAGACGTAGCCGCAGTAGATTCTGAGTTGAGACGTAGCCGCCGTAGATTCTGAGTTGACTTGTAGCCGCAGTAGATTCTGAGTTGAGACGTAGCCGCAGTAGATTCTGAGTTGAGACGTAGCCGCAGTAGATTCTGAGTTGAGACGTAGCCGCAGTAGATTCTGAGTTGACTTGTAGCCGCAGTAGATTCTGAGTTGAGACGTAGCCGCAGTAGATTCCGAGTTGAGACGTAGCCGCAGTAGATTCCGAGTTGAGACGTAGCCGCAGTAGATTCTGAGTTGAGACGTAGCCGCAGTAGATTCTGAGTTGACTTGTAGCCGCAGTAGATTCTGAGTTGACTTGTAGCCGCAGTAGATTCTGAGTTGAGACGTAGCCGCAGTAGATTCTGAGTTGACTTGTAGCCGCAGTAGATTCTGAGTTGACTTGTAGCCGCAGGAGATTCTGAGTTGACTTGTAGCCGCAGTAGATTCTGAGTTGAGACGTAGCCGCAGTAGATTCCGAGTTGAGACGTAGCCGCAATAGATTCCGAGTTGAGACGTAGCCGCAGTAGATTCTGAGTTGACTTGTAGCCGCAGTAGATTCTGAGTTGAGTCGTAGCCGCAGTAGATTCTGAGTTGAGACGTAGCCGCAGTAGATTCTGTGTTGACTTGTAGCCGCAGTAGATTCTGAGTTGAGACGTAGCCGCAGTAGATTCCGAGTTGAGACGTAGCTTCAGTAGATTCTGAGTTGAGACGTAGGAGCAGTAGATTCTGAGTTGAGACGTAGCCGCAGTAGATTCTGAGTTGACTTGTAGCCGCAGTAGATTCTGAGTTGACTTGTAGCCGCAGTAGATTCTGAGTTGACTTGTAGCCGCAGTAGATTCTGAGTTGAGACGTAGCCGCAGTTGATTCTGAGTTGACTTGTAGCCGCAGTAGATTCTGAGTTGACTTGTAGCCGCAGTAGATTCTGAGTTGACTTGTAGCCGCAGTAGATTCTGAATTGAGACGTAGCTGCAGTAGATTCCGAGTTGAGACGTAGCCGCAGTAGATTCCGAGTTGAGACGTAGCCGCAGTAAATTCTGAGTTGACTTGTAGCCGCAGTAGATGCTGAGTTGAGACGTAGCCGCAGTAGATTCTGAGTTGAGACGTAGCCGCAGTAGATTCTGAGTTGAGACGTAGCCGCAGTAGATTCTGAGATGAGACGTAGCCGCAGTAGATTCTGAGTTGACTTGTAGCCGCAGTAGATTCTGAGTTGAGACGTAGCCGCAGTAGATTCTGAGTTGAGACGTAGCCGCAGTAGATTCCGAGTTGAGACGTAGCCGCAGTAGATTCTGAGTTGAGACGTAGCCGCAGTAGATTCTGAGTTGACTTGTAGCCGCAGTAGATTCTGAGTTGACTTGTAGCCGCAGTAGATTCTGAGTTGAGACGTAGCCGCAGTAGATTCTGAGTTGACTTGTAGCCGCAGTAGATTCTGAGTTGACTTGTAGCCGCAGGAGATTCTGAGTTGACTTGTAGCCGCAGTAGATTCTGAGTTGAGACGTAGCCGCAGTAGATTCCGAGTTGAGACGTAGCCGCAATAGATTCTGAGTTGAGACGTAGCCGCAGTAGATTCTGAGTTGACTTGTAGCCGCAGTAGATTCTGAGTTGAGTCGTAGCCGCAGTAGATTCTGAGTTGAGACGTAGCCGCAGTAGATTCTGAGTTGACTTGTAGCCGCAGTAGATTCTGAGTTGAGTCGTAGCCGCAGTAGATTCTGAGTTGAGACGTAGCCGCAGTAGATTCCGAGTTGAGACGTAGCTTCAGTAGATTCTGAGTTGAGACGTAGGAGCAGTAGATTCCGAGTTGACTTGTAGCCGCAGTAGATTCTGAGTTGACTTGTAGCCGCAGTAGATTCTGAGTTGACTTGTAGCCGCAGTAGATTCTGAGTTGAGACGTAGCCGCAGTTGATTCTGAGTTGACTTGTAGCCGCAGTAGATTCTGAGTTGACTTGTAGCCGCAGTAGATTCTGAAATGAGACGTAGCTGCAGTAGATTCCGAGTTGAGACGTAGCCGCAGTAGATTCCGAGTTGAGACGTAGCCGCAGTAAATTCTGAGTTGACTTTTAGCCGCAGTAGATTCTGAGTTGAGACGTAGCCGCAGTAGATTCTGAGTTGAGACGTAGCCGCAGTAGATTCTGATTTGACTTGTAGCCGCAGTAGATTCTGAGTTGAGACGTAGCCGCAGTAGATTCTGAGTTGAGACGTAGCCGCAGTAGATTCTGAGTTGACTTGTAGCCGTACTAGATTCTGAGTTGAGATGTAGCCGCAGTAGATTCCGAGTTGACTTGTAGCCGCAGTAGATTCTTAGTTGAGACGTAGCCACAGTAGATTTTGAGTTGACTTGTAGCCGCAGTAGATTCTGAGTTGACTTGTAGCCGCAGTAGATTCTGAGTTGACTTGTAGCCGCAGTAGATTCTGAGTTGAGACGTAGCCGCAGTAGATTCTGAGTTGAATTGTAGCCACAGAAGATTCTGAGTTGACTTGTAGCCGCAGTAGATTCTGATTTGAGACGTAGCCGCAGTAGATTCTGAGCTGAGACGTAGCCGCAGTAGATTCCGAGTTGAGACGCAGCCGCAGTAGATTCTGAGTTGAGACGTAGCCGCAGTAGATTCTGAGTTGAGACGTAGCCGCAGTAGATTCCGAGTTGAGACGTAGCCGCAGTAGATTCTGAGTTGACTTGTAGCCGCAGTAGATTCTGAGTTGAGACGTAGCCGCAGTAGATTCCGAGTTGACTTGTAGCCGCAGTAGATTCTGAGTTGACTTGTAGCCGCAGTAGATTCTGAGTTGAGACGTAGCCGCAGTAGATTCTGAGTTGACTTGTAGCTGCAGTAGATTCTGAGTTGACTTGTAGCCGCAGTAGATTCTGAGTTGAGACGTAGCCGCAGTTGATTCCGAGTTGAGACGTAGCCGCAGTAGATTCTGAGTTGACTTGTAGCCGCAGTAGATTCTGAGTTGAGACGTAGCCGCAGTAGATTCTGAGTTGACTTGTAGCTGCAGTAGATTCTGAGTTGAGACGTAGCCGCAGTAGATTCTGAGTTCAGACGCAGCCGCAGTAGATTCTGAGTTGAGACGTAGCCGCGGTAGATTCTGAGTTCACTTGTAGCCGCAGTAGATTCTGAGTTGACTTGTAGCCGCAGTAGATTCTGAGTTGACTTGTAGCCGCAGTAGATTCTGAGTTGACTTGTAGCCGCAGTAGATTCCGAGTTGACTTGTAGCCGCAGTAGATTCTGAGTTGACTTGTAGCCGCAGTAGATTATGAGTTGACTTGTAGCCGCAGTAGATTATGAGTTGACTTGTAGCCGCAGTAGATTCTGAGTTGACTTGTAGCCGCAGTAGATTCTGAGTTGAGACGTAGCCGCAGTAGATTCTGAGTTGACTTGTAGCCGCAGTAGATTCTGAGTTGAGACGTAGCCGCAGTAGATTCCGAGTTGACTTGTAGCCGCAGTAGATTCCGAGTTGAGACGTAGCCGCAGTAGATTCTGAGTTGAGACGTAGCCGCAGTAGATTCTGAGTTGAGACGTAGCCGCAGTAGATTCCGAGTTGAGACGTAGCCGCAGTAGATTCTGAGTTGACTTGTAGCCGCAGTAGATTCTGAGTTGAGACGTAGCCGCAGTAGATTCTGAGTTGAGACGTAGCCGCAGTAGATTCCGAGTTGACTTGTAGCCGCAGTAGATTCTGAGTTGACTTGTAGCCGCAGTAGATTCTGAGTTGAGACGTAGCCGCAGTAGATTCTGAGTTGACTTGTAGCCGCAGTAGATTCTGAGTTGACTTGTAGCCGCATTAGATTCTGAGTTGACTTGTAGCCGCAGTAGATACTGAGTTGACTGTAGCCGCAGTAGATTCTGAGTTGACTTGTAGCCGCAGTAGATTCTGAGTTGAGACGTAGCCGCAGTAGATTCCGAGTTGAGACGTAGCCGCAGTAGATTCTGAGTTGAGACGTAGCCGCAGTAGATTCTGAGTTGAGACGTAGCCGCAGTAGATTCCGAGTTGAGACGTCGCCGCAGTAGATTCTGAGTTGACTTGTAGCCGCAGTAGATTCTGAGATGACTTGTAGCCGAAGTAGATTCTGAGTTGACTTGTAGCCGCAGTAGATTCTGAGTTGAGACGTAGCCGCAGTAGATTCCGAGTTGAGACGTAGCCGCAGTAGATTCTGAGTTGACTTGTAGCCGCAGTAGATTCTGAGTTGAGACGTAGCCGCAGTAGATTCCGAGTTGACTTTTAGCCGCAGTAGATTCTGAGTTGACTTGTAGCCGCAGTAGATTCTGAGTTGAGACGTAGCCGCAGTAGATTCTGAGTTGAGACGTAGCCGCAGTAGATTCTGAGTTGACTTGTAGCCTCAGTAGATTCTGAGTTGACTTGTAGCCGCAGTAGATTCTGAGTTGACTTGTAGCCGCAGTAGATTCTGAGTTGAGACGTAGCCGCAGTAGATTCTGAGTTCAGACGTAGCCGCAGTAGATTCTGAGTTGAGACGTAGCCGCGGTAGATTCTGAGTTGACTTGTAGCCGCAGTAGATTCTGAGTTGACTTGTAGCCGCAGTAGATTCTGAGTTGACTTGTAGCCGCAATAGATTCTGAGTTGAGACGTAGCCGCAGTAGATTCTGAGTTGAGACGTAGCCGGAGTAGATTCCGAGTTGAGACGTAGCCGCAGTAGATTCTGAGTTGATACGTAGCCGCAGTAGATTCTGAGTTGAGACGTAGCCGGAGTAGATTCCGAGTTGAGACGTAGCCGCAGTAGATTCTGAGTTGACTTGTAGCCGCATTAGATTCTGAGTTGAGACGTAGCCGCAGTAGATTCTGAGTTGAGACGTAGCCGCAGTAGATTCCGAGTTGTCTTGTAGCCGCAGTAGATTCTGAGTTGACTTGTAGCCGCAGTAGATTCTGAGTTGAATTGTAGCCGCAGTAGATTCTGAGTTGAGACGTAGCCGCAGTAGATTCCGAGTTGACTTGTAGCCGCAGTTGATTCTGAGTTGACTTGTAGCCGCAGTAGATTCTGAGTTGAGACGTAGCCGCAGTAGATTCTGAGTTGACTTGTAGCCGCAGTAGATTCTGAGTTGAGACGTAGCCGCAGTAGATTCTGAGTTGAGACATAGCTGCAGTAGATTCTGAGTTGACTTGTAGCCGCAGTAGATTCTGAGTTGACTTGTAGCCACAGTAGATTCTGAGTTGACTTTTAGCCGCAGTAGATTCTGAGTTGAGACGTAGCCGCAGTAGATTCCGAGTTGAGACATAGCCGCAGTTGATTCTGAGTTGAGACGTAGCCGCAGTAGATTCCGAGTTGAGACTTAGCCGCAGTAGATTCTGAGTTGAATTGTAGCCGCAGTAGATTCTGAGTTGAGACGTAGCCGCAGTAGATTCCGAGTTGACTTGTAGCCGCAGTAGATTCTGAGTTGACTTGTAGCCGCAGTAGATTCTGAGTTGAGACGTAGCCGCAGTAGATTCTGAGTTGACTTGTAGCCGCAGTAGATTCCGAGTTGAGACGTAGCCGCAGTAGATTCTGAGTTGAGACATAGCCGCAGTAGATTCTGAGTTGACTTGTAGCCGCAGTAGATTCAGAGTTGACTTGTAGCCACAGTAGATTCTGAGTTGACTTGTAGCCGCAGTAGATTCTGAGATGTCTTGTAGCCGCAGTAGATTCTGAGTTGAGACGTAGACGCAGTAGATTCTGAGTAGACTTGTAGCCGCAGTAGATTCTGAGTTGAGACGTAGCCGCAGTAGATTCCGAGTTGAGACGTATCCTCAGTAGATTCTGAGTTGACATGTAGCCGCAGTAGATTCTGAGTTGAATTGTAGCCGCAGTAGATTCTGAGATGACTTGTAGCCGCAGTAGATTCTGAGTTGAGACGTAGCCGCAGTAGATTCCGAGTTGAGACGTAGCAGCAGAAGATTCTGAGTTGACTTGTAGCCGCAGTAGATTCTGAGTTGAGACGTAGCCGCAGTAGATTCTGAGTTGACTTGTAGCTGAAGTAGATTCTGAGTTGACTTGTAGCCGCAGTAGATTCTGAGTTGAGACGTAGCCGCAGTAGATTCCGAGTCGAGACGTAGCCGCAGTAGATTCTGAGTTGAGACGTAGCCGCAGTAGATTCTGAGTTGACTTGTAGCCGCAGTAGATTCTGAGTTGAGACGTAGCCGTGGTAGATTCTGAGTTGACTTGTAGCCGCAGTAGATTCTGAGTTGACTTGTAGCCGCAGTAGATTCTGAGTTGACTTGTAGCCGCAATAGATTGTGAGTTGAGACGTAGCCGCAGTAGATTCCGAGTTGAGACGTAGCCGCAGTAGATTCTGAGTTGAGAAGTAGCCGGAGTAGATTCCGAGTTGAGACGTAGCCGCAGTAGATTCTGAGTTGACTTGTAGCCGCAGTAGATTCTGAGTTGAGACGTAGCCGGAGTAGATTCCGAGTTGAGACGTAGCCGCAGTTGATTCTGAGTTGACTTGTAGCCGCAGTAGATTCTGAGTTGACTTGTAGCCACAGTAGATTCTGAGTTGACTTGTAGCCGCAGTAGATTCCGAGTTGAGACGTAGCCGCAGTAGATTCTGAGTTGACTTTTAGCCGCAGTAGATTCTGTGTTGAGACGTAGCCGCAGTAGATTCCGAGTTGAGACGTAGCCGCAGTTGATTCTGAGTTGAGACGTAGCCGCAGTAGATTCCGAGTTGAGACGTAGCCGCAGTAGATTCTGAGTTGAATTGTAGCCGCAGTAGATTCTGAGTTGAGACGTAGCCGCAGTAGATTCCGAGTAGACTTGTAGCCGCAGTAGATTCTGAGTTGACTTGTAGCCGCAGTAGATTCTGAGTTGAGACGTAGCCGCAGTAGATTCTGAGTTGAGACATAGCCGCAGTAGATTCTGAGTTGACTTGTAGCCGCAGTAGATTCTGAGTTGACTTGTAGCCACAGTAGATTCTGAGTTGACTTGTAGCCGCAGTAGATTCTGAGTTGTCTTGTAGCCGCAGTAGATTCTGAGTTGAGACGTAGACGCAGTAGATTCTGAGTTGACTTGTAGCCGCAGTAGATTCTGAGTTGACTTGTAGCCGCAGTAGATTCTGAGTTGAGACGTAGCCGCAGTAGATTCCGAGTTGAGACGTATCCTCAGTAGATTCTGAGTTGACATGTAGCCGCAGTAGATTCTGAGTTGACTTGTAGCCGCAGTAGATTCTGAGATGACTTGTAGCCGCAGTAGATTCTGAGTTGAGACGTAGCCGCAGTAGATTCCGAGTTGAGACGTAGCAGCAGAAGATTCTGAGTTGACTTGTTGCCGCAGTAGATTCTGAGTTGAGACGTAGCCGCAGTAGATTCTGAGTTGACTTGTAGCCGCAGTAGATTCTGAGTTGTCTTGTAGCCGCAGTAGATTCTGAGTTGAGACGTAGACGCAGTAGATTCTGAGTTGACTTGTAGCCGCAGTAGATTCTGAGTTGACTTGTAGCCGCAGTAGATTCTGAGTTGAGACGTAGCCGCAGTAGATTCCGAGTTGAGACGTATCCTCAGTAGATTCTGAGTTGACATGTAGCCGCAGTAGATTCTGAGTTGACTTGTAGCCGCAGTAGATTCTGAGATGACTTGTAGCCGCAGTAGATTCTGAGTTGAGACGTAGCCGCAGTAGATTCCGAGTTGAGACGTAGCAGCAGAAGATTCTGAGTTGACTTGTAGCCGCAGTAGATTCTGAGTTGAGACGTAGCCGCAGTAGATTCTGAGTTGACTTGTAGCCGAAGTAGATTCTGAGTTGACTTGTAGCCGCAGTAGATTCTGAGTTGAGACGTAGCCGCAGTAGATTCCGAGTCGAGACGTAGCCGCAGTAGATTCTGAGTTGAGACGTAGCCGCAGTAGATTCTGAGTTGACTTGTAGCCGCAGTAGATTCTGAGTTGAGACGTAGCCGCAGTAGATTCTGAGTTGAGACGTAGCCGCAGTAGATTCTGAGTTGACTTGTAGCCTCAGTAGATTCTGAGTTGACTTGTAGCCGCAGTAGATTCTGAGTTGACTTGTAGCCGCAGTAGATTCCGAGTTGAGACGTAGCCGCAGTAGATTCTGAGTTCAGACGTAGCCGCAGTAGATTCTGAGTTGAGACGTAGCCGCGGTAGATTCTGAGTTGACTTGTAGCCGCAGTAGATTCTGAGTTGACTTGTAGCCGCAGTAGATTCTGAGTTGACTTGTAGCCGCAATAGATTGTGAGTTGAGACGTAGCCGCAGTAGATTCCGAGTTGAGACGTAGCCGCAGTAGATTCTGAGTTGAGACGTAGCCGGAGTAGATTCCGAGTTGAGACGTAGCCGCAGTAGATTCTGAGTTTACTTGTAGCCGCAGTAGATTCTGAGTTGAGACGTAGCCGGAGTAGATTCCGAGTTGAGACGTAGCCGCAGTTGATTCTGAGTTGACTTGTAGCCGCAGTAGATTCTGAGTTGACTTGTAGCCACAGTAGATTCTGAGTTGACTTGTAGCCGCAGTAGATTCCGTGTTGAGACGTAGCCGCAGTAGATTCTGAGTTGACTTTTAGCCGCAGTAGATTCTGAGTTGAGACGTAGCCGCAGTAGATTCCGAGTTGAGACGTAGCCGCAGTTGATTCTGAGTTGAGACGTAGCCGCAGTAGATTCCGAGTTGAGACGTAGCCGCAGTAGATTCTGAGTTGAATTGTAGCCGCAGTAGATTCTGAGTTGAGACGTAGCCGCAGTAGATTCCGAGTTGAGACGTAGCAGCAGAAGATTCTGAGTTGACTTGTAGCCGCAGTAGATTCTGAGTTGAGACGTAGCCGCAGTAGATTCTGAGTTGACTTGTAGCCGAAGTAGATTCTGAGTTGACTTGTAGCCGCAGTAGATTCTGAGTTGAGACGTAGCCGCAGTAGATTCCGAGTCGAGACGTAGCCGCAGTAGATTCTGAGTTGAGACGTAGCCGCAGTAGATTCTGAGTTGACTTGTAGCCGCAGTAGGTTCTGAGTTGACTTGTAGCCGCAGTAGATTCTGAGTTGACTTGTATCCGCAGTAGATTCTGAGTTCAGACGTAGCCGCAGTAGATTCTGAGTTGACTTGTAGCTGCAGTAGATTCTGAGTTTACTTGTAGCCGCAGTAGATTCTGAGTTGACTTGTAGCTGCAGTAGATTCTGAGTTGACTTGTAGCCGCAGTAGATTCTGAGTTGACTTGTAGCCGAAGTAGATTCTGAGTTGACTTGTAGCCGCAGTAGATTCTGAGTTGAGACGTAGCCGCAGTAGATTCCGAGTTGAGACGTAGCCGCAGTAGATTCTGAGTTGACTTGTAGCCGCAGTAGATTCTGAGTTGACTTGTAGCCGCAGTAGATTCTGAGATGACTTGTAGCCGAAGTAGATTCTGAGTTGACTTGTAGCCGCAGTAGATTCTGAGTTGAGACGTAGCCGCAGTAGATTCCGAGTTGAGACGTAGCCGCAGTAGATTCTGAGTTGACTTGTAGCCGCAGTAGATTCTGAGTTGACTTGTAGCCGCAGTAGATTCTGAGTTGAGACGTAGCCGCAGTAGATTCTGAGTTGAGACGTAGCCGCAGTAGATTCTGAGTTGACTTGTAGCCTCAGTAGATTCTGAGTTGACTTGTAGCCGCAGTAGATTCTGAGTTGACTTGTAGCCGCAGTAGATTCTGAGTTGAGACGTAGCCGCAGTAGATTCTGAGTTCAGACGTAGCCGCAGTAGATTCTGAGTTGAGACGTAGCCGCGGTAGATTCTGAGTTGACTTGTAGCCGCAGTAGATTCTGAGTTGACTTGTAGCAGCAGTAGATTCTGAGTTGAGACGTAGCCGCAGTAGATTCTGAGTTGACTTGTAGCCGCAGTAGATTCTGAGTTGACTTGTAGCCGCAGTAGATTCTGAGTTGTCTTGTAGCCGCAGTAGATTCTGAGTTGAGACGTAGCCGCAGTAGATTCTGAGTTGACTTGTAGCCGCAGTAGATTCTGAGTTGACTTGTAGCCGCAGTAGATTCTGAGTTGAGACGTAGCCGGAGTAGATTCCGAGTTGAGACGTAGCAGCAGAAGATTCTGAGTTGACTTGTAGCCGCAGTAGATTCTGAGTTGAGACGTAGCCGCAGTAGATTCCGAGTTGAGACGTAGCCGCAGTAGATTCTGAGTTGACTTGTAGCCGCAGTAGATTCTGAGTTGACTTGTAGCCGCAGTAGATTCTGAGTTGACTTTTAGCCGCAGTAGATTCTGAGTTGAGACGTAGCCGCAGTAGATTCTGAGTTGAGACGTAGCCGCAGTAGATTCTGAGTTGACTTGTAGCCGCAGTAGATTCTGAGATAACTTGTAGCCGAAGTAGATTCTGAGTTGACTTGTAGCCGCAGTAGATTCTGAGTTGAGACGTAGCCGCAGTAGATTCCGAGTTGAGACGTAGCCGCAGTAGATTCTGAGTTGACTTGTAGCCGCAGTAGATTCTGAGTTGACTTGTAGCCGCAGTAGATTCTGAGATGACTTGTAGCCGAAGTAGATTCTGAGTTGACTTGTAGCCGCAGTAGATTCTGAGTTGAGACGTAGCCGCAGTAGATTCCGAGTTGAGACGTAGCCGCAGTAGATTCTGAGTTGACTTGTAGCCGCAGTAGATTCTGAGTTGACATGTAGCCGCAGTAGATTCTGAGTTGACTTGTAGCCGCAGTAGATTCTGAGTTGAGATGTAGCCACAGGAGATTCTGAGTTGAGACGTAGCCGCAGTAGATTCTGAGTTGACTTGTAGCCGCAGTAGATTCTGAGATGACTTGTAGCCGCAGTAGATTCTGAGTTGAGACGTAGCCGCAGTAGATTCCGAGTTGAGACGTAGCAGCAGAAGATTCTGAGTTGACTTGTAGCCGCAGTAGATTCTGAGTTGAGACGTAGCCGCAGTAGATTCTGCGTTGACTTGTAGCCGAAGTAGATTCTGAGCTGACTTGTAGCCGCAGTAGATTCTGAGTTGAGACGTAGCCGCAGTAGATTCCGAGTCGAGACGTAGCCGCAGTAGATTCTGAGTTGAGACGTAGCCGCAGTAGATTCTGAGTTGACTTGTAGCCGCAGTAGATTCTGAGTTGAGACGTAGCCGCAGTAGATTCTGAGTTGAGACGTAGCCGCAGTAGATTCTGAGTTGAATTGTAGCCTCAGTAGATTCTGAGTTGACTTGTAGCCGCAGTAGATTCTGAGTTGACTTGTAGCCGCAGTAGATTCCGAGTTGAGACGTAGCCGCAGTAGATTCTGAGTTCAGACGTAGCCGCAGTAGATTCTGAGTTGAGACGTAGCCGCGGTAGATTCTGAGTTGACTTGTAGCCGCAGTAGATTCTGAGTTGACTTGTAGCCGCAGTAGATTCTGAGTTGACTTGTAGCCGCAATAGATTCTGAGTTGAGACGTAGCCGCAGTAGATTCCGAGTTGAGACGTAGCCGCAGTAGATTCTGAGTTGAGACGTAGCCGGAGTAGATTCCGAGTTGAGACGTAGCCGCAGTAGATTCTGAGTTGAGACGTAGCCGCAGTAGATTCTGAGTTGAGACGTAGCCGGAGTAGATTCCGAGTTGAGACGTAGCCGCAGTAGATTCTGAGTTGACTTGTAGCCGCAGTAGATTCTGAGTTGAGACGTAGCCGCAGTAGATTCTGAGTTGAGACGTAGCCGCAGTAGATTCCGAGTTGAGACGTAGCCGCAGTAGATTCTGAGTTGACTTGTAGCCGCAGTAGATTCTGAGTTGAGACGTAGCCGCAGTAGATTCCGAGTTGAGACGTAGCCGCAGTTGATTCTGAGTTTAGTCGTAGCCGCAGTAGATTCCGAGTTGAGACGTAGCCGCAGTAGATTCTGAGTTGAGATGTAGCCGCAGTAGATTCTGAGTTGAGACGTAGCCGCAGTAGATTCCGAGTTGACTTGTAGCCGCAGTAGATTCCGAGTTGACTTCTAGCCGCAGTAGATTCTGAGTTGAGACGTAGCCGCAGTAGATTCTGAGTTGACTTGTAGCCGCAGTAGATTCTGAGTTGAGACGTAGCCGCAGTAGATTCTGAGTTGAGACATAGCCGCAGTAGATTCTGAGTTGACTTGTAGCCGCAGTAGATTCTGAGTTGACTTGTAGCCACAGTAGATTCTGAGTTGACTTGTAGCCGCAGTAGATTCTGAGTTGTCTTGTAGCCGCAGTAGATTCTGAGTTGAGAAGTAGACGCAGTAGATTCTGAGTTGACTTGTAGCCGCAGTAGATTCTGAGTTGACTTGTAGCCGCAGTAGATTCTGAGTTGAGACGTAGCCGCAGTAGATTCCGAGTTGAGACGTATCCTCAGTAGATTCTGAGTTGACATGTAGCCGCAGTAGATTCTGAGTTGACTTGTAGCCGCAGTAGATTCTGAGATGACTTGTAGCCGCAGTAGATTCTGAGTTGAGACGTAGCCGCAGTAGATTCCGAGTTGAGACGTAGCAGCAGAAGATTCTGAGTTGACTTGTAGCCGCAGTAGATTCTGAGTTGAGACGTAGCCGCAGTAGATTCTGAGTTGACTTGTAGCCGAAGTAGATTCTGAGTTGACTTGTAGCCGCAGTAGATTCTGAGTTGAGACGTAGCCGCAGTAGATTCCGAGTCGAGACGTAGCCGCAGTAGATTCTGAGTTGAGACGTAGCCGCAGTAGATTCTGAGTTGACTTGTAGCCGCAGTAGATTCTGAGTTGACTTGTAGCCGCAGTAGATTCTGAGTTGACTTGTATCCGCAGTAGATTCTGAGTTCAGACGTAGCCGCAGTAGATTCTGAGTTGACTTGTAGCTGCAGTAGATTCTGAGTTGACTTGTAGCCGCAGTAGATTCTGAGTTGACTTGTAGCTGCAGTAGATTCTGAGTTGACTTGTAGCCGCAGTAGATTCTGAGATGACTTGTAGCCGAAGTAGATTCTGAGTTGACTTGTAGCCGCAGTAGATTCTGAGTTGAGACGTAGCCGCAGTAGATTCCGAGTTGAGACGTAGCCGCAGTAGATTCTGAGTTGACTTGTAGCCGCAGTAGATTCTGAGTTGACTTGTAGCCGCAGTAGATTCTGAGTTGACTTGTAGCCGCAGTAGATTCTGAGATGACTTGTAGCCGAAGTAGATTCTGAGTTGACTTGTAGCCGCAGTAGATTCTGAGTTGAGACGTAGCCGCAGTAGATTCCGAGTTGAGACGTAGCCGCAGTAGATTCTGAGTTGACTTGTAGCCGCAGTAGATTCTGAGTTGACTTGTAGCCGCAGTAGATTCTGAGTTGACTTGTAGCCGCAGTAGATTCTGAGTTGAGACGTAGCCGCAGTAGATTCCGAGTTGAGACGTAGCCGCAGTAGATTCTGAGTTGACTTGTAGCCGCAGTAGATTCTGAGTTGACTTGTAGCCGCAGTAGATTCTGAGATGACTTGTAGCCGAAGTAGAATCTGAGTTGACTTGTAGCCGCAGTAGATTCTGAGTTGAGACGTAGCCGCAGTAGATTCCGAGTTGAGACGTAGCCGCAGTAGATTCTGAGTTGACTTGTAGCCGCAGTAGATTCTGAGTTGACTTGTAGCCGCAGTAGATTCTGATTTGACTTGTAGCCGCAGTAGATTCTGAGTTGAGACGTAGCCGCAGTAGATTCTGAGTTGAGACGTAGCCGCAGTAGATTCTGAGTTGACTTGTAGCCTCAGTAGATTCTGAGTTGACTTGTAGCCGCAGTAGATTCTGAGTTGACTTGTAGCCGCAGTAGATTCTGAGTTGAGACGTAGCCGCAGTAGATTCTGAGTTCAGACGTAGCCGCAGTAGATTCTGAGTTGAGACGTAGCCGCGGTAGATTCTGAGTTGACTTGTAGCCACAGTAGATTCTGAGTTGACTTGTAGCAGCAGTAGATTCTGAGTTGACTTGTAGCCTCAGTAGATTCTGAGTTGACTTGTAGCCGCAGTAGATTCTGAGTTGACTTGTAGCCGCAGTAGATTCTGAGTTGAGACGTAGCCGCAGTAGATTCTGAGTTGAGACGTAGCCGCAGTAGATTCCGAGTTGAGACGTAGCCGCAGTAGATTCTGAGTTGACTTGTAGCCGCAGTAGATTCTGAGTTGAGACGTAGCCGCAGTAGATTCCGAGTTGAGACGTAGCCGCAGTTGATTCTGAGTTTAGTCGTAGCCGCAGTAGATTCCGAGTTGAGACGTAGCCGCAGTAGATTCTGAGTTGAGATGTAGCCGCAGTAGATTCTGAGTTGAGACGTAGCCGCAGTAGATTCCGAGTTGACTTGTAGCCGCAGTAGATTCCGAGTTGACTTCTAGCCGCAGTAGATTCTGAGTTGAGACGTAGCCGCAGTAGATTCTGAGTTGACTTGTAGCCGCAGTAGATTCTGAGTTGAGACGTAGCCGCAGTAGATTCTGAGTTGAGACATAGCCGCAGTAGATTCTGAGTTGACTTGTAGCCGCAGTAGATTCTGAGTTGACTTGTAGCCACAGTAGATTCTGAGTTGACTTGTAGCCGCAGTAGATTCTGAGTTGTCTTGTAGCCGCAGTAGATTCTGAGTTGAGAAGTAGACGCAGTAGATTCTGAGTTGACTTGTAGCCGCAGTAGATTCTGAGTTGACTTGTAGCCGCAGTAGATTCTGAGTTGAGACGTAGCCGCAGTAGATTCCGAGTTGAGACGTATCCTCAGTAGATTCTGAGTTGACATGTAGCCGCAGTAGATTCTGAGTTGACTTGTAGCCGCAGTAGATTCTGAGATGACTTGTAGCCGCAGTAGATTCTGAGTTGAGACGTAGCCGCAGTAGATTCCGAGTTGAGACGTAGCAGCAGAAGATTCTGAGTTGACTTGTAGCCGCAGTAGATTCTGAGTTGAGACGTAGCCGCAGTAGATTCTGAGTTGACTTGTAGCCGAAGTAGATTCTGAGTTGACTTGTAGCCGCAGTAGATTCTGAGTTGAGACGTAGCCGCAGTAGATTCCGAGTCGAGACGTAGCCGCAGTAGATTCTGAGTTGAGACGTAGCCGCAGTAGATTCTGAGTTGACTTGTAGCCGCAGTAGATTCTGAGTTGACTTGTAGCCGCAGTAGATTCTGAGTTGACTTGTATCCGCAGTAGATTCTGAGTTCAGACGTAGCCGCAGTAGATTCTGAGTTGACTTGTAGCTGCAGTAGATTCTGAGTTTACTTGTAGCCGCAGTAGATTCTGAGTTGACTTGTAGCCGCAGTAGATTCTGAGTTGAGACGTAGCCGCAGTAGATTCCGAGTTGAGACGTAGCCGCAGTAGATTCTGAGTTGACTTGTAGCCGCAGTAGATTCTGAGTTGACTTGTAGCCGCAGTAGATTCTGAGTTGACATGTAGCCGCAGTAGATTCTGAGTTGACTTGTAGCCGCAGTAGATTCTGAGTTGAGATGTAGCCACAGGAGATTCTGAGTTGACTTGTAGCCGCAGTAGATTCTGAGTTGACTTGTAGCCGCAGTAGATTCTGAGATGACTTGTAGCCGCAGTAGATTCTGAGTTGAGACGTAGCCGCAGTAGATTCCGAGTTGAGACGTAGCCGCAGTAGATTCTGAGTTGACTTGTAGCCGCAGTAGATTCTGAGTTGACTTGTAGCCGCAGTAGATTCTGAGTTGACTTGTAGCCGCAGTAGATTCTGAGTTGAGACGTAGCCGCAGTAGATTCCGAGTTGAGACGTAGCCGCAGTAGATTCTGAGTTGACTTGTAGCCGCAGTAGATTCTGAGTTGACTTGTAGCCGCAGTAGATTCTGAGATGACTTGTAGCCGAAGTAGAATCTGAGTTGACTTGTAGCCGCAGTAGATTCTGAGTTGAGACGTAGCCGCAGTAGATTCCGAGTTGAGACGTAGCCGCAGTAGATTCTGAGTTGACTTGTAGCCGCAGTAGATTCTGAGTTGACTTGTAGCCGCAGTAGATTCTGATTTGACTTGTAGCCGCAGTAGATTCTGAGTTGAGACGTAGCCGCAGTAGATTCTGAGTTGAGACGTAGCCGCAGTAGATTCTGAGTTGACTTGTAGCCTCAGTAGATTCTGAGTTGACTTGTAGCCGCAGTAGATTCTGAGTTGACTTGTAGCCGCAGTAGATTCTGAGTTGAGACGTAGCCGCAGTAGATTCTGAGTTCAGACGTAGCCGCAGTAGATTCTGAGTTGAGACGTAGCCGCGGTAGATTCTGAGTTGACTTGTAGCCACAGTAGATTCTGAGTTGACTTGTAGCAGCAGTAGATTCTGAGTTGACTTGTAGCCGCAATAGATTCTGAGTTGAGACGTAGCCGCAGTAGATTCCGAGTTGAGACGTAGCCGCAGTAGATTCTGAGTTGAGACGTAGCCGGAGTAGATTCCGAGTTGAGACGTAGCCGCAGTAGATTCTGAGTTGACTTTTAGCCGCAGTAGATTCTGAGTTGAGACGTAGCCGCAGTAGATTCTGAGTTGACTTGTAGCCGCAGTAGATTCTGAGTTGACTTGTAGCCGCAGTAGATTCTGAGTTGAGACGTAGCCGCAGTAGATTCCGAGTTGAGACGTAGCAGCAGAAAATTCTGAGTTGACTTGTAGCCGCAGTAGATTCTGAGTTGAGACGTAGCCGCAGTAGATTCCGAGTTGAGACGTAGCCGCAGTAGATTCTGAGTTGACTTGTAGCCGCAGTAGATTCTGAGTTGACTTGTAGCCGCAGTAGATTCTGAGTTGAATTTTAGCCGCAGTAGATTCTGAGTTGAGACGTAGCCGCAGTAGATTCTGAGTTGAGACATAGCCGCAGTAGATTCTGAGTTGACTTGTAGCCGCAGTAGATTCTGAGTTGACTTGTAGCCACAGTAGATTCTGAGTTGACTTGTAGCCGCAGTAGATTCTGAGTTGTCTTGTAGCCGCAGTAGATTCTGAGTTGAGACGTAGACGCAGTAGATTCTGAGTTGACTTGTAGCCGCAGTAGATTCTGAGTTGACTTGTAGCCGCAGTAGATTCTGAGTTGAGACGTAGCCGCAGTAGATTCCGAGTTGAGACGTATCCTCAGTAGATTCTGAGTTGACATGTAGCCGCAGTAGATTCTGAGTTGACTTGTAGCCGCAGTAGATTCTGAGATGACTTGTAGCCGCAGTAGATTCTGAGTTGAGACGTAGCCGCAGTAGATTCCGAGTTGAGACGTAGCAGCAGAAGATTCTGAGTTGACTTGTAGCCGCAGTAGATTCTGAGTTGAGACGTAGCCGCAGTAGATTCTGAGTTGACTTGTAGCCGAAGTAGATTCTGAGTTGACTTGTAGCCGCAGTAGATTCTGAGTTGAGACGTAGCCGCAGTAGATTCCGAGTCGAGACGTAGCCGCAGTAGATTCTGAGTTGAGACGTAGCCGCAGTAGATTCTGAGTTGACTTGTAGCCGCAGTAGATTCTGAGTTGAGACGTAGCCGCAGTAGATTCTGAGTTGAGACGTAGCCGCAGTAGATTCTGAGTTGACTTGTAGCCTCAGTAGATTCTGAGTTGACTTGTAGCCGCAGTAGATTCTGAGTTGACTTGTAGCCGCAGTAGATTCCGAGTTGAGACGTAGCCGCAGTAGATTCTGAGTTCAGACGTAGCCGCAGTAGATTCTGAGTTGAGACGTAGCCGCAGTAGATTCCGAGTTGACTTGTAGCCGCAGTAGATTATGAGTTGACTTGTAGCCGCAGTAGATTCTGAGTTGACTTGTAGCCGCAGTAGATTCTGAGTTGACTTGTAGCCGCAATAGATTCTGAGTTGAGACGTAGCCGCAGTAGATTCCGAGTTGAGACGTAGCCGCAGTAGATTCTGAGTTGAGACGTAGCCGGAGTAGATTCCGAGTTGAGACGTAGCCGCAGTAGATTCTGAGTTGAGACGTAGCCGCAGTAGATTCTGAGTTGAGACGTAGCCGGAGTAGATTCCGAGTTGAGACGTAGCCGCAGTAGATTCTGAGTTTACTTGTAGCCGCAGTACATTCTGAGTTGAGACGTAGCCGCAGTAGATTCCGAGTTGAGACGTAGCCGCAGTAGATTCTGAGTTGACTTTTAGCCGCAGTAGATTCTGAGTTGAGACGTAGCCGCAGTAGATTCTGAGTTGAGACGTAGCCGCAGTTGATTCTGAGTTGTCTTGTAGCCGCAGTAGATTCTGAGTTGAGACGTAGCCGCAGTAGATTCTGAGTTGAATTGTAGCCGCAGTAGATTCTGAGTTGAGACGTAGCCGCAGTAGATTCCGAGTTGACTTGTAGCCGCAGTAGATTCTGAGTTGACTTGTAGCGGCAGTAGATTCTGAGTTGAGACGTAGCCGCAGTAGATTCTGAGTTGACTTGTAGCCGCAGTAGATTCTGAGTTGAGACGTAGCCGCAGTAGATTCTGAGTTGAGACATAGCCGCAGTAGATTCTGAGTTGACTTGTAGCCGCAGTAGATTCTGAGTTGACTTGTAGCCACAGTAGATTCTGAGTTGACTTGTAGCCGCAGTAGATTCTGAGTTGTATTGTAGCCGCAGTAGATTCTGAGTTGAGACGTAGACGCAGTAGATTCTGAGTTGACTTGTAGCCGCAGTAGATTCTGAGTTGACTTGTAGCCGCAGTAGATTCTGAGTTGAGACGTAGCCGCAGTAGATTCCGAGTTGAGACGTATCCTCAGTAGATTCTGAGTTGACATGTAGCCGCAGTAGATTCTGAGTTGACTTGTAGCCGCAGTAGATTCTGAGATGACTTGTAGCCGCAGTAGATTCTGAGTTGAGACGTAGCCGCAGTAGATTCCGAGTTGAGACGTAGCAGCAGAAGATTCTGAGTTGACTTGTAGCCGCAGTAGATTCTGAGTTGAGACGTAGCCGCAGTAGATTCTGAGTTGACTTGTAGCCGAAGTAGATTCTGAGTTGACTTGTAGCCGCAGTAGATTCTGAGTTGAGACGTAGCCGCAGTAGATTCCAAGTCGAGACGTAGCCGCAGTAGATTCTGAGTTGAGACGTAGCCGCAGTAGATTCTGAGTTGAATTGTAGCCGCAGTAGATTCTGAGTTGACTTGTAGCCGCAGTAGATTCTGAGTTGACTTGTATCCGCAGTAGATTCTGAGTTCAGACGTAGCCGCAGTAGATTCTGAGTTGACTTGTAGCTGCAGTAGATTCTGAGTTTACTTGTAGCCGCAGTAGATTCTGAGTTGACTTGTAGCTGCAGTAGATTCTGAGTTGACTTGTAGCCGCAATAGATTCTGAGATGACTTCTAGCCGAAGTAGATTCTGAGTTGACTTGTAGCCGCAGTAGATTCTGAGTTGAGACGTAGCCGCAGTAGATTCCGAGTTGAGACGTAGCCGCAGTAGATTCTGAGTTGACTTGTAGCCGCAGTAGATTCTGAGTTGACTTGTAGCCGCAGTAGAATCTGAGTTGACTTGTAGCCGCAGTAGATTCTGAGATGACTTGTAGCCGAAGTAGATTCTGAGTTGACTTGTAGCCGCAGTAGGTTCTGAGTTGAGACGTAGCCGCATTAGATTCCGAGTTGAGACGTAGCCGCAGTAGATTCTGAGTTGACTTGTAGCCGCAGTAGATTCTGAGTTGACTTATAGCCGCAGTAGATTCTGAGTTGACTTGTAGCCGCAGTAGATTCTGAGTTGAGACGTAGCCGCAGTAGATTCTGAGTTGACTTGTAGCCTCAGTAGATTCTGAGTTGACTTGTAGCCGCAGTAGATTCTGAGTTGACTTGTAGCCGCAGCAGATTCTGAGTTGAGACGTAGCCGCAGTAGATTCTGAGTTGACTTGTAGCCGCAGTAGATTCTGAGTTGAGACGTAGCCGCGGTAGATTCTGAGTTGACTTGTAGCTGCAGTGGATTCTGAGTTGACTTGTAGCAGCAGTAGATTCTGAGTTGACTTGTAGCCGCAATAGATTCTGAGTTGAGACGTAGCCGCAGTAGATTCCGAGTTGAGACGTAGCCGCAATAGATTCTGAGTTGAGACGTAGCCGGAGTAGATTCCGAGTTGAGACGTAGCCGCAGTAGATTCCGAGTTGACTTTTAGCCGCAGTAGATTCTGAGTTGAGACGTAGCCGCAGTAGATTCTGAGTTGACTTGTAGCCGCAGTAGATTCTGAGTTGAGACGTAGCCGAAGTAGATTCCGAGTTGAGACGTAGCAGCAGAAGATTCTGAGTTGACTTGTAGCCGAAGTAGATTCTGAGTTGAGACGTAGCCGCAGTAGATTCCGAGTTGAGACGTAGCCGCAGTAGATTCTGAGTTGACTTGTAGCCGCAGTAGATTCTGAGTTGACTTGTAGCCGCAGTAGATTCTGAGTTGAATTTTAGCCGCAGTAGATTCTGAGTTGACTTGTAGCCGCAGTAGATTCTGAGTTGAGACGTAGCCGCAGTAGATTCTGAGTTGAGACGTAGCCGCAGTAGATTCTGAGTTGACTTGTAGCCTCAGTAGATTCTGAGTTGACTTGTAGCCGCAGTAGATTCTGAGTTGACTTGTAGCCGCAGTAGATTCTGAGTTGAGACGTAGCCGCAGTAGATTCTGAGTTGACTTGTAGCCGCAGTAGATTCTGAGTTGAGACGTAG
This sequence comes from Coturnix japonica, assembly GCF_054131305.1. Classification (NCBI taxonomy): domain Eukaryota; kingdom Metazoa; phylum Chordata; class Aves; order Galliformes; family Phasianidae; genus Coturnix; species Coturnix japonica. Next base: position 4,467,233 of record NC_140682.1, on the reverse strand, counting down.
CCGCGGTAGATTCTGAGTTGACTTGTAGCCGCAGTAGATTCTGAGTTGACTTGTAGCCGCAGTAGATTCTGAGTTGACTTGTAGCCGCAATAGATTCTGAGTTGAGACGTAGCCGCAGTAGATTCCGAGTTGAGACGTAGCCGCAGTAGATTCTGAGTTGAGACGTAGCCGGAGTAGATTCCGAGTTGAGACGTAGCCGCAGTAGATTCTGAGTTGAGACGTAGCCGCAGTAGATTCTGAGTTGAGACGTAGCCGGAGTAGATTCCGAGTTGAGACGTAGCCGCAGTAGATTCTGAGTTGACTTGTAGCCGCAGTAGATTCTGAGTTGAGACGTAGCCGCAGTAGATTCTGAGTTGAGACGTAGCCGCAGTAGATTCCGAGTTGAGACGTAGCCGCAGTAGATTCTGAGTTGACTTTTAGCCGCAGTAGATTCTGAGTTGAGACGTAGTCGCAGTAGATTCCGAGTTGAGACGTAGCCGCAGTTGATTCTGAGTTGAGACGTAGCCGCAGTAGATTCCGAGTTGAGACGTAGCCGCAGTAGATTCTGAGTTGACTTGTAGCCGCAGTAGATTCTGAGTTGAATTGTAGCCGTAGTAGATTCTGAGTTGAGACGTAGCCGCAGTAGATTCCGTGTTGACTTGTGGCCTCAGTTGATTCTGAGTTGACTTGTAGCCGCAGTAGATTCTGAGTTGAGACGTAGCCGCAGTAGATTCCGAGTTGACTTGTAGCCGCAGTTTATTCTGAGTTGACTTGTAGCCGCAGTAGATTCTGAGTTGAGACGTAGCCGCAGTTGATTCTGAGTTGACTTGTAGCCGCAGTAGATTCTGAGTTGACTTGTAGCCACAGTAGATTCTGAGTTGACTTGTAGCCGCAGTAGATTCCGAGTTGAGACGTAGCCTCAGTAGATTCTGAGTTGACATGTAGCCGCAATAGATTCAGAGTTGAGACGTAGCCGCAGTAGATTCCGAGTTGAGACGTAGCCGCAGTAGATTCTGAGTTGAGACGTAGCCGGAGTAGATTCCGAGTTGAGACGTAGCCGCAGTAGATTCTGAGTTGACTTTTAGCCGCAGTAGATTCTGAGTTGAGACGTAGCCGCAGTAGATTCTGAGTTGACTTGTAGCCGCAGTAGATTCTGAGTTGACTTGTAGCCGCAGTAGATTCTGAGTTGAGACGTAGCCGAAGTAGATTCCGAGTTGAGACGTAGCAGCAGAAGATTCTGAGTTGACTTGTAGCCGCAGTAGATTCTGAGTTGAGACGTAGCCGCAGTAGATTCCGAGTTGAGACGTAGCCGCAGTAGATTCTGAGTTGACTTGTAGCCGCAGTAGATTCTGAGTTGACTTGTAGCCGCAGTAGATTCTGAGTTGACTTGTAGCCGCAGTAGATTCTGAGTTGAGACGTAGCCGCAGTAGATTCTGAGTTGAGACATAGCCGCAGTAGATTCTGAGTTGACATGTAGCCGCAGTAGATTCTGAGTTGACTTGTAGCCGCAGTAGATTCTGAGATGACTTGTAGCCGCAGTAGATTCTGAGTTGAGACGTAGCCGCAGTAGATTCCGAGTTGAGACGTAGCAGCAGAAGATTCTGAGTTGACTTGTAGCCGTAGTAGATTCTGAGTTGAGACGTAGCCGCAGTAGATTCTGAGTTGACTTGTAGCCGAAGTAGATTCTGAGTTGACTTGTAGCCGCAGTAGATTCTGAGTTGAGACGTAGCCGCAGTAGATTCCGAGTCGAGACGTAGCCGCAGTAGATTCTGAGTTGAGACGTAGCCGCAGTAGATTCTGAGTTGACTTGTAGCCGCAGTAGATTCTGAGTTGAGACGTAGCCGCAGTAGATTCTGAGTTGAGACGTAGCCGCAGTAGATTCTGAGTTGACTTGTAGCCTCAGTAGATTCTGAGTTGACTTGTAGCCGCAGTAGATTCTGAGTTGACTCGTAGCCGCAGTAGATTCCGAGTTGAGACGTAGCCGCAGTAGATTCTGAGTTCAGACGTAGCCGCAGTAGATTCTGAGTTGAGACGTAGCCGCGGTAGATTCTGAGTTGACTTGTAGCCGCAGTAGATTCTGAGTTGACTTGTAGCCGCAGTAGATTCTGAGTTGACTTGTAGCCGCAATAGATTGTGAGTTGAGACGTAGCCGCAGTAGATTCCGAGTTGAGACGTAGCCGCAGTAGATTCTGAGTTGAGACGTAGCCGGAGTAGATTCCGAGTTGAGACGTAGCCGCAGTAGATTCTGAGTTTACTTGTAGCCGCAGTAGATTCTGAGTTGAGACGTAGCCGGAGTAGATTCCGAGTTGACTTGTAGCCGCAGTAGATTCCGTGTTGAGACGTAGCCGCAGTAGATTCTGAGTTGACTTTTAGCCGCAGTAGATTCTGAGTTGAGACGTAGCCGCAGTAGATTCCGAGTTGAGACGTAGCCGCAGTTGATTCTGAGTTGAGACGTAGCCGCAGTAGATTCCGAGTTGAGACGTAGCCGCAGTAGATTCTGAGTTGAATTGTAGCCGCAGTAGATTCTGAGTTGAGACGTAGCCGCAGTAGATTCCGAGTTGACTTGTAGCCGCAGTAGATTCTGAGTTGACTTGTAGCCGCAGTAGATTCTGAGTTGAGACGTAGCCGGAGTAGATTCCGAGTTGAGACATAGCCGCAGTAGATTCTGAGTTGACTTGTAGCCGCAGTAGATTCTGAGTTGACTTGTAGCCACAGTAGATTCTGAGTTGACTTGTAGCCGCAGTAGATTCTGAGTTGTCTTGTAGCCGCAGTAGATTCTGAGTTGAGACGTAGACGCAGTAGATTCTGAGTTGACTTGTAGCCGCAGTAGATTCTGAGTTGACTTGTAGCCGCAGTAGATTCTGAGTTGAGACGTAGCCGCAGTAGATTCCGAGTTGAGACGTATCCTCAGTAGATTCTGAGTTGACATGTAGCCGCAGTAGATTCTGAGTTGACTTGTAGCCGCAGTAGATTCTGAGATGACTTGTAGCCGCAGTAGATTCTGAGTTGAGACGTAGCCGCAGTAGATTCCGAGTTGAGACGTAGCAGCAGAAGATTCTGAGTTGACTTGTAGCCGCAGTAGATTCTGAGTTGAGACGTAGCCGCAGTAGATTCTGAGTTGACTTGTAGCCGAAGTAGATTCTGAGTTGACTTGTAGCCGCAGTAGATTCTGAGTTGAGACGTAGCCGCAGTAGATTCCGAGTCGAGAGGTAGCCGCAGTAGATTCTGAGTTGAGACGTAGCCGCAGTAGATTCTGAGTTGACTTGTAGCCGCAGTAGGTTCTGAGTTGACTTGTAGCCGCAGTAGATTCTGAGTTGACTTGTATCCGCAGTAGATTCTGAGTTCAGACGTAGCCGCAGTAGATTCTGAGTTGACTTGTAGCTGCAGTAGATTCTGAGTTTACTTGTAGCCGCAGTAGATTCGGAGTTGACTTGTAGCTGCAGTAGATTCTGAGTTGACTTGTAGCCGCAGTAGATTCTGAGATGACTTGTAGCCGAAGTAGATTCTGAGTTGACTTGTAGCCGCAGTAGATTCTGAGTTGAGACGTAGCCGCAGTAGATTCCGAGTTGAGACGTAGCCGCAGTAGATTCTGAGTTGACTTGTAGCCGCAGTAGATTCTGAGTTGACTTGTAGCCGCAGTAGATTCTGAGATGACTTGTAGCCGAAGTAGATTCTGAGTTGACTTGTAGCCGCAGTAGATTCTGAGTTGAGACGTAGCCGCAGTAGATTCCGAGTTGAGACGTAGCCGCAGTAGATTCTGAGTTGACTTGTAGCCGCAGTAGATTCTGAGTTGACTTGTAGCCGCAGTAGATTCTGAGTTGAGACGTAGCCGCAGTAGATTCTGAGTTGAGACGTAGCCGCAGTAGATTCTGAGTTGACTTGTAGCCGCAGTAGATTCTGAGTTGACTTGTAGCAGCAGTAGTTTCTGAGTTGAGACGTAGCCGCAGTAGATTCCGAGTTGAGACGTAGCCGCAGTAGATTCTGAGTTGACTTGTAGCCGCAGTAGATTCTGAGTTGACTTGTAGCCGCAGTAGATTCTGAGTTGTCTTGTAGCCGCAGTAGATTCTGAGTTGAGACGTAGCCGCAGTAGATTCTGAGTTGACTTGTAGCCGCAGTAGATTCTGAGTTGACTTGTAGCCGCAGTAGATTCTGAGTTGACTTGTAGCCGCAGTAGATTCTGAGTTGAGACGTAGCCGCAGTAGATTCCGAGTTGAGACGTAGCAGCAGAAGATTCTGAGTTGACTTGTAGCCGCAGTAGATTCTGAGTTGAGACGTAGCCGCAGTAGATTCCGAGTTGAGACGTAGCCGCAGTAGATTCTGAGTTGAGACGTAGCCGCAGTAGATTCTGAGTTGACTTGTAGCCGCAGTAGATTCTGAGTTGACTTGTAGCCGCAGTAGATTCTGAGTTGAGACGTAGCCGCAGTAGATTCTGAGTTGAGACATAGCCGCAGTAGATTCTGAGTTGACTTGTAGCCGCAGTAGATTCTGAGATGACTTGTAGCCGAAGTAGATTCTGAGTTGACTTGTAGCCGCAGTAGATTCTGAGTTGAGACGTAGCCGCAGTAGATTCCGAGTTGAGACGTAGCCGCAGTAGATTCTGAGTTGACTTGTAGCCGCAGTAGATTCTGAGTTGACTTGTAGCCGCAGTAGATTCTGAGATGACTTGTAGCCGAAGTAGATTCTGAGTTGACTTGTAGCCGCAGTAGATTCTGAGTTGACTTGTAGCCGCAGTAGATTCCGAGTTGAGACGTAGCCGCAGTAGATTCTGAGTTGACTTGTAGCCGCAGTAGATTCTGAGTTGACATGTAGCCGCAGTAGATTCTGAGTTGACTTGTAGCCGCAGTAGATTCTGAGTTGAGATGTAGCCACAGGAGATTCTGAGTTGAGACGTAGCCGCAGTAGATTCTGAGTTGACTTGTAGCCGCAGTAGATTCTGAGATGACTTGTAGCCGCAGTAGATTCTGAGTTGAGACGTAGCCGCAGTAGATTCCGAGTTGAGACGTAGCAGCAGAAGATTCTGAGTTTACTTGTAGCCGCAGTAGATTCTGAGTTGAGACGTAGCCGCAGAAGATTCTGAGTTGACTTGTAGCCGAAGTAGATTCTGAGTTGACTTGTAGCCGCAGTAGATTCTGAGTTGAGACGTAGCCGCAGTAGATTCCGAGTCGAGACGTAGCCGCAGTAGATTCTGAGTTGAGACGTAGCCGCAGTAGATTCTGAGTTGACTTGTAGCCGCAGTAGATTCTGAGTTGAGACGTAGCCGCAGTAGATTCTGAGTTGACTTGTAGCTTCAGTAGATTCTGAGTTGACTTGTAGCCGCAGTAGATTCTGAGTTGACTTGTAGCCGCAGTAGATTCCGAGTTGAGACGTAGCCGCAGTAGATTCTGAGTTCAGACGTAGCCACAGTAGATTCTGAGTTGAGACGTAGCCGCGGTAGATTCTGAGTTGACTTGTAGCCGCAGTAGATTCTGAGTTGACTTGTAGCCGCAGTAGATTCTGAGTTGACTTGTAGCCGCAGTAGATTCTGAGTTGACTTGTAGCCGCAATAGATTCTGAGTTGAGACGTAGCCGCAGTAGATTCCGAGTTGAGACGTAGCCGCAGTAGATTCTGAGTTGAGACGTAGCCGGAGTAGATTCCGAGTTGAGACGTAGCCGCAGTAGATTCCGAGTTGAGACGTAGCAGCAGAAGATTCTGAGTTGACTTGTAGCCGCAGTAGATTCTGAGTTGAGACGTAGCCGCAGTAGATTCTGAGTTGACTTGTAGCCGAAGTAGATTCTGAGTTGACTTGTAGCCGCAGTAGATTCTGAGTTGAGACGTAGCCGCAGTAGATTCCGAGTCGAGACGTAGCCGCAGTAGATTCTGAGTTGAGACGTAGCCGCAGTAGATTCTGAGTTGACTTGTAGCCGCAGTAGGTTCTGAGTTGACTTGTAGCCGCAGTAGATTCTGAGTTGACTTGTATCCGCAGTAGATTCTGAGTTGAGACGTAGCCGCAGTAGATTCTGAGTTGACTTGTAGCTGCAGTAGATTCTGAGTTTACTTGTAGCCGCAGTAGATTCGGAGTTGACTTGTAGCTGCAGTAGATTCTGAGTTGACTTGTAGCCGCAGTAGATTCTGAGATGACTTGTAGCCGAAGTAGATTCTGAGTTGACTTGTAGCCGCAGTAGATTCTGAGTTGAGACGTAGCCGCAGTAGATTCCGAGTTGAGACGTAGCCGCAGTAGATTCTGAGTTGACTTGTAGCCGCAGTAGATTCTGAGTTGACTTGTAGCCGCAGTAGATTCTGAGATGACTTCTAGCTGCAGTAGATTCTGAGTTGACTTGTAGCCGCAGTAGATTCTGAGTTGAGACGTAGCCGCAGTAGATTCCGAGTTGAGACGTAGCCGCAGTAGATTCTGAGTTGACTTGTAGCCGCAGTAGATTCTGAGTTGACTTGTAGCCGCAGTAGATTCTGAGTTGAGACGTAGCCGCAGTAGATTCTGAGTTGAGACGTAGCCGCAGTAGATTCTGAGTTGACTTGTAGCCGCAGTAGATTCTGAGTTGACTTGTAGCAGCAGTAGATTCTGAGTTGAGACGTAGCCGCAGTAGATTCCGAGTTGAGACGTAGCCGCAGTAGATTCTGAGTTGACTTGTAGCCGCAGTAGATTCTGAGTTGACTTGTAGCCGCAGTAGATTCTGAGTTGACTTGTAGCCGCAGTAGATTCTGAGTTGTCTTGTAGCCGCAGTAGATTCTGAGTTGACTTGTAGCCGCAGTAGATTCTGAGTTGACTTGTAGCCGCAGTAGATTCTGAGTTGACTTGTAGCCGCAGTAGATTCTGAGTTGACTTGTAGCCGCAGTAGATTCTGAGTTGAGACGTAGCCGCAGTAGATTCCGAGTTGAGACGTAGCAGCAGAAGATTCTGAGTTGACTTGTAGCCGCAGTAGATTCTGAGTTGAGACGTAGCCGCAGTAGATTCCGAGTTGAGACGTAGCCGCAGTAGATTCTGAGTTGACTTGTAGCCGCAGTAGATTCTGAGTTGACTTGTAGCCGCAGTAGATTCTGAGTTGACTTTTAGCCGCAGTAGATTCTGAGTTGAGACGTAGCCGCAGTAGATTCTGAGTTGAGACATAGCCGCAGTAGATTCTGAGTTGACTTGTAGCCGCAGTAGATTCTGAGATGACTTGTAGCCGAAGTAGATTCTGAGTTGACTTGTATCCGCAGTAGATTCTGAGTTGAGACGTAGCCGCAGTAGATTCCGAGTTGAGACGTAGCCGCAGTAGATTCTGAGTTGACTTGTAGCCGCAGTAGATTCTGAGTTGACTTGTAGCCGCAGTAGATTCTGAGATGACTTGTAGCCGAAGTAGATTCTGAGTTGACTTGTAGCCGCAGTAGATTCTGAGTTGAGACGTAGCCGCAGTAGATTCCGAGTTGAGACGTAGCCGCAGTAGATTCTGAGTTGACTTGTAGCCGCAGTAGATTCTGAGTTGACATGTAGCCGCAGTAGATTCTGAGTTGACTTGTAGCCGCAGTAGATTCTGAGTTGAGATGTAGCCACAGGAGATTCTGAGTTGAGACGTAGCCGCAGTAGATTCTGAGTTGACTTGTCGCCGCAGTAGATTCTGAGATGACTTGTAGCCGCAGTAGATTCTGAGTTGAGACGTAGCCGCAGTAGATTCCGAGTTGAGACGTAGCAGCAGAAGATTCTGAGTTGACTTGTAGCCGCAGTAGATTCTGAGTTGAGACGTAGCCGCAGAAGATTCTGAGTTGACTTGTAGCCGAAGTAGATTCTGAGTTGACTTGTAGCCGCAGTAGATTCTGAGTTGAGACGTAGCCGCAGTAGATTCCGAGTCGAGACGTAGCCGCAGTAGATTCTGAGTTGAGACGTAGCCGCAGTAGATTCTGAGTTGACTTGTAGCCGCAGTAGATTCTGAGTTGAGACGTAGCCGCAGTAGATTCTGAGTTGAGACGTAGCCGCAGTAGATTCTGAGTTGACTTGTAGCCTCAGTAGATTCTGAGTTGACTTGTAGCCGCAGTAGATTCTGAGTTGACTTGTAGCCGCAGTAGATTCCGAGTTGAGACGTAGCCGCAGTAGATTCTGAGTTCAGACGTAGCCGCAGTAGATTCTGAGTTGAGACGTAGCCGCGGTAGATTCTGAGTTGACTTGTAGCCGCAGTAGATTCTGAGTTGACTTGTAGCCGCAGTAGATTCTGAGTTGACTTGTAGCCGCAGTAGATTCTGAGTTGACTTGTAGCCGCAATAGATTCTGAGTTGAGACGTAGCCGCAGTAGATTCCGAGTTGAGACGTAGCCGCAGTAGATTCTGAGTTGAGACGTAGCCGGAGTAGATTCCGAGTTGAGACGTAGCCGCAGTAGATTCTGAGTTGAGACGTAGCCGCAGTAGATTCTGAGTTGAGACGTAGCCGGAGTAGATTCCGAGTTGAGACGTAGCCGCAGTAGATTCTGAGTTGACTTGTAGCCGCAGTAGATTCTGAGTTGAGACGTAGCCGCAGTAGATTCTGAGTTGAGACGTAGCCGCAGTAGATTCCGAGTTGAGACGTAGCCGCAGTAGATTCTGAGTTGACTTTTAGCCGCAGTAGATTCTGAGTTGAGACGTAGCCGCAGTAGATTCCGAGTTGAGACGTAGCCGCAGTAGATTCTGAGTTGAGACGTAGCCGGAGTAGATTCCGAGTTGAGACGTAGCCGCAGTAGATTCTGAGTTGACTTTTAGCCGCAGTAGATTCTGAGTTGAGACGTAGCCGCAGTAGATTCTGAGTTGACTTGTAGCCGCAGTAGATTCTGAGTTGACTTGTAGCCACAGTAGATTCTGAGTTGAGACGTAGCCGAAGTAGTTTCCGAGTTGAGACGTAGCAGCAGAAGATTCTGAGTTGACTTGTAGCCGCAGTAGATTCTGAGTTGAGACGTAGCCGCAGTAGATTCCGAGTTGAGACGTAGCCGCAGTAGATTCTGAGTTGACTTGTAGCCGCAGTAGATTCTGAGTTGACTTGTAGCCGCAGTAGATTCTGAGTTGACTTTTAGCCGCAGTAGATTCTGAGTTGACTTGTAGCCGCAGTAGATTCTGAGTTGAGACGTAGCCGCAGTAGATTCTGAGTTGAGACGTAGCCGCAGTAGATTCTGAGTTGACTTGTAGCCTCAGTAGATTCTGAGTTGACTTGTAGCCGCAGTAGATTCTGAGTTGACTTGTAGCCGCAGTAGATTCTGAGTTGAGACGTAGCCGCAGTAGATTCTGAGTTGACTTGTAGCTGCAGTAGATTCTGAGTTGAGACGTAGCCGCGGTAGATTCTGAGTTGACTTGTAGCCGCAGTAGATTCTGAGTTGACTTGTAGCCGCAATAGATTCTGAGTTGAGACGTAGCCGCAGTAGATTCCGAGTTGAGACGTAGCCGCAGTAAATTCTGAGTTGAGACGTAGCTGCAGTAGATTCTGAGTTTACTTGTAGCCGCAGTAGATTCTGAGTTGAGACGTAGCCGCAGTAGATTCTGTGTTGAGACGTAGCTGGAGTAGATTCCGAGTTGAGACGTAGCCGCAGTAGATTCTGAGTTGACTTGTAGCCGCAGTAGATTCTGAGTTGAGACGTAGCCGCAGTAGATTCTGAGTTGAGACGTAGCCGCAGTAGATTCCGAGTTGAGACGTAGCCGCAGTAGATTCTGAATTGACTTTTAGCCGCAGTAGATTCTGAGTTGAGACGTAGCCGCAGTAGATTCCGAGTTGAGACGTAGCCGCAGTTGATTCTGAGTTGAGACGTAGCCGCAGTAGATTCCGAGTTGAGACGTAGCCGCAGTAGATTCTGAGTTGACTTGTAGCCGCAGTAGATTCTGAGTTGAATTGTAGCCGCAGTAGATTCTGAGTTGAGACGTAGACGCAGTAGATTCCGAGTTGACTTGTAGCCGCAGTTTATTCTGAGTTGACTTGTAGCCGCAGTAGATTCTGAGTTGAGACGTAGCCGCAGTAGATTCTGAGTTGACTTGTAGCCGCAGTAGATTCTGAGTTGAGACGTAGCCGCAGTAGATTCTGAGTTGAGACATAGCCGCAGTAGATTCTGAGTTGACTTGTAGCCGCAGTAGATTCTGAGTTGACTTGTAGCCACAGTAGATTCTGAGTTGACTTGTAGCCGCAGTAGATTCTGAGTTGTCTTGTAGCCGCAGTAGATTCTGAGTTGAGACGTAGACGCAGTAGATTCTGAGTTGACTTGTAGCCGCAGTAGATTCTGAGTTGACTTGTAGCCGCAGTAGATTCTGAGTTGAGACGTAGCCACAGTAGATTCCGAGTTGAGACGTAGCCTCAGTAGATTCTGAGTTGACATGTAGCCGCAGTAGATTCTGAGTTGACTTGTAGCCGCAGTAGATTCTGAGATGACTTGTAGCCGCAGTAGATTCTGAGTTGAGACGTAGCCGCAGTAGATTCCGAGTTGAGACGTAGCAGCAGAAGATTCTGAGTTGACTTGTAGCCGCAGTAGATTCTGAGTTGAGACGTAGCCGCAGTAGATTCTGAGTTGACTTGTAGCCGAAGTAGTTTCTGAGTTGACTTGTAGCCGCAGTAGATTCTGAGTTGAGACGTAGCCGCAGTAGATTCCGAGTCGAGACGTAGCCGCAGTAGATTCTGAGTTGAGACGTAGCCGCAGTAGATTCTGAGTTGACTTGTAGCCGCAGTAGATTCTGAGTTGAGACGTAGCCGCAGTAGATTCTGAGTTGAGACGTAGCCGCAGTAGATTCTGAGTTGACTTGTAGCCTCAGTAGATTGTGAGTTGACTTGTAGCCGCAGTAGATTCTGAGTTGAGACGTAGCCGCAGTAGATTCTGAGTTGACTTGTAGCCGAAATACATTCTGAGTTGAGACGTAGCCGCAGTAGATTCTGAGTTGAGACGTAGCCGGAGTAGATTCCGAGTTGAGACGTAGCCGCAGTAGATTCTGAGTTGAGACGTAGCCGCAGTAGATTCTGAGTTGAGACGTAGCCGGAGTAGATTCCGAGTTGAGACGTAGCCGCAGTAGATTCTGAGTTGACTTGTAGCCGCAGTAGATTCTGAGTTGAGACGTAGCCGCAGTAGATTCTGAGTTGAGACGTAGCCGCAGTAGATTCCGAGTTGAGACGTAGCCGCAGTAGATTCTGAGTTGACTTTTAGCCGCAGTAGATTCTGAGTTGAGACGTAGCCGCAGTAGATTCCGAGTTGAGATGTAGCCGCAGTTGATTCTGAGTTGAGACGTAGCCGCAGTAGATTCCGAGTTGAGACGTAGCCGCAGTAGATTCTGAGTTGACTTGTAGCCGCAGTAGATTCTGAGTTGAATTGTAGCCGCAGTAGATTCTGAGTTGAGACGTAGCCGCAGTAGATTCCGAGTTGACTTGTAGCCGCAGTAGATTCTGAGTTGACTTGTAGCCGCAGTAGATTCTGAGTTGAGACGTAGCCGCAGTAGATTCTGAGTTGACTTGTAGCCGCAGTAGATTCTGAGTTGAGACGTAGCCGCAGTAGATTCCGAGTTGAGACGTAGCCGCAGTAGATTCTGAGTTGACTTGTAGCCACAGTAGATTCTGAGTTGACTTGTAGCCGCAGTAGATTCTGAGTTGTCTTGTAGCCGCAGTAGATTCTGAGTTGAGACGTAGACGCAGTAGATTCTGAGTTGACTTGTAGCCGCAGTAGATTCTGAGTTGAGACGTAGCCGCAGTAGATTCCGAGTTGAGACGTATCCTCAGTAGATTGTGAGTTGACATGTAGCCGCAGTAGATTCTGAGTTGACTTGTAGCCGCAGTAGATTCTGAGATGACTTGTAGCCGCAGTAGATCCTGAGTTGAGACGTAGCCGCAGTAGATTCCGAGTTGAGACGTAGCAGCAGAAGATTCTGAGTTGACTTGTAGCCGCAGTAGATTCTGAGTTGAGACGTAGCCGCAGTAGATTCTGAGTTGACTTGTAGCCGAAGTAGATTCTGAGTTGACTTGTAGCCGCAGTAGATTCTGAGTTGAGACGTAGCCGCAGTAGATTCCGAGTCGAGACGTAGCCGCAGTAGATTCTGAGTTTAGACGTAGCCGCAGTAGATTCTGTGTTGGCTTGTAGCCGCAGTAGATTCTGAGTTGACTTGTAGCCGCAGTAGATTCTGAGTTGACTTGTATCCGCTGTAGATTCTGAGTTCAGACGTAGCCGCAGTAGATTCTGAGTTGACTTGTAGCTGCAGTAGATTCTGAGTTTACTTGTAGCCGCAGTAGATTCTGAGTTGACTTGTAGCTGCAGTAGATTCTGAGTTGACTTGTAGCCGCAGTAGATTTTGAGATGACTTGTAGCCGAAGTAGATTCTGAGTTGACTTGTAGCCGCAGTAGATTCTGAGTTGAGACGTAGCCGCAGTAGATTCCGAGTTGAGACGTAGCCGCAGTAGATTCTGAGTTGACTTGTAGCCGCAGTAGATTCTGAGTTGACTTGTAGCCGCAGTAGATTCTGAGATGACTTGTAGCCGAAGTAGATTCTGAGTTGACTTGTAGCCGCAGTAGATTCTGAGCTGAGACGTAGCCGCAGTAGATTCCGAGTTGAGACGTAGCCGCAGTAGATTCTGAGTTGACTTGTAGCCGCAGTAGATTCTGAGTTGACTTGTAGCCGCAGTAGATTCTGAGTTGACTTGTAGCCGCTGTAGATTCTGAGTTGACTTGTAGCCGCAGTAGATTCTGAGTTGAGACGTAGCCGCAGTAGATTCTGAGTTGACTTGTAGCCTCAGTAGATTCTGAGTTGACTTTTAGCCGCAGTAGATTCTGAGTTGACTTGTAGCCGCAGTAGATTCTGAGTTGAGACGTAGCCGCAGTAGATTCTGAGTTCAGACGTAGCCGCAGTAGATTCTGAGTTGAGACGTAGTCGCGGTAGATTCTGAGTTGACTTGTAGCCGCAGTAGATTCTGAGTTGACTTGTAGCAGCAGTAGATTCTGAGTTGACTTGTAGCCGCAGTAGATTCTGAGTTGAGACGTAGCCGCAGTAGATTCCGAGTTGAGACGTAGCCGCAGTAGATTCTGAGTTGAGACGTAGCCGGAGTAGATTCCGAGTTGAGACGTAGCCGCAGTAGATTCTGAGTTGACTTTAACCGCAGTAGATTCTGAGTTGAGACGTAGCCGCAGTAGATTCTGAGTTGACTTGTAGCCGCAGTAGATTCTGAGTTGACTTGTAGCCGCAGTAGATTCTGAGTTGAGACGTAGCCGCAGTAGATTCTGAGTTGAGACGTAGCCGCAGTTTATTTCGAGTTGAGACGTAGCCGCAGTTGATTCTGAGTTGAGACGTAGCCGCAGTAGATTCCGAGTTGAGACGTAGCCGCAGTAGATTCTGAGTTGACTTGTAGCCGCAGTAGATTCTGAGTTGACTTGTAGCCGCAGTAGATTCTGAGTTGAGACGTAGCCGCAGTAGATTCCGAGTTGACTTGTAGCCGCAGTAGATTCTGAGTTGACTTGTAGCCGCAGTAGATTCTGAGTTGAGACGTAGCCGCAGTAGATTCTGAGTTGACTTGTTGCCGCAGTAGATTCTGAGTTGAGACGTAGCCGCAGTAGATTCTGAGTTGAGACATAGCCGCAGTAGATTCTGAGTTGAGTTGTAGCCGCAGTAGATTCTGAGTTGACTTGTAGCCACAGTAGATTCTGAGTTGACTTGTAGCCGCAGTAGATTCTGAGTTGTCTTGTAGCCGCAGTAGATTCTGAGTTGAGACGTAGACGCAGTAGATTCTGAGTTGACTTGTAGCCGCAGTAGATTCTGAGTTGACTTGTAGCCGCAGTAGATTCTGAGTTGAGACGTAGCCGCAGTAGATTCCGAGTTGAGACGTATCCTCAGTAGATTCTGAGTTGACATGTAGCCGCAGTAGATTCTGAGTTGACTTGTAGCCGCAGTAGATTCTGAGATGACTTGTAGCCGCAGTAGATTCTGAGTTGAGACGTAGCCGCAGTAGATTCCGAGTTGAGACGTAGCAGCAGAAGATTCTGAGTTGACTTGTAGCCGCAGTAGATTCTGAGTTGAGACGTAGCCGCAGTAGATTCTGAGTTGACTTGTAGCCGAAGTAGATTCTGAGTTGACTTGTAGCCGCAGTAGATTCTGAGTTGAGACGTAGCCGCAGTAGATTCCGAGTCGAGACGTAGCTGCAGTAGATTCTGAGTTGAGACGTAGCCGCAGTAGATTCTGAGTTGACTTGTAGCCGCAGTAGATTCTGAGTTGACTTGTAGCCGCAGTAGATTCTGAGTTGACTTGTATCTGCAGTAGATTCTGAGTTCAGACGTAGCCGCAGTAGATTCTGAGTTGACTTGTAGCTGCAGTAGATTCTGAGTTTACTTGTAGCCGCAGTAGATTCTGAGTTGACTTGTAGCTGCAGTAGATTCTGAGTTGACTTGTAGCCGCAGTAGATTCTGAGTTGAGACGTAGCCGCAGTAGATTCTGAGTTGACTTGTAGCCGCAGTAGATTCTGAGTTGAGACGTAGCCGCAGTAGATTCTGAGTTGACTTGTAGCCGCAGTAGATTCTGAGTTGATTTGTAGCCGCAGTAGATTCTGAGTTGAGACGTAGCCGCAGTAGATTCCGAGTTGAGACGTAGTCGCAGTAGTTTCTGAGTTGAGACGTAGCCGCAGTAGATTCTGAGTTGACTTGTAGCCGCAGTAGATTCTGAGTTGACTTGTAGCCGCAGTAGATTCTGAGTTGAGACGTAGCCGCAGTAGATTCTGAGTAGAGACCTAGCCGCAGTAGATTCTGAGTTGAGACGTAGCCGCAGTAGATTCTGAGTTGACTTGTAGCCACAGAAGATTCTGAGTTGACTTGTAGCCGCAGTAGATTCTGAGTTGAGACGTAGCCACAGTAGATTCTGAGTTGACTTGTAGCCGCAGTAGATTCTGAGTTGACTTGTAGCCGCAGTAGATTCTGAGTTGACTTGTAGCCGCAGTAGTTTCTGAGTTGACTTGTAGCCGCAGTAGATTCTGAGTTGAGACGTAGCCGCAGTAGATTCCGAGTTTACTTGTAATCGCAGTAGATTCTGAGTTGAGACGTAGCCGCAGTAGATTCTGAGTTGACTTGTAGCCGCAGTAGATTCTGAGTTGACTTGTAGCCGCAGTAGATTCTGAGTTTACTTCTAGCCGCAGTAGATTCTGAGTTGACTTGTAGCCGCAGTAGATTCTGAGTTGAGACGTAGCCACAGTAGATTCTGAGTTCAGACTTAGCCGCAGTAGATTCTGAGTTGAGACGTAGCCGCAGTAGATTCTGAGTTGACTTGTAGCCGCAGTAGATTCTGAGTTGACTTGTAGCCGCAGTAGATTCTGAGTTGAGGCGTAGCCGCAGTAGATTCTGAGTTGACTTGTAGCCGCAGTAGATTCTGAGTTGACTTGTAGCCGCAGTAGATTCTGAGTTGAGACGTAGCCGCAGTAGATTCTGAGTTGACTTGTAGCCGCAGTAGATTCTGAGTTGACTTGTAGCCACAGTAGATTCTGAGTTGACATGTAGCCGCAGTAGATTCTGAGTTGAGACGTAGCCACAGTAGATTCCGAGTTGAGACGTAGCCGCAGTAGATTCTGAGTTGACTTGTAGCCGCAGTAGATTCTGAGTTGACTTGTAGCCGCAGTAGATTCTGAGATGACTTGTAGCCGCAGTAGATTCTGAGTTGAGACGTAGCCGCAGTAGATTCCGAGTTGAGATGTAGCCGCAGTAGATTCTGAGTTGACTTGTAGCCGCAGTAGTTTCTGAGTTGACTTGTAGCCGCAGTAGATTCTGAGATGACTTGTAGCCGAAGTAGATTCTGAGTTGACTTGTAGCCGCAGTAGATTCTGAGTTGAGACGTAGCCGCAGTAGATTCCGAGTTGAGACGTAGCCGCAGTAGATTCTGAGTTGAGACGTAGCCGCAGTAGATTCTGAGTTGACTTGTAGCCGCAGTAGATTCTGAGTTGACTTGTAGCCGCAGTAGATTCTGAGTTGAGACGTAGCCGCAGTAGATTCTGAGTTGAGACATAGCCGCAGTAGATTCTGAGTTGACTTGTAGCCGCAGTAGATTCTGAGTTGACTTGTAGCCGCACTAGATTCTGAGTTGAGACGTAGACGCAGTAGATTCTGAGTTGACTTGTAGCCGCAGTAGATTCTTAGTTGAGACGTAGCCACAGTAGATTTTGAGTTGACTTGTAGCCGCAGTAGATTCTGAGTTGACTTGTAGCCGCAGTAGATTCTGAGTTGAGACGTAGCCGCAGTAGATTCTGAATTGACTTTTAGCCGCAGTAGATTCTGAGTTGACTTGTAGCCGCATTAGATTCTGAGTTGAGACGTAGCCGCAGTAGATTCTGAGTTGACTTGTAGCCGCAGTAGATTCCGAGTTGAGACGTAGCCGCAGTAGATTCTGAGTTGAGACGTAGCCGCAGTAGATTCCGAGTTGAGACGTAGCCGCAGTAGATTCTGAGTTGACTTGTAGCCGCAGTAGATTCTGAGTTGAGACGTAGCCGCAGTAGATTCCGAGTTGACTTGTAGCCGCAGTAGATTCTGAGTTGACTTGTAGCCGCAGTAGATTCTGAGTTGAGACGTAGCCGCAGTAGATTCTGAGTTGACTTGTAGCTGCAGTAGATTCTGAGTAGACTTGTAGCCGCAGTAGATTCTGAGTTGACTTGTAGCCGCAGTAGATTCTGAGTTGAGACGTAGCCGCAGTTGATTCCGAGTTGAGACGTAGCCGCAGTTGATTCTGAGTTGAGACGTAGCCGCAGTAGATTCTGAGTTGAGACGTAGCCGCAGTAGATTCTTAGTTGACTTCTAGCCGCAGTAGATTCTGAGTTGAGACGTAGCTGCAGTAGATTCTGAGTTCAGACGTAGCCGCAGTAGATTCTGAGTTGAGACGTAGCCGCGGTAGATTCTGAGTTGACTTGTAGCCGCAGTAGATTCTGAGTTGACTTGTAGCCGCAGTAGATACTGAGTTGACTTGTAGCCGCAGTAGATTCCGTGTTGACTTGTAGCCGCAGTAGATTCTGAGTTGACTTGTAGCCGCAGTAGATTCTGAGTTGAGACGTAGCCGCAGTAGATTCCGAGTTGACTTGTAGCCGCAGTAGATTCTGAGTTGAGACGTAGCCGCAGTAGATTCTGAGTTGACTTGTAGCCGCAGTAGATTCTGAGTTGACTTGTAGCCGCAGTAGATTCTGAGTTGAGACGTAGCCGCAGTAGATTCCGAGTTGAGACGTAGCCGCAGTAGATTCTGAGTTGACTTGTAGCCACAGTAGATTCTGAGTTGACGTGTAGCCGCAGTAGATTCTGAGTTGTCTTGTAGCCGCAGTAGATTCTGAGTTGAGACGTAGACGCAGTAGATTCTGAGTTGACTTGTAGCCGCAGTAGATTCTGAGTTGAGACGTAGCCGCAGTAGATTCCGAGTTGAGACGTATCCTCAGTAGATTCTGAGTTGACATGTAGCCGCAGTAGATTCTGAGTTGACTTGTAGCCGCAGTAGATTCTGAGTTGAATTGGTGCCGCAGTAGATTCTGAGTTGAGACGTAGCCGCAGTAGATTCCGAGTTGAGACGTAGCAGCAGAAGATTCTGAGTTGACTTGTAGCCGCAGTAGATTCTGAGTTGAGACGTAGCCGCAGTAGATTCTGAGTTGACTTGTAGCCGAAGTAGATTCTGAGTTGACTTGTAGCCGCAGTAGATTCTGAGTTGAGACGTAGCCGCAGTAGATTCCGAGTTGAGACGTAGCCGCAGTAGATTCTGAGTTGAGACGTAGCCGCAGTAGATTCTGAGTTGACTTGTAGCCGCAGTAGATTCTGAGTTCAGACGTAGCCGCAGTAGATTCTGAGTTGACTTGTAGCCTCAGTAGATTCTGAGTTCAGACGTAGCCGCAGTAGATTCTGAGTTGACTTGTAGCTGCAGTAGATTCTGAGTTTACTTGTAGCCGCAGTAGATTCTGAGTTGACTTGTAGCTGCAGTAGATTCTGAGTTGACTTGTAGCCGCAGTAGATTCTGAGATGACTTGTAGCCGAAGTAGATTCTGAGTTGACTTGTAGCCGCAGTAGATTCTGAGTTGAGACGTAGCCGCAGTAGATTCCGAGTTGAGACGTAGCCGCAGTAGATTCTGAGTTGACTTGTAGCCGCAGTAGATTCTGAGTTGACTTGTAGCCGCAGTAGATTCTGAGTTGACTTGTAGCCGCAGTAGATTCTGAGATGACTTGTAGCCGAAGTAGATTCTGAGTTGACTTGTAGCCGCAGTAGATTCTGAGTTGACTTGTAGCCGCAGTAGATTCTGAGTTGACTTGTAGCCGCAGTAGATTCTGAGTTGAGACGTAGCCGCAGTAGATTCTGAGTTGACTTGTAGCCTCAGTAGATTCTGAGTTGACTTGTAGCCGCAGTAGATTCTGAGTTGACTTGTAGCAGCAGTAGATTCTGAGTTGACTTGTAGCCGCAATAGATTCTGAGTTGAGACGTAGCCGCAGTAGATTCCGAGTTGAGACGTAGCCGCAGTAGATTCTGAGTTGAGACGTAGCCGGAGTAGATTCCGAGTTGAGACGTAGCCGCAGTAGATTCTGAGTTGACTTTTAGCCGCAGTAGATTCTGAGTTGAGACGTAGCCGCAGTAGATTCTGAGTTGACTTGTAGCCGCAGTAGATTCTGAGTTGACTTGTAGCCGCAGTAGATTCTGAGTTGAGACGTAGCCGCAGTAGATTCTGAGTTTAGACGTAGCCGCAGTTTATTTCGAGTTGAGACGTAGCCGCAGTTGATCTGAGTTGAGACGTAGCCGCAGTAGATTCCGAGTTGAGACGTAGCCGCAGTAGATTCTGAGTTGACTTGTAGCCGCAGTAGATTCTGAGTTGACTTGTAGCCGCAGTAGATTCTGAGTTGAGACGTAGCCGCAGTAGATTCCGAGTTGACTTGTAGCCGCAGTAGATTCTGAGTTGACTTGTAGCCGCAGTAGATTCTGAGTTGAGACGTAGCCGCAGTAGATTCTGAGTTGACTTGTTGCCGCAGTAGATTCTGAGTTGAGACGTAGCCGCAGTAGATTCTGAGTTGAGACATAGCCGCAGTAGATTCTGAGTTGAGTTGTAGCCGCAGTAGATTCTGAGTTGACTTGTAGCCACAGTAGATTCTGAGTTGACTTGTAGCCGCAGTAGATTCTGAGTTGTCTTGTAGCCGCAGTAGATTCTGAGTTGAGACGTAGACGCAGTAGATTCTGAGTTGACTTGTAGCCGAAGTAGATTCTGAGTTGACTTGTAGCCGCAGTAGATTCTGAGTTGAGACGTAGCCGCAGTAGATTCCGAGTTGAGACGTAGCCGCAGTAGATTCTGAGTTGAGACGTAGCCGCAGTAGATTCTGAGTTGACTTGTAGCCGCAGTAGATTCTGAGTTCAGACGTAGCCGCAGTAGATTCTGAGTTGACTTGTAGCCTCAGTAGATTCTGAGTTCAGACGTAGCCGCAGTAGATTCTGAGTTGACTTGTAGCTGCAGTAGATTCTGAGTTTACTTGTAGCCGCAGTAGATTCTGAGTTGACTTGTAGCTGCAGTAGATTCTGAGTTGACTTGTAGCCGCAGTAGATTCTGAGATGACTTGTAGCCGAAGTAGATTCTGAGTTGACTTGTAGCCGCAGTAGATTCTGAGTTGAGACGTAGCCGCAGTAGATTCCGAGTTGAGACGTAGCCGCAGTAGATTCTGAGTTGACTTGTAGCCGCAGTAGATTCTGAGTTGACTTGTAGCCGCAGTAGATTCTGAGTTGACTTGTAGCCGCAGTAGATTCTGAGATGACTTGTAGCCGAAGTAGATTCTGAGTTGACTTGTAGCCGCAGTAGATTCTGAGTTGACTTGTAGCCGCAGTAGATTCTGAGTTGACTTGTAGCCGCAGTAGATTCTGAGTTGAGACGTAGCCGCAGTAGATTCTGAGTTGACTTGTAGCCTCAGTAGATTCTGAGTTGACTTGTAGCCGCAGTAGATTCTGAGTTGACTTGTAGCCGCAGTAGATTCTGAGTTGAGACGTAGCCGCAGTAGATTCTGAGTTCAGACGTAGCCGCAGTAGATTCTGAGTTGAGACGTAGCCGCGGTAGATTCTGAGTTGACTTGTAGCCGCAGTAGATTCTGAGTTGACTTGTAGCAGCAGTAGATTCTGAGTTGACTTGTAGCCGCAATAGATTCTGAGTTGAGACGTAGCCGCAGTAGATTCCGAGTTGAGACGTAGCCGCAGTAGATTCTGAGTTGAGACGTAGCCGGAGTAGATTCCGAGTTGAGACGTAGCCGCAGTAGATTCTGAGTTGACTTTTAGCCGCAGTAGATTCTGAGTTGAGACGTAGCCGCAGTAGATTCTGAGTTGACTTGTAGCCGCAGTAGATTCTGAGTTGACTTGTAGCCGCAGTAGATTCTGAGTTGAGACGTAGCCGCAGTAGATTCTGAGTTTAGACGTAGCCGCAGTTTATTTCGAGTTGAGACGTAGCCGCAGTTGATCTGAGTTGAGACGTAGCCGCAGTAGATTCCGAGTTGAGACGTAGCCGCAGTAGATTCTGAGTTGACTTGTAGCCGCAGTAGATTCTGAGTTGACTTGTAGCCGCAGTAGATTCTGAGTTGAGACGTAGCCGCAGTAGATTCCGAGTTGACTTGTAGCCGCAGTAGATTCTGAGTTGACTTGTAGCCGCAGTAGATTCTGAGTTGAGACGTAGCCGCAGTAGATTCTGAGTTGACTTGTTGCCGCAGTAGATTCTGAGTTGAGACGTAGCCGCAGTAGATTCTGAGTTGAGACATAGCCGCAGTAGATTCTGAGTTGAGTTGTAGCCGCAGTAGATTCTGAGTTGACTTGTAGCCACAGTAGATTCTGAGTTGACTTGTAGCCGCAGTAGATTCTGAGTTGTCTTGTAGCCGCAGTAGATTCTGAGTTGAGACGTAGACGCAGTAGATTCTGAGTTGACTTGTAGCCGCAGTAGATTCTGAGTTGACTTGTAGCCGCAGTAGATTCTGAGTTGAGACGTAGCCGCAGTAGATTCCGAGTTGAGACGTATCCTCAGTAGATTCTGAGTTGACATGTAGCCGCAGTAGATTCTGAGTTGACTTGTAGCCGCAGTAGATTCTGAGTTGACTTGTAGCTGCAGTAGATTCTGAGTTTACTTGTAGCCGCAGTAGATTCTGAGTTGACTTGTAGCTGCAGTAGATTCTGAGTTGACTTGTAGCCGCAGTAGATTCCGAGTTGAGACGTAGCCGCAGTAGATTCTGAGTTGAGACGTAGCCGCAGTAGATTCTGAGTTGACTTGTAGCCGCAGTAGATTCTGAGTTGAGACGTAGCCGCAGTAGATTCTGAGTTGACTTGTAGCCGCAGTAGATTCTGAGTTGACTTGTAGCCGCAGTAGATTCTGAGTTGAGACGTAGCCGCAGTAGATTCTGAGTAGAGACCTAGCCGCAGTAGATTCTGAGTTGAGACGTAGCCGCAGTAGATTCTGAGTTGACTTGTAGCCACAGAAGATTCTGAGTTGACTCGTAGACGCAGTAGATTCTGAGTTGAGACGTAGCCACAGTAGATTCTGAGTTGACTTGTAGCCGCAGTAGATTCTGAGTTGACTTGTAGCCGCAGTAGTTTCTGAGTTGACTTGTAGCCGCAGTAGATTCTGAGTTGAGACGTAGCCGCAGTAGATTCCGAGTTTACTTGTAATCGCAGTAGATTCTGAGTTGAGACGTAGCCGCAGTAGATTCTGAGTTGACTTGTAGCCGCAGTAGATTCTGAGTTGACTTCTAGCCGCAGTAGATTCTGAGTTGACTTGTAGCCGCAGTAGATTCTGAGTTGAGACGTAGCCACAGTAGATTCTGAGTTGAGACGTAGCCGCAGTAGATTCTGAGTTGAGACGTAGCCGCAGTAGATTCTGAGTTGACTTGTAGCCGCAGTAGATTCTGAGTTGACTTGTAGCCGCAGTAGATTCTGAGTTGAGGCGTAGCCGCAGTAGATTCTGAGTTGACTTGTAGCCTCAGTAGATTCTGAGTTGACTTGTAGCCGCAGTAGATTCTGAGTTGAGACGTAGCCGCAGTAGATTCTGAGTTGACTTGTAGCCACAGTAGATTCTGAGTTGACATGTAGCCGCAGTAGATTCTGAGTTGAGACGTAGCCACAGTAGATTCCGAGTTGAGACGTAGCCGCAGTAGATTCTGAGTTGACTTGTAGCCGCAGTAGATTCTGAGTTGACTTGTAGCCGCAGTAGATTCTGAGATGACTTGTAGCCGCAGTAGATTATGAGTTGACTTGTAGCCGCAGTAGATTCTGAGTTGACTTGTAGCCGCAGTAGATTCTGAGTTGACTTGTAGCCGCAGTAGTTTCTGAGTTGACTTCTAGCCGCAGTAGATTCTGAGATGACTTGTAGCCGAAGTAGATTCTGAGTTGAGACGTAGCCGCAGTTGATTCCGAGTTGAGACGTAGCCGCAGTAGATTCCGAGTTGAGACGTAGCCGCAGTAGATTCTGAGTTGAGACGTAGCCGCAGTAGATTCTGAGTTGACTTGTAGCCGCAGTAGATTCTGAGTTGACTTGTAGCCGCAGTAGATTCTGAGTTGACTTCTAGCTGCAGTAGATTCTGAGTTGACTTGTAGCCGCAGTAGATTCTGAGTTGACTTGTAGCCGCAGTAGATTCTGAGTTGAGACGTAGCCGCAGTAGATTCTGAGTTGACTTGTAGCCGCAGTAGATTCTGAGTTGAATTGTAGCCGCACTAGATTCTGAGTTGAGACGTAGCCGCAGTAGATTCCGAGTTGACTTGTAGCCGCAGTAGATTCTTAGTTGAGACGTAGCCACAGTAGATTTTGAGTTGACTTGTAGCCGAAGTAGATTCTGAGTTTACTTGTAGCCGCAGTAGATTCTGAGTTGACTTGTAGCCGCAGTAGAT
The DNA here is from genome assembly GCF_054131305.1 of Coturnix japonica. NCBI lineage: Eukaryota > Metazoa > Chordata > Aves > Galliformes > Phasianidae > Coturnix > Coturnix japonica. The sequence continues at coordinate 4,444,489 of NC_140682.1, read as the reverse complement.
TCTGAGTTGACTTGTAGCCGCAGTAGATTCTGAATTGACTTGTAGCCGCAGTAGATTCTGAGTTGACTTGTAGCCGCAGTAGATTCTGAGTTGACTTGTAGCCGCAGTAGATTCTGAGTTGAGACGTAGCCGCAGTAGATTCCGAGTTGACTTGTAGCCGCAGTAGATTCTGAGTTGACTTGTAGCCGCAGTAGATTCTGAGTTGAGACGTAGCCGCAGTAGATTCTGAGTTGACTTGTAGCTGCAGTAGATTCTGAGTAGACTTGTAGCCGCAGTAGATTCTGAGTTGACTTGTAGCCGCAGTAGATTCTGAGTTGAGACGTAGCCGCAGTTGATTCCGAGTTGAGACGTAGCCGCAGTTGATTCTGAGTTGAGACGTAGCCGCAGTAGATTCTGAGTTGAGACGTAGCCGCAGTAGATTCTTAGTTGACTTCTAGCCGCAGTAGATTCTGAGTTGAGACGTAGCTGCAGTAGATTCTGAGTTCAGACGTAGCCGCAGTAGATTCTGAGTTGAGACGTAGCCGCAGTAGATTCTGAGTTGACTTGTAGCCGCAGTAGATTCTGAGTTGACTTGTAGCCGCAGTAGATTCTGAGTTGACTTGTAGCCGCAGTAGATTCCGAGTTGACTTGTAGCCGCAGTAGATTCTGAGTTGACTTGTAGCCGCAGTAGATTCTGAGTTGAGACGTAGCCGCAGTAGATTCTGAGTTGACTTGTAGCTGCAGTAGATTCTGAGTTGACTTGTAGCCGCAGTAGATTCTGAGTTGACTTGTAGCCGCAGTAGATTCTGAGTTGAGACGTAGCCGCAGTAGATTCCGAGTTGACTTGTAGCCGCAGTAGATTCTGAGTTGACATGTAGCCGCAGTAGATTCTGAGTTGAGACGTAGCCGCAGTAGATTCTGAGTTGACTTGTAGCTGCAGTAGATTCTGAGTTGACTTGTAGCCGCAGTAGATTCTGAGTTGACTTGTAGCCGCAGTAGATTCTGAGTTGAGACGTAGCCGCAGTTGATTCCGAGTTGAGACGTAGCCGCAGTTGATTCTGAGTTGACTTGTAGCCGCAGTAGATTCTGAGTTGAGACGTAGCCGCAGTAGATTCTGAGTTGACTTGTAGCTGCAGTAGATTCTGAGTAGACTTGTAGCCGCAGTAGATTCTGAGTAGACTTGTAGCCGCAGTAGATTCTGAGTTGAGACGTAGCCGCAGTTGATTCCGAGTTGAGACGTAGCCGCAGTTGATTCTGAGTTGAGACGTAGCCGCAGTAGATTCTGAGTTGAGACGTAGCCGCAGTAGATTCTTAGTTGACTTCTAGCCGCAGTAGATTCTGAGTTGAGACGTAGCTGCAGTAGATTCTGAGTTCAGACGTAGCCGCAGTAGATTCTGAGTTGAGACGTAGCCGCGGTAGATTCTGAGTTGACTTGTAGCCGCAGTAGATTCTGAGTTGACTTGTAGCCGCAGTAGATTCCGAGTTGACTTGTAGCCGCAGTAGATTCTGAGTTGACTTGTAGCCGCAGTAGATTCTGAGTTGAGACGTAGCCGCAGTAGATTCTGAGTTGAGACGTAGCCGCAGTAGATACCGAGTTGACTTGTAGCCGCAGTAGATTCTGAGTTGACTTGTAGCCGCAGTAGATTCTGAGTTGAGACGTAGCCGCAGTAGATTCCGAGTTGACTTGTAGCCGCAGTAGATTCTGAGTTGACATGTAGCCGCAGTAGATTCTGAGTTGAGACGTAGCCGCAGTAGATTCTGAGTTGACTTGTAGCTGCAGTAGATTCTGAGTTGACTTGTAGCCGCAGTAGATTCTGAGTTGACTTGTAGCCGCAGTAGATTCTGAGTTGAGACGTAGCCGCAGTTGATTCCGAGTTGAGACGTAGCCGCAGTTGATTCTGAGTTGAGACGTAGCCGCAGTAGATTCCGAGTTGAGACGTAGCCGCAGTAGATTCTTAGTTGACTTGTAGCCGCAGTAGATTCTGAGTTGAGACGTAGCTGCAGTAGATTCTGAGTTCAGACGTAGCCGCAGTAGATTCTGAGTTGAGACGTAGCCGCGGTAGATTCTGAGTTGACTTGTAGCCGCAGTAGATTCTGAGTTGACTTGTAGCCGCAGTAGATTCTGTGTTGACTTGTAGCCGCAGTAGATTCCGAGTTGACTTGTAGCCGCAGTAGATTCCGAGTTGACTTGTAGCCGCAGTAGATTCTGAGTTGACTTGTAGCCGCAGTACATTCTTAGTTGAGACGTAGCCGCAGTAGATTATGAGTTGACTTGTAGCCGCAGTAGATTCTGAGTTGACTTGTAGCCGCAGTAGATTCTGAGTTGACTTGTAGCCGCAGTAGATTCTGAGTTGAGAGGTAGCCGCAGTAGATTCCGAGTTGAGACGTAGCCGCAGTAGATTCTGAGTTGAGACGTAGCCGCAGTAGATTCTGAGTTGACTTGTAGCCGCAGTATATTCTGAGTTGAGACGTAGCCGCAGTAGATTCTGAGTTGACTTGTAGATGCAGTAGATTCTGAGTTGAGACGTAGCCGCAGTAGATTCTGAGTTGAGACGTAGCCGCAGTAGATTCTGAGTTGAGACGTAGCCGCAGTAGATTCTGAGTTGACTTGTAGCCGCAGTAGATTCTGAGTTGAGACGTAGCCGCAGTAGATTCCGAGTTGAGACGTAGCAGCAGAAGATTCTGAGTTGACTTGTAGCCGCAGTAGATTCTGAGTTGAGACGTAGCCGCAGTAGATTCTGAGTTGACTTGTAGCCGAAGTAGATTCTGAGTTGGCTTGTAGCCGCAGTAGATTCTGAGTTGAGACGTAGCCGCAGTAGATTCCGAGTCGAGACGTAGCCGCAGTAGATTCTGAGTTGAGACGTAGCCGCAGTAGATTCTGAGTTGACTTGTAGCCGCAGTAGATTCTGAGTTGACTTGTAGCCGCAGTAGATTCTGAGTTGACTTGTATCTGCAGTATATTCTGAGTTCAGACGTAGCCGCAGTAGATTCTGAGTTGACTTGTAGCTGCAGTAGACTCTGAGTTTACTTGTAGCCGCAGTAGATTCTGAGTTGACTTGTAGCTGCAGTAGATTCTGAGTTGACTTGTTGCCGCAGTAGATTCTGAGTTGAGACGTAGCCGCAGTAGATTCTGAGTTGACTTGTAGCCGCAGTAGATTCTGAGTTGAGACGTAGCCGCAGTAGATTCTGAGTTGATTTGTAGCCGCAGTAGATTCTGAGTTGAGACGTAGCCGCAGTAGATTCCGAGTTGAGACGTAGCCGCAGTAGATTCTGAGTTGAGACGTAGCCGCAGTAGATTCTGAGTTGACTTGTAGCCGCAGTAGATTCTGAGTTGACTTGTAGCCGCAGTAGATTCTGAGTTGAGACGTAGCCGCAGTAGATTCTGAGTTGAGACGTAGTCGCAGTAGATTCTGAGTTGAGACGTAGCCGCAGTAGATTCTGAGTTGACTTGTAGCCACAGAAGATTCTGAGTTGACTTGTAGCCGCAGTAGATTCTGAGTTGAGACGTATCCTCAGTAGATTCTGAGTTGACTTGTAGCCGCAGTAGATTCTGAGTTGACTTGTAGCCGCAGTAGTTTCTGAGATGACTTGTAGCCGCAGTAGATTCTGAGTTGAGACGTAGCCGCAGTAGATTCCGAGTTTACTTGTAATCGCAGTAGATTCTGAGTTGAGACGTAGCCGCAGTAGATTCTGAGTTGACTTGTAGCCGCAGTAGATTCTGAGTTGAGACGTAGCCACAGTAGATTCTGAGTTGAGACGTAGCCGCAGTAGATTCTGAGTTGAGACGTAGCCGCAGTAGATTCTGAGTTGACTTGTAGCCGCAGTAGATTCTGAGTTGACTTGTAGCCGCAGTAGATTCTGAGTTGAGGCGTAGCCGCAGTAGATTCTGAGTTGACTTGTAGCCGCAGTAGATTCTGAGTTGACTTGTAGCCGCAGTAGATTCTGAGTTGAGACGTAGCCGCAGTAGATTCTGAGTTGACTTGTAGCCGCAGTAGATTCTGAGTTGACTTGTAGCCACAGTAGATTCTGAGTTGACATGTAGCCGCAGTAGATTCTGAGTTGAGACGTAGCCACAGTAGATTCCGAGTTGAGACGTAGCCGCAGTAGATTCTGAGTTGACTTGTAGCCGCAGTAGATTCTGAGTTGACTTGTAGCCGCAGTAGATTCTGAGATGACTTGTAGCCGCAGTAGATTCTGAGTTGAGACGTAGCCGCAGTAGATTCCGAGTTGAGATGTAGCCGCAGTAGATTCTGAGTTGACTTGTAGCCGCAGTAGTTTCTGAGTTGACTTGTAGCCGCAGTAGATTCTGAGATGACTTGTAGCCGAAGTAGATTCTGAGTTGACTTGTAGCCGCAGTAGATTCTGACTTGAGACGTAGCCGCAGTAGATTCCGAGTTGAGACGTAGCCGCAGTAGATTCTGAGTTGAGACGTAGCCGCAGTAGATTCTGAGTTGACTTGTAGCCGCAGTAGATTCTGAGTTGACTTGTAGCCGCAGTAGATTCTGAGTTGACTTCTAGCTGCAGTAGATTCTGAGTTGACTTGTAGCCGCAGTAGATTCTGAGTTGACTTGTAGCCGCAGTAGATTCTGAGTTGAGACGTAGCCGCAGTAGATTCTGAGTTGACTTGTAGCCGCAGTAGATTCTGAGTTGACTTGTAGCCGCAGTAGATTCTGAGTTGACATGTAGCCGCAGTAGATTCTGAGTTGAGACGTAGCCACAGTAGATTCCGAGTTGACTTGTAGCCGCAGTAGATTCTTAGTTGAGACGTAGCCACAGTAGATTTTGAGTTGACTTGTAGCCGCAGTAGATTCTGAGTTTACTTGTAGCCGCAGTAGATTCTGAGTTGAGACGTAGCCGCAGTAGATTCTGAGTTGAGACGTAGCCGCAGTAGATTCTGAGTTGAGACGTAGCCGCAGTTGATTCCGAGTTGAGACGTAGCCGCAGTTGATTCTGAGTTGAGACGTAGCCGCAGTAGATTCTGAGTTGAGACGTAGCCGCAGTAGATTCTTAGTTGACTTCTAGCCGCAGTAGATTCTGAGTTGAGATGTAGCTGCAGTAGATTCTGAGTTCAGACATAGCCGCAGTAGATTCTGAGTTGACTTTTAGCCGCAGTAGATTCTGAGTTGACTTGTAGCCGCAGTAGATTCTGAGTTGAGACGTAGCCGCAGTAGATTCTGAGTTGACTTGTAGCCGCAGTAGATTCTGAGTTGACTTGTAGCCGCACTAGATTCTGAGTTGAGACGTAGCCGCAGTAGATTCCGAGTTGACTTGTAGCCGCAGTAGATTCTTAGTTGAGACGTAGCCACAGTAGATTTTGAGTTGACTTGTAGCCGAAGTAGATTCTGAGTTGACTTGTAGCCGCAGTAGATTCTGAGTTGACTTGTAGCCGCAGTAGATTCTGAGTTGACTTGTAGCCGCAGTAGATTCTGAATTGACTTGTAGCCGCAGTAGATTCTGAGTTGACTTGTAGCCGCAGTAGATTCTGAGTTGACTTGTAGCCGCAGTAGATTCTGAGTTGAGACGTAGCCGCAGTAGATTCCGAGTTGACTTGTAGCCGCAGTAGATTCTGAGTTGACTTGTAGCCGCAGTAGATTCTGAGTTGAGACGTAGCCGCAGTAGATTCTGAGTTGACTTGTAGCTGCAGTAGATTCTGAGTAGACTTGTAGCCGCAGTAGATTCTGAGTTGACTTGTAGCCGCAGTAGATTCTGAGTTGAGACGTAGCCGCAGTTGATTCCGAGTTGAGACGTAGCCGCAGTTGATTCTGAGTTGAGACGTAGCCGCAGTAGATTCTGAGTTGAGACGTAGCCGCAGTAGATTCTGAGATGACTTGTAGCCGCAGTAGATTCTGAGTTGAGACGTAGCTGCAGTAGATTCTGAGTTCAGACGTAGCCGCAGTAGATTCTGAGTTGAGACGTAGCCGCAGTAGATTCTGAGTTGACTTGTAGCCGCAGTAGATTCTGAGTTGACTTGTAGCCGCAGTAGATTCTGAGTTGACTTGTAGCCGCAGTAGATTCCGAGTTGACTTGCAGCCGCAGTAGATTCTGAGTTGACTTGTAGCCGCAGTAGATTCTGAGTTGAGACGTAGCCGCAGTAGATTCTGAGTTGAGACGTAGCCGCAGTAGATACCGAGTTGACTTGTAGCCGTAGTAGATTCTGAGTTGACTTGTAGCCGCAGTAGATTCTGAGTTGAGACGTAGCCGCAGTAGATTCCGAGTTGACTTGTAGCCGCAGTAGATTCTGAGTTGACATGTAGCCGCAGTAGATTCTGAGTTGAGACGTAGCCGCAGTAGATTCTGAGTTGACTTGTAGCTGCAGTAGATTCTGAGTTGACTTGTAGCCGCAGTAGATTCTGAGTTGACTTGTAGCCGCAGTAGATTCTGAGTTGAGACGTAGCCGCAGTTGATTCCGAGTTGAGACGTAGCCGCAGTTGATTCTGAGTTGACTTGTAGCCGCAGTAGATTCTGAGTTGAGACGTAGCCGCAGTAGATTCTGAGTTGACTTGTAGCTGCAGTAGATTCTGAGTAGACTTGTAGCCGCAGTAGATTCTGAGTTGACTTGTAGCCGCAGTAGATTCTGAGTTGAGACGTAGCCGCAGTTGATTCCGAGTTGAGACGTAGCCGCAGTTGATTCTGAGTTGAGACGTAGCCGCAGTAGATTCTGAGTTGAGACGTAGCCGCAGTAGATTCTTAGTTGACTTCTAGCCGCAGTAGATTCTGAGTTGAGACGTAGCTGCAGTAGATTCTGAGTTCAGACGTAGCCGCAGTAGATTCTGAGTTGAGACGTAGCCGCGGTAGATTCTGAGTTGACTTGTAGCCGCAGTAGATTCTGAGTTGACTTGTAGCCGCAGTAGATTCCGAGTTGACTTGTAGCCGCAGTAGATTCTGAGTTGACTTGTAGCCGCAGTAGATTCTGAGTTGAGACGTAGCCGCAGTAGATTCTGAGTTGAGACGTAGCCGCAGTAGATACCGAGTTGACTTGTAGCCGCAGTAGATTCTGAGTTGACTTGTAGCCGCAGTAGATTCTGAGTTGAGACGTAGCCGCAGTAGATTCCGAGTTGAATTGTAGCCGCAGTAGATTCTGAGTTGACATGTAGCCGCAGTAGATTCTGAGTTGAGACGTAGCCGCAGTAGATTCTGAGTTGACTTGTAGCTGCAGTAGATTCTGAGTTGACTTGTAGCCGCAGTAGATTCTGAGTTGACTTGTAGCCGCAGTAGATTCTGAGTTGAGACGTAGCCGCAGTTGATTCCGAGTTGAGACGTAGCCGCAGTTGATTCTGAGTTGAGACGTAGCCGCAGTAGATTCCGAGTTGAGACGTAGCCGCAGTAGATTCTTAGTTGACTTGTAGCCGCAGTAGATTCTGAGTTGAGACGTAGCTGCAGTAGATTCTGAGTTCAGACGTAGCCGCAGTAGATTCTGAGTTGAGACGTAGCCGCGGTAGATTCTGAGTTGACTTGTAGCCGCAGTAGATTCTGAGTTGACTTGTAGCCGCAGTAGATTCTGTGTTGACTTGTAGCCGCAGTAGATTCCGAGTTGACTTGTAGCCGCAGTAGATTCCGAGTTGACTTGTAGCCGCAGTAGATTCTGAGTTGACTTGTAGCCGCAGTAGATTCTGAGTTGACTTGTAGCCGCAGTAGATTCTGAGTTGAGAGGTAGCCGCAGTAGATTCCGAGTTGAGACGTAGCCGCAGTAGATTCTGAGTTGAGACGTAGCCGCAGTAGATTCTGAGTTGACTTGTAGCCGCAGTATATTCTGAGTTGAGACGTAGCCGCAGTAGATTCTGAGTTGACTTGTAGATGCAGTAGATTCTGAGTTGAGACGTAGCCGCAGTAGATTCTGAGTTGAGACGTAGCCGCAGTAGATTCTGAGTTGAGACGTAGCCGCAGTAGATTCTGAGTTGACTTGTAGCCGCAGTAGATTCTGAGTTGAGACGTAGCCGCAGTAGATTCTGAGTTGACTTGTAGCCGCAGTAGATTCTGAGTTGAGACGTAGCCGCAGTAGATTCCGAGTTGAGACGTAGCAGCAGAAGATTCTGAGTTGACTTGTAGCCGCAGTAGATTCTGAGTTGAGACGTAGCCGCAGTAGATTCTGAGTTGACTTGTAGCCGAAGTAGATTCTGAGTTGACTTGTAGCCGCAGTAGATTCTGAGTTGAGACGTAGCCGCAGTAGATTCCGAGTCGAGACGTAGCCGCAGTAGATTCTGAGTTGAGACGTAGCCGCAGTAGATTCTGAGTTGACTTGTAGCCGCAGTAGATTCTGAGTTGACTTGTAGCCGCAGTAGATTCTGAGTTGACTTGTATCTGCAGTATATTCTGAGTTCAGACGTAGCCGCAGTAGATTCTGAGTTGACTTGTAGCTGCAGTAGACTCTGAGTTTACTTGTAGCCGCAGTAGATTCTGAGTTGACTTGTAGCTGCAGTAGATTCTGAGTTGACTTGTTGCCGCAGTAGATTCTGAGTTGAGACGTAGCCGCAGTAGATTCTGAGTTGACTTGTAGCCGCAGTAGATTCTGAGTTGAGACGTAGCCGCAGTAGATTCTGAGTTGATTTGTAGCCGCAGTAGATTCTGAGTTGAGACGTAGCCGCAGTAGATTCCGAGTTGAGACGTAGCCGCAGTAGATTCTGAGTTGAGACGTAGCCGCAGTAGATTCTGAGTTGACTTGTAGCCGCAGTAGATTCTGAGTTGACTTGTAGCCGCAGTAGATTCTGAGTTGAGACGTAGCCGCAGTAGATTCTGAGTTGAGACGTAGTCGCAGTAGATTCTGAGTTGAGACGTAGCCGCAGTAGATTCTGAGTTGACTTGTAGCCACAGAAGATTCTGAGTTGACTTGTAGCCGCAGTAGATTCTGAGTTGAGACGTATCCTCAGTAGATTCTGAGTTGACTTGTAGCCGCAGTAGATTCTGAGTTGACTTGTAGCCGCAGTAGTTTCTGAGTTGACTTGTAGCCGCAGTAGATTCTGAGTTGAGACGTAGCCGCAGTAGATTCCGAGTTTACTTGTAATCGCAGTAGATTCTGAGTTGAGACGTAGCCGCAGTAGATTCTGAGTTGACTTGTAGCCGCAGTAGATTCTGAGTTGACTTCTAGCCGCAGTAGATTCTGAGTTGACTTCTAGCCGCAGTAGATTCTGAGTTGACTTGTAGCCGCAGTAGATTCTGAGTTGAGACGTAGCCACAGTAGATTCTGAGTTGAGACGTAGCCGCAGTAGATTCTGAGTTGAGACGTAGCCGCAGTAGATTCTGAGTTGACTTGTAGCCGCAGTAGATTCTGAGTTGACTTGTAGCCGCAGTAGATTCTGAGTTGAGGCGTAGCCGCAGTAGATTCTGAGTTGACTTGTAGCCGCAGTAGATTCTGAGTTGACTTGTAGCCGCAGTAGATTCTGAGTTGAGACGTAGCCGCAGTAGATTCTGAGTTGACTTGTAGCCGCAGTAGATTCTGAGTTGACTTGTAGCCACAGTAGATTCTGAGTTGACATGTAGCCGCAGTAGATTCTGAGTTGAGACGTAGCCACAGTAGATTCCGAGTTGAGACGTAGCCGCAGTAGATTCTGAGTTGACTTGTAGCCGCAGTAGATTCTGAGTTGACTTGTAGCCGCAGTAGATTCTGAGATGACTTGTAGCCGCAGTAGATTCTGAGTTGAGACGTAGCCGCAGTAGATTCCGAGTTGAGATGTAGCCGCAGTAGATTCTGAGTTGACTTGTAGCCGCAGTAGTTTCTGAGTTGACTTGTAGCCGCAGTAGATTCTGAGATGACTTGTAGCCGAAGTAGATTCTGAGTTGACTTGTAGCCGCAGTAGATTCTGACTTGAGACGTAGCCGCAGTAGATTCCGAGTTGAGACGTAGCCGCAGTAGATTCTGAGTTGAGACGTAGCCGCAGTAGATTCTGAGTTGACTTGTAGCCGCAGTAGATTCTGAGTTGACTTGTAGCCGCAGTAGATTCTGAGTTGACTTCTAGCTGCAGTAGATTCTGAGTTGACTTGTAGCCGCAGTAGATTCTGAGTTGACTTGTAGCCGCAGTAGATTCTGAGTTGAGACGTAGCCGCAGTAGATTCTGAGTTGACTTGTAGCCGCAGTAGATTCTGAGTTGACATGTAGCCGCAGTAGATTCTGAGTTGAGACGTAGCCACAGTAGATTCCGAGTTGACTTGTAGCCGCAGTAGATTCTTAGTTGAGACGTAGCCACAGTAGATTTTGAGTTGACTTGTAGCCGCAGTAGATTCTGAGTTTACTTGTAGCCGCAGTAGATTCTGAGTTGAGACGTAGCCGCAGTAGATTCCGAGTTGACTTGTAGCCGCAGTAGATTCTGAGTTGACATGTAGCCGCAGTAGATTCTGAGTTGAGACGTAGCCGCAGTAGATTCTGAGTTGACTTGTAGCTGCAGTATATTCTGAGTTGACTTGTAGCCGCAGTAGATTCTGAGTTGACTTGTAGCCGCAGTAGATTCTGAGTTGAGACGTAGCCGCAGTTGATTCCGAGTTGAGACGTAGCCGCAGTTGATTCTGAGTTGAGACGTAGCCGCAGTAGATTCTGAGTTGAGACGTAGCCGCAGTAGATTCTTAGTTGACTTGTAGCCGCAGTAGATTCTGAGTTGAGACGTAGCTGCAGTAGATTCTGAGTTCAGACGTAGCCGCAGTAGATTCTGAGTTGAGACGTAGCCGCGGTAGATTCTGAGTTGACTTGTAGCCGCAGTAGATTCTGAGTTGACTTGTAGCCGCAGTAGATTCTGTGTTGACTTGTAGCCGCAGTAGATTCCGAGTTGACTTGTAGCCGCAGTAGATTCCGAGTTGACTTGTAGCCGCAGTAGATTCTGAGTTGACTTGTAGCCGCAGTACATTCTTAGTTGAGACGTAGCCGCAGTAGATTATGAGTTGACTTGTAGCCGCAGTAGATTCTGAGTTGACTTGTAGCCGCAGTAGATTCTGAGTTGACTTGTAGCCGCAGTAGATTCTGAGTTGAGAGGTAGCCGCAGTAGATTCCGAGTTGAGACGTAGCCGCAGTAGATTCTGAGTTGAGACGTAGCCGCAGTAGATTCTGAGTTGACTTGTAGCCGCAGTATATTCTGAGTTGAGACGTAGCCGCAGTATATTCTGAGTTGACTTGTAGCCGCAGTAGATTCTGAGTTGACTTGTAGATGCAGTAGATTCTGAGTTGAGACGTAGCCGCAGTAGATTCTGAGTTGAGACGTAGCCGCAGTAGATTCTGAGTTGAGACGTAGCCGCAGTAGATTCTGAGTTGACTTGTAGCCGCAGTAGATTCTGAGTTGAGACGTAGCCGCAGTAGATTCCGAGTTGAGACGTAGCAGCAGAAGATTCTGAGTTGACTTGTAGCCGCAGTAGATTCTGAGTTGAGACGTAGCCGCAGTAGAGTCTGAGTTGACTTGTAGCCGAAGTAGATTCTGAGTTGACTTGTAGCCGCAGTAGATTCTGAGTTGAGACGTAGCCGCAGTAGATTCCGAGTCGAGACGTAGCTGCAGTAGATTCTGAGTTGAGACGTAGCCGCAGTAGATTCTGAGTTGACTTGTAGCCGCAGTAGATTCTGAGTTGACTTGTAGCCGCAGTAGATTCTGAGTTGACTTGTATCTGCAGTATATTCTGAGTTCAGACGTAGCCGCAGTAGATTCTGAGTTGACTTGTAGCTGCAGTAGATTCTGAGTTTACTTGTAGCCGCAGTAGATTCTGAGTTGACTTGTAGCTGCAGTAGATTCTGAGTTGACTTGTTGCCGCAGTAGATTCTGAGTTGAGACGTAGCCGCAGTAGATTCTGAGTTGACTTGTAGCCGCAGTAGATTCTGAGTTGAGACGTAGCCGCAGTAGATTCTGAGTTGATTTGTAGCCGCAGTAGATTCTGAGTTGAGACGTAGCCGCAGTAGATTCCGAGTTGAGACGTAGCCGCAGTAGATTCTGAGTTGAGACGTAGCCGCAGTAGATTCTGAGTTGACTTGTAGCCGCAGTAGATTCTGAGTTGACTTGTAGCCGCAGTAGATTCTGAGTTGAGACGTAGCCGCAGTAGATTCTGAGTTGAGACGTAGCCGCAGTAGATTCTGAGTTGACTTGTAGCCACAGAAGATTCTGAGTTGACTTGTAGCCGCAGTAGATTCTGAGTTGAGACGTAGCCACAGTAGATTCTGAGTTGACTTGTAGCCGCAGTAGATTCTGAGTTGACTTGTAGCCGCAGTAGTTTCTGAATTGACTTGTAGCCGCAGTAGATTCTGAGTTGAGACGTAGCCGCAGTAGATTCCGAGTTTACTTGTAATCGCAGTAGATTCTGAGTTGAGACCTAGCCGCAGTAGATTCTGAGTTGACTTGTAGCCGCAGTAGATTCTGAGTTGACTTGTAGCCGCAGTAGATTCTGAGTTGACTTCTAGCCGCAGTAGATTCTGAGTTGACTTGTAGCCGCAGTAGATTCTGAGTTGAGACGTAGCCACAGTAGATTCTGAGTTGAGACGTAGCCGCAGTAGATTCTGAGTTGAGACGTAGCCGCAGTAGATTCTGAGTTGACTTGTAGCCGCAGTAGATTCTGAGTTGACTTGTAGCCGCAGTAGATTCTGAGTTGAGGCGTAGCCGCAGTAGATTCTGAGTTGACTTGTAGCCGCAGTAGATTCTGAGTTGACTTGTAGCCGCAGTAGATTCTGAGTTGAGACGTAGCCGCAGTAGATTCTGAGTTGACTTGTAGCCGCAGTAGATTCTGAGTTGACTTGTAGCCACAGTAGATTCTGAGTTGACATGTAGCCGCAGTAGATTCTGAGTTGAGACGTAGCCACAGTAGATTCCGAGTTGAGACGTAGCCGCAGTAGATTCTGAGTTGACTTGTAGCCGCAGTAGATTCTGAGTTGACTTGTAGCCGCAGTAGATTCTGAGATGACTTGTAGCCGCAGTAGATTCTGAGTTGAGACATAGCCGCAGTAGATTCCGAGTTGAGATGTAGCCGCAGTAGATTCTGAGTTGACTTGTAGCCGCAGTAGTTTCTGAGTTGACTTGTAGCCGCAGTAGATTCTGAGATGACTTGTAGCCGAAGTAGATTCTGAGTTGACTTGTAGCCGCAGTAGATTCTGACTTGAGACGTAGCCGCAGTAGATTCCGAGTTGAGACGTAGCCGCAGTAGATTCTGAGTTGAGACGTAGCCGCAATAGATTCTGAGTTGACTTGTAGCCGCAGTAGATTCTGAGTTGACTTGTAGCCGCAGTAGATTCTGAGTTGACTTCTAGCTGCAGTAGATTCTGAGTTGACTTGTAGCCGCAGTAGATTCTGAGTTGACTTGTAGCCGCAGTAGATTCTGAGTTGAGACGTAGCCGCAGTAGATTCTGAGTTGACTTGTAGCCGCAGTAGATTCTGAGTTGACTTGTAGCCGCACTAGATTCTGAGTTGAGACGTAGCCGCAGTAGATTCCGAGTTGACTTGTAGCCGCAGTAGATTCTTAGTTGAGACGTAGCCACAGTAGATTTTGAGTTGACTTGTAGCCGCAGTAGATTCTGAGTTTACTTGTAGCCGCAGTAGATTCTGAGTTGACTTGTAGCCGCAGTAGATTCTGAGTTGAGACGTAGCCGCAGTAGATTCTGAATTGACTTGTAGCCGCAGTAGATTCTGAGTTGACTTGTAGCCGCAGTAGATTCTGAGTTGAATTGTAGCCGCAGTAGATTCCGAGTTGAGACGTAGCCGCAGTAGATTCTGAGTTGAGACGTAGCCGCAGTAGATTCCGAGTTGAGACGTAGCCGCAGTAGATTCTGAGTTGACTTGTAGCCGCAGTAGATTCTGAGTTGAGACGTAGCCGCAGTAGATTCCGAGTTGACTTGTAGCCGCAGTAGATTCTGAGTTGACTTGTAGCCGCAGTAGATTCTGAGTTGAGACGTAGCCACAGTAGATTCTGAGTTGACTTGTAGCTGCAGTAGATTCTGAGTAGACTTGTAGCCGCAGTAGATTCTGAGTTGACTTGTAGCCGCAGTAGATTCTGAGTTGAGACGTAGCCGCAGTTGATTCCGAGTTGAGACGTAGCCGCAGTTGATTCTGAGTTGAGACGTAGCCGCAGTAGATTCTGAGTTGAGACGTAGCCGCAGTAGATTCTTAGTTTACTTCTAGCCGCAGTAGATTCTGAGTTGAGACGTAGCTGCAGTAGATTCTGAGTTCAGACGTAGCCGCAGTAGATTCTGAGTTGAGACGTAGCCGCGGTAGATTCTGAGTTGACTTGTAGCCGCAGTAGATTCTGAGTTGACTTGTAGCCGCAGTAGATTCTGAGTTGACTTGTAGCCGCAGTAGATTCCGAGTTGACTTGTAGCCGCAGTAGATTCTGAGTTGACTTGTAGCCGCAGTAGTTTCTGAGTTGAGACGTAGCCGCAGTAGATTCTGAGTTGAGACGTAGCCGCAGTAGATTCCGAGTTGACTTGTAGCCGCAGTAGATTCTGAGTTGACTTGTAGCCGCAGTAGATTCTGAGTTGAGACGTAGCCGCAGTAGATTCCGAGTTGACTTGTAGCCGCAGTAGATTCTGAGTTGACATGTAGCCGCAGTAGATTCTGAGTTGAGACGTAGCCGCAGTAGATTCTGAGTTGACTTGTAGCTGCAGTAGATTCTGAGTTGACTTGTAGCCGCAGTAGATTCTGAGTTGACTTGTAGCCGCAGTAGATTCTGAGTTGAGACGTAGCCGCAGTTGATTCCGAGTTGAGACGTAGCCGCAGTTGATTCTGAGTTGAGACGTAGCCGCAGTAGATTCTGAGTTGAGACGTAGCCGCAGTAGATTCTTAGTTGACTTGTAGCCGCAGTAGATTCTGAGTTGAGACGTAGCTGCAGTAGATTCTGAGTTCAGACGTAGCCGCAGTAGATTCTGAGTTGAGACGTAGCCGCGGTAGATTCTGAGTTGACTTGTAGCCGCAGTAGATTCTGAGTTGACTTGTAGCCGCAGTAGATTCTGAGTTGACTTGTAGCCGCACTAGATTCTGAGTTGAGACGTAGCCGCAGTAGATTCCGAGTTGACTTGTAGCCGCAGTAGATTCTTAGTTGAGACGTAGCCACAGTAGATTTTGAGTTGACTTGTAGCCGCAGTAGATTCTGAGTTTACTTGTAGCCGCAGTAGATTCTGAGTTGACTTGTAGCCGCAGTAGATTCTGAGTTGAGACGTAGCCGCAGTAGATTCTGAATTGACTTGTAGCCGCAGTAGATTCTGAGTTGACTTGTAGCCGCATTAGATTCTGAGTTGACTTGTAGCCGCAGTAGATTCTGAGTTGAATTGTAGCCGCAGTAGATTCCGAGTTGAGACGTAGCCGCAGTAGATTCTGAGTTGAGACGTAGCCGCAGTAGATTCCGAGTTGAGACGTAGCCGCAGTAGATTCTGAGTTGACTTGTAGCCGCAGTAGATTCTGAGTTGAGACGTAGCCGCAGTAGATTCCGAGTTGACTTGTAGCCGCAGTAGATTCTGAGTTGACTTGTAGCCGCAGTAGATTCTGAGTTGAGACGTAGCCACAGTAGATTCTGAGTTGACTTGTAGCTGCAGTAGATTCTGAGTAGACTTGTAGCCGCAGTAGATTCTGAGTTGACTTGTAGCCGCAGTAGATTCTGAGTTGAGACGTAGCCGCAGTTGATTCCGAGTTGAGACGTAGCCGCAGTTGATTCTGAGTTGAGACGTAGCCGCAGTAGATTCTGAGTTGAGACGTAGCCGCAGTAGATTCTTAGTTGACTTCTAGCCGCAGTAGATTCTGAGTTGAGACGTAGCTGCAGTAGATTCTGAGTTCAGACGTAGCCGCAGTAGATTCTGAGTTGAGACGTAGCCGCGGTAGATTCTGAGTTGACTTGTAGCCGCAGTAGATTCTGAGTTGACTTGTAGCCGCAGTAGATTCTGAGTTGACTTGTAGCCGCAGTAGATTCCGAGTTGACTTGTAGCCGCAGTAGATTCTGAGTTGACTTGTAGCCGCAGTAGTTTCTGAGTTGAGACGTAGCCGCAGTAGATTCTGAGTTGAGACGTAGCCGCAGTAGATTCCGAGTTGACTTGTAGCCGCAGTAGATTCTGAGTTGACTTGTAGCCGCAGTAGATTCTGAGTTGAGACGTAGCCGCAGTAGATTCCGAGTTGACTTGTAGCCGCAGTAGATTCTGAGTTGACATGTAGCCGCAGTAGATTCTGAGTTGAGACGTAGCCGCAGTAGATTCTGAGTTGACTTGTAGCTGCAGTAGATTCTGAGTTGACTTGTAGCCGCAGTAGATTCTGAGTTGACTTGTAGCCGCAGTAGATTCTGAGTTGAGACGTAGCCGCAGTTGATTCCGAGTTGAGACGTAGCCGCAGTTGATTCTGAGTTGAGACGTAGCCGCAGTAGATTCTGAGTTGAGACGTAGCCGCAGTAGATTCTTAGTTGACTTGTAGCCGCAGTAGATTCTGAGTTGAGACGTAGCTGCAGTAGATTCTGAGTTGAGACGTAGCCGCAGTAGATTCTGAGTTGAGACGTAGCCGCGGTAGATTCTGAGTTGACTTGTAGCCGCAGTAGATTCTGAGTTGACTTGTAGCCGCAGTAGATTCTGAGTTGACTTGTAGCCGCAGTAGATTCCGAGTTGACTTGTAGCCGCAGTAGATTCCGAGTTGACTTGTAGCCGCAGTAGATTCTGAGTTGACTTGTAGCCGCAGTACATTCTTAGTTGAGACGTAGCCGCAGTAGATTATGAGTTGACTTGTAGCCGCAGTAGATTCCGAGTTGAGACGTAGCCGCAGTAGATTCTGAGTTGACTTGTAGCCGCAGTAGATTCTGAGTTGAGAGGTAGCCGCAGTAGATTCCGAGTTGAGACGTAGCCGCAGTAGATTCTGAGTTGAGACGTAGCCGCAGTAGATTCTGAGTTGACTTGTAGCCGCAGTATATTCTGAGATGAGACGTAGCCGCAGTAGATTCTGAGTTGACTTGTAGCCGCAGTAGATTCTGAGTTGACTTGTAGCCGCAGTAGATTCTGAGTTGAGACGTAGCCGCAGTAGATTCTGAGTTGAGACGTAGCCGCAGTAGATTCTGAGTTGAGACGTAGCCGCAGTAGATTCTGAGTTGACTTGTAGCCGCAGTAGATTCTGAGTTGAGACGTAGCCGCAGTAGATTCTGAGTTGACTTGTAGCCGCATTAGATACTGAGTTGACTTGTAGGCGCAGTAGATTCTGAGTTGACTTGTAGCCGCAGTAGATTCTGAGTTGACTGTATCCGCAGTAGATTCTGAGTTGACTTGTAGCCGCAGTAGATTCTGAGTTGAGACGTAGCCGCAGTAGATTCTGAGTTGACTTGTAGGCGCAGTAGATTCTGAGTTGACTTGTAGCCGCAGTAGATTCTGAGTTGACTGTATCCGCAGTAGATTCTGAGTTGACTTGTAGCCGCAGTAGATTCTGAGTTGAGACGTAGCCGCAGTAGATTCTGAGTTGACTTGTAGCCGCAGTAGATTCTGAGTTGAGACGTAGCCGCAGTAGATTCCGAGTTGACTTGTAGCCGCAGTAGATTCTGAGTTGACTTGTAGCCGCAGTACATTCTTAGTTGAGACGTAGCCGCAGTAGATTATGAGTTGACTTGTAGCCGCAGTAGATTCTGAGTTGACTTGTAGCCGCAGTAGTTTCTGAGTTGACTTGTAGCCGCAGTAGATTCTGAGATGACTTGTAGCCGAAGTAGATTCTGAGTTGACTTGTAGCCGCAGTAGATTCTGACTTGAGACGTAGCCGCAGTAGATTCCGAGTTGAGACGTAGCCGCAGTAGATTCTGAGTTGAGACGTAGCCGCAGTAGATTCTGAGTTGACTTGTAGCCGCAGTAGATTCTGAGTTGACTTGTAGCCGCAGTAGATTCTGAGTTGACTTCTAGCTGCAGTAGATTCTGAGTTGACTTGTAGCCGCAGTAGATTCTGAGTTGACTTGTAGCCGCAGTAGATTCTGAGTTGAGACGTAGCCGCAGTAGATTCTGAGTTGACTTGTAGCCGCAGTAGATTCTGAGTTGACTTGTAGCCGCACTAGATTCTGAGTTGAGACGTAGCCGCAGTAGATTCCGAGTTGACTTGTAGCCGCAGTAGATTCTTAGTTGAGATGTAGCCACAGTAGATTTTGAGTTGACTTGTAGCCGCAGTAGATTCTGAGTTTACTTGTAGCCGCAGTAGATTCTGAGTTGACTTGTAGCCGCAGTAGATTCTGAGTTGAGACGTAGCCGCAGTAGATTCTGAATTGACTTGTAGCCGCAGTAGATTCTGAGTTGACTTGTAGCCGCATTAGATTCTGAGTTGACTTGTAGCCGCAGTAGATTCTGAGTTGACTTGTAGCCGCAGTAGATTCCGAGTTGACTTGTAGCCGCAGTAGATTCTGAGTTGACTTGTAGCCGCAGTACATTCTTAGTTGAGACGTAGCCGCAGTAGATTATGAGTTGACTTGTAGCCGCAGTAGATTCCGAGTTGAGACGTAGCCGCAGTAGATTCTGAGTTGACTTGTAGCCGCAGTAGATTCTGAGTTGAGAGGTAGCCGCAGTAGATTCCGAGTTGAGACGTAGCCGCAGTAGATTCTGAGTTGAGACGTAGCCGCAGTAGATTCTGAGTTGACTTGTAGCCGCAGTATATTCTGAGATGAGACGTAGCCGCAGTAGATTCTGAGTTGACTTGTAGCCGCAGTAGATTCTGAGTTGACTTGTAGCCGCAGTAGATTCTGAGTTGAGACGTAGCCGCAGTAGATTCTGAGTTGAGACGTAGCCGCAGTAGATTCTGAGTTGAGACGTAGCCGCAGTAGATTCTGAGTTGACTTGTAGCCGCAGTAGATTCTGAGTTGAGACGTAGCCGCAGTAGATTCTGAGTTGACTTGTAGCCGCATTAGATACTGAGTTGACTTGTAGGCGCAGTAGATTCTGAGTTGACTTGTAGCCGCAGTAGATTCTGAGTTGACTGTATCCGCAGTAGATTCTGAGTTGACTTGTAGCCGCAGTAGATTCTGAGTTGAGACGTAGCCGCAGTAGATTCTGAGTTGACTTGTAGCCGCAGTAGATTCTGAGTTGAGACGTAGCCGCAGTAGATTCCGAGTTGACTTGTAGCCGCAGTAGATTCTGAGTTGACTTGTAGCCGCAGTACATTCTGAGTTGAGACGTAGCCGCAGTAGATTATGAGTTGACTTGTAGCCGCAGTAGATTCTGAGTTGACTTGTAGCCGCAGTAGTTTCTGAGTTGACTTGTAGCCGCAGTAGATTCTGAGATGACTTGTAGCCGAAGTAGATTCTGAGTTGACTTGTAGCCGCAGTAGATTCTGACTTGAGACGTAGCCGCAGTACATTCCGAGTTGAGACGTAGCCGCAGTAGATTCTGAGTTGAGACGTAGCCGCAGTAGATTCTGAGTTGACTTGTAGCCGCAGTAGATTCTGAGTTGACTTGTAGCCGCAGTAGATTCTGAGTTGACTTCTAGCTGCAGTAGATTCTGAGTTGAGACGTAGCCGCAGTAGATTCCGAGTTGAGACGTAGCCGCAGTAGATTCTGAGTTGAGACGTAGCCGCAGTAGATTCTGAGTTGACTTGTAGCCGCAGTATATTCTGAGTTGAGACGTAGCCGCAGTAGATTCTGAGTTGACTTGTAGCCGCAGTAGATTCTGAGTTGACTTGTAGCCGCAGTAGATTCTGAGTTGAGACGTAGCCGCAGTAGATTCTGAGTTGAGACGTAGCCGCAGTAGATTCCGAGTTGACTTGTAGCCGCAGTAGATTCTGAGTTGACTTGTAGCCGCAGTAGATTCTGAGTTGAGACGTAGCCGCAGTAGATTCTGAGTTGACTTGTAGCCGCAGTAGATTCTGAGTTGAGACGTAGCCGCAGTAGATTCCGAGTTGACTTGTAGCCGCAGTAGATTCTGAGTTGACTTGTAGCCGCAGTACATTCTTAGTTGAGACGTAGCCGCAGTAGATTATGAGTTGACTTGTAGCCGCAGTAGATTCTGAGTTGACTTGTAGCCGCAGTAGTTTCTGAGTTGACTTGTAGCCGCAGTAGATTCTGAGATGACTTGTAGCCGAAGTAGATTCTGAGTTGACTTGTAGCCGCAGTAGATTCTGACTTGAGACGTAGCCGCAGTAGATTCCGAGTTGAGACGTAGCCGCAGTAGATTCTGAGTTGAGACGTAGCCGCAGTAGATTCTGAGTTGACTTGTAGCCGCAGTAGATTCTGAGTTGACTTGTAGCCGCAGTAGATTCTGAGTTGACTTCTAGCTGCAGTAGATTCTGAGTTGACTTGTAGCCGCAGTAGATTCTGAGTTGACTTGTAGCCGCAGTAGATTCTGAGTTGAGACGTAGCCGCAGTAGATTCTGAGTTGACTTGTAGCCGCAGTAGATTCTGAGTTGACTTGTAGCCGCACTAGATTCTGAGTTGAGACGTAGCCGCAGTAGATTCCGAGTTGACTTGTAGCCGCAGTAGATTCTTAGTTGAGATGTAGCCACAGTAGATTTTGAGTTGACTTGTAGCCGCAGTAGATTCTGAGTTTACTTGTAGCCGCAGTAGATTCTGAGTTGACTTGTAGCCGCAGTAGATTCTGAGTTGAGACGTAGCCGCAGTAGATTCTGAATTGACTTGTAGCCGCAGTAGATTCTGAGTTGACTTGTAGCCGCATTAGATTCTGAGTTGACTTGTAGCCGCAGTAGATTCTGAGTTGACTTGTAGCCGCAGTAGATTCCGAGTTGAGACGTAGCCGCAGTAGATTCTGAGTTGAGACGTAGCCGCAGTAGATTCCGAGTTGAGACGTAGCCGCAGTAGATTCTGAGTTGACTTGTAGCCGCAGTAGATTCTGAGTTGAGACGTAGCCGCAGTAGATTCCGAGTTGACTTGTAGCCGCAGTAGATTCTGAGTTGACTTGTAGCCGCAGTAGATTCTGAGTTGAGACGTAGCCACAGTAGATTCTGAGTTGACTTGTAGCTGCAGTAGATTCTGAGTAGACTTGTAGCCGCAGTAGATTCTGAGTTGACTTGTAGCCGCAGTAGATTCTGAGTTGAGACGTAGCCGCAGTTGATTCCGAGTTGAGACGTAGCCGCAGTTGATTCTGAGTTGAGACGTAGCCGCAGTAGATTCTGAGTTGAGACGTAGCCGCAGTAGATTCTTAGTTGACTTCTAGCCGCAGTAGATTCTGAGTTGAGACGTAGCTGCAGTAGATTCTGAGTTCAGACGTAGCCGCAGTAGATTCTGAGTTGAGACGTAGCCGCGGTAGATTCTGAGTTGACTTGTAGCCGCAGTAGATTCTGAGTTGACTTGTAGCCGCAGTAGATTCTGAGTTGACTTGTAGCCGCAGTAGATTCCGAGTTGACTTGTAGCCGCAGTAG
The DNA here is from genome assembly GCF_054131305.1 of Coturnix japonica. Taxonomy (NCBI): domain Eukaryota; kingdom Metazoa; phylum Chordata; class Aves; order Galliformes; family Phasianidae; genus Coturnix; species Coturnix japonica. Next base: position 4,423,270 of record NC_140682.1, on the reverse strand, counting down.
ATTCTGAGTTGACTTGTAGCCGCAGTAGATTCTGAGTTGAGACGTAGCCGCAGTAGATTCTGAGTTGAGACGTAGCCGCAGTAGATTCCGAGTTGACTTGTAGCCGCAGTAGATTCTGAGTTGACTTGTAGCCGCAGTAGATTCTGAGTTGACTTGTAGCCGCAGTAGATTCTGAGTTGAGACGTACCCGCAGTAGATTCCGAGTTGACTTGTAGCCGCAGTAGATTCTGAGTTGACATGTAGCCGCAGTAGATTCTGAGTTGAGACGTAGCCGCAGTAGATTCTGAGTTGACTTGTAGCTGCAGTAGATTCTGAGTTGACTTGTAGCCGCAGTAGATTCTGAGTTGACTTGTAGCCGCAGTAGATTCTGAGTTGAGACGTAGCCGCAGTTGATTCCGAGTTGAGACGTAGCCGCAGTTGATTCTGAGTTGAGACGTAGCCGCAGTAGATTCTGAGTTGAGACGTAGCCGCAGTAGATTCTTAGTTGACTTGTAGCCGCAGTAGATTCTGAGTTGAGACGTAGCTGCAGTAGATTCTGAGTTCAGACGTAGCCGCAGTAGATTCTGAGTTGAGACGTAGCCGCGGTAGATTCTGAGTTGACTTGTAGCCGCAGTAGATTCTGAGTTGACTTGTAGCCGCAGTAGATTCTGAGTTGACTTGTAGCCGCAGTAGATTCCGAGTTCGCTTGTAGCCGCAGTAGATTCCGAGTTGACTTGTAGCCGCAGTAGATTCTGAGTTGACTTGTAGCCGCAGTACATTCTTAGTTGAGACGTAGCCGCAGTAGATTATGAGTTGACTTGTAGCCGCAGTAGATTCTGAGTTGACTTGTAGCCGCAGTAGATTCTGAGTTGACTTGTAGCCGCAGTAGATTCCGAGTTGAGACGTAGCCGCAGTAGATTCTGAGTTGAGACGTAGCCGCAGTAGATTCTGAGTTGACTTGTAGCCGCAGTATATTCTGAGTTGAGACGTAGCCGCAGTAGATTCTGAGTTGACTTGTAGCCGCAGTAGATTCTGAGTTGACTTGTAGCCGCAGTAGATTCTGAGTTGACTTGTAGCCGCAGTAGATTCTGAGTTGAGACGTAGCCGCAGTAGATTCTGAGTTGAGACGTAGCCGCAGTAGATTCTGAGTTGAGACGTAGCCGCAGTAGATTCTGAGTTGACTTGTAGCCGCAGTAGATTCTGAGTTGAGACGTAGCCGCAGTAGATTCTGAGTTGACTTGTAGCCGCATTAGATACTGAGTTGACTTGTAGCCGCAGTAGATTCTGAGTTGACTTGTAGCCGCAGTAGATTCTGAGTTGACTGTATCCGCAGTAGATTCTGAGTTGACTTGTAGCCGCAGTAGATTCTGAGTTGAGACGTAGCCGCAGTAGATTCTGAGTTGACTTGTAGCCGCAGTAGATTCTGAGTTGAGACGTAGCCGCAGTAGATTCCGAGTTGACTTGTAGCCGCAGTAGATTCTGAGTTGACTTGTAGCCGCAGTACATTCTTAGTTGAGACGTAGCCGCAGTAGATTATGAGTTGACTTGTAGCCGCAGTAGATTCTGAGTTGACTTGTAGCCGCAGTAGTTTCTGAGTTGACTTGTAGCCGCAGTAGATTCTGAGTTGAGACGTAGCCGCAGTAGATTCCGAGTTGAGACGTAGCCGCAGTAGATTCTGAGTTGAGACGTAGCCGCAGTAGATTCTGAGTTGACTTGTAGCCGCAGTAGATTCTGAGTTGACTTGTAGCCGCAGTAGATTCTGAGTTGAGACGTAGCCGCAGTAGATTCTGAGTTGAGACGTAGCCGCAGTAGATTCCGAGTTGTCTTGTAGCCGCAGTAGATTCTGAGTTGACTTGTAGCCGCAGTAGATTCTGAGTTGAGACGTAGCCGCAGTAGATTCTGAGTTGACTTGTAGCCGCATTAGATTCTGAGTTGTCTTGTAGCCGCAGTAGATTCTGAGTTGACTTGTAGCTGCAGTAGATTCTGAGTTGACTTGTAGCCGCAGTAGATTCTGAGTTGACTTGTAGCCGCAGTAGATTCTGAGTTGAGACGTAGCCGCAGTAGATTCTGAGTTGAGACGTAGCCGCAGTAGATTCCGAGTTGACTTGTAGCCGCAGTAGATTCGGAGTTGACTTGTAGCCGCAGTAGATTCCGAGTTGAGACGTAGCCGCAGTAGATTCTGAGTTGACTTGTAGCCGCATTAGATTCTGAGTTGACTTGTAGCCGCAGTAGATTCTGAGTTGACTTGTAGCCGCAGTAGATTCTGAGTTGACTGTAGCCGCAGTAGATTCTGAGTTGACTTGTAGCCGCAGTAGATTCTGAGTTGAGACGTAGCCGCAGTAGATTCTGAGTTGACTTGTAGCCGCAGTAGATTCTGAGTTGAGACGTAGCCGCAGTAGATTCCGAGTTGACTTGTAGCCGCAGTAGATTCTGAGTTGACTTGTAGCCGCAGTACATTCTTAGTTGAGACGTAGCAGCAGTAGATTCCGAGTTGAGACGTAGCCGCAGTAGATTCTGAGTTGACTTGTAGCCGCAGTAGATTCTGAGTTGACTTGTAGCCGCAGTAGATTCTGAGTTGAGACGTAGCCGCAGTAGATTCCGAGTTGAGACGTAGCCGCAGTAGATTCTGAGTTGAGACGTAGCCGCAGTAGATTCTGAGTTGACTTGTAGCCGCAGTATATTCTGAGTTGACTTGTAGCCGCAGTAGATTCTGAGTTGACTTGTAGCCGCAGTGGATTCTGAGTTGACTTGTAGCCGCAGTAGATTCTGAGTTGAGACGTAGCCGCAGTAGATTCTGAGTTGAGACGTAGCCGCAGTAGATTCCGAGTTGACTTGTAGCCGCAGTAGATTCTGAGTTGACTTGTAGCCGCAGTAGATTCTGAGTTGAGACGTAGCCGCAGTAGATTCTGAGTTGAGACGTAGCCGCATTAGATTCTGAGTTGACTTGTAGCCGCAGTAGATTCTGAGTTGACTTGTAGCCGCAGTAGATTCTGAGTTGACTTGTAGCCGCAGTAGATTCTGAGTTGACTTGTAGCCGCAGTAGATTCTAAGTTGAGACGTAGCCGCAGTTGATTCCGAGTTGAGACGTAGCCGCAGTTGATTCTGAGTTGAGACGTAGCCGCAGTAGATTCTGAGTTGAGACGTAGCCGCAGTAGATTCTTAGTTGACTTGTAGCCGCAGTAGATTCTGAGTTGAGACGTAGCTGCAGTAGATTCTGAGTTCAGACGTAGCCGCAGTAGATTCTGAGTTGAGACGTAGCCGCGGTAGATTCTGAGTTGAGACGTAGCCGCAGTAGATTCTGAGTTGACTTGTAGCCGCAGTAGATTCTGAGTTGAGACGTAGCCGCAGTAGATTCCGAGTTGACTTGTAGCCGCAGTAGATTCCGAGTTGACTTGTAGCCGCAGTAGATTCTGAGTTGACTTGTAGCCGCAGTACATTCTTAGTTGAGACGTAGCCGCAGTAGATTATGAGTTGACTTGTAGCCGCAGTAGATTCTGAGTTGACTTGTAGCCGCAGTAGATTCTGAGTTGACTTGTAGCCGCAGTACATTCTTAGTTGAGACGTAGCCGCAGTAGATTATGAGTTGACTTGTAGCCGCAGTAGATTCTGAGTTGACTTGTAGCCGCAGTAGATTCTGAGTTGACTTGTAGCCGCAGTAGATTCTGAGTTGAGAGGTAGCCGCAGTAGATTCCGAGTTGAGACGTAGCCGCAGTAGATTCTGAGTTGAGACGTAGCCGCAAAAGATTCTGAGTTGACTTGTAGCCGCAGTATATTCTGAGTTGAGACGTAGCCGCAGTAGATTCTGAGTTTAGTTGTAGCCGCAGTAGATTCTGAGTTGACTTGTAGCCGCAGTAGATTCTGAGTTGAGACGTAGCCGCAGTAGATTCTGAGTTGAGACGTAGCCGCAGTAGATTCCGAGTTGACTTGTAGCCGCAGTAGATTCTGAGTTGACTTGTAGCCGCAGTAGATTCTGAGTTGAGACGTAGCCGCAGTAGATTCTGAGTTGACTTGTAGCCGCATTAGATTCTGAGTTGACTTGTAGCCGCAGTAGATTCTGAGTTGACTTGTAGCCGCAGTAGATTCTGAGTTGACTGTATCCGCAGTAGATTCTGAGTTGACTTGTAGCCGCAGTAGATTCTGAGTTGAGACGTAGCCGCAGTAGATTCTGAGTTGACTTGTAGCCGCAGTAGATTCTGAGTTGAGACGTAGCCGCAGTAGATTCCGAGTTGACTTGTAGCCGCAGTAGATTCTGAGTTGACTTGTAGCCGCAGTACATTCTTAGTTGAGACGTAGCCGCAGTAGATTATGAGTTGACTTGTAGCCGCAGTAGATTCTGAGTTGACTTGTAGCCGCAGTAGATTCTGAGTTGAGACGTAGCCGCAGTAGATTCCGAGTTGAGACGTAGCCGCAGTAGATTCTGAGTTGAGACGTAGCCGCAGTAGATTCTGAGTTGACTTGTAGCCGCAGTAGATTCTGAGTTGACTTGTAGCCGCAGTAGATTCTGAGTTGAGACGTAGCCGCAGTAGATTCTGAGTTGAGACGTAGCCGCAGTAGATTCTGAGTTGAGACGTAGCCGCAGTAGATTCCGAGTTGACTTGTAGCCGCAGTAGATTCTGAGTTGACTTGTAGCCGCAGTGCATTCTTAGTTGAGACGTAGCCACAGAAGATTATGAGTTGACTTGTAGCCGCAGTAGATTCTGAGTTGACTTGTAGGCGCAGTAGATTCTGAGTTGAGACGTAGCCGCAGTAGATTCCGAGTTGAGACGTAGCCGCAGTAGATTCTGAGTTGAGACGTAGCCGCAGTAGATTCTGAGTTGACTTGTAGCCGCAGTAGATTCTGAGTTGACTTGTAGCCGCAGTAGATTCTGAGTTGAGACGTAGCCGCAGTAGATTCTGAGTTGAGACGTAGCCGCAGTAGATTCCGAGTTGACTTGTAGCCGCAGTAGATTCTGAGTTGACTTGTAGCCGCAGTAGATTCTGAGTTGAGACGTAGCCGCAGTAGATTCTGAGTTGACTTGTAGCCGCATTAGATTCTGAGTTGACTTGTAGCCGCAGTAGATTCTGAGTTGACTTGTAGCCGCAGTAGATTCTGAGTTGAGACGTAGCCGCAGTAGATTCTGAGTTGAGACGTAGCCGCAGTTGATTCCGAGTTGAGACGTTGCCGCAGTTGATTCTGAGTTGAGACGTAGCCGCAGTAGATTCTGAGTTGAGACGTAGCCGCAGTAGATTCTTAGTTGACTTGTAGCCGCAGTAGATTCTGAGTTGAGACGTAGCTGCAGTAGATTCTGAGTTCAGACGTAGCCGCAGTAGATTCTGAGTTGAGACGTAGCCGCGGTAGATTCTGAGTTGACTTGTAGCCGCGGTAGATTCTGAGTTGACTTGTAGCCGCAGTAGATTCTGAGTTGACTTGTAGCCGCAGTAGATTCTGAGTTGACTTGTAGCCGCAGTAGATTCCGAGTTGACTTGTAGCCGCAGTAGATTCCGAGTTGACTTGTAGCCGCAGTAGATTCTGAGTTGACTTGTAGCCGCAGTACATTCTTAGTTGAGACGTAGCCGCAGTAGATTATGAGTTGACTTGTAGCCGCAGTAGATTCTGAGTTGACTTGTAGCCGCAGTAGATTCTGAGTTGACTTGTAGCCGCAGTACATTCTTAGTTGAGACGTAGCCGCAGTAGATTATGAGTTGACTTGTAGCCGCAGTAGATTCTGAGTTGACTTGTAGCCGCAGTAGATTATGAGTTGACTTGTAGCCGCAGTAGATTCTGAGTTGAGAGGTAGCCGCAGTAGATTCCGAGTTGAGACGTAGCCGCAGTAGATTCTGAGTTGAGACGTAGCCGCAAAAGATTCTGAGTTGACTTGTAGCCGCAGTATATTCTGAGTTGAGACGTAGCCGCAGTAGATTCTGAGTTGACTTGTAGCCGCAGTAGATTCTGAGTTGAATTGTAGCCGCAGTAGATTCTGAGTTGAGACGTAGCCGCAGTAGATTCTGAGTTGAGACGTAGCCGCAGTAGATTCCGAGTTGACTTGTAGCCGCAGTAGATTCTGAGTTGACTTGTAGCCGCAGTAGATTCTGAGTTGAGACGTAGCCGCAGTAGATTCTGAGTTGACTTGTAGCCGCATTAGATTCTGAGTTGACTTGTAGCCGCAGTAGATTCTGAGTTGACTTGTAGCCGCAGTAGATTCTGAGTTGACTGTATCCGCAGTAGATTCTGAGTTGACTTGTAGCCGCAGTAGATTCTGAGTTGAGACGTAGCCGCAGTAGATTCTGAGTTGACTTGTAGCCGCAGTAGATTCTGAGTTGAGACGTAGCCGCAGTAGATTCCGAGTTGACTTGTAGCCGCAGTAGATTCTGAGTTGACTTGTAGCCGCAGTACATTCTTAGTTGAGACGTAGCCGCAGTAGATTATGAGTTGACTTGTAGCCGCAGTAGATTCTGAGTTGACTTGTAGCCGCAGTAGATTCTGAGTTGACTTGTAGCCGCAGTAGATTCTGAGTTGAGACGTAGCCGCAGTAGATTCCGAGTTGAGACGTAGCCGCAGTAGATTCTGAGTTGAGACGTAGCCGCAGTAGATTCTGAGTTGACTTGTAGCCGCAGTAGATTCTGAGTTGACTTGTAGCCGCAGTAGATTCTGAGTTGAGACGTAGCCGCAGTAGATTCCGAGTTGTCTTGTAGCCGCAGTAGATTCTGAGTTGACTTGTAGCCGCAGTAGATTCTGAGTTGAGACGTAGCCGCAGTAGATTCTGAGTTGACTTGTAGCCGCATTAGATTCTGAGTTGTCTTGTAGCCGCAGTAGATTCTGAGTTGACTTGTAGCTGCAGTAGATTCTGAGTTGACTTGTAGCCGCAGTAGATTCTGAGTTGACTTGTAGCCGCAGTAGATTCTGAGTTGAGACGTAGCCGCAGTAGATTCTGAGTTGAGACGTAGCCGCAGTAGATTCCGAGTTGACTTGTAGCCGCAGTAGATTCTGAGTTGACTTGTAGCCGCAGTAGATTCTGAGTTGAGACGTAGCCGCAGTAGATTCTGAGTTGACTTGTAGCCGCATTAGATTCTGAGTTGACTTGTAGCCGCAGTAGATTCTGAGTTGACTTGTAGCCGCAGTAGATTCTGAGTTGAGACGTAGCCGCAGTAGATTCTGAGTTGACTTGTAGCCGCAGTAGATTCTGAGTTGAGACGTAGCCGCAGTAGATTCCGAGTTGACTTGTAGCCGCAGTAGATTCTGAGTTGACTTGTAGCCGCAGTACATTCTTAGTTGAGACGTAGCCACAGTAGATTATGAGTTGACTTGTAGCCGCAGTAGATTCTGAGTTGACTTGTAGCCGCAGTAGATTCTGAGTTGACTTGTAGCCGCAGTAGATTCTGAGTTGAGACGTAGCCGCAGTAGATTCCGAGTTGAGACGTAGCCGCAGTAGATTCTGAGTTGAGACGTAGCCGCAGTAGATTCTGAGTTGACTTGTAGCCGCAGTATATTCTGAGTTGAGACGTAGCCGCAGTAGATTCTGAGTTGACTTGTAGCCGCAGTAGATTCTGAGTTGACTTGTAGCCGCAGTAGATTCTGAGTTGAGACGTAGCCGCAGTAGATTCTGAGTTGAGACGTAGCCGCAGTAGATTCCGAGTTGACTTGTAGCCGCAGTAGATTCTGAGTTGACTTGTAGCCGCAGTAGATTCTGAGTTGAGACGTAGCCGCAGTAGATTCTGAGTTGACTTGTAGCCGCATTAGATTCTGAGTTGACTTGTAGCCGCAGTAGATTCTGAGTTGACTTGTAGCCGCAGTAGATTCTGAGTTGACTTGTAGCCGCAGTAGATTCTGAGTTGAGACGTAGCCGCAGTTGATTCCGAGTTGAGACGTAGCCGCAGTTGATTCTGAGTTGAGACGTAGCCGCAGTAGATTCTGAGTTGAGACGTAGCCGCAGTAGATTCTTAGTTGACTTGTAGCCGCAGTAGATTCTGAGTTGAGACGTAGCTGCAGTAGATTCTGAGTTCAGACGTAGCCGCAGTAGATTCTGAGTTGAGACGTAGCCGCGGTAGATTCTGAGTTGACTTGTAGCCGCAGTAGATTCTGAGTTGACTTGTAGCCGCAGTAAATTCTGAGTTGACTTGTAGCCGCAGTAGATTCCGAGTTGACTTGTAGCCTCAGTAGATTCCGAGTTGACTTGTAGCCGCAGTAGATTCTGAGTTGACTTGTAGCCGCAGTACATTCTTAGTTGAGACGTAGCCGCAGTAGATTATGAGTTGACTTGTAGCCGCAGTAGATTCTGAGTTGACTTGTAGCCGCAGTAGATTCTGAGTTGAGACGTAGCCGCAGTAGATTCCGAGTTGAGACGTAGCCGCAGTAGATTCTGAGTTGAGACGTAGCCGCAGTAGATTCTGAGTTGACTTGTAGCCGCAGTATATTCTGAGTTGAGACGTAGCCGCAGTAGATTCTGAGTTGACTTGTAGCCGCAGTAGATTCTGAGTTGACTTGTAGCCGCAGTAGATTCTGAGTTGAGACGTAGCCGCAGTAGATTCTGAGTTGAGACGTAGCCGCAGTAGATTCCGAGTTGACTTGTAGCCGCAGTAGATTCTGAGTTGACTTGTAGCCGCAGTAGATTCTGAGTTGAGACGTAGCCGCATTAGATTCTGAGTTGACTTGTAGCCGCAGTAGATTCTGAGTTGACTTGTAGCCGCAGTAGATTCTGAGTTGAGACGTAGCCGCAGTAGATTCTGAGTTGACTTGTAGCCGCAGTAGATTCTGAGTTGAGACGTAGCCGCGGTAGATTCTGAGTTGACTTGTAGCCGCAGTAGATTCTGAGTTGACTTGTAGCTGCAGTAGATTCTGAGATGACTTGTAGCCGCAATAGATTCTGAGTTGAGACGTAGCCGCAGTAGATTCCGAGTTGAGAGGTAGCCGCAGTAGATTCTGAGTTGAGACGTAGCCGCAGTAGATTCTGAGTTGAGACGTAGCCGCAGTAGATTCCGAGTTGAGACGTAGCCGCAGTAGATTCTGAGTTGACTTGTAGCCGCAGTAGATTCTGAGTTGACTTGTAGCCGCAGTAGATTCTGAGTTGAATTGTCGCCGCAGTAGATTCTGAGTTGAGACGTAGCCGCAGTAGACTCTGAGTTGAGACGTAGCCGCAGTAGATTCTGAGTTGAGACGTAGCCGCAGTAGATTCCGAGTTGACTTGTAGCCGCAGTAGATTCTTAGTTGAGACGTAGCCACAGTAGATTCCGAGTTGACTTGTAGCCGCAGTAGATTCTGAGTTGACTTGTAGCCGCAGTAGATTCTGAGTTGAGACGTAGCCGCAGTAGATTCTGAGTTGACTTGTAGCCGCAGTAGATTCTGAGTTGACTTGTAGCCGCAGTTGATTCTGAGTTGACTTGTAGCCGCAATAGATTCTGAGTTGAGACGTAGCCGCAGTAGATTCCGAGTTGAGACGTAGCCGCAGTAGATTCTGAGTTGAGACGTAGCCGCAGTAGATTCTGAGTTGAGACGTAGCCGGAGTAGATTCCGAGTTGAGACGTAGCCGCAGTAGATTCTGAGTTGGCTTGTAGCCGCAGTAGATTCTGAGTTGAGACGTAGCCGCAGTAGATTCTGAGTTGAGACGTAGCCACAGTAGATTCTGAGTTGACTTGTAGCCGCAGTAGATTCTGAGTTGAGACGTAGGAGCAGTAGATTCTGAGTTGACTTGTAGCCGCAGTAGATTCTGAGTTGACTTGTAGCCGCAGTAGATACTGAGTTGACTTGTAGCCGCATTAGATTCTGAGTTGACTTGTAGCCGCAGTAGATTCTGAGTTGAGACGTAGCCGCAGTAGATTCCGAGTTGAGCCGTAGCCGCAGTTGATTCTGAGTTGAGACGTAGCCGCAGTAGATTCCGAGTTGAGACGTAGCCGCAGTAGATTCTGAGTTGACTTGTAGCCGCAGTAGATTCTGAGTTGAGACGTAGCCGCAGTAGATTCCGAGTTGACTTGTAGCCGCAGTAGATTCTGAGTTGACTTGTAGCCGCAGTAGATTCTGAGTTGAGACGTAGCCGCAGTAGATTCTGAGTTGACTTGTTGCCGCAGTAGATTCTGAGTTGACTTGTAGCCACAGTAGATTCTGAGTTGACTTGTAGCCGCAGTAGATTCCGAGTTGACTTGTAGCCGCAGTACATTCTTAGTTGAGACGTAGCCACAGAAGATTATGAGTTGACTTGTAGCCGCAGTAGATTCTGAGTTGACTTGTAGCCGCAGTAGATTCTGAGTTGACTTGTAGCCGCAGTAGATTCTGAGTTGAGACGTAGCCGCAGTAGATTCCGAGTTGAGACTTAGCCGCAGTAGATTCTGAGTTGAGACGTAGCCGCAGTAGATTCTGAGTTGACTTGTAGCCGCAGTATATTCTGAGTTGAGACGTAGCCGCAGTAGATTCTGAGTTGACTTGTAGCCGCAGTAGATTCTGAGTTGACTTGTAGCCGCAGTAGATTCTGAGTTGAGACGTAGCCGCAGTAGATTCTGAGTTGAGACGTAGCCGCAGTAGATTCCGAGTTGACTTGTAGCCGCAGTAGATTCTGAGTTGACTTGTAGCCGCAGTAGATTCTGAGTTGAGACGTAGCCGCAGTAGATTCTGAGTTGACTTGTAGCCGCATTAGATTCTGAGTTGACTTGTAGCCGCAGTAGATTCTGAGTTGACTTGTAGCCGCAGTAGATTCTGAGTTGACTTGTAGCCGCAGTAGATTCTGAGTTGACTTGTAGCCGCAGTAGATTCTGAGTTGAGACGTAGCCGCAGTTGATTACGGGTTGAGACGTAGCCGCAGTTGATTCTGAGTTGAGACGTAGCCGCAGAAGATTCTGAGTTGAGACGTAGCCGCAGTAGATTCTTAGTTGACTTGTAGCCGCAGTAGATTCTGAGTTGAGACGTAGCCGCAGTAGATTCTTAGTTGACTTGTAGCCGCAGTAGATTCTGAGTTGAGACGTAGCTGCAGTAGATTCTGAGTTCAGACGTAGCCGTAGTAGATTCTGAGTTGAGACGTAGCCGCGGTAGATTCTGAGTTGACTTGTAGCCGCAGTAGATTCTGAGTTGACTTGTAGCCGCAGTAGATTCTGAGTTGACTTGTAGCCGCAGTAGATTCTGAGTTGACTGTAGCCGCAGTAGATTCTGAGTTGACTTGTAGCCGCAGTAGATTCTGAGTTGAGACGTAGCCGCAGTAGATTCTGAGTTGACTTGTAGCCGAAGTAGATTCTGAGTTGAGACGTAGCCGCAGTAGATTCCGAGTTGACTTGTAGCCGCAGTAGATTCTGAGTTGACTTGTAGCCGCAGTACATTCTTAGTTGAGACGTAGCCACAGTAGATTATGAGTTGACTTGTAGCCGCAGTAGATTCTGAGTTGACTTGTAGCCGCAGTAGATTCTGAGTTGACTTGTAGCCGCAGTAGATTCTGAGTTGAGACGTAGCCGCAGTAGATTCCGAGTTGAGACGTAGCCGCAGTAGATTCTGAGTTGAGACGTAGCCGCAGTAGATTCTGAGTTGACTTGTAGCCGCAGTATATTCTGAGTTGAGACGTAGCCGCAGTAGATTCTGAGTTGACTTGTAGCCGCAGTAGATTCTGAGTTGACTTGTAGCCGCAGTAGATTCTGAGTTGAGACGTAGCCGCAGTAGATTCTGAGTTGAGACGTAGCCGCAGTAGATTCCGAGTTGACTTGTAGCCGCAGTAGATTCTGAGTTGACTTGTAGCCGCAGTAGATTCTGAGTTGAGACGTAGCCGCAGTAGATTCTGAGTTGACTTGTAGCCGCATTAGATTCTGAGTTGACTTGTAGCCGCAGTAGATTCTGAGTTGACTTGTAGCCGCAGTAGATTCTGAGTTGAGACGTAGCCGCAGTAGATTCTGAGTTGACTTGTAGCCGCAGTAGATTCTGAGTTGAGACGTAGCCGCGGTAGATTCTGAGTTGACTTGTAGCCGCAGTAGATTCTGAGTTGACTTGTAGCCGCAGTAGATTCTGAGATGACTTGTAGCCGCAATAGATTCTGAGTTGAGACGTAGCCGCAGTAGATTCCGAGTTGAGACGTAGCCGCAGTAGATTCTGAGTTGAGACGTAGCCGCAGTAGATTCTGAGTTGAGACGTAGCCGCAGTAGATTCCGAGTAGAGACGTAGCCGCAGTAGATTCTGAGTTGACTTGTAGCCGCAGTAGATTCTGAGTTGACTTGTAGCCGCAGTAGATTCTGAGTTGAATTGTCGCCGCAGTAGATTCTGAGTTGAGACGTAGCCGCAGTAGACTCTGAGTTGAGACGTAGCCGCAGTAGATTCTGAGTTGAGACGTAGCCGCAGTAGATTCCGAGTTGACTTGTAGCCGCAGTAGATTCTTAGTTGAGACGTAGCCACAGTAGATTCCGAGTTGACTTGTAGCCGCAGTAGATTCTGAGTTGACTTGTAGCCGCAGTAGATTCTGAGTTGAGACGTAGCCGCAGTAGATTCTGAGTTGACTTGTAGCCGCAGTAGATTCTGAGTTGACTTGTAGCCGCAGTTGATTCTGAGTTGACTTGTAGCCGCAATAGATTCTGAGTTGAGACGTAGCCGCAGTAGATTCCGAGTTGAGACGTAGCCGCAGTAGATTCTGAGTTGAGACGTAGCCGCAGTAGATTCTGAGTTGAGACGTAGCCGGAGTAGATTCCGAGTTGAGACGTAGCCGCAGTAGATTCTGAGTTGGCTTGTAGCCGCAGTAGATTCTGAGTTGAGACGTAGCCGCAGTAGATTCTGAGTTGAGACGTAGCCACAGTAGATTCTGAGTTGACTTGTAGCCGCAGTAGATTCTGAGTTGAGACGTAGGAGCAGTAGATTCTGAGTTGACTTGTAGCCGCAGTAGATTCTGAGTTGACTTGTAGCCGCAGTAGATACTGAGTTGACTTGTAGCCGCATTAGATTCTGAGTTGACTTGTAGCCGCAGTAGATTCTGAGTTGAGACGTAGCCGCAGTAGATTCCGAGTTGAGCCGTAGCCGCAGTTGATTCTGAGTTGAGACGTAGCCGCAGTAGATTCCGAGTTGAGACGTAGCCGCAGTAGATTCTGAGTTGACTTGTAGCCGCAGTAGATTCTGAGTTGAGACGTAGCCGCAGTAGATTCCGAGTTGACTTGTAGCCGCAGTAGATTCTGAGTTGACTTGTAGCCGCAGTAGATTCTGAGTTGAGACGTAGCCGCAGTAGATTCTGAGTTGACTTGTTGCCGCAGTAGATTCTGAGTTGACTTGTAGCCACAGTAGATTCTGAGTTGACTTGTAGCCGCAGTAGATTCCGAGTTGACTTGTAGCCGCAGTACATTCTTAGTTGAGACGTAGCCACAGAAGATTATGAGTTGACTTGTAGCCGCAGTAGATTCTGAGTTGACTTGTAGCCGCAGTAGATTCTGAGTTGACTTGTAGCCGCAGTAGATTCTGAGTTGAGACGTAGCCGCAGTAGATTCCGAGTTGAGACTTAGCCGCAGTAGATTCTGAGTTGAGACGTAGCCGCAGTAGATTCTGAGTTGACTTGTAGCCGCAGTATATTCTGAGTTGAGACGTAGCCGCAGTAGATTCTGAGTTGACTTGTAGCCGCAGTAGATTCTGAGTTGACTTGTAGCCGCAGTAGATTCTGAGTTGAGACGTAGCCGCAGTAGATTCTGAGTTGAGACGTAGCCGCAGTAGATTCCGAGTTGACTTGTAGCCGCAGTAGATTCTGAGTTGACTTGTAGCCGCAGTAGATTCTGAGTTGAGACGTAGCCGCAGTAGATTCTGAGTTGACTTGTAGCCGCATTAGATTCTGAGTTGACTTGTAGCCGCAGTAGATTCTGAGTTGACTTGTAGCCGCAGTAGATTCTGAGTTGACTTGTAGCCGCAGTAGATTCTGAGTTGACTTGTAGCCGCAGTAGATTCTGAGTTGAGACGTAGCCGCAGTTGATTACGGGTTGAGACGTAGCCGCAGTTGATTCTGAGTTGAGACGTAGCCGCAGAAGATTCTGAGTTGAGACGTAGCCGCAGTAGATTCTTAGTTGACTTGTAGCCGCAGTAGATTCTGAGTTGAGACGTAGCCGCAGTAGATTCTTAGTTGACTTGTAGCCGCAGTAGATTCTGAGTTGAGACGTAGCTGCAGTAGATTCTGAGTTCAGACGTAGCCGTAGTAGATTCTGAGTTGAGACGTAGCCGCGGTAGATTCTGAGTTGACTTGTAGCCGCAGTAGATTCTGAGTTGACTTGTAGCCGCAGTAGATTCTGAGTTGACTTGTAGCTGCAGTAGATTCTGAGATGACTTGTAGCCGCAATAGATTCTGAGTTGAGACGTAGCCGCAGTAGATTCCGAGTTGAGACGTAGCCGCAGTAGATTCTGAGTTGAGACGTAGCCGCAGTAGATTCTGAGTTGACTTGTAGCCGCAGTAGATTCTGAGTTGACTTGTAGCCGCAGTAGATTCTGAGTTGAATTGTCGCCGCAGTAGATTCTGAGTTGAGACGTAGCCGCAGTAGATTCTGAGTTGAGACGTAGCCGCAGTAGATTCTGAGTTGACTTGTAGCCTCAGTAGATTCTGAGTTGACTTGTAGCCGCAGTAGATTCTGTGTTGAGACGTAGCCGCAGTAGATTCTGAGTTGAGACGTAGCCACAGTAGATTCTGAGTTGACTTGTAGCCGCAGTAGATTCTGAGTTGAGACGTAGCCGCAGTAGATTCTGAGTTGAGACATAGCCGCAGTAGATTCTGAGTTGACTTGTAGCCGCATTAGATTCTGAGTTGACTTGTAGCCGCAGTAGATTCTGAGTTGAGACGTAGCCGCAGTAGATTCCGAGTTGAGACGTAGCCGCAGTTGATTCTGAGTTGAGACGTAGCCGCAGTAGATTCCGAGTTGAGACGTAGCCGCAGTAGATTCTGAGTTGACTTGTAGCCGCAGTAGATTCTGAGTTGAGACGTAGCCGCAGTAGATTCCGAGTTGACTTGTAGCCGCAGTAGATTCTGAGTTGACTTGTAGCCGCAGTAGATTCTGAGTTGAGACGTAGCCGCAGTAGATTCTGAGTTGACTTGTTGCCGCAGTAGTTTCTGAGTTGACTTGTAGCCACAGTAGATTCTGAGTTGACTTGTAGCCGCAGTAGATTCCGAGTTGACTTGTAGCCGCAGTACATTCTTAGTTGAGACGTAGCCACAGAAGATTATGAGTTGACTTGTAGCCGCAGTAGATTCTGAGTTGACTTGTAGCCGCAGTAGATTCTGAGTTGAGACGTAGCCACAGTAGATTCTGAGTTGAGACGTAGCCGCAGTAGATTCTGAGTTGAGACGTAGCCGCAGTAGATTCTTAGTTGACTTGTAGCCGCAGTAGATTCTGAGTTGAGACGTAGCCGCAGTAGATTCTTAGTTGACTTGTAGCCGCAGTAGATTCTGAGTTGAGACGTAGCTGCAGTAGATTCTGAGTTGACTTGTAGCCGCAGTAGATTCTGAGTTGAGACGTAGCCGCAGTAGATTCCGAGTTGACTTGTAGCCGCAGTAGATTCTGAGTTGAGACGTAGGCGCAGTAGATTCTTAGTTGACTTGTAGCCGCAGTAGATTCTGAGTTGAGACGTAGCTGCAGTAGATTCTGAGTTCAGACGTAGCCGTAGTAGATTCTGAGTTGAGACGTAGCCGCGGTAGATTCTGAGTTGACTTGTAGCCGCAGTAGATTCTGAGTTGACTTGTAGCCGCAGTAGATTCTGAGTTGACTTGTAGCCGCAGTAGATTCTGAGATGACTTGTAGCCGCAATAGATTCTGAGTTGAGACGTAGCCGCAGTAGATTCCGAGTTGAGACGTAGCCGCAGTAGATTCTGAGTTGAGACGTAGCCGCAGTAGATTCTGAGTTGACTTGTAGCCGCAGTAGATTCTGAGTTGAATTGTCGCCGCAGTAGATTCTGAGTTGAGACGTAGCCGCAGTAGATTCTGAGTTGAGACGTAGCCGCAGTAGATTCTGAGTTGACTTGTAGCCTCAGTAGATTCTGAGTTGACTTGTAGCCGCAGTAGATTCTGAGTTGAGACGTAGCCGCAGTAGATTCCGAGTTGACTTGTAGCCGCAGTATATTCTTAGTTGAGACGTAGCTACAGTAGATTCCGAGTTGACTTGTAGCCGCAGTAGATTCTGAGTTGACTTGTAGCCGCAGTAGATTCTGAGTTGAGACGTAGCCGCAGTAGATTCTGAGTTGACTTGTAGCCGCAGTAGATTCTGAGATGAGACGTAGCCGCAGTAGATTCTGAGTTGACTTGTAGCCGCAGTAGATTCTGAGTTGACTTGTAGCCGCAGTAGATTCTGAGTTGAGACGTAGCCGCAGTAGATTCTGAGTTGAGACGTAGCCGCAGTAGATTCTGAGTTGAGACGTAGCCGCAGTAGATTCTGAGTTGACTTGTAGCCGCAGTAGATTCTGAGTTGAGACGTAGCCGCAGTAGATTCTGAGTTGACTTGTAGCCGCATTAGATACTGAGTTGACTTGTAGGCGCAGTAGATTCTGAGTTGACTTGTAGCCGCAGTAGATTCTGAGTTGACTGTATCCGCAGTAGATTCTGAGTTGACTTGTAGCCGCAGTAGATTCTGAGTTGAGACGTAGCCGCAGTAGATTCTGAGTTGAATTGTAGCCGCAGTAGATTCTGAGTTGAGACGTAGCCGCAGTAGATTCCGAGTTGACTTGTAGCCGCAGTAGATTCTGAGTTGACTTGTAGCCGCAGTACATTCTTAGTTGAGACGTAGCCGCAGTAGATTATGAGTTGACTTGTAGCCGCAGTAGATTCTGAGTTGACTTGTAGCCGCAGTAGTTTCTGAGTTGACTTGTAGCCGCAGTAGATTCTGAGATGACTTGTAGCCGAAGTAGATTCTGAGTTGACTTGTAGCCGCAGTAGATTCTGACTTGAGACGTAGCCGCAGAAGATTCCGAGTTGAGACGTAGCCGCAGTAGATTCTGAGTTGAGACGTAGCCGCAGTAGATTCTGAGTTGACTTGTAGCCGCAGTAGATTCTGAGTTGACTTGTAGCCGCAGTAGATTCTGAGTTGACTTCTAGCTGCAGTAGATTCTGAGTTGACTTGTAGCCGCAGTAGATTCTGAGTTGACTTGTAGCCGCAGTAGATTCTGAGTTGAGACGTAGCCGCAGTAGATTCTGAGTTGACTTGTAGCCGCAGTAGATTCTGAGTTGACTTGTAGCCGCACTAGATTCTGAGTTGAGACGTAGCCGCAGTAGATTCCGAGTTGACTTGTAGCCGCAGTAGATTCTTAGTTGAGATGTAGCCACAGTAGATTTTGAGTTGACTTGTAGCCGCAGTAGATTCTGAGTTTACTTGTAGCCGCAGTAGATTCTGAGTTGACTTGTAGCCGCAGTAGATTCTGAGTTGAGACGTAGCCGCAGTAGATTCTGAATTGACTTGTAGCCGCAGTAGATTCTGAGTTGACTTGTAGCCGCATTAGATTCTGAGTTGACTTGTAGCCGCAGTAGATTCTGAGTTGACTTGTAGCCGCAGTAGATTCCGAGTTGAGACGTAGCCGCAGTAGATTCTGAGTTGAGACGTAGCCGCAGTAGATTCCGAGTTGAGACGTAGCCGCAGTAGATTCTGAGTTGACTTGTAGCCGCAGTAGATTCTGAGTTGAGACGTAGCCGCAGTAGATTCCGAGTTGACTTGTAGCCGCAGTAGATTCTGAGTTGACTTGAAGCCGCAGTAGATTCTGAGTTGAGACGTAGCCACAGTAGATTCTGAGTTGACTTGTAGCTGCAGTAGATTCTGAGTAGACTTGTAGCCGCAGTAGATTCTGAGTTGACTTGTAGCCGCAGTAGATTCTGAGTTGAGACGTAGCCGCAGTTGATTCCGAGTTGAGACGTAGCCGCAGTTGATTCTGAGTTGAGACGTAGCCGCAGTAGATTCTGAGTTGAGACGTAGCCGCAGTAGATTCTTAGTTGACTTCAAGCCGCAGTAGATTCTGAGTTGAGACGTAGCTGCAGTAGATTCTGAGTTCAGACGTAGCCGCAGTAGATTCTGAGTTGAGTCGTAGCCGCGGTAGATTCTGAGTTGACTTGTAGCCGCAGTAGATTCTGAGTTGACTTGTAGCCGCAGTAGATTCTGAGTTGACTTGTAGCCGCAGTAGATTCCGAGTTGACTTGTAGCCGCAGTAGATTCTGAGTTGACTTGTAGCCGCAGTAGATTCTGAGTTGAGACGTAGCCGCAGTAGATTCCGAGTTGAGACGTAGCCGCAGTAGATTCCGAGTTGACTTGTAGCCGCAGTAGATTCTGAGTTGACTTGTAGCCGCAGTAGATTCTGAGTTGAGACGTAGCCGCAGTAGATTCCGAGTTGACTTGTAGCCGCAGTAGATTCTGAGTTGACATGTAGCCGCAGTAGATTCTGAGTTGAGACGTAGCCGCAGTAGATTCTGAGTTGACTTGTAGCTGCAGTAGATTCTGAGTTGACTTGTAGCCGCAGTAGATTCTGAGTTGACTTGTAGCCGCAGTAGATTCTGAGTTGAGACGTAGCCGCAGTTGATTCCGAGTTGAGACGTAGCCGCAGTTGATTCTGAGTTGAGACGTAGCCGCAGTAGATTCTGAGTTGAGACGTAGCCGCAGTAGATTCTTAGTTGACTTGTAGCCGCAGTAGATTCTGAGTTGAGACGTAGCTGCAGTAGATTCTGAGTTCAGACGTAGCCGCAGTAGATTCTGAGTTGAGACGTAGCCGCGGTAGATTCTGAGTTGACTTGTAGCCGCAGTAGATTCTGAGTTGACTTGTAGCCGCAGTAGATTCTGAGTTGACTTGTAGCCGCAGTAGATTCCGAGTTCGCTTGTAGCCGCAGTAGATTCCGAGTTGACTTGTAGCCGCAGTAGATTCTGAGTTGACTTGTAGCCGCAGTACATTCTTAGTTGAGACGTAGCCGCAGTAGATTATGAGTTGACTTGTAGCCGCAGTAGATTCTGAGTTGACTTGTAGCCGCAGTAGATTCTGAGTTGACTTGTAGCCGCAGTAGATTCTGAGTTGAGAGGTAGCCGCAGTAGATTCCGAGTTGAGACGTAGCCGCAGTAGATTCTGAGTTGACTTGTAGCCGCAGTAGATTCTGAGTTGACTTGTAGCCGCAGTATATTCTGAGTTGAGACGTAGCCGCAGTAGATTCTGAGTTGACTTGTAGCCGCAGTAGATTCTGAGTTGACTTGTAGCCGCAGTAGATTCTGAGTTGAGACGTAGCCGCAGTAGATTCTGAGTTGAGACGTAGCCGCAGTAGATTCTGAGTTGAGACGTAGCCGCAGTAGATTCTGAGTTGACTTGTAGCCGCAGTAGATTCTGAGTTGAGACGTAGCCGCAGTAGATTCTGAGTTGACTTGTAGCCGCATAAGATACTGAGTTGACTTGTAGCCGCAGTAGATTCTGAGTTGACTTGTAGCCGCAGTAGATTCTGAGTTGACTGTATCCGCAGTAGATTCTGAGTTGACTTGTAGCCGCAGTAGATTCTGAGTTGAGACGTAGCCGCAGTAGATTCTGAGTTGACTTGTAGCCGCAGTAGATTCTGAGTTGAGACGTAGCCGCAGTAGATTCCGAGTTGACTTGTAGCCGCAGTAGATTCTGAGTTGACTTGTAGCCGCAGTACATTCTTAGTTGAGACGTAGCCGCAGTAGATTATGAGTTGACTTGTAGCCGCAGTAGATTCTGAGTTGACTTGTAGCCGCAGTAGTTTCTGAGTTGACTTGTAGCCGCAGTAGATTCTGAGTTGAGACGTAGCCGCAGTAGATTCCGAGTTGAGACGTAGCCGCAGTAGATTCTGAGTTGAGACGTAGCCGCAGTAGATTCTGAGTTGACTTGTAGCCGCAGTAGATTCTGAGTTGACTTGTAGCCGCAGTAGATTCTGAGTTGAGACGTAGCCGCAGTAGATTCTGAGTTGAGACGTAGCCGCAGTAGATTCCGAGTTGTCTTGTAGCCGCAGTAGATTCTGAGTTGACTTGTAGCCGCAGTAGATTCTGAGTTGAGACGTAGCCGCAGTAGATTCTGAGTTGACTTGTAGCCGCATTAGATTCTGAGTTGTCTTGTAGCCGCAGTAGATTCTGAGTTGACTTGTAGCTGCAGTAGATTCTGAGTTGACTTGTAGCCGCAGTAGATTCTGAGTTGACTTGTAGCCGCAGTAGATTCTGAGTTGAGACGTAGCCGCAGTAGATTCTGAGTTGAGACGTAGCCGCAGTAGATTCCGAGTTGACTTGTAGCCGCAGTAGATTCGGAGTTGACTTGTAGCCGCAGTAGATTCCGAGTTGAGACGTAGCCGCAGTAGATTCTGAGTTGACTTGTAGCCGCATTAGATTCTGAGTTGACTTGTAGCCGCAGTAGATTCTGAGTTGACTTGTAGCCGCAGTAGATTCTGAGTTGACTGTAGCCGCAGTAGATTCTGAGTTGACTTGTAGCCGCAGTAGATTCTGAGTTGAGACGTAGCCGCAGTAGATTCTGAGTTGACTTGTAGCCGCAGTAGATTCTGAGTTGAGACGTAGCCGCAGTAGATTCCGAGTTGACTTGTAGCCGCAGTAGATTCTGAGTTGACTTGTAGCCGCAGTACATTCTTAGTTGAGACGTAGCCGCAGTAGATTCCGAGTTGAGACGTAGCCGCAGTAGATTCTGAGTTGACTTGTAGCCGCAGTAGATTCTGAGTTGACTTGTAGCCGCAGTAGATTCTGAGTTGAGACGTAGCCGCAGTAGATTCCGAGTTGAGACGTAGCCGCAGTAGATTCTGAGTTGAGACGTAGCCGCAGTAGATTCTGAGTTGACTTGTAGCCGCAGTATATTCTGAGTTGAGACGTAGCCGCAGTAGATTCTGAGTTGACTTGTAGCCGCAGTAGATACTGAGTTGACTTGTAGCCGCAGTAGATTCTGAGTTGAGACGTAGCCGCAGTAGATTCTGAGTTGAGACGTAGCCGCAGTAGATTCCGAGTTGACTTGTAGCCGCAGTAGATTCTGAGTTGACTTGTAGCCGCAGTAGATTCTGAGTTGAGACGTAGCCGCAGTAGATTCTGAGTTGAGACGTAGCCGCATTAGATTCTGAGTTGACTTGTAGCCGCAGTAGATTCTGAGTTGACTTGTAGCCGCAGTAGATTCTGAGTTGACTTGTAGCCGCAGTAGATTCTGAGTTGACTTGTAGCCGCAGTAGATTCTGAGTTGAGACGTAGCCGCAGTTGATTCCGAGTTGAGACGTAGCCGCAGTTGATTCTGAGTTGAGACGTAGCCGCAGTAGATTCTGAGTTGAGACGTAGCCGCAGTAGATTCTTAGTTGACTTGTAGCCGCAGTAGATTCTGAGTTGAGACGTAGCTGCAGTAGATTCTGAGTTCAGACGTAGCCGCAGTAGATTCTGAGTTGAGACGTAGCCGCGGTAGATTCTGAGTTGACTTGTAGCCGCAGTAGATTCTGAGTTGACTTGTAGCCGCAGTAGATTCTGAGTTGAGACGTAGCCGCAGTAGATTCCGAGTTGACTTGTAGCCGCAGTAGATTCCGAGTTGACTTGTAGCCGCAGTAGATTCTGAGTTGACTTGTAGCCGCAGTACATTCTTAGTTGAGACGTAGCCGCAGTAGATTATGAGTTGACTTGTAGCCGCAGTAGATTCTGAGTTGACTTGTAGCCGCAGTAGATTCTGAGTTGACTTGTAGCCGCAGTACATTCTTAGTTGAGACGTAGCCGCAGTAGATTATGAGTTGACTTGTAGCCGCAGTAGATTCTGAGTTGACTTGTAGCCGCAGTAGATTCTGAGTTGACTTGTAGCCGCAGTAGATTCTGAGTTGAGAGGTAGCCGCAGTAGATTCCGAGTTGAGACGTAGCCGCAGTAGATTCTGAGTTGAGACGTAGCCGCAAAAGATTCTGAGTTGAGACGTATCCGCAGTAGATTCCGAGTTGACTTGTAGCCGCAGTAGATTCTGAGTTGACTTGTAGCCGCAGTGCATTCTTAGTTGAGACGTAGCCACAGTAGATTATGAGTTGACTTGTAGCCGCAGTAGATTCTGAGTTGACTTGTAGCCGCAGTAGATTCTGAGTTGAGACGTAGCCGCAGTAGATTCCGAGTTGAGACGTAGCCGCAGTAGATTCTGAGTTGAGACGTAGCCGCAGTAGATTCTGAGTTGACTTGTAGCCGCAGTAGATTCTGAGTTGACTTGTAGCCGCAGTAGATTCTGAGTTGACTTGTAGCCGCAGTAGATTCTGAGTTGACTGTATCCGCAGTAGATTCTGAGTTGACTTGTAGCCGCAGTAGATTCTGAGTTGAGACGTAGCCGCAGTAGATTCTGAGTTGACTTGTAGCCGCAGTAGATTCTGAGTTGAGACGTAGCCGCAGTAGATTCCGAGTTGACTTGTAGCCGCAGTAGATTCTGAGTTGACTTGTAGCCGCAGTACATTCTTAGTTGAGACGTAGCCGCAGTAGATTATGAGTTGACTTGTAGCCGCAGTAGATTCTGAGTTGACTTGTAGCCGCAGTAGATTCTGAGTTGACTTGTAGCCGCAGTAGATTCTGAGTTGAGACGTAGCCGCAGTAGATTCCGAGTTGAGACGTAGCCGCAGTAGATTCTGAGTTGAGACGTAGCCGCAGTAGATTCTGAGTTGACTTGTAGCCGCAGTAGATTCTGAGTTGACTTGTAGCCGCAGTAGATTCTGAGTTGAGACGTAGCCGCAGTAGATTCTGAGTTGAGACGTAGCCGCAGTAGATTCTGAGTTGAGACGTAGCCGCAGTAGATTCCGAGTTGACTTGTAGCCGCAGTAGATTCTGAGTTGACTTGTAGCCGCAGTGCATTCTTAGTTGAGACGTAGCCACAGTAGATTATGAGTTGACTTGTAGCCGCAGTAGATTCTGAGTTGACTTGTAGCCGCAGTAGATTCTGAGTTGAGACGTAGCCGCAGTAGATTCCGAGTTGAGACGTAGCCGCAGTAGATTCTGAGTTGAGACGTAGCCGCAGTAGATTCTGAGTTGACTTGTAGCCGCAGTAGATTCTGAGTTGACTTGTAGCCGCAGTAGATTCTGAGTTGAGACGTAGCCGCAGTAGATTCTGAGTTGAGACGTAGCCGCAGTAGATTCCGAGTTGACTTGTAGCCGCAGTAGATTCTGAGTTGACTTGTAGCCGCAGTAGATTCTGAGTTGAGACGTAGCCGCAGTAGATTCTGAGTTGACTTGTAGCCGCATTAGATTCTGAGTTGACTTGTAGCCGCAGTAGATTCTGAGTTGACTTGTAGCTGCAGTAGATTCTGAGTTGACTTGTAGCCGCAGTAGATTCTGAGTTGAGACGTAGCCGCAGTTGATTCCGAGTTGAGACGTTGCCGCAGTTGATTCTGAGTTGAGACGTAGCCGCAGTAGATTCTGAGTTGAGACGTAGCCGCAGTAGATTCTTAGTTGACTTGTAGCCGCAGTAGATTCTGAGTTGAGACGTAGCTGCAGTAGATTCTGAGTTCAGACGTAGCCGCAGTAGATTCTGAGTTGAGACGTAGCCGCGGTAGATTCTGAGTTGACTTGTAGCCGCAGTAGATTCTGAGTTGACTTGTAGCCGCAGTAGATTCTGAGTTGACTTGTAGCCGCAGTAGATTCCGAGTTGACTTGTAGCCGCAGTAGATTCCGAGTTGACTTGTAGCCGCAGTAGATTCTGAGCTGACTTGTAGCCGCAGTACATTCTTAGTTGAGACGTAGCCGCAGTAGATTATGAGTTGACTTGTAGCCGCAGTAGATTCTGAGTTGACTTGTAGCCGCAGTAGATTCTGAGTTGACTTGTAGCCGCAGTACATTCTTAGTTGAGACGTAGCCGCAGTAGATTATGAGTTGACTTGTAGCCGCAGTAGATTCTGAGTTGACTTGTAGCCGCAGTAGATTATGAGTTGACTTGTAGCCGCAGTAGATTCTGAGTTGAGAGGTAGCCGCAGTAGATTCCGAGTTGAGACGTAGCCGCAGTAGATTCTGAGTTGAGACGTAGCCGCAAAAGATTCTGAGTTGACTTGTAGCCGCAGTATATTCTGAGTTGAGACGTAGCCGCAGTAGATTCTGAGTTGACTTGTAGCCGCAGTAGATTCTGAGTTGACTTGTAGCCGCAGTAGATTCTGAGTTGAGACGTAGCCGCAGTAGATTCTGAGTTGAGACGTAGCCGCAGTAGATTCCGAGTTGACTTGTAGCCGCAGTAGATTCTGAGTTGACTTGTAGCCGCAGTAGATTCTGAGTTGAGACGTAGCCGCAGTAGATTCTGAGTTGACTTGTAGCCGCATTAGATTCTGAGTTGACTTGTAGCCGCAGTAGATTCTGAGTTGACTTGTAGCCGCAGTAGATTCTGAGTTGACTGTATCCGCAGTAGATTCTGAGTTGACTTGTAGCCGCAGTAGATTCTGAGTTGAGACGTAGCCGCAGTAGATTCTGAGTTGACTTGTAGCCGCAGTAGATTCTGAGTTGAGACGTAGCCGCAGTAGATTCCGAGTTGACTTGTAGCCGCAGTAGATTCTGAGTTGACTTGTAGCCGCAGTACATTCTTAGTTGAGACGTAGCCGCAGTAGATTATGAGTTGACTTGTAGCCGCAGTAGATTCTGAGTTGACTTGTAGCCGCAGTAGATTCTGAGTTGACTTGTAGCCGCAGTAGATTCTGAGTTGAGACGTAGCCGCAGTAGATTCCGAGTTGAGACGTAGCCGCAGTAGATTCTGAGTTGAGACGTAGCCGCAGTAGATTCTGAGTTGACTTGTAGCCGCAGTAGATTCTGAGTTGACTTGTAGCCGCAGTAGATTCTGAGTTGAGACGTAGCCGCAGTAGATTCCGAGTTGTCTTGTAGCCGCAGTAGATTCTGAGTTGACTTGTAGCCGCAGTAGATTCTGAGTTGAGACGTAGCCGCAGTAGATTCTGAGTTGACTTGTAGCCGCATTAGATTCTGAGTTGTCTTGTAGCCGCAGTAGATTCTGAGTTGACTTGTAGCTGCAGTAGATTCTGAGTTGACTTGTAGCCGCAGTAGATTCTGAGTTGACTTGTAGCCGCAGTAGATTCTGAGTTGAGACGTAGCCGCAGTAGATTCTGAGTTGAGACGTAGCCGCAGTAGATTCCGAGTTGACTTGTAGCCGCAGTAGATTCTGAGTTGACTTGTAGCCGCAGTAGATTCTGAGTTGAGACGTAGCCGCAGTAGATTCTGAGTTGACTTGTAGCCGCATTAGATTCTGAGTTGACTTGTAGCCGCAGTAGATTCTGAGTTGACTTGTAGCCGCAGTAGATTCTGAGTTGACTGTAGCCGCAGTAGATTCTGAGTTGACTTGTAGCCGCAGTAGATTCTGAGTTGAGACGTAGCCGCAGTAGATTCTGAGTTGACTTGTAGCCGCAGTAGATTCTGAGTTGAGACGTAGCCGCAGTAGATTCCGAGTTGACTTGTAGCCGCAGTAGATTCTGAGTTGACTTGTAGCCGCAGTACATTCTTAGTTGAGACGTAGCCACAGTAGATTATGAGTTGACTTGTAGCCGCAGTAGATTCTGAGTTGACTTGTAGCCGCAGTAGATTCTGAGTTGACTTGTAGCCGCAGTAGATTCTGAGTTGAGACGTAGCCGCAGTAGATTCCGAGTTGAGACGTAGCCGCAGTAGATTCTGAGTTGAGACGTAGCCGCAGTAGATTCTGAGTTGACTTGTAGCCGCAGTATATTCTGAGTTGAGACGTAGCCGCAGTAGATTCTGAGTTGACTTGTAGCCGCAGTAGATTCTGAGTTGACTTGTAGCCGCAGTAGATTCTGAGTTGAGACGTAGCCGCAGTAGATTCTGAGTTGAGACGTAGCCGCAGTAGATTCCGAGTTGACTTGTAGCCGCAGTAGATTCTGAGTTGACTTGTAGCCGCAGTAGATTCTGAGTTGAGACGTAGCCGCAGTAGATTCTGAGTTGACTTGTAGCCGCATTAGATTCTGAGTTGACTTGTAGCCGCAGTAGATTCTGAGTTGACTTGTAGCCGCAGTAGATTCTGAGTTGACTTGTAGCCGCAGTAGATTCTGAGTTGAGACGTAGCCGCAGTTGATTCCGAGTTGAGACGTAGCCGCAGTTGATTCTGAGTTGAGACGTAGCCGCAGTAAGTTCTGAGTTGAGACGTAGCCGCAGTAGATTCTTAGTTGACTTGTAGCCGCAGTAGATTCTGAGTTGAGACGTAGCTGCAGTAGATTCTGAGTTCAGACGTAGCCGCAGTAGATTCTGAGTTGAGACGTAGCCGCGGTAGATTCTGAGTTGACTTGTAGCCGCAGTAGATTCTGAGTTGACTTGTAGCCGCAGTAAATTCTGAGTTGACTTGTAGCCGCAGTAGATTCCGAGTTGACTTGTAGCCGCAGTAGATTCCGAGTTGACTTGTAGCCGCAGTAGATTCTGAGTTGACTTGTAGCCGCAGTACATTCTTAGTTGAGACGTAGCCGCAGTAGATTATGAGTTGACTTGTAGCCGCAGTAGATTCTGAGTTGACTTGTAGCCGCAGTAGATTCTGAGTTGAGACGTAGCCGCAGTAGATTCCGAGTTGAGACGTAGCCGCAGTAGATTCTGAGTTGAGACGTAGCCGCAGTAGATTCTGAGTTGACTTGTAGCCGCAGTATATTCTGAGTTGAGACGTAGCCGCAGTAGATTCTGAGTTGACTTGTAGCCGCAGTAGATTCTGAGTTGACTTGTAGCCGCAGTAGATTCTGAGTTGAGACGTAGCCGCAGTAGATTCTGAGTTGAGACGTAGCCGCAGTAGATTCCGAGTTGACTTGTAGCCGCAGTAGATTCTGAGTTGACTTGTAGCCGCAGTAGATTCTGAGTTGAGACGTAGCCGCAGTAGATTCTGAGTTGACTTGTAGCCGCATTAGATTCTGAGTTGACTTGTAGCCGCAGTAGATTCTGAGTTGACTTGTAGCCGCAGTAGATTCTGAGTTGAGACGTAGCCGCAGTAGATTCTGAGTTGACTTGTAGCCGCAGTAGATTCTGAGTTGAGACGTAGCCGCGGTAGATTCTGAGTTGACTTGTAGCCGCAGTAGATTCTGAGTTGACTTGTAGCCGCAGTAGATTCTGAGATGACTTGTAGCCGCAATAGATTCTGAGTTGAGACGTAGCCGCAGTAGATTCCGAGTTGAGACGTAGCCGCAGTAGATTCTGAGTTGAGACGTAGCCGCAGTAGATTCTGAGTTGAGACGTAGCCGCAGTAGATTCCGAGTTGAGACGTAGCCGCAGTAGATTCTGAGTTGACTTGTAGCCGCAGTAGATTCTGAGTTGACTTGTAGCCGCAGTAGATTCTGAGTTGAATTGTCGCCGCAGTAGATTCTGAGTTGAGACGTAGCCGCAGTAGACTCTGAGTTGAGACGTAGCCGCAGTAGATTCTGAGTTGAGACGTAGCCGCAGTAGATTCCGAGTTGACTTGTAGCCGCAGTAGATTCTTAGTTGAGACGTAGCCACAGTAGATTCCGAGTTGACTTGTAGCCGCAGTAGATTCTGAGTTGACTTGTAGCCGCAGTAGATTCTGAGTTGAGACGTAGCCGCAGTAGATTCTGAGTTGACTTGTAGCCGCAGTAGATTCTGAGTTGACTTGTAGCCGCAGTTGATTCTGAGTTGACTTGTAGCCGCAATAGATTCTGAGTTGAGACGTAGCCGCAGTAGATTCCGAGTTGAGACGTAGCCGCAGTAGATTCTGAGTTGAGACGTAGCCGCAGTAGATTCTGAGTTGAGACGTAGCCGGAGTAGATTCCGAGTTGAGACGTAGCCGCAGTAGATTCTGAGTTGGCTTGTAGCCGCAGTAGATTCTGAGTTGAGACGTAGCCGCAGTAGATTCTGAGTTGAGACGTAGCCACAGTAGATTCTGAGTTGACTTGTAGCCGCAGTAGATTCTGAGTTGAGACGTAGGAGCAGTAGATTCTGAGTTGACTTGTAGCCGCAGTAGATTCTGAGTTGACTTGTAGCCGCAGTAGATACTGAGTTGACTTGTAGCCGCATTAGATTCTGAGTTGACTTGTAGCCGCAGTAGATTCTGAGTTGAGACGTAGCCGCAGTAGATTCCGAGTTGAGCCGTAGCCGCAGTTGATTCTGAGTTGAGACGTAGCCGCAGTAGATTCCGAGTTGAGACGTAGCCGCAGTAGATTCTGAGTTGACTTGTAGCCGCAGTAGATTCTGAGTTGAGACGTAG
The DNA here is from genome assembly GCF_054131305.1 of Coturnix japonica. Classification (NCBI taxonomy): domain Eukaryota; kingdom Metazoa; phylum Chordata; class Aves; order Galliformes; family Phasianidae; genus Coturnix; species Coturnix japonica. Next base: position 4,395,262 of record NC_140682.1, on the reverse strand, counting down.
CCGCAGTAGATTCCGAGTTGACTTGTAGCCGCAGTAGATTCTGAGTTGACTTGTAGCCGCAGTAGATTCTGAGTTGAGACGTAGCCGCAGTAGATTCTGAGTTGACTTGTTGCCGCAGTAGATTCTGAGTTGACTTGTAGCCACAGTAGATTCTGAGTTGACTTGTAGCCGCAGTAGATTCCGAGTTGACTTGTAGCCGCAGTACATTCTTAGTTGAGACGTAGCCACAGAAGATTATGAGTTGACTTGTAGCCGCAGTAGATTCTGAGTTGACTTGTAGCCGCAGTAGATTCTGAGTTGACTTGTAGCCGCAGTAGATTCTGAGTTGAGACGTAGCCGCAGTAGATTCCGAGTTGAGACTTAGCCGCAGTAGATTCTGAGTTGAGACGTAGCCGCAGTAGATTCTGAGTTGACTTGTAGCCGCAGTATATTCTGAGTTGAGACGTAGCCGCAGTAGATTCTGAGTTGACTTGTAGCCGCAGTAGATTCTGAGTTGACTTGTAGCCGCAGTAGATTCTGAGTTGAGACGTAGCCGCAGTAGATTCTGAGTTGAAACGTAGCCGCAGTAGATTCCGAGTTGACTTGTAGCCGCAGTAGATTCTGAGTTGACTTGTAGCCGCAGTAGATTCTGAGTTGAGACGTAGCCGCAGTAGATTCTGAGTTGACTTGTAGCCGCATTAGATTCTGAGTTGACTTGTAGCCGCAGTAGATTCTGAGTTGACTTGTAGCCGCAGTAGATTCTGAGTTGACTTGTAGCCGCAGTAGATTCTGAGTTGACTTGTAGCCGCAGTAGATTCTGAGTTGAGACGTAGCCGCAGTTGATTACGGGTTGAGACGTAGCCGCAGTTGATTCTGAGTTGAGACGTAGCCGCAGAAGATTCTGAGTTGAGACGTAGCCGCAGTAGATTCTTAGTTGACTTGTAGCCGCAGTAGATTCTGAGTTGAGACGTAGCCGCAGTAGATTCTTAGTTGACTTGTAGCCGCAGTAGATTCTGAGTTGAGACGTAGCTGCAGTAGATTCTGAGTTCAGACGTAGCCGTAGTAGATTCTGAGTTGAGACGTAGCCGCGGTAGATTCTGAGTTGACTTGTAGCCGCAGTAGATTCTGAGTTGACTTGCAGCCGCAGTAGATTCTGAGTTGACTTGTAGCCGCAGTAGATTCTGAGATGACTTGTAGCCGCAATAGATTCTGAGTTGAGACGTAGCCGCAGTAGATTCCGAGTTGAGACGTAGCCGCAGTAGATTCTGAGTTGAGACGTAGCCGCAGTAGATTCTGAGTTGACTTGTAGCCGCAGTAGATTCTGAGTTGACTTGTAGCCGCAGTAGATTCTGAGTTGAATTGTCGCCGCAGTAGATTCTGAGTTGAGACGTAGCCGCAGTAGATTCTGAGTTGAGACGTAGCCGCAGTAGATTCTGAGTTGACTTGTAGCCTCAGTAGATTCTGAGTTGACTTGTAGCCGCAGTAGATTCGGTGTTGAGACGTAGCCGCAGTAGATTCTGAGTTGAGACGTAGCCACAGTAGATTCTGAGTTGACTTGTAGCCGCAGTAGATTCTGAGTTGAGACGTAGCCGCAGTAGATTCTGAGTTGAGACATAGCCGCAGTAGATTCTGAGTTGACTTGTAGCCGCAGTAGATTCTGAGTTGACTTGTAGCCGCATTAGATTCTGAGTTGACTTGTAGCCGCAGTAGATTCTGAGTTGAGACGTAGCCGCAGTAGATTCCGAGTTGAGACGTAGCCGCAGTTGATTCTGAGTTGAGACGTAGCCGCAGTAGATTCCGAGTTGAGACGTAGCCGCAGTAGATTCTGAGTTGACTTGTAGCCGCAGTAGATTCTGAGTTGAGACGTAGCCGCAGTAGATTCCGAGTTGACTTGTAGCCGCAGTAGATTCTGAGTTGACTTGTAGCCGCAGTAGATTCTGAGTTGAGACGTAGCCGCAGTAGATTCTGAGTTGACTTGTTGCCGCAGTAGATTCTGAGTTGACTTGTAGCCACAGTAGATTCTGAGTTGACTTGTAGCCGCAGTAGATTCCGAGTTGACTTGTAGCCGCAGTACATTCTTAGTTGAGACGTAGCCACAGAAGATTATGAGTTGACTTGTAGCCGCAGTAGATTCTGAGTTGACTTGTAGCCGCAGTAGATTCTGAGTTGAGACGTAGCCACAGTAGATTCTGAGTTGAGACGTAGCCGCAGTAGATTCTGAGTTGAGACGTAGCCGCAGTAGATTCTTAGTTGACTTGTAGCCGCAGTAGATTCTGAGTTGAGACGTAGCCGCAGTAGATTCTTAGTTGACTTGTAGCCGCAGTAGATTCTGAGTTGAGACGTAGCTGCAGTAGATTCTGAGTTCAGACGTAGCCGCAGAAGATTCTGAGTTGAGACGTAGCCGCAGTAGATTCTTAGTTGACTTGTAGCCGCAGTAGATTCTGAGTTGAGACGTAGCCGCAGTAGATACTTAGTTGACTTGTAGCCGCAGTAGATTCTGAGTTGAGACGTAGCTGCAGTAGATTCTGAGTTCAGACGTAGCCGTAGTAGATTCTGAGTTGAGACGTAGCCGCGGTAGATTCTGAGTTGACTTGTAGCCGCAGTAGATTCTGAGTTGACTTGTAGCCGCAGTAGATTCTGAGTTGACTTGTAGCCGCAGTAGATTCTGAGATGACTTGTAGCCGCAATAGATTCTGAGTTGAGACGTAGCCGCAGTAGATTCCGAGTTGAGACGTAGCCGCAGTAGATTCTGAGTTGAGACGTAGCCGCAGTAGATTCTGAGTTGACTTGTAGCCGCAGTAGATTCTGAGTTGAATTGTCGCCGCAGTAGATTCTGAGTTGAGACGTAGCCGCAGTAGATTCTGAGTTGAGACGTAGCCGCAGTAGATTCTGAGTTGACTTGTAGCCTCAGTAGATTCTGAGTTGACTTGTAGCCGCAGTAGATTCTGAGTTGAGACGTAGCCGCAGTAGATTCCGAGTTGACTTTTAGCCGCAGTATATTCTTAGTTGAGACGTAGCTACAGTAGATTCCGAGTTGACTTGTAGCCGCAGTAGATTCTGAGTTGACTTGTAGCCGCAGTAGATTCTGAGTTGAGACGTAGCCGCAGTAGATTCTGAGTTGACTTGTAGCCGCAGTAGATTCTGAGTTGACTTGTAGCCGCAGTTGATTCTGAGTTGAGACGTAGCCGCAGTAGATTCTGAGTTGAGACGTAGCCGCAGTAGATTCTGAGTTGACTTGTAGCCTCAGTAGATTCTGAGTTGACTTGTAGCCGCAGTAGATTCTGAGTTGAGACGTAGCCGCAGTAGATTCCGAGTTGAGACGTAGCCGCAGTATATTCTGAGTTGATACGTAGCCGCAGTAGATTCTGAGTTGAGACGTAGCCGGAGTAGATTCCGAGTTGAGACGTAGCCGCAGTAGATTCTGAGTTGACTTGTAGCCGCAGTAGATTCTGAGTTGAGACGTAGCCGCAGTAGATTCTGAGTTGAGACGTAGCCACAGTAGATTCTGAGTTGACTTGTAGCCGCAGTAGATTCTGAGTTGAGACGTAGGAGCAGTAGATTCTGAGTTGACTTGTAGCCGCAGTAGATTCTGAGTTGACTTGTAGCCGCATTAGATTCTGAGTTGACTTGTAGCCGCAGTAGATTCTGAGTTGAGACGTAGCCGCAGTAGATTCCGAGTTGAGACGTAGCCGCAGTTGATTCTGAGTTGAGACGTAGCCGCAGTAGATTCCGAGTTGAGACGTAGCCGCAGTAGATTCTGAGTTGAGACGTAGCCGCAGTAGATTCTGAGTTGAGATGTAGCCGCAGTAGATTCCGAGTTGAGACGTAGCCGCAGTAGATTCTGAGTTGACTTGTAGCCGCAGTAGATTCTGAGTTGACTTGTAGCCACAGTAGATTCTGAGTTGACTTGTAGCCGCAGTAGATTCCGAGTTGACTTGTAGCCGCAGTAGATTCTGAGTTGACTTGTAGCCGCAGTACATTCTGAGTTGAGACTTAGCCGCAGTAGATTATGAGTTGACTTGTAGCCGCAGTAGATTCTGAGTTGACTTGTAGCCGCAGTAGATTCTGAGTTGACTTGTAGCCACAGTAGATTCTGAGTTGACTTTTAGCCGCAGTAGATTCCGAGTTGACTTGTAGCCGCAGTAGATTCTGAGTTGACTTGTAGCCGCAGTACATTCTGAGTTGAGACGTAGCCGCAGTAGATTATGAGTTGACTTGTAGCCGCAGTAGATTCTGAGTTGACTTGTAGCCGCAGTAGATTCTGAGTTGACTTGTAGCCGCAGTAGATTCTGAGTTGACTTGTAGCCGCAGTAGATTCTGAGTTGACTTGTAGCCGCAGTAGATTCTGAGTTGAGACGTAGCCGCAGTAGATTCCGAGTTGAGACGTAGCCGCAGTAGATTCTGAGTTGAGACGTAGCCGCAGTAGATTCTGAGTTGAGACGTAGCCGCAGTATATTCCGAGTTGAGACGTAGCCGCAGGAGATTCTGAGTTGATTTGTAGCCGCAGTAGATTCTGAGTTGACTTGTAGCCGCAGTAGATTCTGAGTTGAGACGTAGCCGCAGTAGATTCTGAGTTGAGACGTAGCCGCAGTACATTCCGAGTTGAGACGCAGCCGGAGTAGATTCTGAGTTGACTTGTAGCCGCAGTAGATTCTGAGTTGAGACGTAGCCGCAGTAGATTCTGAGTTGACTTGTAGCCGCATTAGATTCTGAGTTGACTTGTAGCCGCAGTAGATTCTGAGTTGACTTGTAGCCGCAGTAGATTCTGAGTTGACTGTAGCCGCAGTAGATTCTGAGTTGACTTGTAGCCGCAGTAGATTCTGAGTTGAGACGTAGCCGCAGTAGATTCCGAGTTGAGACGTAGCCGCAGTAGATTCTGAGTTGAGACGTAGCCGCAGTAGATTCCGAGTTGAGACGTAGCCGCAGTAGATTCTGAGTTGACTTGTAGCCGCAGTAGATTCTGAGATGACTTGTAGCCGAAGTAGATTCTGAGTTGACTTGTAGCCGCAGTAGATTCTGAGTTGAGACGTAGCCGCAGTAGATTCCGAGTTGAGACATAGCCGCAGTAGATTCTGAGTTGACTTGTAGCCGCAGTAGATTCTGAGTTGACTTGTAGCCGCAGTAGATTCTGAGTTGACTTGTTGCCGCAGTAGATTCTGAGTTGAATTGTAGCCGCAGTAGATTCTGAGTTGAGACGTAGCCGCAGTAGATTCTGAGTTGAGACGTAGCCGCAGTAGATTCTGAGTTGACTTGTAGCCTCAGTAGATTCTGAGTTGACTTGTAGCCGCAGTAGATTCTGAGTTGAGACGTAGCCGCAGTAGATTCCGAGTTGACTTGTAGCCGCAGTAGATTCTTAGTTGAGACGTAGCCACAGTAGATTCCGAGTTGACTTGTAGCCGCAGTAGATTCTGAGTTGACTTGTAGCCGCAGTAGATTCTGAGTTGAGACATAGCCGCAGTAGATTCTGAGTTGACTTGTAGCCGCAGTAGATTCTGAGTTGACTTCTAGCATCAGTAGATTCTGAGTTGACTTGTAGCCGCAATAGATTCTGAGTTGAGACGTAGCCGCAGTAGATTCCGAGTTGAGACGTAGCCGCAGTAGATTCTGAGTTGAGACGTAGCTGCAGTAGATTCTGAGTTGATACGTAGCCGGAGTAGATTCCGAGTTGAGACGTAGCCGCAGTAGATTCTGAGTTGACTTGTAGCCGCAGTAGATTCTGAGTTGAGACGTAGCCGCAGTAGATTCCGAGTTGACTTGTAGCCGCAGTAGATTCTGAGTTGACTTGTAGCCGCAGTAGATTCTGAGTTGAGACGTAGCCGCAGTAGATTCTGAGTTGACTTGTAGCCGCAGTAGATTCTGAGTTGACTTGTAGCCGCAGTAGATTCTGAGTTGAATTGTAGCCGCAGTACATTCTGAGTTGAGACGTAGCCGCAGTAGATTCTGAGTTGACTTGTAGCCGCAGTAGATTCCGAGTTGAGACGTAGCCGCAGTAGATTCTGAGTTGAGACGTAGCCGCAGTAGATTCTGAGTTGACTTGTAGCCGCAGTAGATTATGAGTTGACTTGTAGCCGCAGTAGATTCTGAGTTGAGACGTAGCCGCAGTAGATTCTGAGTTGAGACGTAGCCGCAGTAGATTCTGAGTTGACTTGTAGCCGCAGTAGATTCTGAGTTGAGACGTAGCCACAGTAGATTCTGAGTTGAGACGTAGCCGCAGTAGATTCTGAGTTGAGACGTAGCCGCAGTAGATTCCGAGTTGACTTGTAGCCGCAGTAGATTCTGAGTTGACTTGTAGCCGCAGTAGATTCTGAGTTGACTTGTAGCCGCAGTAGATTCTGAGTTGAGACGTAGCCGCAGTAGATTCCGAGTTGAGACTTAGCCGCAGTAGATTCTGAGTTGAGACGTAGCTGCAGTAGATTCTGAGTTGAGACGTAGCCGCAGTAGATTCCGAGTTGAGACGTAGCCGCAGTAGATTCTGAGTTGTCTTGTAGCCGCAGTAGATTCTGAGTTGAGACGTAGCCGCAGTAGATTCCGAGTTGACTTGTAGCCGCAGTAGATTCTGAGTTGACTTGTAGCCGCAGTAGATTCTGAGTTGAGACGTAGCCGCAGTAGATTCTGAGTTGACTTGTAGCCGCAGTAGATTCTGAGTTGACTTGTAGCCGCAGTAGATTCCGAGTTGAGACGTAGCCGCAGTAGATTCTGAGTTGAGACGTAGCCGCAGTAGATTTCGTTTAGAAACGTATCCGCAGTAGATTCTGAGTTGAGACGTAGCCGCAGTAGATTCCGAGTTGAGACGTAGCCGCAGTAGATTCTGAGTTGAGATGTAGCCGCAGTAGATTCTGAGTTGACTTATAGCCGCAGTAGATTCTGAGTTGAGACGTAGCCACAGTAGATTCTGAGTTGACTTGTAGCCGCAGTAGATTCTGAGTTGACTTTTAGCCGCAGTAGATTCCGAGTTGACTTGTAGCCGCAGTAGATTCTGAGTTGACTTGTAGCCGAAGTACATTCTGAGTTGAGACGTAGCCGCAGTAGATTCTGAGTTGACTTGTAGCCGCAGTAGATTCCGAGTTGAGACGTAGCCGCAGTAGATTCTGAGTTGAGACGTAGCCACAGTAGATTCCGAGTTGAGACGTAGCCACATTAGATTCTGAGTTGACTTGTAGCCGCAGTAGATTCTGAGTTGACTTGTAGCCGCAGTAGATTCTGAGTTGACTTGTAGCCGCAGTAGATTGTGAGTTGAGACGTAGCCGCAGTAGATTCTGAGTTGACTTGGAGCCGCAGTAGATTTCGAGTAGAAACGTAGCCGCAGTAGTTTCTGAGTTGAGACGTAGCCGCAGTAGATTCCGAGTTGAGACGTAGCCGCAGTAGATTCTGAGTTGAGACATAGCCACAGTAGATTCTGAGTTGAGACGTAGCCACAGTAGATTTTGAGTTGACTTGTAGCCGCAGTAGATTCTGAGTTGACTTGTAACCGCAGTAGATTCTGAGTTGACTTGTAGCCGCAGTAGATTCTGAGTTGACTTGTAGCCGCAGTAGATTCTGAGTTGAGACGTAGCCGCAGTAGATTCTGAGTTGAGACATAGCCACAGTAGATTCTGAGTTGAGACGTAGCCACAGTAGATTTTGAGTTGACTTGTAGCCGCAGTAGATTCTGAGTTGACTTGTAACCGCAGTAGATTCTGAGTTGACTTGTAGCCGCAGTAGATTCTGAGTTGAGACGTAGCCGCAGTAGATTCTGAGTTGAGACGTAGCCACAGTAGATACCGAGTTGAGACGTCGCCCCAGTAGATTCTGAGTTGACTTGTAGCCGCAGTAGATTCTGAGATGACTTGTAGCCGAAGTAGATTCTGAGTTGACTTGTAGCCGCAGTAGATTCTGAGTTGAGACGTAGCCGCAGTAGATTCCGAGTTGAGACGTAGCCGCAGTAGATTCTGAGTTGACTTGTAGTCGCAGTAGATTCTGAGTTGACTTGTAGCCGCAGTAGATTCTGAGTTGAATTGTAGCCGCAGTAGATTCTGAGTTGAGACGTAGCCGCAGTAGATTCTGAGTTGAGACGTAGCCGCAGTAGATTCTGAGTTGACTTGTAGCCTCAGTAGATTCTGAGTTTACTTGTAGCCGCAGTAGATTCTGAGTTGTGACGTAGCCGCAGTAGATTCCGAGTTGACTTGTAGCCGCAGTAGATTCTTAGTTGAGACGTAGCCACAGTATATTCCGAGTTTACTTGTAGCCGCAGTAGATTCTGAGTTGACTTGTAGCCGCAGTAGATTGTGAGTTGAGACGTTGCCGCAGTAGATTCTGAGTTGACTTGTAGCCGCAGTAGATTCTGAGTTGACTTGTAGCCGCAATAGATTCTGAGTTGAGACGTAGCCACAGTAGATTCCGAGTTGAGACGTAGCCGCAGTAGATTCTGAGTTGAGACGTAGCCAAAGTAGATTCCGAGTTGAGACGTAGCCGCAGTAGATTCTGAGTTGACTTGTAGCCGCAGTAGATTCTGAGTTGAGACGTAGCCGCAGTAGATTCTGAGTTGAGACGTAGCCGCAGTAGATTCCGAGTTGACTTGTAGCCGCAGTAGATTCTGAGTTGACTTGTAGCCGCAGTAGATTCTGAGTTGAGACGTAGCCGCAGTAGATTCTGAGTTGACTTGTAGCCGCAGTAGATTCTGAGTTGACTTGTAGCCGCAGTAGATTCTGAGTTAACTTGTAGCCGCAGTAGATTCTGAGTTGAGACGTAGCCGCAGTAGATTCCGAGTTGAGACGTAGCCGCAGTTGATTCTGAGTTGAGACGTAGCCGCAGTAGATTCCGAGTTGAGACGTAGCCGCAGTAGATTCTGAGTTGACTTGTAGCCGCAGTAGATTCTGAGTTGAGACGTAGCCGCAGTAGATTCTGAGTTGAGACGTAGCCGCAGTAGATTCCGAGTTGACTTGTAGCCGCAGTAGATTCTGAGTTGACTTGTAGCCGCAGTAGATTCTGAGTTGAGACGTAGCGGCAGTAGATTCTGAGTTGACTTGTAGCCGCAGTAGATTCTGAGTTGAGACGTAGCCGCAGTAGATTCTGAGTTGAATTGTAGCCGCAGTAGATTCTGAGTTGACTTGTAGCCGCAGTAGATTCTGAGTTGAGACGTAGCCGCAGTAGATTCTGAGTTGAGACGTAGCCGCAGTAGATTCTGAGTTGACTTGTAGCCGCAGTAGATTCTGAGTTGACTTGTAGCCGCAGTAGATTCTGAGTTGAGACGTAGCCGCAGTAGATTCTGAGTTGAGACGTAGCCGCAGTAGATTCTGAGTTGACTTGTAGCCGCAGTAGATTCTGAGTTGAGACGTAGCCACAGTAGATTCTGAGTTGAGACGTAGCCGCAGTGGATTCTGAGTTGAGACGTAGCCGCAGTAGATTCCGAGTTGACTTGTAGCCGCAGTAGATTCCGAGTTGACTTGTAGCCGCAGTAGATTCTGAGTTGAGACGTAGCCGCAGTAGATTCTGAGTTGACTTGTAGCCGCAGTAGATTCTGAGTAGACTTGTAGCCGCAGTAGATTCTGAGTTGAGACGTAGCCGCAGTAGATTCCGAGTTGAGACGTCGCCCCAGTAGATTCTGAGTTGACTTGTAGCCGCAGTAGATTCTGAGATGACTTGTAGCCGAAGTAGATTCTGAGTTGACTTGTAGCCGCAGTAGATTCTTAGTTGAGACGTAGCTGCAGTAGATTCCGAGTTGAGACGTAGCCGCAGTAGATTCTGAGTTGACTTGTAGTCGCAGTAGATTCTGAGTTGACTTGTAGCCGCAGTAGATTCTGAGTTGAATTGTAGCCGCAGTAGATTCTGAGTTGAGACGTAGCCGCAGTAGATTCTGAGTTGAGACGTAGCCGCAGTAGATTCTGAGTTGACTTGTAGCCTCAGTAGATTCTGAGTTGACTTGTAGCCGCAGTAGATTCTGAGTTGAGACGTAGCCGCAGTAGATTCCGAGTTGACTTGTAGCCGCAGTAGATTCTTAGTTGAGACGTAGCCACAGTATATTCCGAGTTTACTTGTAGCCGCAGTAGATTCTGAGTTGACTTGTAGCCGCAGTAGATTGTGAGTTGAGACGTTGCCGCAGTAGATTCTGAGTTGACTTGTAGCCGCAGTAGATTCTGAGTTGACTTGTAGCCGCAGTAGATTCTGAGTTGAGACGTAGCCACAGTAGATTCCGAGTTGAGACGTAGCCGCAGTAGATTCTGAGTTGAGACGTAGCCAAAGTAGATTCCGAGTTGAGACGTAGCCGCAGTAGATTCTGAGTTGACTTGTAGCCGCAGTAGATTCTGAGTTGAGACGTAGCCGCAGTAGATTCCGAGTTGACTTGTAGCCGCAGTAGATTCTGAGTTGACTTGTAGCCGCAGTAGATTCTGAGTTGAGACGTAGCCGCAGTAGATTCTGAGTTGACTTGTAGCCGCAGTAGATTCTGAGTTGACTTGTAGCCGCAGTAGATTCTGAGTTAACTTGTAGCCGCAGTAGATTCTGAGTTGAGACGTAGCCGCAGTAGATTCCGAGTTGAGACGTAGCCGCAGTTGATTCTGAGTTGAGACGTAGCCGCAGTAGATTCCGAGTTGAGACGTAGCCGCAGTAGATTCTGAGTTGACTTGTAGCCGCAGTAGATTCTGAGTTGAGACGTAGCCGCAGTAGATTCTGAGTTGAGACGTAGCCGCAGTAGATTCCGAGTTGACTTGTAGCCGCAGTAGATTCTGAGTTGACTTGTAGCCGCAGTAGATTCTGAGTTGAGACGTAGCGGCAGTAGATTCTGAGTTGACTTGTAGCCGCAGTAGATTCTGAGTTGAGACGTAGCCACAGTAGATTTTGAGTTGACTTGTAGCCGCAGTAGATTCTGAGTTGAATTGTAGCCGCAGTAGATTCTGAGTTGACTTGTAGCCGCAGTAGATTCTGAGTTGAGACGTAGCCGCAGTAGATTCTGAGTTGAGACGTAGCCGCAGTAGATTCTGAGTTGACTTGTAGCCGCAGTAGATTCTGAGTTGACTTGTAGCCGCAGTAGATTCTGAGTTGAGACGTAGCCGCAGTAGATTCTGAGTTGAGACGTAGCAGCAGTAGATTCTGAGTTGACTTGTAGCCGCAGTAGATTCTGAGTTGAGACGTAGCCACAGTAGATTCTGAGTTGAGACGTAGCCGCAGTGGATTCTGAGTTGAGACGTAGCCGCAGTAGATTCCGAGTTGACTTGTAGCCGCAGTAGATTCTGAGTTGACTTGTAGCCGCAGTAGATTCTGAGTTGAGACGTAGCCGCAGTAGATTCTGAGTTGACTTGTAGCCGCAGTAGATTCTGAGTAGACTTGTAGCCGCAGTAGATTCCGAGTTGAGACGTAGCCGCAGTAGATTCTGAGTTGAGACGTAGCCGCAGTAGATTTCGTTTAGAAACGTATCCGCAGTAGATTCTGAGTTGAGACGTAGCCGCAGTAGATTCCGAGTTGAGACGTAGCCACAGTAGATTCTGAGTTGAGACGTAGCCGCAGTAGATTCTGAGTTGAGACGTAGCCGCAGTAGATTCTGAGTTGACTTGTAGCCGCAGTAGATTCTGAGTTGACTTGTAGCCGCAGTAGATTCCGAGTTGAGACGTAGCCGCAGTAGATTCTGAGTTGAGACGTAGCCGCAGTAGATTTCGTTTAGAAACGTATCCGCAGTAGATTCTGAGTTGAGACGTAGCCGCAGTAGATTCCGAGTTGAGACGTAGCCACAGTAGATTCTGAGTTGAGATGTAGCCGCAGTAGATTCTGAGTTGACTTGTAGCCGCAGTAGATTCTGAGTTGAGACGTAGCCACAGTAGATTCTGAGTTGACTTGTAGCCGCAGTAGATTCTGAGTTGACTTTTAGCCGCAGTAGATTCCGAGTTGACTTGTAGCCGCAGTAGATTCTGAGTTGACTTGTAGCCGAAGTACATTCTGAGTTGAGACGTAGCCGCAGTAGATTCTGAGTTGACTTGTAGCCGCAGTAGATTCCGAGTTGAGACGTAGCCGCAGTAGATTCTGAGTTGAGACGTAGCCACAGTAGATTCTGAGTTGACTTGTAGCCGCAGTAGATTCTGAGTTGAGACGTAGCCACAGTAGATTCTGAGTTGAGACGTAGCCGCAGTGGATTCTGAGTTGAGACGTAGCCGCAGTAGATTCCGAGTTGACTTGTAGCCGCAGTAGATTCTGAGTTGACTTGTAGCCGCAGTAGATTCTGAGTTGAGACGTAGCCGCAGTAGATTCTGAGTTGACTTGTAGCCGCAGTAGATTCTGAGTAGACTTGTAGCCGCAGTAGATTCTGAGTTGACTTGTAGCCGCAGTAGATTCCGAGTTGAGACGTAGCCGCAGTAGATTCTGAGTTGAGACGTAGCCGCAGTAGATTTCGTTTAGAAACGTATCCGCAGTAGATTCTGAGTTGAGACGTAGCCGCAGTAGATTCCGAGTTGAGACGTAGCCACAGTAGATTCTGAGTTGAGACGTAGCCGCAGTAGATTCTGAGTTGAGACGTAGCCGCAGTAGATTCTGAGTTGACTTGTAGCCGCAGTAGATTCTGAGTTGACTTGTAGCCGCAGTAGATTCCGAGTTGAGACGTAGCCGCAGTAGATTCTGAGTTGAGACGTAGCCGCAGTAGATTTCGTTTAGAAACGTATCCGCAGTAGATTCTGAGTTGAGACGTAGCCGCAGTAGATTCCGAGTTGAGACGTAGCCACAGTAGATTCTGAGTTGAGATGTAGCCGCAGTAGATTCTGAGTTGACTTGTAGCCGCAGTAGATTCTGAGTTGAGACGTAGCCACAGTAGATTCTGAGTTGACTTGTAGCCGCAGTAGATTCTGAGTTGACTTTTAGCCGCAGTAGATTCCGAGTTGACTTGTAGCCGCAGTAGATTCTGAGTTGACTTGTAGCCGAAGTACATTCTGAGTTGAGACGTAGCCGCAGTAGATTCTGAGTTGACTTGTAGCCGCAGTAGATTCCGAGTTGAGACGTAGCCGCAGTAGATTCTGAGTTGAGACGTAGCCACAGTAGATTCTGAGTTGACTTGTAGCCGCAGTAGATTCTGAGTTGACTTGGAGCCGCAGTAGATTTCGAGTAGAAACGTAGCCGCAGTAGATTCTGAGTTGAGACGTAGCCGCAGTAGATTCCGAGTTGAGACGTAGCCGCAGTAGATTCTGAGTTGAGACATAGCCGCAGTAGATTCTGAGTTGAGACGTAGCCACAGTAGATTTTGAGTTGACTTGTAGCCGCAGTAGATTCTGAGTTGACTTGTAACCGCAGTAGATTCTGAGTTGACTTGTAGCCGCAGTAGATTCTGAGTTGAGACGTAGCCGCAGTAGATTCTGAGTTGAGACGTAGCCACAGTAGATACCGAGTTGAGACGTCGCCCCAGTAGATTCTGAGTTGACTTGTAGCCGCAGTAGATTCTGAGATGACTTGTAGCCGAAGTAGATTCTGAGTTGACTTGTAGCCGCAGTAGATTCTGAGTTGAGACGTAGCCGCAGTAGATTCCGAGTTGAGACGTAGCTGCAGTAGATTCTGAGTTGACTTGTAGTCGCAGTAGATTCTGAGTTGACTTGTAGCCGCAGTAGATTCTGAGTTGAATTGTAGCTGCAGTAGATTCTAAGTTGAGACGTAGCCGCAGTAGATTCTGAGTTGAGACGTAGCCGCAGTAGATTCTGAGTTGACTTGTAGCCTCAGTAGATTCTGAGTTGACTTGTAGCCGCAGTAGATTCTGAGTTGAGACGTAGCCGCAGTAGATTCCGAGTTGACTTGTAGCCGCAGTAGATTCTTAGTTGAGACGTAGCCACAGTATATTCCGAGTTGACTTGTAGCCGCAGTAGATTCTGAGTTGACTTGTAGCCGCAGTAGATTGTGAGTTGAGACGTTGCAGCAGTACATTCTGAGTTGAATTGTAGCCGCAGTAGATTCTGAGTTGACTTGTAGCCGCAATAGATTCTGAGTTGAGACGTAGCCACAGTAGATTCCGAGTTGAGACGTAGCCGCAGTAGATTCTGAGTTGAGACGTAGCCGCAGTAGATTCTGAGTTGAGACGTAGCCAAAGTAGATTCCGAGTTGAGACGTAGCCGCAGTAGATTCTGAGTTGACTTGTAGCCGCATTAGATTCTGAGTTGAGACGTAGCCGCAGTAGATTCTGAGTTGAGACGTAGCCGCAGTAGATTCCGAGTTGACTTGTAGCCGCAGTAGATTCTGAGTTGACTTGTAGCCGCAGTAGATTCTGAGTTGAGACGTAGCCGCAGTAGATTCTGAGTTGACTTGTAGCCGCAGTAGATTCTGAGTTGACTTGTAGCCGCAGTAGATTCTGAGTTAACTTGTAGCCGCAGTAGATTCTGAGTTGAGACGTAGCCGCAGTAGATTCCGAGTTGAGACGTAGCCGCAGTTGATTCTGAGTTGAGACGTAGCCGCAGTAGATTCCGAGTTGAGACGTAGCCGCAGTAGATTCTGAGTTGACTTGTAGCCGCAGTAGATTCTGAGTTGAGACGTAGCCGCAGTAGATTCTGAGTTGAGACGTAGCCGCAGTAGATTCCGACTTGACTTGTAGCCGCAGTAGATTCTGAGTTGACTTGTAGCCGCAGTAGATTCTGAGTTGAGACGTAGCGGCAGTAGATTCTGAGTTGAATTGTAGCCGCAGTAGATTCTGAGTTGAGACGTAGCCACAGTAGATTTTGAGTTGACTTGTAGCCGCAGTAGATTCTGAGTTGACTTGTAGCCGCAGTAGATTCTGAGTTGAGACGTAGCCGCAGTAGATTCTGAGTTGAGACGTAGCCGCAGTAGATTCTGAGTTGACTTGTAGCCGCAGTAGATTCTGAGTTGACTTGTAGCCGCAGTAGATTCTGAGTTGAGACGTAGCCGCAGTAGATTCTGAGTTGAGACGTAGCCGCAGTAGATTCTGAGTTGACTTGTAGCCGCAGTAGATTCTGAGTTGAGACGTAGCCACAGTAGATTCTGAGTTGAGACGTAGCCGCAGTAGATTCTGAGTTGAGACGTAGCCGCAGTAGATTCCGAGTTGACTTGTAGCCGCAGTAGATTCTGAGTTGACTTGTAGCCGCAGTAGATTCTGAGTTGACTTGTAGCCGCAGTAGATTCTGAGTTGACTTGTAGCCGCAGTAGATTCTGAGTTGACTTGTAGCCGCAGTAGATTCTGAGTAGACTTGTAGCCGCAGTAGATTCTGAGTTGAGACGTAGCCGCAGTAGATTCCGATTTGAGATGTAGCCGCAGTAGATTCTGAGTTGAGACGTAGCCGCAGTAGATTCTGAGTTGAGACGTAGCCGCAGTAGATTCCGAGTTGAGACGTAGCCGCAGTAGATTCTGAGTTGACTTGTAGCCGCAGTAGATTCTGAGTTGACTTGTAGCCGCAGTAGATTCTGAGTTGAGACGTAGCCGCAGTAGATTCCGAGTTGACTTGTAGCCGCAGTAGATTCTGAGTTGACTTGTAGCCGCAGTAGATTCTGAGTTGAGACGTAGCCGCAGTAGATTCTGAGTTGACTTGTAGCCGCAGTAGATTCTGAGTTGACTTGTAGCCGCAGTAGATTCCGAGTTGAGACGTAGCCGCAGTAGATTCTGAGTTGAGACGTAGCCGCAGTAGATTTCGAGTAGAAACGTAGCCGCAGTAGATTCTGAGTTGAGACGTAGCCGCAGTAGATTCTGAGTTGACTTGTAGACGCAGTAGATTCTGAGTTGACTTGTAGCCGCAGTAGATTCTGAGTTGACTTGTAGCCGCAGTAGATTCTGAGTTGAATTGTAGCCACAGTAGATTCTGAGTTGCCTTGTAGCCGCAGTAGATTCTGAGTTGACTTTTAGCCGCAGTAGATTCTGAGTTGAGACGTAGCCGCAGTAGATTCTGAGTTGACTTGTAGCCGCAGTACATTCTGAGTTGAGACGTAGCCGCAGTAGATTCTGAGTTTACTTGTAGCCGCAGTAGATTCCGAGTTGAGACGTAGCCGCAGTAGATTCTGTGTTGAGACGTAGCCACAGTAGATTCCGAGTTGAGACGTAGCCACATTAGATTCTGAGTTGACTTGTAGCCGCAGTAGATTCTGAGTTGACTTGTAGCCGCAGTAGATTCTGAGTTGACTTGTAGCCGCAGTAGAATGTGAGTTGAGACGTAGCCGCAGTAGATTCTGAGTTGATTTGGAGCCGCAGTAGATTTCGAGTAGAAACGTAGCCGCAGTAGATTCTGAGCTGAGACGTAGCCGCAGTAGATTCCGAGTTGAGACGTAGCCGCAGTAGATTCTGATTTGACTTGTAGCCGCAGTAAATTCTGAGTTGAATTGTAGCCACAGTAGATTCTGAGTTGACTTTTAGCCGCAGTAGATTCTGAGTTGAGACGTAGCCGCAGTAGATTCTGAGTTGACTTGTAGCCGCAGTAGATTCTGAGTTGAGACGTAGCCGCAGTAGATTCCGAGTTGAGAAGTAGCCACAGTAGATTCTGAGTTGAGACGTAGCCGCAGTAGATTCTGAGTTGACTTGTAGCCGCAGTAGATTCTGAGTTGAGACGTAGCCGCAGTAGATTCTGAGTTGAGACGTAGCCGCAGTAGATTCTGAATTGAGACGTAGCCGCAGTAGATTCTGAGTTGAGACGTAGCCGAAGTAGATTCTGAGTTGAGACGTAGCCGCAGTAGATTCTGAGTTGACTTGTAGCCGCAGTAGATTCCGAGTTGAGACGTAGCCGCAGTAGATTCTGAGTTGAGACGTAGCCGCAGTAGATTCTGAGTTGACTTGTAGCCACAGTAGATTCTGAGTTGACTTGTAGCCGCAGTAGATTCTGAGTTGAGACGTAGCCACAGTAGATTCTGAGTTGACTTGTAGCAGCAGTAGATTCTGAGTTGACTTGTAGCCACAGTAGATTCTGAGTTGACTTGTAGCCGCAGTAGATTCTGAGTTGAGACGTAGCCACAGTAGATTCTGAGTTGACTTGTAGCCGCAGTAGATTCTGAGTTGACTTGTAGCCGCAGTAGATTCCGAGTTGAGACGTAGCCGCAGTAGATTCTGAGTTGAGACGTAGCCGCAGTAGATTCTGAGTTGACTTGTAGCCGCAGTAGATTCTGAGTTGACTTGTAGCCACAGTAGATTCTGAGTTGACTTGTAGCCGCAGTAGATTCTGAGTTGAGACGTAGCCACAGTAGATTCTGAGTTGACTTGTAGCCGCAGTAGATTCTGAGTTGACTTGTAGCCGCAGTAGATTCTGAGTTGACTTGTAGCCACAGTAGATTCTGAGTTGACTTGTAGCCGCAGTAGATTCTGAGTTGACTTGTAGCCGCAGTAGATTCTGAGTTGACTTGTAGCCGCAGTAGATTCTGAGTTGACTTGTAGCCGCAGTATATTCTGAGTTGAGACGAAGCCGCAGTAGATACCGAGTTGAGACGTAGCCGCAGTAGATTCTGAGTTGACTTGTAGCCGCAGTAGATTCTGAGTTGAGTCGTAGCCGCAGTAGATTCCGAGTTGACTTGTAGCCGCAGTAGATTCTGAGTTGACTTGTAGCCGCAGTAGATTCTGAGTTGAGACTTAGCAGCAGTAGATTCCGAGTTGAGACGTAGCCTCAGTAGATTCTGAGTTGAGACGTAGGCGCAGTAGATTCTGAGTTGACTTGTAGCCGCAGTAGATTCTGAGTTGACTTATGGCCGCAGTAGATTCTGAGTTGACTTGTAGCCGCAGTAGATTCTGAGTTGAGACGTAGCCGCAGTAGATTCTGAGTTGAGACGTAGCCGCAGTTGATTCCGAGTTGACTTGTAGCAGCAGTAGATTCCGAGTTGACTTGTAGCCGCAGTAGATTCTGAGTTGACTTGTAGCCGCAGTAGATTGTGAGTTGACTTGTAGCCGCAGTAGATTCCGAGTTGAGACGTAGCCGCAGTAGATTCTGAGTTGACTTGTAGCCGCAGTAGATTCTGAGTTGACTTGTAGCCGCAGTAGATTCTGAGTTGAGACGTAGCCGCAGTAGATTCTGAGTTGACTTGTAGCCGCAGTAGATTCTGAGTTTACTTGTAGCCGCAGTAGATTCTGAGTTGAGACATAGCCACAGTAGATTCTGAGTTGAGACGTAGCCGCAGTAGATTCTGAGTTGACTTGTAGCCGCAGTAGATTCTGAGTTGACTTGTTGCCGCAGTAGATTCTGAGATGACTTGTAGCCGAAGTAGATTCTGAGTTGATACGTAGCCGCAGTAGATTCTGTGTTGAGACGTAGCCGCAGTAGATTCTGAGTTGAGACGTAGCCGCATTAGATTCTGCGTTGACTTGTAGCCGCAGTAGATTCTGAGTTGACTTGTAGCCGCAGTAGATTCTGAGTTGACTTGTAGCCGCAGTAGATTCTGAGTTGAGACGTAGCCGCAGTAGATTCTGAGTTGACTTGTAGCTGCAGTAGATTCTGAGTTGACTTGTAGCCGCAGTAGATTCTGAGTTGACTTGTAGCTGCAGTAGATTCTGAGTTGACTTGTAGCCGCAGTAGATTCTCAGTTGAGACGTAGCCGCAGTAGATTCTGAGTTGACTTGTAGCCGCAGTAGATTCTGAGTTGAGAAGTAGCCGCAGTAGATTCCGAGTTGAGACGTAGCCGCAGTAGATTCTGAGTTGACTTGTAGCCGCAGTAGTATCTGAGTTGAGACGTAGCCGCAGTAGATTCTGAGTTGACTTGTAGCCGCAGTAGATTCTGAGTTGACTTGTAGCCGCAGTAGATTCTGAGTTGAGTCGTAGCCGCAGTAGATTCTGAGTTGACTTGTAGCCGCAGTAGATTCTGAGTTGACTTGTAGCCGCAGTAGATTCTGAGTTGACTTGTAGCCGCAGTAGATTCTGAGTTGATACGTAGCCGCAGTAGATTCCGAGTTGAGATGTAGCCGCAGTTGATTCTGAGTTGAGACGTAGCCGCAGTAGATTCCGAGTTGAGACGTAGCCGCAGTAGATTCTGAGTTGAGACGTAGCCGCAGTAGATTCTGAGTTGAGACGTAGCCGCATTAGATTCTGCATTGACTTGTAGCCGCAGTAGATTCTGAGTTGACTTGTAGCCGCAGTAGATTCTGAGTTGACTTGTAGCCGCAGTAGATTCTGAGTTGAGACGTAGCCGCAGTAGATTCTGAGTTGACTTGTAGCTGCAGTAGATTCTGAGTTGACTTGTAGCCGCAGTAGATTCTGAGTTGACTTGTAGCTGCAGTAGATTCTGAGTTGACTTGTAGCCGCAGTAGATTCTCAGTTGAGACGTAGCCGCAGTAGATTCTGTGTTGACTTGTAGCCGCAGTAGATTCTGAGTTGAGAAGTAGCCGCAGTAGATTCCGAGTTGAGACGTAGCCGCAGTAGATTCTGAGTTGACTTGTAGCCGCAGTAGTATCTGAGTTGAGACGTAGCCGCAGTAGATTCTGAGTTGACTTGTAGCCGCAGTAGATTCTGAGTTGACTTGTAGCCGCAGTAGATTCTGAGTTGAGTCGTAGCCGCAGTAGATTCTGAGTTGACTTGTAGCCGCAGTAGATTCTGAGTTGACTTGTAGCCGCAGTAGATTCTGAGTTGATACGTAGCCGCAGTAGATTCCGAGTTGAGATGTAGCCGCAGTTGATTCTGAGTTGAGACGTAGCCGCAGTAGATTCCGATTTGAGATGTAGCCGCAGTAGATTCTGAGTTGAGACGTAGCCGCAGTAGATTCTGAGTTGAGACGTAGCCGCAGTAGATTCCGAGTTGAGACGTAGCCGCAGTAGATTCTGAGTTGACTTGTAGCCGCAGTAGATTCTGAGTTGACTTGTAGCCGCAGTAGATTCTGAGTTGAGACGTAGCCGCAGTAGATTCCGAGTTGACTTGTAGCCGCAGTAGATTCTGAGTTGACTTGTAGCCGCAGTAGATTCTGAGTTGAGACGTAGCCGCAGTAGATTCTGAGTTGACTTGTAGCCGCAGTAGATTCTGAGTTGACTTGTAGCCGCAGTAGATTCCGAGTTGAGACGTAGCCGCAGTAGATTCTGAGTTGAGACGTAGCCGCAGTAGATTTCGAGTAGAAACGTAGCCGCAGTAGATTCTGAGTTGAGACGTAGCCGCAGTAGATTCTGAGTTGACTTGTAGACGCAGTAGATTCTGAGTTGACTTGTAGCCGCAGTAGATTCTGAGTTGACTTGTAGCCGCAGTAGATTCTGAGTTGAATTGTAGCCACAGTAGATTCTGAGTTGCCTTGTAGCCGCAGTAGATTCTGAGTTGACTTTTAGCCGCAGTAGATTCTGAGTTGAGACGTAGCCGCAGTAGATTCTGAGTTGACTTGTAGCCGCAGTACATTCTGAGTTGAGACGTAGCCGCAGTAGATTCTGAGTTTACTTGTAGCCGCAGTAGATTCCGAGTTGAGACGTAGCCGCAGTAGATTCTGTGTTGAGACGTAGCCACAGTAGATTCCGAGTTGAGACGTAGCCACATTAGATTCTGAGTTGACTTGTAGCCGCAGTAGATTCTGAGTTGACTTGTAGCCGCAGTAGATTATGAGTTGACTTGTAGCCGCAGTAGAATGTGAGTTGAGACGTAGCCGCAGTAGATTCTGAGTTGATTTGGAGCCGCAGTAGATTTCGAGTAGAAACGTAGCCGCAGTAGATTCTGAGCTGAGACGTAGCCGCAGTAGATTCCGAGTTGAGACGTAGCCGCAGTAGATTCTGATTTGACTTGTAGCCGCAGTAGATTCTGAGTTGAATTGTAGCCACAGTAGATTCTGAGTTGACTTTTAGCCGCAGTAGATTCTGAGTTGAGACGTAGCCGCAGTAGATTCTGAGTTGACTTGTAGCCGCAGTAGATTCTGAGTTGAGACGTAGCCGCAGTAGATTCCGAGTTGAGAAGTAGCCACAGTAGATTCTGAGTTGAGACGTAGCCGCAGTAGATTCTGAGTTGACTTGTAGCCGCAGTAGATTCTGAGTTGAGACGTAGCCGCAGTAGATTCTGAGTTGAGACGTAGCCGCAGTAGATTCTGAATTGAGACGTAGCCGCAGTAGATTCTGAGTTGAGACGTAGCCGAAGTAGATTCTGAGTTGAGACGTAGCCGCAGTAGATTCTGAGTTGACTTGTAGCCGCAGTAGATTCCGAGTTGAGACGTAGCCGCAGTAGATTCTGAGTTGAGACGTAGCCGCAGTAGATTCTGAGTTGACTTGTAGCCACAGTAGATTCTGAGTTGACTTGTAGCCGCAGTAGATTCTGAGTTGAGACGTAGCCACAGTAGATTCTGAGTTGACTTGTAGCAGCAGTAGATTCTGAGTTGACTTGTAGCCACAGTAGATTCTGAGTTGACTTGTAGCCGCAGTAGATTCTGAGTTGAGACGTAGCCACAGTAGATTCTGAGTTGACTTGTAGCCGCAGTAGATTCTGAGTTGACTTGTAGCCGCAGTAGATTCCGAGTTGAGACGTAGCCGCAGTAGATTCTGAGTTGAGACGTAGCCGCAGTAGATTCTGAGTTGACTTGTAGCCGCAGTAGATTCTGAGTTGACTTGTAGCCACAGTAGATTCTGAGTTGACTTGTAGCCGCAGTAGATTCTGAGTTGAGACGTAGCCACAGTAGATTCTGAGTTGACTTGTAGCCGCAGTAGATTCTGAGTTGACTTGTAGCCACAGTAGATTCTGAGTTGACTTGTAGCCGCAGTAGATTCTGAGTTGACTTGTAGCCGCAGTAGATTCTGAGTTGACTTGTAGCCGCAGTAGATTCTGAGTTGACTTGTAGCCGCAGTAGATTCTGAGTTGACTTGTAGCCGCAGTATATTCTGAGTTGAGACGAAGCCGCAGTAGATACCGAGTTGAGACGTAGCCGCAGTAGATTCTGAGTTGACTTGTAGCCGCAGTAGATTCTGAGTTGAGTCGTAGCCGCAGTAGATTCCGAGTTGACTTGTAGCCGCAGTAGATTCTGAGTTGACTTGTAGCCGCAGTAGATTCTGAGTTGAGACTTAGCAGCAGTAGATTCCGAGTTGAGACGTAGCCTCAGTAGATTCTGAGTTGAGACGTAGGCGCAGTAGATTCTGAGTTGACTTGTAGCCGCAGTAGATTCTGAGTTGACTTATGGCCGCAGTAGATTCTGAGTTGACTTGTAGCCGCAGTAGATTCTGAGTTGAGACGTAGCCGCAGTAGATTCTGAGTTGAGACGTAGCCGCAGTTGATTCCGAGTTGACTTGTAGCAGCAGTAGATTCCGAGTTGACTTGTAGCCGCAGTAGATTCTGAGTTGACTTGTAGCCGCAGTAGATTGTGAGTTGACTTGTAGCCGCAGTAGATTTCGAGTTGAGACGTAGCCGCAGTAGATTCTGAGTTGACTTGTAGCCGCAGTAGATTCTGAGTTGACTTGTAGCCGCAGTAGATTCTGAGTTGAGACGTAGCCGCAGTAGATTCTGAGTTGACTTGTAGCCGCAGTAGATTCTGAGTTTACTTGTAGCCGCAGTAGATTCTGAGTTGAGACATAGCCACAGTAGATTCTGAGTTGAGACGTAGCCGCAGTAGATTCTGAGTTGACTTGTAGCCGCAGTAGATTCTGAGTTGACTTGTTGCCGCAGTAGATTCTGAGATGACTTGTAGCCGAAGTAGATTCTGAGTTGATACGTAGCCGCAGTAGATTCTGAGTTGAGACGTAGCCGCAGTAGATTCTGAGTTGAGACGTAGCCGCATTAGATTCTGCGTTGACTTGTAGCCGCAGTAGATTCTGAGTTGACTTGTAGCCGCAGTAGATTCTGAGTTGACTTGTAGCCGCAGTAGATTCTGAGTTGAGACGTAGCCGCAGTAGATTCTGAGTTGACTTGTAGCTGCAGTAGATTCTGAGTTGACTTGTAGCCGCAGTAGATTCTGAGTTGACTTGTAGCTGCAGTAGATTCTGAGTTGACTTGTAGCCGCAGTAGATTCTCAGTTGAGACGTAGCCGCAGTAGATTCTGAGTTGACTTGTAGCCGCAGTAGATTCTGAGTTGAGAAGTAGCCGCAGTAGATTCCGAGTTGAGACGTAGCCGCAGTAGATTCTGAGTTGACTTGTAGCCGCAGTAGTATCTGAGTTGAGACGTAGCCGCAGTAGATTCTGAGTTGACTTGTAGCCGCAGTAGATTCTGAGTTGACTTGTAGCCGCAGTAGATTCTGAGTTGAGTCGTAGCCGCAGTAGATTCTGAGTTGACTTGTAGCCGCAGTAGATTCTGAGTTGACTTGTAGCCGCAGTAGATTCTGAGTTGACTTGTAGCCGCAGTAGATTCTGAGTTGATACGTAGCCGCAGTAGATTCCGAGTTGAGATGTAGCCGCAGTTGATTCTGAGTTGAGACGTAGCCGCAGTAGATTCCGAGTTGAGACGTAGCCGCAGTAGATTCTGAGTTGACTTGTAGCCGCAGTAGATTATGAGTTGAGACGTAGCCGCAGTAGATTCTGAGTTGAGACGTAGCCGCAGTAGATTCTGAGTTGACTTGTAGCCGCAGTAGATTCTGAGTTGACTTGTAGCCGCAGTAGATTCTGAGTTGAGACGTAGCCGCAGTAGATTCTGAGTTGACTTGTAGCCGCAGTAGATTCTGAGTTGAGACGTAGCCACAGTAGATTTTGAGTTGACTTGTAGCCGCAGGAGATTCTGAGTTGACTTGTAGCCGCAGTAGATTCTGAGTTGAGACGTAGCCGCAGTAGATTCTGAGTTGAGACGTAGCCGCAGTAGATTCTGAGTTGACTTGTAGCCGCAGTAGATTCTGAGTTGAGACGTAGCCGCAGTAGATTCTGAGTTGAGACGTAGCCGCAGTAGATTCTGAGTTGACTTGTAGCCGCAGTAGATTCTGAGTTGAGACGTAGCCGCAGTAGATTCTGAGTTGAGACGTAGCCGCAGTAGATTCCGAGTTGACTTGTAGCCGCAGTAGTATCTGAGTTGAGACGTAGCCGCAGTAGATTCCGAGTTGACTTGTAGCCGCAGTAGATTCTGAGTTGACTTGTAGCCGCAGTAGATTCTGAGTTGAGTCGTAGCCGCAGTAGATTCTGAGTTGACTTGTAGCCGCAGTAGATTCTGAGTTGACTTGTAGCCGCAGTAGATTCTGAGTTGACTTGTAGCCGCAGTAGATTCTGAGTTGAGACGTAGCCGCAGTAGATTCCGAGTTGAGACGTAGCCGCAGTTGATTCTGAGTTGAGACGTAGCCGCAGTAGATTCCGAGTTGAGACGTAGCCGCAGTAGATTCTGAGTTGACTTGTAGCCGCAGTAGATTCTGAGTTGAGACGTAGCTGCAGTAGATTCTGAGTTGACTTGTAGCCGCAGTAGATTCTGAGTTGACTTGTAGCCGCAGTAGATTCTGAGTTGAGACGTAGCCGCAGTAGATTCTGAGTTGACTTGTAGCCGCAGAAGATTCTGAGTTGAGACGTAGCCGCAGTAGATTCTGAGTTGACTTGTAGCCGCAGTAGATTCTGAGTTGACTTGTAGCCGCAGTAGATTCTGAGTTGACTTGTAGCCGCAGTAGATTCTGAGTTGACTTGTAGCCGCAGTAGATTCTGAGTTGACTTGTAGCCGCAGTAGATTCTGAGTTGAGACGTAGCCGCAGTAGATTCTGAGTTGAGACGTAGCCGCAGTAGATTCTGAGTTGACTTGTAGCCGCAGTAGATTCTGAGTTGAGACGTAGCCACAGTAGATTCTGAGTTGACTTGTAGCCGCAGTAGATTCTGAGTTGAGACGTAGCCGCAGTAGATTCTGAGTTGACTTGTAGCCGCAGTAGATTCTGAGTTGACTTGTAGCCGCAGTAGATTCTGAGTTGAGACGTAGCCGCAGTAGATTCTGAGTTGAGACGTAGCCGCAGTAGATTCTGAGTTGACTTGTAGCCGCAGTAGATTCTGAGTTGAGACGTAGCCGCAGTAGATTCTGAGTTGACTTGTAGCCGCAGTAGATTCTGAGTTGACTTGTAGCCGCAGTAGATTCCGAGTTGACTTGTAGCCGCAGTAGATTCTGAGTTGACTTGTAGCCGCAGTAGATTCTGAGTTGAGTCGTAGCCGCAGTAGATTCTGAGTTGACTTGTAGCCGCAGTAGATTCTGAGTTGACTTGTAGCCGCAGTAGATTCTGAGTAGACTTGTAGCCGCAGTAGATTCTGAGTTGAGACGTAGCCGCAGTAGATTCCGATTTGAGATGTAGCCGCAGTAGATTCTGAGTTGAGACGTAGCCGCAGTAGATTCTGAGTTGAGACGTAGCCGCAGTAGATTCCGAGTTGAGACGTAGCCGCAGTAGATTCTGAGTTGACTTGTAGCCGCAGTAGATTCTGAGTTGACTTGTAGCCGCAGTAGATTCTGAGTTGAGACGTAGCCGCAGTAGATTCCGAGTTGACTTGTAGCCGCAGTAGATTCTGAGTTGACTTGTAGCCGCAGTAGATTCTGAGTTGAGACGTAGCCGCAGTAGATTCTGAGTTGACTTGTAGCCGCAGTAGATTCTGAGTTGACTTGTAGCCGCAGTAGATTCCGAGTTGAGACGTAGCCGCAGTAGATTCTGAGTTGAGACGTAGCCGCAGTAGATTTCGAGTAGAAACGTAGCCGCAGTAGATTCTGAGTTGAGACGTAGCCGCAGTAGATTCTGAGTTGACTTGTAGACGCAGTAGATTCTGAGTTGACTTGTAGCCGCAGTAGATTCTGAGTTGACTTGTAGCCGCAGTAGATTCTGAGTTGAATTGTAGCCACAGTAGATTCTGAGTTGCCTTGTAGCCGCAGTAGATTCTGAGTTGACTTTTAGCCGCAGTAGATTCTGAGTTGAGACGTAGCCGCAGTAGATTCTGAGTTGACTTGTAGCCGCAGTACATTCTGAGTTGAGACGTAGCCGCAGTAGATTCTGAGTTTACTTGTAGCCGCAGTAGATTCCGAGTTGAGACGTAGCCGCAGTAGATTCTGTGTTGAGACGTAGCCACAGTAGATTCCGAGTTGAGACGTAGCCACATTAGATTCTGAGTTGACTTGTAGCCGCAGTAGATTCTGAGTTGACTTGTAGCCGCAGTAGATTCTGAGTTGACTTGTAGCCGCAGTAGAATGTGAGTTGAGACGTAGCCGCAGTAGATTCTGAGTTGATTTGGAGCCGCAGTAGATTTCGAGTAGAAACGTAGCCGCAGTAGATTCTGAGCTGAGACGTAGCCGCAGTAGATTCCGAGTTGAGACGTAGCCGCAGTAGATTCTGATTTGACTTGTAGCCGCAGTAGATTCTGAGTTGAATTGTAGCCACAGTAGATTCTGAGTTGACTTTTAGCCGCAGTAGATTCTGAGTTGAGACGTAGCCGCAGTAGATTCTGAGTTGACTTGTAGCCGCAGTAGATTCTGAGTTGAGACGTAGCCGCAGTAGATTCCGAGTTGAGAAGTAGCCACAGTAGATTCTGAGTTGAGACGTAGCCGCAGTAGATTCTGAGTTGACTTGTAGCCGCAGTAGATTCTGAGTTGAGACGTAGCCGCAGTAGATTCTGAGTTGAGACGTAGCCGCAGTAGATTCTGAATTGAGACGTAGCCGCAGTAGATTCTGAGTTGAGACGTAGCCGAAGTAGATTCTGAGTTGAGACGTAGCCGCAGTAGATTCTGAGTTGACTTGTAGCCGCAGTAGATTCCGAGTTGAGACGTAGCCGCAGTAGATTCTGAGTTGAGACGTAGCCGCAGTAGATTCTGAGTTGACTTGTAGCCACAGTAGATTCTGAGTTGACTTGTAGCCGCAGTAGATTCTGAGTTGAGACGTAGCCACAGTAGATTCTGAGTTGACTTGTAGCAGCAGTAGATTCTGAGTTGACTTGTAGCCACAGTAGATTCTGAGTTGACTTGTAGCCGCAGTAGATTCTGAGTTGAGACGTAGCCACAGTAGATTCTGAGTTGACTTGTAGCCGCAGTAGATTCTGAGTTGACTTGTAGCCGCAGTAGATTCCGAGTTGAGACGTAGCCGCAGTAGATTCTGAGTTGAGACGTAGCCGCAGTAGATTCTGAGTTGACTTGTAGCCGCAGTAGATTCTGAGTTGACTTGTAGCCACAGTAGATTCTGAGTTGACTTGTAGCCGCAGTAGATTCTGAGTTGAGACGTAGCCACAGTAGATTCTGAGTTGACTTGTAGCCGCAGTAGATTCTGAGTTGACTTGTAGCCGCAGTAGATTCTGAGTTGACTTGTAGCCACAGTAGATTCTGAGTTGACTTGTAGCCGCAGTAGATTCTGAGTTGACTTGTAGCCGCAGTAGATTCTGAGTTGACTTGTAGCCGCAGTAGATTCTGAGTTGACTTGTAGCCGCAGTATATTCTGAGTTGAGACGAAGCCGCAGTAGATACCGAGTTGAGACGTAGCCGCAGTAGATTCTGAGTTGACTTGTAGCCGCAGTAGATTCTGAGTTGAGTCGTAGCCGCAGTAGATTCCGAGTTGACTTGTAGCCGCAGTAGATTCTGAGTTGACTTGTAGCCGCAGTAGATTCTGAGTTGAGACTTAGCAGCAGTAGATTCCGAGTTGAGACGTAGCCTCAGTAGATTCTGAGTTGAGACGTAGGCGCAGTAGATTCTGAGTTGACTTGTAGCCGCAGTAGATTCTGAGTTGACTTATGGCCGCAGTAGATTCTGAGTTGACTTGTAGCCGCAGTAGATTCTGAGTTGAGACGTAGCCGCAGTAGATTCTGAGTTGAGACGTAGCCGCAGTAGATTCCGAGTTGACTTGTAGCCGCAGTAGTATCTGAGTTGAGACGTAGCCGCAGTAGATTCCGAGTTGACTTGTAGCCGCAGTAGATTCTGAGTTGACTTGTAGCCGCAGTAGATTCCGAGTTGAGACGTAGCCGCAGTAGATTCTGAGTTGACTTGTAGCCGCAGTAGATTCTGAGTTGACTTGTAGCCGCAGTAGATTCTGAGTTGAGACGTAGCCGCAGTAGATTCTGAGTTGACTTGTAGCCGCAGTAGATTCTGAGTTTACTTGTAGCCGCAGTAGATTCTGAGTTGAGACATAGCCACAGTAGATTCTGAGTTGAGACGTAGCCGCAGTAGATTCTGAGTTGACTTGTAGCCGCAGTAGATTCTGAGTTGACTTGTTGCCGCAGTAGATTCTGAGATGACTTGTAGCCGAAGTAGATTCTGAGTTGATACGTAGCCGCAGTAGATTCTGAGTTGAGACGTAGCCGCAGTAGATTCTGAGTTGAGACGTAGCCGCATTAGATTCTGCGTTGACTTGTAGCCGCAGTAGATTCTGAGTTGACTTGTAGCCGCAGTAGATTCTGAGTTGACTTGTAGCCGCAGTAGATTCTGAGTTGAGACGTAGCCGCAGTAGATTCTGAGTTGACTTGTAGCTGCAGTAGATTCTGAGTTGACTTGTAGCCGCAGTAGATTCTGAGTTGACTTGTAGCTGCAGTAGATTCTGAGTTGACTTGTAGCCGCAGTAGATTCTCAGTTGAGACGTAGCCGCAGTAGATTCTGAGTTGACTTGTAGCCGCAGTAGATTCTGAGTTGACTTGTAGCCGCAGTAGATTCCGAGTTGAGACGTAGCCGCAGTAGATTCTGAGTTGACTTGTAGCCGCAGTAGTATCTGAGTTGAGACGTAGCCGCAGTAGATTCTGAGTTGACTTGTAGCCGCAGTAGATTCTGAGTTGACTTGTAGCCGCAGTAGATTCTGAGTTGAGTCGTAGCCGCAGTAGATTCTGAGTTGACTTGTAGCCGCAGTAGATTCTGAGTTGACTTGTAGCCGCAGTAGATTCTGAGTTGACTTGTAGCCGCAGTAGATTCTGAGTTGATACGTAGCCGCAGTAGATTCCGAGTTGAGATGTAGCCGCAGTTGATTCTGAGTTGAGACGTAGCCGCAGTAGATTCCGAGTTGAGACGTAGCCGCAGTAGATTCTGAGTTGACTTGTAGCCGCAGTAGATTATGAGTTGAGACGTAGCCGCAGTAGATTCTGAGTTGAGACGTAGCCGCAGTAGATTCTGAGTTGACTTGTAGCCGCAGTAGATTCTGAGTTGACTTGTAGCCGCAGTAGATTCTGAGTTGAGACGTAGCCGCAGTAGATTCTGAGTTGACTTGTAGCCGCAGTAGATTCTGAGTTGAGACGTAGCCACAGTAGATTTTGAGTTGACTTGTAGCCGCAGGAGATTCTGAGTTGACTTGTAGCCGCAGTAGATTCTGAGTTGAGACGTAGCCGCAGTAGATTCTGAGTTGAGACGTAGCCGCAGTAGATTCTGAGTTGACTTGTAGCCGCAGTAGATTCTGAGTTGAGACGTAGCCGCAGTAGATTCTGAGTTGAGACGTAGCCGCAGTAGATTCTGAGTTGACTTGTAGCCGCAGTAGATTCTGAGTTGAGACGTAGCCGCAGTAGATTCTGAGTTGAGACGTAGCCGCAGTAGATTCCGAGTTGACTTGTAGCCGCAGTAGTATCTGAGTTGAGACGTAGCCGCAGTAGATTCCGAGTTGACTTGTAGCCGCAGTAGATTCTGAGTTGACTTGTAGCCGCAGTAGATTCTGAGTTGAGTCGTAGCCGCAGTAGATTCTGAGTTGACTTGTAGCCGCAGTAGATTCTGAGTTGACTTGTAGCCGCAGTAGATTCTGAGTTGACTTGTAGCCGCAGTAGATTCTGAGTTGAGACGTAGCCGCAGTAGATTCCGAGTTGAGACGTAGCCGCAGTTGATTCTGAGTTGAGACGTAGCCGCAGTAGATTCCGAGTTGAGACGTAGCCGCAGTAGATTCTGAGTTGACTTGTAGCCGCAGTAGATTCTGAGTTGAGACGTAGCTGCAGTAGATTCTGAGTTGACTTGTAGCCGCAGTAGATTCTGAGTTGACTTGTAGCCGCAGTAGATTCTGAGTTGAGACGTAGCCGCAGTAGATTCTGAGTTGACTTGTAGCCGCAGAAGATTCTGAGTTGAGACGTAGCCGCAGTAGATTCTGAGTTGACTTGTAGCCGCAGTAGATTCTGAGTTGACTTGTAGCCGCAGTAGATTCTGAGTTGACTTGTAGCCGCAGTAGATTCTGAGTTGACTTGTAGCCGCAGTAGATTCTGAGTTGACTTGTAGCCGCAGTAGATTCTGAGTTGAGACGTAGCCGCAGTAGATTCTGAGTTGAGACGTAGCCGCAGTAGATTATGAGTTGAGACGTAGCCGCAGTAGATTCTGAGTTGACTTGTAGCCGCAGTAGATTCTGAGTTGAGACGTAGCCACAGTAGATTCTGAGTTGAGACGTAGCCGCAGTAGATTCTGAGTTGAGACGTAGCCGCAGTAGATTCCGAGTTGACTTGTAGCCGCAGTAGATTCTGAGTTGACTTGTAGCCGCAGTAGATTCTGAGTTGAGACGTAGCCGCAGTAGATTCTGAGTTGACTTGTAGCCGCAGTAGATTCTGAGTTGACTTGTAGCCGCAGTAGATTCTGAGTTGAGACGTAGCCGCAGTAGATTTCGAGTAGAAACTTAGCCGCAGTAGATTCTGAGTTGAGACGTAGCCGCAGTAGATTCCGAGTTGAGACGTAGCCGCAGTAGATTCCGACTTGACTTGTAGCCGCAGTAGATTCTGAGTTGACTTGTAGCCGCAGTAGATTCTGAGTTGAGACGTAGCCGCAGTAGATTCTGAGTTGACTTGTAGCCGCAGTAGATTCTGAGTTGACTTGTAGCCGCAGTAGATTCTGAGTTGACTTGTAGCCGCAGTAGATTCTGAGTTGAGACGTAGCCGTAGTAGATTTCGAGTAGAAACGTAGCCGCAGTAGATTCTGAGTTGAGACGTAGCCGCAGTAGATTCCGAGTTGAGACGTAGCCACAGTAGATTCTGAGTTGAGACGTAGCCGCAGTAGATTCTGAGTTGACTTGTAGCCGCAGTAGATTCTGAGTTGAATTGTAGCCACAGTAGATTCTGAGTTGACTTGTAGCCGCAGTAGATTCTGAGTTGACTTTTAGCCGCAGTAGATTCCGAGTTGACTTGTAGCCGCAGTAGATTCTGAGTTGACTTGTAGCCGCAGTACATTCTGAGTTGACTTGTAGCCGCAGTAGATTCTGAGTTGACTTGTAGCCGCAGTAGATTCCGAGTTGAGACGTAGCCGCAGTAGATTCTGAGTTGAGACGTAGCCACAGTAGATTCCGAGTTGAGACGTAGCCACATTAGATTCTGAGTTGACTTGTAGCCGCAGTAGATTCTGAGTTGACTTGTAGCCGCAGTAGATTCTGAGTTGACTTGTAGCCGCAGTAGATTGTGAGTTGAGACGTAGCCGCAATAGATTCTGAGTTGACTTGGAGCCGCTGTAGATTTCGAGTAGAAACGTAGCCGCAGTAGATTCTGAGTTGAGACGTAGCCGCAGTAGATTCCGAGTTGAGACGTAGCCACAGTAGATTCTGAGTTGAGACGTAGCCGCAGTAGATTCTGAGTTGACTTGTAGCCGCAGTAGATTCTGAGTTGAATTGTAGCCACAGTAGATTCTGAGTTGACTTGTAGCCGCAGTAGATTCTGAGTTGAGACGTAGCCGCAGTAGATTCCGAGTTGAGACGTAGCCGCAGTAGATTCTGTGTTGACTTGTAGCCGCAGTAGATTCTGAGTTGACTTGTAGCCGCAGTAGATTCTGAGTTGAGACGTAGCCGCAGTAGATTTCGAGTAGAAACTTAGCCGCAGTAGATTCTGAGTTGAGACGTAGCCGCAGTAGATTCCGAGTTGAGACGTAGCCGCAGTAGATTCCGACTTGACTTGTAGCCGCAGTAGATTCTGAGTTGACTTGTAGCCGCAGTAGATTCTGAGTTGAGACGTAGCCGCAGTAGATTCTGAGTTGACTTGTAGCCGCAGTAGATTCTGAGTTGACTTGTAGCCGCAGTAGATTCTGAGTTGACTTGTAGCCGCAGTAGATTCTGAGTTGAGACGTAGCCGTAGTAGATTTCGAGTAGAAACGTAGCCGCAGTAGATTCTGAGTTGAGACGTAGCCGCAGTAGATTCCGAGTTGAGACGTAGCCACAGTAGATTCTGAGTTGAGACGTAGCCGCAGTAGATTCTGAGTTGACTTGTAGCCGCAGTAGATTCTGAGTTGAATTGTAGCCACAGTAGATTCTGAGTTGACTTGTAGCCGCAGTAGATTCTGAGTTGACTTTTAGCCGCAGTAGATTCCGAGTTGACTTGTAGCCGCAGTAGATTCTGAGTTGACTTGTAGCCGCAGTACATTCTGAGTTGACTTGTAGCCGCAGTAGATTCTGAGTTGACTTGTAGCCGCAGTAGATTCCGAGTTGAGACGTAGCCGCAGTAGATTCTGAGTTGAGACGTAGCCACAGTAGATTCCGAGTTGAGACGTAGCCACATTAGATTCTGAGTTGACTTGTAGCCGCAGTAGATTCTGAGTTGACTTGTAGCCGCAGTAGATTCTGAGTTGACTTGTAGCCGCAGTAGATTGTGAGTTGAGACGTAGCCGCAATAGATTCTGAGTTGACTTGGAGCCGCTGTAGATTTCGAGTAGAAACGTAGCCGCAGTAGATTCTGAGTTGAGACGTAGCCGCAGTAGATTCCGAGTTGAGACGTAGCCACAGTAGATTCTGAGTTGAGACGTAGCCGCAGTAGATTCTGAGTTGACTTGTAGCCGCAGTAGATTCTGAGTTGAATTGTAGCCACAGTAGATTCTGAGTTGACTTGTAGCCGCAGTAGATTCTGAGTTGAGACGTAGCCGCAGTAGATTCCGAGTTGAGACGTAGCCGCAGTAGATTCTGAGTTGACTTGTAGCCGCAGTAGATTCTGAGTTGACTTGTAGCCGCAGTAGATTCTGAGTTGAGACGTAGCCGCAGTAGATTCTGAGTTGACTTGTAGCCGCAGTAGATTCTGAGTTTACTTGTAGCCGCAGTAGATTCTGAGTTGAGACATAGCCACAGTACATTCTGAGTTGAGACGTAGCCGCAGTAGATTCTGAGTTGACTTGTAGCCGCAGTAGATTCTGAGTTGACTTGTTGCCGCAGTAGATTCTGAGATGACTTGTAGCCGAAGTAGATTCTGAGTTGATACGTAGCCGCAGTAGATTCTGAGTTGAGACGTAGCCGCAGGAGATTCTGAGTTGAGACGTAGCCGCATTAGATTCTGCGTTGACTTGTAGCCGCAGTAGATTCTGAGTTGACTTGTAGCCGCAGTAGATTCTGAGTTGACTTGTAGCCGCAGTAGATTCTGAGTTGAGACGTAGCCGCAGTAGATTCTGAGTTGACTTGTAGCTGCAGTAGATTCTGAGTTGACTTGTAGCCGCAGTAGATTCTGAGTTGACTTGTAGCTGCAGTAGATTCTGAGTTGACTTGTAGCCGCAGTAGATTCTCAGTTGAGACGTAGCCGCAGTAGATTCTGAGTTGACTTGTAGCCGCAGTAGATTCTGAGTTGAGAAGTAGCCGCAGTAGATTCCGAGTTGAGACGTAGCCGCAGTAGATTCTGAGTTGACTTGTAGCCGCAGTAGTATCTGAGTTGAGTCGTAGCCGCAGTAGATTCTGAGTTGACTTTTAGCCGCAGTAGATTCTGAGTTGACTTGTAGCCGCAGTAGATTCTGAGTTGAGTCGTAGCCGCAGTAGATTCTGAGTTGACTTGTAGCCGCAGTAGATTCTGAGTTGACTTGTAGCCGCAGTAGATTCTGAGTTGACTTGTAGCCGCAGTAGATTCTGAGTTGATACGTAGCCGCAGTAGATTCCGAGATGAGATGTAGCCGCAGTTGATTCTGAGTTGAGACGTAGCCGCAGTAGATTCCGAGTTGAGACGTAGCCGCAGTAGATTCTGAGTTGACTTGTAGCCGCAGTAGATTATGAGTTGAGACGTAGCCGCAGTAGATTCTGAGTTGAGACGTAGCCGCAGTAGATTCTGAGTTGACTTGTAGCCGCAGTAGATTCTGAGTTGACTTGTAGCCGCAGTAGATTCTGAGTTGAGACGTAGCCGCAGTAGATTCTGAGTTGACTTGTAGCCGCAGTAGATTCTGAGTTGAGACGTAGCCACAGTAGATTTTGAGTTGACTTGTAGCCGCAGGAGATTCTGAGTTGACTTGTAGCCGCAGTAGATTCTGAGTTGAGACGTAGCCGCAGTAGATTCTGAGTTGAGACGTAGCCGCAGTAGATTCTGAGTTGACTTGTAGCCGCAGTAGATTCTGAGTTGAGACGTAGCCGCAGTAGATTCTGAGTTGAGACGTAGCCGCAGTAGATTCTGAGTTGACTTGTAGCCGCAGTAGATTCTGAGTTGAGACGTAGCCGCAGTAGATTCTGAGTTGAGACGTAGCCGCAGAAGATTCCGAGTTGACTTGTAGCCGCAGTAGTATCTGAGTTGAGACGTAGCCGCAGTAGATTCCGAGTTGACTTGTAGCCGCAGTAGATTCTGAGTTGACTTGTAGCCGCAGTAGATTCTGAGTTGAGTCGTAGCCGCAGTAGATTCTGAGTTGACTTGTAGCCGCAGTAGATTCTGAGTTGACTTGTAGCCGCAGTAGATTCTGAGTTGACTTGTAGCCGCAGTAGATTCTGAGTTGAGACGTAGCCGCAGTAGATTCCGAGTTGAGACGTAGCCGCAGTTGATTCTGAGTTGAGACGTAGCCGCAGTAGATTCCGAGTTGAGACGTAGCTGCAGTAGATTCTGAGTTGACTTGTAGCCGCAGTAGATTCTGAGTTGAGACGTAGCTGCAGTAGATTCTGAGTTGACTTGTAGCCGCAGTAGATTCTGAGTTGACTTGTAGCCGCAGTAGATTCTGAGTTGAGACGTAGCCGCAGTAGGTTCTGAGTTGACTTGTAGCCGCAGAAGATTCTGAGTTGAGACGTAGCCGCAGTAGATTCTGAGTTGACTTGTAGCCGCAGTAGATTCTGAGTTGAGACGTAGCCGCAGTAGATTCTGAGTTGAGACGTAGCCGCAGTAGATTCTGAGTTGACTTGTAGCCGCAGTAGATTCTGAGTTGACTTGTAGCCGCAGTAGATTCTGAGTTGAGACGTAGCCGCAGTAGATTCTGAGTTGAGACGTAGCCGCAGTAGATTCTGAGTTGACTTGTAGCCGCAGTAGATTCTGAGTTGAGACGTAGCCACAGTAGATTCTGAGTTGAGACGTAGCCGCAGTAGATTCTGAGTTGAGACGTAGCCGCAGTAGATTCCGAGTTGACTTGTAGCCGCAGTAGATTCTGAGTTGACTTGTAGCCGCAGTAGATTCTGAGTTGAGACGTAGCCGCAGTAGATTCTGAGTTGACTTGTAGCCGCAGTAGATTCTGAGTTGACTTGTAGCCGCAGTAGATTCTGAGTTGAGACGTAGCCGCAGTAGATTCTGAGTTGAGACGTAGCCGCAGTAGATTCTGAGTTGACTTGTAGCCGCAGTAGATTCTGAGTTGAGACGTAGCCACAGTAGATTCTGAGTTGAGACGTAGCCGCAGTAGATTCTGAGTTGAGACGTAGCCGCAGTAGATTCCGAGTTGACTTGTAGCCGCAGTAGATTCTGAGTTGACTTGTAGCCGCAGTAGATTCTGAGTTGAGACGTAGCCGCAGTAGATTTCGAGTAGAAACTTAGCCGCAGTAGATTCTGAGTTGAGACGTAGCCGCAGTAGATTCCGAGTTGAGACGTAGCCGCAGTAGATTCCGACTTGACTTGTAGCCGCAGTAGATTCTGAGTTGACTTGTAGCCGCAGTAGATTCTGAGTTGAGACGTAGCCGCAGTAGATTCTGAGTTGACTTGTAGCCGCAGTAGATTCTGAGTTGACTTGTAGCCGCAGTAGATTCTGAGTTGACTTGTAGCCGCAGTAGATTCTGAGTTGAGACGTAGCCGTAGTAGATTTCGAGTAGAAACGTAGCCGCAGTAGATTCTGAGTTGAGACGTAGCCGCAGTAGATTCCGAGTTGAGACGTAGCCACAGTAGATTCTGAGTTGAGACGTAGCCGCAGTAGATTCTGAGTTGACTTGTAGCCGCAGTAGATTCTGAGTTGAATTGTAGCCACAGTAGATTCTGAGTTGACTTGTAGCCGCAGTAGATTCTGAGTTGACTTTTAGCCGCAGTAGATTCCGAGTTGACTTGTAGCCGCAGTAGATTCTGAGTTGACTTGTAGCCGCAGTACATTCTGAGTTGACTTGTAGCCGCAGTAGATTCTGAGTTGACTTGTAGCCGCAGTAGATTCCGAGTTGAGACGTAGCCGCAGTAGATTCTGAGTTGAGACGTAGCCACAGTAGATTCCGAGTTGAGACGTAGCCACATTAGATTCTGAGTTGACTTGTAGCCGCAGTAGATTCTGAGTTGACTTGTAGCCGCAGTAGATTCTGAGTTGACTTGTAGCCGCAGTAGATTGTGAGTTGAGACGTAGCCGCAATAGATTCTGAGTTGACTTGGAGCCGCTGTAGATTTCGAGTAGAAACGTAGCCGCAGTAGATTCTGAGTTGAGACGTAGCCGCAGTAGATTCCGAGTTGAGACGTAGCCACAGTAGATTCTGAGTTGAGACGTAGCCGCAGTAGATTCTGAGTTGACTTGTAGCCGCAGTAGATTCTGAGTTGAATTGTAGCCACAGTAGATTCTGAGTTGACTTGTAGCCGCAGTAGATTCTGAGTTGAGACGTAGCCGCAGTAGATTCTGAGTTGACTTGTAGCCGCAGTAGATTCTGAGTTGAGACGTAGCCGCAGTAGATTCCGAGTTGAGACGTAGCCGCAGTAGATTCTGAGTTGAGACGTAGCCGCAGTAGATTCTGAGTTGACTTGTAGCCGCAGTAGATTCTGAGTTGAGACGTAGCAGCAGTAGATTCCGAGTTGAGACGTAGCCGCAGTAGATTATGAGTTGAGACGTAGCCGCAGTAGATTCTGAGTTGAGACGTAGCCGCAGTAGATTCTGAGTTGACTTGTAGCCGCAGTAGATTCTGAGTTGACTTGTAGCCGCAGTAGATTCTGAGTTGAGACGTAGCCGCAGTAGATTCTGAGTTGACTTGTAGCCGCAGTAGATTCTGAGTTGAGACGTAGCCACAGTAGATTTTGAGTTGACTTGTAGCCGCAGTAGATTCTGAGTTGACTTGTAGCCGCAGTAGATTCTGAGTTGAGACGTAGCCGCAGTAGATTCTGAGTTGAGACGTAGCCGCAGTAGATTCTGAGTTGACTTGTAGCCGCAGTAGATTCTGAGTTGACTTGTAGCCGCAGTAGATTCTGAGTTGAGACGTAGCCGCAGTAGATTCTGAGTTGAGACGTAGCCGCAGTAGATTCTGAGTTGACTTGTAGCCGCAGTAGATTCTGAGTTGAGACGTAGCCGCAGTAGATTCCGAGTTGAGACGTAGCCGCAGTAGATTCTGAGTTGACTTGTAGCCGCAGTAGTATCTGAGTTGAGACGTAGCCGCAGTAGATTCCGAGTTGACTTGTAGCCGCAGTAGATTCTGAGTTGACTTGTAGCCGCAGTAGATTCTGAGTTGAGTCGTAGCCGCAGTAGATTCTGAGTTGACTTGTAGCCGCAGTAGATTCTGAGTTGACTTGTAGCCGCAGTAGATTCTGAGTTGACTTGTAGCCGCAGTAGATTCTGAGTTGAGACGTAGCCGCAGTAGATTCCGAGTTGAGACGTAGCCGCAGTTGATTCTGAGTTGAGACGTAGCCGCAGTAGATTCCGAGTTGAGACGTAGCCGCAGTAGATTCTGAGTTGACTTGTAGCCGCAGTAGATTCTGAGTTGAGACGTAGCCGCAGTAGATTCTGAGTTGACTTGTAGCCGCAGTAGATTCTGAGTTGACTTGTAGCCGCAGTAGATTCTGAGTTGAGACGTAGCCGCAGTAGATTCTGAGTTGACTTGTAGCCGCAGTAGATTCTGAGTTGAGACGTAGCCGCAGTAGATTCTGAGTTGACTTGTAGCCGCAGTAGATTCTGAGTTGAGACGTAGCCGCAGTAGATTCTGAGTTGAGACGTAGCCGCAGTAGATTCTGAGTTGACTTGTAGCCGCAGTAGATTCTGAGTTGACTTGTAGCCGCAGTAGATTCTGAGTTGAGATGTAGCCGCAGTAGATTCTGAGTTGAGACGTAGCCGCAGTAGATTCTGAGTTGACTTGTAGCCGCAGTAGATTCTGAGTTGAGACGTAGCCACAGTAGATTCTGAGTTGAGACGTAGCCGCAGTAGATTCTGAGTTGAGACGTAGCCGCAGTAGGTTCCGAGTTGACTTGTAGCCGCAGTAGATTCTGAGTTGACTTGTAGCCGCAGTAGATTCTGAGTTGAGACGTAGCCGCAGTAGATTCTGAGTTGACTTGTAGCCGCAGTAGATTCTGAGT
Source organism: Coturnix japonica (assembly GCF_054131305.1). Classification (NCBI taxonomy): domain Eukaryota; kingdom Metazoa; phylum Chordata; class Aves; order Galliformes; family Phasianidae; genus Coturnix; species Coturnix japonica. Next base: position 4,357,277 of record NC_140682.1, on the reverse strand, counting down.
TGACTTGTAGCCGCAGTAGATTCTGAGTTGAGACGTAGCCGCAGTAGAATTCGAGTAGAAACGTAGCCGCAGTAGATTCTGAGTTGAGACGTAGCCGCAGTAGATTCCGAGTTGAGACGTAGCCGCAGTAGATTCCGACTTGACTTGTAGCCGCAGTAGATTCTGAGTTGACTTGTAGCCGCAGTAGATTCTGAGTTGAGACGTAGCCGCAGTAGATTCTGAGTTGACTTGTAGCCGCAGTAGATTCTGAGTTGACTTGTAGCCGCAGTAGATTCTGAGTTGACTTGTAGCCGCAGTAGATTTCGAGTAGAAACGTAGCCGCAGTAGATTCTGAGTTGAGACGTAGCCGCAGTAGATTCCGAGTTGAGACGTAGCCGCAGTAGATTCTGAGTTGAGACGTAGCCGCAGTAGATTCTAAGTTGACTTGTAGCCGCAGTAGATTCTGAGTTGAATTGTAGCCGCAGTAGATTCTGAGTTGACTTTTAGCCGCAGTAGATTCCGAGTTGACTTTTAGCCGCAGTAGATTCCGAGTTGACATGTAGCCGCAGTAGATTCTGAGTTGACTTGTAGCCGCAGTACATTCTGAGTTGACTTGTAGCCGCAGTAGATTCTGAGTTGACTTGTAGCCGCAGTAGATTCCGAGTTGAGACGTAGCCACAGTAGATTCCGAGTTGAGACGTAGCCACATTAGATTCTGAGTTTACTTGTAGCCGCAGTAGATTCTGAGTTGACTTGTAGCCGCAGGAGATTCTGAGTTGACTTGTAGCCGCAGTAGATTGTGAGTTGAGACGTAGCCGCAATAGATTCTGAGTTGACTTGGAGCCGCTGTAGATTTCGAGTAGAAACGTAGCCGCAGTAGATTCTGAGTTGAGACGTAGCCGCAGTAGATTCCGAGTTGAGACGTAGCCACAGTAGATTCTGAGTAGAGACGTAGCCGCAGTAGATTTCGAGTAGAAACGTAGCCGCAGTAGATTCTGAGTTGAGACGTAGCCGCAGTAGATTCCGAGTTGAGACGTAGCCGCAGTAGATTCTGAGTTGAGACGTAGCCGCAGTAGATTCTGAGTTGACTTGTAGCCGCAGTAGATTCTGAGTTGAATTGTAGCCGCAGTAGATTCTGAGTTGACTTTTAGCCGCAGTAGATTCCGAGTTGACTTTTAGCCGCAGTAGATTCCGAGTTGACTTGTAGCCGCAGTAGATTCTGAGTTGACTTGTAGCCGCAGTTCATTCTGAGTTGACTTGTAGCCGCAGTAGATTCTGAGTTGACTTGTAGCCGCAGTAGATTCCGAGTTGAGACGTAGCCGCAGTAGATTCTGAGTTGAGACGTAGCCACAGTAGATTCCGAGTTGAGACGTAGCCACATTAGATTCTGAGTTTACTTGTAGCCGCAGTAGATTCTGAGTTGACTTGTAGCCGCAGTAGATTCTGAGTTGACTTGTAGCCGCAGTAGATTGTGAGTTGAGACGTAGCCGCAATAGATTCTGAGTTGACTTGGAGCCGCTGTAGATTTCGAGTAGAAACGTAGCCGCAGTAGATTCTGAGTTGAGACGTAGCCGCAGTAGATTCCGAGTTGAGACGTAGCCACAGTAGATTCTGAGTTGAGACGTAGCCGCAGTAGATTCTGAGTTGACTTGTAGCCGCAGTAGATTCTGAGTTGAATTGTAGCCACAGTAGATTCTGAGTTGACTTGTAGCCGCAGTAGATTCTGAGTTGAGACGTAGCCGCAGTAGATTCTGAGTTGACTTGTAGCCGCAGTAGATTCTGAGTTGAGACGTAGCCGCAGTAGATTCCGAGTTGAGACGTAGGCGCAGTAGATTCTGAGTTGAGACGTAGCCGCAGTAGATTCTGAGTTGACTTGTAGCCGCAGTAGATTCTGAGTTGAGACGTAGCCGCAGTAGATTCTGAGTTGACTTGTAGCCGCAGTAGATTCTGAATTGAGACGTAGCCGCAGTAGATTCAGAGTTGAGACGTAGCCGCAGTAGATTCTGAGTTGAGACGTAGCCGCAGTAGATTCTGAGTTGACTTGTAGCCGCAGTAGATTCTGAGTTGAGACGTAGCTGCAGTAGATTCCGAGTTGAGACGTAGCCGCAGTAGATTCTGAGTTGACTTGTAGCCGCAGTAGATTCTGAGTTGACTTTTAGCCGCAGTAGATTCTGAGTTGAGACGTAGCCGCAGTAGATTCTGAGTTGACTTGTAGCCGCAGTAGATTCTGAGTTGACTTTTAGCCGCAGTTGATTCTGAGTTGACTTGTAGCCGCAGTAGATTCTGAGTTGAGACGTAGCCACAGTAGATTCCGAGCTGAGACGTAGCCGCAGTAGATTCTGAGTTGACTTGTAGCCGCAGTAGATTCTGAGTTGACTTGTAGCCGCAGTAGATTCTGAGATGACTTGTAGCCGAAGTCGATTCTGAGTTGACTTGTAGCCGCAGTAGATTCTGAGTTAGACGTAGCCGCAGTAGATTCTGAGTTGAGACGTAGCCGCAGTAGATTCCGAGTTGAGACGTAGCCGCAGTAGATTCTGAGTTGAGACGTAGCCGCAGTAGATTCTGAGTTGACTTGTAGCCGCAGTAGATTCTGAGTTGACTTGTAGCCGCAGTAGATTCTGAGTTGAGACGTAGCCGCAGTAGATTCTGAGTTGACTTGTAGCTGCAGTAGATTCTGAGTTGACTTGTAGCCGCAGTAGATTCTGAGTTGACTTGTAGCTGCAGTAGATTCTGAGTTGACTTGTAGCCGCAGTAGATTCTGAGTTGAGACGTAGCTGCAGTAGATTCTGAGTTGACTTGTAGCCGCAGTAGATTCTGAGTTGAGACGTAGCCGCAGTAGATTCTGAGTTGAGACGTAGCCGCAGTAGATTCTGAGTTGACTTGTAGCCGCAGTAGATTCTGAGTTGAGACGTAGCCGCAGTAGATTCTGAGTTGAGACGTAGCCGCAGTAGATTCTGAGTTGACTTGTAGCCGCAGTAGATTCTGAGTTGAGACGTAGCCGCAGTAGATTCTGAGTTGAGACGTAGCCGCAGTAGATTCCGAGTTGACTTGTAGCCGCAGTAGTATCTGAGTTGAGACGTAGCCGCAGTAGATTCCGAGTTGACTTGTAGCCGCAGTAGATTCTGAGTTGACTTGTAGCCGCAGTAGATTCTGCGTTGAGTCGTAGCCGCAGTAGATTCTGAGTTGACTTGTAGCCGCAGTAGATTCTGAGTTGACTTGTAGCCGCATTAGATTCTGAGTTGACTTGTAGCCGCAGTAGATTCTGAGTTGAGACGTAGCCGCAGTAGATTCCGAGTTGAGACGTAGCCGCAGTTGATTCTGAGTTGAGACGTAGCCGCAGTAGATTCCGAGTTGAGACGTAGCCGCAGTAGATTCTGAGTTGACTTGTAGCCGCAGTAGATTCTGAGTTGAGACGTAGCCGCAGTAGATTCTGAGTTGACTTGTAGCCGCAGTAGATTCTGAGTTGACTTGTAGCCGCAGTAGATTCTGAGTTGACTTGTAGCCGCAGTAGATTCTGAGTTGACTTGTAGCCGCAGTAGATTCTGAGTTGAGACGTAGCCGCAGTAGATTCTGAGTTGAGACGTAGCCGCAGTAGATTCTGAGTTGACTTGTAGCCGCAGTAGATTCTGAGTTGACTTGTAGCCGCAGTAGATTCTGAGTTGAGACGTAGCCGCAGTAGATTCTGAGTTGAGACGTAGCCGCAGTAGATTCTGAGTTGACTTGTAGCCGCAGTAGATTCTGAGTTGAGACGTAGCCACAGTAGATTCTGAGTTGAGACGTAGCCGCAGTAGATTCTGAGTTGAGACGTAGCCGCAGTAGATTCCGAGTTGACTTGTAGCCGCAGTAGATTCTGAGTTGACTTGTAGCCGCAGTAGATTCTGAGTTGAGACGTAGCCGCAGTAGATTCTGAGTTGACTTGTAGCCGCAGTAGATTCTGAGTTGACTTGTAGCCGCAGTAGATTCTGAGTTGAGACGTAGCAGCAGTAGATTTCGAGTAGAAACTTAGCCGCAGTAGATTCTGAGTTGAGACGTAGCCGCAGTAGATTCCGAGTTGAGACGTAGCCGCAGTAGATTCCGACTTGACTTGTAGCCGCAGTAGATTCTGAGTTGACTTGTAGCCGCAGTAGATTCTGAGTTGAGACGTAGCCGCAGTAGATTCTGAGTTGACTTGTAGCCGCAGTAGATTCTGAGTTGACTTGTAGCAGCAGTAGATTCTGAGTTGACTTGTAGCCGCAGTAGATTCTGAGTTGAGACGTAGCCGTAGTAGGTTTCGAGTAGAAACGTAGCCGCAGTAGATTCTGAGTTGAGACGTAGCCGCAGTAGATTCCGAGTTGAGACGTAGCCACAGTAGATTCTGAGTTCAGACGTAGCCGCAGTAGATTCTGAGTTGACTTGTAGCCGCAGTAGATTCTGAGTTGAATTGTAGCCACAGTAGATTCTGAGTTGACTTGTAGCCGCAGTAGATTCTGAGTTGACTTTTAGCCGCAGTAGATTCCGAGTTGACTTGTAGCCGCAGTAGATTCTGAGTTGACTTGTAGCCGCAGTACATTCTGAGTTGACTTGTAGCCGCAGTAGATTCTGAGTTGACTTGTAGCCGCAGTAGATTCTGAGTTGACTTGTAGCCGCAGTAGATTCTGAGTTGAGACGTAGCCACAGTAGATTCCGAGTTGAGACGTAGCCACATTAGATTCTGAGTTGACTTGTAGCCGCAGTAGATTCTGAGTTGACTTGTAGCCGCAGTAGATTCTGAGTTGACTTGTAGCCACAGTAGATTGTGAGTTGAGACGTAGCCGCAATAGATTCTGAGTTGACTTGGAGCCGCTGTAGATTTCGAGTAGAAACGTAGCCGCAGTAGATTCTGAGTTGAGACGTAGCCGCAGTAGATTCCGAGTTGAGACGTAGCCACAGTAGATTCTGAGTTGAGACGTAGCCGCAGTAGATTCTGAGTTGACTTGTAGCCGCAGTAGATTCTGAGTTGAATTGTAGCCACAGTAGATTCTGAGTTGACTTGTAGCCGCAGTAGATTCTGAGTTGAGACGTAGCCGCAGTAGATTCTGAGTTGACTTGTAGCCGCAGTAGATTCTGAGTTGAGACGTAGCCGCAGTAGATTCCGAGTTGAGACGTAGCCGCAGTAGATTCTGAGTTGAGACGTAGCCGCAGTAGATTCTGAGTTGACTTGTAGCCGCAGTAGATTCTGAGTTGAGACGTAGCCGCAGTAGATTCCGAGTTGAGACGTAGCCGCAGTAGATTATGAGTTGAGACGTAGCCGCAGTAGATTCTGAGTTGAGACGTAGCCGCAGTAGATTCTGAGTTGACTTGTAGCCGCAGTAGATTCTGAGTTGACTTGTAGCCGCAGTAGATTCTGAGTTGAGACGTAGCCGCAGTAGATTCTGAGTTGACTTGTAGCCGCAGTAGATTCTGAGTTGAGACGTAGCCACAGTAGATTTTGAGTTGACATGTAGCCGCAGTAGATTCTGAGTTGACTTGTAGCCGCAGTAGATTCTGAGTTGAGACGTAGCCGCAGTAGATTCTGAGTTGAGACGTAGCCGCAGTAGATTCTGAGTTGACTTGTAGCCGCAGTAGATTCTGAGTTGAGACGTAGCCGCAGTAGATTCTGAGTTGAGACGTAGCCGCAGTAGATTCTGAGTTGACTTGTAGCCGCAGTAGATTCTGAGTTGAGACGTAGCCGCAGTAGATTCCGAGTTGAGACGTAGCCGCAGTAGATTCTGAGTTGACTTGTAGCCGCAGTAGTATCTGAGTTGAGACGTAGCCGCAGTAGATTCCGAGTTGACTTGTAGCCGCAGTAGATTCTGAGTTGACTTGTAGCCGCAGTAGATTCTGAGTTGAGTCGTAGCCGCAGTAGATTCTGAGTTGACTTGTAGCCGCAGTAGATTCTGAGTTGACTTGTAGCCGCAGTAGATTCTGAGTTGACTTGTAGCCGCAGTAGATTCCGAGTTGAGACGTAGCCGCAGTAGATTCTGAGTTGAGACGTAGCCGCAGTAGATTCCGAGTTGAGACGTAGCCGCAGTAGATTCTGAGTTGACTTGTAGCCGCAGTAGATTCTGAGATGAGACGTAGCCGCAGTAGATTCTGAGTTGACTTGTAGCCGCAGTAGATTCTGAGTTGACTTGTAGCCGCAGTAGATTCTGAGTTGAGACGTAGCCGCAGTAGATTCTGAGTTGACTTGTAGCCGCAGTAGATTCTGAGTTGAGACGTAGCCGCAGTAGATTCTGAGTTGACTTGTAGCCGCAGTAGATTCTGAGTTGAGACGTAGCCGCAGTAGATTCTGAGTTGAGACGTAGCCGCAGTAGATTCTGAGTTGACTTGTAGCCGCAGTAGATTCTGAGTTGACTTGTAGCCGCAGTAGATTCTGAGTTGAGATGTAGCCGCAGTAGATTCTGAGTTGAGACGTAGCCGCAGTAGATTCTGAGTTGACTTGTAGCCGCAGTAGATTCTGAGTTGAGACGTAGCCACAGTAGATTCTGAGTTGAGACGTAGCCGCAGTAGATTCTGAGTTGAGACGTAGCCGCAGTAGGTTCCGAGTTGACTTGTAGCCGCAGTAGATTCTGAGTTGACTTGTAGCCGCAGTAGATTCTGAGTTGAGACGTAGCCGCAGTAGATTCTGAGTTGACTTGTAGCCGCAGTAGATTCTGAGTTGACTTGTAGCCGCAGTAGATTCTGAGTTGAGACGTAGCCGCAGTAGAATTCGAGTAGAAACGTAGCCGCAGTAGATTCTGAGTTGAGACGTAGCCGCAGTAGATTCCGACTTGACTTGTAGAGGCAGTAGATTCTGAGTTGACTTGTAGCCGCAGTAGATTCTGAGTTGAGACGTAGCCGCAGTAGATTCTGAGTTGACTTGTAGCCGCAGTAGATTCTGAGTTGACTTGTAGCCGCAGTAGATTCTGAGTTGACTTGTAGCCGCAGTAGATTTCGAGTAGAAACGTAGCCGCAGTAGATTCTGAGTTGAGACGTAGCCGCAGTAGATTCCGAGTTGAGACGTAGCCGCAGTAGATTCTGAGTTGAGACGTAGCCGCAGTAGATTCTGAGTTGACTTGTAGCCGCAGTAGATTCTGAGTTGAATTGTAGCCGCAGTAGATTCTGAGTTGACTTTTAGCCGCAGTAGATTCCGAGTTGACTTTTAGCCGCAGTAGATTCCGAGTTGACTTGTAGCCGCAGTAGATTCTGAGTTGACTTGTAGCCGCAGTACATTCTGAGTTGACTTGTAGCCGCAGTAGATTCTGAGTTGACTTGTAGCCGCAGTAGATTCCGAGTTGAGACGTAGCCGCAGTAGATTCTGAGTTGAGACGTAGCCACAGTAGATTCCGAGTTGAGACGTAGCCACATTAGATTCTGAGTTTACTTGTAGCCGCAGTAGATTCTGAGTTGACTTGTAGCCGCAGTAGATTCTGAGTTGACTTGTAGCCGCAGTAGATTGTGAGTTGAGACGTAGCCGCAATAGATTCTGAGTTGACTTGGAGCCGCTGTAGATTTCGAGTAGAAACGTAGCCGCAGTAGATTCTGAGTTGAGACGTAGCCGCAGTAGATTCCGAGTTGAGACGTAGCCACAGTAGATTCTGAGTTGAGACGTAGCCGCAGTAGATTTCGAGTAGAAACGTAGCCGCAGTAGATTCTGAGTTGAGACGTAGCCGCAGTAGATTCCGAGTTGAGACGTAGCCACAGTAGATTCTGAGTTGAGACGTAGCTGCAGTAGATTCTGAGTTGACTTGTAGCCGCAGTAGATTCTGAGTTGAATTGTAGCCGCAGTAGATTCTGAGTTGACTTTTAGCCGCAGTAGATTCCGAGTTGACTTTTAGCCGCAGTAGATTCCGAGTTGACTTGTAGCCGCAGTAGATTCTGAGTTGACTTGTAGCCGCAGTTCATTCTGAGTTGACTTGTAGCCGCAGTAGATTCTGAGTTGACTTGTAGCCGCAGTAGATTCCGAGTTGAGACGTAGCCGCAGTTGATTCTGAGTTGAGACGTAGCCACAGTAGATTCCGAGTTGAGACGTAGCCACATTAGATTCTGAGTTTACTTGTAGCCGCAGTAGATTCTGAGTTGACTTGTAGCCGCAGTAGATTCTGAGTTGACTTGTAGCCGCAGTAGATTGTGAGTTGAGACGTAGCCGCAATAGATTCTGAGTTGACTTGGAGCCGCTGTAGATTTCGAGTAGAAACGTAGCCGCAGAAGATTCTGAGTTGAGACGTAGCCGCAGTAGATTCCGAGTTGAGACGTAGCCACAGTAGATTCTGAGTTGAGACGTAGCCACAGTAGATTCTGAGTTGACTTGTAGCCGCAGTAGATTCTGAGTTGACTTGTAGCCACAGTAGATTCTGAGTTGACTTGTAGCCGCAGTAGATTCTGAGTTGAGACGTAGCCGCAGTAGATTCTGAGTTGACTTGTAGCCGCAGTAGATTCTGAGTTGAGACGTAGCCGCAGTAGATTCCGAGTTGAGACGTAGGCGCAGTAGATTCTGAGTTGAGACGTAGCCGCAGTAGATTCTGAGTTGACTTGTAGCCGCAGTAGATTCTGAGTTGAGACGTAGCCGCAGTAGATTCTGAGTTGACTTGTAGCCTCAGTAGATTCTGAATTGAGACGTAGCCGCAGTAGATTCAGAGTTGAGACGTAGCCGCAGTAGATTCTGAGTTGAGACGTAGCCGCAGTAGATTCTGAGTTGACTTGTAGCCGCAGTAGATTCTGAGTTGAGACGTAGCTGCAGTAGATTCCGAGTTGAGACGTAGCCGCAGTAGATTCTGAGTTGACTTGTAGCCGCAGTAGATTCTGAGTTGACTTTTAGCCGCAGTAGATTCTGAGTTGAGACGTAGCCGCAGTAGATTCTGAGTTGACTTGTAGCCGCAGTAGATTCTGAGTTGACTTTTAGCCGCAGTTGATTCTGAGTTGACTTGTAGCCGCAGTAGATTCTGAGTTGAGACGTAGCCACAGTAGATTCCGAGCTGAGACGTAGCCGCAGTAGATTCTGAGTTGACTTGAAGCCGCAGTAGATTCTGAGTTGACTTGTAGCCGCAGTAGATTCTGAGATGACTTGTAGCCGAAGTCGATTCTGAGTTGACTTGTAGCCGCAGTAGATTCTGAGTTGAGACGTAGCCGCAGTAGATTCTGAGTTGAGACGTAGCCGCAGTAGATTCCGAGTTGAGACGTAGCCGCAGTAGATTCTGAGTTGAGACGTAGCCGCAGTAGATTCTGAGTTGACTTGTAGCCGCAGTAGATTATGAGTTGACTTGTAGCCGCAGTAGATTCTGAGTTGAGACGTAGCCGCAGTAGATTCTGAGTTGACTTGTAGCTGCAGTAGATTCTGAGTTGACTTGTAGCCGCAGTAGATTCTGAGTTGACTTGTAGCTGCAGTAGATTCTGAGTTGACTTGTAGCCGCAGTAGATTCTGAGTTGAGACGTAGCTGCAGTAGATTCTGAGTTGACTTGTAGCCGCAGTAGATTCTGAGTTGAGACGTAGCCGCAGTAGATTCTGAGTTGACTTGTAGCAGCAGTAGATTCTGAGTTGAGACGTAGCCGCAGTAGATTCCGAGTTGAGACGTAGCCGCAGTAGATTCTGAGTTGAGACGTAGCCGCAGTAGATTCTGAGTTGACTTGGAGCCGCAGTAGATTCTGAGTTGAGAGGTAGCCGCAGTAGATTCTGAGTTGACTTGTAGCCGCAGTAGATTCTGAGTTGAGACGTAGCCGCAGTAGATTCTGAGTTGATACGTAGCCGCAGTAGATTCTGAGTTGAGACGTAGCCGCAGTAGATTCTGAGTTGACTTGTAGCCGCAGTAGATTCTGAGTTGAGACGTAGCCGCAGTAGATTCTGAGTTGAGACGTAGCCGCAGTAGATTCTGAGTTAACTTGTAGCCGCAGTAGTTTCTGAGTTGACTTGTAGCCGCAGTAGATTCTGAGTTGAGACGTAGCCGCAGTAGATTCCGAGTTGAGACGTAGCCGCAGTAGATTCCGAGTTGAGACGTAGCCGCAGTAGATTCTGAGTTGAGACGTAGCCGCAGTAAATTCTGAGTTGACTTGTAGCCGCAGTAGATTCTGAGTTGTGACGTAGCCGCAGTAGATTCTGAGTTGAGACATAGCCGCAGTAGATTCTGAGTTGACTTGTAGCCGCAGTAGATTCTGAGTTGACTTGTAGCCGCAGTAGATTCTGAGTTGACTGGTAGCCACAGTAGATTCTGAGTTGACTTGTAGCCACAGTAGATTCTGAGTTGACTTGTAGCCGCAGTAGATACCGAGTTGAGACGTAGCCGCAGTAGATTCTGAGTTGAGACGTAGCCGCAGTAGATTCTGAGTTGACTTGTAGCCGCAGTAGATTCTGAGTTGAGTCGTAGCCGCAGTAGATTCCGAGTTGAGACGTAGCCGCAGTAGATTCCGAGTTGACTTGTAGCCGCAGTAGATTCTGAGTTGACTTGTAGCCGCAGTAGATTGAGTTGAGACGTAGCCGCAGTAGATTTCGAGTTGAGACGTAGCCTCAGTAGATTCTGAGTTGAGACGTAGGAGCAGTAGATTCTGAGTTGACTTGTAGCCGCAATAGATTCTGAGTGTCTTGTAGCCGCAGTAGATTCTGAGTTGACTTGTAGCCGCAGTAGATTCTGAGTTGAGACGTAGCCGCAGTAGATTCTGAGTTGACTTTTAGCCGCAGTTGATTCTGAGTTGAGACGTAGCCGCAGTAGATTCTGAGTTGAGACGTAGCCGCAGTAGATTCTGAGCTGACTTGTAGCCGCAGTAGATTCTGAGTTGACTTTTAGCCGCAGTTGATTCTGAGTTGACTTGTAGCCGCAGTAGATTCTGAGTTGAGACGTAGCCACAGTAGATTCCGAGTTGACTTGTAGCCGCAGTAGATTCTGAGTTGAGACGTAGCCGCAGTAGATTCTGAGTTGACTTGTAGCCGCAGTAGATTCTGAGTTGACTTGTAGCCGCAGTAGATTCTGAGTTGACTTGTAGCTGCAGTAGATTCTGAGTTTACTTGTAGCCGCAGTAGATTCTGAGTTGAGACTTAGCCGCATTAGATTCTGAGTTGACTTGTAGCCGCAGTAGATTCTGAGTTGAGACATAGCCGCAGTAGATTCCGAGTTGACTTGTAGCCGCAGTAGATTCTGAGTTGACTTGTAGCCGCAGTAGATTCCGAGTTGAGACGTAGCCGCAGTAGATTCTGAGTTGACTTGTAGCCGCAGTAGATTCTGAGTTGATACGTAGCCGCAGTAGATTCTGAGTTGACTTGTAGCCGCAGTAGATTCTGAGTTGAGACGTAGCCGCAGTAGCTTCCGAGTTGATTTCTAGCCGCAGTAAATTCTTAGTTGAGACGTAGCCACAGTAGATTTTGAGTTGACTTGTAGCCGCAGTAGATTCTGAGTTGACTTGTAGCCACAGTAGATTCTTAGTTGACTTGTAGCCGCAGTAGATTCTGAGTTGAGACGTAGCCGCAGTAGATTCTGAGTTGAGACGTAGCCGCACTAGATTCCGAGTTGAGACGTAGCCTCAGTAGATTCTGAGTTGAGACGTAGGCGCAGTAGATTCTGAGTTGACTTGTAGCCGCAGTAGATTCTGAGTTGACTTGTAGCCGCAGTAGATTCGGAGTTGACTTGTAGCCGCAGTAGATTCTGAGTTGAGACGTAGCCGCAGTAGATTCTGAGTTGAGACGTAGCCGCAGTTGATTCTGAGTTGACTTGTAGCCGCAGTAGGTTCTGAGTTGACTTGTAGCCGCAGTAGATTCTGAGTTGACTTGTAGCCGCAGTAGATTCTGAGTTGAGACGTAGCTGCAGTAGATTCCGAGTTGAGACGTAGCCGCAGTAGATTCTGAGTTGACTTGTAGCCGCAGTAGATTCTGAGTTGAGACGTAGCCGCAGTAGATTCTGAGTTGACTTGTAGCCGCAGTAGATTCTGAGTTGACTTTTAGCCGCAGTTGATTCTGAGTTGACTTGTAGCCGCAGTAGATTCTGAGTTGAGACGTAGCCACAGTAGATTCCGAGCTGAGACGTAGCCGCAGTAGATTCTGAGTTGACTTGTAGCCGCAGTAGATTCTGAGTTGACTTGTAGCCGCAGTAGATTCTGAGATGACTTGTAGCCGAAGTCGATTCTGAGTTGACTTGTAGCCGCAGTAGATTCTGAGTTGAGACGTAGCCGCAGTAGATTCTGAGTTGAGACGTAGCCGCAGTAGATTCTGAGTTGAGACGTAGCCGCAGTAGATTCTGAGTTGACTTGTAGCCGCAGTAGATTCTGAGTTGACTTGTAGCCGCAGTAGATTCTGAGTTGAGACGTAGCCGCAGTAGATTCTGAGTTGACTTGTAGCTGCAGTAGATTCTGAGTTGACTTGTAGCCGCAGTAGATTCTGAGTTGACTTGTAGCTGCAGTAGATTCTGAGTTGACTTGTAGCCGCAGTAGATTCTGAGTTGAGACGTAGCCGCAGTAGATTCTGAGTTGACTTGTAGCCGCAGTAGATTCTGAGTTGAGACGTAGCCGCAGTAGATTCTGAGTTGACTTGTAGCAGCAGTAGATTCTGAGTTGAGAAGTAGCCGCAGTAGATTCCGAGTTGAGACGTAGCCGCAGTAGATTCTGAGTTGAGACGTAGCCGCAGTAGATTCTGAGTTGACTTGGAGCCGCAGTAGATTCTGAGTTGAGACGTAGCCGCAGTAGATTCTGAGCTGACTTGTAGCCGCAGTAGATTCTGAGTTGACTTGTAGCCGCAGTAGATTCTGAGTTGACTTGTAGCCGCAGTAGATTCTGAGTTGAGACGTAGCCACAGTAGATTCCGAGTTGACTTGTAGCCGCAGTAGATTCTGAGTTGAGACGTAGCCGCAGTAGATTCTGAGTTGAATTGTAGCCGCAGTAGATTCTGAGTTGACTTGTAGCCGCAGTAGATTCTGAGTTGACTTGTAGCTGCAGTAGATTCTGAGTTTACTTGTAGCCGCAGTAGATTCTGAGTTGAGACTTAGCCGCATTAGATTCTGAGTTGACTTGTAGCCGCAGTAGATTCTGAGTTGAGACATAGCCGCAGTAGATTCCGAGTTGACTTGTAGCCGCAGTAGATTCTGAGTTGACTTGTAGCCGCAGTAGATTCCGAGTTGAGACGTAGCCGCAGTAGATTCTGAGTTGACTTGTAGCCGCAGTAGATTCTGAGTTGATACGTAGCCGCAGTAGATTCTGAGTTGACTTGTAGCCGCAGTAGATTCTGAGTTGACTTGTAGCCGCAGTAGATTCTGAGTTGACTTTTAGCCGCAGTAGATTCTGAGTTGAGACGTAGCCGCAGTAGCTTCCGAGTTGATTTCTAGCCGCAGTAGATTCTTAGTTGAGACGTAGCCACAGTAGATTTTGAGTTGACTTGTAGCCGCAGTAGATTCTGAGTTGACTTGTAGCCACAGTAGATTCTTAGTTGACTTGTAGCCGCAGTAGATTCTGAGTTGAGACGTAGCCGCAGTAGATTCTGAGTTGAGACGTAGCCGCAGTAGATTCCGAGTTGAGACGTAGCCTCAGTAGATTCTGAGTTGAGACGTAGGCGCAGTAGATTCTGAGTTGACTTGTAGCCGCAGTAGATTCTGAGTTGACTTGTAGCCGCAGTAGATTCGGAGTTGACTTGTAGCCGCAGTAGATTCTGAGTTGAGACGTAGCC